>NC_143020.1:36352810-37552810 GCF_055824585.1 Amblyomma mixtum | reverse complement strand
TATCCTCTCACAGAGACAATCCGGAGAGCACCGTGTGATCGCGTACGCCAGCCGTCTCCTCTCTGCCCCGGAGCGGAATTACTCAATTACCGAACGCGAGTGCTTAGCTCTTGTCTGGGCTGTTGGGAAATTTCGCCCATATTTATACGGCCGCCCCTTTACAGTTGTCACTGACCACCATGCGTTGTGCTGGCTCTCTTCCTTGAAAGACCCTACAGGACGGCTTGGTCGTTGGGCACTGAGCCTGCAGCAGTACCATTACTCTGTACTCTACAAGTCTGGCCGCTTGCACGCCGATGCCGACTGCCTTTCCCGTTACCCCGTTGGCCCGTGTGACAATCTTGGCACTGACAGCGTGGATGCTCTGTGCTCCCTCTCTGTCCTCGCTAACATGGCCGAGGAACAGCGCCGCGATGCCGAGCTGCGCTCCATTATCGACCGCCTCAACACCGCCCCATTCGAGCCTCCGATGCGCCGCTTTGTGCTCCGTGATGGAGTTTTATACCGCAGGAGCCTTAGCCAGGATGGCCCAGACCTCCTTCTCGTTGTCCCCGAGCACCTTCGCACTGCTGTCCTTCAAGAGCTGCATGATCTTCCCACTGCTGGTCACTTGGGTGTCTCCCGTACTTACGACCGCGTGCGTCGTCGATTCTTTTGGCCGCGCCTCTACCGCTGTGTACGCCGCTATGTTGCTGCCTGCGATGAGTGCCAGCGCCGGAAACGCCCCACCACTCTGTCAGCCGGTCTGCTTCAGCCCATTGACGTCCCACCCGAACCTTTCCATCGCGTCGGCTTAGACCTTTTGGGACCATTTCCGGAATCCGCCTCGGGCAACAAATGGATAGCTGTTGCCACAGACTACGCTACCCGTTACGCGATCACACGCGCACTGCCCACCAGTACGGCTACTGATGTTGCCGACTTTCTTTTGACCGACCTTATCCTACATCATGGAGCTCCCCGTCAACTTCTGACCGACCGAGGCCGATGCTTTCTGTCCAGAGTTGTCGCTGACATTCTTCGATCGTGCTCTACGAAACATAAGCTCACCACCGCCTACCACCCGCAGACGAACGGCCTCACAGAACGCTTCAATCGCACTCTCACAGATATGCTGGCTATGTACGTTTCTCCGGACCATCGCGACTGGGATACCGCTCTCCCCTATGTGACCTTCGCCTACAACTCCTCCCGCCATGACACTGCCGGTTACTCCCCTTTTTATCTTTTGTATGGCCGCGAGCCCCTGCTGCCTCTGGACACGCTGCTTCCCACTTCTACTGCTCCGCCGTCTGCATACGCCCACGACGCCATTACCCGCGCTGACCACGCTCGCCAACTCGCACGCTCCCGGCTCCTCGCTTCCCAGACCTCTCAGCAGGAATTCTACAACCGCCGTCACCGTGTGGTCTCCTTCACCCCTGGCTCCCTCGTCTTGCTTTGGTCGCCATCTCGCCGCGTGGGGCTCTCTGAAAAACTTCTGTCCCGCTACATCGGCCCGTACCGTGTCCTGCGCCAAGTCACCGCAGTCACCTACGAGATCGCTCCGGCCTTCCCCGGTGCCACGTCCTCTCAGCATCAGACCGATGTTGTGCACGTCTCTCGCCTCAAGCCCTACGTCTTGCAGTCGCCCTCACTGCCCTGATGAGCACCGAGACGGTGCTTTTCCGACCGGGGGGCCATGCAACGGATAATCTCCGTGAAGACGACGCAGAGGAAGTGCCCGGTGTGTGCGCGCTTGCCGCTCGGGGCTAGCTGTGATCTGGACCCTGTGCTCCGGTCGTCCTTGTGCCGACATAGACTTCGGGCCACGTAACAATATTTATGCGCTAAAACATGAAACGTCCCTGTTCAGAATGTTTATTTTCCGACACTCGTGCTTCAGGCACCTGAAATCTACACGTAATAAAGAAATATATAAAGCGAAACGAAATGCCATGTGGTGAATGATTTGCGGAAATATCCGTAACGCTGTCATTAGCGTCGTTAATGTGAAAGGATAAAATTATTCAATTAATACGCTTCCCTGATGAATCACACATATTATACCGTCAGAACAAATCTTCAAGAATAAAGTAGGTGCGATGAGCAAGTTCGAGCAGGACCCCTCGCTGTGGAGTGAATTCGTCATTAGTGCGCTTTCCAATATCTTCACATTTCATAAATTGGGAATCAGTGCTTCGCTTTGCCTCATCGAACCTGTAAAGAAACATATGAAATATACACTTGCTCTTTTTTATTTTAAGTGACGGTTCTGCAGTTCCTAGGCTTCAAGACGAGCATCGGTTTGCTCACAAAATTGTTCCTGCTTTAAAATCAGATGGTACCACTAAGCTGAACTATTTAATTTAATCCAATCCAATATAGCAGCGTTTGCATTCGCATAAGCTGATCTGAAGTGAAGTTAAGAGAAATGCGTCATGTGCTACAAAATTCTTGCATTCTGTATTCATAATTGTGCATATGCTATTCTAAAACTGCCTAATACTAATTTCTGGTGCTAGTGGGGCACATTGGTTTTGAATAAAGTAATTTATCGGCGCGATATAGAATATCTGAGATGTACATCTCGGAATTTATATGGATATGAAGTCCAGGCATCCAACTATTAAAAGGTACTGCATGAAAGACTTTTCTCAGTCACTTGTTAAAGAAGGATTGCAGTCTGAATTTCAGACAGAACAAACTCCACGAACTCAGATCATGAATGGTAGTTCAACAATGTTTCTCAAGAGAAAAGTTTAACCGCTGTATCTCACCAGTACTTGTGGGACTGAAACGTGGTGGCTGGTGAAAAGGGTTCACGTAAGTTCACGAAAACATAGCGAGCTATAGAAAGGAAAATATGGGTGCAACGTTAAGACAGGGCAGAGCGGATCAGGGAACAAACGTAGGTTAATCACATTGTGGTACAAATAAAGTAGAAAAGAAGCCTTCACAGATAAAGAGAAAGCATTTGACTCCGATGAAACCTTAGAAGTCATGCAGACATCAAGAACCACAGTGCAGATGAGTCATTTCTAAAAATGCCTAAGACGTATACAACAAATGAACAGCTACCATTGCCATCCTTAAAGTCAGGGATGAAACTCCAAAAAGGGAGAGCGTCAGATAAGAAAGAAGGTTTGTCCAATGATATCTACTGCCGGTTTACAGGGCGTACTAAAAGGTTTGGATTGGGGATAGCTAGAGATGAGAGTCAGTGCAGAATACCTTACTTCCTCTGATTCAATCATAGCCTTGCCTTGCTAACTCACTGAGATAAATTGCAAATCATGACCAATAATTTTCAACAACAGAAGAGTATGGTTAGCTTAAAAACGGAATGCAGAAAACCAATGGAATGTTAAACATTTTCAGAAGGAAGCAGCAGTTTACGACTGGCAGCCAGTCTGTGGATCAAGTAATCAAGTCGTTTAATTTAGCAACATAGTGTCCGCGAATCCGGATCACGTGCCTGAAGTACCTAGAGTAAAAGGAATTTGGTAGAGCGCAATTTGTAGCTCCTCTCAGATCATGAACTGCAGTTCAACCCTCCACCAGAGAAAAATAAACGACAGGTGTACATTACTGGTGCTCATGTAAGTTACAGAAACGTGAAGGCTAACGAAGAGAGTTATACTTAAATGGAAAGGAAGATTATAGGTGCAACGTTTAGGGACAGGAAAAGGACGCGGTTGGTCAGTGAAGAAGAGCGGGTTAATGACATCCTATTCGAAATAAAAAAGATATGGGCTTGAACAGTGCATGTGAAGCGAAGAAGGCAAGATAACATTGCTCGTTAAGGGTAACGGAGAGGGTACCAAGACATGGAAGTCGTAGCAAAGGATGGCAGAAAGTTAGGTGTGCGGATGCGAATAAGTAGTTTGCTGGTATAAGGTGGTGCAACGGGCACAGGACGGGTTGATTCAATCGGGTGTAATAAGTTTAATCTTGCCCATGATTATGATGATAAATTTCGCACTAAATTTGCGCATTACTAGTTAACAAAAACTGAATTGTAAGACACGTAAAGCCATTGCATCAGATGTAAACGCAGCGAGAATAAGGCAGAACTATAATGCTGTTTGTAAAAAGGCAAACAATGCCTTCACTCAGGAGACAAATATGCTTTAGCAGCAATGGTTGAGGGCAATTTTTAATGTTGAGAACTTTAGCCAGGCTTTTTTCACCTTATGCAATTTCGTGTACAGAATTTGTGGCAAAAGATATTGCTGATGACAAAGAGAAAGCCCGCGGGAAAGCCAAGAGTTCACAAGAAATAAAGCACAAAATAATTAAGCAAAATTCGTCGTCCAGTGTGTTTTCTGTGTTGCTGCAACAGTTATTTTCTTCTTTTTTAATTTCCGTAATTATCCAAGCAGGCCACTTTTTTTTAATTTCTAAGGCAGTCATTGTGACGATTTTGATACTAATATTCGAAACGATGACCAAGGAGATCACTGTAAGGAATCACTGTAAGCGATGTCTTTTTGAAATATTAATACTTCAAAAGTATTATTTGTTAAATACTTCAAAGTATTAATACTTTGAAGTATTAAGAAGGAAGTTGCCAAACGAACTGTACTTCACCTCTTCTATCAGTTTTAGCTGCGCTTCAGTCAAAAATGACACCAGCGACATTCAGTGTACTCCTGCCTATGAGCCTGTCTCAACCAGCATAAATGATGTAAGAGGCTTTTACTTTGGAGACGTTGTAGATTCTAGCATTCTATGAAAAGTGTTTCAGAAAATATCCTTTGGGTAGAGGTATTTTCCACCCAAGATATAAGCCAAAGGCCGGCCCAAAATAGAAGAGAATTTGGGACCGTAGCCAGCACAGAATGTAAAACACAATTTCTGGGAAAATAATAATTGAAAATAGAAAGACTTTACAGTTATGCTGGTTTAGAGCTACACTAAAGGCTCTGCAGACGCCGCGATAATTTATTGCTTGCTTGTGAACATGGATCATTCAATCATTCATTCGGTTCAAGCAGCACAAAAGGATTGGGCCGATAGTGGCAAAACAGTGGCGAAAATTGGCATAATATGGGTTCTACATCGGCAGTTGGGGAATCCGAGGCTTTTTACAACAATGGCTCGTCATCCATGCCAAGACAACGCCTATGCTCCGCGAGTCTAGCTGTAGGTATTGGCCCATCGTCCACGCCTGCTCAGGGCCTATATGCAGCCAGTCTGGCGACAGCGGCCCGACGTTCGCGCCAAGACTATGCCTATTTTCAGCCAGTCTAATAATATTGGCCCACCATACGCACCGACACTATGCCCACATTCAGCCGGTCTATAAATAATGGCCCGAGGTTTGTGCCTGGAATAGGCCCATAATAAGCCAGTCTGAATAATGCCGCTGCGATCGCGCCAGATTTGGCCCATGTGCGAGTTTTTCCTCTCTGGTTCAAGATTAATCCCTACTGTACTGCCAATATCATTTAGAGGTGGGTTATCAGTTGCAAGGCCAGTTGGAAAGTGTATGCGAAGGCGGGTCCTCCTAGTTTTATTCCAGACCCCTTGCTATGTATTCTGCAATTTGTTTTTGTCTAGAACAGCCAAGCTTGCATACAGAACTGCATGTAGCCTTTCGCTACATGTGGACTGGCCGACAACAATGCTGACTTATTCTGCTTGTTTTCCACTGGCCGGAGCTTGAATATGTAACATTTTACATATAAGCAGTCAGCGGACATGCAAAAAAGAAAGGATTCAAGGTACAAAATTTATTGCATCTACGGTGCCAGTACATCGTGAGGTGCACTGTGACTGGTGCCGCTGAACCGAGGAGTCTAATCGCCACTAATCGTTGCACTCCTCTTATAGCAGAACTTTTGCACTGCCTGGAAAATAATTCTTCGCCAAGCTCTTGCACGATGACCTCACTCAACACCGAAGCTGCATAGAGATGCATGATGTGGTCGTCAGCGTAAGTACAACGATCGCAGAAAAAAGACAAAAAATAAAATAACACATTGAATTTAGTGACGCACAGTGTGCGGTCAGGTACTCGCAACCCATTTTTATAGAATAATTCTCGAATGATACTTAATATAAAGCCACTTATTAATTGCAAAATGTGGAATCGAATTTACCAAATTTTTCTTCCTCGTGATTTTTAATCTTAATTTGCTTTGTCACACCCTCAAATACTTATTGAAATTCACAGAAAGAGATAAATATAGAGTTTAATACAAATACATCTATTTTTATATTTACTATGAAAAAAAAAACGAGTCTATATTGCGAGCTGGTTGTCTGCCTTTTTGTTCCAGCAAAGTATGGCCCAAGTGGTACCATTTCCTCCCATTTAACAGCTTTGAGCAATTTTTTTTCTGTATGTAATAAAGTATTCCATGCAAAGACGGTTTGCACAGCTTTGTGAAATGTGCTGAACGCAGCAAACTGAGCACACTTTTTTTTTAAGTAAGCAGATTATCGATGTCGCTTCGCAAGCATGTAACAGGGGAGACTGAACCCTTACTTGAAAACCACACGAAAGCACTCTTCTGATAGTCTATGGGTAATTAATTCAAAGACAACGTGGAGTAAAAATCACTGGGACCAGGAATTCCGAAGTTGCTCGTACGCCTGCAAGTGGCCAAGACAAAGGAACACGGCATAGAAATATTACACGTAGCCTGAGGGGCCTGCTGCAGTGGATGACTAAGCGCTTCTGATACTCATCTTGTACAAACGAGAGACTACCAATGTAATGAACGCAACATGAATCGGGTCACACAACACTCCGCCACGCTGACTGAAGAGGAAGATCAGCGTTCGCTAAATCTGTTTCATCAAAGCTGAAAAATAAAGTCCTCACCATCTGTGCACTCCTTTGAGCTCGACGCATCGCAGTGAGAGTTGACATTCAGAAGTCGCCCCAGTGCTTTGTCGCTTTCTCTTTTCCTGCCGGAGAAACAAAAAAAAATTGGCCCCCAGTGAAAGCAGCAATTACGCCATGAACCATATTCATTTCTGAACACATTCAAGATAAAAGTATGATGGTACTCACAAATTGAATCTTGCAGGCCAGCAATACTTTGATTTGAGCTAGTTGGTTGTAGCATGACTTCTTTTAGCATGACTGTGTCGCTGTCAGGTGAAGAGGTTAATTTTCTTAGTGGGTCTTTGTCAGCGTTATAATCATTGCTTTGGTTCTTTTGGCACGTGTGCGTTTGTTAAATCACCCCTTGTATCGGTTGCTTTTTCTGTTTTGCTTTTATCTTTTTGCCTGCTCGTGGGATTATTAAGTGATTTTCCGGTAAATAAAATTAGTTGGAAGTTGGTGCCAGTCTTGTTTGTGTTGTCTCCGTCTTTTAGCGCCAGTACGCTTTTTGCGTAAACATGTCTTGCAGGCCAGGCTACTCAATCACGTCATTGTGGTCGAAACGCATGACAGGTGGATTTTCGACAACAAACGGCGTCATCTTGAGCGCCCATGCTTCGTCGGCGCGCTGGTTGTGTGGCTTTTCGCCGCCTTGCTAGTTATAGGCGATGCTCGTTGGGCGAGTGTTAGAAGAGGATGGTTTATTGGAGTTTAATGTCCCGAAGCAACTCAGGCTATGAGGGACGCCGTAGTGGAGGGCTCCGCAAATTGCGACCACCTGGGGTTCTTTAACGTGCACTGACATCGCACAGCACACGGGCCTCTAGAATTTCACCTCCATCAAAATTCAGCCGCCGCGGCCGGGATCGACCCCGCATCTTTTGGGCCAGCAGCCGAGCGCCGTAACCACTGAGCCACCGCGGCGGGTGTGTTGGAAGAGGAGGAGATGACGACGGGACAGGTTCCTTATATTTTTCGGAAAATTTGCAGCAGCGAGAGAAACAACAGCTGAAAAAGGGGTAGAGTAAAACTTAGGGAGGGTGGATGAGCGGCGTTGCGCGTAGTTGGGCGCGAGGGGAAAACAGGCTAAAGAAGGTCAGTATACCTAAACTCACAAAGAAAAAAATAACTCCTAGCATGGTGCGGCCAGCGCTCTTCCAAGAAAGAGGCTCGGGCCGGCAAAAGGCCACTGTATCGGACTTTAACAGGGGGAGGGTGAGGGTCAAACAAGTGAAAGGATTCCGGAATGTTTGGAGGATGCGTCATTATGAATGTGCTCTGTGCGTCGCGCAGCAATATTCAAAAAATCCCTCGAGTGTTTGCAGTTTTTCTTTGGGCGTCGACCTGGGAGAAAACCAGGCGAACAAACTTGTTTATTTCAGTCAAAAGCGGGGCGTTGGACTGGTTCATTTGTGTTTGCATGAAGTGGTGTCGCGCTTTATTTTCCTTCATGATCAAAATGACATATTTTTGAGAACTGTTATGCAAAGGCGGTCGCAAAGGCTGCTCCCCGGAATCATAGTGTCATCGTGTGAAAACATGTGTGGTGCTGTAAACGGATATTTGCGTGAGGTTGTCCTTTCCTTCAGGTTGTTGGAAGTGCGTTTTTCACTAGAATACCTGTATAACGTTCCCAAAAAGAAGCTGTATAAGGATCTGGTTGATATTATGCGGCCGCCACCTTTGTATCGTGCGCCTTACCGTGGAGGCCCAGGGCAGGATATTTTAAAACGGGTGAAATGATGCCGGTCCGGCCGCCAGTGAAAACATTCTTTTTCAAATTGCACTCTAATACATTACCCCTTAAAACCTGGCTCCATGAAAAAGGAATCTTTGTCCCATGGACAACAAATTGCCTGTTATGTAAGCAGCCGGAGACAATTGAGCATGTTTTCCTAGACTGCTGGGACGCCATACTTTTCTGGGATGTCCTGCAGAGAACCATCAAGAAAGAACTACCACTGCACCCTTATGGTATCAGATTTCTACCAGTTGATCGCAAAGAGGTACCCTATGACTTATTAATGCTTCTTGGCCTCCACAGCTTGTGGAAAACGCGAATGCAAGCAAGGCAAAATATGAAAATATATGAAAATATCTAGAATATAAAACAATAACTAAAATTAGAATGCACAATGCGTGTTCTTCGATTATTTCATACATGATGCGCGTGGGGAACAAAGTAGGCTTACAATTCAAGCAATCCCATTCATCAATACGATCCAATGATTCGCTTGTAGAGCTACGAATACCCTACATTTTATACGCGCCAATGTAGGCAGGTCGGTTTGAGCCATAGGCATGTGTCCCGCCCGTTCCGGCACATTGGTATTAAAGATTCGCGCGACGAAAAAGCAAACAAAAACGAGCAGATTTGCGGACGGTAAAAAAGTTCCAACATTTAATTTGATTTGGTTTGGTTTATGGTGTTTACCGTCCCAAAGCGACTAAGGCGTTAAAGAGCCACAAAGAACCCACAGTACGCGGGCCTCTAGAATTTCTCCCCCAAAGAAATTCAGCCGTCGCGGCCGGGATCGAACCCGCGTGTTTCGGGCCAGCAGCCAAGCACCATAACCACTGAGCCACCGCGGCGGCCAACCTTTAGTTTGATAACGGTGATTATTATAAGCAAAATCGTATGGAAGAGCCATCGATATAAAATACCCAAAAGCACAGAAGAATAACAAAGCAATTTAGGACATTAAAAAAGCTAGCCCCCCTAGCTCGCGCCTTCAGGAAGCAGAGCTGTTTTTTTTTGTTTTTTTTTAAACGTAACCTACATCTACCTTTCTTTTTCTCGTCTCCTGCTTCTTCACGCTGTAAATGTGCAGCAAGTTGTTCCCGTCTACTGTTTATTTGCGATAAAACCGAAATCCGGCTTTAATCAGATCGTTTCTTCACTCCGAATGCGCCATACATACATTTGTGACCTAGTTAAATTGTAGTAACGGAAAAAGCAATTTATTTTTTTCCAGGGTGAGCATCCTGGGGATGAGGCATTTTATCGCGACGATGTTCGTCTCTTTGTTTCACGAGAAGGGGAGCTAAAAGCATATTTTATATCTTCTCAGGCTGTGAATAACTCAGCGCTCTCAATACTCTACGCAGCAAAAGTTTGAAAGACTATGAACGCCTAAACTGCTGTATGGGCTCCCGACGGCATCTGGAAATTTTTCAGTGAACTGAGGCTGGCTAAAGGTAGTAATAGCGTATCATATCTTATGAGTACAGATTTAAGCTGCAGACGAGACAGTGTAGTGATCCCTGTTTCTTTTGACAACCTTTTTTTTTTGTATGTTGCAATCCCAGACGACGGGGCTGCAAAATATGCTCGCCGTGAAGTTTACCGCACTTTCAGTTCCGCGAAAGTACTTACGCGCTGAAAAATTTAGAATTAATCTGTGCATAATAGTAAAAATTAGTTGGAAGAAGCATTAAATGAACTGAGAGAAATGCGCATAACTCGAGAGGGGCTGATAAGCCGCGTTTACATGAATGCGGGAGCAGCGCATCATATCAACTTTTTGGCGTCCCCCACTGATGTAAACAGTGAAAATGCGCCAGAGAAATGCACTAATTGCTCCGGCGGGGGGCATGTCGACACATGCGTCTAATATGCAAGCGCTGCTGGAGTGAGTAGAAACAGGTTTCGGTAGGGCGCCTAGTTGTCAGCGCCCCCCCCCCCCCCCCCCCCCCCCCCCCCCCCCCCCGGCCCTCCTTTGCGCATCGAGGCAACCAGGCTTTCCTCGCTTCCCTCCACCTCCCTGGGCGCCTGCACAGTACCCCCTCAGACGGATAACAAAGCAGACCACGCTCAAGATGTGAGCGACTGCCCTCCCCCGCCGCGTACCCTGGACAAGAGGCCACTGTTCTCGCTTGACTTGATGTGGTACATGCGAGCATGGCGTGTCCCCTCCGTGTGATACACTAGGAAATACGATGAGCTACTGTGGTATTCATGTAAACGCGGAGCCCTTGTTAGTGTGTCTCTGTTGTAGAGCAGTGCGAACGCTCCTTAATCTCCTTATTTCGGGAAAAGCTTGCCAACATCGCTTGGTGGCTTAAGAAGGGGGATCAGTAATTTTTCTTTATGTAACGCATTCCCTTTTCACGCTCCATGAAAAAAAAAAGTACGAAACATAGTGATGCGCAGCTTCCACGCACATGCAAAAGATAATTTCTGTGTTTTTTTCCTGAGACCCGTCGGATGAAGATTCAAAGCAACAAGTTTCTTTGCCCCCTACACCAACTACAATAATGACAAAAGATGTGTCATTTCAAAATTGTTGCCTTGAGCAATTAATCTGACCATTGCTCACTTTTTGATCACTTGGCTTGTTTACACCGCTGCTTTGTGTAAGTTGACATCAATGTTTGACGCTGATGTTGTTCATGAAACAAGACATGCTATGCGTGAATATAAAAAAGAGAATGTTTGACGAAAATCCTCATTGAAAAAAGCAGGGAGATGATTGGATTTGTCATGGCGGAGTGGCATTGCGAATGCAGGGAAAATGGCATGCAAGTAGAGCTGTCATTTTAGATGCAAAGAGGTGGCACTACCAATATGGCGGTAAGAGCAGACAAGTAGGGGCCATTGTTGGTGGTCTAATGAAGTGGCATTGCCATTATGAGGGCAACAGCGCACAAGTTCGGCCATCGTTGGAGGCGTAATGAAGCGGCATTGCCAATATGAGGGATACAACGCACAAGAAGGGCCATCGTTGGATGTGTAATGAAGCGGCATTGACAATATGAGGGCTACAGCGCACAAGAAGGGCCGTCGTTGGAGGTGTAATGAAGCGGCATTGCCAATATGGGGACAACAGCGAACATTTAGGACCATTGTTGGGGATGATATAAAGGGGCATAGTCAATGTGGGGAGAACAGTTGGTGAGTAGTGCCGTAGTGCCATTGCTGGATATGATACTGAGCGCAATGCCAGTATGGGGACAATGAAGTCAGCACTGGTCCTATATAGGGCCAGACATAGTCAACTCTCTCCCAATATTGAGCCAATGGTTTGTGCTGCCTGGGGTTCGTTCGTTCCTTCGCTCCCTCATTCGATCATAAACTCGCTCTTTTACTCATATAAAAAAATGTAGAGGAGGACAAGGAAAAAAACCACCTTAGGACGGCTTCAGGAGGCCTTGGCCCCCAATTCTATAAGCCTGCTTATATTAACTCACACCTGTATTGTTCGCTTGAGCCACATTAACTAAAGTTCACTACGAGACTAACTAAGTAGGCGAAAAGGATGCTATCTTTCTATTGAGCAGTCTGTTGCACGGATCACACATGGTGCTACTTTAAAGAGACTGCTAATGACTCAGATAAAGTGTGATTGCCTCAGTGGCAACCTGTGCATAAATTGCACATGCATTTATTATAATTACCTTCATGGCCACCTTTTCCTAGAGCTCAGCCTGCAAGCGCAGGAGCGCGGTGGTACCATAGCTGCGGCCACTTGAAGGACAAAGATGGTGTAACACTCATGAAGCACGTTCGAACTCGACAGTCTTATACGCGGGTTGGTGTCTACAGCACAGAAACGTTCAGCTGGTAAGAAACGGCATCGGAAACTGACGTAAGCGTAAGAAGCGGCCAAAAAGGTCGGTACAAGAAAAAAACAACAATGATCTGATTTTGAAAGACTTGTAAAGTTGAACTTGTGGAACCTCTGGCCTATTTTAAAATTTACGACGGCGTTTTTTCAAAGCAATGCGTGCTACCCTTTACTTTCAGAGCGAAGAAGGAACTTTTTTTGCGTAATGCGCTTGCCACTCAAACGAAAAGGTGCGCGCGTGATGGAGGCCTTCAAAAGGCAGACCACCTGTTTCAAACCGATAGACTCCTTTCACGATCTTCTGGCTTGGAGTTGTCAAGTTGCCACCTGAGTCTCGGTGCTTTACAATTCTGTAGTAAGGTAGACACCCAGCAGCGGCCGCGTCTAACTGTCCTGTCATTTTATGCACGTCAAAATTAAGACGTGTTGTTATTTTCAAATTTGATATCGATAAAGGGAATGAAGATGCGCTGCTGAAGATTTGCTTTTAGCAAAGCTGCTGCAGTTTGAAGTGGCAAGAATTGAACGCCGTGCCTTGACACATCAAGACTCCCAATACCTGCAGCCAGTTTTATTCCCGGTGGAACGTTGAATTCATTCTACATTGTTTAAGTTTTGTTAGTACCATCAGCACCTTACTAGACAGAACATCGCTGAAGAAAGAGATGCCTGTAGGCATAGCCTTCATTGTGGCGTGGATTTTGCGCTGTGCCTTTTTCATCGCGGTACCTTTTTGTCAGGTGAGAAAAACTTCCGCTTAAATTATATGCAAGCCTGCGAAACAAGTTCATGAGCCTTAAACAGGTGTTTGATTATTCTTCCGCTGCGAAAAGTCACTCAGTGTTAACATCGTGCGACCGAAAACAGCGAAAAGCCTTTTTGGAGCGAAAACAAAATAACTGTTTGTTTGTTTGTTTTGTGGAGTTTAACGTCTCAAAGCGACTAAGGCTATGAGAGACGCCATAGTGGAGGGCTCCGCAAATTTCGACCACCTGGGGTTCTTTAACGTGCACTATGCTGATTTAGGTGGATGGCTCAAATGCGTTACCATTTGGGACGTTGCTACCTTGCATCGTGAGAACGTTGTGATGACGTTAAAAAGGTAGTACTGCTCTATGCTTCACGTTTGACTGTGGTCGAAACTCACGCTTACGCCGACTCTTTTACTGCGAACGCATTATTAACACATTCGAATGACATTCTCTTAGAATCTCCTGAAAAATGCATTGACCTCATCGAAAAGCGGGATAGAATTTGATGACTCAATGAGAGACTGAAGTCTGTAGCTCTATTGCCAAAAAGTAAACCCATAAGAAGTTGCTTGGCTGCCCGAGTGTGACTATCTGGATTAATATACTACCTCATGACTTGTGCCTAGACCATTTCAACGGGCATATAATACACAGTAGTTGTTCTCCTGATGACCGTTGAAATGCGCCGACATGTGCACTAGCGAACTTAACCATTTGCATGAGTGAAATACACATTTTGGTGACCCACCGAACAGTTTAAAAATTGAGGCGGAGATAAAGACAATTGAGGAAGCAAATATCTTCTAGGTATCCTGCATAGTTTATTTTGCAGGAGCATTTGTGTGCACGTGATTGCCTATTTTTCAACAAATACTGCATTAACTAGGAGAGCGAAGCTTAGGATTCTGCATCAATATATTCTATGCATCCGTCTTTCACTCCTGCATGAGCAGCACAAAAACTGGGCCTAACTTTATTTTGTAGGACTCATGGTCATGCCAGAACCAGCTTACAGAATTTAATCATAAAAAATTATTTCGGGCGCACCTGTTAGTACGGAACTATACCGCAGAGCGGTTAAGCACGGATGCTTGCAAAAGGTGAAAAGCAAGGGTTATGACCCTGCCTTAAGTGAACAAGAGGCTGCGAAAAAATACAGGTCAATCGCAGATCACATGTAAAACACAATATAATGTGTACTTTGTGTAGGAGAGGCGTGGACGCAGGGAAGTCGACCGTAAGAGCAGGCTGTATATTCTGGAAGCGCGATATGGATTTTCTCCTCTTTCTTTGTTCGACAACGCTATACATAAAATAATCAATTCAGCTTAAGCTCGAGGTAATTGAGCCTTTATCATGAATAAGAATAGAGGGCCATGTTCTACCGCAACACCATTTGCCATCTTGAAGAAAGAAATGCGTTACTGCACACACATCCCTTCACTTGATGATGATGATAACAACTTTTATTTGCACCGATGTAGGAGGCCCCCTACTCCCCGTCCCTGGCCCTTCACTTGAGTACGTCCCGTGACATCACAGGCATCGTAACTTCTGCCGTCGGCTATTTTGCCCCGCGCAAGAAATTATGCCCTGTATAGTAATGGTTTCCCGAATGATATATCGAACGTCAAGATAAAATAAAAACGGATTCCATTGGAAAGAAATATGCTTGGACCCTGCTGGATATAGAGTAAGGTCTTCGCAGGTACACAGTTTCCGGCGCAAGCACAATATACAGTAACAGAAGTTCACTGGGAGAAGCTTTCATCAACAGACTTGCCTAAATTGGCTTAATATTGCTTTGACAAGGCTAATTGATAGAGGCTGACAAGTATACTCCTAATAACATTTATCACATTTTTTTCGACCATTGAAAAGCTTTCTTTGTTGCAGGGACGTATTTTTATAAGTACATACAGCTAGTCCTCGGTGTTGGGGCTGCAACATTGAATAACAAGAAAAAAAAGGTGTAACCCCGGTTTTTATAGGAAGGAGTATAACGGATGACAGTTTGTCATGCTGTATATCGGAATGTTGTAGGTAGTACATAGCGATGTAAACAAATAAATGCTAGAAGTCGGTACTCCGCTCCCGCTAAGCTTCTTTCATTACTGAGCATCGAACATGAAACCGGGGTCCAAACCTCTAACACTGCCTCTTCTAAAAAAGTACTGTTGTCTTAAACCAAGTTGCAGCTGTTTACCAATTTTTTTTTTAATTCTGAGGCTCTACAAACAAATTTAGCTGGCACGTTTTCCCTTAAGCAGAGGTAATTCAATCGATATCAGTGAAGCCCATATCCAAGGATTCCCATTCTTATTGTGACTGCACTGACCATTTCGATTTACTTATTGCACGCATGTACGAGGGGGTACCCAAAAGAAACCGGACAAAATTTTTTGGTCGGCAAACCTTCTGTGGTACCGCGTTTTGCCACTAGGAGCGCATAGAACGAACATTCCAGAGTCAGTAAGCGGAGTGCCGTCGTTGAAGGAGGTCAGACTAGTTTGGGAAGAGTTTTAGAGTGACGACTGTTTTGTGTGAATGTCGTTTTTGCAATGGCTGATTTTCGTGAACAGCGTGCGCCGGTGAAATTCTGATTTTTGCTCAGAAAAAGTTGAATGGAAACTCTTGAAATATTAAAAAAGACGTACAAGGACGATGCTATGGGGACAACTCAAGTGTTCCTGAATCAAATCCTGAATCAAAGCAACAATCATGCCAATGGAAAACTTCAAATTCAGCTCGCCTCAAGAAAGCTCGTCAGGTGAAACCAAACCTCAAAATAATGCTGATTTGCTTTTTCGACGTGAGAGGAGTCGTCTATTGAGAATTTGTTCCGCAGGGTCAGACAGTTAGCCAGGCTTTCAACTTGGATGTTTTGAAAAGATTGGGCAACAGTGTGCGGTGGAAGCGGCCAGATTTGTGGCGGTCGGGTGACTGGTTTTTCCATCATGGCAATGCCCCTGCCCACACAGCCCTGTCTCTACGACAATTTTGGACCAAAAATGGCATGACCCCTATTCCTCAACCCTCATACTCTCCCGACCTTGCCCCGTGCTACTTTCTTTGTTTCCTAGAATGAAAAAATAGGTGAATGGAAAGCGTTTCGCTGATGTTGCTGAGGTGAAGAAAAAAACGCCGGAGGCACTGTCAAACATCACAAAAGATGAATTTAAACAATGTTTTGAAAAATGGAATGAAAGATTCGACAAGTGTATCATTGCAAGTGGGGAATACTTTGAAGGAGATTGAAGGTCTGTGCTTAAAATGTGAACAAATAAGTTCAAACAAAAATAAGTCCGGTTTCTTTTGGGTACCCCCTCGTACATGCCAATCCTTGCACAGTGAGAAAATTAAGGCAGATTGCATACTTACTTCTGTTCACCTGCCTGATAAATTAGAAAAGAAACGGTTAATGCTGCTGTAGCCGATCCTTCCCCTTGTGCACGCAGGAGTTCTTTAACAAATGCAGCTGCTTTCGAAGGCACAATTTTACTGTTCAAGCAGCAGACAGGAAGAATTTTATACCGGGGGACTCAATGCTTCATGCCCACTGCACTTTATATATCAATCCTCAGAAATGAAATAAAAGAGAACATGATATTTACGCTGTACCAGCGAAAATATTCTACCTTTGTTACGCACATTATTTTGTGGCCTGCCGGTTCAGAAACAAAATATTCGGAGTGTTGATTGCTGCGCGCTGCCGCGGTGACGCAGTGGTCGTGGTGCTCGACTGCTGACCCGAAAGACGCGGGTTCCGCATCGGCCGTGGCTGTCGATTTTTGATGGACTATAAATTCTACTGGCCCGTGTACTGTGTGTTGTCAGTGCACGTTAAAGAACCCCAGGAGGTCGAAATTCGAGTACGGTGTCCATTCACTACGGTGTCCCTCATAGCCTGAGTCACTTGGAGAGGTAAAACCGCCATATACTAAACTGACTGCTGCAGGAATGAAGGGTCTGTTTTCTCCCTAACTTCCGAATTTTAATGCGTTACTTACCTCGGCCAATAGCGAATCCAGCTTTCCATGGTCCCGGTGTCTTCCTGTACAGGACCCGAAACAACCTGGTAATGTGAATACCTAGTTTTACTTCTCTGTACGTACGTGCGTTTCACGGTAATATAGAAATTTTGTGCACGATACTTTGTCTCTTACAGGCATGTGTGCGGCTTTCTGAATCTTTTAAGATTGTCTTTTTCCTGTTTGATTGTGTTTTATTCTTCGAGCCTCTTTTAGAATCGAAAAGTGTACGAAACATACCACATTGTTTAATATTCTTATTAAAATAAACGGTTGGGTTAGAGAAAATCAGCATTTAGCTTATTGAGTAATGACATCACATACACCAAAAATTCTCATTTTGACGAGTCCTGCGCTGCGAAGAGTTCATAACTACAGCTGTCCTATGACCACGCGATCACGGGGGCAACAACCTCTCAAGACCCACTTTCACGTGCAAGTTTGCAAAAGAAACCGGGCACAGTTGGCTTGTTTCGTAGCCGCGCAGCGGAGGACTTCTGGCAACCCTTAAAGTCTGATTCGTGTAAAGTAAGGTGAGCCCTTGTCCTCACTATCTGACACTTTTCGGTCTTTATGACTGTTGTAAATGCTCCGTTATGCGGTTGGGGACCGAAACCTGTTGCTCGATTACTTTAAGCAAAGGAGGTACATTGCCACCGTGTTGAAACCGGTGTTATTTTCAATTAAATGCCAGCCCGAAAGCCCATTGCTAAGCTCAAATTAGAAATGTAGGTGTCCTGACGAGCGGGATAAATGATATTTCCTACTACTCTACAAAAATCTGCTACCATGAGTCAATGCTTTGCGATTCATTTTTTCGTCCATCTACTGCTAGCTACGCATTTTTGAAGGCATATCAGATTTCTATTGTTTTTACGCCTTCCTTTGATCTCGTTGTGGTTTTCTCACTATTATTGCGTCTTGTGCTCTCGTTTTTTATTGCAATACTTTTTCTCTTGCTCTTCGACTTAATATGCTTTCTATTATTCTTTGCACTTTTTTACTGCAGATTATGTTACGTTTACGTTGTATTTCGTTTCTTGAAACCCACTCTGCTCTTCAATGTTTTGTCCATTCAAGCTATGTTAAATAAATTGCAGCCTGAGCTCCCTCTTTATTAGCTGAAAATCGAACTGTTGTTATTCAGATACTAATATGGTGTTAGGGTAGCTGCCTATGTAAAAGTTTTTTCCTGGGCGGGTCAACTCTGGTATTACTCTTCCAGGGGCGCTATGCCGGAAGGCCCGAGTTTGGCGCTTGTCCGAGTTTCACCCGAGTTTGCGATGACGGCAGTCAGTGAACGAAGATAGCGCGGAACGTGCGCAGGCAGCGGACAATAAAATGTAGAGATAAAGCCACGTAAAGGCGATACAAGCGCACCCTGCGCGCCTGTTTCACACTTCAAGCACAATACACTGCGCAATACCAGGCCGCAGCGCTACCTGAACTTATCAGCGCCATATCAGCAATCGCGAAATCGTGACTTCTCTGCTATCTATCTGCACACTCGCGGCTAGCTGTTTGACACGCCTTTTTGGGCGCGTCAAAGGCGTGTCTTCTCTTTCAGGCTCTATCTGTCTCTCCATTTCCGAAGACGAACAGTGCGCACTAGGTGCACTCTTCTATCAACCCTTTCTCTTCTCTCGAATACGTTAAAAGGCAACAGACAATATTATGAACATTTTGTTCATTTCCAAATGTATTTTAAAATATGAATCCAAAGAAGCGTTGTTGAAAAGCATAGCTTTAGGAAATTGACAAAGATTTGACACTTTCTACCGCTAGAGGCGATAGTGAGGCCATTGCTTGCAGCGTGGCTTGCATACGAACTAGAGCGGCAGCCCACCGTGTCGAAAACGAGTGAGCTTCTGCGCTGAGCGCCGGTAGCGCTGCCTTCGACTGGAAAGACTGGGCAACTACTACACGCTGAATCGTTATTATTTTTCGGCTATTGCAATAATATATTTTATTGTGTCGTATATCAAAATATAGGACGTGCTCCAAGCACCGGTTCGTCGTCGTGCTCCGTGTTTGACGCCTTGCAAGCAGGTGTGACGCGCCTTCAGCGTTGTGCTGTGTCTTACGTGGTTGCAACAGGCTATAGTGTTGTGCAATCTTGGTATGCGAGCGAAGAAATCGGCGGCTTTCGCCACGTTGCGTGTCCTTCGCAGAGGTGCTTAGATTTATCAGCGATGACGTTCGTTTTGCCTGTTATATTTCGATGGTCAACATCGTCGATGTCTGTGAGCAATCAGCACAGCCGCGCAGCATACCTGTAGCCGGCAGGGATGTTGGGAGTGGCCCACCCATAGCGCGTACGCCTATAATTTATGTACGGCACGCCGGGGGCGTGTCCAATGGTGTTGATTGACAGGTGAACTCGGAGCTAAACTCGTGAACGGTGAAGTGCCCCGAATTCATCTCGAGACTGTCATGGCGGCAGCAGCAGCAGCCTGGGTAATCGCTTCCTCTGACGGCAAATGTCAGTACGGCCGGCTGGACCCGTTTACTGCCTTGACCGACGACGAATTCCAGCGACATTTTCGCCTCTCCAAAAAATCGGTAAGATGGTTGTGTAAAGAGTTAGGCGACGACCCACGCCTGCGGAGAGTGCGTACCGGGCTTCATTCGCTTTCGGTCGAAGAGCAAGTCCTCTGCGCCCTCCGGTTCTTCGCGACCGGGAGCTTCCAGGGGAGCGTCGGCGCAGACCGCTTTATTGGACCCCAATAAAGCACTGTGAGCCGCTGTGTGAGGGACGTCTCCGACGCGCTTATCGTCGCGGCTGTGCAGAAGCGGTGGCTCGCTTTGCCCACGACAGCGGACGAGCGTGCGTATGTTGAGGAGCGTTTTCTTCTGCGCGACGGCATCACAGACGTCGTGGGATGCGTCCACGGGACCTACATTGGCGTAAAGGCCCCTTCGAAGTCCAGCCCTGACATGTTGAAGGCCAACTATTTCACGAGGAAGGCACGGTATGCATTGAACATTGCAATCAGTAAAAAATAATTGTTCTCGCCAAGTCCTTTGGGCTACTCTACAGCACAGTGCCAAAGTCGGTCCCAGACTGGTTTGGCGAAGACTGGATCAGCCGCTAACCGGTTCCACAGAACAATTCATAACATGCCAGGTACCTTAAGAGAGGCCCACAAAAAAAAGTGGGCTCCTCGGCAACGGCGAAATCGAAAGTTACAGATGGCCACTTGTTAATCGGACCACTACAGAGCACTCACCACTGTGCTAATTAATTAAATCCAACGAATGAATGTTATCTTTCGCACAAACCTCTCACTTGCATCTAAAAAGTATAGTCACAATGCTGCATAATCGGGAAGATAACCGCCACTGCTGACCAAAATCCGGTGCGAGCTCATTGACAACGAATTTCGGACAGCTCACATTAACGCGGTATGCATGAAATGAACAGATGCATGCAGTTCATTTCAGAACACGGCATAATATTCAAGCATTTCTGAACAAAACGAGTTTTCTCATTCAAGTCACGCGAAATTCAACTTGCGATGAAAAAAAAAGTGAGATAAAAAGTTTCACCATGCAGGATTTGAACCCACGCGCTCCCATTACTTGTCGACTCTCCGGAGCGACGCGTTAGACCACATGGCCACAGAACAGCGCGGAGTGATGCACCTCTCTTTATTTTTTTTTGCGGACTACCGCGTTGCACATGTACCTCGTCGCCATTGGCGGTCAGCTGATGACGGGCGTTGGTAGCGCTCCCTAGCGGTACAAAGCAAAATTCAAGTATGCATGAATCACTCTAAAGCGCTTTAAATCCAAATCTTGCACACTATAAAATGCTTACAAAGGTGTACTAAGTGCATTATAAAATTCAACAAACCTCGTTTGTCTATTTGCACACGCAATGCACTTGGTGGAGCGACACACAAATGAAAAGTGCACCGGCGGTTGCCTCACGTGACCCGTTCTTTGTAGACCGCTCATGAAGCCCATGAGGTGGCGCCGATGTGATGATAAAGCATGGAATATATCCAGATAACCCAATGAAGCTGGAGGCGTGACGAGGGTGGGATTTTGTCTTGCTACCATTAGTTCACTCACCTGAGGGCGTCGCCAGAGCTCGGGAAGATTCCGAGTTTCAGCAAACTCGGGCCTTCCAGCATAGCGCCCCAGGGCAGGAATCTTCTATCAGAGATGTTTTATGAATTACTTGAGGTATTCCCTGGACTACCTAGTATACATAATATACGAAGCTACTTGTTTGGCCTCTGTGCCACAGTGGCGACTCTACCCAGCATTCCAACCTCAGGTAATATGGCGGGCATGAGCAGCAAAATTCAAACCGAATACACCTACCAACACGGGGATATACAGTATACTTCTCTTCAGCAGTTGGAAGTGTATCCTGGCAGCAATGAAGCCAAAAATTTATTGTTATTCACAAAGTGTTTCCCCGTTCAGAGACAATTAATTGTAATTCCAAATGAAATCAGCAGCAGTGCAGTTGACGGAGGCGCCATTATTCCTGTGCTAAATTCCTGTACTAGGTAGCGATGATCACTATTCTTACGCTAAACGAAAAGGCCGTAATTACTTACAAAATGAATCGCAACCTAATCACTCAAATAATCGTTCTAACCAACAATGTGGCTGTGTTCTTTTTATTTTCAGGTGCGTTGTGAACACATCAATAGCCGAGGTGAGTTACTTTATCTGGTACTTATCGCTGCATCTACGAACGCTGTAAATCTGTTCATAATGTCGGATACCACATGGACGTAGAGGGACCGTCCTTGCCAAAAGTAACCGAGCAGCCCCGGATGGAGCGGGCTCTCACTCGAGCAGCTGCGCTGAGGTACAGTCTTTGTCGAAAGTAACCAGGCTGCATGGTTTGCTTCTAGCTGTGGTACAGTGGAGCCATTACAGCTTCCATGAAGCTGAAATCGTTGTTCAAGGTAAGGACTGGGGGTCTTCTTAATTTCCAACACCTTTTGATCTTTGTGCCGCCGCCGTGGCTTAGTGGCTATGGTGCTCGGCTGCTGGCCCGAAAGACGCGGGTTCGATCCCGGCCGCGGCGGTTGCATTTCTTTGGAGGAGAAAGTCGAGGCCCGTGTACTGTGCGATGTCAGTGCACGTTAAAGAACCCCAGGTGGTCGAAATTTCCGGAGCCCTCCACTATGGCGTCTCTCATAGCCTCAGTCGCTTTCGAACGTTAAACCCCATAAACCAACCAACCTTTTGATCTTTAGGAAAGCCACAAGGGCCCCACTGTACCACAGCTAGAAGCAAACCATGCAGCCTGCTTACTTTTCACAAAGACTGTACCTGGTGCTGCCTGCTGCTCCCCCGCTGGGAGTCCACGCCTCCACTCTCTTTCCTTGAATGATAAGAATCAAGCAACTAGTACGTACGGCGAGCAATTTTTAGCCTTTGGAGTGCTTTCATAGTGAGCGAGGGCACAGGTTTACGTCGGCCAGTTTACTATCGCAGCCGGGGAGCAGCGACCACCGCCGAAAATAGCAGCGTCATCGCTCGGCTGCAAGCTCCTCCGGCTGCCGCCGCGGCTTCTCGGTTACTTTTGGTCAAAGACTATACACGTTAAGATATTTTTATACAGTGCGACGCGGTCGAACAAAAACAGTTACGTTGCAGTTAGCTTGTATTTTATGCGCAGCATATTAACGTAGGTTTCGGGCCTTCGCGCGACGCGCGGCGGTGGCCACCATTGACCTTCAAGTGACCTTCAAGTAGGTCACGTGACATGACGTCGCGTGATGACGTCACACCGGCTGCAGATGGGGCCTCATATCGCGCCGTCGGTCGCCTCCCGGCGGTGGCCACCATTGACCTTGAAGTGAGATCACATGATGTGACGTCACGTGATGACGTCACACCGGCTGCAGATGGGGCCTCATATCGCGCCGTCGGACGTCGCCCGGCGGAGGCGTCCACGCTTCGTTTCGCGCCGTCGCGCGCGACGCGGCGGCGGCGCCACCATCGCTGCATCACGTGATATGTGACGTCACGCCAGGGATGAAGCGGCGCGCGCCCGCCGTCGCGTCAGTCTCTGTGCCCGCAACCGCGCAAGCGTCTTTGCGCCGGGCGTGTATGCGGTCAAGATGCCTCCAAACGCTAAGGACATGCTTCGCATCCACTGGACTTAACCTTGATAAACCTCCAATTTTATTAATAATCAATAGTGCGCTGTGCAGTTTGCGCAGGAGTAATTATGCTTAACATTCGTCTAGGAGGGCTTTAAAGAAGAAATAAGGTTTTATTAAACTTTCACTAAATGGGCTCACGAGACAAATATCCTTGACGTCACATTTTACCACGACGTGCAAGGCCTTTTCTAGAGGTAGGCTCTTGTTATGTATCTTACGGTAATATTTTTGCGGAAGTATTTACAGAAGTGAATCTTTTCGCATATTCAGCGCATACTCTTGGTGATAAGACGGATCCTACGGTGCAGGCTGCGGAAGGGCAGCGCCTCTTTCAAGAATTGTGAATGGAAAGACAGTTTCAAGGGTAGCTATGCCATGGATTGTAAGTAGCCTTTAAAATACATGCGTGCGCGTCTAAGAATGTCTTAGCTATGCTGCAGAGAACGAATATAGCCGAGCTTATTAGTATACCGCGCATGGCAAGATTTACAAAAGGAAATTTGTTGTTTCTACCGACTTCTACTGTAATATTATAGTACAAAAAATGACCTCTGGCTACATAACGAAGCTTGTTTATCTGGGTAAATTTCTGTACAAGATTTGCGCATGGAAAACTCTTCCGAATACAAAACAACGAAGACTGTCAAAAAAAGAGATACAGTAAATGCATTTCAAAATAGCGACATATCGAATCTTTATTCGAAAAGTTATGTTGTTTTTCAAAGGACCACTGATGTGAATGGGAGCCTGCAGTGGCTTAGCAAGCAATCGGTTTTTGAAAAAAGAGACCCAATATACGTGTGAATGTCTTCCTTAGATTGAGTTACTACGGCTATTTTTGCTCCACTACAAAAAACCTTGCCGCACAGCATGCTGAAATTACAATTCCAATTTGCCTGGTGCAGTGACTGAGGGTTAAATGTATGCATAATCGTAGCAAACATACCGAACGTATTTTGCGTCAGCATTGATGCCAACAACTTTTCAAATATATACACAACTCATGAAAGACAGCTGTGCCACCGAAGAATAGATTGTCAAAGGTGTTAAACGACACAGCAGATATTCAGGAAGCAAACAATTCAAATGGCACACGCATTGCACCTTTTGCTTACTTTGGCACCTTCGTATATAGAGTTGAGTTGCAATCAGAAGCAAAAAAAAAATGTCGTCTTTGTAAATAACTAACGCAACCATCAGTTCAGCGGTACTCGCGACAAGGAGAAAGAAATAGAGGACACACGCACAGTGTTAATTTCAATCTTACATTGCGAAGTGGGAGGTAATGAAACAGAATAAATCTTACATAAATGCTTATCATGTTTGGGGCAACGGAAGACTGTTTTAAATAATAACGTAGCCCGTGCTTGCGTCATCACCTTGGATAAAACGAAGTAAGGATGCTTGCTGTCTTGGCTGTAGGGAGCTGAAGTGAACTGGTGACAGTTGATGTCATTTCCAGTTAAGCAATTAAGAGAACTCGATATTGCATTCTTCGCAGCAGATGAAGAACAGCTTTCCAAATTTGTTCCAATATCGAGGAATCGCCTATCAGACGGTCGCGCCGGGTAAGACGTAAGGCCGCAGATATGAAATTAAGAATTTATCGTGCATGCGCGTAACATTTACGAGTTGTCACTTCACCTGCTCCCTCTAGCTGGTCGCTCACAGCGGTGACGTAAGCATGAATTGGAGATAGAAAAAGCATGCACCTAGACGTTTGCCATCGAATTTAGTGCAGAAAAGTTAAAGAGTCTCGCATTATTGTTCCAGTGTGTCGCTGCATTTTGGTTCTTGTGTTTCTGTTGATGACCATGAAAACTGAGTAAATGACTATTGAACAACTAACTCCTGAACGCCTTGTGTTGAGTACTACGAAAACTGAGAAGATGACTATTGAACAACAAACGCCAATGCATAACTAAAATGTCACTGACCGGAATATCTCGGCGATACAACCGAGGCAGTGGGAACTACACAAGCCACTAAAGCTATGATCGTGCAAGCATTCCTGGATGAACGGCGAATCGATCACGCAACCGGCAACAACTATCGCAAGGAAATTGAAGAGGGCAGGCTCTTGCTGTACTTCTTGTGATAATCGCCTCATGAAAGTCACAAAGAAAAAGTAGGCGGTTTCAATGAAATCGTCTGTAAATTGTTACGCCAGAGGATTAGAGAAGTCGGAGTGAAAAACACAACTGCAGAATAAAAGCCTCTACTTTCTCTGAAAGGGGAGGATTAAGGGTGTGCTTTTTCCATGCGCCTGCTTAATGAAGCTTCATTGGAGAGCGCAATGTCGCCTTTATGGACAGGTGCATCATCTCCACGGATTGATATCAGATTAAGAAATTGTTATGGTCGTTATATCTAGGGGCTATTGTGTGCGCGTGTGTATGTACGCTGAGAACAGATCTCATAGCCTTCCCTACCCGAGCGTTTCGTTTTTCTAGGTATGACACGTGAAAAATATCATGTCAAGTGCGCCAGAATCTTTGCTTTTTTGGGGCTTGATGAGAAAAGAGGGTCTTGAACTAATTCACTTAATCTCTGGTAGCTTCTGTACCATGTACTGTATCATAATATTTGGCCAAAATCTGCCTTCGAATATGCTTCATGACCCTTTGCGCGACAATCGAGTGGCCACTAAAAGCACTGACTTGAACAAAACAGAAAATGTACGGGAAATACTGAACGCCTTATTTGTAAAAAGGGTCTCCATAATCATCCTGCGAGGAACTTTCGGACCTAGGTTAGTTAGAACGAAACTGACTACAGGCAGACCAAGGACTTGTGGACACCGTTTAGGAATACCTTCCAGCGTTGCTGGGGTTGCAGGCTATCACGCAATGGGCGCCCGCTCATCGCACATGGCTCAGATTTCCAGCCTTACACGCGTACTGAAGACTTTTTATAAAACTAATTTTCATACTTGCAATCAATTTTTTTTCTGGTGGTGAGGACGTTTGTTCATACGACTCGACAAGACGAAGCACTGCTCGCAATACCCTTGTTTTTGACACAAAGCGATACGCAGCCTCCTGAACCCAGCGGCCAAAATTAGAAAAGAAGGAGAATCTTTCTGTATGGGGGCCTTGCATGTTAAAGACATCTAGCAATTACAAGTAATTTGAACGCCAGTACAGAGGGTGAGCAGTCAAGCACTCAGTCTAAACTGTGAGTAGACAGCCAGCGGAAGCAGAAGAAGCAACAACCACTTAGTATTCTGTGCGCACGCACCTACTGCGGTTCCTTTTACAACTGCACTACTTCATCCTACATGGAGTGAACGTGTGGTCAGTGCTGCCGTGATCTACATCAAAAATAATAGAGCTCGGAAAGAAGATCATTGAAAGATGACATGTTTGTCTCCGGCTGTTTAGGTATTTTTGAACGCTCTCTATGAGGAGCGTGGCCTTACGACCGCTACAACCTGCAGCGGAAGCATCATATCGCAAAGCTTCATAGTCTCCGCCGCGCACTGTCTTGTTAATCCGTGAGTATTCTTTCCTCCAATCAGCTTACCGCAAAAGAGCGAAATGACACAAAATGTCCCACTGATAGTCGAGCTCAATGTTAATTGTCTTTGTTATGCATAACATTTGTTCTCTATATAGTCTTTTTTCTTCTCTAAATGCTTCTTGCAATCAGGCTTAAAACCATACTGAACAACTGCATAAACCATACTGAATAAGAATTCCCACTCGTCCACAGCTTGTCCAAGCAAAACCATCTCCGTTTGATGCATTTCTTTCTCAGTAAATATTAAATCCATTTTAAATGCCAGCTAGAAACTCTTTTATATTCTGCTCATCAAAATAGAAATACTAAGCAACTAAGCCTGATGACACGAAATTCCAGCCGTCATTCCGGCGGCAGAAGGAAGTGCCTCAGCCTGCCCACAATCTACATGCATTCTATTTGCATTTGCCGTCTCCCCTTTAATTGAAGTTTGTAATTAACGTCATGATTGCGCTAAGCTCCTATGCATCATTTTTGGGTCAATAGGCGGGAAAAGGAAAGAAATTCTTCGTAAACTTTTAGCCATGTCCCACTTCTTCCCTTGTGCCAGCCGAAGGAACTTTACGCACGTGATCAAAATAATTCGCAGCTGCAGTTCAAGCTGTGAATGAGAAATGCTGCTTAGTACACTTATCACAAATTCCTGCTTGACAATCTTAAGATCTCGACTGATCTTAGAATTGGTTGATTTTCTGTGCTTTATAGTTTATTGGTCAATAGCAATGAAGGCCCTTCCCAAATAAGCAATATCGGACGGAGATAAACTGTCTATAGTAGTCATGAAAAAGTGCTGATCCTAATGTGGAGGGGGGAAAGCATTGTTTGGCGTAGTGGTACTGTATCATACTTCACAGACCTACTCATTTTTGTGAAATAATAACGTTTATTTATTCGCATTTATTCAACTTGGTGATCTGTTATTGCAGAAATAGTTATAAACGGGCAGACAGCGTTGAAGTCTTCTACAACAGCAGCCGAGTAGAGCATGGTCCGCGAATGAAAGCGAAGATTTTCACATCTCACCCCGACTTCATGCTAAGTGTCTATGCGAACGACATATCCATTTTGAAGGTAAGAATAGAATAAATTTAATAATAAAGACCATGAAATATTTTTTCTGTGTATTCTAAAAGTGGCCCTGCGACGGTAATCAAACATTTGGTTCTTATCCTTTGTGCCCATAAAATGGCACATTTTTATCCCTGGAGATCCATGAGGATGACGTAAAATGCAATATTTCATATTGCCATGCTTCATTGATTTCAACAACAACAATAATAATAATAATAATAATAATAATAATAATAATAATAATAATAATAATAATAATAATAATAATAATAATAATGTTTATTGTCACTTTGTAGATGAGACAATAATAATAATTATAATATATGATGAAAATAATAATAATATTAATAATAAAAGAATATTATTTTATTTCAATCAGCAACATAATACAGTAGGCGGATACCTCAAAGCTCTAATTAGGCTTGCAGGTCACCGTCCGGCAGTAGCAACCTGCCACACTGAGTCTTTGTTCAGAAATTGCAATCCCATAGAAAATTCAAAATTAGCAATGGCATCATGTAATTGATTGAGAGTGTTTAAGTGAAAAGGATAACTTAGATTGAATATACCGTATTGTGCGTTTTTGTCGGAAAGACTTTCAAAATCTCTCTTACCTCAACTGATGGCTCGTTTGCGGTGAAAAGGCACACAGAGCTTGCGTATTATGGTAACTTTTGTATCGTAGCAAGTTTTACAACGGTACTTACTTAGTTGAGCCGTGCATGATGCAAAAGCGCAATCCTCTGCGTCGAGATCACCGTGCCGAAACCTAAAACATTGAGTTTTTGCTGAAGGGCGGCAGTAGCGCCCTCTGTCTTCTGCAGTGGAAAGCATCACAAGGCGCCAGGGCGAGCGTTGCAAGAAGCGCGGGCCCTTTTAATACGCTGTTCCGGCCTTTTCGTCTGCTTCAACTGAAGCGCTTCGAACATTTTCGGCCAACTGAGCGGAAAAAATGCCAGAATGAACTAACGTCTTTTTTTCGTCCAATGATTTTATTCAGTATTCTCACAATATGCAATGGTCAAAACACATCGATTACATCACAGCTAAAGCTCTTAAAACGGTAGGTTACTTGCGGCGCACAGTACGGGATGCTCCTAAAGAAGCAAAATTGCTCATGTACAAAACTCTAATTCGCCCTATTCTTGAATACGCTTCTAATGTCTGGAATCCATACAAGCAAGTGAAATCGATCAAATAGAATCTGTGCAACGTAAAGCTGTAAGATTTATTTTTCGCCGCTACGACTTTCATTTTTCACCCTCATCTGCGATGTCTTTCCTAAACATAAGCCCGCTTGCATCCCGCTGAAAAACTGAGTCCTTAAAACTTCTTCACTCCATAGTCCATTCTGCTAATTGCCTTTCAGAGGGTAAGCATATCTCGTTTTCAAAACCATCTGCAACCAGGAGCCATCACGATCTTAATATCCAACCTTTTTTTGCCCACACTAACGTTTTCAAATACAGTTTTTTTCCGCGCACTGTGGAGTGTTGGAATTCTTTTGGTGGCAACATTCGTGCACTATCAATTTCTGATTTTGCGTCGGCAATTGAGTCGTAGCATTGTATGTTGTTTTTCGAGCGTTTATATTTGCAATGCTTGTATGTACTTTTGTATGCGTGGAATTGTTCCACATTTTTGTACCCACTCCTGCTATAGCCCTTGAATGGGGCTGCAGTATTTTCAAATAAATAAATAAAATAAAATAAAAAATTTAGCTTATTTCGTCTGCATTCGTAGCTCTCCTAAAGCGTCGGAGGACGACGTCGCGAAGCCTTGAGCTGTGTTTTTCTTGTTTAATTTCGTTGTGGAAGACAGATGGCGCTACTGCCGCCCTTCAGCAAAAAGTGTGTTTTGGGTTTCGGTTCGCCGATCTCGACGCAGACGATTGCCCTTTTGCATCATGCACGGCTCAGCTAAGCAAGTGCCGTTGTAAACCTTGCTACGATACAAAAGTTACCATAATACGCAAGCTCTGTGTGCAGTTTCACCGCAAACGAGCCAGCGGTTGAGGTACGAAAAATTTTGAAAGTCTTTACGATAAAAGCGCACAATACGGTAGACGGTACGTAGTGCCATTTCATGGATTCAACAAAATGTTTGAACATTTTATAATTTCAATTCACATTTTCAAGCATACTGCAGTACAGTAATTCGTTCAAACTACCAAAGGAAGGAAAACCAAAGGATAGGAATGAACTTTGCCATTTGTTGGGTGTTGAATGCGCACCACTTTTAGCCATTTTTTAAATACGATTTATCCTAGTTTTTCATGTAACGGAAGTGTTAAAGAAACAGCTTACGCGATACCTAAGTAGAGCTTATCTCAGAGACCGGGCCCTTAAACGTGTAGCGGCAAACGGCTGCTAGGCCTTCAGAGCCAACGACAAGCATGACACGCCTCTAAGCTTTTTTCTCAGGAAAACCACGCGTTCATAACAGGACGATACACCGTCTGTGGATATACCTGACAGAAAACCTTTATACTCAAGGAATGGGTACAAAACATTGCATCGTTTCATGCCGCGATCTTTTTGGACCATAGCTTATGAGAATAGTGCTTTGGGCAAAACTGTTCATTTCGCTTTAAACTTTGCTGGAATTCAGCCTTGATCTTCAAACTGCACCGTGGAAGAAGCGTTACAAAAAAAAAAAGACGCTCCATACACCTTGATCAAGAATGCGAAAATAAAAGCTAAATTAGGCGCGATGTTTTCTTACGCGATAGCACAACAGAACGTTTTGTAGAAAAGCATTTGCAATGACTTAGGTTTAGCAGGAGGGCATAATTAACGTGGCGAAAATGTTTCCAGAAGTTATAAACGCAAAAAAGAAGTGCGGAGAAATTGGGGTTCCAGACAACGCCCGATGATAACAAAGTGGACACGCAACGTACTATGTGTTACAGAGCCCTTCGGTTACACCGTGTTAAAGGGGCGCCAAGTAAACGCGAAAGTGAACGAAAGAGAGAAACAAAAGAAGGAAATGATGCTATAGCGTCTACTCAAGGCGAAGCTTAAGCATTCTCTCTTTTTTTGGGGGGGGTGGGGAGGGAAAGGTGCGTGAGTGCCGGTGGCAGCCTTTCACGCTTACCTCAAAGGTACACAGACAACTTAGTTGGTAAAGTTGCTGACTTAGTCTCTTCGGTGCTCTTTTCGACGCTCCCGCGCCGGGACGCTCTCGTCAGAGCGCACGGCTCTGGGCTGCCCTGGGAGGCAAGATTTGCATGCAAGCTTAGAGAAAGGATGTGCAAAGCGCAGCTCCTGTATATAGCGGCCACCAGGGCACTAGCTGAGTGAAATGCAGTTTTATTTGATCTTTCCATTTTTACATTTCTGCCTGGAATAATTTTGGTTTGCACGCTCCTCTATCGATATTGTGTTTTCTAGCTTTGCCTACAGAAATCTGGAGCATAAACAATCCCAGTGCCCCTTAAAGAGTATTTACTCTCTACTGCTTGCAATGTTCAGCTCTCGCATTGCTGATGTTTGGCGCTAAAGAGAGCACATTTTCTGACCTTGGATAACAGAAGGATATATTTGCAACTGAGATATTTATTACTCCAGGCATACTATAATTGGCGCTTCAAAACCATATAGATGATACCATTTCTATCGTAGTTACTGACAAAATATATTGAAAATATGCCATATTTATTTTGGATAAAATCGGCACTAAATATGGCTTGAGTAATATGTATAAATGATGCATGGAATAAGAAAATCATTAAGTTTTGCACCAAATTTAACCTTTCCAAAAAGCCTCTATTCAGCACCTGATGGCCTATGGCGCACAGCATTCAACAATATTTTGCATATTTCTTCTTTTTTTTTGCAGTTAGAGAAGCCGTTGCACTTTGACCCATTTGTTGCACCTGTTTGCCTTCCAAAAGCGCCGTTAAATATATTTAAAAAACCTCTGGTTGTGGCCGGTTGGGGCGTCACCAAGGAAGGCAAGTACACTTGACATCAAGTGTACGAGAGTTTTTTATCTTCCAGTGTGGCATCATTCGCTGCTCTAGAACCAAACTGTTCAGCAGTTTTTCTTCTGGTGCGTTATGCCTCAACAAAATCACTCCTCTACAATGCTAGTTGCAGATACAAACATCATTTCGGATCTCTCGGAGTCGGTGTACAGAGAGTGCTTTGAACGCTACACCCCATATGGTGTGTAATGCTACAGTATAATGCGTATTTGAACGAAAGCTCATAGTATCCATAGTTTCACGTTGTTCTGTAATATAGTTTTGTTTAAAAAGAATGAAATGGCGATTATATTTTTAAACAAATAGTTTGCGTTTAGAATAATGCGCGAGGTTATCATGCTTTTGAAGAGTACAAAAGCCTGCAGGATATTTCAGAATTCATCCGCGTGAAGACTTAATGCTAATATGCTCCTTTCATATCAGTACGCAGTCTGTGGATTATAATTAAAGATGCCGATACGGGCTGACCAATACAGACACCCTTCCGCTCAAGTATATTCACCGAAAGCGACGAAATTCAAGACACCTCGCTAATTAGCCCCTTATTTTTTTTCTTCTAGCCCTATAATAAAGCATTCATGTGGTTTAACCAGCCACAACTCCAACGAGAGGCCACTTGAGGACGATGATATATGCCCAATCTAAGCAGCGGAAAAGAATTGCTAATTGACCCTTGCTGTATTAATGTGAGGTCGAGAGGGCATTCAAATGTGCACTGAGGCCGTTTTCAAAACACGGCACCTCAGCGAACCAAGCTTCTCAGACTAATGCAAGTAATAATTTATTAAGCATGAAATGCTTTTAGCCCCCGTTGTCGGCAGTGTGGTGACGTCACGCCGAGACCGAGAGCCATCATCCGGGCACTGAAATCCACTCATCCGGGCACTGATCTCCACTCATCCGGGCACTGAAATCCACTCATCCGGGCACTGAATTCCAGTCATCCGGGCACTGAAATCCACTCATCCGGGCACTGAATTCCAGTCATCCGGGCTCTGAAACGAGAACATCCGGGCACCGTACGAGACTTAACGAGATTTAACGAGACTCTCTAAGCCCTCCTACGCGACCGGCATGCAAGCGCCGGTTGGTCTCCAAAGGAGTCACAAAAAATAACTGCTGCCAGTGCATTCCCAATGTTTATCAAGATATCAGTGGAGCTGTGGGTTGGATAATGCACGGAATTATAATTTTCGATTTCTAATAACGCGTGCAAAAAGCACATAAATGCCACGTTACACTTCGTTGTCATACGTAATCTCTTAGGGTCTTCGCGCATCGAAACAAAGCCGCGCAGGCGCACAGGGGCCCGGGAGAGAAGCGCTGCGTTCAAAGGGCAAGGCATCGCGCCGAACGGGTGGTGGCGTTCCTCCCTTCCTTTACGGTGCGGTTCGGGTGTCCACCGAGATGGCAGAGAATTACTGCGCCATTTCCTTTCCTCAAAAAACCTTGCGTTCAAATGGCAAGGCATCGCGCTGAACGGGTGGTGGCGTTCCTCCCTTCCTGTACGGTGCGGTTCGGGTGTCCACCGAGATGACATTAGGCCCGTAAACATTTCATGCTTACTCTACTCTCTGTTACGGGAGAGGCAGAGATTTTTTATAATTGGCTCGTTATCTTGTCCGAGGTAGTTTGAGGGTTGTTTTACCAGGAAGTTTTACTAAAATAGTAATTGTATTGTCAAGCTACACGTAGTTCTTGAAAAGCATGACTCTGAAGTCTTCTGCGGGTCCTAACATAGCGAGAATAGATTTATTTCATGCTCAGAACATCGGTCTTTCATTTATCGCTCAGTAGAAGTGTCTCATCTTAGCAGAAAAAAAAACACCGATTGTCTAGTGGCAGAAAGAAGTGAAGAAAGCTGCGGCGAACACTTAGCTGACTCAAGCCACAATGTTTTGCATGCCACCAAACGTACTCACCGCAGCGCAGTCTAAAATAAGAGGAAATACAAAGGGAAGAAAGTGCCCAACTTTTCTTGCGAACCGCTGTCGTGTTGGCTGAGCTGTTATGGCGCTCGGCTCCTGACCCGAAAGACGCGGGCTCGAATCGCAGCCGTTGTGGTCGAATTTCGATGGAGGCGAAATTCTAGACGCCTGTGTACTTTGTGATATGTTCGGTAGGTGACGCATTGCGGTGAAAAGTATGTGCTTTGAAGCAGGCCTATATGCTTTGAAAATCAAGGACAACTAACCATGAGGGCTTTGAAATGAACGTTAGTTTTGCGGAGACGCCCCGAATCCGTTCGAAGCGCATAGACAGTTTCGTGTAGTTTTTGCCTACTTTTTTTCCCTAAGTCGTAGCGATAGATTTAGCAACTTTCATCCAGCCAAAGGTCCAAATCACAAAGTAATCACTCACCTACCTGATCTAAGGCATTTCATTCAATGCACATAAGAGTTCGCGACTTATGTACTTATCCTTCCATTTTGCATACAAACGTGATTTACATCGAGTGCAAGAAAGATTGCGAATTTTTTCTGATGTTCAGAAAGGCTTAAAGAGTGCATTTTTTCGCCGTCGTACTTCACGTTCATCCCAAGAGAGAAATGCTCGATTGTAGCTCCACATTTACAAACTGGAAACCTAGTCTGTTGGGGCGCAACATAATTTTCCAAAAGGCAGCTGTGTTTAGCATTTTTGTTTACTTTTCGAGCAAATATTACTCAACCGCTCCAGAAACATAACGTACTGTATTATTTGTAAAAACGGCTCAAAGATAATTCATTGGCGTTATGTTAAAGTGGCGTGCTGGCTCCTCTGAAGAACACATTAGAAAGCTTCCTGCAATTTTGGCGACATTACAGGTGGCCGGGGCTCCGAATTTCTTCGTTATATTTTCAAAAAAGCCCTGCCGTACAGCAAGTGCAAGCCACTGCTTCACAAAGAAGCCCGAAAATGGCTTAATGGCAGTATTGTTATTTGTGCTCGAGCAAAAGGGCGAGACGCTTGTACCGTGAGTATGTCCACATGTTACGGCTACCTTATTCAGTTTTGATCATAGGTTTATGAAAGAAAGCTATCTCTGAATCAGAAAACTGAACCTCATTCTTTCGCAAATGTGGCCGGTTATTTGGTGCAGGCGAAGAAGCAATGTTGCAGATTCCCAATATAAGGCGCTCAGAAAATTACAACTTCTGGAAACGAAATTAAGTTCTAATTATTTTGTTATACAATAACGGTGCGAAAAACGTATTTTCCCAAGCATTCTGCTTTCCAAATATTTGCTGATGCGACAGTTGTATAAGACATGCAAACGTCTCTTTATTTGCATTTCTTTCCGGAAACAACACGTCCTGTGGCGGCGAAGGCGCACGTGCGAGTAATACTTTGAGGCCTGGCAAAAGTAAATAGCCTGAAAAATCACTTTCAGGCCCTGCAGGGGCTCTGTAAGATTTGTAGGTGTTATAAGTTTCGGATGGGTGAGAGCGGGAGGTCCTGCCGCGTTGCAGAGATATGAAGCGTTATAAATTAAGAGACAACCACAGACTATTCCACAGAGAGAAACCACCTTATCTTTCTACTTTTTGCAGAAATTGTGCTCAAGATGTCACACTGTATTTGTCGAAGTTTGGTGCCATTTATTTATTTGTTTATTTATTATTTATTTATTTATTTATTTAATACTGCGGAGTTGTTTGACTCCAAGCAGGTATGAGCACAGATACAATAAAAAACAAGATATGCACGGGCGTCATGCAAGAGCAAACAGATGATGCGAAAAAAGGAACCAAAAAGACAAGGGTTTCGCACTCAAAAGGCTCTCAAATTATCAACAAATGTTTCTACATTCGGGCCGTTCACTACACATATCGGCAATTCATTCCACTCTGCAATCAATTTGACAAAAAATGAGTGTTTAACTGTGTTAGAGTATGCTCGAAATTCTTGCATCACTTTTCTGTGGTTATAACGCGTACTTGCTCGTGAAACAGGCATGTGAATAAGTATGTTACATGTGTGTGTGTATACACACTACAAATGCATTATGCTGAATTCCATGTATTTTACGTTTGCCACCTTGTCTGATTATCTTCTCTGGGTATAAAATGTCCAGGATGGAATATGTAACTTAGTTGAATATGGAATTGAATATGGAAGTGAATATGTTCTCCGGGCATAATATAATTCAGCGCAAAAAAAACGGACAAGGCACGAAGTGGGGGACACAGAGACGTTCACGAGCGCCAACTGCCAACTGGTTATTCATGCTGAAGTACGGGGCATATATAGGAAGGGAATGGTGAGCATGCGCATGCTCACCATTCCCTTGCTCCCTTGCAGCTTGCTCTCCTGAACCGGAAGTGAATAGTTGATTAAAATAACAGAACCACACCGCAGGAAGGAAGCCCTGAGCGAGAATTCCTTAAAGCCAGGTGAAGATCGAAGGCTTTCAAGTCAACAGGTAGAGCTTGAAAGTCTCAGCCACGGGGTAGCAATAAATTGAGAATATTAAGAAAGGCAGTTTCCATTGCATTAAGTTAATACGGCTGGTGGTGATGACAATGTTTGTAATTGAAGCTGCATTGTGTCACCATTTGGAGAAGCAGAGTGCGAAAAAGATGGCGTGCTGTTTATAACGGCCACCACATCCATCAGCAGAGACGATAGTGACGCGATTAAAAAATCTCAAAATCTCCCAGAGTAATTAAAAACGCTCTCGTTCCATTCCTTTCGAGACTTAAAATTTTAGCCGCAGAACTTAAAAAACTTTGCTTGCTTCTCTTGAAGTGCAGCAGAACCCCAAGCTTTATGAGCCTGCGTAAAGTAAAGGGTCATGTAAACGGGAAAGGTAGATGCTGCACGAAGAACTTCGTTCATTAACAACGTGCCCGTACACCCCTGTACCAATTAGACGCGGATAGTTAGAATATGTGCCCATGCAACGTAAATTGCGCCCAGAAACTGAGCGCCCTTAAAAGCGATTAAACACGCTAGTCTATGTGACCCGCCGCGGTGGCTGAGTGGTTATGGTGCTCAGCTGCTGACCCGAAAGGCGCGGGTTCGATCCTGGCCGCGGCGGTTGAATTTCTTTGGAGGAGGAATTCTAGAGGCCCGTGTACTGTGCGATGTCAGTGCACGTTAAAGAACCCCAGGTGGTCGAAATTTCCGGAGCCCTCCACTACGGCGTCCCTCATAGCCTGAGTCGCTTTGGGACGTTAAACCCCATAAACCAAACCAAACTAAACCAAACCAAATTATTCGAAATATCGAGAAAATTTTGAGCGTGAGGCGACTTTTTGCACAACTGGGTTGTCCTACTGAGCTCGGGGCACACCCCAGGTATCCGGTAGGACACTGCCTTATCTTGTCGCTTCTACCTTGCTGCCAAGAAGCTGTGAAATCGAGAAGAAACAAAACTGCAGGCCCCACAGGCGTGATTAGAGAACCGCAGGACCAGCATAAATCATGCACAAATTATGCAAATTCTCTTATAAAACGAAAACTGATACTCATCTGCAAGATATAGACTTCTCGTTTACTTTTATGAATGGCTTCAATGTACTGTTTTGAAATGCGAGAAAAAAACTTGGTTAAGGTGATTCGAAGCAATGATGAAAGATGCAGTGTTTTCCTTGTCGTGGTCCCAACCGCCACAGAAGAAGCTATGAAAATTTCTCTTTTAAATATTTCAGGGAGATTCTGGAGGCCCTATGACAACCTGGAGCAAACGCGGGCGATCCATTCTAGTTGGCATAATTTCCTTCGGCTATGGCTGTGCCAGAGAAAAGGACGCCAGCGGCTATACAAGGGTGGCAGCATTTGTTCCCTGGATTGAAGCCATTATGCGACTCTCGAAGAAGGCTTCGCCTTCAATGCGATGACTGCTATGAACAAATTAGTGCATATTGCGTGTTTTCTTTTCTCACTATATCTTCTTTATTATGCATAAGAATACTGACATCTGGAATAAATTGTGCCACATCAAACATCATTCCTTTGAAATGAGCTTCAGAGAGAAAACAAGCACCTGGTCTATACCAGCACTTTGTTTTTTACTTGTTTGTGAACACATCTTCGCCCACTGCCAGCGCCATTTCAGCCAGACTGGGGCTTGAGGTGTTAAGCATTTGACCTAAATGTTCCATTCTTTGGAAAGACTGAGGAGCAGCCCACGCACACCCTATAATGTGCAACTTCAAATCAATATCTGAAAAAAACGAGACCTTTTTGTGGCATGAATACCAACATTAAGTTAAGTTCTGTTCTCAATAGTTTAAATCCCCTCAGCGTACAAGCTCTTTTGAGTTTAGGCGACACTGAACTGAAATACCACGACATACTGTTAAAGCAGAGAATGTACATATAGCTGATTCTGGGTAGTGTAGTGAGGTTCAGGAATTGAAAATTTACGCTTGGAATTATCAGCGGCATAGTCTTCGTTTAAATAAAAATCACAGCAACGCCTGCCTCAAGTCTGTTACTGTATATTGTGACGAGGCACTCACAGTAGTTCTGCAGACGGGAAGAAAATTAGTGGGGGTTAAATTAACTTAAAGCAAGGAGGTGCGCGAAAGCAAGTTTTTTCAATTGGAAGCGACACTTAAACACCGCCTTAAGGATACGGCGCGACATCTTCGGTGGGTTAAATCCCGTATATGCAGAATGTGTCATTCTCTACTTAACATTCATAGATGTCGCCGAGTCATACTACAACCACCGCAGCCATGTGTTATCGTAAGAAGTTGGGCTAGTTGCTAATTATTCATGGTTAACGACAGAAAAAAAAAGTAGAAGACGAAGATAAGAAAACTGCAGCGCGACGCGAGCGCTTGTGTCGTGTTGTCGTCTTCTTCTCATCGTCTTCGTCTTTTTTGTGCTCGTTAACCATGAAGCCATGGGTATGTGCCATTAATCCTGGGGACATCATCATCATCATCACCATGTGTCAGCGCCCTGGAGGATGGTTGTTTCTATCGCAGCCGCCGGAAGGGATTTTGCGACCCATGTTGCTCTTCCCGAGCAACCACTCGCGACCGATCATTAATTTGACGGCCACCTGCCACGGTGGTCAGTTTGCTCACAATCCGCAGGGAACTGGCAAGTGCGCAACCTGCGACGTGTGCATATACAAGTACAGACCTGGGAAGTTTGCTCGCAAAACTTGTCCGCAAGTTGCCCGCAACCCGGCGAGCAGGTGGGCAGCTTGTCACAAAACAACCTTCAGAAAAATACACAACGGTTAAATCGAGAGAATGACCACTAGAAGCGCTAACGCACTATAAATTCAGTGCACGCTACACTGGCTTAGGAAGTATGGCGCTTGGCTGGTGAGCCCATGACCCCGGGTTTGCATCCCGGTAGTGCCTATCCCATTAGATGAAAAGACTACAAATTAAAAAAACGCATTCCTAATGCTCCTTGGTTTCGGTGGCTGTTGGCTTCCGTCAGGTATACCGTAGCGAGCACCTCTTTTTCCCCGCCGCGGTGGCCCGAAAGACGCGGGTTCGATCCCCGCCGCGGCGACTGAATTTCGATGAAGACGAAATTCTAGAGGCCCGTGTACTGTGCGATGTCAGTGCACGTCTAAGAACCACAGGTGGCCTAAAATTTCCGGAGCCCTTCACTACGGCGTCCCTTTATAGCCATAGTGTCTTTGGGACGTCAACCACCAATAAACAAAACAAATAAATCAAATCTCTTCTTCTGTTCACTTGTATTTCCACTACATGTTACCTGGTACTTAATACCTTTGTTCTTTTCCGAATCGCGCAGGCCAGTGAGCTTTACTTGCTCAGAGACCCTTCATTTGAGGTATTTATTATGCGTTTAAATAAAGTGACCTCCTACGGGGTCCAAACATTCGTTCTGCTCTTTTACTGCACCAGCTTGTAAATACGGTAGTAGATCAATAGATGCATATTTTCAATAAGATTTTCGATTTACACTCATTCATAACTCGGAAGAGATAACGGGTGCCATTTCATGGCTTTACTAATCACCACAGTAAACGAGATACAGAAAAGCTGTTGTCTTCTGGAGATTAATTCAGTACGACACCATGCGTCGTTTAGCTTGTATGCACAGAATATTTTTCATGATTAGTTGCCCGAGATCCAATCGTGGAGCTGCCTCATGTGAGCGGTGCTAGTTAATCGCAGCTGGCACCTTTAGTGCAGCTGCTCCTTGAGCGGAAAAAATACTGCCCGGAGAAGCGGCTGCCTCCCAGACATTTCCGTATTCATTCAGTGACATATGGCGGAGAAAGAGCAGCTTCTCGGCGCAGGCAAAATCGGCAGGTCGTGCTGGAATCGGCTGCGTTTCTTCTTACAAACAGCTGCAGCTACTTTAAAACTTTCCAGCGTTCTCTGTTTGCATTTGATCGTTCCGTTAATATATTCCCTCTAAGCCATCAAATATCTTGTTTGATGCGGTGCTAGTTTAACACAGTCTTCAGGGATTAAGCAAGAGGTGGCGCCCTGTAAAAAAACGTGAATATCCTCTTTTTAACTTGATAAATAACTATAGTTGCACCAGAGATAAATTACAACCGCCGTTTCTTAGTCCTCTGCAGGTGACTACTACGGGTAGAGAGCAGCTCGCTGCACTTTCTCAGCTATATCTTGTTTCAAGCGCACGTTCGCTGATAGGGCTTGTTTGTCGCAAAATACGTAGTGACACTGCGAGCGAGATTTTTCATAGATTACAAACACTCTCTGGCGAGCTATTAGGCGTTACATTACAAGGCCATGCAATTGACTTATGCAGGCTTTCGCCAAGTGCAATGAAATAATGAAATAATAAACCTGTTCCCATATCTGTGGCACTATATAGTAGGTCGCATCGCAGTTGCAGCCATAGCCAAATATGTTAGAACTGTTTGAGCGCCCTAAAATAACGCTTGCCCAAACCAACCTGCGGCAGCAGCGAACTCCTCCTGAGGTGAATGCGGTGAGAAGATCAGACGCGGAGCTTCCCTGCCATTCCCGCAATTCCCGTAGTGTAGCCTCTCGGAAACAACACGCGCAAATCGGCGGCCATCTTCTATGCAGTTAAAGTTTTCGCATTTTTAGTGGGAAAGCATTGCATCATTAGCAAACCTGAAAAAGGCGATATTTGTCTGAAGCCACTGGGAATCAGAAGTGCAGCTTTGGTCCGCTGAACGGGGTAGCCGGGCAACAATTTCCGCGGGAGTCCTGGAATGAGGACCAAACCACGGGATCTTTGGAAGACTTTTTAGAGCCTCTAAAGTTTACTCTCTCTCTCTGCAGATATCTGGAGAAATAAAATAAATATTGCCACGACTAGGTTTTGAGCCTGCGGCGCAGATGTCAGCTTCGCTGGCATCTGCGCGAGAGTACTAAGCTATCGCTCCAGCCTATCACGCCTAGTGCTAAACAGTCAAACTTAGATGCTGAGCAATGCATGTCGGCTGTTTATTAACTTCTCTCCGTGCGGATTTAGCCTCACACGCCTCCTACGGGTAACGAAATGAATTCTAAGGGAAGGCAAGCTTAAGATGGGGCAGCAGAAAAGTAGATGGCCGGATTAGATTAAGAAGATGCGAGGACAGGGTGGCCGCAGCTGGCTCACTTCCCTGAGGTCGTCTTAGTCAGGCTGACGATGATGAGGATTAGCAACCATACACCCTTAGCCACCAGGGATAGCCTGAGTGAACGAAAGGCGCTATCTGTATTTGTTGAATATAAACATCTGATATTCCTTTTTGCCCCTATATTAGATTGTCATTACGGGTATGGCGTTGCTTTTAAATCGGATATTGATTTTGAAATGAACAATCCTTGAAAATGCGAACAAAGGTAAAGTGCTTCAATGAAAGCAGAAAATAATGCAAGAGTCCGCGAAAGTCCCCTTTTTTCTATTATTTTGTATGTTAACAAGTTTTTGCCAAGCTTACACTAGAGTTTGTAATCACGGCGGAATATTTATTTCAAAATCCTGTTCATCACTTCATTTGATCACTTTCTTTCATTTGTGTATGTTTTTCAGTGTACTCTCAATCCAGCTTCTATGCATAGAAATGCGAGTGAATATATCAGGAGCTACTCCAAACGCACTCTACTGCCCAAAGAACACTATTCCAAATAAAAGTGATTTTGATGCTGGACCTCCCCGGGCGTAAGCCGTCAGACCGCTTCCCGAGTCTCCCTACGTTGGAAAAGCACAACAGTACAACAAGTGCTGGGACTATCCGGGAATTGTGCGAAAAAAAAAATAAAAAACAGCTCGAGTTATGCAAAATAAACTCTTTACGTCGAACAAAATTATCTTTCGATGCTGTCCTTCTGACGCAAGGAGAGCAGTTTAACCCAGTATGCTTCTCGCGTTGTCGCAATGAGCTCCAGTGTCCGCATAAAGGTGACACCCCTGTAAAGCTTAATTTATAGATTATCTTTTATTAATTCCTAGTTCTATAAAATTACTCTTCGCATGGCGAGTGCATTGTGGAGATGCCATTGATATTTAAATGTATTCACCCGAAAGCAGCGTCAGAGAACGGGGACCTCAAATGTGTTTGAGGACGCCATCTGGGGACGGTAGTGTTTCTTCTATTGCGCTTTAGTCATTTCTGTTAACATCATTCACTGCTGTGCCCTACCTGGTCCCGTGTGGGTCTAGATTTCCTGAAGGGCAACAGGCCCGAAGATTTTCGGTTTTTTTTATTTAAAAAAGCCCTACGGCCTTTGTAATCTCGAAAAGGAGCTCTACGTAATCTTGAAAAGGAGCTCTACGCACCATTTCGCAGCGTTAATAAATAATTAACTCTGTTCCGGTACTTATGTCTTTGTTCGGCGCAAGCGCTGTAGAGCACCGTAACGTCAGCAATCCTAATGACGTCCTAATGACGTCAACATTTCTAGTGACGTCGGCTTCGTCAACAAGCAGTCTTTGTTACTGGAACCATTAGTGTGTTTGATGACGTCATACTAATTCGGGTAAGTGCACGTTCGCCCTCCTGGAAGCGGGTGGAAATGCCGAGCCGCTCTTCGCACAACACTAAAAAACATGAAATTACGTTGCAGTAAGCCCCTGCGACTTCAGCTCACTAGCAGGCATATCCTTTCACCCTTGAAAAGAATCAAATTGCTGGTTTGCGAAGGAAAATTTCTGTCTAAAAAAGCGATGCAGCTACTGCGTAGCTGTGAAATAGCATGACACCCGTGTAATTCCACTGGCTAATTTTTTATGATGGCCATGTTTTATATGGTTCAGAAAAGAAACATCTGATTACAGTTACATTTATTACACCTTACATATGAACAGCAATCATCTTCGTCAGCCCGATTACGCCCACAGATCTACGGATTTCTGAGCCGACTTCAACGCAGCAGTGGTTATACATCGTAGAGCAGTTCTGTAAAATATGATATTGCCCCAATACTGCTCATTGATTCTATCAGCCTGAAATTCGTTTAACGCAGGGATTTGAACAAGTTTTACTGATTCATGATTTAGCAGCGCAGAAAGTTAAGCACCAGGTGTGTTCACGTGCTCTGAACACATGAACCTTGCGTTTCGCTAGTACGTTTTTACTCTTAATTTACTTATTTTAAATTTTCTTTTATTTAAATTTGCATTTACGGTAAATGAATCCCCTAAGGGGAACAAATAGTAAAGCCGTGTTGATTAGTCTAGTGAATCCCGCAACTCCACTACCACGAAAAGCCCAGGCTCTGGGGCACACTGCAGAGATCACAGCATTTGGCGTATTCTTTTTGTCCAAAGTGTTCGATATATACCCGTGAGCGAGAGCGTTCATCGAGGTTTGTTTTTTTAAGAAGGATAACTGGGTCAGCTATTTGTGTTACATCCACCGATATTACATGATTGCCAAACAGATGCACTTACGCTGCTATGAAATTGAGCAACGGAAGAACCCGAACTGCAGACGCGTAATGAATTTTCTTGTATTTCAATTTTAATTATCGACATACCAAGCATGAACCTTACCTGAGTGGGTGACGAAAGTAAACGAAAATGCTTTACAAGAAAGAAAATGTCCCCAAACACATTCGACAAAGGTGGCATAGTTTTGCTCAAAGGTGTTGCTAGTGTAATCTGAAGTCTATTTTAGTTCAACAGACAGTGTGCTTATAACGAGCAGGCGTGGTGGAGAAGGCTTTGAGATGTTACGGGGGGTGGTGTTCGTAGATGGGTGCCTGCTATTGCCTGCAATATGGGTTTGTTTACGACTGTGCTGTGCCGTAAATTGCCTAACTTCCTTATACTGTTCTTTGACGCGTTATGCTCCCCTCGAGCGCATCGCACATGACCACACTAAAATTTTCGGCCGTGTCTCTATTTTGTGTGATGGAATCTTGAAAAAACTAAAAAAACCAAGAATCAAAAACTTTTCGCACGATGAATTTTCATAGATGAGTTGCAGGGTGTCCAAGCTGAAAGTTGCAGGCGCATACATCATCTGTCAGCACCTGTTGTTAGACGCATATTTTTATGACGATCTATATCGCTGAACCAAAGTCGACATAATTCAAACGTACTGACATATTTGACGTTAATTTTTTTTGCAGACGAGTTCCTTCAGGTGTGGCAGCCATTTAGCTTATTGTTGACACACCATCACTAACTTCGTCAATGTTCAGTTCAGTGCGCAATTGGTCTTGAAGACAATTAGAAACAAAGTGCTAGATTAGGAAATGCAGTTCTTTGCAACCTTGTTACCATGGAAGACTGCTTAAAGTGTGTTTCTTTGTTTTACTTTAGAGATTGTTCATTAATACTGAGAGAAACATAGGCGGGGCCTGCTGCTGAATTGTACAGCTAGACGAGCACTATGTGCCTCTTATGGATCAAAAAGACATTTGTAACCAATAAGGAGAAATGAACTTTTTATTCAATTTAGAGGAGAGGATGTATTGCAAAATCAATGGCCGTAAACTTCGCAGTTTAGTGGTTTTTTTTTTAATTTTCTCTATGATTAATGTGGTTTCGAATATCGAATGTCAAAAAGCGATTTTGAAAGATGACTCGGCTTTAAAGTATGTTGTTTTATATTTTTCTACAATTCATATAGAAGATTTTAATTTACACTAGTCGGAACCTTCATACATCTCAGTTGAGTCTCTGTGGCTTTACTCTCGTTTTTCAATGCAGAACAAAAATAATAAAAGTAATAAACTAAACTACAGGCCCTTTGCAATTAGCTGAAGTTTTCAGGTGTTGCAACAAACTCAGGCATTTATTTTTAAAACCCGACCAACTCAGGAAAAAACATTGCTTTTACCACACCGACAAGCCAAGAGCGACGGGCTTCTGTAAACATGAAATTTATGTTAGATAACGTGCTCCTTTTAAAATTTAATGACGAACCTTTGGCCACCAGATTTAGGTGAGTGGATCAAAGTAGAAATCTGAAGGTCACAAAGGGTGACAGTCACATTAGTTTCCGAAGTTTCTTAAAGAATACTGCGCTTAGCGCTGTAGCAGAATTTCAACCCAAGCTGCTCGGTTTTAGCGACCCAAGCTTCAGCCATGTCGTTTTCCAAAAGCGCACCATACAGAACTCACTGTGCCACAAAACGAAGCATACTCGCTTTACCGGTACTCTAAAATCATGTTCGTGTATTACGAAGGGAAAACTCAAAAGCGACATTAGCAACCAGGTTTATAGTAATAATAGTTGAAAAATCCTATTTATATTGGATTGACGGACCCATAAGTTAGCATGGCTGATCGGTTTTCTGAAGGGTGTCGTAAATTTCAACCCTAGGCTGCTGCATCCTACTGAGCGAAGCCTAGTTTTAAGAATTAGTGACCCCTACACCGCAACAAGCTGGACCTATACTCCATGGTTGACACAACAATTGTGTCGTCTCGGCAGTTGTGTTTCCTATTTACTGAAAAATCCTGCCAGGACTGTTACCCCTGTTTAGAGCGAGATTCTGCGACAGGTGTTGTTTTTATTTGCGACAAATTGAGCCGAAGAATTTGAGCGGGACACGCAAACTTTCTTTTTATTTTTACGCATTCCCGATTTTTAAGTAAAAGTTGCTTTCCAGTGCTTGCCTGTCATGAAGGAAGCATTTTCATTTCGGATGTGGCGGAGCTGTATTCGAGGTTCGAGGCAGAAATGTATCGTGGATTCCGAAAAAAGAAGTCCGTTTATGTGCTTCGGGTCTTCGTCACATTCGTGGAAGGAGTTACGAGGAAAAGGTGCTAAGCTCTAACATGTGACATCACAGGGTCGGACAGCTCAGTGGCTTGCGCTGCCATAGTGAGTTCCAGTGGTGTTGAGGGTGACATGAGTTCCACACTGGTCCTTCCTCGTTGTTACCATTCTCTCGAAGGCGCCATTGTCGAAGACGGATAATCAAAGCAACGGGTTCTGAACTGCTATCGCTTTAGAATAGACAAAACTACCTCGACACAGCTTCTTCAAGCATTAAATTGCTGCGAAGCCCCCAGTATTGCTCCGTAGCGCGCAATCTCTTGGTCTAGCTTGGCTATGCGGAGCTTGTGGGATCTATTCTACGTTTGTCTCAACTATAAATTGCAGACTTTGCTTTGCCTGCCTCATGTGAAGTTGCCGGCTGTCGATACCCACTTTTCGATACCCACTTCTCTTGGGATATCCGATGTGAGTGTTTGAACATCATCATGAAGCTACTCCTCTATGTAGTCGATGCTAGGTAGTCGCCAGCTCCTGTCCGACTTTCCATATTGCATCCGATTATGTGATTCTAATGCCGCCTTTTTTCCGAATTTATACTTCCACAGTGCGATTAGAGAGTGATTTGCCGGCACAGGTCTAGCTTTGAAAGTTCCATTACAAGCAGAGAAGGCAGAAAAAATGACGGTGTTGCACTTTACTGTCAGAGAGCAGCCCTAAAACAAGAAGACCACTGGTTTCTTTCGCAGTTCTTCACAGGTTCATTTCCTGAGGTTGTGATTGTTGCACTCCTTATAAAGTGGTCGCTGCCTAAACTTATCTCCGTGATAGCCCTTTAGCAGTTGACCAGGTTTTTGGCGACTGTGAGGTCTGGGCTCCTGCTGTTGCTGACGATGTTTCTTATTTTTGAAGCTGATCCCGGGTTTTAAGAGAGTGGCTCCCGTTTGTTTGTCGCCATCAACAAGTGCTTCCATTTAGGCGTTGATGCTCCACACCCCTATGCTGCATGGGTGGCGTTGAGAATCCCTACGATATGCAAGGAATTTTCCTTTGATCGTAGTAACGTGGCCTGGAAGACTGAATAAAAGCGGTGCTGCATAAATTTCGCAAATACGTTAAGATCGAAAATGGTACATTCCTTCCTTCTGCATGGGAAAACCTCTAACGAGACATCCAATTTCTTCTTGCACGATTTCATGTCGAATAGCACTCGAGTTTTCGTGTTCGGGTACAACTACGCAGCTATATTGGTCCTCTCCCCGGTAGGATTTGTAACTTCCTAACTTTGGTGCCCCTCCCCCCCCCCCCTGCTTTTTGTAAGCTTGTGACGTCGGGTGGGTCGCCCTGGCAGCGCAGGTGTTCTTTGAACGTCGCCCTTTCTCCGTCGGTGTCTTCTGTAACTCCACTGCCAACTTGGTTATTAGCTGCTCGTCATCTTGGTGTGACATGCTTCTAGGGAAGTGCGTAGGTTAAGATGGCAGTAGAAGTCCAGGCCGGGGGGTTGCTGTTGCGTCCGCTGTACGGTTTCCTTTTATGATGTGAGCCACGTTTCAAAGCTTTTCACTTTTATCTCGGTCATTTATTCTGCCATTCACAACTTGCAGTTGCGCTGTCGTTTCCTGGTGTTGTGACTGCATGATTGTCTTCATATAACGTATCATTGAGAAAATGCTCGCTATGTACCGGTGCTTATTGAAGATCGTAGGTTCTGTTAATATTCTCTGTTGTTCTGTTTGAAACGGTCGACTTGCACGTTTGAAACACTTTAGTTCTGTATTCTGCTTTTCTCCCACCTGCCTAAGCTGTGGTTTTTGTTTTTCACTACCCGTATTGCAGATTTGTGGAGCTCACCCTGTTGTGTTCTGTGCTCTGGAGGATTCCTGGTCCCTTCTGCTGCTGGTGGGTGACTGTCCTTTAACCTCGTGCACTAGCGCGGTCTTTTGCTGCAATAGCACGGCGGGCACGGGGGTTGTCTTGTCTGAGTGCACAGTCGTGCCGGTAGAGCGTCTGTCTTATGGCTGGCTCGGTCTCCCTAACCCTGCGCTTGATGCAGATGGCGTGGTAGATTCCCGGTTTTCAATTCGTTGAGTGCGTGTCGCGTTCGGTGGGGTTTCGAAGCAGTGACATTTTCCTCCGTGTAGCCGTTTTCGCACACGTCTACCTTCCTGTTGAAGAGCAGGTGTATGTACTTTGTGTAAAGGTATTTTGCCTTATAGGACACTCACTTCTTTGGAAGACGGTCGCCACTGTCGCCTTTTGGCTGAGTTATCTCGCTTGCAGTAGTTTGGCTGTGTTACGGCCGAGACTTAGTCGTCTTCCGGGCTACCATATGCAAGCATGCTGTGGATTATTTCTTTCCCCGGGTTTTCCGATGTCGTGACATAGGTGGTTGCCCGTTGGCCAGGTAGCCTCACAGACTATAAGCTTACAGAGCAGTGGCGTATTCGCAGCTCGTCTGTCGTCAGCGCGCGTAGTTTTTCCTTGGCGAAAAATTAGTTCTATAATAAACTATTTGAATAAAAACCAGGCCTCACGTCTTCAGTTAAGTAGTTCTTAATGCCCTGATCACATAGTTTAAGTAGAGACCTGAATATTTTGCACCCCTTGACTGAAACGAATAAGGTTGAGGCGCTCTCAAAGCGGTGAAAATATAGTATGCTCAATCAGAGTGCTCTATATGGACAAAATATATTTAACATCGTTGAAAAAGCGTAGCTGCTTGTGACGCTTTTATTGGTTGTTACAGCAGTCTTGGACAATATTTCCGGGTTATTTTATATACTTTTCTGTCCTTCCATTTGGGAACACTGGTTGATAGCCATTCACGCTATTCCCGTTCCTTCAGAGTACCGTCCTTATTCAGAACTGACGTAGTTAGCGTCAGCGATCGAGCACTGGACTATATGGGCTCAGCAGCATTGTAGTGGTAAAACATTACGCATGAGTTGGGAAATCTAGAAATGCCGGATATGAACAAGATAAACATTATACTGGAAAGCACATTATGACTTTAGTACGCACTCGTTCGATACGAAACTGCGTAACAAATGGATTTGAAGTGTCAAACCTCCTTCTTTGTGCGCAGTTCCAGCGTGAACGAAGTTGGCTTTTTAGGAAGTGTTGTTTCTAACAGTAGTGTACCGAGTCAGGAGTAAGCTAATTCGCGTAGCCAAAACTGGAATATCATTTCATGGCGACGGGGACACTAGAACGCTATTCGTTTACAGCACTGCTAGAAAAATAAAACGAACAGATTGAGCGTTTAGCAGCCGGTACGGCGCAGCAGCGGTATGGCGCCGCAGCGGTATGGCGCAGCAGCAGTATGGCGCAGCATTCCAACCGGAGTGGCGCAACAACGCCCATTGTTGTGTCCTACCGTAGGAGCTTCTTCGTATCCTGAGTACGGTAGGCAGCAGCCCTATACCACAATATTTTCATTATAAGCCGACCGCCTAAAAACTGCGGCTCACTATCTCCACCTGGGGCAGAAAGTGTAAAATTCTTCCTTAAATCTGAAATACACACATTACTGAAAGCACTAAATATTAACAATATAATCATTATTTTACACCTGACTGCTTGACGTATCCAAAAATATTCCGGCGGCACTTTGGCTCTCTAAACTGAGGCAAGGCGAAATCATAGCGCACTTTTGGTTTTCAGTATTTTTTTTATTTTTCCTATTTTGTTTTTATTTTTTCCTATTTTTTGTTTTCCTATTTTTTGTGTTGTTTATTTTTCATTTCTTATTTTTATGTTTTTTTGCTTCTATTTTATTTGTGAAACCCATGCGTACGTTCACTAGATGCGCCTTTAGCCTTCGTGGCGAAGTGGTAGCGTATCCGCTTCAAATGCCAAAGTCCCTGATTCCATTCCCAGCCTCGAAACAGTTTATTTTTAAGTAGTGACGCTGAAACACGGACAAATCTGCCGACACGGCTGCTAACGACAGTATGAGGCATAAAGGCTTTCGCCTTAAAATAAGAGAATGCTTGGCGACAGGTCAAACGCTTGGCAACTGTTTTCCTTTGCGTTTCGATAAACGTCTAATGCAAGAAACAGGAGACACGCCTTGATGCGCCCAAAAAGGGCGCAGCTAACGGAGTTGGTCGAATGTCTCAAAAATCGCGTATTCTTGGATGGTCAGCGCGCTGAGAAGGAAATGCCGCCCACGCGCGCGCAGACAATTCGAGAACCTTTGAGAAAATTTCACCCATGGTCGATGGACAGCACGTAAGATTGAACGTGCTGTGTGATGCCCTCTCCCTTTCACTCACTCACGGGGGCGCCGCGTCCAAGAGAACTATTTCGAGTCCTCTTGAAACCCTTCTTCCCGCCTGACCAATCGCGATACGAGCATCGGTGAGAGGATGAGAGAAAGGTCGTGCAGTGAATGCCATGTATGTGTGCTTGTCTACTTTGGTGCGAAGTAATGAGCAGACCCAGCGCAGCCTATATATGAAGGACATTTAACTGCCTTCTCTCCGCTCATGCCGCAGTTCTAGCTTCGCCAAAAGCTGCCGCACGACCCCTTGTTCAATACCTCTGATGCACTCCCGCAGACCAGCAATGAAGCGCGCCCCAATCTACGGGACGGCATCATGGTCGTCCTCCATCGTCGGACGGACCCAGAGCCCGGTGATCAAATTACTTTTATGTGTTTGCACCTTTCGTGCGTTAGGGCGTGGTTGCTGTTAGATCTTTATTTCCATTGTAGCTTCCCTGGTAGCGTTCATTGCATAGTTTCTAGATCACTCGGTATGGGCTGTTACGATAGATTAGAAATTTCGGTTAATCGTCTCTTTGCTAAACAAAGTTTTTTTTTTTTGCTGGTAAGCCTTTCACTTCGATCCATTCTTTGGCTTGCGATTGACGAAAGCTGAGCACCAAGCAACCACAGCTCTTCTTCATTTGGTGGCTCGTTCTAGGCACAGCTTGCCACGCTGAGTGTAGACAGAGAAATACGCCATAATAATGCGTTAAGAATCATAAGCCACGCTGCTGCATTGCATTGCGCAGTCTGCCGTGGCTCGAAAGGATGAAAACGTCTCGCGCAGGGTGCCTACTGTTCAAACGTAGATCTACAGTTTTGTCCAGGTTTACTTAGCCAAGGGTTAAAAGATAAAATATTTGAGGTAGGCCAGGGAAACAACTTACATACACCTACCAACCGGCTTGCGCATCATAAGCAATTTTTGAAGTGTAAAGCTTCACTACGCTAGTCAACACCGCGCTTAGCCGGTGCATGTCGGAGCACGAGTGACGTCACGCACGGCGCAGGCTACTGCGCATGCGCGCCGCCGCTTCTCCTCTTCGCCACTGTTTGACCTTTCGCCGCAGCCGTGCACAGTGCGCGTTTGAAAGGAGGGGTGTATAAGGCGCGCTTGCTCATAGAACAGGCGCACGCTGCCGCGCGCTATGCGTCATCGTTTGACATTCGCCGCAAGCGCGTGTTTAGCGCGGATCACCGCAGCTTTTCGCTTAGAGATATCCAGGCTTAACCTTAGCTAAGACCCACCCAATTTTTTGTTTTGCAATTAATACTTTAGCAATCAAGATATTTTTTCTGAAAGCGTAAATATTGACTTTGCACAGCAAATGTGAATAGCAAAGTTGGAGAGCACCTTCAAAAACCCCATTTCTGTTTACTTGCGATAAAGAAAGCCTCATATGCATCCTTTTTCGGAGCTCTAAAGAAAGTCTACGAAATACAAAAAAATCACGCGACTAGCGCATTCGCGCGCCAGAATTGCGCTGCTTTCTATCCTGGCATCAGTGAGCGAAATCAGCTGCTGGCAAGTCGCGACGACCTCTTTGCACCTGCAGGCCGGTATGTCGACGGTGGTTGCGGCGCAACTTGCACCGTCAGGCTTGCGGACTGGCTCGCGCGAGCGTCGCAACCACCGTCCACATATCGGCCTGCCATAGCTGTAGGGTCGTCGCCAGATACAACAGCTGATTTCGTTCACTCAAGCCAGGATTGAGAGCAAGACAATCGTGGCGTGCGAATGCGCTAGTGAAGACTTTTTTATATTTCGCTCACTACCTTTGGAGCTCGGAAAAAAGGTGCACGTGAAGCTTTGTTTATTGCAAAAAATAAAGTGGGGGTTTCTTATCTTAATTACTCCTTAATTAATAGCAATACAAAAATTGCCTACATGCACAAGCCGGCTGGTAGAAGTATGTATGCGGTTGCCCTGGCCTACCTCAAATATCTTATTTTTTAATCCTTGGCTAAAGTTAGCCTTGACACCCTGTATATTTCGATGCTTTGTTGCCTGCCACTTTCGAGCCTTCCTGGCTATCTTCGTTCGTTGACTACCATCGCAGAATCTCGGCTAAAACTCGGGCTAGCACACAACTCGGGCCAACTTTTAATGCAGCTCAGCATGTGGGTAATAGAACCAGAGTCACACCAAGTTATTGAAGAAAATACTTGTCCACAAAAAGTGCGATCAGTAGTGGTAAAACCGGGGCGTATGCTATTTAAGGGGTCGTTTAATTTTAAATGGCCGATCCCTATCCCACCTAACAGGTGTCGCGAACTCCGAAGAAAGCGAAAAAAAAAATTGCATAGAGAGCAAACTTGTGATCGTCTTTATTCACATGTTAAGCTTTTTGCTCACCCGATCCAGAGGCTTGTAATCCGAAATATTATTTGTTTCGCAAGCCATTTCGCCACATCATTGTATTATTGGATCCCATTTGCGTATGTCTTTCAGCGATTTCTCAATCCAGCTTCGAAATGAAGAAACGCGAGTGAATACATTAGGAGCTAGTCCATATTGGCGTTTTGCGACGAAGGAGGCTATTCCGAACAGAAATGATTTTGTTGACCGACCTCTACGGATGTAAGCCGTCGCACCGTTGCCGGAATCCCCCTGCGTTTGGAATAGAAAACTGGACATCAAGACATCCAAACCTGTGACAATCATGCAATTCTTACACACAACAACATATTAAATTATTTATCGTCGAATTAAATGTGAAGCTTTGCAAACTATATCTTCATTTTAAAAAATACCTATTCTGTGTAACGGAAAGACGTCTTCGCACGATGGACTTGTCACACAGATGAATTGTTCCAATTAGGTAAATTTCACGTAGTGTCACAATGAATAGATTATAGGCCCTAGCATTCAAAAGCGACTACTGCGATGAGAGAGTCCATTATTTAAGACTGCGGATAATTTCAACCACTGGCGATTCTTTAATATGCACTGGCATAGTAGGTTACACCCGTCCATATCATATCGCCTCTATAGAAATGCCACCGAATAGGCCGGGATAGAACCCGCATGTTGCTATTCAGCCGAGAACTTAAACCACTCAGCCACCACGGCGGCTTTAATGTGTCAGAATAAGCCCTATTATCAATATCTCCTTAACGGGGAGTGGCTCTAAGGCATTATCAATAGTGAATTTTCTAGGAATTCTTTTTGGTGAAGTTTCTCATCGAAAAACCGTTGTATCATATAGAGATCCCGGTGACATTTGGCACTGAAATTAGCATCTATTAACTGGCCAGAGACGGGATTAACCGTGCATCTCAACTGTCTTCGAGACGGCCATCCAGGGCAGGAATATCAGTCTTCGTTTACACTCCACAGCCATTTCTGTCGCACGTAATCACCATTCTGCCTTACCCGCTCTGATCTTCTACTTGTTTTCTTGAGCTGACAGCAGCCGTGCTGCTGCCCGAGAGCTCTCAGTAAATCCCTGTAGCCTTTAGAATTGCCCCTACTCACTTTCGATATAACCAGTGTTTTACCTACTTCACCGCATATGCGAACAATTTTTTGCTCGATAAAGACTAAAAACAACTGCCTAATTTTAAAAAGTAAACAATTCCTGTTACGTGAGGAGCCTTTTTATTCCCTTAGTAGAGGAGAATTATAAGTGCACTCGAATCACAGGTGTGCCTAGATTCTTGTGTATTTGCAGCTTATAGCTTGTCATAATACAAGCAAGTGTATATATGCGAGATTTTTTATGTGCAATATAGGGGCTTCGGGTTCATCCGGTAATCCGAAGACCTGCGTGGAACATTCTCGCGGATGAAGTCTCGAATCGGAGTCTTTAAACACGTTGCCGCGTCCTGGCGTTTCAGTACACACTTCTCAGATCGGTCTTTAAAATTAGCCAGCTTATTCTGCCGCTGAGCCTCAAAAAAACGGTCAGCTCCATCAGCAACCTTGTAGGCCGCTTTATAATCCCGTTCTCGTAAGAAGAGCACTAAAAGTGTATAACAGTTGCTCATACACTGCTCGGCCACGATCATGTAGTGAACCACCTAAAATGGTGTGGACTTGCTGCCGCATCTCAACCCAACTGTCCAAGACACTAAGCAGCATCGTGGAGTATTGGGAGGCTGTATCGTCATCACGAGGTTTTCTTTGTCGAAAGGGTTCCCTATAGCCATCGGTTGCCAACCGAGATGTCCGAAGTAATGCGTTTCACTACATTATAATGCCGCCAGCCCTCAGGAGTTGATCGGCCAAAGACATCGAATACTTCCTCTTTGGAGCACAGGCTATAAGTCGTAGCCTAGTTTTCCTTCGGCTAACCTTGCCAGCGGCGACATGTTCCAAACGTTTCAAATCTGCGCCTACACCTTTGGGTCCTTCATTAAACCTTAGTGTAATGCTGTCAGGCCTAATAGGGAAAGCCGGTGCGACGTTGCGCTGTACAGGCATTTTCTCCCTTCCCGTAAGTTTGACCCGCAGCTTCAAGTTCTGGGCTATCTCAAGTTATGGGATTCTATCTTCAAACAGCGCTTGGTGGCTTTGCGTTCGAGAACTATGTCTTTTCTAACCTTGTACAGTACTCGCGCAATCTACTCTCTGCCAACTCATGTGCTTTCCTATGGCGAGCAGTTCTGGAGCATGCATTCTATCCAACGAACACCGTGACCTGGCAAGCGCTGTGCGGCGTGGTCCCGTTGTAGAGGACGCTAAATTTTGAGGGAAGAAAATCCAAAGGGTAGGTGCCGTTCGAGCCTTCTAGGTGTTTCGCCAGAGGATTAAGGAAGAGAAAACTTTTAGCACTTTCAAACGAGGACGAATATGAAGAACACCACGCCCTAAAACTTTTGTCATGACTTAACAACTCACCGTAACAAACATTAAGGACACTGCAAATGGAGACTCAAAAAAAAAAACAGTTCTAATGCAGCCGACAGAAGCACTGTACTATCTATGAAGAAAACCGGAATTAGCAGAAAGCAAGTGATCAGCGTCAGGACAGTTCACAAATCTGCTGTGCAGTCCAGGAAAGGAAGCGAGATACCTGCGAAGTCGTCCGCTCGGCTAACGGTAGATGTGTAGCTCACTAGGTAATCGATTATGTCCGAAGCCATAGATGGGCAAGGGTCAAGCACCGACGTCAACCCTAACCTCGCGACAGCAGTCAGGATGCCGTCTGTAACCGTAGTAGTTGTTCAGGCACGTCTCCCGTTTCCCTACTTCCCTAAGTCTGGTCAGCGGGGCACAGAGGAAGAGACCGTTTAACTAGCGGCATGAACTGCAAACGAGACTGCACACTGAGGAGCCTGCGGCAGGAGGAAGCATGAGTGGGTAGCGCCTGATGGTGGCTATCAAGGCTCCAACACTCCGATACAACAGGAGGAAGGACGCAGACGGCATACCCACTGGTCTGTTAAAAGGGATAGAGGCAGCTTTGTGAGTGTGGTTAACCTGGTGCAAAAGAGCTGGTCATCGAGGACTCGGCCCATTGCCTTCCTCAAGTGCTCTCTCCTAGCGCCTTTCGAGCCCGCACGCCGCGTGTTTTCACTTCACTTCCTTGTCAAGAATAGTGTATTGTGCGCAGGAAGCACTAGTTTCTTTTCGCGCCAACATAACGGCATTGTACTAAAGGACGCGTTACAGTGCGCTACGTCGCCATCGATTAGAGCAGAGCATCCTGCACCATTCTGAGCTTGCCAGACTGTGGGAAACCGAGGCAGCGTTTTCCCTGCTGTCGTCTCCTTTCAGCGCCATCCGCTGGATGTCCCGGAGCCGAAAGTCTTTCTTACAACTATCCGCGAGCGAAAAGGCGTGGTGACCTATAAGAACATGAGGATGGCGGGTTGGTATGACGTTTTGACGCGGTCGGGGCGCAGAAATCATGGCCTTGATCTGTGGATAGTGTAAGAGGTTAGATACGGTACAGTCTTTGCCAAAAGTTTGGAGCCCACCGTGAAGGGCTGCGGAGCGGTTGCGGGGCCGATAGTCGGCGCTCCTGTCAGCCAAGCGCGCTTGCTCCGAGAGTATAGAGAGTGAGGGAAACAGAATCTCTCTCTCGCGTGGGCAATGGAAAGGGAGCCGCGAAGGCTTCACGCAAGCGCGTTGTCGCTCCCTTCTCCGTAACTCTGCACGAGGGGCGCTTCCATCTCGGCAAAGTGCAGTGTCACTCTCCGGGTGCTGCCAAACCGGCGCGCGCTGCGCCAAGCTGCAGCGGCCGCTCAGCCGTAACTCCTCAAAAGGCTTCCGCCTTGCAAGGTCCCAACCGTAATGAAACCGGCACCATCTTCGCATGATCAGCTTGTGAAAAAAAAAAAAATGAACAGCCTCAAGCCGGCTTCGTGCTTTACAACGTGGGACGGCCGAGAGTTTTTAGGCTCGTTACCGGCGATTTGTACTTGTTTTCAGCCGTAAGATGCGACGAAATACTGTTAGATTTTATGCATAGTTTCCTAGCGACACACTGCGAAGGGCACTGTGTGCAGCTCTCTGCACGGCCTTTATTGAACGTTTGGGCCTTGTCCCTACCGTGGCAAGAGCGCTACTGTGGGCGTTCGACAGTTTCGACTATGATACATTGTGAGCACGAATCTCTATCCAGGCCTCCGGCTCCTCGTGAAAATTACGACGACAATCGGCCGTTTATGCACGTCGCTGTCTGCATTTTATTTAAGGGCTTCTCACTCTCTCTGTCTGCCAAACAGACAGGTAGCGAAGCCGCGTTATTGCGCGGGCATTTTGAGACGCAGTTGACCTTTTAGGCTATGTGAGGCTGGCTGTCAAGTGGTAAGCATCGGACACAGCGCGCTTGTCCAGAAAGTGGAATTCATAGCTTCGTAATAACCGATCTGAAGTTGCACCAGTGCCTACCTCCAATTGTATGCCTACTTCTTAAAATAAATAAATGTTGCGATACACGTCGCAAAACCCAGCTTACCTTGCCCCGGCTGTGGTGTCGTGTTTGAACTTAGTACTATTGCGTAGTCACTATTCTAGTCATGCTACGGCTGATTCAAGCATTTCCGAGGCGGCGGCGAGCGGCACAGCATTGTGGAATTCGTCGCGTTTCCCGGGTGAACAGGGCTTGTGCACGTATCCTCAAAATAGCAATTACTGAGGTTTTACAGAATGGAAACGCGAGAAACAAAACGCACCCCCGCATCGGCAAAGAAGCGAGCGTTGTTACGTAAGTCACCTGCATGGAGGCAGCCGATTCTGACCGATTAAGCCAAATGAACACATACGTGGATTGCGATTCGAAAGTGGGGTGCTTAGCCATTCATTGTACTTTTTTACGTTTTCTGTAGAATATTCTAGGTACCGAGTTTACAAGGCCGCAAACGATCATGCGCACGGGTAGAGCTCAAGATTGTTCCGATAAAATTTAGTATGCCTTGCACGACAGCCGGAAAGTTTGAAGCTGGCATGGTGGCGACGAAACACTATCCTGATTTTCAGTAAACGTGGCTGAAAGGACCACGTTCTCTCTTTGGGGGAAGACAAGACGTCACCCCATCACGATGGTCTATTAGCGACAGCACATAATAATGACGCTTGACTTGTATTGTGATCGGCCGGAGTGGCAAACTGGCCTGGAAGGCTGACAGGCACATGAACTTGGTATGGGAGCGCAAAAAAATATCGGAATTCATGTATGTGTTCAAAACAAGTAAAATCGCCGGTAACGAGCGTAAAAACACCCGGGCGTCCCACGTTGGAAAGAACGATGCCCGCTTGAGGCTGTTTATTTATTTTTTTTTTCACAAGCTGATCATGCGAACATGGTGTCGGTTTCTTTACGTTTGGGCCTTAGCAATGCGGAACCCTTTTGAGGAGTTACGGCTGAGCGGCCGCAGCAGCTTGGCGCAGCGCGCACCGGTTTGGCCAACGTTTGGTTTGGCAGCACCCGAAGAGTGACACTGCACTTGCCAGGATGAAAGCGCCCCTCGTGCAGAGTTACGGTCAAGGGAGCGACCACGCGAACGCCGCGCTAACTTGCGTGAAGCCGGTGCGACTCCCTTTCCCTTACCCACGCGAGAGAAAGAGATTCTGTTTCCCTCACTCTCTATACTCTCGGAGGAAGCGCGCTTGGCTTACAGGAGCGCCGACTATCGGCCCCGCAGCCGCTCCGCCGCCCTTCAAGGTGAGCTCCTAACTTTTGACAAAGACTGTACTTTAACCTGGAAGTTTACTTGTAAATTAATATCGGCCAGGGTACATGCTGAGAAGCTAGTACGAAAGTCTGGGCCTTGATCAGGGCACCAATAGCTGGATCAAGCAATCAAAAAAGTAAGCTGGAAGAAGTCGCATAGATCGTGGCCGCTGCTCTAACACTACTGGGCGTTTGAGATGAAATGACGGGCAACCTGGCGGCGCTCTTGGTCATAGATTTTGGATTGGAAAAGAGATGTAAAATTCGGAATTATTCGGTCGGTATGGTGCCATTGTGTCCATTATGCAAGAAGGCTCATGGTTGTATATAGGAAAGGAAAGAGGGAGTCTGGTGGTGGCTTGTGCAGTACAGCGGAAAGCCATTAATAATATAAAATATTTAAAAATGTCACTTTTCACAAGCAGTCAGCTACTTGCTACACGTTAAATACAGTTGTGATTATGCCCATGTCAGCTCTGATGGCTTCTTAAACGATCTTACCTGTGGTTGACAACTGTGTTGGCTGCATATAGCTACACTCCTCTGGATATCATCGTGTTCCTTTCGCTATCAGTTTTCTGCACTTCTTGACATGTGAAACATAAGTTGAGCTTTTCTGTGTGCATTCAAGATTGCCGCGAAGTCTCTTCAACCTGAGCTTCGTTCTTCCGAAAGCAATAGTGCCACATTGTCGGCTCTACAATGCTCTTTCCCCTGGCAATGCTTCTCTAGCTTTGTTATGTTGCACCGTCGTCCTTATAGATATAAGCACACTAAGAAGTACACCTTTTTTTTTTCGGGAACTTCTTGTCGCCTTTTTTCAGATCTTCCGCTTTTGAGGTGCGGTGCTACTGCAAGGTTTACTGTGGTTTCCTCCTTTGTAATTTGCGGCTACCTTCTCTTAAACATATTGCCGCGAAATCTTTGTAGCGTTCGATTGTAGTGTTTGTATGTTCATGCTTCAAGGCTGCCGACATGCGAATTTATCGCTTCGTTTGTGGCGCAAGACGCGCCTAGAATTATCTCGATTGATCGCATCCAGACGGAGCCGATTCTACTTTGTGCCAGAATGTTCGAGTAACTTCCCAAGCTTTATCTCGAATGTTCGCTATCACCTTTAAAAAGAGCGTGGCCGACAGTGGCGGGGGGATTCTGTTCGACGACCGCCGAGAACGCTTGTTGCTACTCCTCTGCCGAGTAATTCAGTTCCTTGCGGGCGCAAGTCCACCCAAATAAAGAGTAGCGTTTCGAAGACATTCTGTTGTTTTCCTGTTCGCCGGACTGCAGTCACCACTACGTGGCATCTGGTGGAGGTACTAACGGATGTCCCTGTCGCCCTCACCCCCTGGGAGCCGTCAAAGCAGCCCGAGCCGTCTCGAAGAAGATCACGCGAAAGCCGCAGAAGCCATCCAACCCCCCCGCAGGCGAAGGGCGAAGCAGCCGTCGCCTCCAGAGGTGTCCACCAGAATTCGGACTGCTACCGGACCGCACGCGAGCGAAGAAGGACCTCTCAATTTCGACTTCAGCCGCCGCGGTGGCTCAGTGGTTATGGTGCTCGGCTGCTGACCCGAAAGACGCGGGTTCGATCCCGGCCGCGGCGGTTGAATTTCTTTGGAGGAAAAATTCTAGAGGCCCGTGTACTGTGCGATGTCAGTGCACGTTAAAGAACCCGAGGTGGTCGAAATTTCCGGAGCCCTCCACTACGGCGTCTCTCATAGCCTTAGTCGCTTTGGGACGTTAAACCACATAAACCTCAAGACCCCGCCTTTCACCACCGAACTTTTTAGACGTGTTAGTTGACGGCATTCGAGCACTTGCGCTTGTGGACACTGGTGCTGCCGTTTCCGTGATAGCCGAAAACTTCTGCCGTTCACTTCATAAAGTCACCATTTCTAATTCTGGACTCTCTCTTTGCACCGCTAGCGCCGAGCCCATTCATCCTTCTGCCGTTTGCCCGGCACGTGTCGTAATCGCGGACGTTTTATATGTCGTCGAATTTTTAGTGCTCAGCTCTTGCTCCCATGACCTCATCCTTGGCGGGGATTCTATCCCGTCACCATGCCGTCATAGACTGTGCCCGTGCTCACGTCTCCTTTTCCATGCTCTGCGATGCGTCCGTAGACGAACAGCCGCCTAGCTCTGGTGCCAAATGCGTTGTTGCCGCCGACACCGATGTTCCCCCCGGCAGTGCCGTGCTCGTTCCCCTTTCCTCAATTTCTGGTTCCTGCGAGCCTGTACTCTTCGCCCCTTCGCCTATCTTTGCTTCTCGCCGACACCTTCCTCTTCCGTTTGCCGTCGTCGACATGCGCCAAGGTGCCGCCAAGGTCGTCGTCTCGAATCCCTCACCCTCTGGGTTTAGGTTGCTGCGTGGAGAGTGCCTTGGACATGTTGAACCCGTTGACCTGATCGCACCCTTCGACGACGATGCTCTTTCCGAAAGCACACCAATCGCCGCCCTCACACTGCCTAACGCTACCTGCGACCCGCTGTCCTCGGCGATTTTTCACCACTCAGTTGCCAGCGACCTCGACCCACCTCACCGCGAGCAGCTCCTCGCCCTGCTTAACAAGTTCCGCTCATCATTCGACCACCAGACAACTTCCCTGGGCCGCGCGACCACTATCGTCCACCACATCGATACCGGCACTCATGCCCCTCTACGCCAGCGGCCCTATCGTGTGTCGCCTCCAGAGCGCCGCGTCATCGCTGAGCAGGTTGACGACATGCTGCAGCGCGGCGTTATTCAGCCCTCTTCCAGTCCGTGGTCGTCTCCCGTCGTGCTGGTCAAAAAGAAGGATGGTTCGATTCGATTTTGCGTTGACTACAGCCGCCTGAACAAAATTACGCGCAAGGACGTCTATCCGCTACCACGTATTGACGACGCCCTCGACTGTTTGCAAGGAGCCGAGTTCTTCTCTTCCTTGGATCTCCGATCCGGCTATTGGCAAGTGCCCATGGCTGAGTCTGACCGCCCGAAAACCGGTTTCGTCACACCTGACGGCCTTTATGAGTTTACCGTCATGCCATTCGGACTCTGCAACGCTCCCGCTATGTTTGAGAGAATGATGGACAATATCTTGCGTGGATTTAAGTGGAATATTTGCCTATGCTACCTAGACGATGTTGTCGTTTTTTCGCCCGATTTTCCGACTCGTCTCACGCGGTTGCACAAGGTACTGACCTGTCTCACCGGCGCCGGTCTCCAACTGAACCTAAAGAAATGCCGATTTTGCGCCCGCCAGCTGACCATACTCGGCCACGTTGTCTCCAAGGATGGCGTCCTGCCAGATCCAGAGAAACTACGTGCTGTCACGCACTTTCCCAAGCCGACTTCTGTTAAAGAGCTGCGAAGCTTCGTGGGCCTGTGCTCGTATTTCCGCCGTTTTGTGCGCAACTTCGCCTCTATCATCGCGCCGCTTACAAAGCTTTTGAATGATCCCACCAAGCTATCTGCTTGGAACTCAACCTGCGACGATGCTTTCAATACGCTCCGTCGTCTTCTGACTTCACCACCGATCCTTCGCCATTACGACCCCAGCGCGCCTACTGAGCTCCACACCGACGCCAGCGGCATCGGCCTCGGGGCAGTCCTTGCGCAGCGTAAACCGGGCTTTTCCGAATACGTTGTTGCTTACGCCAGCCGTGCACTCACCAAAGCGGAAGCCAATTACACTGTTACAGAAAAGGAGTGCCTCGCCATAGTATGGGGGTTAACAAAATTTCGTCGCTACTTATACGGCCGCCCTCTGGACGTTGTTACTGATCACCATGCCCTCTGCTGGTTGGCTACACTGAAAGACCCTTCTGGACGCCTCGGCTGCTGGGCCCTTCGTCTGCAGGAATATGACATTAACGTTGTGTATCGGTCGGGCCGCAAACATTCCGACGCTGACGCCTTGTCGCGCTCACCTTTGCCGTCTCCTGCGCCCGTTTCGTCCATATCCGACTCGACGCTGGCCGCTCTCACCGCCCCGGACCTCCCTTTCGAACAACGACGAGACCCATGGATTTCTTCGCTCCTCGACCTCCTCAGCGCACCGTCTACGGCATCGTTCCCTCGGTCACTTCGTCGTCAAGCTTGCCATTTCACAATTCGGGACTCTCTACTGTATCGCCGCAACTATCGCCCGGATGGCCGCAAATGGCTTTTGGTCATCCCTCGCCACCTTCGCTCTGATGTTTGTATGCATCCCCATGCCGACCCACAATGTGCACATGCTGGATTGCTGAAAACCTACGAGCGTCTGCGTCACCGATACTACTGGCGCGGAATGTACACTTTTGTCCGCCGCTATATACGCTCGTGCACTGCCTTTCAGCAGCGGAAATCACCTCCTCGCCTTTCCGCCGGCCCGTTACAGCCTTTGCCTTGCCCAGCCCGTTCCTTCGATCGCGTGGGCATCGACCTGTATAGTCCGCTCCCGTGCACGCTTGCCGGGAATCGCTGGATTATCGTAGCCGTGGACCACCTCACAAGATACGCGGAGACGGCTGCCCTGCCCTCGGCTACTGCTCGCGACGTCGCATCCTTTTTCCTTCATCACTTCGTCCTACGCCACGGGGCCCCTCGGGAACTACTCAGCGATCGCGGCCGCGTTTTTTATCCGAAGTCGTTCACGAGGTTCTGGATGCGTGCCACACCGTTCATCGCACGACCACCGCCTATCATCCCCAAACGAACGGCCTCACTGAAAGATTCAACCGGACTCTTGGTGACATGCTCGCCATGTATATTTCCTCTGACGCCACTAATTGGGATCAAGTCCTACCATTCGTGACTTATGCATACAATACTGCTTCCCAGGCCACCACCGGATTTTCCCCTTACTTTCTTTTATACGGCTGTGAACCTTCCTGTCTTCTGGATACTATCCTTCCTTACAACCCCGACAGTTCTGAATGCACCTTTTTCTCCGACGCTGCCCGTCATGCCGAGCAGTGCCGCCAGCTGGCTCGCTCGTTGACATCCGCCACTCAAAGCCTCCGCAAATATGAGACTGACCAAGGCAAGCCCACCCACGACTTTCCAACTGACTCGCTCGTCTGGCTGTCTGTGCCGGCTGCATCCAAGTTTGCGGCTAAGTACCTCGGTCCCTACCGTGTCGTGCAGCGCACTTCACCTGTGAACTACACAGTCGAACCGGTCACGCCTTCCTCGGACCACCGCCGTCGCGGCCGCGAAATTGTTAACGTGAGCCGGCTAAAACCGTACTACGACCCCATCGTCACCTGCTCGCCCTGAGTCGCCAGGATGGCTCCCTGTTTTCGCCGGGGCACTTGCAATGAAGAAGGCAGAGCGCCAGCACCAACGACGACGAAGCGATTTGTGCGTCCACCGATTCCGGCGGCCGCGCGCGTGGAGAGCTCGAGCTCGCTCTTGGTTCTGTTCTGGTGCCGCCGCTACTCGAACAGCCTGTGCCATCGTTTCGCTGCCAGTCCTTCGAACTTGCCAATAAACCCCTCTTCACAACCATCAATTTCGACTTCAGCCATGGCTACGATACCAGCACCGACTGCCGCCCACGTTCAACGCTTCACCGGCCGAGGATCCCTAGGAATGGTTGGAACAGTTTGAGCGTGTCGCCGTGTTCAACAGTTGGGACGACCCGGATAAAATGAGCCATGTTTTCTTCGCCTTGGAAGGACCAGCGAGAATTTGGTTCGAAAACAACCAAGCTTCTCTAGCGACGTGGGAATTATTCACACGGGAGTTCCTGAAGGCCTTCACGAGCATCATCAGGAAAGAAAGAGCTCAGCTGCTCCTACAGTCACGCATCCAACACCCGAACGAATCAGTGACCGCATACGCAGAAGTTATGAAGCGTCTTTTTCGACGAGTCGATCCTGACATGGCGCAGGAGAAGGTGGAGCTTTTGATGCGTGGTGCTAACGAGGCACTTTTCAGCGGTCTGACCTGCAACCCACCGAAGACAGTCGCGGAATTCACCAGTGAAGGTGCCGCCATTGACAGAACCTTGGAGCACGAGCCCGTCAGTTTCCTCGACAGCCCCAAGTGACCTCGACTGCCCTCTCGGATGGCACAGCATTCGGAGGCAATCTGCGGGATGTTATCCGCGAAATCGTACGAGAAGAGCTGCGTCGCATGCTGCCGTCTTCCAACGAGCCTCAAGTTGCGACTCTTGAGGAAATTATACTCGAAGAAGTGCAGCATGCGCTTAGCACTCCGTCATCTTCGCCTCCAGCTGAAGCTCCCGCCTTAACCTACGCTGCTGCACCACGCAATCCTCAGCCCAAACGAGAGAGCCACATTCCGCCTCTGCGACGTGAACCAGCTGTTCCCGAACACCGTCGCCCTGCCCCCGCCCGCCCAGCTACGACCGAAGCACAAGCCCCAGGAAGTGCGACGCCTGGAGGACTTCCAACAACCGCCCGCTGTACTTCCATTGCTTGAAGGAATTGGTGAGCGCTAAGAAACACGGAAATGGGACGAACACATGAAGGAATACACGAAGGACGAAGCAATTGGTGAGTATCCATTTCCGGTCAAGTTTTTACTCTTTTATTTTGTTGTGTGTGTGTGTGAGTGTTTGTGTGTGTGTGAGTGTTTGTGTGTGTGTGCGAGTGTGTGCGTGTGCGCGTACGTGCGCGTACGTGTGCGTGCGTGCGTGCGTGCATGTGCATGTGTGTGTGTGTGCGTGCGTGCGTGCGTGCGCACGCACGCACGCACGCGTAGAAAAGTGCCCACCATGTTAGGAGGCAGCTCATTTAATCATGAGATACTGCACGGGAAGGTCTACCTGGTTCGCAACCCAGCCCAAGCAAAAAAAATCCCACCGATGGGAGCACCTGCCATAGAAGGCCAGTGGCGCATCGCTTCAATGCTGCACCAATCCACCGAGGATGGTAGGAAGAGTCCGAGGGATGTATGAATGGAGAGAATGGCCAATTCCGCACATATAGAACTTTACCTGTTATCGCTATCCGAACAAGTGCCACCGTCAACACTAGATCAAGTCACCGCAGTCGAAGGGTAATCCAAACTGCTAGCGCTCCTAGTTCCCATTCGGCCTTACTACGCAAATCGGCCGTCATTGTTTTACTGTAACCGACCTGTGCAGGCTGTTCTCCCCATTTTCTCCTTTACCATCATCAAACTTTTTTTTAGAAAATCATAAATCGCATATTTTACCCTTTTTCTGGCATATTTCGCATGTTCATTTTACTTTTACAGATCCCGTATCGAAGATTCATGCGATGACATTTTAGAAACAATTCCTGAACAGCAGCTGCGGTGGCTCAGTGGTTATGGCACTTCGCTGTTGACCTGAAATATTCGTGTTCAATCCCGACCCCTGCGGTCGCATTTCGATGCACGTGTAACTTTAAAGGCTGGTGTGCTGTTTGATTGCAGTGTGCGAGTCAATAACCCCAGGTTTACAACATTTCCGGAGCCCTTCACTCGGACTGTCTCATAGCCGGACTCGCTTTGCGGCGTTAAACCTCCATAAACCAAACCAAGTTAAGAGAAATTTATCAGCACTTGGCTGAGCACCTCAATGAAGGGCATCATGTCTCAGTGGAGCAAGCGTCGCTTTTCACAAAACCTGAGTAGAGGCCTCGAAAGTCAGATTTTTTATGCGAAGCATACTACTTTAGCTACCATTTCAGCCCTTCACCGTGGTTATGCGCCTCCAAATCACGTGATACATGACGTCACACCACGTGACACGATGACGTCAAGACAGTAGAGAAACGGGGGCCCACCTCGCGCCGTCGCTGTGGTTGTGCTCCTCCAAATCACGTGATACATGACGTCACACCACGTGACACGATGACGTCACGACAGTGGAGAAACGGGGGCCCACCTCGCGCCGTCGCTGTGGTTGTGCGCCTCCAAATTACGCGACACGATTATGCTTCGCATTCTCCAGGCTTAACCAAGTTAAGCCTCAGCCATTTTTTTTCCTCGCCCAGTCGCCTAGTTCTCTTCTTCACACGGCCATGCTTGCCATCTGATGTTTGTGAGCCGGCACCGATTGCTGCAGCTCCCCATCAGCCATTTGCTTTTGGAATGTCGCCTATAATTTTGTAGCCTGGCAGTAGCTGAATATTTCTGTCAGCTGAACCACTCAGTCCAGCAGTAATAATAGCAAGAGTGCCACTGGGCCCATGCAATTGCTTATTGTTCATACCAAGCTTAAAACACAGAATCAAAAGAAAACATATCACCGGTTTTAGCTACTTCACTAATTCTCACAAGCTAATAACTCTAACTGCTCTTATTTGCAGTCTTTGGAGCACCCTATCATCATTACAGGAATGCATTCTCCGGTTACTACATATCATGTAACTAAATACTTGTTCAACCCATTTTATCAACAATTCTTAAGATATCTAGAGAGCCTGTGAAAAGCAGGAATAAAGACATTCATTTTTAAGCTGTAGGAGAGTTTAGCAAACAGATTTTAGCATTCCTTCTGCGCGATATTTGCTTTTCCATTTTGGTGTCAGCCTTTCATCTCGTTCAGGATGATGTTCGACTTAGATTGCCGATATTTTGGGAAAAACTGTTTTGTGTTTACTGATTACAGACAAAAGATTTTGGAAGTCAGCTGTTTTTTGGAAAGGCCTACGGGCTTAGAATCATTAAAAGCAGTGCATACGTAAGAACGCAGGTGCGCGGCGTGAGTAAATAACTTGAAATTATTTCGTATACGCAGTTTCGGCCTTGGTCCGCGCCAGCTCTTGATTGTCCGTTTTGATTCCCTTTTCATTTTCGACTGGTAACCTATACTGCCATATTGCCGGTACTTGCGGCAGTACTTACAAGATATAATTTATTATTGCTAAAGAAATACTACTCCCAAGAACGGCCTTTCGCGTAGCGGCGGCCACTTGACAAGTTTGACCTTTAGAATGACCCCTGACGTCATACCATGCCTACTGACGTCACAGCGTTACGTCATACCAGGAGCGAGAGACGGGCTACCAACTCGGCTCGTCGGGTAACGGCGGCCGCTTGCCATGGCACGCCGCGCTCCTCGCGCTCGAGGCGCTAGTGACGTTACAGCTTGGCGTCATACCAGGAGCGCGAGACGGGCTACCAACTCGGCTCGTCGGGTAACGGCGCCCGCTTGCCATGGCGCGCCGCGCTCCTCGCGCTCGAGGCGCTAGTGACGTTACAGCTTGGCGTCATACCAGGAGCGAGAGACGGGCTACCAACTCGGCTCGTCGGGTAACGGCGGCTGCTTGCCATGGCGCGCCGCGCTCCTCGCGCTCGAGGCGCTAGTGACGTTACAGCTTGGCGTCATACCAGGAGCGAGAGACGAGCTACCAACTCGGCTCGTCGGGTAACGGCGGCTGCTTGCCATGGCGCGCCGCGCTCCTCGCGCTCGAGGCGCTAGTGACGTTACAGCTTGGCGTAATACCAGGAGTGCGAGACGGGCTACCAACTCGGCTCGTCGGCTAACGGCGGCCGCTTCCCATGGCGCGCCGCGCTCCTTCCGCTAGAGGCGCTAGTGACGTTACAGCTTGGCATCATACCAGGAGCGAGTGAGAGGCTACCAACTCGTCTCGTCGGGTAACGGCGGCCGCTTGCCATGGCGCGCCGCGCTCCTCCCGCTAGAGGCGCTAGTGACGTTACAGCTTGGCGTCATACCAGGAGCGAGAGACGGGCTACCAACTCGGCTCGTCGGGTGACGGCGGCCTCTTGCCATGGCGCACCGCGCTCCTCCCGCTAGAGGCGCTACTGACGTTACAGCTTGGCGTCATACCAGGAGCGAGAGACGGGCTACCAACTCGGCTCGTCGGGTGACGGCGGCCTCTTGCCATGGCGCACCGCGCTCCTCCCGCTAGAGGCGCTAGTGACGTTACAGCTTGGCGTCATACCAGGAGCGAGAGACGGGCTACCAACTCGGCTCGTCGGGTAACGGTGCCCGCTTACCATGGCGCGCCGCGCTCCTCCCGCTAGAGGCGCTAGTGACGTTACAGCTTGACATCATACAAGGAGCGAGAGACGGGCTACCAACTCGGCTCGTCGGGTAACGGTGCCCGCTTGCCATGGCGCGCCGCGCTCCTCCCGCTAGAGGCGCTAGTGACGTTACAGCTTGACATCATACAAGGAGCGAGAGACGGGCTACCAACTCGGCTCGTCGGGTAACGGTGGCCGCTTGCCATGGCGCGCCGCGCTCCTCGCGCTCGTGGCGCTAGTGACGTTACAGCTTGGCGTCATACCAGGAGCGAGAGACGGGCTACCAACTCGGCTCGTCGGGTAACGGCGGCTGCTTGCCATAACGCGGTGCGCTCTTCCCACTAGGGGCGCTCCATATACAGTATAAAACACCTGCTTTCGCAACCTACCAGGCTTGACCAAAGCTAAGCCCCCGCTATTTTTTTTTGTAAAGAACCACTGGACTCCATGACTTTGCAATAATTCAGTCAAGAGATTTTGATGCCATTCGACGCTGGACGAAATTGCGAGCGGCTTTTCGGGCAAATTCAAAACCGAATTCAGTTCTGTTTTAGTGCGCGCGACTGTCACTTCCTTCAAGATATCTGCTTTCGCCCAGAAAAAATGTTCATTTGCGTTCGCAAGTGTCTTTCCTAACAAGTTTAGGATTCTAATTCAGAAGCCTAGACGTACGTGCCTAATGCAACCACTCAGTCCCCCACCATCACCAAAAAATTAAGAAAAATTGGCTGTGTGTACACCACAAAAATTCATACTATCGCTACGACGTGGAGAAACGTGTACGTACCTTAAATGCCGACGCTCTGGGATCATTAGTGCAAAAGATCCGGTTAAGTGGAATGTCAGCTGAATTAATAGCTCTGCACTCCTGCTTGGTCATCGTCTTCGTGAGGAAGTAGTGGGCTCTTTTGGCTTCCTTCTCTGCATGTGATATCAATAATTGAAGCCTTAGGATCTACCAATTTGAATTTGCATTATTCATATAAAGCACAGGCCGCTCTTCTCACTAGCTTATCGAAACAACAATGAAATGAATATAGGCGAAAATAAGAGGTCGACATCGCTAGGCTGCTTTTTATGCGAAATATAAAGCTTGCAGCGAAATACTCTAATTTTTTAAGTACTTCTAGTTCCAAGTTTTCTGAGTGAAGGGCACTTTCAACACTATGTTCCAAAAAACTGCATTTATGATCGTTAGAGGAGCCCCTCGGGAATAATTGAGCTGGAGCGTGACATATATATATATATATATATATATATATATATATATATATATATATATATATATATATATATATATATATATATATACATATATATAAACGTAATTCGGTTGACACACGGTAAAAGAACAACAACTTTATTCTAATGTTTCGACCAGGGTCTGGCCTTCGTCAGAGTGATGGGGTACGGGCAGAAGACACAGTTTATAAGGGAATGTACGCGGGGAGGGAACATTCTGATTGGCGCATCGCAGCGGCAAACACCTCAGTATGTATCGCCTGTGAATGATAAATGTAGTCAACAAAGCACAGTCAAAAATTACTAAATCATCGTAGAGGATAACTGCAATCCCATTGTGAAAAAAATGTAAATAATACAAAAATGTTTTGGTCGTAGCTCAAATGCACAAGAAAAGGCGAACAACAACAAAAAAAATTAAAAAAATAATAACAAAATCATCAGACACGAGAACACAGGTGAATACCACTTTTGATTAAACAACGCCTCTTGTGAAAGGGTATGGTATTAAGATGCGGTGCTGTTTCAGAGATAAGCCATTTACTAAGAAAGAAAAAAGCGGCGCTAACAGTAAAAAGAGGATGAAAATGATCAGTGTAGATGAAACACGACATGATACTATAAAGTGTTGCGGTTATGACGATAGACAAGTCAGCTTCCCAACATTTTTATTGAGACCACAAGAAACAGTACTAAATTTGTCTATAAAAAATGATTCACGAACTTCGCGTTCATGATGGGTCTTGAAGCCTGATTCCAGTAAAGTTACTTGAATTTTTTCGAAAGGGTGCTTAGTGTTGTTCATATGTCTTGCAATGAGCTTTGTGATTATTAAAACGATATCTGAATGGTGTTTGTTTGGCGAATATACTGAATTTTGCAGACTGAGCATTCAAGCATGTAGATTACGTTGCTGGTATCACATGAGTAGTTTCCCCGAGAGTTCACTTTATAGTTCGATGCAGTGCTGGAAGCCGTTACTGGTGTCATCATCTGCGCGCAGACTTTGCAACGTGATTTATTACATGGATGACAGCCGATCGACACACTTGTGCTTGTTTTAGAAGAAGTGAGAATGTCACTGAGGAATGTCACTCCCGGCGTCGCTGCTCCTCCCGGCGTTGCTGCGCCTCCCGCTGCTGCTGCTCCTCCCTGCGCTGCTGCTCCTCCCGACGCTGCTGCTTCTGCCGACGCTGCTTCTCCCGACGCTGCTTCTCCCGACGCTGCTTCTCCCGACGCTGCTTCTCCCGACGCTGCTTCTCCCGGTGCTGCTTCTCCGGATGCGGCTTCTCCCGACGCTGCTGCTCCCAAAACTCGGGCCCTCGACGTCCTAGCTACCGATGCTCTTGCCCTTGACGATTGCGCTCTCGACACCATCGTTCCCGACGCTCCTGCTTCGTGCTCTCCTGCTCCTGATGTTTCAGCAACTGGCATTCCTGCTGATGATGACAATGCTTCTAGCACCTCTAGTTCCGCTGACTCTGCTTGCTCTGCTTCCTTCCGATTGTACCATTACTGCTCCCAGAATATCAGCTAGCGACCCTCATACTTCAAACCTTCGAGTTTTTGACGCCCAAAGCTCCGGCTCTCGTGACTGTGGTGCCAGTGTTTCCAAACCTTGACATCGTGGCCCTCGGGATAAAACTACGCCGTGTTCCAACCCTCAGGATCGCAACACTCTGGGCTCTGGAGCCTCCACTTCTAGAGCAAAAGCTTCCAGGACCAACGCTACGTCCGTTCCAACTCCAGCCGACCATGCCTCGACCGAGGACAGCTACAACCTACGAAATAAACGCCCAAATAATGTAAGAAAACCCGCCTGTTGTCTAAGAAATTCGCTTCCTGACGCCAGTTTTTGTCCCATATACTTAGACAAATTCCTACGCATTAGAAAAAAAGTTGTTGAAAAATGTATTCGTTCGCAAGTTCATGTTAACACTTTAGAAAGTTATGTAGCATCCTCAACTGCTCCGCGTGGTCTCCGCGTAAATGTCAAACCAGCAACGTCCAAACTGTCCAGCAGCAACGCTGCAAAGTGGGAAAACATTTCAGGAACGGCTGCTTTGGGATTTACGCGTGTTGTTCTGGATCACCACCGATCAACCCTAAATTCACTAACAAATACAGAGAAGCAATTGCTCAACCCCTCTAATTTGTCTTCCTAAGAACTAATCGTCCTTGAAGTCTACAAAGACAAAAAGTGGGCCGAGATAAATGCCATCCAGTCAAAAAAGCTTTCACGCGACAAAATATTTCCCTCCACGCAGTGCCAGCCTCTGCTGCCACTGCCATCTCTCTTGCAAAACTCAGTTATCAATCTATCAAACTTCACCTTGACTCCTGACGACGAGAGTGCCCTATAACATGGTCTAAATTTCTGCCCCGCGTCTGGTGGGTTTAATGAGTTTCAACTGTTCAAAGACTTAGAAAATTTTGCCCGCAATATGAGCCTTAAAGAATACTTCCATGACCGACCCCAAGATCCGAAACGAGATGAAAATTTGCCGTCGCAAAATCACTGGACCCCCCTACTCAGAGAGAAAACTGCCTTGACATCTACATTAAGGCAGTTCAAAAGGATGTGCTAGAAGCATACAACACTATAAAAAATTTCCGTCGGAACCTTTCCTGAAAAGAAACCGCAGCAATAAAAAGACTAGCTTCTCAAACTGACATTGTTATCAAGCCGGCTGACAAGGGTGGTGCCATCGTGGTGATGAACAAAACCGATTATGTCGCTGAAGCCGAAAGGCAGCTTGCAGATAGTTAATTTTACCGTTAACTGCTCAGTTTAAAACTGATTTGGAGAAAACATTGTCCAATCTCATCCTCAGTAACAAACTTGATAAAAGTACAGTCAATTCAATGATTCCGCTGAGCCCTGTACCAGGCAGATTTTACTTATTGCCCAAAATTCACAAACGCAACAACCCTTGTCGACCAATCATTTCCAGAATAGGAACCGTCACTGAAAGACTGTCAAGCTACGTTGTCACCCTTATCAACAAAATTCCTGCAACATTTTAGTCCTTCATAAAGGACACAACACACTTCCTAGCCGAGATAGCCGACATCAGCATCCCCCATGGTGCTTTGCTTGTAACCCTTGATGTTGCGTCGCTTTATACTAACATTCCCCATTTCCACGGCATCCGGTCAGCTGTGCAGGCTTTTGAGAAGCAAGACTTTGGTTCTAACGTTGATGGTCCCACGCTAGCCACACTTTTGAAATTAATACTCCAAATTAACAACTTTGAATTTGATAATAGACATTATGTCCAGATAAACGGGACATCGATGGGCACACGGATTGGTACCAACTACGCCTTCATATTTATGGGTGTATTAGAAGACCAGTTTCTTGCTACGCACCCATTAAAACCCTTCTACTACAAAAGATTCATTGACGACATTTTTCTTATCTGGGAGCATGCTGAAGCTGAACTTCTATCATTCATCTCTAGTTTTAATAACGCGCATGAGGCCATTACTTTTTCTCATTCTTACTCGGCAACCACAATTAGTTTTCTAGATGTAACCGTTTCAATAAAGAATGGCAAACTTAGCACAGATTTATACCGGAAACCCAGTGACAGACCACAATACTTACATTTCGAAAGCAGCCACCTTAAACACTGGAAGACTAGCATCCCATATGGACAAGCCGTCTGCTTTAAACGGATATGTTCTGACGAGCGCGACTTCGAACGAACCTGTGCTAACCTCCGAAACGCCCTGACTAAACGGAAATATCCTGCGCGATTAATAAACGACGCTGTAGAACGCGCAGGCCTCCTTGACCGTGAGGCACTCCTCAAAGCAAAACACCGACCATCCCATCAATCGCATATCAACCTGGTACCAACCCACTCAGCATCGGTTCCAAACGTCGCGCGCATTCTGAAAAAAACACCATGTCATTCTCATGCAAAGTGATCGACTCAAAAACATTTTTCAACAAGCCTCCCGGGTCGTCTATCACCATGGCAAAAACCTCAGTGATATTCTCACTCCTTCTAAAACAAGCACAAGTGTGTCGAACGGCTGTCATCCATGTAATAAATCACGTTGCAAAGTCTGCGCGCAGATGGTGACATCAGTAACGGCTTCCAGCACTGCATCGAACTATAAAGTGAACATTCGGGGAAACTACTCATGTGATACCAGCAACGTAATCTACATGCTTGAATGCTCAGTCTGCAAAATTCAGTATATTGGCCAAACAGAAACACCATTCAGATATCGTTTTAATAATCACAAAGCTCATTGCAAGACATGTGAACAACACTAAGCACCCTTTCGAAAAAATTCAAGTAACGTTACTGGAATCAGGCTTCAAGACCCATCATGAACGCGAAGTTCGTGAATTATTTTTTATAGACAAATTTAATACTGTTTCTTGTGGTCTCAATGAAAATGTTGGGAAGCTGACTTGTCTATCGTCATAACCGCAACAGTTTATAGTATCATGCCGTGTTTCATCTACACTGATCATTTTCATCCTGTTTTTACTGTTAGCGCTGCTTTTTAAGGCGAAAGCCTTTAATGTCTCATCGTTGTAAGCAGCAGTTGTCGACAGAAATGTCACGCTTTTCAATTGGTCGAAACGGCCGAGACGTCACAGTGCGCGAATTTCAAACGGGGCCAATTGTACTTTGGCTAGTAACCATGCAACGAACTGAAGGGATCGTATAGTGATGCTCCAAGTGAATGGGACTGAGCTTAGTTAATTGCTTAATTGCCCAATTAGACTCATTAACTTTCTGGTCAGGCCATATAAATAAATAAAACCGAGTAGGTAATTAATCGAGCTCGGGAATCGAACCCCGGTCTTCGGCGTGCGAGACGAGCATGCTATCCACTCGGCCATGCCAGCTCGATGGTTTGGAATGAGCAACGGCACGTCTAATGAATGCGGTGTCCCCGACTCTCCTGTTGTTTATTAAAAAGTTTTCACCACCACCCCGCTCACTCCCATCCTCCTACCTTCCCTTCCCGCGAGGTTTAGGTGTCCACCGAGATATGAGAGACAGATGCATTTCCTTTCCTCAAAAAAACTGACGAGCGAGGCGAAGAACCGAATGGGCAATGGCGTTCTGTGGGCTCCCTAGCAGCGTTGCAAGATGCTGTCGCGTTCTACTCTTAGAGGCGAAGCTTAACATCTTAACCACACATCAGTGACCACACTTTAAGCAAAAAAATTGCCCCCCTGAATTCTGACAGGTGTTCACCGAGATATGTGATACAGTTACTGCGTAATTTCCTTTCCTGAAATACAATATTCATTTTCTTCATTACGGGGCCCTCTTTGTCTCCTTTCACACCCACTTCCTCCCTTCCTCTACGGTGCGGTTCAGGTGTCCACCGAGATGACAGAGAATTACTGCGCCATTTCCTTTCCTCAAAAAGCGTTGCGTTCAAAGGGCAAGGCATCGCGCCGAACGGGTGGTAGCGTTTCATGGACTCCCTGGCAGCGCTGCAATACGCTGTCGCGTTCCACTCCTAAAGGAGAAGCTTAAGCGTAATTAATTAGCAGTTAATTAGTGTTCAGGCATTAATCAGTAATTAACCATTAATGAGTGATTTGTCATATCACTTAGTAATTAGTACTCAATTATATGTGACGCCACCAATGCGACAGAAGCAGCGAAAGTGGTTCGGAAAACGCTTTCGCCTCTACGCACTTTAGACAGTCAAGGTGCCCCTGAATTTTTTTCTTTCTTGGTAATTGGCCTATCTATGAAACAGCAACGCATCTTAATACCATACCCTTTCACAAGAGGCGTTGTTTAATCAAAAGTGGTATTCACCTGTGTTCTCGTGTCTGATGATTTTATTATTATTTTTCATTTTTTTGTTGTTGTTGTTGTTCGCCTTTTCTTGTGCATTTGAGCTACGACCAAAACATTGTGATTGCAGTTATCCTCCACGATGATTTAGTAACTTTTGACTGTGCTTTCTTGTCTAAATTTATCATTCACTGGCGATTCATACTGAGGTGTTTGCCGCTGCGATGCGCCAATCAGAATGTTCCCTCCCCGCGTGCATTCCCTTATAAACTGTGTCTTTTGCCTGTACTCCATCACTCTGACGAATGTTTTTCTACCGTGTGTCAACCGAATTACGTTTATGTTCTACCGGATCCATCCGATCTACACCCCTTCTTATATATATATATATATATATATATATTGCCACATTCCTGGACATTCTCGTGGCGCCGTCTCCTGGCCGAACTGTCTCAACCGCCATCCTGGCTAGCCTTAACAATGGTGGCGGGCGGGCCTTCGTCGTCTCTTCTTCGGGTTCCGCTCAGGAGTTCGCTGCTACCTGGCGCTGTTCAGTAAAACGCGACCTGGCTGTCCCGACTGTATAGCCGTGACATATTTGGTGGAAGTGCTGGGTATCGTCCCATGTACACTGACTCTGAAGACACCTTTGAAGCCAGCCCTCAATGCGTGGACACAACCCCCGTCCACAAAGCGAGCCGCCGCCTGCGAGGCCTACAGCCAGAGTTCAGCGGCCTGACAAAACCGGCAAGAGGTATGACATCAACCACAGCTAGCCAGACCACTCAACATTTTGGAGCTGACACTCCCTTCGTACTTCACGCGCCCAGGTCACCGCCGACGTTCCATGGTGACAGGTTCGAGGATGTTGAAGACTGGTTGGCCAGTTTCGACCGTGTGGCAGCCTTCAACCAGTGGGACGGTGAGCGCAAGCTGAGGAACGTTTACTTCGCGCTAGAGGACTCGGCAAAGATCTGGTTCGAGAACCAAGAGTCCTCTTTTGCCACCTGGGAGGTTTTTCGTCGCGAGCTGCTGGCGACATTCGGCAGCAGTGAACGAAAAGAGAAGGCGGAAGTCGCTCTGCACTCGAGATCGCAGCAGCCTAATGAGAGCGTCACCATGTTCGTTGAGGACATGACGCGCCTCTTCAGTCGAGCCGACCCTGCTATGGCCGAGGCAAAGAAAGTGCGGCACCTGATGCGGGGCGTTAAGGAGCAGCTGTTTGCTGGACTTGTCCGCGACCCTCCAAGGACAGTGGCCGATTTTACGAAGGAGGCAGTGAGCATGGAACGCTTCTTGCAGGAACGCGGTGCACAGTACGGCCGGCAGGCTAGTATGGCAGCCGCTCAAACCTGCACGCCTACGACGCTGCCTCCTGAAGATCTTCGAGACCTTGTAAGGAGCATCGTTCGCGAAGAACTCGCGAAACTCCGCTTCGAAGCTCCACAGGCCAGCGTCGCCGCCCTGTCGGACGTGGTACGGGATGAAATCCGTCGAGTGGTGCAGCCAGCACCAGTTGTTCTGGAGCCGCAGCCGCAACCCTACATCATGACCTACAGCGAGGCACTTCGACGGCCTGCGGCAGTGGCACAAGCTTTTTTCACCTGTGCCGGCTGTGCAGTACCCACGTCCAACTGTGCCCCCCACCGTGCCGCAGGAATTCCGGCCCGCCATGCGTAAAGCGGACAAGGGGCGAACGCCGAGGAACCGGCCACTCTGCTACCACTGCGGTGAGCCCGGCCACATCCGGCGCCACTGCCCCTACCGTCGGATGGGTTTAAGGGGTTTCGCTTCAGACGCTCCTCGACCACGCTACGGCGAGCGACCCCAGGAGATTGAACAATAACTGACGTCCAACGTGCAGGCTCAGACCGTGCCGCGACGCCAGTCTCGATCCCCATCGCCCAGGAGACTCTCTTCTCCCAGCCGCCCGTCGACCTCTGGCGAATTCAGAGGCAGGTCCCCACGGCGGGAAAACTGAAGACGGCGTCCTCTGGGGGTAGGGCCGCCGCAGCTAGAAAGAAACAAGAGCCTCCACTCGACGATCTGCAGCGACGACGAGACCAACGACCACCTGACCTGACGAGCCCACCGCCGACGATGAGCCAGCAGTTGGCTGCTACGGAAATTCCAGTAACCGCCGATAACTGTGAAGTAACCGCACTGGTAGATACCGGCGCTGATTTCTCTGTGATAAGCAGCCGGCTAGCCACGACCCTTAGAAAGGTTTTGACACCTTGGACTGGGGCCCCAGATCCGCACAGCCGGCGGCCATGTTGTGACGCCGACCGGCGTTTGCACCTTACGAATTCAGATCCGCGGCGTCAGTTTCCCCGGCTGCTTTGCTGTGCTTCCTGAGTGTTCTAAAGACCTGATTCTCGGCCTGGATTTCCTACAGGAATATGGGGCTGTCATCGACTTTAAGGAGCTGATCGTCTCGTTTGCCGCACACCGTACTGTTGGCGACGAACCGCAGCAACGCAGGACTAAGTTGCGGGTCTGCGATGATAACGTGGTGATTCCGTCGAGAACCACCATGCTAGTAACTGTGGAGTGCGATGACAGCGCCGGCACTCATGGCATCGCTGAAGCCAACATGTCACTGCTCCTGAGTCGGCAAGTGTGTGTAGGTCGCGGGCTTATAGAACTGAACAATAAGCGAGCCGAACTACTGATAACAAATTTCGGTTGTGAACCCCAACGTTTAGCGGCCAACACAACGATTGCTTATTTTGAAGAACTCGGGGAATGCGCCGGAGAGTACGCGTTGACAGGGACCACAAAGTCCGTGGAATCAACGAATGCTCCGGTTAAACTCGACGTGAACCCGAATCTCCTGCCTAGTCAAAAACGCAACCTGCAGACTGTCATTGACTCTTTCCAGGACTGTTTTGCGTCAACCTCCAGAGTTAGGCAAACGCCGATAACAAAACATCGAATTATAGTTGATGAAAGCCAGAGACCATTACGCCAGTCGCCGTACCGGATATCTTCAAAGGAACGGGATGCAATTCGAAGGCAAGTTCAAGAAATGCTCCGCGACGACGTGATGCAGCCATCGAAGAGCCCGTGGGCGTCGCCTGTGGTCCTAGTTGCAAAGAAAGATGGGACCCTCCGGTTTTGTGTTGATTACCACATATATATATATATATATATATATATATATATGCGCCATGTAGAGGACCTGCATCTCAAATACAGCCACCATTATACTAGCGTTATTTCGTCCAATTTTCTATCCAATACACGTTCCGCTTATTTGCACGTAGTGCTGGCCATTAAACTCGAAGCTGTTTAACTCAGGTATCAGTTCGAAGTGCCCTGCAAGCTTGTTGCCGTCAACCGGTTGTTTGAATTCTAAGCGTTCACAAGCAGTCGACAGGCAACGTGGTGGTCAGACCACGTTGGCTGTGGCCTTGTAGATCTGAGAAGCAGGATTTCCTGGAGCTGATCATGCCTACGATCTTCCCAAAGCACGCCAACCGCCAACAACGCCGCAGCCGGCCTGCACAACAGCTGAGCCACGGACGCGCTACTCCCTGCGGAGCTGCATGGACGTCGTCCAAAAGGCATCGAAGAATTGACTCTGAACTGAAAAACAAGGTGAACTGATTGACGCATCTGTATCAAAACAATTGTTAACATGAAGAATGTTTGGAGAAAAAGAGTTCGATATGAACACCATGTGAAAGCCTTAGGCCTGTATAGTCATGAAAAATTGTTCCTAATGGTAGGAGAATAGTTTTAAAGCCAGCCACATCGGACTGGCCCTTTTGCCTAAAATTGCTTTGGAAGGATACACTTCAGAAATCGTCAGAACATCTTATGGATATTGTTATATCACATAATAATTCTTGTCTGTATGCGTTGAGGCCCAAAGAAGGTCCGCTTCGTAAAGAACTTCTTCTGAGGGATCACGAAACAGCTCTTTTATAGTTGTTTCTAGAAAAGAAAAAATTCTCACATCTAACTCAATGGGGAGAAAAAGTTCCTTCGGGGTGGAGTTCGATTACCATAACCTCCGTCAAAATGATTTATCCTCTCCTTGTTGCCGGTAGTCCAACCTCTGCATCAGATATAAAAATCAGTTCACCCTCTTCAGGCTAATGTCACTCAAACTTAAAGGTGCAGTGAAGAGGAATCTGAACTCCTCTTTTTGCCGCCAGAATTCAATCTACACGTTCCGAGCATTCTTAGAAACTTCAAGTTATTGCCCTGTGTGGCCGATTTCCCTAATTAAATCGAATTAACGTCTGGCTCCCGCATTTTTTTTTTAATTTTCCCCCGTATGGTGGGCGGAGTCGACCAACGCGTGGAGTGTCTTTCACCCAGTCCCGTGGCGGCTTGCCGCTCTGCCATCGGCGGAGTAATACGTAGTAATACGTAGAAGCAAACAGTCCACGCGTATTTTTATTTCTGTGGGCTTATTTTGAGGTTATATCATCTGCGAATGAAACTATTTACTCACGGAAACCTAAAAAACAAAATAAGGCGAAAGCAAAGCCTCCATGGAGCTGGCTGAAAAGCACTCCACGCGTTGATCGACTCCGCCCACCGTACGGGGAGAATTCAAAACGTAAAGGCGGGAGCCGGACGTTAATTCGATTTAATTATGGAAATCGGTCACACAGGGCAATAATTCGAAGTTTCTAAGAATGCTCGGAACGTTTAGATCGAGTTCCCGCGGCAAACAGACGAGTTCAGATTCCTCTTCAGTGCACCTTTAACATTGGCCAAGCCCACAGCTAAAAATGCAGTAATTGTTTCCTCGGTAACGTTGTCACATGATTAATACATGGTGTTGTCAAAGGGCCTAAACTTCTGCCCCACCAGCGGCATATTCAATGAATTTAAGCTTTATAAAAGCATAGAAAATTCCTCCCGAAGCCTTAGACTAAGGGAATACTTGTACGATCGCCCCCAAAATCTGATCCTGTTACAAAACTTCCATCTATTACCCATAGGACACCACATCTGCAGCGCGATTATTGTCTGGATTTCTATATAAAGGAGATGAAAAAAATCTTCCTTTCGGTATTTCAAAACGGCGCTCTTACCGCCCTAATCTTGCAATGCCCGAACGCAATGCATTGCAGGCTCTCAGTAGCCCATCTGAGATTGTTATAAAACCAGCGGATAAAGGTGGAGCCACCGCAGTTACGGATCAAATGGACTCCCGTGATGAGGCCCAAAGACAATTAAGCGATTCGTCATTTTACAAGGCTCTCCCAATTGATCTCATGCCAGGATACAACAAGAGGGTCTCAGATTTTTAAGCCTGGTAAAAAAGTTGAAAATTTGTGGCAAGATCGCACAAGCTCTAATTTCATTACAAGTCCACGACGTTTTTATTTCGCTCAAAAATTCATAAAGAAAAAAATCCTGGAAGCCCAATCATCTCCGGCATGGGAGCCGTTACTGAAAACGTCTCGAGTTATGTCGACTGCTTCATCACGGATATCCTTCTCTTATATCCCTCGCATGTGAAGGACACTACCCATTCTTTCAGCGAAATTCTCGACTTAATCATTCAAAATGGTCCTGTACTGGGCACCCTGGACGTCGCTTCACTATACTGCAACATACCGCATGCTGATGGCTTCAAAGCAGTCGCCTATGCTTCTCAGTGCTTAGAATCCACACAAACGGTTAGCGGCAACGCTCTTGCAGAGCTGCTAAAACTGATAATTGGGTTAAGCAAATCTGTGTTTAATGGCTTGCAGTACGTGAAAATACGCGGAACGTCAGCGGGAACGAAAACAAGGACCAAATTACGCTAATATATTCATAGCCTACATTCGACGGGATGCTTTAATAGTCCTCCATATCAACCGATATTGTACAGAAGATTCATCGAGGACGTTTTATGGTCCGGACACACTGTGAGAAAAAACTGAAGAAGTTTATTTGCGATTTCAACACCGCTCACTGTAACATCTCGTTTTCTTCTTCACACTCACCATCGGCAAAGAATTTTTCCTGCGTTCGCGGCCAGGGGGACCGACAAGTTCCCGCATTCTTCCATGAAGGTATCTGCACGGCTAAGCGCAGGATGTTGACCATCTCAGCTGAGCTCGACACGCCTGTCAATAAGCAAGCGTACGCAAGCGGGCGGTACCCGCATCCCGCAGTTTTCCTGTTTATGTTTACGTGTTTATTTTACTTTTATATTGTTTACTTCTATCTACTTATTTGAGCACTCTCTATTAGTTTCTTGCTCACCTGTTCGAGGTCCAACCCCCTTAAAAAGGGGCCGCACCAGCAAACGCAGATCACTGTTGAAAAAGATCGGTCTTCTATATATATATATATATATATATATATATATATATATATATATATATATATATATATATATATATATATATATATATATAGGTATGACCGCTTAAACGAGTATATGTATAGTGCGTTCTGTATCTATCTATCCGCAACGTAAAAAGATTGCTCCTGCGCAAACTATTAGCCTGGTTGGTCTCAAGCACAGACCACAGGGTAGCTTATGAGACTCTTCGTTTTTCGATCAATAATTTAAAATCAGAACTTGCCTGGTATGCCTGAAATTGGCGAAAAACTGCAGTCATGTGAGCGTAGAGCGTAGCAGACTAGCCGCGTTGAGAGGATGTCCCATTCGGCGAACTTCGAGGCAACCAAAGTGCCTCCTTTGAGTTTGAGCAGGTCGCGTAGTACCCCAGAGGGCGCAGCCTGTCAGATCTGCTACTACTCAGCTCATATCGGCGAAAATTCTGCGTGTAGATGACTGCAGTTATTAGCGGATTCCGGACAATCCAGGAAGGTTCCAATGTAAAAATACTTATAAAAAACACAGACTAACATAAGGTTCCTGTGGTCTGCATTTCAGCACTAATCTTCCAGTTGTTTTCGCAACAGATTTTTTTAGAGCACCTACAGATGAACACGAAACAGCCTGCGTATGTACATTTATATATGTATACAAACACACACCTGGACAGGTGAAGCAGCCGGCTACAAGGCAAGCTTCAGACAAACAAACGTAGAGACACACATAGCTAAATCCAGGGATTGACTACTGTAAGTATCGACGCACAAAACTCGAAACCAATTTCGGGTCGGCAACACCGTTGCGAGGACTGCACAAATAGGTGGGAACAACGGTGCCTGGAAAAGTGTGTCGCGGGCGAGCTGACGGGCCAGCTCATTGCCGTCAATCCCTGAATGCCCAGGGACCCAGCGGAGGAAAACGATGGAAGGCTGCAGTGCGGAGACCGCTCGTTCGACCTCCTGTTGGAGAGAAGGGGTCAGGGTGCGTTTCTGTATGTGGTGTATAGCGGCTTGTGAGTCTGAATAGACTGTGTACTCTTGGAGAGAGGGAAGGAGGGCAAATGACTGGAGGGCATGCGCAATGGCGAGAACCTCGAGGGACAATGCGTCTGGAGGGTGTAAATACGGCCCGCTGGTGTGGGTTTCAGGAGCAGGGAGGTGTGGATGGTAGAGGGCGTAGCCGCAGGAACCTCGAGGAGCCACGAAGGAGGCATCTGTGTAAGCTACACCCTGGGTATCAAAGAGAGGGGAATGGTGCTGTGCGGCCGCATGACGACGTCCGGCGTGCAGGACGGGGGACATGTTGGTCGGGAGGGGAAGGATAGGAAGATTGGGAGCGGGGGTGGGAATAGGAAAGGTAAACGGGAGATTAGAATGGGCGAGATACCCGCTTGAGTCAATAACCACTGACCCTGACGAGTAAGGGAAAGCCGGGCAAGCTGCGAGTCACGATGGAGACTGAGAAGAGAACGAAGAGGATGGAAGAGGCCTGTGGGAAAGAGCTTAGTGGTAGAGGCAGTGATAGGGAGGTTGAGAGCTGCCTTGCAGAGGCCCACAAGGGCAGTTTCGAGAGCGTTAAGTTGAGTCTGAGTGAAGGAAGCGTAGGGTGCAAAGTGGGAATATTCTCCAGAGTAATTGCTTCCGTCCAAACTCTGGTTTCAATGGCAAAAAGTACAGGTGTCTGCTATGCTAACGTTAGAAGAAAAATATGTTATCGCCGCTTTATTTTCTGTCGATCATGACTCCGAGAACGGCCCTCCGAAACTGTAGGAGGTTTTCTTCTGAATCCTCAATTAAGCGTGCCGTATTTACTAATGTCCGCAAGGTTCAAAAATGTTTTTGCATCACTTACCGTAGGTAACACGGCCATTTCCCGCCACGAGAATGTCTTTTTTCGGTGTCTCCGCACTTTGATGCGGCAAGCACACTGGTCTCACGAACTTGTCAAATTTTGGTAAAGGTTTCGTGAGCTGTGTAAAGAAATAGGCAAACGGAGGGAAAATACGATCTGTAACATTGCGATAGAGAGGCACTTCGCCTTCATTTTTATCCAAGGTTCACAGCTAGTATTCAATATATAAGCTGTGCATCAAAGCTTGCCGGAACCATATGCGAAGCATGTTGAGGCCTATACTGATAAACGCTTCGCAGAGGAACAGTGCACAATGCTATCGGAAAACACAGCGGTCCACACTGCAGATGCATTTCGATATACTGGCCCAAACTTGGATTGAACTGGTTGTCACATTTCCTTGTTGGGCCCCACTGCGATACGCTGATATCTACTGGTCTCTCTGTGGTCCCAGCATTGTTCAGGTGGAACCTATGCCTGTGACGGCGTTGCTGTACTGCGCGCTACTTGGCACACTGCTCGCGTGGTTGCCCAGTGGGCACGCTGAGAACGCTGGGTCTGCTACGAGCAATACGGCTAACGCTTGCTCGAGAACATATGTCATGCATCTTATCCTAGCGAGTATTAAAAATGTTCCCGTCTAAAGCGCTAGATCGCTTGCGGTGAAACTGGATGCGGCACTATAATCGGTTTGTCCAGCGTTTTTATTCTTGGTTTGGCCGCACGTGATGCGAGCCCGGGATCGAGATCGATAGACCGAGAGCCACCTTGTATCCACCGAAGCGCATGATATTTCGTCTTCTTGAGGAACGGCGCTTCGAATAAACGCAGACGATTCCAAGATATCAAGTGCACCTCTACCGAGTAACTTTGCGAAACTTACTCCTGAACAATAGTTACAGCTTGCGACATGCAAGCTGTGGCGGTGTTCAGTTTCACAACAAACGAGCCAGAGGTAGGGGTGGGAGGATGTTCAGAAGCCACTACGATAAAGATTCACGCTAACACCCGATCAAATTCTGGTTTGCACCTGATGTGCACGCATATATGCTTTGCGGTGAACTCTTCCGTGAGTTCTGCCGCAGCTTTGAAATGGAAGCAATCGTGGAAGCGAGTACTGTCGAACGACTGATCTAAATAATTTTGCATGCCCACTTAAAGTGCACAGTGTGGTTTAATAGCAACGAATACTATCAATTCAAAATGCAAGGAGATCTACTTTGGGTTAGCGAGACAGCGGAACAACCCAGGTAGAATGATCTGCCCTGTACACATATCAACGCAACACTTATCATCTGCGTTGAATTCTCTCAAGCAATGTCCTTCAAGCAGGTGCGCATGCCGTTATATAATTGTTGCACAGCTTAACTTAATGTTGCGACGAAGCGGAGCTAGCTCATAGAGTTATTATCAAAATTAGCAAAATAGAGTTATTAGCAAAAGCAAAGGAAATTTTAGCAAAAAAATAAAACAAGTTACAGCCAGCAACCCGACGACAGCTTCGGTTGAGTTTAACGTGTTACGCAGGGGAGTGCAAAGATTTGGAATTTGTTTATCCCACCTGGGCATCTGTTACTTGCGATGACGAGCAAAAAGACAAGGGCATCTACAGGGTCTGTCCTCCCTCTCAAAGAGGCCGCGGCGTGGCTGAGTGGCTTGCATGGCGTTCGGCTGCTGATCCCAACGTAGCATGTTTTTATATGATGTTATACATGAAGTAAATAACGGGGTTTTGAAGATTCCTGCTTATGAAGCGGAAGCATTACAGGACGCAAGATAACACCTGTGCGTCAACTGCACCTCTGCTACGTTGAAAAGCGGCAGCTGTGAGGCGTTTTATCCTGCGGCATTATCGTCAGCAGCCGACAGCCATAGCCACGGAAGCACCGCGGTGGGTCTTAAGGAAGCATTTGCTTCGACCGAAAACGGAAGCAAGCTAAACTAAACAATTGCAAATTATATATATTAGTGTTCATGATCGACATGTAAACAGGCATGTTTACATGTGTCAGGCTTGCCTGTGCTTACATGTGTCATGCTTGCATGCAACGCATGCTTGCATTGTGCCGCAAAAGGCTTAGTTATAATGCTCCTTGCCCAAATAATCTGTGCTACTGACTGATTTATAATAAATGTTATACGATATTCCTCTGTTGGTAATAGAAAATAACCAATTGATATGCGCCTTGTCATAAATTTATAAGAAACATATGTTGCTTTGCAAGCGAGAAACGACCTGATTGTGCCCTGTAAAACACTCAAATCAGCTCCTAAGTCCCAGAAACGCCTACAGAAGTAGTTCGATTGCTTGCCTTATGTCTAGGGGTCGCAGAAACTACCTTAGTGATCAAGGAAATTTTTACAGGCCGTAGCTTTTCCCTGGGCCTCACTAAAATTTCCTATAATTGCAACCGAGCGTCTTTGCTAGATTTTCACTTTTTCGAAGTTTAAATAAGTCAATTAACTTGTTGCAACTTCAAATAGGTCCACATCTGAAAATATATCAACGTCCAGACAGAGTGAAGTTCTCTTATTCAGCTCATGAAGAAATTTAGGAAATGTTTCCCTTCTACCATTGTTTTTTTTCTAGCCACAAAAGGCAGCCCCTAGCAATGTATGGTTGATCTCCAAAATATGCCATTCAAGAAACTGCAACCAGTCCAGTGTCCTTTAACCATATGCTATTTAGAACAGGTCTGCTCACAAACAACATTATGAGAAAAACAGGCAACACACATGTTGATAAATTCTCAGTGAATTCAATCTATGGAATTTGTTTATAAATATTCCGAAGTAAATAAAGGAAGAAATTTTGTTGATTTTAGATAGCCAAGGGGATTTCAGGACCACAATAAATCGGATCTGTTTCTAAGAAGTAGAATGGTACTGAAAAGGGGCATTGACTTTGGAACATAACTCAAAGATTCCAGTTATATATCCATGATGATACCACTCAGGAAGAACTTTAAATCCGCTTAGGATAGAACTGTACAGTAGTGACCCCAAACTGCGTTGTTACGCAGCAACTTTTAGTCCGGGTAAAGTGTTGTGAGTCTCAGGGCGCTGTCGATTTTAGTGATGCCTTGTGGAATGCATTCAGCTTAGGTATCTGCTGCAACTCAGGTACCGAAAACACATTGTTTTCATTTCAGGTTTTCTATTTTGTTTCTCTGTAACCTAGCGCACTCTAGAGCTATATCAGTGTAAATTTGTGTGAAGAGAGTGAAAGTTTTTTAAGAAAAGGATAGGATTGGTCAGCGTGCTGAAAGGAGAGTAATAATATCGTTGAGCATATCACCATGGCTACACTCCAAAACGCGCGCTTTGCTATTCAGCAACGACCAGATCAAGAAAGCTATTACCTCTGCATCAAAGCGCATATGTGCGGGAAGGATATTATTCCCAGGGTTGAGAAAGCATGCTTTTAAAATAGATTGCGCCATAATAATACATGGCACAATCCAGCACAAGATTTGCCCGAAGGGTTCAGCGGGTCATTGTGTAACCTTAATAAGTTGCCCCGAGTGGCTTCCCCGAGGGATTAGCGAGGTTTGAAAAAATTCGTCGCTGGACAGAAAAATCTGCTGTGTGCGAATGTTCAATTTATTGCGAATGAGCTTGTGATTTGTGTACTGGTTATTTTTAATGTCATAAAAGCTTCCCATGAACAGTTATGAACTCTTCACTGAGGAGAATGGCAGAAAAAAGTTACTTGGCGGACACTTAATCGTGCAGAGGAATTGAACCACACTGATATCAAATCCGTCTGTGCAGCATCTTCAGAGTGGCTGGTGTGGGCCTATGTTTGAGACATTTGGGACAGAATAAAAATATGGTAATTATGCAAGGCTGTGTGCGCCAGTGCATGGGGAAGGACTGCTAGCAAGGTTGCTATGCCATCGCTTGGCTAGCGCTTTGGTGTATTTCTTGCCAATGTGTCAGTATCAAGTATTGCCAGTTGTGCTAGCAAGCCGATGCTATTTTGCCAGCGTGTCCCTACATCAGCGTGCAATTTTATCCTGTCCACCAGCATACAGTTTTATCCACTGTAGTAGTATGGCAGTGGGGCTATGCTGTCAAGTGTGCCAGTATACAGTGCTTAGCAGTATGGCAGCGTCGCAGTACCCAGTAGCAAACTAGTGGCATAATCAAATATACCACTAGCATGATTTGACCCACTGTAAGGGCGTTTTCCCATGGTGTAGCAAAGGAAAGCATTACAAAAACTCTGGTAGTGTGAAAAGAAAGAAAATTGGGAGCAATGCAAGTTACCACATAATATCAAGAGAAAACAGCTTTACAGAATAGTCAAACTTTCGAGACAATTTAACTTTTAGTGGAATACGATTCTGCATTTTTGCAACATAGAATTAATGTGCTCGAAAATAATGGGAATTAATGGGCCGCCATAGCATCGGCACTCGATAGAGCATGCCGCAGTCAGGAAATCACAAAAATATGCAACGGATCACAAGCCGTCTACAGTTTCCTGCTCCTGGGAATAGGACCAGTGGGGGAGTGAACTTCCTCTCAGCCAATCACAGTCACTCTCATCAAACCTGTGTCATATGGGGGCAAGGGCAAGAAGGTATTTTGGAGAATTGGTACGGTAACGTGCGCGCCGGAGAAAACATTGTCAGGTCACCGATGGAATGTTTATCCTACACCACTGCGCTTGAGGTGAGAGTGGTATTGGACTCAGAGATAATATATGTATATTGTGACGCGCTTTCACACAATGTCGACGGAAGAGGCAGAAGATCAACGGTAGGACTGACGGCTAGAGGAAAAGGAAGAGAAAGGGCTGAAGGACGCATGTAGGCTTCGTCGCCATCCTGCTTCTACAGATCCCCTCTGTAAATAAACCCCCGTGCGTGCTAAGCATTTATTAATATACCAATTGTCCCAGCTACATGTAACCAAACTTTTCAAAAAGGGGAAGTGCCCTAGTCCAGTGAAACCAACTCAGTGTTGTTCATAGTCGCCTGGCCTAGTCTTGAGTAGCTTTTTCGCTCTTCAAAGTTAATTAATTAGTTAAGCTTAGTTAGGTAACTTTTTAATTATTAACTTCAGGAAGAAAGTGTCAATGAAAAAAATTTAGATCACCTCGAAAAACCGCTAGTAGTGCTGTTTGCGTCAAGTTACGATTTACGTAGCTTCATTTATTGGCCTTAAAAGAAAGTTGTCACGTGACCAGCTGCTCGCTCACTTCTCTGCCCCAATGTGCACCCAAAGTCTCATCGAGGAGAGGACTTCAGAAAAAAAAAACGAATTTTATTCTTTAAGGTGCGTCTTGGGACGTTAAAGTGGAACAGTGGTCATGTGGAAGCTTTTTTTTAAAGTGCGGGTAATGGTTAAAGGCCGGTTAAAAAACTACTTTAGGTAAATATCACTTTGCTGCAAATGTCTCAGTGAGCTGTTTCTCAAAGCGATCTACAACTTTTCTACTGACACTTTGTTCCCCAGGTCAATAATTAAAAAGTTAGTTAATTAAGCTTAACTAATTAGTCAACCTTGAAGAACGAAAAAAAACTGCATACCAGGTCATGCGACTCTAAACAACCCTCATTTGGTTTCTGACGACTAGGACACGCCGTGTTTTTTAAAAGCTTGGTTACATTTAGCTGGGACACCTGGTATATAAATAAGCAAGGTTGCACACCCCGCCTCGCGAAATGCGGACACCGGGTAGAGATTATTCTGGAAGCGAATGTAGTGGAACTCGCACATGTGACCCAAATTGTCAGCAGTTTCCTTTCAAAACATCAGCAGAGTGTGTCCATTGCCTTTTTCTGAAAGCAAGTATTGACCACTTCGTATGGGCGCGCGCAACACAAAGGGGACTCCACTTCGTCTAACCCTTCCTCTTGGGAGGAGGCCCTGCGGGCCGCGGACATGGCCAGCCAGACGGCCTTCGTTTTCCGTACTCAATCAAAAGCGGCCTCCTAAGGGCTGTAGAATCAGAAAACGTGCTACAGAACATCTTAGTCACTTTCTTTCCTTCGAAAAAAGGTGTTCTCTCGCTCCTTCTGTTCTAGCCTCCTTTGGGTGTATCTCTTCAAGTGGAAAGTCTTACGTCTACCTCCGCATGTAGAAAAAACGCGAAGGATACAGAGGCGTTAAGCAACACCCCGCATTGAGCGTAAACCTAAGAAGTAATCTGCCCTGTTTTTCCTCAATAAGCCAAAGGAACTTGGAGCAATCTCGATATCGGAGAATGAAACAAGCTCATATGCGTTTTGAAAGTGGGTGTATACGAGGATGAGTAACATTCTGACCGCCTTCCAGGCTTCGTGTATTTTGCATACGTCCATAAAATCATAGCTATGACTAAAAAAAATACAGGATTAAACTCCATTCTGCTTAGAAGTGGAAACTCGAGAGCTTCTTTTTCCCCGCGTTCCGGATCTACTTTAACTTTTGTTTCATTTTTATGTTTAATTTGTATTCTTTTTTAATTTTCAATTTCATTTATTAAAAACTTTTGTTTTTAATACATGTTTTATGATTTATTATATTTGCTTTTTAATTTTTAAAATTTTTGTTGCTTTTATTTTTTATTTCATTTTTCTTTCGTTGCATATAAGTTGACTATCAACTTTTCCTTCTTCGACTTTTACGTACAATTCTAAATATTCTACAGCGTTTTATTGTCAGTTCATGCAGACAACTTCCGTCTACTGCTTCTGTTCCCTCATGAGCCAAGAAAAGCGTATGCCTTAACATAACAATACTGACCGTTTTCAAGCGCTCACCTCTACACCTGTGGAATACTTCGTTGGGGGCATGTAACAATATTTCAGTCATGAGTGTTCGGAACTTCTCATCACTTTTATAATACTTAGCCTTTCGTTTTTGAGCAGCTGAGTCTATTCCCTCTTTAAGGAGAGTAGATGAAATCTCACTGGCTTAAATGGCTCAATTGCGCTTTGTTACCAACTTGTCTTGTTGCGATAGAGCCTCGTTCGCATGACTTTCGCATGCGCTAGGGCGGAAAAGTACCTTTGTGAGAAAGCCTCGATGCATTCTGCGCATGATCCGCTTTGCTGGCAGAAGGCGTGCCATGAGCAAAGACTACTAACAACTAAGAATAAGTCTAAACTAAGACTTACTAGAACTAGGACTATGAACTAAACTTTGCGTTACTCCGCCCTGGAATTATACCCTTTCTCAGCAAGTAGCCCCATAGACTCGAGAAGTGCAAGCATAATCTCCGACATTACTGGTACAACAGAGACTGGGCCCTCACTGGCAAGCCTTCTGAGCTCCGTCCCGTTAGGAGGTGACCCCCATCTGAAGTAGAGTGGCCACCAATCCCACACACCAATTGTACAATGAAGACACAGCCGGCCTCTCCGATCTTGTTTAAAGCATTACGTTGACCAAGCACTGCAACTCACGACAAACCGTCACACATGATCTCTTTACCAAGGGCATCAACCACGCATAGTAATTCCTTTGTCATGCGTCCGCCTGCCCTAGGTGTTTGGTTACGTACCTTTAGCAAGGCTATGTCGTATCCTCGGAACGGGTTTTTGTACAATTTGTGGACTATTCCTTTCTTCGCCAGGAGGAATGGAGGGTTAGCAGTTTTTGTGTTGTTATATAACACAATAATATGCCCCCTCGGATGAAAGGTCCTATAAAAAAAGAAAACTGTAAAGCTTTTACTGCATCATTTCTAACTATAACGTGTTCAAAAAGTTCCGGCTGGTTTAATAGGTTTGAGTACGCCAAAGCGGGTGTTTAGTTCGGGTCATCTCATTCAAGCCAAATTAAAATGGCAGTTGGAGGCTCACACAAACCGTTGGATACCAGCGGGTCACCAAATACATGCGGCTAAACCTCCGATTCTTTGTCACGAAATTGCTTGTCAGCAACTATTCATGTATGGGAGACCACCTCCTTATCGCCATCCTCGAAACGCACCTTAGCTGTTAGGCTTATTAAGGCGCTGGAGCCTGGGAAAAACACAACAAACCTGGCTGAGCGTCAGCGCTGCACGCTTACTGTAACTAGTTCAAGTAAGCTGGAAATAACGATTACAAGCGATCCCTTAACATGGCGGCTAGAGGACTTCAAGGCTGTTTCGTTGCACCTGACACGATCCGTCCAGGTTTGCTTGCAAGAGACCGTCTTTACCCTCGTAAGCCACATCGAGCTCCACATCACTTGAGTCTTTAAACGTTAGCGGTTTTTCTTAATATTAGTGATGATTATGAAGGCGTTTTTCAAAGCTCTACACTAAGTAGTTTGCAATGCATGCGTGTAAAAGCAAATCTCCAGCGTTTAATGGACCCACTTCTTTGTAGTCACCCCATCTGGTTTATGGTTTATGGGTTTATGAAAGTTCAACGTCGCAAAGCGACTCAGGTTATGAAGGATGCCGTAGTGAAGGGCTGCGGAAATTTCGACCACCTGGGGTTGTTTAACGTGCAGTGATGTCACACAGTACACGGGCCTCTAGAATTTCAACATCATCGTCATCAGCCTGACTACGCCCTCTGCAGGGCAAAAGCCTCTTCCATGTCTCTCCAGTTAACCCTATCCTTGGCCAACTGCAGCCACGATATCCCCGCAAACTTCTTCTCATCTGCCCACCCAACTATCTGGCGCCCCTTGCTTGCTTCGCTTGGCTTCCCTTGGAATCCACTCTAATACCCTGAAGGATCAGGGGTTATTTTGTCTTCGTATTGGATGCCTGCCCAAGAATTTCCCCTCCATCAAAAGTTTACCGCCTGCGGCCGGGATGGAAGCCGTGCCTTTCTGGTTAGCAGCCGAGTTCCATAACCACTGAGCCACCGCTGCGGCTTCACCCCATTTGGGAAAGGTAAAAGATAATATTACATTCAGAGACGCCTGAATCGGGACTTGTACCTCAAAGGCGAGTGTTTAATCCACATGCGTTTTAAAGTGTCAATGGCTGCTCTTTCCACTGCGTTGAAAGAAAATAATGGTGGTTTTTAATGAAGAAAGAGAAAAAAACACTTACTTTCGTTAGAACATAATGAGCCCAAGCCACTGCCTTTGATACCGTGAGTACATTTTGCAATACTACATTACTATCCATCACGGGTTTGTCTGGACGTGCCGAGAGGTCCGGCTTTGACTGTACGCGCAACTGAAGACAGATCGAAAGTTCATGCGTTGACCTATTACAAACGTGTTTTCTTAGCACCTTATCGGACTCCTGTCTACAATGACTATGAGTTCTAGACATTTTTTGGCTTAGCATTCTTATCGCAGTAAAACGTGATCAGCACAGTCGCAGGCCACCAATCAGGGAATCATCGTTACTCCATGGCATAACTCCTAATCACACTAGTGAGCCTCATGATGCATTAGCTACCTTTCAATGCTCTCTAGGAACTACAGTTTGAATGTTATGATGCTAGCACCGGATAGACCCAGAAGCAGATATCGTTGTTGCGCAAGCCGCTGCAACTTTTTTATTTTATGGCACGTTATTGCCGTCTCTGCGCTTTGCGCTTTCCGAAAGGACAAAATGTAACATGGCCGCGTAAGGAAGACGGTAACCACGGCAAATCTTGTCCTGCTTCTCCAAAAGATATTGATGCCTCTGGCTTATATGCTGCTAAGCAATCTTAGGGTATGTCGTCCTGACGTTCGGAGACAAAGTTAGCGGTGAAGTCGTGCTCGGTCATTTCAGAGCCTCAACTGTAGAATAACCATTTCTCTCACTTGCATAGAACAGTGCTCCTTTTTTTGATGCACATTGGTTGGTGCTGGAACAACTCGAAATTGTATTTGAACATTATCTGACAATTTTACAGATGCGTCATTCGAAATGTTAGTGGGCCAGATGCAGCAGCTTTTCACACACCATTCGTGACTACTGGTCAGTTTCCTTACCCAAGAGCTACTTCTGCACTCGATTAAAGCGTCTCCATAGAAGCAGCCTTACGAAATTAGCGGTCTTTCTAGGCGAAACCTGGGAAATTTTTCCAGACAAAAAAGCAGCAGTTCAGAGTTAGAGTGCGGCTTACACACCGAACGGAAGAACTTTAAACTCAAACAATCGATCAGGAGTGAGGAATGCTGTCTTCTCCCGATCCTCGTGCCAATATCCACTTTTAAAATTCACTGATGAAAAGTAACATGGTTTTCGTAACCTATCAAGGGAGTCATTGTTGTGAGGGAGAGGGTACACGTCTTTTTTGGTCCTTGGTTGAGCTTGCGGTAGTGAATGCGAAATCGTAAGCTTCCGTTCTTTTTTTTTAAGAAATACCACGGGGGAAGCCGAGGGACTTCTTGACGGCTGGATAACGTCGTCTCTAAGCATTTCGCCCACCTGGAGCTGAATGGCTTCATGTTCTTTCGTAGCCACATGGTAAGGATTTTGTCGAATCGGGCGAATCGAGTCATCGGTGATAATTCGATGTTTGGTCAAAGACGTTTGGCCAATCCGCGATTCTTAAGGAAAACTGTCTCAAAATTGATCTATGAAATCCATCTGAAGACGACAAATTTGGGCGCACATTGATGATGGCTGCGGGCACCTTGCTCACTGACCCTTCCTGTTGCCGCACAAAACAGTCCTGCGCACTTGGGAGGCTGTCGAAAAAGGCCACAATTTCGCCTTTCGGAATTTGCTGACCCTCGCCGCTGATGTTTGTACGAAGCACTTCGGTGTGGCCATTCGCCAAGTTGACTAGTGCTCGAGCTATAGAAACACATCGGTTGAGTATGAGGGTGACTGCCCGTTCGGCGACGCCATCGCCGGTACGCGCCACGTAGCGCTTCACTTCAACAACAGAGCATGATCGCGGAGGTAATGTCACCGTCTCACTGGCGACGCGTAAGGGCATCATTGGTACTTCCGCATAACCAAGGTCTCCATGATTTTTGGTGAAGGCAACGACGTTGTCGCGAAAGCTGACTACAGCCTACTGAAGACGCAGAAAGTCCATGTCCAAGATGAGGTCTTTGCAAAAGTTAGAGAGAACAACGAAGCAGCCAACAAACACTTAGTTTCCTATTCTTATCCGGGCAGTGCACTTCCCAGTCGGTGCCAGTAGCTGACCAATAACAAGAGCAATAACACTTAATACCAATAGCCAATAGCAATAACACTTAATCACCAGAAAGCCATAATAGGAGTTTGCTAGCGCCCACCATCTTCCTCCCACACTTTCTGTAATGAGCTTCACGATGTCATTAATTCTGTTACTACACGTTTTCCCGCATCTCCGATATTTCTACATGGGGATTTTAATTTTCCGAACATCACATGGAGCTCGAACGACCCCATTTTGTTACCCTACTCACCTCTAGCCAGTAAATGTTTGGATGTACGCTCAGTATTCTCATTACAGCAAATGTGCACGCAAGCAACAAGACTAACAGCTAATGTTGCCAATACATTAGACTTAATCCTCACTAGTCGACCCGAACTAGTTTCATCTATAACTTATCTGCCTGGCCTTAGTGATCACGCTCTTCTGAACTTTTCCATTAAGCTGACCTGTTCAATATCTAACAAAAGGTAACAGTGATACGCGATTAAAAGCGAGCCAATTTTCGGGCAATAAACATTAAACTATGTTTATTTATTGCCATCTTTCTTGATGGCTTTGACAATCGTACTGTTGAAACCAAATGCAAAATGTTTCCGACCAAACGAAACCAGCTCACTGAACGGTTCATTCCTCAACGCACCATCGTCAACCACACTAATGCTCCATGGTATAGCATTCATATCAAGCGCTTATCTAATAAAAAGAAGCGACTTTATAGCGTCCCTAAGTTTTCCCCCACCAGAGAACGTTGGGATTCTTACTCGGCTGCATCTGAAGCATACGTGCAGGCAAGTGCAGGTTTCTTTACGTGCAGGCACGTAAAAAAACACGTCCATTCGCACATCCACCCGTCTATGCTCATAACAAATATCAGAAAATACTGGCGCGTTATTAATCCCACAACTGATGAAAATATACTCCTAATCGACTCCTCTGGTGACCACATTCCTTCAGACCTTGTTGCAACAATTCTTAACCATTAATTTGCTGAGAACCTTTCTGTTGCATCTGATGCACACATAGCTACTACATATAATCACCACTATGAAACTATGTCGCCTATTTTATTTGATACTTTTGGTGTTATTAAACTATAATGCTATAATGTTTCTATGTTTCTATAATGCTAACAAAGTTTTCCCACCATCTTATGACCAATCTATCCTGCCGAAAGAGTGGAAAATTGGGATGGTGATTCCAGTGTACAAGTCGGGCAGCAAAACCTCTCTCCTCAACTATGGTCCCATCTCCCTAACTAGTACATGGTGCAAAATGTTCTAGCATATAATTTTTACAAATCTTGTTAATTTTCTGAAATCAAACGCCTTCTTCTCATCAGCACAACATGGTTTTCAGAAATTTTATTCTTGCGAAACCGAACTAATATGTTTTACATATGCATTACACCGTATTCTTGGCCAGTCATTACTAGCTGACTCTACATTCTTAGATTTCAGTAAAGCTTTCGACGAGGTATGTCACAGACTCCTTTTATTGAAATCAAATAACCTTAATATTGGCCCTAATCTACTGAAATAGATTGAGTGTTTTCTTCTTAATCGCTCACAGTTTGTAACCGCCAATGGCTTTAATTTCAGTTTTACAGGAGTGCATTCAGACGTTCCCCAAGGCAAGGCTCAGTCCTAAGGCCTCTTTTATTTTTAATCTACATTGACGATCTTCCGTCTCTTGTTAACTCTCATATCCTCCTCCTTTTTGCTGACGATTCCGTTATTTTCAGAGGAATAGCCGATACTAACGTCAGCTGCCTACTTTACACTCATCTTACCACTGTAGCCAATTGGTGCAATAATTGGTCAATGCAACTAAACGTTAACAAATTCAAAGTCATACGTGTTTCAAGAAAATCTACTGCCTCGCTTTCGTATTATATTGACAACATGTCTTTATAGTCTGTAACATCATATAAATACCTTGGCGTTCATATCACTTCTTACCTAAGCTGATCTCTTCATATCGAGCACATAATCAAGAACGCTAATCGCATGCTAGGTTACTTACGTCACCATTTTTCAGCGCTCCTTCTTCTGTGAAACTTTTGCTATATAAAACACTAATTCGTTCCAAACCTGAGTATGCATCATCAGTCTCGGACCCTTCATATGACAGACATATTACTGCTCATGAGAGGGTTCAGAAAAACTCTGCGCGTTTCATCCTCACTAAAACAATCGCACTGAGAGCTTAACTAGTATGAAGTCTAGGCTTTCTCTTCCATTGCTGTGACTTCATGGAAAAGCGTCTCGTATCGCATTATTTCACAAGTTGTAGCATCATCCTGTACTGCGTGATCGCCTTATCCCACAGCCATTTTATGTATCCGATCGTACTGACCATAATCAAAACTCGTTTCAGTTTCTTCGAACAGCAAATATTTTTCTCAGTCATTCTTGCTGCGTACATCCCGTGACTGGAATCACCTTCCCATAGATACTGCCGCCATAAATAAATACGAGATGTTCCGCGAAGCTATAGCCAGAACTGTATACTGAGGTGTTATTTAAATTTGTCTCTTTGCTGTATTTTCTAATCTTATTCTTGTGTTTTGCCGCTCCCCCTCTGTAATGCCTCTGGCCCTGAGGGATCCGATAAATAAAAAATTAATAAAAATATAAATGACCTTCCACAGGTCCTTCACTCTTCACAATTAATAATGTACGCAGATGACGACACCTTAATAATTACTGGTGAATCTCTTGCCACCCTTGTCCACAGAGGGCGGACGGAGCACACTGGGACGAAGTGGAACAGGAGGTGGAGGAGGGTGAGGAGTAGGCGCCAACAGCGCGTCGTTGCGGCTGTCATTGGCAGCAGCCTGTCTGGATTTCCTCTTGCTTCGGGCACGACTCTCGCGAACGATCGCGGCGGCTTCGCGGTGCGTCGAGTTGTCTCGGACCATTTGTCTTAGGACAGCACGCTCTTCTTTTAGCCGCGGGCAGTCTCTAGATGAGGCGTCATGGGGACCGTTGCGGTTTGAACACCTGAGAATTTGTGCTGTGCATGTCTCAGAATCATGAGGCTCGGCACACCGGGAACACACACTGGCGTTGCCGCAGACTCCGCTAACATGGCCCAGTTTCATACAATTCGTGCATTGTAGGGGCTTTGGTATGAATGGCCGTACTGCGTGAAGAAAAAGGCCTACCTTCACATGTGACGGAAGGCTGTCGTCCTTGAAGGCAATCTTGACACAGCTAGATTTCCCAAGACGTGAAACTCGGAGAATCACGGTGCCTTCGTTTCCTGGCTTCACAAGTATGGTCAGATCTTCTTGCGTGATCGTCTCATTGACGTCATTGATGACGCCAGAAGAAACGTCCTCGCCGAGCGGGATAACTGTACGGACCGACATGCATCCGAGTTCAGTGATGGCCCGCAATGATTCGAGCGCTGGCGCATGATGGACGTCAACAGCAACAACGTTTCGGCGCGAGTTCACGCGAACGTCTTTAATTTCGTTCGGCACAAGGGCCTCAAGTTGCACCGAGAGAGCTTGCGTGTTAATAAGCCTCCTGTTGTGGGACCGATGCGCAGGCAGGATGACAATAGTATGCTTCGATGCTTGGTCATTTGTCATCACCGTGGACTGGCTCGATGAAGAGCTGGCTCGTAATAGTCTTCTTTTGGTCCTGCGGCTGAGGTATGTCTCAAATTCGCCTCCGGAGATTTGTAAGTGACACAAGGCTGTATTCCCGTCTGTAATCATTAAGTTTTCTGTGCGCGCCCTCTTTCCCCGTGACATAGTGGTCGCTGGACACTTGGAAAACTGATTTCATTGCCACTCTTTTTCCTTTTTTTCCCCTTTGTTCCCCTCCCCAAGTGTAGGGTATCCTACTGGGCATCGCCTGGTTAACCTCCCTGCCTTTCCGTTAATTTCTCTCTCTCTCCTATACTGAAAATAAAATATATGTTTTTTTTTCAAGGGTAATAATCAAATACTGCCACATTCATGCTAAGTATGAAGACATGTGCTACAGACGGACAACCTGTTATCCTTTTACTCTAACACCAGTGTTATGTGACACTCCTCATACAGAAATGTAGCTGAAGGATCAACCTTTCGTAGCCGCCGTGGTGGCTCAGTGATTATGACGCTCGGCTGCAGGCCCAAAAGACGCGGGTTCAGTCCCGGCCGTGGTGGTAGGATTTCAGTACAGGCGAAATTATAGAGGCCCGCGTACTGTGCGATGTAAGTGGAGGTTTAAGAACCCAGGTGGTCTGAATTTCCGGAGCCCTTCACTACGGCGTCCCTCATAGCCTTAGTCGGTTTGGGATGTTAAACCCACATAAACCGAAAACCATTACCCTATCAACCCCATACTGTAATGACAGGTGGCCAATGGCGTTCCTTAATGACCATTCCAACAAAGCCTTCTTCTTTTGCTTGAGCAAAATAAGAGGGGCGTAATGTAGTGCAGCTACGAATGCGCCTTACTCCAACTCACTTTGCTGACCTCGTCTTTCGTAAGGAGGCGCAGATTTTTTCTACGTTTCGTGGCCTCTCATCGCAGGTGCAACATTTTACTACCTCTACGCCTGAGAGCTACGTTGCTTGTCTACTGCAAGGTACAAAAAACTTGTACACGAAGAGCTGAAAGTGTTCAATTAAAAAAAGGTGCATGCTTAGTAGTAATATTTCCACCACTGTGCATTATGAGCACAAAATGTTAGCACGGTGATTTTTTTTAGTTACTTTTATTTATTTATTTATTCAACATACCCCTAAAGGCCCTCATTCGAGGGTATTACATAGGGGGGGGGGGGTCATATGTAACAGGAACATTATTAACAAGCAAATGAACAATAAATAGGCTAAATATAACATTGGAAAATGATTAAGCACCAGAGGATAAAAAAACAGGTTAATAGAAAGCAATATAATAATAGGTTTAAGAAAACAATAAGGCATAACGGAAATGAACGTACACAGCGTGTAAGTATTGCCCATAAATAGAGACAGGCGCAATCACAGACATTTCAATCAACACTATATTTCAAATGCCAACGTCGCTGCGGATGAGATCGAGCAATGTGGAGGCGCTAGATTCAGTGGCTGTGTGTGCTGGTAGATCGTTCCACTCTATGATAGGGCGTGGTATGAATGACTTCGCAAATGCAGGTGAATGACACGTGATGCGCTTAACTTTGTGCGGATGGTCGAGCCGTGGAAAGAAGGCTGCTGGTGATAGGAAAAAGAAGTGTTTTTAGTGTTTTTCTTGACATTTCACTTTTCTGGTCATGCCACCATGGGAGTTCAGTGACTGTACGTGCTCTAATACGCTTATAGCAAATTAGGAGCTTGTAGCGGCCGGGTTCACTCAACCTTTTGGCATACTACCTGATGGCGCAATTAAACAAACCTCGAGAAAAAAACAGCATATAAACATTTCTGCCTGCTGCACTCACAACATTTTACATTATATGTTAGCCGAAATATATGACGTATTTCTCGTGTGCAGAAATTCATCATGTAAATAGAAAAAAGAGCAAACCGAAAACGAGAGACGCAAAACGTCACCCCTTTTTTCATGCGCCTAGTAGGAGTAGACATCTTGAAAAATCTCACAGCAATAAAAAGGCATTAGACTTGACTGGCAACAGGCACGCATATTTTTTAGAAATACCAGAAAGTAAGGGTAGTTATGCCTTACATGAGTGACGTGATTGAGCGCATGACGGTTTGGTTTATGGGGGTTTAATGTCCCAAAGCGACTCAGGCTATGAGGGACACCGTAGTGAAGGGCTCTGGAAATTTCCACCACCTGGGGCTCTCCAACATGCACTGACATCGCACAGTACACGGGCCTCTAGAATTTCGCCTACATTGAAATTCGGCCCCCGCAGCCGGAATCGAACCTGCATCTCTCGGGTCAGCAGCAGAGCACCATAACCACTGAGCCACAATCAAGGGTTTCATGTATTATTACCTTTCTTCTTTCTTCCGCCAAAGTATGCGGTTCATCCGGTTCATTCCAAGAATAAAAAAGAACAACCGTAAGATATAGGTCGAGATCAGATTGGTAAATCTGGCTGTCGTGATTCGCCATTAAGTCCTCAGTCGATATTTCTTGACTCAAACGTCACATATGTTCTTTTCAAATACAGTGATGATTGCTACAACTTACCTATTCTTCACGCAGTGAGCCGCCGTAATAATTACATTCCGTGTTATTATGCTCCCGCCACATAACCCCGCATCTCCAACCAATGGTAGCCTTAGAACCTGCACCTAAAGAAGGAAAGGAGTCAGCCTTGCCATAAATGTATTCATAACGATGATAGCTTGAGGGCTGCTAACTCGAACCTTCTAACCATGTTCCGTTACTGAAAAGCTCCGTCGCTAAAGCACTTGTTTTTTAGAGACACTGTTGGCATTTAGAATGCTTTTGTCGTAAATTGAGGGAAAGAGAATAAAGAATAGAATTTGCCTATTCTGAATTTGAAAATGAGTAATGCTAGTTCTCTTGAGATTCAACAGCACGTGAATACAACCATCGAAGCATTAGAACCGCTCAGAATTACATCTCGTGAAAACAGCTAGCGAGCGCTGATCTGAACCGCCAAATTGAAGTCTCTAGCAGAACAAGAATGCGTATTATAATTTCTGGAGATAATCTAATGGCATAGAAAACAATTTAGCAGTACCCCTCAAGAGGCGCGTATACTAAAATACGCACTGCCAGTAAGTAGATAATGTTCCTAAACTTACATGCAGTAGAAAATTTAAAAAAAAAACTTTGGCAAACACAGTGAGGTATGAAAGAACTTAACAATATTTCTAAAGAAAGAATGAATAGATCCACATGCATTACAGCTAAACGATATCACTCTGTGAGCAGGGAATGATAGGGCAGCAAATGCAACGCGTTGAAAGTTTCACATAGGACTTCCTGGAACAGCTCAATGTCCCAAAAATACAGGGAGGACAGAAAGGCGCAATGTTCAGCGGAGGCGTCAAAAGAAACAGGAACGAATTTCAAAGCGGAAAGTCGATCGCGATCCTAAATAATGGGGAGTGAATAGAAGCGCATTTGATATTAGCTCTCGTGCCGCGAAGATCAGCACGTGTAAGTAGAATTAAATACAGCCAGTGTTTTGTCTGCAGCCGTTAAATTTCTGTATTCGTGTTTTCGCGTTATACTTATGATTTTTTAACCTCGTTTTGTGCTCAAAATGAATAGAATAGTGATGTAAATTTTTCCATTGTCCGTGCTTGGCTCTTTCCTTCCAGTGACACAAGAAGTTGGGCTAGTTGGTACGTATTCGTGGTTAACTTGCTCAAAATGACGAAGATAAGAAGACGACAACACGCACAAGCGACTGAGCGCTTGTGTCGTGTTGTCTTTTTCTCTTCATCTTCGTCTTTTTGAGCTCATTAACCGTGAAAACTTCCGGAGAGATTTGCTCCTCCCCTATATAAAGGGCCGCTCACACCTTTCACTGGTATAAGCGTTTCTCTTTTGTACACTAAAGCATATCATTAAAAAACAATATGCATTCCCTTCTTTAGATAATCTCAAACTGTGGCGCACGTTTTCAGAAAAATCAGTACTACATACTAGAGCATAAGCGGGCTATATAAATGCTTGACTTCTCAAGATTAGTGCTCTATTTTTAAGGAATATATAATTTTTGCCGTTCTAGTAATTATCTGCACTACGCAAACGGTTTTCGTACATCTGAACGTTCAGCCTACCACCTCGGCACAAGCTGTCACACTGTGTCATATATTATTTGTTTCAGCGTAGCAGTCTTTTCTCACCAGCCAGGGAACCTGTGTCTTCGCTACGACGCTGCCGTTGATGATTCTCGGCACAGGTTGCGAAATTCCGCAGTCTGTATGAACAATGGAATCAATGTAGCATTTGAAACGGTGACGTGCAGGGAGTCCTGCATAGCGTAAAAAATTAAATTACTGACCTCGACCGTTGATCTTCTCCCGCTGAGCCTTTCGTTCGATAGCATGTAAATAACCAAAATAAGTCATGTACAGAACAAATTTTAAATTCCTAGATACTACTATAGGACAGATCAAACTTACTGCTACATGATGCTATGCAAGTTAAAGGCGCGCTGCTCGTGGTACCGTGGTACTCGTGGTACCACGCTGCTCGTGGTACCACTTCAAACGATCGCCGCATTACACAACGTTCTGTTCCGCCAATAAGCTCTGTCAGAATTTCATTTTTTTTGTTTTTTTTTCTTTGAGAACACGTTTAAAGCCATGAAGATAATACCTTCCAAAGCTCACGTGATTCGTCCTCTGTGGTGTAACTTCTTTTAAACAATAGGTAATTAGGTTCTGAATCTACTCATGGACATAGGGTTGCAAAGCAAAAAGAATAGCATCTATTTCAGAACGAACGGAAATTATTTATGTGTTAGGGGAATCACAGAGGCTTATGGGGTGGAATCAACTTCCACCCCATATCGCCTGCATTGAAGACGCGTCATCTTTCAAGGCACTTATCACCAAGTATGTCATCGAACAAGCTTCTGCATCATAATTTTTGCCTTGTGCCTGTATTTTTTACTATGTATTTTCCTTTTTTTTCAACCATGCCCTCTATAAGGCCCTATACGATACTATTTTAAAAAATAAATCAATAAATAAATAAATTTGTTGCTGCAAATGTGTAACCGCAGTTATCTTTTTTTTAGCCGCATGATATCTCTTCAATAGCGGCTAATAGACGAATACACGCCCATTCTGATGTTTTTAAGCATCTCATGATTCCTTTAAGTACATTCTACTATTACAGTTCTTGCAGAAAATCTTTCATTGCTTACATTTGCTGTATACACGCGTTTGTGCTGATGCTACTAATTACAACATTGTTACAATCGACTCTTGCTTCCTAATATCCGACCTCTATCTGAAGTTTTGGCTGGGTGCCTTGATAGCGTGTTTTCATGCATTAACACGCATAATTTTGCAGTCACTCCTCTGATGCAAAACACTGATTTTAATGTAGATTCGTTACGCAGATTCTTCATGCAAAGAACAGTAAGTCGGACCATGGCTGGCATAAAAATAATAAAAAATCACAGGTATCAAAGGCGAAAAATGCTAACTCCGAACAATAGTTTATTTTCAGCGCAGCGTTTCCGCACCAAATCCTTCTTTATTTAGAGGTGAATGAAAGATGGTCAAGCAGCACCATAGAGAGGCCTTCGCTTTTATTGTGTTATCACGTGGCGAAGGCCATTAACATATGCGGAGGGTAGCGTTTTTGGATTCCTATTAATCGTCGCCTTTGTGAGCCTCATCTGGCATCACCTGACGTGACGCCCCTTGAAACGGTTGCTTTCTGGGGCCAACCCAGTTCTTTTTTCGGAGGTAATTTTCTAGTCACCGCACTTGCAGACCTCGGCGACAGGATTGCTTTCGGAGTACATTACCCAGAGGCAATTCTCGTGTTGCCCGATTCTCTTACTGAGTTTTTTTTTATCTCGTGGTCGTATCATGCCGGGCACTCGGAGCATGGAATTTAGTAGTCGACACCCCGGCATTTTCCTTTGGGGACGAGCTCTTCCAGCCGTAGGACAGCGGCTGATCGTTGAGACGGGTTTGCAAGTCACGCAGATGCTGTGCGTCTTTAGAATATGCTTCCACAAAACATCGTAATCCTTCCGGCAGACAAAGCTATTTCTACGACGCACTTGGACGGGTGGAATTTTGATCAAAAGCCGTCGGCCTAGCTTGTCAAAAACAAAAAGGATCTCACTGCTATACTTTGCAACGAAATTAGCCAAGTCTAGCTTCCTTGGGCAAATGTTTTTGAATATTGGAGCATTGTATGTAATGGTTAGGAAATATTGAAAGTAATGGTCCATTCTTCTGATAGTAGCGAGATCTTTAAACTGTTTCCAATGACCGTATCAAACAGTTAAAACTGTCATAGAAAACTAACGCGCAACGCTTTTCACAATGGCAAATTCGTTAGTAGAAAAAAATACGGCCGTTGGGTGATCGGCGGAAATATTGATTGTTATAGTGAAATCTTACATTATATGGAAAAAACTGCGTTCATGAACAGTTTCCCTTTCAAAAATGTTTTTGTCCAGAACTGCTGAGTACTACTTTTGGCACCCATCTTCGAATGTTACCATGAATCAAAACGCCTCTCTTAATGGTGATCTCCTGAATGACGTGGCACTGGCCTTCGAAGAACTGAAAACAATTCAGAAACCTAGTGTTCCACAGCGCCCCATCCTCGATTTCACCACCTCACCGCTTCAGGCCCTCTCAGCCTACCGGCACCGAGGCCTCTCCGCCTTGACAGGCGACACGTCATCGCAGGTGCGAAAATCTATCCACGACTGAAAACGACTCAGTGTATGGTAGCGTTCGACGTGGTCCCGTTCTTTACAAACGTTCCGGTGGCGATCTCCTTCACTGCAACGAAGCAAGTCCTTCAGTCAGGCAAATACCTCTGTGCCAGGAAAATCCTAAATCATAACTGTGCCGGCTCCTGGCGTTATGCCTGACACATAGTACCTCTTTCGCCTTGAAACTGGAATTGCACAAACACTCCAGCCGCACTGCCATGGGCGCTGCGATATCGGTGACTGCTGGCAACTTCTCGATGGAGGCAACTGAAGAAAAATCAGTGCATTCATTTCAACTTGAACCAAGATTTTCTTTCGCTACAATGACGACAGCTTCGGTATCTTAACGATATCAGAGATGGAAAACTGCCTAGCGCGTCTGACCTCTGTCCAGCCACCTATAGAATTGACAATGTAACAAGAAAAGGGCAACACCTTGGTATTCCATGACGTCCTGATGAGACGAGAAAGGGGAAGCCTAAAGTTCCATATATACAGGGTCTGTCCTGAAAGTAATTAGACTAGTCGCGGTGTGGCGCGTGCCCGCGCTAGATAGGGAAACCGCTTTTGGGGGAAGGAGCGGGAACCTTCAGCTTCACAATGCGACGAACTTAGTTGGCTGCGAGCAGGCGAAGTGAGTGGACATCTTCGAGCGTGTACCCATATTTCGTCGCTGCGTCGAGAAATCCATGGAGTGAACGTTGGAACAGCGCTACGCGGTGACGCTTTGCAATAAACTGAGTAAGTCACCTAACGAGTCAATCAACGTGATCAAGACAGCATGTGGGAACGATGCAATGTCCACATCGTGTGTTCAATAACACAGGGCATTTAAAAACGGTCGTGACGACGTTCACAACAAGCAGCGGTCCAGGCGCCTGTCGATGACGGTTACGGACGGTAACGTTGACGGTGTGGTCATGAACGTCTTCACGGCCATTTATAAATGCTTTGAGCCATTGGAACCCTTGTGATCCGGACATTGCATCATTACCACATGCTGTCAGATGTCTCGGTCGGTGATTTATTCAGTTTATTGCAAAGCTTCACCGCGTCGCGCTCTTCTATGGTTTCCTCGACGCAGCGACGAAACAGGGGTACACGTTTGAGCACGTCCACTCGTTTGACCTGCTCGAAGCCAACTGAGGTCTCTGCACAATGAAGCTGAAGGTTCCCGCTCCTTCCCCCAAAAGTAGTTTCTTGATCTCGAGCATGCCCGCGCCACACCGCGACTTGTCTCATTACTTTCAGGACAGACCCTCTAGGAAGACGATTTATACACACTACTAATCAAATTTTAATTCCAGTAACTGCGTAAACCACAAGGCATCTCTTTTCTCCACCCTTCTGAGGAGTGCCAAGTCCATCTACTCTTCTGAAGTGGAGAAAAAATAAGAAGACAGCACCGTGTTCGTCGATATGCGGAAGATTGGCTATAAACTTGGCTTTATTAATGCGTTACCGGCATGATGTCCTGAGGACTGGGTGAGCAGTGAGCACCAAACCAACCGAACACACTTGCTACCGAGCTGGATACAGTTTTCCGTAGCCAGGTGGCCGCGGATAGGCAAAATGAAATAAATTATTTCTCCCTTATTGCACATTTGCTCTGTCTTGGGTGATTCGCGTAAAATATTGATCTTAAAGGTTTCTTTCCGTGGAATCTGCTATGCTTACCTTTGTAGCCGCTTGGATGTCAGTGATTAGATTATAATGAGAGATTACTGAACTTCTGGAAATTTGCGCTCTTCTATATTAATGCGATGGGTTGCAGTTGATTTCTCTAGTAAGCTAGATAGCTGGTTATCATGCAAAAGTGCCCTTAATTCTGCGTTCCCTCCTGTGAGGTGAGGTGCTGATATAGTTATATTTGAAGCTTTTCCCGTTCGACCACTACGTACCATACTGGAGCCATTACAATATGTTTCACCCTTTTTATGCTAAACCTGACCACATTAGCACAGGCAGCGTCAAACTAAACATTCTTTCTTTACAGGTGATTGCTCTTAAGTGCAGCCAAAGGCGGAATATTTAGTAGCATGATGATAGAGCGCAATGTAATTATTCGCGAAAACGCTTTTGAAGCTGAGCGTAGATATAAATGTTTTCACACATGCTTCCACACGCACAACGAGGGATAGCCCAAATGAAAGCAGAATCAGAGCAGCCTCCTCGCAAGTGCAGTGAAGCAGCGTCGCTACCTAGTGTCATATTTTAGCACCGCGAAAAAACGGTGCAAGTAGAAAAAACCTCTTTGTGTTGCGGCTTAGCTGATGTATTCATTTTTTTTTGTGCTCCGAAAATATGAATCTACACCAATTCACCCAGTTTTCTGTTCTTTCTTGAGAGTGTCGTGGTTTTAATTCCGACTCTGTTCCATCGAGTCTATGAAAGTACAATATTAAATTAGTTACTTGCATAGCTTAATATTCAGCGCCTCAACGTAATATAGTATCGTTTTGGGAGAGGTAGCGTTATTGATAGGTACGTGGCACCTGGCAATCCGCTTGCGATACCAGTGTTATCATCGGCTCGTTTGGGTTTGCGTAGATAATATAATGTTTGCAAAGATGAGTGCTTTTTCCCGTCTTGCGCATGCGTGCAGAAATGGTTCTTCATCACAAAAGGCTGCTAATGTAAATTTAAAACTTGATTAATTTCAGCATCAGAACGTTCCTTCACAAAAAAACGTTCAAAATTAGTGCTACTTGGTGGATAAATTATTTACGGCCGACTGCGATGCAGCAATGGCTACATAACGTGGAGCAATTCTGGAGGATATGAATTTATCATATATCAATTAATTTTATTCAGTTGGCCGAAAACTTCACATTCGTAATGTTTTTGTTTTCAATGAAGCCTTCACAGAGAATGAATCATTGGCTTATGCGTTAGTGAAGAAAACAGGAGAAAAACGTTAAAGCTCCACCCTCCAGCAGTTCTTCTGAAGAAGTGGCGACTGGGGTACTGAAGGGCACACTAAACTGCCGTGGAGCGTCCAATTGTGCTGCAGAGATTGCTGTTTTTTACTCATTCGTTTCCCCAACACTGCTTGATCAATAGGGGAGAGGCGTTGTCTAGGTTTATACTAAAGGAGGAACAATTGGGTCTTATCTCTGGGTTAATACACTTCTAAGAAAAGAACAGTAGCGCAACTAAGACGAACACAAGAGAGGACCACACAGGACTAGCGCTAAAACAGGAACAGGAGTTGCCCTACTGTCCTTTTCTTACAACATGCACCATGTAGCCCAACAAAAAGTTCTTTTAATACACTTATCCGCTTATCTGTGCATCAATACCAAACAACCCATGCCACGTAGCTAGCGAACTGGGAACAGAAAAAATAAACTTTAACCATATAGTTGAATTCCTTGTACTGTGGATAGGTGTCATGACATAACTGCTATGCATTTGCTTACCTTGGTAGGTGACCATATTAAGGGTAGATATAAAGTCAGAAGCAGGATCTTGCCCAAGGGCTTCCAACAGCGCGTCATATCTACGCTCCTTGTGTGTTGGTCGTGTAATCCTAAACATATATTAGTTCACAGATTCTCATTACCTTGCAAACGGTAGACGTAGCGGAGAAACCATTGAGAAGCGTTTGGAGAGGTGCTATCAATTTCATTTACAGATTGCGACCTATTGTTCCTTGCGGAGTAGCTTTTTTTCTGACTGTATGATGTGCAGTTTGGTACATGGCTTTCAGGTGTCATTTGCCAATAGTGTATGCTGCTGTTAATCACACAAGGGCCGAACAGGTAAAGTTCTTAACTAGGGTCTGTGTGCAGCGTAGTCAGGTCTTGATAAATATAGAAGCACTTAATGATAAATATCCTTTCGGAAGACCCCTTTTCGAAGAAGATATACACAGTGTTTAATCTGAACGTAGTCAACGGACATATCATCTGTCAGCGCTTTTGCTAGAAACATATTTCTATTACGATGAACTTCGCTGAACGAAAGGCAACCGCATGTGAAGGCACAGGTCTCACTGATATCTCTCCTACACCAGAGTTTGTTTAGGCGTGATGATCACACGGCTTGTTTTTTACTGCGTATAATATCGTGCATAAAAAAATGAGCCTTGAATGCATTTTATTTCATGCAATAGCTATCAAGCAAACAACACGGTGAGAATCTTTTTGTAGCTCTGGTGCCAGGGAGAACTCATTTCACACGACGGCTGTAGTTCCTTGAACTAAATACGTAGCCATCTAAGACGTTTCTTTTATCCCAATCTTTAATTTAGAGCCGCTAGTAAAGGCAGGTAGCACTTAGTGCACCGGCATTCGAAACGTGTATATTTCAGTAGAAGCGCACTCTAAAGGTACAGGCTTGGCGGCAGAGAACTAAGTTCACACAAAAGTGTTACTGCTAAAAAATCGAGAATAAGACAAACGAACAATTACTAATATGGTTGGCGATGTAATATTGACAAATTGTGTTGTCAGTAACACGTATTTTTGTGATTACGAGCGGGTTAACAACATTAACTGCCGGACAGGGGCGTATTTGATATCCCTGCACCTGCGGTGGCATTATCCCGTTAAATTCCCTGATCTCCTCCTCTCACCTTTGTTACCTCTGACCTTCGTTAATCCTCTTCGTTCCTCTCAAGAACCACCGTTTATCTTGCATGCACGTTAAACGCCCTGCACCTGATTAGCTTCTTCTTGAACTCGACTTAACTCACAGTTGTTCGATCCCCGCTGTGCTGTCTTCCTCTCTTTCTCTAGCTCACTCCATTATCATCAATTTATTTTATACCCTCTCGCCCTTACGCTCATAAGAACGCAAGTACAGTATTCTCCAAAACAATTCAACACATTCAAAGTAACGCTAGAGACAGCCTAAAGTGCGAAGAGTTGGCAGTAGAAGTTTACTAATTCATGAGAAAGGCTAACGCAGCAAACACAATTTATTCACCGGTTACGGCGGTAGTCCGACCACTAGAGTCTCACGATGAGGCTATCCCGAAAACTACTGCGCACTCCCTCGCTGGTCAGTGGCTGCGTGAGAGCTGTGACTGCAGTTATGGGTAAGGGCTTCTTAGAAAGGAGAACTATGGCCCGGGCTCTGAAGTGCCTCCTGGCATCTTGACTTTTTTTCATAGGTTATCTTGACAGATTATCGCTGTACGGGCGAAGAGGTCCGCCACATCTTTGCTTATGGCATCTATGGGGCTTAAAAAAAAGGTGCTCAGCTATTTCAGTACCCTGCGCGGTTGATCCACCAAGCCATGTGCGACCAAAGGACTAAAAGATCCAAAGTAACATTATTGTATCGCATTCGCCAGGAGTAATGAATGTCAGGCTTGTTTTTATCGAGTTATTTATTAATATTGCGACGAAAATGCGGTTCATCGATACGGGATCTTCATCGATACGAGTCTTTTTAGTTCTGTGCGTAAAAGACACATCTTTCGAGTCGTCTGGGTTAGCAACATTGAGGAACGTTTTAGGGTAAGAACGGAGCACTATGGGCGAAGTAAATAAGCAGAATACAGTTTATATTTCGGCGCTAGTGACTCAAAAATTTCTTAAGATTTTAAAGATTTTGACCAAGTGCCAGGGCTATTCTTAAGTTTTGATATTCTAACGAAACTTTTTTTTTTAAGACAAATGCACTTGAGAGATGTGTTCAACCACGGTGACAAAGAAAGTTCAGGTATTTGGACGTTAGGAATGTGCGTTGGTAATTTGTATTGTAGAGTGCAAAAGTAAGCAGTTTCACTGAATGGAACGCTTCAAAATATTCTTAACAAAATGAATAAAAGCCAGCAAGTTCATTGTTCTTGGTTTCGTCGTCATCTTTGTCGTAGCAAGTCTTTCTCTTCTTTATAGTTTTGTAGGCGGAAGTTGGCACTTAAACACTGCCTGCAATCTTGCCTGATCAGTAAGGCCGGACAGGTGCCCAAGAGTATAAACTTTTTCGGAATCAGAGGTGAGCACAATATCAAGAATGCCTGAACACTGGTCTCTAGCGCGTTTGAGGGCGGGCACTATTTACAATAAATAAACTGTCCTGTTGGCGCTAGCAAATGTTCTTAAAGTGATAAATTTTGATATTGTGTGAGCTAAATTAGACCAGGCTAAGGACAGCAATTTGAAATCGTCAAAGCGACGGATGGGAACATTCATATATATCGAAGATAGGCAGTTCAGGTCATCATGAAACATTGCTACAAAGTGAACAATAACGGTGTTCTGGCCGCGGCTTTGAAATTAGGTTCTGCCCAGCTGTGTCCGAATGATTCAGTATTGTACTTGTTGCGCAACAAATTAAAACTCCAAAATTGCGGAACTCCTTAAATTTAATTTCTTAACGTTCAGTTTCACATTAATGATGAAAAGATGCGCCCCTGTAGGTAGCTTGCGCTTGAACTGCAGTTCTTTTCATTGCAGTCGACATTTTATACATCGTATGGTATTCCAAAGTACTCACGAGAAATTCAATGACTGCCTACAAAGGACACAGTGCTGAACACAAGCTGCAAAGGGCAGCTATTTAGTGCGACCCATCTAAAGAGAGGAAATAGAGCGTAGGAAAGTGAAACAGAGCATGTGACTACTCGCCCCCATGCCCATTTCCATGTGGTGAGCCTTTTGCATTTTCATTGGCCGAAGCGCGCTTCTAGTACGTGAGTAGTGGCATCGAAAACATGGCTGAAAACTGCCGGAAGGCCATAGGAAAGCGGACCCTAAAAACAACCCACGTAAAGCAAGCTATTCTTCCTTTTAAACGAAGGAACGGAGGAGAAATATAGAACGCTTGGTAGCTCATGTTCTAAAATTATTTATACGACATAAATGCGCTCGCTACTTTGCATCTTTCTACACTATAACAGAAAGCTGAGCCATATTAAAGCGTTTTGTAGTGGATTGTTCTTTATCCGTGTTCTGTCGTAGCGCTGCTTTATTTTTCACGCATTGTTTTAATAGTTCTTTGAAAGTTTAATAAAGTAGTTAACAGCGCCTGTCCGCATCCTGATTAGAACATTGTTCATTGTCTTCCCGGTATTATCTCTGAACGACTAAGAAAGGAATGCCTTTAATTCTGAGCGTGTAGAGCGTTTGCGAACAGAACGTACCAACGAGTAGCAAAATCGTGCGGCTCATTAGCTCGCCTTGGTCAATCCATGTTCCTGCCTCTGAACGGTTGTTTCTTCTGAATCCTTTCTCATGGGTGGCAATATTCTCCGTATTGAATAACACTGAAAAAGACAGCCTTCAGGTGAAATAAAAAAATCAGTAGATGTTATGATCATTATTTATTTATTAACGCGTTGTGATGGCGAACATGTTATTTTTCCAGAGAATGCAGCTCTATAAAGTACGAAAAAATGAATTTTAGCTGTCTTCCCAAAGCTCTGTTAAAAAGAGGGCTGCAATGATGTCGAGTCTTTTATTCCAGGATATCATTTAACAGCTCCGTTCGGACTTCTCGTTATACTCTCAAGCCTGTTCTTCATTTCGACTGCCTCTCTAAAGAAGCAATAAAAAATTACCTTAGAAAAGTGCAGGCATAATAAGGATTCGAACCTATTCATCTTGGTTCGGCAACGGGGAGCTTGCTCTCTAAACTTCACCGCACTAATTTGCTGCTCACTTCAATCCACCACAAGCCTCTGTAGACTATGAATTGGCAATTGTCGAAACAAAAAGGGCTCTTTCGTCGTACTCTCCGTAGTTTGTTGCTGGGCGTGATGCAATCACTTTAAAATACCTCAAAATCTTGGGCCATGGAGCACCGCGGTACTTTTGTAGATATTTACTAAAACGTGGGTCGAAGAGTCTATTCCCCAATCACTGAAAACTGCGTGCGTCATTCCCGTTTCAAAGCTCAGGAAATCCCCTCTTATCGATTGCTTTCATTCAGTGAGCCTGAAGAGCTCTCTTTTTAAATTATAATTCACCGAGAAAATGATTGATGCGATTCTTCGGTGGGCACGTGTTTACTGGAGCATTCTCGAAGTTCAGGATGGGTTTCGCAAAGCACCTTATGCACTATGTGTGCAATAATAAACGATGTATCTTGTGTTAAGCTTGAATGTAGCAAGGACGTTACCACTAGTACTGTACTTTGGATACCAAACCTGCATTCGACATTGTCAGTGACTCTCATGTACTTCTAAGCTTTCTGTACCTTGGTGCGAGTGCAAGAGCGCTACGCTGGATATCTCACCTTTAATGACAGGAAAATATTCATGCACATGGCTGACGGCATAAGCATTGAACATAACCTCATGCACAGGGCGCCAAAGGGTTTCGCGCTGAGCCCTTGTCTCTCTCGCCGCCTTCAGGCAGATGTACCAAGAAACCTCCCTTTACCTTTGCTAACTATGAAGAGGATATCGATTCATAGCGACACAACTGTTCTTGAAGCATCTGTGTGACAATAATTTATCCTCGGGGTGGGACATTCATCACATGAGGAGGCATTGTGCTTTGGACGGGTGTAGTAAATCTTATTTTAAAATAGATCGCCCCTTTCAGCGTGACACTTCAGTATTGAAAACGTGACATATAACACAGCTGGTATATCTGCGAGGCGCACTTCAGAGCGACATCTGGGTTTTCTATGTACGGGGTGTTTTCCTGCGTAGAGCCACAGCTGCGTGCAACCAGTGGAGCGTCTCATTCTTTAGTTTAACAGCTTTGTTTTTATATTAAGTCTTCAGCTATCTAGTTATGTGCGCTACACTTGAGGAATCACCCAAAAAACTACTGTGGTTCGAAAACATCGGTCTTAACTATCTTTAGAAGCATATATTTCCTCGCCATTAATACATCTTGGTGCTCTTCATTTTATTTATACTGGCATACATTCGGCATAGACAGCGGTGCGTACAGAATTTCGGAGAAGTCCATTTTCTCACGTGCATGTTTTCTGCTTATTTATGCTTTTGAGTGGAGTAATTCTACCTCTGTCCCTAGCGAGGAATTTCGTCTGCTATTTACATGTCACCCTTAGGCATCATGCACAGTTTAGGAAAGAGCTGCGGAATAATTTCCACTACGTCCTTCTCGGGTGCGCTGAAACGTTAGCTCCAAGGTGTTCTGCATTTCAACTTCATCGAAATGTAGTCATGATTTGTAGAATTAGCATCCTGCTCAAACCTTAAAAAAAATTATTTCTCACAGAGAGTGATTTACAATAAATATGTTGAGCGTGCTACTAAGAAAAATCATTTTTCTATAGTGATTGATAATCAGCCAGTTGAACTTTGATTCCAGACACACTCATGCTATAAACAGCCTCATGCAGCCTGCACGTACTTACTAATTGTTCAAATTTCTCCTCTGCAGATGTGCTTTTTAATATTTATCTTTTATTTGTTCACTAAAATACCGATCGATCATATCTGCTTGGGTAAATGTTAATTGATCCCACATGGGCCGTCCACTTACTTTTTAGGAAACAGCTTATTGAACCCTGGCGCGAAATATTCAGTTTAACAAAGCTGAAAAAACCAAAGTATTTCCAGTACGCGGGAATGAGCATTTATACGATTATGCCCGTGAACTGTTTGAACCTACGGGTGTAATATTCATTGACGACCCGAAAATAGGAATTATTCCTTTCTTGACTTGTATGATTACATATTATAGACACTAAATATTGCAGAGAAGAGGCTTTTCACTCAGTCTTTAATGAACTTAACTTAGTTATAACATTAGGTGTTGGCCGCCGCGGTGGCTCAGTGGTTATGTTGCTCGGCTGCTGACCCGAAAGACGCGGGTTCGATCCCGGCCGCGGCGGTTGAATTTCTTTGGAGGAGAAATTCTGGAGGTCCGTGTACTGTGCGATGTCAGTGCACGTTAAAGAACCCCAGGTGGTCGAAATTTCCGGAGCCCTCCACTACGGCGTCTCTCATAGCCTTAGTCGCTTTGGGACGTTAAACCCCATAAACCAAACCAAACCACCAAATTACGTATTCCCCGATGCTTATTGCTTCGAATAACTGTTTAAGTGTTCTCTCACCTCCTGGTTTTCTATTCCAGTTTCTTATTCTTCATTTTTTATTTAGCAGTCTTGTTAGCACTTGAAGTCAAGGAACATCACATTTTTGTTGATGTCTTAAACTAGCCTTTGTTCCGCTACTTCTCTTTTTAAAGTTTTCAAAAGTAGCAGTCGTTTTGCCGTCCTTCATACAAATGTTTCATTTAGTGTGGTACGGACTCTATCTCAGTTGGGTCCTCGCGGTAAAAAGTAAGTTTTGGTAATGAATGAACATAAATGAACCAGTCGCTCCAAACAGCGGCCAAGCCCGCCTCAAATGCTTGAATATAGGGCCAGAAAGGTACAAAGATCGTTTTTCGACGCAGTCAAGACTAGGATCGCGGCGCTGACAAAACACTTTTGTCATTGACAAGCGCAAAGCATATATTCGTTGACGCGGGTTTCAATGAAACCTATCGTTAGTTTGCGCTCTGTGGTTTTTTTTCTCCGTCTTGTCCTTGTCTGCCGCGCCGTAGCATTTCTTGAAGTGTGAGAAAACAGGCTTATTATGTTTCTAATAAGCTACTTAGTAAAAATATAATGATGACCTTTTAACGATAACAATGGGTTATCTGGTGAGCATCACACGCTTGTTGCGCTATGGTACAATTTCAACCCTCATTGCTCGGTTTTTAGCAAAGCATCATTTACAAACGCGTCGTTTTCCAATATCGTACTAGATAGACAGAAGTGTTTGCGCCAACGCGCAACACAGATTCGCTGTACCGGCATCCTAAACTCCTATATAAATGTTGTCAACGGCCAGCTCCAAAGCATTTACAACAGCCAGACATCTAACCCTAATAATAAACAACACTCTTGTAACTCAATTAACTTGCCTGTTAGGTAGCATGGTTCACCGCTACTCCGAAAAATGCCATTAGTTTCATTACTATGCTGTCATTTCGAACTCTATAAGTTAAAAAGACTAGCTTTAAAAAACTAGCCACTGCTTTGCCGCAATGCAAGTCGTTCCTCGAATCCTTGGGTGAAAGAAGAGTTTTATCAGTTCTGCCTTAACGTTCCCTAACAAACAAAAAGCTGCCAGGACGGCTACCCATGCGTCACTGGGCAGTCAATCCCAGCTGCTCAGGTATTTTAATGCGAAGGCAACATTTCACGGCGTGTGAGGAGGTCTTTAGGATGTGCCTGACTTAACCTTGATTGCGATCCCCACGAAGACGGTCGGCGCAAGCCGCTGCAACTTGATGCTGCAGCTAATGCGGGTAAGGTAGCGCGCCCGCCTGCGTGCGCGGAGGGAGCCGCGGCTGCCGGCTACGTACAGGAATATAGGCTGGGCGGTCGGGTTCGGCCTTCAGACATGTCGCCGCGACGTTACTGGCGCGCAACACCTTGGCTCGCTGCCAAGGTCTCTCCAGACATCGGAAATGGCGGCGCGAAACTCAGCTCGCTCCCATCGCTCTCCCGTGTCAAGGAAATGTCCACAATAGTTTGTTACAATACAGACGTCAAGACAGTCATCATTAAGATTGCTTTCTCAAGATGCTGAAAACAATAAAGGTTGATCTTTGCTTTAGCGCGTGGCCTGAGGTGTGTACATCCAGATGTTCCCAAACCAAATGTGAACATCCAAAACGAAATGCGAACAGCTAAACCAAGTCAAACCGTGCTTCCGCACGTCTAACTCGCCTTTACCTTTGCTGAAACGCTACGCTGTCACTCTTCACTTCTCTCGGTTGGAACCACTCAGCGGCCTACATTGCATCGGTGGGCTCCAGTGACATTATTAGATGTGTGACATCAACCTGCCTCCAGCTCATCCTCTCACCAAGAGGTTACCAGACTCTACATAAGCATGCTAATACTTCTACTACTACCACCTCAAGATAAAACACTACTACCATTAAAACAAAATCTACTGCCACTACTACTATTACTACTAGCGCTACGGCTACTCTGACGAGGGTAACCATTATGCTAAACCAACGATCGGGACTTGAACACTTCTCTTGTAAACGATAGGTAAATACTAGCACCTTCGTTAAGCCCTAATTTTTATGGAGAGAATCCTTGTAGATATCAAATTTTTTGAATTGCTCAGCGGGGTAAGGTGCCATTCCGCCATCCAGTGCCGTTTAGAATGACGTCAATTGAACCCCCTCCACCATCCTGTGGTTACCAGCCTCCGGTTAGGTGAACCACTACAACTATTATGATCAAAACGCAAAGGCAATATATTGCGTCTTTATTACGTATCACAGTAAAAAGGCACGGAAAAATAATGTGTGAGCGGAGTTCTGTTCACTTATTCAGGCAAACTATACAAGAAGGTATGCGAGGCTTTTTCAAGTCATGTCGAGTACTGCTCACGTTTATTCCTGGTTCTAGCGTAGAAAGCATGTCGCGACGAACACATGCATAAATTTACCTCTAACACAACCTTTATTATGTTCCTTTTGCTGGTTCCCGAGTTAATAATTTTTCTTCAAGCATTTAATAATACGGCTTTATAGTTGCAAAACTAATGGCTGAAATTTCGCGGTAAAGTTTTTAAACATGCTTGCTAAATGGAAGCTTCTCCGCATACTTCCCATGGCGATGCTCTAGCTCGCTGAAGCTGTATTGGCCTCCCAAGAATCACAGTGTAACAATATATTTAGTTGAAACTGGGTTCAACGCAAAAGAGGAACACGAAGAAAGGTAACGACACACACGGAGCGCTACTAACAACTCATTTATTGATGAATGCAAGAAACACATTTTTCGTCTGTCGATTCTCGAACTTTTTCGTTCATATCCCTTCCATATCTTTTCTTTTTTGCCATCTTCATGTTCAGAGTTCACTACCTTATCTTCTTACCCGCGCTTTGTTCAGAGACATAAGGTGAGCTTAGATAAGTGTGAGCCATGTAAAACAGTTGAAGTATATTGGAGCCGCCCGAATGGGCCCATGTGTGTGAACGATTATAAATGTGTTTCTTGCATACATCAATAAATCAGTTGTTAGTAGCGCTCCGTGTGTGTCGTTTCCTTACTTTGTGTTCGTATTTTGCGCTGAACCAAGTTTCAACTATGTCCTACCAACTAGCCCAGCACGAAGTTTTGTTAAAATATATTTAGGTGTTGACACTCTGCCCGCGGGCGCAAGCCTATCTTGTTCGTCACTCATCTTGCTTTTTTTGAACGCGGAAAGATGGCGCCACGCTATATACACTTGTCAAGTCGTCAATGTGCAGTGCCTGGACTGCACGTGTTGCCTGAATGTTCGGTGTTGCGGTGGGTAGGTATACTGGCTTAAGTGCGGCAGAGCGCAGAGGTGTTGAACCTGCTGTCCACACCAAGTCATTTTCAGCTACTTCACATATTACTTGCTTCGACTTCATGAATGGGCGGAGGAATCATCGAGGGCGCGGCCTGTGCTGCTTCAGAGCTCCTTAAAGAAATTAATTGATTGCAGGGCATCTTCGCTTATCTTAAGAAATGCTGAGAAGATGATTAACTGTACCACCCCTTAAGGATAAACAGTCGGCAGAAGCAATGCAGAAAGTTGGGCGAGTTGGTAATACATGTTGAACTTAGAAAAGCGCAATAAAAAGACAGGGACAAGAAGAAGAAGAAGCACGCAGGACAAACGCTTGACATCAACTAGTTCTTTACTTTGGAAAAAACACATATATACAGATACATAGAGGGCGGAAACAAATTATTAACCAAACAATGAATCGGCTTTACCACAAGTGTGTTTAGCGTGAACAGGCATCAAGGTAAGCAATTTCCTTGCGTGATAAGGTCAGGGAAGGAGTGCTGATACAATTTTAAGCTTTCTTTACAATACGATAGGCCTCTATAATTTCTCTGTGAAGCCTCTCTTTTCCTTTACCGCACGTGCGTGTGGCATTGAACTGTGGCTCATTTGCTTTGCATTTTTTGCATGACTTGCAGTGTTCTGCTAGGTGCCCATCCGTTGCTACAGCTTGCACAGCACGACGGTGTTCCCTCAACCTATCGTTCAGGCACCTGCCTGTCTGGCCAATGTACGATTTCTTGCACGAGAGCGGAATCTCGTAGACCACCCCTGTGACGCAGGTTGTGAAACGGGTGGCATGCTTCGTTGTGCACCCAGGATGGTCATTCACCTCGTTGACAGCTCGACACATTTGTGAGAGCTTATTGGGCGCTGAAAACACGACGGATACCCCGCACTTCTCGGCCACTTTTTTAAGCCGGTGCGACACGTTGTGTATGTAGGGGATCACCGCCGGACGCCTAGTCTGGGGAGCCTTTTCTTTTCGCTTCCCAGAGTTTAGCTCCTTCACTAGGCTTTCAACCACAGAGGCGATGATTTCTTGTGGGAAACCAGCCCTTTTCAGGCGCTGTGACTGCATCTGCACACTGGCCGAGACTTTATGCTTACACGATTTGTTGAGGGCCTCACGTATGCAATTTAGGGCAATCCCCCTCTTTACTACCTTTGAGTGGGCCGAATCATAGTTCAAAATGCCTTTTTTGGTACGCGGCTGATACACCCAGCAGACTTTATCCTTATCTAGAGTTAAACAAACGTCAAGGTACTGCAGACTGCCTTTGATAGGATCCTCACACGTAAACTGCAGACCGTGGGAATAATTTTCGAACACCTTGATGACATTTTTTATAGCATTGCTACTTTGGCCACCTTCTGACGATTTCATAACCACAAGATAATCATCCACATACCTAAACACTTTGACAACAACAGATTTATCAAGGCTGTCGCTAATGCGCCTGTCACAATGGGCTAAAAAGACGTCACTTAAAATGGGGGCAAGGCAGGAACCAATGCATATGCCTTCTTTTTGAAGAAAAGACTGTCCGTTATGAATAACAAATGTTGATGCAAGGTAAAAACGAAGCACTTCTAAGAAGTTGTCAATAGATAAACCCGTCGAGTTTTGGAATGCGACAGCACCCGATGCTTCGATAAGATCTCTTACAGCCCGCAGCATATCCGACTGTGGGATAGAATAAAACAAATCTACCACATCCAAAGAGAAAGCGTACAGGTTCTCAGAAGCTTGTCCCCTGTTCTTTAGGTAGCTTATGACTTCCGACGAACTTCGAATCATGAAAGGATCCATGAAAGGTAACGAGCTGATATGCTTCTGCAAAAATCTGGATACCGCACCTTGCCAGGAGTCCCTTTCCGTAACAATGGCACGAAAAGGCACCCCTTCCTTGTGGGTTTTTGCAGAAAAAAAGGCACGCAACCCGTCTCTTTTTGCTGCTGAGATACTTTTGCACAAATTCGGTAGATTCAAACTCTCACATAGTTCGAACGCTCGTTTTTTCACTTTTGCCCGGGAAGAGGTAAATTTAACAAAATTCTTATTAAATGCCTGATCGGCCTTTTCACGGTACAAAGAATTTGGCATGACGACAAACCCTCCTTCCTTGTCGCTAACCAACAGGGCAAAGTCATTGTTTCGAAGGTAGTTAATAGCAGAAATTACATCTTTGTTCCTCTTTTTGACGTTCTTTTTGGATGAAATGCAGTCAACGGCTTCGGAAATAAACCGACCCTTGTCCTCCGCGTCAACATGTGCTGCTACTCCCCTGACCATAGCCAGAAGACCAACAGGAGATTCATTAGGTTCTTTGCTAAATTTCGGGCCACAACGCAACACCTCAGCCACGGGTTGCGGTAAAGAACATTCACCGAGGCAAGTCACCTTTCCCGACGAGACTTCATTCTTTTGTCTTGACTTGGACCAGGCACACAGAGAGGGCAGAGTCCGATTCCACAGGAAATCCGTTTGCTTGGCGGCTTCACGTGTCAAACGACGAAACAGAGCGTCACCGACTTCACCAGCAAGTTCCACTGAAGACGAAAACGCGCGCAGAACCACCTGGAGATGTCGCACCTGTCGCCAAATTTCGGAACGGACTATCTTGGTGATTCTTCTTGCATGCCTCGAAGAAGGGAAGCATGGTTTGAAGATACCTTGCAGCTCGTCAGGAACAAGATGATGACGAATGCAAAATGAATAGGATCTTGCTCTACAAGTAGTGACAGCAATAAGGTTGACTAAGGTAACTGAAGGATTCACACATAAAGAAAGAGGTAACACAGGACCCAGTGTACTAGAAAGGACTTCAAGCAATGCAGAAAGTTGGGCGAGTTGGTAATACATGTTGAACTTAGAAAAGCGCAATAAAAAGACAGGGACAAGAAGAAGAAGAAGCACGCAGGACAAACGCTTGACATCAACTAGTTCTTTACTTTGGAAAAAACACATATATACAGATACATAGAGGGCGGAAACAAATTATTAACCAAACAATGAATCGGCTTTACCACAAGTGTGTTTAGCGTGAACAGGCATCAAGGTAAGCAATTTCCTTGCGTGATAAGGTCAGGGAAGGAGTGCTGATACAATTTTCAGCTTTCTTTACAATACGATAGGCCTCTATAATTTCTCGTTTGTCCTGCGTGCTTCTTCTTCTTCTTGTCCCTGTCTTTTTATTGCGCTTTTCTAAGTCGGCAGAAAGAGCACGCTGCCACATCTGGGCCAAAGAACCTACGTGTACTTTCAAACATTGCTCGAGCAGTTTAATGAGCCGACACTGCGAAAAGATCAGGCCCGCCGCGCGCAGAATATGGACACCTTCAGCAACCTTCACTGTTTGATGAGCCCAAAAATTTCAAGGGCGTTTCTGTATTTCGTTGTATCACAAATGCTCCCTCAGGCCCCGCAGTGGAGCCGCGCTCTCATGCACGGTAGCAGAATGTCTAGCCGCTACTCGCAGTGATAGGAACTGAAATAGCACCTGGTGCTCTATTGTGTATTGCTCGTTGCCCACTTGTCCAGTTGCTCTTTTGTGATTGGTCACTGATAGATGAAGGAGGAGGAGGAAGAGGCAAGGCGTCGAAGGTTATCTTGTAGATGAATCCAGTTTGGTACCCTGCACTGTTGGAAAAAGATGTGTGGATATAAGGGTGAGGGAGAAAAGGGAGAGATAACAGAAAGTAGGAGGCGAAAACGCTTCGGCAAAGTCAGAGCCTGTCGTGCAGGCCCGACAGTCAAGAACCACAGGATGGCCTGGGAGGCCCTCACCGCAGATGATCCCCGCGGCCAGTGTCCAAGAATCTTGAACTCCGTTAGCAGATGTGAATCGGTGAGTTCCAGCGCATGATGTAGAGAATGTCTTGCACAAATGTACGCTTGGAATTCGGAAGTAATATGAGATATGGTGGCATCAAAGTACATGTGGCAAAGAACCCGAATATTGCGAGGTGGTAGAAAGCATCCTCCTCTTCTCTGCGGCACGCAGCCAGTGCTATCCACTGGTCCGGTGCATCGCAGTGCTCTGTCAGCAGCAAGCGAGCGGACCTCATCACTGGCTACCATTCGCACCGATATGCAGCCAATTCCGAGATCCGGTCACCAACCACCCATTGCTAGGGTCAGTTCACAAAGGCAACGTCGAAACAAAGATGTGCGTTTTTTCTTGTTTATTAATAACTTCCGAGGTAAGGAACGACCAGGACAACCTTTGGTCCTCCGCTTGGCACTAGCCGTATTCGATTGTAGAGCGGGGAATTTGAAATTGAGGAAAAATGTACTCGCTATTTTAAAGACGTTAGCAATCACATATAATTCATTCGTATTGATGTTTACGGCTGCTTTACAAAGCTTTGCGACCTTTTGTTCACATGTGGAGAAATGTAGAAGGCTTAGGTACAAACACTTAGCGGCGCATTTCAATGAACTATATTTCATATCAGCTTATGAAGCACTCCCAAGAAATAGCATGATGAGTTTATTAAACAGCTACTATAACAAGCTCAAAGTCAGAATTTCCATACGCTTGACAGAGTTAACGTTGAGAAACCGCGATCACCACTACCCAGAGAGCCATATATTTAAGTTGCTTTTGAAGCGCGTTAACGCACTTCTAGTCATTGATTTTCTGGGATTTAACACCTTTTTTTTTTATTTCAAGATGGTTGGCTTTCAGCTATCTAATAATGAAATAGGTCTACAAAAAGCATCAAAAATATCAAAAACAGCCAAATATTCACTTTATTTTATTTCATATGTCAGCCGCCAAATTCACAACTGATGGTCCAGCTTGTAAAAATAAAAGGGCATTTATTGAAAACTCAGTTCGCCAGTTTACACAACTAATTTTTTCCATAATCTCATTGTTTTAAGTGCCTTATTAATCCACTTTATGTACTTAGAAACCCGAGTGAACACGTTCGGAACAAGTCCACTCACGTTTCGTTTATTGCCAAAAGACACTATTCCAAGCTGATATGCCTTGGTGTCCTTTCCTCTGCGGATATACGCCGTCAGCGGGCTGCCCGAGTCGCCCTGCACAAAAGAAAGACAATATTACGTCAATGTTTTTCGCAGTTGTAGAACATTGCGGTGGCTGGATGCCATATCACTTCCGCGAAAGAAATGTAATATCTTCATTTTCATGAACTAATCTTTTCAATTGCATAAAGTTATTTTTATATCGATCTAGACTAGCTTAGATCTATTTTTAAAACTGTAAATTACTTTGGGACTTTAAAATATGCTGATTTCTTAATCGCGTCTGCTGTTATACGTTGTGCTTCAGAGAAATTATCGTAAGGAATATTCTTTCTAAGAAATAATCTTACTTAGGTCACAGTTTTAAGCATACACACGCACATTATTCTTATTGTCACGTTTTGCTTCCGCAGTTCACATAAAAGTATGTATGGGGGGGGGGGTGCCAGATGACCGTTGCTTTTATAAGCTGAAACCTCTATGGCAATGGGCTCATGTTCGCCAACTGACCAAAATGTTTAAGAGCATTTCATCTCTCGAGTCGGAGGCCATCAAAACTTCTTCCAGATGTCACCACTCAGGTGCACATATTTTTTTGGTTACGTGTAAACATTCACCCAGGAAGACATGATTTGTTTTTTTTTTTGAGAATGAGCTACGCTTTCCTTATAAATCATTCACTGGGGAAGTGGCTGGCACTTTTCTGCACCCTGTCTAGACAGGTAAAGGTGAAAGCAAGGAGCTCTGAGGTCAACTACAGACAAGCAGGGCTGACAACCTCGATTATAAGCAGAGCGAAAAGTGACAGAGTTAAATAAAGAGCGTGAAAAGAAAAAGTTGTTTTCTGCTTGTCCACGAAATATGTTGTTGCTCGTGGTTTCATAGCGGCCACTGACATCAGAGGACGTCTATAAGGCCCCTAAAATACGAGCTAGAAAGCGTTTCTTGAGGGTTCTGTGCGGATGATATAAACCATTATATGAGAAGCTATTCCATTACGCGACCTGAAAAAAAAATCTTGTGAAAAACAGCGCGTGCAAACAATGGACCAGAACTATAAGGACACACAACGGCGCTGTCCACAACTGTGTCCTTCTCGTTCTGGTCCTTTGTCTGCAAGTGCTGTTTTTCACAAGATGTACCTCAACCAACTTGCCCAGCAACACACCTTGCTGAAAAAAAAAAGGCGTGTGAAAATATTCGTGTCTTACATTTGACTTTTCCTATTAAGGAAAGGAAACCGGTGTCAGCTTTCTAAAGTTATCTAATACCCTGGATAAACGTTGTCACGAATTCAGACAGTTCAAATGAAGTTTTGGCTTTTTCATTCCAAGGGCGTGGTAACAATGGGCTCACGCGGCTTTGGAAAACCCAGTGGCGGCAAGGGTCACAAGGCTGCTTCAGCAGAGGTACAACTTTTCGACAGTAGAGTCATCGTTTTGTGACAGTCAGGACAGGTTGAGCATCAGGCTGAGGAGAGCACCAGCCATGGCTTCCTTAGAAATCTAAATAAAAGCTGAATATGTGAACTTTCAGACTTTGCAGTCACGCAGGCACGACTGAGGGCAGCTGTGAGACTCACTCAGAATGCGGCTTTAAAATGTTTGAGTACCGCGAATTCGAATATTGTGAGACTGCTGAACAATATTCAAGCGCCAGTTTGTGATCACGATATTTCCTCAAGAGTGATGTCATTTCTGAACCGTACTCGACGACCATCTTTTTTTGTAAAAAAAAAAAAAAATACTGACACCACTGCACAGGGAGCCCGAAGTAAAACGGAGCGCATGAATGGTTTTAAAACTGCATCGCTGCGCGCCACAGCACTGAAAGCGCATGGCCACAGACAGGTCTGGCGCACCCATCCTCTAATTCTGGTGCTCGCCTTTTCGCAGCAGCCGCAGTTCTTCCGTCAGTAATCATGAGTGAGGTTTTTAGCGTTTAATTCAGGGATTGGTCGCTTGCATGCACTGTGTTTAAACAGTTCGTCTTTGGCAGTTCCCAGGCTCATCTTCGCAACCAATAAAACCACTTTCAAAGTGTTAATTCTAGTTCTTGCGGTGGTTAGCGCTATGCTTCGTGGTTATCATTTAAGTACCGGATCATGATGTAGCTGCGACAAATCCCTGATTTAACCATAAACAGCGAGCTGACGAACACTGAAAGAAGCAGGGCGGGTGCTCCATTGCCGATGCTGACGCCATTATCCAAACTGTAAGACGAGCCGTCGAGCCGTCCCTGTCTGCGTGCATTCCTGCTTATGGAGAGCACTGGTAAGGAGGTTTGCAGCGCTTGCGTGCTCTATTTTAATTTTAGTACACATGAACACGTCGGGTAATGGAAAAAGGTTTGAAAACGTAGCTCAACACATGTTCAAGTGAAATTGCGCAGCCTGCTCCAAACTATAAAATGCGTTTTTGTTGCAGTGTAAGTTGTATCGTTGCCTAGTACTTCGTCTAGTAATGTCAAGGGCGTAAATTAACTCATAACGTTTTGTGTCACTTTTTTTAAACTGGTTCAACGTTCACGCAAAACATAACCATAGAGCTCTGCTTCAGATGTATTAAGTTATAAATGGTGAATGTCCGGAAACGTAAGTGAATTTCAACTGTACTGTCGCTGAACCTATTCCAGCAAGCTAACGCATGAATGATGTTCTTCAACGAGCAGACTCATCAGCTCAAACTGCCCCGAATGGGCAGTTAGGACGGAGTTTCCGGAAATGCTAAATGATAGAGCTGACCTCTCCTGACGAGCAGCAAAAGCCGCTCGCGCGCTATGAAGATCCATACTTGTGGCTACGGCCGCAACAAATGTATACGTACCTTATATGCCGTCCCGCGGAGATTGCTAGTGCAAAAGGCCTTTGGTGTCACAGGACAATAGCACCATCCGAAAGAAGCACAGCATGCCTCCATCGGCACCATCGCCGTGACAAGGTAGAGGAGTTCTTTAGGTATGTTTTGCTCTGGACGTCAAATAAAACAGCAAAAGCGCTGATATTGCACCGCTTCACTGGCAGAATACAAAATGCAGTACTTGCTCATGTAACAAGTGATTTTGGGCCTCCGTTGAACCCACACGGGCGAGTCAGAAAGAAGGAACCCTCAAACATCTAGAGACGCTCTACGTGGAACACTTGTGGCCAAGCCTAAATTGGACAGGCCACAATATATATAGCATGAATTCTCTTACAGCCCAGGAAGAACTAATGAAGCGAAATGTCACATTCCTAACCTCGGATCTGTGCCTTGCCATGATCACTTGAGTGGACCCTTGTTGCTCTAAGAGATTTGTTTCTTCTTCTTTTCTTGTGTATGTTTCTTTCCATAGCTGCGAATGTAGAGTTTTTTTTCCGTTCCCTAGAAAGGTGGCCTCGTCTACTATTATTGCTGTCCCAATTGAGGACAGCACTTGGTGACATACGTTACCTAACCTGCAGTCCTCCTAGATGGGTACAGAGAGCAGATTCAATATAAATTTCCGCCTTTTCCAGGAACGGACTGGTCAAGACAAAATGGGGCTGTCCATATTAAACGTGATCTGGCTATACATAGGGCGCTGTTGCTCTTAAAAAGCGGCAAGCATCCACGATTCCATGTTCGACTTCACCTGGCTAGAACTAGTGGTACTAAATGCAACTGAACGAAATTCTTTCTTTGTAGCCGGCAAACAATTACGGGACGATAAATGCAGCTAATGCGACGGGTATGCGTTAGCACGTAGGCTATGGTTTGTTTAACGCTTTGTTTTGAGGAACTTAGTTACTTACAACAATGAATGTTTTATGCTGTAGTTAAAAAGTGGTAATTAAGTTATTTGTTACCTCGCTGGGGGAGTTAAGATCTCGCGTGCTTCTGCGTAACGTGCTCCAAGCTCGTCACATTGCTCTTCCTTGGGGCTTTTAGGGGTGAAAGGTGGCTTTGTGCTCTTGATTTCGAAACGGTGCCACAAAACAGACAATGATTTTGAACTTTGGCTACCATGTGCAAGTGCCCGTGTGTTTTGCATTTAGACTGTTTCGAGCACAGATGAATGTTGCTGAAGACGCCGATACCCAACGAACAGCATGAGAGGCTAACACCTCAACATGCAGGGTGGAAGGCTCCGACCATGGCTGAGAGGTCCATAGCTTCGACAAGCGAAGCTCATCGGGTCGCATCGCCACAGATTCGAATTCCTCTCGAGAATAAAGGTATCTAACGCCGCTTACATACATGAGGCTTCACGCGGGAAGTGCATGTAATTTGCGCATATGAAGGCTCTAACTGTGTTCCATTAAACTACATATGATGCAGAGCTGGGGGGGGGGGAGAGATCAACCCTCCCCCTCCCTGACCCTAGCCGGATTAAACTAGATCACCTGCAAACGACGTGATAAGTTCTCTTTTTTATCTAGACTGTATTATCCAAATCAAACGTGACTATTCAGTGTGCGAGTGAAGCAAACTTTTAAACCTGTTATTTTTTCCTGCAGAAAAAAAACATGTTTTCGGCTATTGCAGTGACTTAAACTACACACATTACATTAGCCCCAGGCAGAAATAGTTTTACCACTCCTCTAGTATTCTTTAGGCTACATGCCGACAAGCTCTACTTTGTCGCATTTTAGAACATATCCAATTACCCATATTGCCGACATTAAACCCTACGTGCAATGTGCTCGATGCTTAATTGAGACCGCCCGCCATAAAACCGATTTCCTGATCAGGCGTACCCTGCCCGTCTTGCCAGATCTACACGTGACACGGACTGTAAGATTCCTACTTCTACCCAATATACTGGAGACTGGCACACGATGTTCCGCTCCTGCGAGTCCCACGGGAGAGGTTCAGGCAGGGGCAGCCCTCTAATGCCTACACAGGCATTGGTTCAATGCCCCGCGCTGCGCTTACTCATGCCTCTTAGTGATCTTTTTCTCTGCATGTTAACTACTCAGCACTGGTGAAGAAATACCTGTTCCCCCGAATTCATTCTGGAACATACGGGGTGTTTCACGTAACTTGAACCAAGGATTTTAAAAAAGCAGTAAACCGCAGCCCGCTGATATTAACGATACATTGTTCGCCATCATGTGGCGCTTCTCGGAATATTTTTTATTGTTTTTACTTAGTTAAAGGGACTATGAAACAAATTTATTGAGATTATGTAAAGATAGGCAATCCATCACTCGTCACTCCAGCGCAAGAATTTTTGAGCTATCATCAATAACAACGAAGTTATAGGCGATTAAAAATCACCCTCCTTCTCTCCCCCCTCAACTCGTACGCGCGGGGCACCATAAAAAAATAAAGAAAACAGCTCCGGGACTGGGCTCCGCCCATGAAAACGTCATTCGCTGACGTTCGGTTTACAACTTCCGGTTGTCGCACTCGCGAGGAGCAGCGTGCGTCGGCAGCGTCTCTCCGGTCTCGGCGCTTTCTTGGATTGCGGCGCGCGTCGGGTTTCTTTGCTAGTTGGCAGAATGGACCCGGACCTGTTCCCGGCTCACACAATGTTTTATTTTTTTTGTGCGCTGGTTCGGCCGTCACACCGATGCTGCCAAGTCTTGGTGTGAAACACCGTGCATATACTGAGCCTAGCTCTCGAATGATGTTGGACACCCGGCTGCGGGATCGCAAAATCGCGCCGCCCGACTTAGAACACAAGGAACATACGGTATTACGGTCGTAAAACGGACGGGAGAGTCAAAGAAGGTCGGGACAGAGTCTGCATGTCGAAGCAGCAGCCGAATGTGAACAGCAGCAGTACGTAGCCGTCAGGCCAAGGCCCTCCGCGACAGCTAACGCTTCGAATTCGTCCTGTGCCCTAAGTAAATGCGGCACCTTTTTTTAAGTTCCCGTAGATAAAATTGTCTTCCATCGCAGATCATATCGTGTAAACGTCCATACCGATCGCTGTAAGCTGGAAACTCACCTTCCCGGCGGGAAGAAACAGTGTCGGCAGCGACTTCGGTCGAAGCTTCAGCTGCTTGACATTCATGCCTGACTATCGAACGAGCGCTGGGTTATAGTAGTAAGCGTCAGGTGCGAAGTGTCGACCGCAAACGCGGAGTCTTCGGCGTGCGTGCGACGCTGGCAGTCCTATGCGCTCCATCCAGGCTGCTCGCTCACGCACGTCTCTAGGAGTAACATGCCTGAGTTCAACACCTCGCCAGTCACTGGGTTTGCAGCCGACGACACAGCAAGGCGTATTCATCTTGGGCGGTCGAAAAAGGCACTGCTAGTGGCTCCCGAACTCGCGACAGAAAGAGGCGGCAGAGGTAAATTAAAACCATATGCGCGAAGGCAATGCCCTCGCTCGCGCTTGCCCCAGGGGGTCGCGCGGCAGCTCGAGCAGACGATTTTCACCGCTACCGGAAGTGTGCCCGTGACGTCGAAGCTGCGGCGGCTCTAGCGAATGACAGCGTGTGGTGGCCTGCCGACGTCATGGGACTAGTGACGTCATCTTCCCGGTTTTGGTTTCAGAATTGCTCCCTACGAAGACACCAAGCGGCCCGCGAATTTTGAAAAACACGGTTTTTAAAAATTCATAATAAATTGCCGGCTGAGTTCCGAAGACTCATACTTGGTGTCAATGCTTCTGAGCATCACTTCTAACATTTGCAAGCGGCTTTTAATTCTTTTCATGGTCCCTTTAATTAGCTAAGATGAATTGTGCAAATTTTCAAATATTCATTTTAGTGCCAAGACCGTTACGTTAGGTTGTAGAGCAGGTTTAGAAACAACCGATCCAGTTTATTGTAGCATCGTATCTGCAACGGGGTCCTTTTTTCGGGCATGTAAAGAAAACCCGCGAAATATGAAAAAATACCACGTGACTACGCTCGGGCGCTACCAAACTGCAGCGCTCTCAACGGCATTTCGAGCAAACGGAGCGTGCCCGCTTACCGTGGCGAAGTGAACGGCCGCCGCTCATAGCAGCGGCTTGACAGTGCTTGAGCACTGTCTGCAGCGGTACGGCGGCCGTTCACTTCCCTACGGTAAGCCGGCACGCTCCGTTTGCTCCAAACGCCGTTGAGAGCGCTGCAGTTTGGTAGCACCCGAGCGTAGTCGCGTGGTATTTTTTCATATTTCGCGGGTTTTGTTTACACGCCCGAAAAAAGGACCCCGTTGGAGATGCGATGCTACAGTAAACTGGATCGGTCGTTTTTAAACCTGCTCTACAGCCTAACGTAACGATCGCTGCACTAAAATGAATATTTGAAAATTTGCATAATTCATCTTAGTAATTAACTATTTAAGCCCAATTAAAAAAATATTCTGAAGAGCGCCACATGATGGCAAACAAGGTACCGTTGGTTTCAGCCGGCGGCGGTTAATCACTTTTTTTAAATCCTTGGTTCAAGTTACCTGAAACACCGTCGATATTACCCTCATTATTTTGCATTGGTGTAGGCGTGAACGTAAGAGAGAGAGAGAGAGACTTTATTGAATAAAGGAGAGGTCTGCCTGGTTATGAGCCTAGCAGGCTACTGAAGGCACTGAAGAGGTAATTAAATTGGTAAATTGGTGTTTGTGGAAAGGAAATGGCGCAGTATCTGTCTCACATATCTCGGCGGACACCTGAACCGCGCCGTAAGGGAAGGAAGGAAGGTGGGATTAAAAGAAGAAAGAGAGAAAGAGGTGCCGTAGTGGAGGTCTCCGGAATAATTTCGATCAACTGGGGATCTTTAACGTGCACTGACATCGCACAGCACACGGGCGCCTCTTGCGTTTCGCCTCCATCGAAACGCGGCTGCCGCGGTCGTGTTGAAACCCAGGTACTCCGGCTTCAGGCGCGTGATCTGGGATGTATATCTCTCGGCTGTTTTGCTAGCGTCCACAAGCGCTATGACATCCAAATGTTACGCGGCAAATCTTCGAGCTGCACTTGCGTAATTGGAATCCCTAAATAGTGCTCAGTTTTAGCGTTCCCCGATTTGGTTTGAAATAAGCGTGCGTTTAGGTACATTAATCTTTTTGTCCCGTTTTCAGTCAAAGTTCTTTCTGCAGCATTACTCGCAGTCGTCGAGGCCGCTGCAGCCTGAGGCGAATGATTGGTTGTTTGTTCAGATTGGAGAAGTTAACTTTAGTACGGAAAGCCGTAGAAATGGCGGCATTTGTGACCCTCCTTTGGAAGAAATTAACGACAGAACATTGGTTTCTAAGGGATCACACTTGCTGGCAGATGTCCTGTAGTTAGGCTTTGGTGTTATGTGGTTTAGTCACCCAAAAGCGAAACAGGCTTGCGCTACCGCCTGTGGGGCATTTCAGACGCAGGTTGCTCTTCGCGAGCAACCTCTCGCTGTCGGCCTCTTATTCAACTGTAACTGGCCACAGTGAGCGGCTTGCTCACAATCCGGAAGGCAGGTTGTGATAATGTCATATTCACGCGTTATCTAGGCGGCCCCCCAGGCACCTAGGATTCCTCTTTGAGGATTGAGGATTTTTTAAGGATTTTATGTCCATGGCCAACGCCGTCAACGACGACTTTGGCTCTTCGGCGACACAGGGCCATTTGCTCTGTCGCGTTAAAAATACCTTGGTGCTGCCGTATTTGCTACGCACCAGAATAGATTGGAAAGCTCCTGTCGAGAACGGCGTTTTCTCTTTGCACGCTCTTTGAAAGCGCTCAGTTGTTGCTTTAAATCAGTGCTAAACATTTTATACAGTGCACGTCTTATGCTTTTTGCCATTCTGTGTAATGATGATTAAAAAGCAGCCGATGGTCTCCTAAGGCATGCAGAGTAGTTTCTGAAGCATGCGTGGTTGAACAGGGCACGGTGAATACTTACGGAAGTCTATAGCGCCGTATCCTGCCAGGAGCATTTTTACTTTCGGGGTCTTCGCACCTTGAGGCGGTAGACACACTGGTCTCACAAAATTGTCAAACGTGGGTAATTCTCTGATCAGCTGCGCAAAAATGATGGTTAAAAGACGTGAGCGTTGGCTGTGCCGTGGCAAACTGTAGTGGACCTTTTAAGACTGTAGCACCATGAGAAATTTGCTCATGCGAACAGTGAATGCGTGTGCGCACAACAGTCCTTTCTTAAACCTGGGGAGCATTATATATATTTGTCTGTAAATCGAGAAAAAAGACCGCTCTCGACTACTGAGACATACATGCAGCGATTGTTTCTTTACTTGAAGTAGTTTAATTCCAAATTTATGCTATCTTTTGTAGTTCTCATCGATCCAGAAACAGATCGAAAGCTAAGTTAATATAATATATATGAAGCGTAAAACTATTAGCTTGGAAAAAACCGATACTCAAGCCCATCACCTGCACCACAATTTATGTTCCCCCAATTCCAATCCATGATGGCATATTACCTATGATTGTGCTTTGAGAACTGTTACCTTGAAGCTACTTTGCGTATCGTATTGGAATATAACAGAAACACAATAGAGCTAGTACTTCCGTGAAATGCGCACAAGAACTGAGGTGTATAGCGATACTTTTTCGTGTTATTATGTCCGCCCCGTGTAGAAAACAAAAAATCGAGAGAGGTCGTTGCTTTTTCAGCTGGTATTCGTCCTTTTTTTGAAAACAGGACGATAATCAATAGAACAATCCCTTTAGTGATAGGTTCCTTTTGCTGCTCACAAAATATGATAAAAAGTTGTTCATTCTCCAGTTTTCCAGTCTGCAATTTTTGCAGCTGTTTTCGACTGCTCTTTGTTTGTGCACGCTATCATGTTTGAAGTTATCCATTGCGGTTGGTGAGGAGTTTTCTGCAAGAGATATTGACTTGGGGTTGTGCTAAAAGGGCTGCTAAGTTTGCGGATTGGCAGATAGAGCACAAACTTTTTCTGCATCTTCTTGCTGCGCTTTCAAAGCTAGGATGTCTTGTTTATTAGATGAAGAAGAGCTCTGTGCTCCCACGTTTTGCTTTAAGTCATATATCACGCTGATGTGGAATGCTCGGCTGTTATCTTGAGGGACCCTAAAACATGGATCCTCAACTTTGTTCGCCTAATACTTTCGAGTTTTGAAGGTAAGATCTAGCATGTAATAATCTTCTTGAGAGGAAATATTTCAATCACTCCTACTGCATTCCTTATTGTTTTGAGGAGGTCATTTTGCTACTTGTAAGATGAGCAGAGCTTTAACACAGAAAAAGTCACCTAACGGAAATAAAACATTATTAGGCCGATTGGCGTACTTTTTGTGTTTTCAAAGCTGTAAGGGATATTTTCCTCAGGAGGCACTTCTTTACGGTAGTAAGGCGTGATAGAATAAAGATTAAAAAAATGAAGTCACATGAATATAAATTATTTTCCAGTTTGACCATGCTAAACTTCTTGTCTTTCAGCTCACGTACGGCAGAATTGCAGGAATAAAAGTCAATGCCTTAGAACCACGTTGCAGTCTCCATCAATTACATGTCGCCATTGCGGTTTGGCTGGAAGTGAGGAGCATGTGTAAATAACTTCTACACTCTGCTGTCAGTGGTCGCAACACTGAACAACAGTACGGGCTTAGCTGACGTCAGGCAAACACGAGTTCGTAACGAGTTTTCTTTGGCGCTGGTGGTCGCACAACTAAGCTGGACCCAGCAGAGTGTTGCGTGCTCCGCCTTATTGAAGATACGAACTGGAATCAGCGCCTTTACCGGTTTATTATTGAGAATGTGTCTGTTTCTTTTTTGTAAGTTCCTGTTGACTCTTCCTGTGTTACAAATATAATAAAATATTGTATCACTGGTGCATTGAGTCATGTTCTGACTATTTACATATTGCATGTTTGCACGATACGTAACCGCTGATCCTGCCTTTCCACCCACAAGCATTGTATGCTTATGTCTGGCAGAAAATGTGCACATAAAAAATAAAGGGCAACAAAGATTGTTGTTGTTATTATTATTATTATTATTATTATTATTATTATTATTATTATTATTATTATTATTATTATTATTATTATTATTATTATTATTATTATGTTAGTTTGTTACCAGCGTCCCAGATTGACTTTTCGCGCGCATGGTCCACCCAGACAAGACCATTTGATGCGTCTCCTTTTCTTGTGGCATGAAGAGCGTTCGCATCAGGTGACCCGGCCACGTGATATGCGCCCGTGTTCCTAAGTTGACTCTAAATGAATCGGTGGTGCAGTTCTCTTTCTGCTTGACACACCTGCTCACTTTTCACGTGAGGTGACTTACCTCTAAAAGGGCTATGTCGTATCCCTTTACCGCACGTTCGAAACGCTTGTGCACTTTTCCTCTCTTCACTTCAATGACCGGGCCTTTGAAGAGATTTGTGGTGTTGTAGTACACTAAAATCTTCCAGTTTTCGAAGGTGGAACTGAAAGAAAAGCGATGTTGCGATGCTGTTCTCACAACATCTATAGAGGAGTGGATTTGAGTAGCCGATTAAAGTTATCACAATTCGCAGCACTGCCATTCATGGGTGACGTTTACTGTTTTTTGTTCGCATTTAATGTGAAATAGCATCAAGACTGTAACGAAATTGCGTGAAAAGAGCCATGTGAATGCAAGGACAAATAAATTACCGCCTCAAAATAATATACTCCCAGTCGTACACACCAATTCCCTTCCCATTGTAAAGAAACTGGGTTGCTCAAAATTGGTGCATGAAATTTATTGGAGCTTTTAGGATGTTAGTAACACAGGGAAAACTCAATGCTAAAATAGTTGAATGATGAAGTTCGGTGGTCGTTTTGATTTCTGAGAAATCTATCTACGTAATGAAAAAAGTCTACCATTGCAAGCAAGTGCGCAATCGTTGTTAGTGCATCATCAAGGTGCGCCTAATAAGTATACCCATCTGGATAGTATCAGTAGAGCACGGCAGGCATTAAGAGCGTTGCCCTACTGTCCAGATCTCGCCTCGGTATTATTTCCATTATTTAGGCGGTCGGTGCAATTTGACGGTTAGGGTGAACAGCGTCAGCTAGCTCAATAACTAAAAAAAAAAGAGTTCTCACAATCGGTACGAGGCTGCGGGTAGAAATGCCTGCCACTAGGTGCAGAAAGCCGAGTAGTTGAACTGGGTGGCGCAATGTTGCACATTTCTCATAGCATGGAGGGCGTCGCAGTAATGATTCACGTACTTTTGTAGGAATAATAGGCGAATTCATTTTTTTTTCGAGTCCACGATCCCAAGGAAACGCGTTCAAGCATGAAAAATATGCTGTGCTCCTCCTGAAGAATTACTCATTGGTACAAGCTTATGTCTAGAATACTACCCTTTTTTTCAAATCCAGGATATGCAGAAAAAATGTTTTTTTTTTTTACTTCACATTGCACAGTTCACATGTTAGCAAAGAAGTCGGCATGCACAATTTTTCTAGTGCGGTTAATATAAAATGACCACGGTGATAAGATTCTGGGGATCAATCGCTTGTAAAACCCAATCTAAGATTGCGTGTGCGTAAGAACACGTATGACACTGTGTGACGTAGAAGGAGCCACTACTTAGTGATTAATAATGGCATTTACCTCCGTTTTACTGACCCTGCAAGATTGCCTCGCACAACGGCAACGAAATGTAGTGAGTTGCACCATCATTACCAGTTAGCCTAAAAAGCCTGCACACGCTTGCGCAAGAAGAAGTTCTCTCAAAAACTAAAGTTCTCGTTAGATTTGATTGCCGGGTCATTTTTCAACAGCGCCTAGCGTTTAGAGAGAAACGGAGGTGACCGTTTTGATGCGTGGCGTGCTAGCTGGGCGAAAACACCGAAGGACCCTACAAGAGCAGCGCGTCATGACACCACGAGCGTTATATACCACTTTTGCACCAGAAGTTGCGTATGTGTAAGAAGTACACTGTCGTATGTTCCTTAATCTTTTTGCTCGTAAGGCAATTGGCCGCAGATTCGGAGTCAGGTGGTTCTCTTTTAAGCATGCTCTAAATAAGGGCAGGAATTCTTCATCATTCTTCTTGCGCACCGCACACGACTGGAATAGCCTTCCTAATCATCTAGCTCTCATCGATGTTCCTGCACGCTTCAAGAATGCCATCGAAGAAGTCTCTTCCTAAGAATGGCCTGAGGGGCGAGTTGGTGACAAGGACACTAAGAAGAGAGTGTCCTTGTTAGTGTCAAGGACACTAACAAGTTAGTGTCCTTGTGTGCGCATGTGGTGTCCCCTCTCTTGTTAGTGTCCTTGTTGCGCCGCCGTTCATTTCATCAAGTCTCTTCCTAACCATGCATACCAAAAGCCTGTCACAATTTATCGCCGTACACACGACCACCACTCATGTAAAGTCGCACATCGGTACCTTTGAAGTATAAATAAATAACCCTACACACCAGCGCTCAGAGGGAGTGCCTGCACAATGTTTACAACAGTGTTCCATGCGCCCGCTGATATTTTCGGCGTGTGACGAGGGGCGCAGGCTTCCTTTTTTATCATTATAAGCATTTGGTCGTTCACATTTACTCATCCTGTCAAATAAGCCTCTTTTCTTTTAGGCAACTCTCTCAACCACCATTTATTACGTCGCAGCTAAGCACTGTACGGAAGTGCGCCTATGTAGCCGTTTCTTTTATTACCTGATACCATAGAGCCTATTTTAAGCGATTACTTGGACACCGGAGCCGCCACACTGGAGGGCGGCCGGATTCGATGGTTGACAGTACATCAGCAGTGACCCCACGGGAGTGGATATATGAAAATAGCCTGAGGGACGTGCCATCACCCGGACGGCAGTGACATCACTGATTGCAATCACATCGCGAGGCCAGGTTCATCTCTGTTAAGGCTTCACCTGCCAACCATGACATCTGTCAAGAGGCGCAGGGGAAGAGCAACCTGGGTCTCACGAGCTCCACCATACTGTCCGTGACATCACCTGACCAGGTTTGTCTGTGGGCAATCTTCTGCCAACCATGGCGAGAGGCAGGAATTGCTCGAAAAAAGAACTTTTTTATGACTGATCGGGTTAACATTGCTTTAAAAGTATTGGCTGGCTCGGGCGATACGTCTCATCGCACGTGCTGTAGGGAGTTAGTTGCAACTGCCATTGCGGGATGTCTGCGCCGGCGTCGCATCAGTCGATAGCGGTGCTTGGTCGATAGCTGCTTGTCTTAGCAATTCCACGCAGATATGATTACACACAATGGCCTCGTCAGACCCCGCTTATAATAAATGCAGACTTTTCTTATCAAGATTTCTTTAAAAATAAGTGACTGACAGGTTAAGTGCCATTGAAAGTCAGAGATCACTCACTCTGATCCCACATGGTCAGCGTTTTGAAAGATATGAAGCAGTGGGGGCACTCTGAGCAACCTTCCAAATTTGTGGATGTCTAAACCAGTGCATATATTTAGCTAAATATAGCACACCGAACTCTGTTGATAGTTCAAGTATGCCCTGAGGCCCGTAGCATAGAGCACAGGTAAAAAACACATTAGGGAAGAGCTGTTGGATATAGGGGTGCCATATCTTGTGCGTACACATACGAACCACTGGTACTTGAGATATGTATTTGAATGAGCGCTAACGCGCCAAACTTTTGCTCGGGTCTGGGGTTAGAAAAAAAAGGAACATTACTGTGTTCAATCTGTACTCCATGGTTAGGGATGGTGCGTCACTGGCTTTTTCTGTCGGTTTACCCCTGGAAGTCAGAGATTAGGTGCCCCATAAATTTTTGGAAATATTATTGAAGCCTGAATAAGACTCAAGCTGCAAACGATACTCTCAACGGGACAAAAATTTTCACCTTACAGGATTTTGTGTTCAGCTGGGATCGAACAGCGTCATACGTTTTATGCAAGAAAATATGCGCCTTCTTTCAGCGCAAAGAGCAATTTTCTCGAGTCAAAATATGGACGCATAAAAACGGTTCTTGATTTGGTATCTCTTTTTAAACCTTCTCTAGAGGTAGTCAAAACAACATAAAGATTATATGTACTTCCTTACAAGCTCCGAATGCCCATGGTGCCCGCCTCAAGCGAAGTTCTGGCCACCTCGTCAAGCAACACGCTAGCGTGGTTGACACGTTTGGAGATTTTTTTCAGCTTAAAATACAGGGTAGTACACCCTAAGTGCGAACACATGAGTACATGAGCGTGTGTTTTGGAGGGTCACTGCGTCCGCAATGGCCGCCCATCGAAGCGAAGTGGCTGATGACACGAGGAGCCATGTCAAGGCCCATCTCTCCTGCGCCACTTCGCTGCGATGAGCAGCTGTGTCGCACGCAGTGACCCTCCAAAGACCACAGTCATGAGCCCGCGTGTTCTCACTGCACAACCCTGTACGTATCAGGAAAATGCTGCGTAGTTGTCACTTACATTCACGTAGTATGGGCCCAGTGATTCGGGTAACCTAACTGCGGTAGCTGCAGGTTGCCAGAGGAAGTTCGGCAACCAGTCTAGATGTGCCTGTGGTTAGCCCTTTTTTCCTAACCTTCTTTGACCTTCTTCGCGATTTATGCCCGACTAATCAAACTGGAAAAAAATTCAAGTGCCACCTTTGCCCAAAGTATCCGAGCAACAGGCTTTTGCTTCTCAAACGCATAACGGAGCATTTACAGCAGCCCTAAAGATCGAACGGTGCCATAATGTAAGGACAAGGTCTCACCTTTCTTTACACAGAATCAGAGCTTAAGGGCTGCCATGAGTGCTTCGCTACACGGATAAGAAAGAAACCACCTGTGCCGGGTTACTTTCGACAAAGACTGTACCTCAGAAAACAACCCTTGGATTTCTAAAGTTCGTCTTTGATATACCTTAGGTCGGGTAACTACACATACAACTTCTTATCTTCAACAGAACGTAACTTCTTAGCAACTTACCGGTTTGTTACGCAGTGAGCCGCTGTCAATATCACATTCCGAGTTAAAATGCTGCCGCCACAATGCGACACTTTGCCACGCAAGGAAATTGTCACTACTTGGACCTATTGGACAACAAACAACAACACGCTGTGAAAAAGTTTTCATGATGCTCATTGGCGGGCACTGCAGCAGAAAAACTTTGCGTAGAAAGATGCAGTAAAACCTTGGAACTGGCTCTATGCTTCTTTCATTTTTCTATTCGCTTCGAGGCCTTTTTTGTCTTTTTCCTTCTTCTTGTTAAAGGCTATATGGAGAAAATAAGGATATCCTTTTTTTGCGGCTGTTGCTCCGGTTGAAACAGGTTACCTCTTTGTGTCTTAATTTCAGGGGCTTACATTCAATTTCTACGGAAGCATCACCAACTTTTTTGCAAATTCGAACTAACACTCACAAAAGAATTTTTTTTCCAGAACGATGAATACAAAAAAGACAGCATGGCGATTTTCACTGAAGAATATTTTTAATTTTTAAAGGGACACTGAACACAAACTGATGATGCTGTGCTTTTACTGATTACGTCACTATAACAACAAAGACGCTCTTTATTTGAAACCCAAATTTTGAAAAGCAATAAAACGCGAAAAAAAAAAACGAAATATACATTGACATCACAGATGCACTTTCCAAGCACACTGTCAAGCGTCAGGACTTTCTTTTTCACTCTCGGACTCAAGAGGCTAATTGACACCATGATTTACTGTAAAGGGACGATAGCAGAGCCCACGTTGTTTGTCACTTGACATTTGTAATTGAAGTGGGAGTAGACATACATATGAGAAAATGATCAAAGCTGGATTGAAGAGCCAAAGGTTGGAATGAGGGTCAGAAAAAATTAAAAGTATTTGCCCTCAGATTCATTACATGCGTTCAGTTGGGCATAAGGATGTAAAAGAAATTCTTGCGAAGAAATCTTACTATACGCGGAAAATAAATGCGTTGTAATACGGCGGAATCACAGCAAATGACGACTTTCGTATCGCGTTACTTCCACTGCAATATCGCAAGCAACTGCACAAACACCACAGCCTTCGAAAGGTAAAGTTTCGAACGGCAGTTAGGCTGCCTGTCAGGCTAGGAGACGCAAACCTCGCTCACCTAATCACAGCATGTTCCCAAGCGTTATTCTCTGCGCTAATGGGAAAACCTGGGGGCAGGATAAGTGTAGAACACCCAAGTAATATTAAGTATTATTTACGGAAAATAATAGTGGCGAAAAGAAGAAGCATGGAGGGAAGTGCATTACTATTGCTTACTTTTTGAAACTGTACATTCGTAATTCCACTATCCTATTCGCTGCCGCTTGATATAAGAGTTAATTTTATGTTTCAATAGTTTCTTACCAGCCATGGCACTTGAGTCTTGGCAATAGCGCTGCCATTGATGATCCTTCCCAAAGGTTGCGATATTCCGCAATCTATGCATAAAATAAAGGCGAATTGGCTAAGCGACGGCAATATGTCGGCCTTTATTCCGTCTTATGTATAATAAATGAATAAACTACTCACCTGGCTCATTGATCCGGTTACTCTGGGCCTTCCGTTCAAAACAAGGTAAGCAATTACAGTTAGTCAAACGCAAAAAAATATTTTCACACTACTGCTGACTAATAAGTGACCGTTCTTTTGCTCTGTCTCTATGCGGTACTACAAAAAAAATCCACCTCTGTTGATGCCGCTCTTATATTGGCTACAAGCATCGCTATACTGCATCGCTACATCGCTACACAACATCGATACGCATAAGGTTTTCACTTCCTAAAAATTCACTTTATTGCTTTTTACATGGCGCCATCAGGGAAGTTCTGCAAACAGCTTCATGTTTTTGGTGCGAATCATTGCTTTCGCGTATACTTTTCCCTTACTTTTGAGATTTACTGCCTCGTCTCGAGAAAAGATAACAGGTATGGCAGAACCTTTATCAACTCTCTTCAATAGGCAAAACGTAAAGCCACCTTGATCGCTTTGCATCATTTACAACAGGGTTATGCACAGAGTGTTCTTTAGACGAGCGAGAAACTTCAGGGAGTAGTTGTTATATTTGGAAGCAATAATTAAAGTGCTCAATCTGTAAATCCATCTTCAACTGCAAATAATGAGAAGTGTTTGCTACGCAGCTGCGTCAAAAAGAAGGAAAACAATAGACAGTTTCAAACCAGTAACCAAAATGCACATTAGAAAAGAGCATATGCTGCGTAAGATACAGGAAGTTGCTTACCTCTGTGACTGACCTTATTAAAAGGAGCTCAAAGATGAGAAACAAGCTTCTCCCGCATGCATGAAAATAAAGCCCCATGGTTTTGTTTCCAGCTCCTTCTAGACCTGCGTGAAATGCATTTCAGCGTCCGAGAGTACCATAGCTTGGAAAGCTGCGCAGGCACCTCATAAACTATTGACATGAATGTACAGAAGATGGAGATGACAGAAAAAAGGCGCGGTGATTATTTTTTTTTGTTACAGTGTTCGTACGTTATTAATGAGCTATTGCGCGGATACCATGCCTCTCACTTGCCGTTTCTTGCCGCTAATGAAAGAGCTCTCGACTCCGCTGAAGGCTTCTAGACTGGTTTGTTTGTTAAACTTTGAGAGATCCTAACAACAGTCAAAACCGCAAAAAATATCAAACACTCTTTGCGCGACGCTTTTGAAATATTACATGAAGCGTATTCTAAAACCAAGTATCGATCGTGATCTCCATCCATTTGCACCTGTAGAAAGGAGCATGTTTAGAAGAAGGTGAACTTCGCGAAATCAAAGGCTATAGAGCGTAAGCATTTTTTTTTGTTGTTGTCGGTCTCTCACTTTCTACTTCGTTTAGAGTAGTAACGATTCTGCTTAAAGCAGGCTTCCTGTAACATAGCGCATAAAGCATTAAGCATCATTCTTCAAGAATCCTCGGTGTTATATAGCGCATAATGTACGATCTTTTACCGTTGGGTGCTGCAACATCACCGCCCCTCGCACAGACATATAAACCTATAGAATTGCTCCGCAGGGCACTTTGCTAGAGAGGATATATTTTTATAGCACGCTGTTGCTCTTGACTTGAATATTGACTACTTTGAAATTATCGTTTCGATTCTTCTTAGTGCTAAGATTTGATGAGTGGTAAGTAGTATGCGCGGATAACACGTAGAATACAGTAAATTAATCACAAATTCAACGTCAACAGCGTATCGAAATTCATTTTACAGCAGCGGAATAGCCTGACGAACGTTGCGCTTCTAGGAAACCTGGGATGACACAGAGAGTGCACGCTACGAATCGAATAGGGAGCAACTTGGGGAGCCACTTAGAAAGAGTGCGGTACCAAGAGAGCTGGCAATAAAATGGCCTACCAAGAAACTAGTAAATTAGCCCAAAACAGAGTATTGAAAATGGCCTCGCGTTCATTCACCAACGTTCATTTATTTGGCGATGACTGAGCAGAGCTCAATACGGCAAGTACACTATTGCCGTTTGCAGTCAGCCTGAGAGCACCACAGCTCTTGAACCTCAATTTAAGTAGACCTAGTGGGACATCATTGCTCAATATTTGGATACAAATAGGTGCCTGTCGATCTGAATGCCCGGACTCGTCTTCAATAATTCTTCTTGCTATCATGGCTGAAGGGTGCCAGCTTTGGGCGGTGTCTCAGTTAGGCTCAGCATAATACTACAGCGCAATAAATCGAAGCTCTGGCGTCCTGTGAAACGAAACTGACAGGATATGTTCATTTTTTCAGAGGAAGTTAATGTTGTTGTCCCACTAAAGCATCAACTAAACTATGCATGTCGGACTTGGAAGTGGTAGCTTATTTGAAATATTTCCTGAGTGTGAACATCTGCTCCACTTCCATCGGAGCTAATAAGGTTGCTGAACTTCTACGCGTTTTTAACCGTATGAACGAGTACTGTTCGGATAAGCGTACATCACAAGATTCGAATCACATTCGCTACAGTTTCCTGCGTAATCCAAGTGCCGAAATAATGTGGCAAAGCAGCGCTCACATCTAGCAATCGTAAAATATTGTGCAAAGGCAGAAGCTCGAGCAAGTTGGTACAACACTTTAGTGTAGTGTTTGCAAAAGACGCAGATTTGACGAAACTCGCGTTCATCCATTCCCTCTCCAGATAAAGTCCTCCGGAGCAGGTCTTTGCCAGGACAGCTTCAACTATCCCCCCACACTTGTCCCGCACTTTGAAGAAAACATTCATAGTTTGTTTAAAAGAATGACAGATGATGATGACGTTGTACTCAGCACGAGCGGTAGATTTATAAAGGGGAAGAAGGAATTCTTTCCCCAAGTGCGGAGGTTGAAGCGGTGTTGATGAAAACGAAAAGCAGAGTTTAAGATAATGTTTGCGTAATGTTACATCCCAGGTACTGTGAGGTGTTCCATGGCTACAGAACATAATCTCTATCAAATATTTACGCGTTGGTGCTAAGGACTGATTTTTCTTTAAACGCTTCACTCAGCTTGGTGTGGAGTGCGTTGAGAGGAGCATTGTCGAAAACCACGTATTTTTTTGCGTGCATGTAGTGCAAATATTTTTCAAAAGTCACAGCGCACTTTAATATGCGCAAAACTGCAACATCTTCATACATGTAAAGGTACATTAAGAGGGTTTCAAATTGGGCTAGTTGGTAGTTAACATGGCCAAAACAGGGACAAAACAGGGATGGCCAAAACACGGGACAAAACAGAGACGACAAAAACTCTCGTACGCAAACTGTCAACTGAAGTTTTATTACGATGAACACACATATTTAAGCTTCCACACATATATAATGTACACACATATAAAATGTAAACACACATATATAACACACATATATAATGTAAAGATAAGCTGCCGCAAAAACTCGCCTTGGCCTTCCCCTCTAGGTGAACATTATGGGGTGGTAGTTATGAGAGGACTTGTTTAAGACCTCATGAAATCAGAAAATATGCACCACGCAAGAACATCTGCACTACTGACCATCTTTCAAACCATGCAACTAACCGCAATTCTTTGCGAAATCTCTTGCTATATATGAATTTTCCTGTTAAACTGAAATTGAGCATATTCTCTCCTTGTTAATTTCTTTGATACTGACAGTCCTGTTGAAGGACCATTGGAAGAGTAGAAAGAAAAAAATAAATAGCAAGCAACTCCAAAAAATTGGATGAGACCAATTTGCAATGATCATTGCGCTGAATAACAGAAATCTATGCGGTATTTGCACAACCGATTACGCCAGACAAGAGCAATCTATGCAATCCATGCAGTACGCAGTGGCACAAACAAAAACAGTGCCAAACTCAAGGGCGAAGAGTACACACAAGATACAGGTATCAAATGAATAGCGGAAATTGATTCGTACACTGCAATCCGGGGAACCTAAAACGATGTCTAAATAGAAAAAAAAAAGAATTGAAGGAAACAGACTGTGCCAGAGAGTCGGAAAACTGTTCGATTCCTTTTATATCTCAAGGAACGAAACCATGCTTAAAGGTATGGTTAAGGGTTAGGGGTTATCGGGATATCGAGATGATACAGAACCAAGATAAGTGTAGCAAGAGAGCGAAAACATCGGTATTATTCTGTACTTTTTGATTATTAAAAACAGGCAGAAAAAAACGAAGTCAAGCGCATTCCCTGTTTATTCTTCATGACATCACAGGTCTTCTTCTAGATACACATTATGAGCTTTTGTAGCCAATCTTCTCGGGATAAAATCGATCTAAAATAACCACTTTTTCTCTAAGCTATCGCAGAGAAGATTGTCAAATTATCAACTTTAACTTGTTTTAGTGACGAGTGAAGTGTTTAAAATTTGCGCCTTGGAGCTCTGTATTGGAAGGACCTTTTCTTATTTTAAGCTCAGCTTAACTTGTGACTTTATTCTTTTTGTACCCACACGAGCGCCTACTGTGATATAAGTAAACCATATGCATATTACAGCATCAATCCGACATAGTGAAGACAGTTGTCTGACAATGTAACGCAGAGAACACCGAGCTATACTTCAGAATTTGAATTGAAACTTCAAAACACTTCTTTGAGCAGAAGAGATTCGAATCTGGAAGATAACTTACCCGAGCTGACTTCATAATTATTCTCTTTTTATAATTTTATTTATTCATAGATCTCGCAATCTACCTGCAGATGTGTTAGATATTGTGAAGCTTACTTAGGCATAAGTAGAAGGACTTCTTTTTACTATTCAATTGCATAGAAGAAGTCAAATTCTTTCCGTCTATTAGGCGCACACGAAGCCAATACAATGTTGGTTAGGATTGAAGCAACGTCCAAAGACGTCACGAATAAATTTTTCTTCGGCACTTTTAAAGATGGTAAAATGTTCTTCGGGATTTACGCGTTTCTGGAGTCCTTTTGGAAGTCATGAAATTTCATAAAGCCATTTTTAAGGTTATCAAATTCAAGCTGCAGTGTATAGAGATTGAGCCCATCGGAGGTGGCCTACAAAAAGAATGATTAAAATGGGCTATATCGCTGCAAAGGTAATAAATTATTACTCGACGACATACACTGGAGCGCATCCGTATGGATTCAAGTAAAAATTAAACAGCTCTCACAGAAGCTTCTGGTTGAAGTAAAATTTGTCCGGACCCAGGCTTCGAACCCGGGACCACCCCATAATCGGAGCTGTCGCCCTAGCGCTTGTGCTAACCGGGATGGCAAGTATATGGTCTGGCTTCGCACTTTTTTTTTATATGAAACTAATGTGCCAGTGCTTAAATACCAACTGACCACGGAACTTCTGAAGAATATCATTAAGAAAGGGTGGCGACACATCAGACTTCCGTTACATAACAAGAAAAGTTTCCGCTCCGGGAAACTCTGTTAGAGTAGGTGACCTCCTCGCTTTGAGCACATATAAGCAATGTTCTCACTTCTAAAATACTTGTTCTGCTCTTCTGCACCAATTTATTCACATTATTCACATTTATTCTTATTTCCACGCTTGATTTGAATGCTCACTTTGCGAGCTAGCTTTACGCCTTGTTTTCTTGAATTTGTTCTTGATCTTTATGCGCTGAAGGCCCTATCGTGTTCGTATTGCCGGAATTATATTCGGAACTTTATTTAGTACCTTGACACCATTCCTACTAAATAGAGCGCGTTTCGAGACCACGCTTCCCATGTTGTGCAACTTTACCTTTCCTAGACTTCTTCGCTGCCCAAACTAGAGGCAGAGAGCTATTGGAACACTCTGCTCTGGGTATTAAAAACTATATTGTACATTCGAATGTGCTGTTTTTTTTTCTCTCTTTTCAATAGTGTAGAGCCTAATGGCTTGCGGTCTCCGAAGTACAAGTGGGCAAAGCTCTCACAGTGACTGAACAAAATGTTTCACCGTCAAAATGTACAATCTGTCCACTAGTCTTGAATAGAACTCATAAAAGTGTAGCTAGCTTTAAGTCTCACCGCCATTGTTCCCCGTAGTACCAGAACAAGAAGTTAGAGTGTTGTTCTCTATGCTGTCCTAGATTTATAGTTTTTGTCACCACGAACATGTCTCGCGTAAATCATGCCACAACATTTTAAACTATCAACTTCATGGTGAGGTGAATCACTGAATTGTCGTCCAGCAAGTTATTCTTGGGTTCTAGAAAAATAATGAGAGCAGCCATCACTTCCCTGCACCCATGTCAGATAGAGACACATCTCTCTGAGAATCGATTCTAAAGAAATGTGCCACGCAGGCACTCTTAATGGCATAAACCACGTTTGTCGCAGTTTTTCTAAACTTGAAGCCCCATGCTCGCAAGTGAGCTATGAGGCCAGTTCCACAAGCACCAAGGACTGCGCTTCACCATCTGTCATTGCGACTGCCACGTGGCGGTGACATCTCACATTCGCGCTTATTTTAAAAAAACGCTATTAGCTTCTGCTGTGGCCGGGCCACTTCATTTTCACGTCAGGTTTGCAGCCTCAATGGCAGTCGCCTTGCCCCTCAGCCGCTGGTCCTGTCTGTAGTTGGTGCTAGTGCCGATGGAATACTGATGTTAGTTCACACGGTATCAAATACCTTCAACGTGATTTTAGCAGCTACAGGTTGAAGCAGCTGGACTACCAGCGTAGCTTGTGCTGTCTTGGGGTGTTGGTTCTGAGGAGGGCTGAGAAGGAGTGTCATTTGGAAAAGCAGAACTGCTGTCTGGACCATTCTACGTAAAAAAAAAACAGCTGTCATTCCGTTTTGATTCCTGAAGTTTCTACCAGGCAAAAAACAGACATTTTCATACCTTCCCAGCAGCGCAAAATTCTCCAAACTGAGACCGTTTCCAGTGTTGTTATTTGCGGTTCTAGAAATATTGCAATTTTTATCTTGGTTTCTCAGTGTGGTATATGAAAAACTGAGAACACTTTTTTGGTGGTTCTCTACTCGCGCGAGTCTTTACCGCCATGCACCATCATGATCGTCAGGCTAAGTGCGTGAAGTCCAGGGACGAAGCCCTCCGTAATATATTGCCGAATCTTTGCAATGTTTTGTAGTGTTTGTTTGTTCATGCTTCAAGGCTGCCGACACGCCGCTTTATCACTTCGTTTGTGACGCAAGACGTGCCTAGATTCATCTAGATTGATCGCATCCAGGCGGAGCCGATTCTACTTTGCGCAAGAATGTTCTAGTAACTTTCCAAGCTTTATCTCGAATGTTCGCTATCAGCTTTAAAAAGAGCACGGCTGACAGCGGCGGGGATTCTGTTCGACAATCGCCGAGCACGCTTGTTGCTACGCCGCCGCCGAGTGATTCAGCTCTTTGCGGGCGCAAGTCCGCCCGAATAAAGAGTTTCGTTTCGAATACATTCTCGCTGTGTTCCAGTTCGCCGGACTTCAGTCACCACTACGTGACATCTGGTGGAAGAGCTGATCTGCTATCCAGCTATAGCCCTCACGATGGAACCTGGTGCACAGCCAACGCCTGTCGCGCTTCGCCAGCCCCGGGAGTCACCGACGTTTCGTGGAGAACCACACTTAGATGTAGAAGACTGCCTCGACATGTACGGCCGTGGGGAAGCACGGAACGCCTGGGACTACAGCTCTATGTTCCGAAACGTTTACTTTGCATTGGACGTCCCTGCCAGAACGGGGTTTGAAAACCACGAATCTTCTTTCACGACCTGGGCGACCTTCAAGAAGCAGCTCCTGGGTACGTTTGCTAGCGTCGTACGGAAAAAAGAGCTCAGCTGCTTAGAATCACGCATCCAACACCCGAATGAGACTGTGACCGCGTGCGCGGAAGACATGAAGAGCCCTTTTCAACGTGTCGATCCTGACATGACGGAGGAGAAGAAGGTGCAGCTTTCGAAGCGTGGCGCTAAAGAGGCACTTTTCGGCGGTCTGACCTGCTATCCACCGAAGACGGTCGCGGAAGTTATCAGTGAAGCAGCCACCATTGAGAAAACCTTGGAAGCACGAGCCCGTCATATTTCTCGACAGCCCCAAGTGACCTCGACTGCCCTCTAGGATGGCGCAGCATTCGGAAGCAACCTGCGGGATGTTATCCGCGAAATTGTACGGGAAGAGCTGCGTGGCCTGCTACTATCTTCCAACCAGCCTCAAGTCGCGACCCTTGACGAAATCGTACGCAAAGAAGTGCAGCATGCGCTTGGCACCCCGTCATCTCCGCCTCCTGCTGAAGCTCCAGCCTTAACCTACGCTGCTGCACTACGGAGTCCTCCGCCTCGACGGGACCCCCCAGGCCCTCTTCGACGCGCACCAGCTCTACAAGAGCGACGGCCCCAAGCTCCTTCACGTCCACATTACGAGCGACGCAACACCTTTAGGAAATGCAACTAGTGGCGGACTCCCGACAACCGCCCACTGTGTTTCCATTGTGGCCACGCCGGGCACATACTTCGCCACTGCCCGTACAGACGCATCGGCCAGCGAGGGATCGCCATCGACGCCCCACGACCGCCCCCCGGCCAGCGACCACGTGAAATAGACGACTACCTGCGCAGAGAGGAGTACGTGTCGTCAAGCCGTCTTTCGCGCTCCCCATCGCCGTCCACCGCACGTTTTGCATCACCGGGCCGCAGCTACGCCGCGGCTGTCCGAGGAAGATCGCCTAGCCCCCGTAGGGGAAACTAAACAAAGACACCTGTGGAGGACAGGTTGCTTGCCGAGGAAACGACGAAGATCCTCCAGCGACCACGCCGTATGAAGACGTCGCACCTAGTACGCCAACGACGCAAACAACAACCTCGACCATGGCGCGAACCACCTCCAAAACTACGCCGCCATCAAGAAAAGCTTCGACCACAAGCGCCACCCACGATTTACATATCCGACGAAGCCGTGACCCGACACCGAGGATGACGTGCAGTGCCAGAGCCAGGACATACGACTAAGAAGTCGATATCGACGGCCGGAAAGTTACCGCTCTAGTCGACACAGGAGCCGATTATTCGCCGATGAATGGACCATCCGCTTCGCAGCTAAGGAAAGTAACGACCGCTTGGGACAGCCCACAAATTCGCACCGCAGGGGGTCACCTCATTACGCCATCAGGAAGATGCACAGCGCGAGTGACTCTCAAGGGACATACCTATCCCGTGACCTTCGTAGTGCTACGGCAATGTTCCCGCGAAGTGATCTTGGGCATGGATTTCCTTAATGAGCATCAAGCAATCATCGACCTGCGATACAAGATGATCACACTTTCCACGAACGAGGCCATCCCATCGATGAGAACTCCGGGACATCACGTTGCGCTCAGTGTCCTGGAGGAACAAATGAGTGTCCCACCCCGCTCAAGCGTCATCTTCACCGTAGGCGCAACGGAAGCGAGTGACACTGAAGCCATTATCGAGGGGAACATGCAGTTGCTTCTCGAACGAGGAATCGGTATCGCAAGAGGCATCGCACATTTCCGCAAACGCCAACCCGAAGTACTGCTGACTAACTTTAGCGAAGAATACCGGCACATTAACAAAGGAACGAGGATTGCTTTCTTCGACGAAATATCCGACGTACGAGACTGATTCGCCCTGTCCGATCCATCCGTAGAAGATTTGCCTGACCAAGAGAACTCGCCCACTTTCTAAATAAACCCAGCCCTGCCCCGGGCCAGACAAGACCAGATCTGGAATCTCCTTCAAAGCTACAGCGAGTGCTTCTCGTCGTCGCCGAAAGTCCGACAAACGCCAATTGCCAAACATCGCATTACAAACGACCAGCACGCCCGACCTCTGCGCCAGAGCCCCTACCGATTGTCGCCGCGAGAACAAGCCATCCGGGACCAAGTTGAAGAAATGCTGCGCGACGACGTTATTCAGCCTTCAAAGAGCCCCTGGGCGGCACCGGTTGTTCTAGTGAGAAAGAAAGACGGTGCACTTCGATTCTGCGTTGATTACCGCCGCTTGAACAACATCGCAAAGAAGGACGTCTACCCCCTCCCCCGCATCAACGACACACTGGACCGGCTCTGCAACGCTAAGAATTTCTCATCGATGCACCTCAAGAGCGGCTACTGGCAAATAGAGGACGACGAGAGAGATCGCGAGAAGAGCACATTCATCACTCCAGATGACCTCTTCGAGTCCAAGGTCATGCCGTTTGGTCTCTGTACCGCACCACCGACATTTCAGCGAGTAATGGATACAGTGCTGGCAGGCCTGAAGTGGCAGACTTGTCTATATATTTCGATGACGTCGTTGTCTTCGCCTCGAACTTTGAGGAGCACCTGAAAACGCTTCGAACAGTACTAGACGCAAACAAATCGTCCGGGCTAACCTTGAAAGCAGAGAAGTGCCACTTTGCCTATGAAGAGCTGCTGTTTCTAGGCCACATTTTCCGCAAGGAGGGAGTACGCCCAGACCCGCACAAAACAGCTGCTATCGCAATGTTTCCGCCACTGGCCGATAAGAAAGCTGCGCGCAGATTCCTCGGATTGTGCGCTTATTACCGAGGTTTTGTCAAACACATTTAAGGCGGAAGCCTATAATGTCTCTCTCGACGCCGCCGCGGTGGCTCAGTGGCTATGGTGCTCGGCTGCTCACCCAAAAGACGCGGGTTCGATCCCGGCCGCGGCGGCTGGAATTTCTTTGGAGGAGAAATTCTAGAGGCCCGTGTACTGTGCGATGTCAGTGCACGTTAAAGAACCCCAGGTGGTCGAAATTTCCGGAGCCCTTCACTACGGCGTCTCTCATAGCCTGAGTAGCTTTGGGACGTTAAACCCCATAAACCAAACCACCAACCTTTAATGTCTCATCGTTGTAAGCAGTTGTTGTCGACAGAAATGTCATGCTTTTCAGTGCGTCGAAACGATCGTGACGTCGCAGTGCGCGAATTTCAAACGGGACCAATTGTACTTTGGCTAGAAACCATGCAACCAGTAGTGATGCTCCAAGTAAGTGGGAATGAGTTTAGTCCATTGCTTAATTACCCAATTAGCCTAATTAACCTTTCTAGTCAGGTCAGATAAATAAATAAAACCGAGTAGGAAATTCGCTGAGTTAGCGAATCGAACTCCGGTCTCCAAAGAGCGAGAAGAGATTGCAATCACTCCGCCATGCCAGCACGATGGTTTGGAATGAACAAACGCACGTGTAGTGAATACGGTGTCTTTGTTCACTCCCACCTCCCCCCTCCCCGTTAAGGCGAGGTTCAGGTGTCCACCGAGATGTGCGAGACAGATAATTTCCTTGCCTCAAAAACCAGTTTATCGACGAGCAAGGAGTAGAGCCGAGCTCGTCGCCTTGGCTCGAGCCTTGGCTCGAGCCAAGGCTTGGCTCGAGCCAAGGCTCGATGGGCTCGATGGCATCTGATCCAATGAGTGTCCCACCCCGCTCAAGCGTCATCTTCACCGTAGGCGCAACGGACGCGAGTGACACTGAAGCCATTATCGAGGGGAACATGCAGTTGCTTCTCGAACGAGGAATCGGTATCGCAAGAGGCATCGCACATTTCCGCAAACGCCAACCCGAAGTACTGCTGACTAACTTTAGCGAAGAATACCGGCACATTAACAAAGGAACGAGGATTGCTTTCCTCGACGAAGCCAAGGCTCGATGGCATCTGATGCCATCGCAGCAGAGGCGATGGCGTTCTGAGGACTCGCTGGCAGCGTTAGAAGACGCTGTCGCGTTTCACTCTTAGAGGCGAAGCTTAATATCTTAACAACGCATCAATGACACAAGCAGCAACACCGCGCTTAAGGCTTTCGCATCACCGCACTTTAGGTGAACAAAGTACCCCCTGAATTTTTCGCGCATCGCCGAGCCACTCACCTACTTGACAAAGGCAGATGTGCCATTTAAATGGGAAGACCCGCAAATAGAAGCCTTCAAAGAACTTCAGAACTTCACCCACCGATCCTGCCGCACTTTGATGAAAACGCCGAGACTGAAATTCATACCGACGCAAGTAGTGTGGGCCTAGATGCTGTCCTCGTTCAGAAAACTGACGGAGTGGAGAAGGTCATCGCGTGCGCTAGCCGTTCCCTGTCCAAAGCCGAAGCTAATTATTCGACAACTGAGAAGGTGTGCCTTGCCATCATCTGGGCTACGTCGAAATTCCGCCCATACCTGTGCGGACGACCGTTCAAGGTGGTAAGCGATCACCACGTACTGTGCTGGCTCGCCAGTTTGAAGGACCCCTCCGGCCGCCTTGTTCGATGGAGCCTGCGGCTCCAGGAGTTTGATGTAACCGTCGTTTACAAGTTCGGACGCAAACACTCTGACGCCGACTGCCTGTCACGAGCCCCTGTAGGTGCACCACCGCCGGACGACGATGAGGACGCCTTCCTGGAACCCATCAGCGCCAGCTCTTTTGTACAACAGCAACGCGCGGGCTCCGACATAGAATGCCTCATCGAATAGTTGGAATGCAAGGTTTCTTCACCCCCCGCCTAGTTCAAGCGAGGATTGTCTTCGTTGTGTTTAAAGAACGATGTCCTCGTGAAGAAGAACTTTGCAGCGAACAAGACAGCCTACCTCCTTGTTGTACCTGTACGTCTGCGCGGAGAAGTTCTTCAGGCCTCACACGACGAGCCGACAGCTGGACATCTCAAGTTTTCTCGCACCCTCCGCCGTATTCAAGACAAGTATTACTGGCCCCGACTGTCTGCCGGTGTCGCACATTATGTGAAAACCTGCCGAGATTTTCAGCGACGAAAGACCCCTCCAACCCGACCAGCAGGATTTCTGAACCCCATTGAACCCCCCTCAAGGCCCTTTCAGCAGATCGGCATGGACTGGCTTGGCCTTTTTCCGAAATCAACATCTGGAAATAAGTGGATCATTATAGCGACCGACTACCTGACCCGCTACGCCGAGGCAAAAGCCCTACCGAACGGAACAGCAGCAGAAGTCGCCAAATTTTTTGTGGAGAACATTCTTCTGCGACACGGCGCCCCCGATGTGCTCGTAACTTAGAGAGGAACAGCCTTGACAGCGGAACCTACGCAAGCCATCCTACATTACAGCCAAACCAGCCACCAGAGAACAACTGCATACCACGCGCAGACCAACGGACTGACCGAGCGCCACAACGAAACCGTCGCCGATATGCTCGCCATGTATGTCGATTCCGAACACAAGACCTGGGACGTCATCTTGCCTTACGTAGTCTTCGCCTACAACACCGCAGTGCAGGAGACCACCCAGATGACGCCTTTTAGGCTCGTCCATGGCAGCAGAGAGGCCACGACCACGCTAGACGCCAAGGGGCCGAACGTTACCGAGGAAGATAACGCCGGCGTCGCCGCCTACCTTCAACGTGCAGAAGAAGCCCGAAGACTTGCCCGATTAAGGATCAAAGACCAGCAGCGCACCGACGCCAGACGCTACAACCTATGAAGACGCAGCGCCGAATACAAGCCAGGAGACCGAGTCTGGGTTTGGACGCCCATTCGCCGCCGCGGATTGAGTGAAAAGCTTTTGCGCCGCTATTTCATCCCGTACAAGGTTCTTCGTCGGCTAGGTTAATTGGACTATGAAGTCGTCCCTGACCAAATGACTGCATCCCAGCGACCCCGCGGACGACCAGAAGTGGTCCATGTCGTACGCCTAAAGCCCTATCATGCACGCTAAAGGATGCCGTGTTTCCACAACTGGGTTTTTGTTTTTGCACGATCCGTTTTTCATTATTTATAGCCGCATTATGTTCTAGAGCATCGAGTCGATGCTTCTTTGACAGGAGAGTAATGCCGCGAATCTTTGCAATGTTTTGTAGCGTTTGTTTGTTCATGCTTCAGGGCTGCCGACACACCGTATTGTCGCTTCGTTTGTGACGGAAGACGCGCCTAGATTCCAAGCTTTATCTTGAATGTCCGCTATCAGCTTTAAAAAGAGCACGGCCGGCAGCGGCGGAGATTCTGTTCGACCACCGTCGAGCACGCTTGTTGCTACGCCGCCGCCGAGTGGTTCAGCTCTTTGCGTGCGCAAGTCGGCCCGAATAAAGAGTTTCGTTTCGAAGACATTCTCTCTGTGTTCCTGTTCGCCGGACTTCAGTCACCACTACGTGACAATATTTCCAATTAAATTATTCTGGATGAACTATGCACGTTATCCTTGCATAATTTGTATTTCGATCTGCCAATACGAGTGCCTGTCAATCCGCGGTAAGCTCACCGTCACTTGGAATGCACTCTTTTAATATAGGGGGCCATCGGATATGCTTCCTTCACATACTGGGTCTGTTCTGAAAGTAGTAGGACTCATTTTTTAAAATAAAATTTATTCAAGAGAATAGTACAAACGATTAGAATTTTTCAAAGTAGCACCTTTGCGCACCTGCACGCTGCTGTCAATGAGTTTTCGAGTTTTCGTACGCTTCCATGAACGCCTGGACCGGAATGCTGTTGAGCTCCCTCGTCACGGCCTGTTGAACCACCTCTACCGACCCATGATGTTTCCCCTTGAGCGTCGATTTTATTCTTGGGAATGCAGAAAAAGTCTGGCGGGGCCAAGTAGAGTCTGCAGGGGCCTGAGGCAGCGTTGCCGCCTTGTGCTGGGCAAAAAATTGTGGTCCTCATTCACATGATAAAGAAGATTCAGGCAGACCACTTTCCGGTTGGCCTTTTGCTCCTATGACAACACTCCCGGCACCAACTTCGCGCACACTTTCCTAATGGCTAAAGTTTCTGTCACGATCTCAAAAACTAGGATTTCAGCGATGCTCAAGTCATCATCAATCATTGTGATACTCATCCTACAATCACTGTTCAGTAAATGTTTCATTTGCTACACGTTTTCGTTGGTCTTGCTGGTCGAAGGGCGTCCGGAGGGGTCGTCGTCTTTCACTCTTTCCTGACTTTCTCGGAACAGCTTGTGTCACTCAAAAAGCACCTGGTCTACCCATGGCAGCGTCATTGTAGGCCTACTTAATCATGTCGTGAGTCTCTTTGCCCGTTTTATCCAGATTTGCACAAAATTTGATCGCATATCGCTGATTCAGTAAACGCTCTATAATTCTGCGTGACGAGACGTGTCGACAGGGGTTCACAGTACAAGCGACCTGCTCTCTTCAACGGCCGAGAGCCGACTGCCGATTTTCCCAGCATTCCCAATATCCCCCTTGAACGATTCTGCACGCGCAGATCGCCTCTCGTCCGCCCGTTCGCCCAGGAAAAAACCAGTCCTACTACTTTCAGAACAGACCCTGTATGCCCTGCTGAAGCCCATTGTTCAGTTACTTCGACTGAGACATATTTAACTGAAGTTTTTTCGTGTCCCACAGTGCATTTTCCTGTATTTGTTACCCCTATCGTTCTCCTTCCAAATGCGCACTACGCTGAAGCTAATTTCAAGCCATTACCATCCATGTTCGAGCCCCATACTTGGGCACTGCAAGCAAAGAACTGTTCTATAAGTTGCTTTTGAGGAATGTGGTCTTGGCTGCTGATCAAAAGTTTGCTGTCAACTCACGAGCTTAGAATCACCAGCCGAATTACAAAACTGATGAGTCACGTAGAGGAGTCAATTTGAAAATATTTATATTTGTTTAGTAAAAATTTGTTTCAGGCGAAAGTGCACTCACGTTGCCCGATTGAGCAAAAATGGCTTTCGCTAGTAACTTCATTGTTCAAAGAGGTACAAACCCAACATTTCGACCTCGATCTTGCTATTTGGTTTGTTTCAAAAGGGTAAGAATATGCGTTCGAGCAGCCTTCAGTCCCTGCGTGAGTAGAACAAAATTTAACCTATAGAATGTTTTCCAAAGGCTACTCCACTTTTTCATCCACATCAATTGACATCAATCTGCACTTGCCCTAATAATTGTGACGTCTCTGAACCAACTAGTTCCTCACAAGAAGAAGTAGCAGTGCTTATGGACGACCGTGATGTCAAAGTTCTCTGTAGAGCTGGCACCGACCGGCGTCAGAACTGCCAGCACAAAGAGAATTGTAATGAATTTATCATCCTGTGCACTGGCGTTTTCAGCTCATTTTCTTCACAATTAGAGCATTAGGCTTCCTTGAAAGGAAAAAAAATACTAACCAAAAACTTTCTCTCTGCAGCCTTTTAAGTAAGTACACCCACAACGCTGACAGATTACTAGGACGCTGAGATATGGCAGTCTGGACTCTTAGTTTCAGCAGTGTTTTATTCAAAGTGCACGCAGAGTACACGCATTATGCACCGCCTATGTGCAACTTTATAAAGGAAATAAAATATTAGAGCTAAATATCATCCTAGTCCACCCAAATCGAAGTAACGCGCGTTTTACTTCATTGTAGGCATAAAATTAGCGCCAGTAATAACGCGGAGAATTACTTCATATTAGACAGATGCAATACATTTCTGATTTCAAGGTATGCTTTCATGGACATCGGCAACTGTTTACTGATATATAAGCGAAACATTGCTTTCAACCAACTGTGTCACGAACATTGCCTTTTGTGTTGCATTATGTGAATAGCTCTATGTTGAAAGGCTCAGTGAAATGCGCCATGAGTACACTCATTACTGCATTTGTCAATGCACCCCACGGGGTATTTTCAGTACGTGAGTCCCCCCCCCCCGCCCCCTTTAAGACTTTTCGTTTTCTGGAGTCAACGCCCTTCCTGATGTGTTCGTTCCCGCGTTGCTTGGTTCTGTTTGTATACTCGGCATTGCAGCAGCATATTTATCATATGCGTAACCTTTACTTGGGTCCCACCAGCAACAGAACTGTTAGATGCAGATATTTTGTGGATGTATTCCTTTTCGGTTCATGCGCTCTTCCACTGCTCTTGTGATCAGGTGCGGGGCTATCCACTACGGCATAGGGCATTGGGTGGCTTTCAAGCTGCATCAACGTCACTTTTTCCCCTGCTTCCTTTCTCCTTTGTTACTTGTGCTTAATAAATGAGGGTTAAGGAAATACTAAATTAATTAATTAATTAATTAATTCAAAGTGCTTCTAATGTGCATAGATTGTTCGGAAGAAAGGTGTTGAAATCAGGGCATATATGGTGAGTTATTCAGAATATTTATTGCACTTCCCTAGAATGTAACAATATTTCACCGACATCATCGGTAGCATGGCCCATCAGTACCGCCCCCAATGTTTGCAACAATAAAGCCCCATTCGTCTATATTCCTGAGGTGTTCATTGATCCATAGCCGAAACGGTGATACACGAGTGTGCACCGTCCGTGCACGACTCTTTTTACCCGTCGTGACGAAGGACACAATTCCATACTGCACAGACTTCCCATTCGGTAGACTTCTTGTAACAGGACTGCCGGAGTCACCCTGTAAAATACCATCCAGCGTAAAAAGAAAAAGACAACAGTTCGACTCCAGCGCTCATGATCCCCGCAGAACAACGGTGCGCGTCTAAACTATAAAAAAATAGTGGCAAATATTATCCATGTTTTCCACGTTGACCAATGCAAATGTGTAACCCAGCAGATAATATCATATAACTATTGAATATCCCTTTATAGTTTTAATTCGTCTGAGTTTGGCTTGACAAGATTCTTTTTTTTTTCACTATCCTTAGGCCACCGACGTCTATTAGCTACTAAGATTAGAGACCAAACTTGATTACTAACATTTCCTTAGCCTCGTAATCTATTAATAAAATTACCCCTAATGACTGAACAAACGTTCCATAACATTCTAAAGTGCTGAATTATTCTTTGATGCGGAATTTGTATCAGACAGCAGGTCGATTCAAGGCAAGCGGAAATTTGTTCTTCATAAGCAGAAAATAAATAGGTACCCTGGCACCCCTATCTCTTTCACGTTTAGGTGGAAAGCATATCATAGTGTACCCTCCTGTAAAAGAGTGTTGTAAAATGGCATTATTTCTACTAAACTCACTGGGAAGACAAAAATATTCGTGGACGTGTTGAAGTCAACGTGCGATTCGGTCATTTCTTTTATTTTCTTACAGTTGCAGCGAAGCGCTCAAACGAAACATTTGTTTCGCATGAAATAAGAGCAGCTAACGGATATATCTAACGTTTTGCTTCTTTCGTAAATACTTTTAAAATTTGTAAGAGCGAATATTTTAACATAATTTCTCCTAAACTCAATACCATCCATATGGTATCATTTTTTACAAGATTTTTTTACATTTTTTCATTTTTACATGCCTACTAAGAGAGAACCGTAAAAAACCAGGCATCAGTGACTGCACACTAGGTGTCACTGTGCGCAAGCAAATGCTTTATGGTCGCTACGTAAACGAAGGCGTATGTTCCCTAGCTGACATCACCTCATGACAGCACGAACAACAAAGGTTTGAAGCAGACTTGTGCTGTGATCTACCCACCATCCATGCCAACTGATGAGGGTTCCAACTGCATAAAACTTGCGAACTGCTCAGCCTAAGGCTCGGCCAATGCTTGACGAGGGCTTTGTCACACTTTTCTTCAGTTAATGCATTTGTAAAGTAGTACATAATATGCCGGGGGACCTTGTTTTCTGCATGAAGAAGAAGTCATATGAGATATGGTGTTCATAATTACGGAAAATGTCGACAAAATCATTGCACCTCCGAGAAAAGCTTCCCTGTATCTGCTACAATTGTAGGTAAACTAAAGCGGATGTTTTTTCAGTGATCGTAATCAATCACTGGTCTCACGGTCTAGGCTGTAGGAGAAGGAATTACCTTTGACCTCCAATACGTTTCTTACTGGAGGACGCGGCGTCACAACCACGTAATCGCTAAGAAACGAACGGTACGGTTGCCTAGGATGCGGCGCTGAGAGCCCGCACGCTGCTCTCCAACGTATTGCTTGTGAGACGAAAAACTTTGGCCCAACACTTGGCATTTTAAGAGTAAAACGAAAGTATTTACTGACGCATGCGTCTCCTGTGAGTGCGCGCTGTGAGATGTCGGGAAAGAGCGCGAGCAACAAAGCTTCTATGTGCATGGGTATCAAAAAGGGCGCTATAGCCAGATGGAATAATAGCGTGCCGAAAACACTGGAAATTTCATGTTTAGGTTTATTGCTTTTTTATAACATAGAGAGAAATCGCTCGCATTTGATTTTTTTTTTAGAGAACTGCAGTCGTATTTCGAATTGCGATTGGACTTTGATTTCCAACTACTGCATATGATTGCGCCGGTCTGCGCGGCATTACCGCTGCTCGGTGGCGCTAAAACAAAGGAGGCACATTTAAGAACAACGAGTTTATAGAGAGGGCTCGAATTAAGCCACTTAAGATCTGAAAGTACCACGGGCAGTAGACAAAAGTAATTTTCGTAAACGCATTATGCGGCCAGGCAGGAATGGTGAAAAATAATTGTAATTCAGTAATTAACTAAAATTCATTGTCACCTGTTTATTTACTGCAGTTGTCATTTATGTGTATAACAAAAATTTAGAGGCAGTGGCGTTAAAATACTTGCACTTTGTAAAATTTCAGTAACGCACCGGTGTCCTGACATATATGTAAAAAATTCGAGACAAAAACATCTAAGCACACAGGTGACACCGCATTGATCATCATGATGATCTTGCCATGTGTGACGCAGCGGTTGCGTATGGCACTCCGCCTGACGAGAAGGTGAAATTTCAGATGGGAGTGATCACTTTCGTTATTGGGCAGCAAAACAGAAGAATCTCGGTAAGCGTGGCATGCGGTGAGTGCCATTTCTTTCTCTTTGCCTCTATAGTAGGCAATAAGACGTGATGACGCTTTACACTTCTAGTGCGGCCAAGCACAGGGATACAACACTGTTGTCCAGGAAAGAAAATTCGAGACCATCGCATGTAACTCTACGTGATTCTCATGTGAAGGGTCCGTACGCTACAGCTGCGTCACATTTGCCAGGAACTTGATGACTAGCGCCACGACCTCGCATGCGGGACTGGAAACATAGGGTTGAAATATTAGACGTTCTTTATTCAGAACACATGTGCGGTACTAAAATCGTTCGCGATTAAGAAAACTTTTCAATACCGCTGTCTCCATTTTCAATATGAAAGCGCGCCCTATGTGCAGCGAATGAGAAGTGCAGTGTTAAAAATTTAAGTAAAACTGAGTCTACGATGACACTTTTTCTCATACTTTGAGTCTGCCTGCACACAAAACATATTTACAAAAACAACTGGTATGTACTCCTCTTCTTATCTTTTAAACTATTTGTAAATCATAATGTAACTTTATTTAAAGTCGTTCCTTAATCTTTGCATACGTAGATGGGGAAGGGAGGGGGGAGCCTGGATGAAAATACAGTGGCACATTCAAATTTTTGAGTATTCAGTATTTCTAAATCCATTACACTTCACTCTTACTCGCCTAGCCATGCGCAGAAAAGATGAAAGTGGTTGCTCTTTCAATGGCCCACCACTGGCAAACTTTCTTTGTTATTATACAGCGTTCGGAAGTCCAGTTTAGTGAGCTTTGCCGCACTTTTTAAGGCGAACTTTGCGGTTTAACCTCTTTACATCGTCAATCGTGGCATGGAATTCGTCCAATACATTTTTAAGAAAATAAACTCATCTCTAATATAGAGGTTACTGAGGCGCCCAAAAATAAAATTTATTCCCACCATTTCTTAGTACAATTCCCTAAAACCCTCCTGAAAATTTGGGCGAATATTAGTAATGAGATTAATTCTTCCTATGCCCAATTATTCCTCATTTTTTTCATAAAACGTTTTATGAAGAACAACGGTTCCTGTGAAAAGCTCACATACATTTGCTTCTTCATTTTGATTTTTTCTTTTAAGGCCTGGAAGGAAAATGTCGGCGTAAACGCTGCTGTTGCGACCTAATCAAACGCATACTCACAGTCTATCAAATCACTATACAAGGGTTGTTTATATCCTGCTGTTCGCATAATAGCTCATTAATGGTGTGAATATCGCCCAGTGTAAAGAAACGTTTTGAAATGCCAGCACAGTCGCTTGATTTACAAATACTAGCCAATCTTTTCACAAATAGTTTCCAAGCAACTAATAGTCATCTCATCCGTATGCAATTTTTGAAATCCCAGAGAATATTTTTCTAATTGAGAAACTTTTAGCGCTTTTCCCAGCTCTCAGCACATTCGATGGCGTGAGGGATTGCGTACACGGGATAAATAATTTTGCAGCTCTACGTGCCCGCCGCTCCTGAACACATGTTTACGTAATTGGTATATTTGTTTACTTAATACCACCTTTGTACTTGCTACCTCTCATTTAGTAGAAGCCTTCTTTGGCACATCTTCATTTGCCGGGCAATATCCACCCCCCAGCACAACATACTTTTCATTTCCTTCATAAATTTCGCGGCGAATCTTTACAATCATTGTCAAAATTTTTCCGTACTTTTAATTTCTTATTATTATTCGTAATTCCTACGTGGTTCGTGACTGAGTGTTTATAGTTGATTTTTGCCTACCCATACTTTCCACTGTACAAATTTACCTACTTATTCAGCACCGTTGCGTATTCATTATCATCAGCAGCAGCAGCAGCCTGACTACACCCACTGCAGGGCAAAGGCCTCTCCCATGTCTCTCCAATAAACCCTGTCATTTGCCAGCTGCGGCCACCGTATCCCCGCAACTTCTTAATCTCATCCGCCCACCTAACTTTCTGCCGTCCCCTACTACGTATTGCGTATTGGGCGAGTCTATTTATCGGTTGTCTACTTTGAGCAGCACATGCACGATACTCTTCATATTCTCACGTAGTCGTGACTGCAGTCCGGAGAGAAAGAATACAGTGAGAATAGAATTCAGATGTAACTCTTTATTTGGGCTGGATTGCGCCCGCAAAGAACTGAATAGCTAGGCCGTGCCGCAACAACAAGCGTACTCGGCGGTGGTCGAACAGAATGCCTGCTCTCTCAGCCATGCTCAATTTAAAGCAGATAGCGAACTTGTGAGATACGATGTTCGAGGTTACTATAACATTCTTGAACAACTTAAAATCGGCACCGCCTAGATGCGATAAAACAAGACAAACTTGGTGGCGTTTTACATCCCAAGCAAAGCGATAAATTGGCATGCCAGCAGCTTTGAAGAACCAACAAACACAATGATAGCCGGGGCCACTATACTTGTCTCGGATGCTGCGGAGGGTGAGACATTAACCCCAGACGCCCAGCTGTGGGCTGGTCGTACGAGCCCTGCAGATCTTCATCGCGAAGACTACTCTGCCTCCAGTTCAACTGCCTCGCACTTAAGAGTTGACAGTTTTGCAAGTTCTCTTCTTACGGCGTAGTTCGATGATCCAGCTATTTATCTGTTTTAATCAGATCTTTCCTCTGCTAGACAGCTTCCCACTACTTCTCTGCAACTATTGGACACATCTTGATTACATTCCGAAGATTATCGTTTTTTTTTTTCGTTCTACACTATGCTTGTCACCCTATGTTCAAGCGGAATTTATGCTATCTAGCGAGATGCTGAACTCTTTTACTTTCAGTCTTATCGTTAGCTGGCTTAAGGGCTTCTGCCTCACTGCCTCATTGCAGTAGTTCGTTCCTTAGCCAGTGCTAGCGCTTCCCATCTATTGTTTGCTGCATCTGTCCTTCATAGATCATTCACAATATTCTGGACGGTCAAATGGGTATGAGTATGAAATTTGCACTAATTTTAGTCACGCCGTTCTGTATTCACCAATTCTATGACATGTTCTCGTCAGAAAAAACGCAGTTATAATTCGTAACCAAATCCGTCCTTTGAGGTCTACGAAGCTGTGCTTCATTCCATTCCCTGAAATTCTGCCGTAAACGCCACCTGGCTGGTAACTGCTCATTCTTGTCTGCCAATAGTCAGACACAACTCAAAAACGACAAGATTCTGCAATCTAAAGGACTACTGCAGCCAATACAGCCACCGCTGTGACATGACGTCACGTCCTTCGGCCATACGGTCTGCTCTTGGGCCGAGTATTGATCGGTCACTGAGACCTTTAACATGAAAAGTACCTTAAATGAATGGAAGGCTGGGATAAGGGTTCTTTTCGTCTTGCGGAAGTTTACACCTTTATGGATGCCTTGACTGGTCAACTCCATGGCATAAAAGCCAACTCTCATGCAGGAAAGCTTGAGAGGGGGTGTATTTACTTTGGGCTAGAATATGAGTTGACGGCAAGCTGTGAGGATTCACAATAGGCACTGCGTTATCGGAGACATTTGTTCTATGAATACCTTTCACTTTGTGAGGCCAATACTTATCCATAAGCTAAGCTGTCAGCATCAGTGGTACTTTCTCTGAGTACACTGGCCGTGTATTGGCTGACCGAGAGAGAATGAATAAAAAGAATGGACTAACACACTGTTCCTCCAATACTCTTACCTAATAGGACCAGTGCGACCACAGTAATCGATTTAAAAAGATCATTTCACATCTTATTAACAATAAGGACCTTGTAGGTTCGTGAGAAAAAGTTTAAAAGTTTTCACCAAGAACAATGGTGTCAAAGATATGTCTAGACTGTGACAAGTTTTTAGGAACGAATTGACATTTCTTAGCCACAGCAGTTGTATCCTGAGACCTTGCTTCTCAAACAAGGCTGAGAAACCGCTACATTTTATTCAATGGTAGTAGTAGCCAACCAAAAAAGGAACACAATGAAGAGTATAAGAACCTCAAATTTGAAGTTCCTTTAGCCTGTCTTCGTGTGTCGTATTAAATATTCACCCTCACCTACGTCCTCTGTGCTTTCCACGTGCCGTTTCTTGTTTTCTGCTAGTACTTTCTGCTATAAACCGACCTCATTAACAGGTGCTCCTGCAGTATTGGTAATTTTTATAGTGATGCAGGGCTTTTATGGTGCCCTCTTTTCTCAGTTTTTAAAGAAACTTTTTTGCATTACACATCGTGACCTCCTTCCTTTGCCGAATCTCTATGTGGCGATGATGTTTCATTTGTGCGTCAGGCATCGAGAACTCTTTATTGAGCTCAGCTGTTTGAAATTTTCATCGCCAGTCTTAGAGGAAACTCTGGTATGAATTTTGGAACGGTCAAAAAGATCACTATTGAAAATCCTTTAAAATCGTTTGCCTTGATTACGTTGCTTTTTGCATTAGCGCTTGACTGTACGTTTATTCACGCAGCGTAGATTTTTATCGTGTTTATCAAAGTTGCCTCCGCGCATTCTAAAAGGTAGCCATGAAAGCGAGGTGAAAGTGCAGCGCAATCGAGCTTGCTCTTGGGCCAGATATGCTTGGCTAAATAATTCTTCACAGTGCATTACAGAGCAAGAATTCTGACTGTCCTCGTTGTCTTGTTTAACAACTCCTTTATGCGGCACTATTCTCTGACTGAGTTATTGGATTTGTTGGTTACAAAAAAGATATGATACAGATCAGAAGTCCGCACTACTGCCAGTTATGGAAACAAAATTCGATGGAAACAAATGTAACAGCTCGGTGCTAGCTCAATGCAATTTCCAACAGTTCTTAATCATCGAGTGCGTCTCCAACAGCTGTGCTTCTCGGGAATTCAGACAAAGAGGGCATTCAGACAGACAGGGCACGTTTGCACGCTAACTCGGTAACATTGAAAGCTATAAACGAATCGAGGACCTCGCACGAAGTCACCACGAGAGCCGATCATCGAAAAAAATTGTTTCTACGAAGACCACGTGCAATAATTTTGTGTTCTCTTATATTTGTCGCTCAGTACATCGAAACGCTTGAAAAGTGCGACTGGTTGTCCCTCACAATCATCTCCTCTCACCGTATCGAAATTTATGCAAGATAAGGAAGCAATGTACATGTACACGGCGTTTGATGTCGTAGGGCAGTTGTTCAGATACTGGAAGCACCGAGTTTCTGAAAGCGTCGGCTCACTTAGGGTGTGCTACTGCACACAGCTGCTCGTAACTTCCGTCGGGCGACTGATAACAGATTGAAATTTTACCAGAAAATGGTTTGGTTTATGGTTTATGGGGTTTAACGTCCCAAAGCGACTGAGGCTATGAGAGACGCCGTAGTGAAGGGCTCCGGAAATTTCGACCACCTGGGGTTCTTTAACGTGCACTGGCATCGCACAGTACACGGGCCTCTAGAATTTCTCCTCCAAAGAAATTCCAGCCGCCGCGGCCGGGATCGAACCCGCGTCTTTTGGGACAGCAGCCGAGCACCATAGCCACTGAGCCACCGCGGCGGCTTACCAAAAAATAGTCGAGTATGTACGCCACATTACGACCACCTTAATTAACACTGAAATGTTCAGCTCCCGTTGCCTTCTCGGACTTTATGAATGAACGTGAAAACAAAATATTCTAAATGTGTGTTTCGTGAGAAAAACTGGCTGTTTGTTACGCTTGAGCCTTCTTTGGGGGGGGGGCTGTAGAAGCGTATACTCTGCCAATGAATACGGCACACTTAAAGAATAACGTTATTATTATTAGGAGATGGCGTATTCAAAGAGCCTTAGGCTCAAATTAAAATTTGAGTTATGCTTTTTTGTGAGTATCTTTATAAACAAATAATTAACTGTTTTTTCGATTGGCTAGAGCATTATCTTTGAGAACATTGAATGAGAAGTGATTTTTCCTCAGTTTCCGAGCTGCACTCAAACTCCACCCATGCACCTTAGCACAGCAATCAACTGTGGCTCCTAAAGCGGTACCCACAGGAACTTTAACTCTTGACTTTTCATATGCGCTTTCTCCTTTACTAAAGCCAGCTGAGGGAGCATTTGCGGATGCTATTATATAAACCAGTGTGCTAATTACAGTCATTAGTAATAATGACGATTAACTTACTGAAGTTAATAGTGCCATATCCAGCCAAAAGCATTGGACCTTCATCCGTCCTTTCGTATTTTCTTGGTAAGCAGATTGGCCTGACAAACCTGTTGAACTTCGGCAGGGCTTGTTCAAGCTGAAAAAATAGTCATCCTGTGATAACCACTTCTACTTCTAATTGCGGCATTCATACGTGTTCAAAAGTTTTGTTCCTCGTGATGGAAATGTGAGGTAGCTTTAAAAATCGCATTGAGTAGATACTTGTCCGTTTGCACTACAAGCTTCAGCATCTTTCAAAGCATTCTTGAGCAGGTTTTAACTCTTCCATAAAAATTTCATTTCGTTAGTTTATGGAGAGGTTTATTATTTTCGTTTAGATGTCTTTTCCTGCAGAATTAGGCGTCTTATTGCTCTGTAAGGTACAACATTAAAAAAATACAAGCATGGTGTTGCAATTAAAACAAAAGCGTTTGTTTGAAAAATCTACAGCCTGCATACTTTACTTGAGCAAGCCTTTGTGAAGGCGATATTCGCCACACAACATAACGGGAAGAAACGCGTCGCGTATAAAAAAACTGGCACTCCTGGACTGTGAGGTGCCAAATATACAAATCCTTTATCATAAAAAAAAAACGGAACACGCTAGCACAATCATGCCGAACCTTCCAAATATAAAATTCTTTCAAGAACTGCCCACAAAGTCAAAGTAGTACTGTAAGTGCCCAAATAAATGCTTTTGAATTCACATGAATGAGTGAGCTCAAAATAGCAAACTCCTCGTGTCCTACAAGGGCTAACAGCGCTCAGAATAGCGTGGCTTAACAGAAAAAGGTCTCAGGCCAGCGTAGTAAAGGACACGCGAAAACGGGACATTTTAAAGCACCTATAGGCTAAAAGCAGCACCGCTCTTCTCCCGTCCTGCCCCGAACTAGGATGTAGAGGACATAGCATCTGTTCGAATTTGCTGCACAACAAAACACGAGTATTTTTTCTTCTTTCGGAAGCAGCAATCGCGCTCTAAATCATGTGCCCAGGATCTTTAACAGATAGCACAAACTATGGTTCGACGGCGTGATTACACGTTTCTTTCTTTGACACCGGTATACGCCTAGTATGTTATTCCGCTTTTACCGTTCTGATCAAACCGTGACGCACTGAAACGTCGACGTATGTAATATACATTGCTCACTAAAGTCTGCTCGAGCCAAATCATTAAAAGAGCCGCCTTTGTACCTGAGGAAATAGTGTCTATTTTTAATACATTTAAGAGAGCCGGTCTCACCTTCAGGGAGCATTTCGCAGATCGTCGAGTGATATCCGCAGAGAACAGATTCGAGCTAGAGATCAGTAGGCAAAGGATATAAATTTGAAATGTGAAGGCCTTTATCGCCTTGAAATCGCCTCCCATTTCTTACGATTACTACTGACGCATTCTTCACGGCACGTACTAAGGTATCACCACCGTGACGTTAAGGAAATGTCTCAAATATACAAGCCTCAGTTTAAGCAAAATAACAAGAAATGAAAATAGTGTTGCCCGGTCCATAGCTTCGCACATACTTCACAATACAGTCTTAAAAATTCCACTTGTGTCGAAGCACATGTTACTTTCTCTTAGACCATTTCAAGTGTGGTCTTGCAATGAATTTGAGTAAATCCATTCACCAGCACCTGTTTGGGCCTTTACGCTGATGAACATGCTAACATTACTGACATAGCACATCCTCAACTCCTTGATCATAAACTATGGGCTGCACAAATGCAATCAGACGAACCGTTTGAGGAGAATGACGTAGTCCTGCTGTAGCTCACCGAAGAGCGATAATATCTGAATTTTCGAATACAGTTAACTTTTTACGGAGGGTACCAAATCAATACAATTATATATGTTTACCCTGCCAACGAGCAGTATTGTCCTGGCAAAAACTACGTAACCTTTGTTAGGTGCTCGACATACTCACAGTAGGTAGTGTTGCATGCCCACATCGTATCAGCTCATAACAGAATAGCACAGGTGATAATACGAGGTCTGTTAGAAAAGTATCCGACCTTTGGCCGAAGAAAAAAAAATCCATAACTGGAGCGTTGGAAACCTAATTACCTTCAAAGTAGTCTCCTTGGGACTGCACACACTTCTACCAGATGTGCTGCCACTGTTGAAAGTATTCCGAAAAGGCCTTTTTCGGAATGGAGTTTAGCTCAGCTGTCGTTGCAGCCATAATGTCCTCTCTTGTCTGAAATCGCGCTCCTTTCAATGGCCTCTTGATTTTGAGAAACAACCAGAAGTTGCAAGGGGCCATATCAAGAGAGTAAGAAGCCTGTTGAACTACAGGGATCTGGTTTTTCGCCAAAAAAGTCTGAATAAAGTGCGAAGAATGTTCAGGAGCATTGTCGTGATGGATGCGCCAATGTCCTGTTGACAACTCCGGTTTCTTGCTCCGCACAGCATCACGTAGGGGACGGAGGACATCCCTGTTGTACTCTTTGGTCATTGTTTGACCCTGGGGCGTGCGTACTCGTGGTGTGCCACACAGCGAGAGTCCAAGAAAGCAGTCAGCATCACTTTGACGTTGCTGAACACTTTACAGGCCTTCTTTGGTCTTGGGGACGTGGAATGCTTTTGCTGTGACGACTGGGATTTGGTTTCCGGGTCGTACCCGTACACCCAAGACTCGTCACCAGTGATTGTGGTGTTGTTGAAGTCGGGGTCACTGTTCGTGGAATCCAGCGTGTCCTGTGAGACTTCAACACGAAGCTGCTTTTGCTCCACCGTGAGCAGCTTCGGCGCGAATTTCGCCGCAACTCTCTTCATGGCCAAATCTTCGGTGATAATGGAATGTGCAGAAAACCTACTGATGTCCACCTCTTCCGCAATTTCTCGGATAGTCACACGATGGTCCCGCATCACCAGAGCGTTCACTTCGGCGGTGACCTGGCCATTTCGGCATGTTGATGGCCGACCGGAGCGTGGCTCGCTCTCCTGCGATGTGCGGCCATCTTTAAACCAGTTGTACTATTGCTTAATTTGTGTGCTGCTCTAAGCATCGTCACCGAAAGTCGTCTGAATATTCCGAATGGTTTCCACTTAGCTGTCGCCCCGTTCCTGACAAAATTTGATGCATTAGCACTGCTCCTGTCGCACCGCCATTTTGCTTGCACTAAAAAACCGACGAGAGCACTGCGCACTACCTCACTCAAACGCTGCCTCCCAGCGACTGACGCTATCGGCAGGCGGGAAAAAATTCGTGGATGTGCACGACGGTTCAAGGTCTGCTGGTGCAAGCGCGCTTGTTTCATATCCATCAGGTGTTCGCAAAAAAAAAATAAGGTCGGATACTTTTCTAACAGACCTCGTACAGTGTTTCACAAGTACGCTGTACCCGGGCCCGCTGCAATCAGACGCAAATCTACATACTAGAGTTATGTGGCGATGAAAGTAAGCGTTCAGTTCCGTATTGAGCCGCTTTCAATGTGAACGAACTTTAGAATAACGAAAACGCCACCAGGCAATCTCCACATTTCTGAGCGCTAATATACACACCTTTAAAAGAGCGATGTCATATCCTTTGTATGGGCTGAAGTACTTCTCGTGAATGACACCTCGTTCCACCCGAATGCAGGGACCCTTGTTGCCGACAGTGGTGTTGAAGAAAACTCTCAATTCTTTTGTAGTTTCGCCTCTTGCCGTGTGGAACATCAAAAACGCAAGAAAGGCAGATTCAGACCAGTATTCTTTCTTCAATGTTCAATAAATATTTCCATCTAATGTCATAAGGTTTTTTTGTTAGAAAATTGTATCGCAATGTTTGAAGACTGATATGTTGTAAACCCATGTTTCCGACTGCAGAGCGTCGGACGAAGTAGATTCGGAATTTTTTTTTAGATTATCTGAGTGACACAGATTCTCGGTTGCAGAAAAATATTTTTGCGTTTTGTTGGCTTCCAGTAAGTGAGGACATAGTCAAGAAAAACCGGTGATGTGAAAACTCCTTGGCTCATGCCGCTTTTTTTAACTTATTTACTTTCTCAGTACCGGCTTCATGCTTCGCCTGAAGTGAAAACCAGCTGCTGCATTAACAAACAAATAGATCGCAATATTTCACACTTCTAACTAAGGCGAATGGAGTGTGAATGCGTACTAGACTTCTATGATGAGGGGGAAGCATGCAATTGTTTCTTCGAGATTAAAAATATAAAGCATGACTTACACAAAATTACTCTGAACGAACTTTGAGTGCACAAAATCTTCTGCTGCTGTCCATTAAAATGCATAGATGTAATCGATTGCGGATTCACGCCAATGAGAAACACGGCAATTTAAATGGGGGACGATAAAGGTGCTCTACCTGAAATAGACATGTTGCTTCCAAAGGTGACTTAGATACTAAAACAACGCAAAATATAAGTAATTTGTGTCCTTTTTATATATGTAGTCAAGTTCTCGTGCTTTTACAAAAAGAATACGTGCTGGAACTTCCCTGAATTGTTATATGCACGGGCCGTGTTTTGGCGCAGTTTTCACTTTGATGAAAAAAAGGACGCATGTGTTCGCCGACGTTTATCAAAGCGCTTCTCATTCTTGCGATTTTTTTGCTCTGTCACACTGTACTTTTCCGAGAACTACTATTAAAATTTGCAAAAAGGTCCAGCCTCTATCTCAACGAAGGATGAAAATTCAGACCGTGTCTTTTGCCTAGGCTCCTTAATGAAAACAATAAAAACTGTTATCAGATTTGTCGTCATAAATATATTTAAGGCTTTTGCATACATTTGCTTCCATTTTAAATACATTTGGGGCAATTAATGCTTCTTTTCTTGCTGAGAATACCTAACCTAAAACTGGCAATGTTCGTACTGTCAAAAAGCGAATGTTGATTTAAAAATATCATTGCGGATTGTGCAGTATAAGCTGTGCGTACGGCACCCAGAAAGGATACGGGTATGCTCTATCACCCAAATATCTGATTCAGAAACGCCAAAGACTAAAAGTCTATAACGCCAATAAACACAATCAATCTTGGAGAGCAGTGAAATTTAGTAAGCGTTGGCTACTGATATAAGCAACTGTTAAATGTGAAAATCCAGAATACGCGGAAGAAAGGATGTAGCCTAAAAGCGGTTAAGGGGAAACTAGGCATACGCAAATGTCACATTTACTTGCAAAGACAAGGAGGGAAATGTTTCAATTATGGCTGACTGAGTTTCAGTAGATGAGGAGGAAAATAAATCGTAGTATAAAGCAGCCGAAATAATCACGGTGATATTGAAGAAGGCAGGGGTGCACAGTAAGTAAACAAGAACGGTAGAACTGTGGTCAAGGACGGCGGAGAGTTTGTGCTAGGAAAACTGGCCGCCCTTTATACACAATGGCTCGTGCCCTCCAGTGTACCGGGGTGTTGAAAGAACGTTAACTTTATCTTAGTCCGTAGAAAAACGGGAGGGCAAAAACTTGAGAGGAAAATAGAACCAGAAAAGTTACTGTTAATTACCATTTAATTACCATCAACAAATTTACTAAGGTAATTGCTAAGATATCAAGAACAACCGTATAGCTCAATCAATCAAGGGACCAGAGGGAGTATCTCCTTTACAATCGACCATTTTCCTGCCATCAATCGCGAGACGCAGACTTCGGGGATAAATGAAAGGGGTGGATTTAATTTGAGGACAATGGAGAGAGCAATGAAAGGGAAGATGGCTGGTGTAACGTTTAGAGTCAGGAAGAGGAGAAGTGTGCCTTGTAAACAACTCGACGAAACGATATTCCAGTCGAAATCAAGCATAAGAAACTCGCGTGGACAGGGCACGTAATGCGAAGGGTAGGTAACCGGTTCTCGTTAAAGAAAAAACAGTGCATTCCAACGGAATGCAGAGCGTAACTAGGCGCGTCCAAACGTCGTCTGCACGCATGGGACTAATGTTTTCGAGGATAAGGCTGCCGCAGCTGGCGCAAGACATAGACATTAGGAGAGACATGAGAATCGCCTGTGTTCTGCATTAGGTACGGATAGTATAATGGTGATGATCTTTCCGTTCAATTTTTTTTGTGCATGAGAAGTGCTTCTACTTTTCTGCATAAGCCGTTCCTCATTGTCTTACTCAGGCTTAGTAGGAGAGAGAAACAGTTAAAATGATCGAAACGATTGGCGAGCATTTGTTCAGTCAGAAAACCCGACCGATTCACGAAAATATCTCGCGGTGGCATTTCCGCTGCTCTTCTACATTTGCGAGCCCGATGGCCATCCGCCGGCGCACGAAAAGCAGCCGGAGGTACTGTGGACAGTGCTGGCATAGGAAAGTGGGTTTCTGCTCCGAATGCTCCCCTCTACCGTTTGCCATACTTCAGAACATATTCTACGTCCATCTGGTGACGGCGAACTGTTTAAACGCCAAGCATTCTTCCTCATGCATGGCAGGAGTTCACCGTTGCCGAAGCATCACGTAATGTATCACGGCTGGCGTATGGGCTGCATTCCGCATCTCACCTCCACTATAAGACGTATGGAGGCCATAACGGCCATAGGCAGGTGAGGTGCACTAGCCTTGTCACGTCGTCTTGGAGCACATTACTATCATCAGCTAAGCTGACTGCAAATTATCCTCTAACAGCCCAGTGTCGTGTCACCCCTGCTGTGAGCTACACTGGGCTACACAGCTAGACCCATGTCCGCGGCTCAACAAAGGCCTTCGTGGCTGACCTCCTTTCAGCGGATTTTGCATGTAAAATCTTGATTTCCCTTTTAGAGTGTAAAATTAAGTGCCTTAGAGCAACAACGCTTCGTCCTGTCATATCAACATTTTAGTTTGCAAGGTATACATCTCCAGTGCGGATTAAGAAAAGCAGACCTTGAAATTTTACTGCAAATTAATGTTTGCAGTTACCCTGGTTTCAACTATTTCTGTAATAAACACTGTTCTTGAGTGACTTGAAAGAAAGCGTTGATAGCACTATGGGGCAATGTGGAAGCATTACCTTTTGTAGATGCAGTGGGCTGCAGTGAGAACAACATTTCGAGTTATAATGCTTCCGCCGCAGAACCTTGCGCTTTTCCCGACAGGAAACATGAGTATTTTCACCTATATGAGGAGAAGAAATGTCGTCGCAGATATAAAATTCTGCAAGTTCCATCTACTTTTGCACCAAATACATCAGCTAAACAGACACGATTGCATGAAAAAAATTAGAAAGTGCTTTTTATTTCAAAATGCTGTCACTACAAGCATCTCCACTACAGGGGAGCAGTAAAGGACTTTTTTGCTTCAGTGACTGCGCAAACAAAAACATGGCAAATATATTTGAAGTTATGTGTTTTGAATGACTAATATTGGAAGCGCTATTAAACGGTGGTACTCTCCGCGCCAATTCCTCAGAAGGTGCAGTTCCTTACCTGAAGCTCTTAAGAGCAGCTGCAGACTGAGACAGTTGTGGCTCATTCCAAAGCATGTGGTTGTATCAGAAGCTTTGTCGTTGTGAACTTAAGTATTCCGAATGTATATGAGTCAACACAGGGTCTCATTTTGCGTGCTCGCTGGAGGATATCGAACTTGAAGCCCCGCTGTGACCGTTGGAAACCTAGGCATATTTTCTAATAAACAGTTTTCTTGCAAGAAAATTCAATCGACGAACTTATCAACTTGAATTTATTCCCTTGATCGTACCCAGTGCAAAATTGAGATCTCCTGCTTTCGTTAGAGCACCAGTCAAGCTTCAGAGCTTGTCTCGGCTGCCATAAAAACCAGTTATTGAATCCTCGCACGAAAGCAAAGAGCAGCAGTGAATTTTAATGTTCGATAAATAAAAATAATCTCTGATGGCCTCTGACGTCCATAACTTTATGCGCCAATAGCGGCATAATAACAAGATGTGAAGGTCGAAAGTACATCTCTTGAAATATTGCACAGTGAAAATTTTCAATTCGCTTTGTGGACAACCTGACCCTTTTTTAAATCTTGTTAGTGGCTTTAGGTTATTTTTCTAGTTTTAAAAACTTTCCTCACTATTCATTGTTCTTCTCGTTAGAGAGAACTTGCATCCTGTGAACACAGTGCTGTGCACTGCACGCGAAACCACTGCGCGTGCACGGAGAGTGATTAGCGGAGAGAGTGATTGGCGGTTTTGCAAGTAAAGTTGTCCACAATGCACAAATTTGAAATAACCTTCCATTATTTATCGAGCAGGAGAAAAAAATCTCCACGCACGTCCTGTTCCTAGCATCATGACTACTATGTTTGAGCAAACTGTTATCAATTCTGAACATTCTGATTATTGCCAGCAAAATTTTACTCTGCAGGATTGCTATAAGCAATGTCTCTAGGAGCATCCCAAGGATTCATTGTCTAATTCAACAGTGAAAGACTGACTCGCCAAGCCCCACCACTGTGCGCCCGTGTGAATATTGAATTGAACTACACCATTTCTTTTTAATATCTGCAAGAAATATTCGAATTTTTCTGCTCAGCACACCACAACTTTCTCTCGTCTGTTTACCTAGCCGCACTTCTTTTTTGGATGTTTTGGATGTCGCAAGGTTGGCCATTAGTCATTCTTTCGAGCGTAACTTGCAAACTATCAATGCATGGCTGTAATTACAGAGATGTCGCTTCCTTCAGCGTGCGTGGAATATTCAAGGGACTGACTTTTGATGGATGTAGCAGAAAAGACAATTAGTCAAAATACTGGCGGAACAATTGCACTGCACGTTGCGAGTAGAGTTAGCAATTATTACTTTTTTTTTGCCAGAACAGACGAGTTTGTTTTGCAATTTCAGTCGCGAGGGTTTCGGTAAATAAACCTTAACATTTCCTTGAAACGATGTTTCAATTTTAGACGCCCAATTTGCAGGAAGCTGAGTTATTTTATACCATCGAAAACGATTCGGAAGCTTCACTTGTAAAAGCTGGAAAAGTTTGGACCACTTGCACGGAGAGCCTTCCCACGAAGTAGTATTTTTGCCGCGTTTTGCAGATATTGCAAACACCCAGGAAATAAAGAGAAGATATCTATGGTGTGTTTTTTTAAGAGTTGGGTTTCAGGAAAAGTGGAGGGTTAGTATGCCTCGATGCAGTCATGTGTTTGGTACTTACCAGCTTCACAGGTCGAAAATAATTTAAGAAGCATTCTTTACTAAGGAAATGCTCACTGTATATTATTTACTGGGCTTCGTTTTAACGATCTCGCGCATTGTTCTCAGTTATGGGTTTATCTTGAAAAAAAGAACTCTTGTCCTGAACTGCTCCCAAAAGTAAAGTAAATGATGATGCGCCTAAGTATCACTTTTACGCATACTCGGTCAGCCACCAGCAACAATCTAAACTGGCTGGCTCAAAATCGGTGAGCGTCTGTTTATTTACGAGTATTTTCATAATGATCAATACATAGCGCAACAGGCAGGCACACAATGAATCTATAAATCCAATATTTAATCAAGAAGCTTCTGCGCAATGCCGCAAATGAAACTGCTAAATTTCATCATACTTGATATTCATAGTTACTTTACCTTACCTTGTTTTTGTTTTCGGAGCAAGCAAACCGCATTCTTGTTTTCTCTGCACGCACTCCACTTTTATTTTCAGCAACAGTGACGAAATGTCGTAATAGTTCTCTCCCAATTAGTGGGTAGTGTCGCCACCATTGTAGCTGGCGCCATTAAAATCATGGTTGCCACTCAGCATGCGCTGTTTCCGGCCACTGTGTGACCAATATTTGGCAGACCAACAGCAGAGGCGAAGTTCTGCAGCCTCACAAAACCTTTACGAAATTCGGCTCCATATTTTTGTTTTCCTTGTATGAATACACAGCGCTGCAAATTTTGTACAGTCAGCAAACTGCAGGCAAACGATGCAACGTATACATTTCGCCACATAACTCTTACCAACCAAGGGACCTGGACCTTTGCAATCTCTTTTCCGTTAATAATTTTGCCGACTGGTTGAGAGAGTCCACAACCTAAAAGACAGAATATAAGTATTACTAGGAAACAAAATTCAAAATTAAAACCGCAAGGCAAACAGAATCAGAGGCTATTCCTCTTTCGCTAGCTGAATAGGATGGAAGCTGTTTTGTTCTCCAATGTCAATGATTTGACGCACGTGACCGAACAGCGGAAATTTCCTTAAGTCCTGCGTGTTTTCACTAGAAATAATAATTTAACTTCCATTTAAACATTTATTGGGAAAATCTAAATAATTGATATGCTTACCTGCTGAGCGTGAATGTTGAAAGAATGCATTCTATAATGCTAAAAGGCTGTGCTGTGCCATTCCATTGCTCCAGGATACTAATGACAACTATACTGAAGCTATAAAACTCTAAAGCAAAAGAATGCACCCGTACAAAGTGTTAGAGAAAATATCTCTCGTGTTTTTTAGTATCATTACATTTTCGACGGTCCGTCTGTAGATTTCCTGCGTTCAAAAGCTGTGCTCCTTGCTTATGTCACCCGCATGTTTCATTTGAATAAGTTTAATGTTCACACAAGAATAGGCTACAATTCAAGCTAACTTTCCGAGTTAATTACAAATCCGTCTTTGCAAAAGCTGCTGGCAATTTGTATAGTTCACGGTGAACACCAATAAAGCCATGACGAAAAGGTTCTCTACATTTCAAATTGGGAATAGTAAAAACTCACTTCGTACATTCACTCTGTAGCGTCTTGCCTAGATGGAGACATATGATGCAGAAAGTGAAAGAGAATTCGTCCGTTAGAGCCTCTTCAAAAGAAGCATATACCACTAAAAAGGAAGGCTAAAAAGTATGAAGAATTAAATTAATGCTGCTATCGCACATGAAAGCAGGCACAGATTTTATATTTACAAATGTCACCGCTGGGATTGATGTCTGGGTTGTTCTTTCCACTATGATAAAACAGTAGTGGCAAAATGATAGTTTCTTCTTCTTTAAAAGCCCTAAAGTCACTTCCAAAGCATCACCATCCGAAGTATTTGCGAAGAGTGCAAGAAGAAATGCTTATGAATTTACTGCTGGATCCGCGGCCTTTATACTTAAGCTGATACTTAAGTTGGAACTTTATGCTTAAGTTGATATCTTCAGCCAGCACCTAACACGAATTGCCCCTACTTCATCGTTCGTTTCCTTCAATTTTTTTTATTATTGTAGCTTTTTGAGGGCTAGGGAGAGCCACAAGAACTGTACGCTCTTTCCTCAGGTTTCGTAAGCTTTGTTCCATAAGCTGCAGATATCACGTGACTATGCGATGTACAGAGCCGAGAGAGCGTCAATATTGCCTTAAGTAATACCTATTGCTTCTCCCACCCGATGCATATTTAATTCATTAATAATAAAGGTAAAGCTTGCGTCACGAATTTTTTGCAATAAGCCAAGACTGTTTTCGGCAAGCGAGGTGATCCAGATTTGCCACTTGCGTGATTGAATGCGCTGAAGCTGCTAAAAAAAACGAGAATGTTTATGGGCATAGCTTGCGTGTACTCTATGAATCTAATCTAAAAAGTGGGAAGGCCATAAAAAAACATCTTCACGCTGTATGGTGCAGCTTTAGAGTCCTTATGAAGCTGAACATCTTCTTTAAGTCATCACAGCACTTTCTCCGCATCATCTTCAGCTATGATCCTCTGCCAATATCGCAGGACCAGTGTTGCATAAAACATATTACCGAAGAAACGCTTACACTTATACAATATTTATAAATTGCTGACCACATGAAAGCTGAGTTCATAAATTGGTGATTGTGCATGCTCGTAATTGCTTTGTAACGAAGTTCAACAAGGGGAAGCTTTGGGCCAGTTGGTCAGACATGTTGGGGAGGAGGAATAACCGCAAACTTGACAGGACTGAAGATCGAGAAGAGGACAGGACGAGCGGTAAACCGCTCGTCCTGTCCTCTTCTCGATCTTCAGTCCTGTCAAGTTTGCGGTTATTCCTCCTCCCCAACTTGTAACGAAGTGATCCCGGGATTGACATAGTTTGAAATAAAGAAGAGAGCCCTTGTGTAACAAGTCCAAGAAGTAGAAGAAAACAGCTCCTTACCTGGACAGAGAAAACACTGAGCACAAAAAGCGTAATGGTGATGGCGTCCCGAAGTGGTCTTCTTCGACAGCCCACCATAGCGCTCTTTCTCAGCAGCGCAAAAGAGTGAACGTTCTGACCATTGGCAGATTTCTCAGAGGAGGCCTGCGGCATGCAGTCATCAAGCTGGGTCGGTTGTCATAATTCCAGTGGCACCCAAAGCTTACCAGAAGGTGAGAAAGGGCTCCTATCAGGCGCTTCAGACAAGACGTTCTTGTTATTGCGCACGGTGGTATCGACCAAATGGTTTTCTACTACCGTCCCAATCGCCCCGCTCAACGAGCATGGAAAATGACAGGCGTTTCACGTGCAGTTCTTTAGAAAGCACCACAAAAGCGAAGATCTAAGAAGGATACTTTACGATCAACATAAGTGAACCTATAAAGCGTCATATTGAGGAGGTGCTTCAGAAGCATTCGGCTGGGTTATGAGTGCCAGCACCTAGCTGACTATCGGACGCTAGTTATATAGAATTTTTAATTGAATCGCTTGAAAGGTTTGGGGCTTCTAAGCCGTCTTGAGGGCCACTTCTTTTCTCGCTCGTTTGTATCCTCAGGAAAGGAGAAGATAATAAATGCTTCAGAAGTAAATTAGAAGGCAAGACAATTGGACTCCAATATACTTTCAAGCGAAACTTGACAGCACTATTCATAAAATTGAGAGATGATGAATATAATAAATACACGCTCTAAGGTAGTGCAATCGTAACAGCAGGTAAAAGTTTTGTTTTTAGTGGTCTGAATGCTCTCAATTAGCGTGATTCTTCAATTTTAGGCTGGAAATGAACTAAGACTTTTGCAGGCAACAACCAGACGCATACTGTACGACAGCACGAATGTTTTAAGTAAAAGGAAGTCCCTTGGTTCCTCTGAATATTCGGTCTTCAGAGAAAGAGTACTCTAATAATTTGTCCTGCAGGAGAGTGACGTACCTCTTCCTCTGAATTAGGGCAACCCTTTAAACTGGTGTAACAGGCTCCTAGAAAAAAATCAAACTCTAGAAACCTGTCTGCTTCTATTAGTTTTAAATATGCTTTTATGCACTTCCAAGATTGCAAAATTTAATTTATAGTGTTCAAATTGTCGCATGCACTTTTTAATTATGGTATACTCATTGCCAAAAAGTTCTCTCTTCGCGACAATATGAGACAAGCACAAAATAAAATATGCACTGAAAAGGCATCTCGTGAGGTGACAAAAATGCAAGAAAAAACAGAATTCGAATCAGTTATACAAGTGCTCTTCAGGGGCATGCACTAAACGAGAGGACTGCATAATTTCTCTGAGCACAGAAGCTGATGACGTAATTTTGCAGAGCGCAGAAGCTGAAGAATAACCTGCAACGGCTTCAGATTATTGGATGCATAGTTACGATGGTAAAGCATGAGGTCATTTATGCAAAGAGTCATGCTTTACGGTGGAGCGCCTTAGACAGCAGTTTTACAGAAAGACCGACTCTTTCAAACAAGACGTGCGTTCAGCGAGAACGTCAGCGAGAAAGTTAAGCGAGAATAGGAGACGCAGTAAACCGCGAAGCTCCCCCAGAGCGCGCCGGAGAGCCGCGCCGTACAGGAGTGCAGGAGGGAGCGCAAAAGACATGTCTTCCGTGACACCCATGGCCGAGTCGGCCAGGCCCGCCCGCTCGAGTTTCGAAAAACCGTGCATCCGCAGCACCCTTGAAATAGCCACGCTTCAATGGAATTCGAATGTTGGTTTCGTTTGCCGATGGCCGAGCTCCAAGACAGGCCCCGTCGGATTCGTCGCAAGCAGCCACGCTGCGACCCTGCTACTGCTCTATGTGAACACTCTCCTCTGCTCTCTCCCGATGGGCCACAACCCGTTGGTCTGTGACGAAGTGCTAAAAAGTGGCAGGCACTTTTCATAGAGAGAAGGGCAATACATCAAATTCATGGAGGTTTACTCGCGCGATAATGGCTTCTGAAATTAAGCCGTCGGCACCTCCAAGCGGCCAAACTGTAGTCCCAACGCAGAAATGTTTTCCGCATCCTGCTGAGTCAAGGGTGTATATGGCTTAGCCAGGGGTTACCGTCCTTTCCAGTAAATTTTATTCCTCCTATGGTATCAGGGCAGAATGAAATGGAGCCTTATTTTGCTTTACGAGAAGATCGACAGGAGGCGTTTCCAGCGGCAACTCTTTTGTATATACGATTATCGTGCAAGAAAGCAGATGAGTCCCACTCCGCGCTGCCACGCTTCACTGCCGTCGCTGGTCACAGCTGTTGGCCACCTCTGGTTGCAACGTCTTCGTGCGCCCTAACTGCTGTCCCAGTCCGTCTTCGTGGCCGGTGAATAAATCCCCTTTTACGTTTGCGGTGGTGCCTCGATCGTCATCCACGTCATCGCCCTAGAACGGCGAACTCTAGGGCGACCCGCTCCAATAGCTGAACTAGAAACCCCTGGCCTCACTACCGACAGCCATCGGCAGTGACGACTTGCGTCAACGGGATCTCGCTATCTTTACATATTTATTTATACATACTCATGGCCAAAGGATTTTGCAGGACGGTTTCAAGACTATACAAGATAGCAGTGCGGCCGCTGTAAAGAACAGAAAAAACAAGTAAATAATAAAAGAAAAGGGCACAGTATAAAAAAGCAAAAGACAAAATAGGTCCTACTGTCATAAATTTTGACACAGCCGCTAGATGACAATTGTATTACATCTCGGAACATATGTTTTATGTACACAAACTATCATCTTTAAATAGTAGCTACGAAATTCCAGCGAGACAACGTATAAAGTTTGGTTAGCTTGGTTTACAATTTGGTAAACGTTGGTAATGCCGCGAACCTGTGTACTGATTGTTGACTCTTTCAAGCTGTCGGCGCGTGGCTTTATCGCTTTGTTTGTGATGCAGGACGCGACCAGATTTATCTACATTGTTCGCATCTAGGCGGAGCTGATTCTATGTTGGGCCAGTAAGTTGTGCTGAATTGGCACTCCGTATCTCGAAAGTTCGCTAACTGTTTTAAATTGAGCACAGCCGAGAGCGGCAGGCATTCTGCTCGACGACCGTAGAGCACGGTTGTTGCTACGCCGCCGCCGAGTCATTAAGTTCTTTGTTGGCGGAAGTCACCCTAATGAAGAGTTTTGTTTGGAAACCGTTTTCGCTGTCTTTCTGCTCGCCGGACAGCAGTCACCACTACGTGACATAAAAGTTAGTATATCGTATGGCGGTAAATTCTACTCCTCTAATGCTCTGGCGAAAAACGAGTACTCATATACGTCTATCCAAGCTTATGCGGGTTTAATTTGGTCTTGGTGGCTGCTTATGACTTTTCCTGTCAAATGTTGATTTATTTACTTTTGTGTGCTAAGATTGAACCACTTTTTATGAATCAAATTGCGAAATTTGAATTCGCAATCATTTTGCGTTGTGAAATTGGAAGTAGGTTTAGTTTCTTGGATATTTTAATTACGGGGTAGATAGTCAATATTTTCGGAAGATGAACATCGCTGCCTGTCCCTTACATATTTTTAATTTTATCACATTCTTCTAACAGATCCGACACAACCTTGGGTACTTTATAGTGGGACGGGCAAGGGCTAAATAAGAAGCTATTTTGCTTCTTAAGAAGCATGTTTCAACTCTCGTCTCATGTGTTAGAGCTCTTTTCAGCTGAGGAGCGTACATTGTTATTACGAGTTTTCCGTTTAGCTCATTTTTATTCTGCTGAGAAAAAAAAAGATGTATGATCCAGTAACTTCGCAGATGTTTTGTCATAGAAATGTAATAAAATTTGTAGGATAGTGTATGACATCTCTGGCACATTGCCAAAATGAACGGCATTTTTATGACACTTTTCTGACCAACTGTATGAGTTAATTACATAATAAAACTTTTTTCAGCAGGTTATAATTTTACTATCTCGTAATCGAATGAATGTATCTTTTTTAATTTTATTGGTCAGCGTTGCATGCATAGCCTTTCTGAAGTTTATTTTCATTTTCTACTTACAGCACCAGTTGCTAATAACTTTTAAGGGGCAATTTATGGTTACTGTCCTTGTGGCTGGCTACTGTGATATAAATTACGCAATCCTCAGCTAAAATCTGTACCCATTTATTGGAGTAAATCTTGCGTGCAATGTCAATTATATAAATGAGAAAAAAGAACTAGGACATAAAAAAGGACATACCAGGTGGAAAGGCTTCAAGGCAAACTTTCCTAAGGATTTTTCTGGCCTGCGGTCTGCTAACCACGTTTAGAGCAGCGTCTGAGACAGCAAGCGCTGCAGGACTGCGAAATCTGGAGTCATACTGATGATGTCATGCGGTTGTGCAAAAGCACCTAACTTAAATCGATGGACGACGGCAAGATCACGAATTTTAAGCGCCGAGACGCTCTGTTTTTAATACTTTTGAATAGGTGGCGCTGATGCAATCCCTCTTAAAACGCAGTAACACTGGGGTCTTTGGTCAGCCTCCAAAAGCAATTGTTATTGTCTACCAATTGGGCAGTAGTTTTGACGACCTATGCAAGCAGCGTGTTTTAGTTCACCGCCCGGCTGATCTTCACTCGTAGGACTGGCCACGGACAGCGCAGGAATCAAGAAATAAGTTTGATGAGGTCGGACGTCAACTGTACCCGCTTCCTTGTGCAATGCAGTCAGTATCATGCTTTGTTCGGAGCTACAGCAAAAAACCAAGTGACAGGTCACAGAAGCTCTTCTTTCAGGTCATCCACAACCTTCTGTCGCAGCCCCGTTGCTATTTGGTGAGGCCGTACAGACCACATTTGTACCCGCCGCTGCGCCATCGAGCTACGCCGATGCCTTCGGACGGATCCTTTTTTCGCGGCGCCTCTTGGCTAGTCAGATTCCGTGTCTCGCCCACTCCCCTCACCTAGCCTCATGCTATATTTGCATGCCCTGGTCCGCCGCAGCTGCTTCATGGCGCGCATCGGACCACCGTCCAATTTCCTTTGCCTGCGGCAACTTCGGTCACGTCACACGCCACTGCTGACGCTATATGGCGATTTATGCCTCTTCACCACCTCGACGGCTTATTCGGCAGCCTGGGTTCCGTGTTCTGCTTAGACTGCCACCCGAGGCCTCTGGTGATCCGGCCTTCACATCTCGTCGCTTTCCTTCCATTCGTCACCAGTCCATCTCGCCAAAGCGCCGACAACCTCCCTCTACTAAGCCGTGAACTAATCGCCACACTTGTATTGACATGGATTACGTACTCGTCTGATTATAACTTTCCTCCTCTTTCTGCCGCGAACGTTTTTGCTGCCATTGTTGAAGTTGTTTTCACGCTTCCGCACGTCTAAATTGACTCCGCAATGATCGTCTGTAATGAGTAAAAACTCAGTCAGTCCCTTCGCAAAACGACGACTCTAATTCCGGCCCACCGCGAAATAACACGAGCCTTTCAGTCGACAGCCACTACTCTTTGCACCAACCCAGTTGTAGTTACGAATGTCCTGTGCTTTAACAAAATTTTAGTCCTCCCCCTTTCTTTCAGTACCCCACCCTTGGCTTGAATTTCCTACCCCAGATGGTGCCCTGATTGACTGCGTCCGTCCTCATATCGAACTGCCTGTACCCTGCGTAGTGCGGTGCGATTCAGTGCTTGACGAAATGAGTTCCCGCTCTGCACGCATTCTCTTCGCCGCTTTAGACGTCGCTATTCCAGCCATCAGCGCCGCTCGTATTCCTCTGTCTGCTCATCCTGTCATCGACGCCAGAGTTTTGTGTTTTCCGCAATCTTTGACGTCGCTACCCGTCTCGAAGCCCTTCGCGGTTCTTGTTTCGTAGCTTCCAGCGTTGCTTCGCGTGGAGTGCATTGGCCGTATTGGGTGCGTGAAGGCCTCTGGACCTTCATGGTCTCGGTCATTTACCTGGTAGCCAGGTTGAAGTCTTGATTTCCACTCGTGTGGCTTACGACCAGCTTCAGCAAGACTTTTTTAACCTTACTGTTGATAGCATACTTGACTTTTACAGCCGCGAGCAGCTTCTTAACTTTTTTACATCAATTTTAACCTTCATTGGATACCCAGAAGAATAGAGTTTCGAAATATTAACTATAAGGAAAGCTGGCGCCACCGTCTACGCGAGTTTCTGAAAGGGCACTTCATACACTGGCGAATGCCGGTAAGACAGCGTATGGTACTTCGCTTGGCCCTAAAACATGAGTACAACTGCAGGGTTAAAAAATAACGCAAGGAATCGTTTTTCTACAATCAATATGTCCTTTATTAAAATGTGCTTACTGTGCATTGCAATAAAAGAGCATTAAAGAAGATAGGCCTGAACGAGCACCGAATTTGTCCGTGGCGTGAGAGGGCTTTCTTTTCATGCCACGAAATGTAGGTAACCGTGCAAAATAATCATTTCTGTTTAATAAAAATGCTTTTCAGAGCGAATATTCTTGCACAGAAATTGCTAGCGTTTAATAATTTACACAATAGAACTTACGTTTTCGCATTTTGAAAAACAGAAGCACTACATTGGTGTAGTCGCGCTACTGCGGGACCATGAATAGGCTATATGATTCCTGCCATGAAAAACTTGGCCGAGCCCTCGCTTTTCTAAGGGAAACTAATTTGCTTGTGCTGGGTTCCAGGTTTCACTATTCCATGGCGCTGCTCTTACAGACTTTGCAAAGAACAAACATGAATTAGGAAGAAAAAAACTTCGCTCATCGTATATTCCACGCACTGTCTAGTCTCCCGCTCATATGGAACGCCATTAGTCGGCGCTTGCTCTCCTCTGTATTCATGAACTCACAGTGCAGCACACATTGGGCCTCAGCTGCATGAAGAGCTGTTTGAGTAGACACTGCTCTTCCGCTCTGCATCTTAAGCCTGGCGGAAAGCTCACGTCCGCAGTACCAAGTATCTCGGTTATATCTCCGCTCTTCGGTGAAAGGGCTCCCTACCTTGGGAAGGGAAAGGAAAAAGGCTCGCCGTGATACCCACCTGATCCTTTTCACACGCGCGCCTGTAAATGACGGAAAACATGGAGCGTTTTTACCGCGGCGAATCGTCGATTTTTGCCCGACGGAGCAGATTTGACACCCGGCGTCGAGAAAAACGCCCGCCGCCGCCGATCAGGACCGGCTAGATTTTGACGCGCGGCGTCCGGTGAGACCGGAAGCGGCGGCTGAAGCGAACCAATAGCAGCGCAGTAGCCCGCTCTTCTGGTCCGCGGCCTGCCGCCGCCAACATGGCCGCCATGGCCGTCGAGCTACGCCGTGTTTTCGGCACGGAAATGTTTTTATCGTGAAAATAAACGCTTCATCAGATTTGAAATGTCGCTTTTTTTGGAGAGCATGGCCGAATCTTGGATCGGAATACCTGCGCTCCCTCCCTGAAGCGAATGTGTCGAAGACAACCGCAGCCGCTGGTGTTCGCGGTCGAGCGGGCGTCCAAAGGTACTCAAAGGCATGCATTCGAGCCCGCAAATCTTTATAGATACTTCAGCGCGCGTGCTAAAATTTGTACTATGGTGTCGAAGTGAAACTTTCCTGATTTTAACAGAATGGCCAGCGTCACTGTTCTCACAGACCTCCTTGCACAGTCGTGTTTGCAACTTGTTGATCACATTGCTTTCGTGTCAAGGGGTACGCGGCGGAGCGCCGCCGCTTGAACGCTCCATGTATCTCCAGCCGGGCGTCGCGCCGCCGCGACGTTTACTGCCGCGCGAATGTCGTCGAAAAAAACGTCGCATGTATCCCGGCCTTAAATGCGCCGTTTCTGCTCTTTTGGATAAATGCAGACGAGTATCGGCTTCAATCCAAGGAACGTTACACGAACAGGTATCGTTTTAAAAATCAGTGGTTTTACTGTCATATATGAGGAGCTGCCAATGTTACTCTATTTCTGCTATTAATAAGTATTCATTTCTAGGGCACCTGTGTGAGAAATATTGTCTTCAAGAGACTCCGAACTCTCTCTGACTGGGCCCTTTCTATAAATTTTCATTCGTTCTTTAATCACCGGATCTCCTTCAGGTATTCAGACAAAAACGTAGGCAAGAGACAGGGATTGAAGTTTTATGCATTTAATCAACATTTGGAACCTGCCGCGGTGGCTCAGTGGTTACGGTGCTCGGCTACTGACCCGAAAGACGCGGGTTCGATCCCGGCCGCGGCGGCTGAATTTCGATGAAGGCGAAATTCTAGAGGCCCGTGTGCTGTGCGATGTCAGTGCACGTTAAAGAACCCCAGGTGGTCGAAATTACCGGATACCTTCACTACGGCGTCCCTCATAGCCTTAGTCGCTTCGGGACGTTAAACCCTAATAAACCGAACCAATAAACCAACTAATCAATATCAACTAATCAATATTTGCATTTTTGGGCACTACTTCTGTATTTGCACTGAACAATTTTATTCGTTGTGAAATTCACGACAGCCTGCTCTCTGAAAGCCTATTAACTTTCCTCCTCGAACAATGTAATCTAACTGGTGGAGACGTACGAAAAAATGGAAGGCAGCGACTGTGCACGGTGGACAAGGAGCTCACTTGATGAACAGTGCAGTGACAAAAGATATAAAATACGTTTGCACACGCGAGCAGGCGTGATGTTCCGGGGTGAACCTATTCAGGGGTACAGTTGCTACAACTTCATAATCGCTTTCTTTAAAATGACTCCAGTCGCTCAAATCCGTACGTCATCTTCTTATCAATACACGAAAGGTGACGCAAAAAAAAAAAATCACTGAGAAGACTATCACAGTCCGGAGCAACTGCGCCTCACCGCGGTCGTCCACATATGCTTGTGTTGGTACTTTATTCACAGATTATACACGCAACCATAAAATAAGGTGCTCTCATTCGCTGAAAACAGTTCAGTGCGAATTCTTGCGACGTTCCCACTTCGCACAAAGGCTGAGCACTTTTTTAATCCACGGTGTATAGCCAGAGATTCTTGTGTGGGCGCTCGGCCGCTGGCTCTTAGTGCAGAATGTGAAGGAGCTGACGCCGACCTGCACGGCTGGTGTTCCCCTGGCGACGACAGTCAAAGGTCCACCTGCTTCGCCCTTTCAAAAAAGACAAACAGAAGTTCAAAAAGGGATCGCACAAGAGTACTGTAATTCTAGGTAGATGAAATTAATTAGTGACACCTCACACAATAAAAACATTGATAGGCTATTATTCAGTAGATGCGGCCACTCTGGGCTAAACGCTTCACTTGTCCCTTTCGATTTTGTCTTTGAGCTGTTTCGTCTCTTTCCTTCTCGTTCCGGTTATTAATTTCGGCGTACAAGTTGATCTTGTTTTGCTTGTCGAATGCGCGGAGGTGGCACGCGGTAGTTGACATCGGCAGGCGCTTAATGTGTACACTGTTAAATTCGTTTCTACGCAATTCCAAGTGCCACCGCTGTGATACTGTAAGTTCAAGCTTTCCTCTGCACTGCTGCTCTTCTTGTCGGGTGTGAAATGATAAGAAAAACTTTTCTTAGAAACAACCTTGTGTAAAAGGCTGCAATTCGCCTAAAAAATGAGTCGTAAGCATTACCATCTCGTTCTCCGCATTTTGTTTCCTTAAATAGTATTTTTATCCTTGTCCTCCTCCCGAATTTACCACGCGCAGACAGAATGGTGAAGGATGATGAAAACAGTGAGAAGCAAAGCACACAGTGATTCAAAAGGGTTGAAAATTGGGCGAGTTGGTACGAATTCATGCTGGTGTGGCACCACAGGGACAGGAACAGAGACAGAGTGACAACAACACAAGTGCTCTTGTTGTGTTGTTGTCACTCTTTCTCTGTCCCTCTCCCTGTGGTGCCACACCAGTATGAATGAGCACACAGTGATTACCTGCCAGTAAAACATGCTGCTTGAGGTTGTGCAGCATTATCGATAGGTCCAAGCCAGCGGCAAGCTAAACTGGACCGTGTGTGCCACCGCCGGTTCTAGTCCGCCTCAGAGCAATACACACTGTAAACTTGTTCTGATCTTCCCCATTCTGTTTGGTCTTCTCATTTCTTACCTAAGTCTTCTACTTTAAACACAGGATGCCCGCGCTGCTTTTGGCAAATTACATATTCGATGTTAATGCAATAGGTGAAAACAGTACGATGTAAACATTTTTATCCCTATTCTCACGCAATGGTGACTGCAGTTCGCCGAGCAGGAAACCAGCGAGAATGGCTTCTAAACAAAACTCTTTATTTGGGCTGACTTGGGCCGCAAAGAACTGAATGATTCGGTGGCGGCGCAGGAACAAGAGCGCTCGGCGGTCGTCGAACACAATGCCCGCCGCTCTCGGCCGGGCTCTATTTAAAGCTGACAGAGACCTTTCGAGATACAGCGTGCAAATTTGCTACAGCAATCTGGAACAACGTAGAATTGGCTCCACCTGGATGCGATCAGTCAAGGTAGATCTGGTCGCGTCTTGCATCACAAAAAACGCGATAAAGTGGCGTGCCGGCAACATTGAAGAATAAAAAGAAATTAAAACTGCAAACATTCACGGCACTGTTAGAAAAATAAAAACGAGCACCTGCGCTCCGCCCTTCTTCAGATACTCGTGTCGCTATGCTTCGTAAGTAAATTTCTCGGCTTGATTTTCTAGCAGGCTGCGTATGAAATTTTACGTCCCGAATTAATGGCCGATCGTGTGAGCACATTTCGCTTGAAAAGACACTCAGGACTACGCGAATTCATGTTCTACTAAAATTCATAACTGTGTTTTTGTTCCTGGCTTATCATTGGCTCAGCGGCAAAAAGGTAAGGTTATTACCCATAAATTTTTATATGTAGAAGGTTTTACCGGGCTCTCAATTATAAATGCAACGTTAATGAATAAGAAAAGTACATTAGGATATCCATTATAACTAATTTTAGGTTTGTTGGCTGGTATCGTCCAACCCTCTAAGATCCGCGCTAAAAATGCATCATGGAACCGCAATCGTTAAAAGGCAACTGAAGCAGTTTTAGAATTCGATGAGTTTAAGGCTGCCGAATGCGCGAAATGTGCAGGTAAAGCCTGCGAAATCGTTTTGCTCTAGCATTTCAAATGGCGGCGTAATCGCCGAATAAAGTCGTTGTCGGCGTTCAGGCTTCACTGAAGTACACAGCGACGGGACAGGCCCCGATAATGACGTCACGTATGACGGCACTAAGTGTCCAGCGAAGAAACTGTTATTCCATGGAAGAAAACTGACGCCATCGAACCGAAGCTCACGATGCCCTGTTTGGCGCTATCTGACGACGCACAGCAGCATGCACGTGTAAGCAGCGGACATCTGAAATTTCGGCAACAATGACGCCACTGCCGAGTTTCCTCGCACTCCTCCAACATCGGCGCGGTTTTAATCGACGATTATGTCACCATTTTAAATGCTAGTACAAAATACTTTGCATGCTTTGTCTAGAAGCTTGATAGATTCGAATTCTTGAATAACCTCGAATTCTCAAAAAACCGTTTCATCGTCCCTTTAAAAGAAGCCGGCAATTTTGAGGCCAAGTAAGGCATTGGAAACTTTGATTTTTTTTTTTAAATATTAATATGACTCTTGTTCTTCTCAAAGACATGTTTCTGCAAAAACCGTGAGAAATAGTTCAAAAAACAACATCCTGCGCCTTTCGTGGTATTAATGTCTATGGTTTATTTCTCCACATATATTAACTAGAGTTTCATCACCCCGATCCATGTGAGCTCCCGTTACCGCAGTTACTTTGGAGAAGCATCAGATTCAAAACCTGTTTTTTATTTTAATAAGCAGTTAAAAAACGGTTCTGAGCGTCTCTGTTTTTGAAATGCGATATATATACCATAAGCGGCGATTTGACAAAGCCTAGTGTCAGATGAGTAAAAAAAAAAAAGGCTGCTTTTTCAATTATGTCTCCTCCTGAAGTTTGGGATATATGATTGCTCTTATTCCTGGTAATGTGCTATGCCGTACTGATAGAACACGTTAACTAGTGCCCCGTCCTATCTACGCATCTTCCTATCGCGACATCTTTTTCCCAGAAAATGACATTCCTTGAGAACTGTGCTACTTCTGGAAGCCTAAAAAATACATCGAATATGATCTCGAGCGTTATCCCTTGATCCATATTTCTATACATCAAAGAGCTCGCGTTTCTACACGATTGATCAGTTTCTCGCATTAGAAAACTTGTTACGCTGTGGCGTATAAATTGGCTGCTTGATAAAAATGAATTTTTTAGGAAAGAGCGCCCTTGCTGTTATTCTCCGTTTCTGTATGCTTCGTCTTTGTTGCGTTGGAGATTTTTGTGTCGATCTTAACTGCGGCGGCTGGTGCAGGGCGGACGCTCAGGATGGCGTGCTTTCCATTTGAGATGTTTTCGACAATAGCATTTAAGGCTTGTTGCTAACCCGCGCCAACCCTGATGACGAAGATAAAAAAAGACATGGTGTGTGTACAGTTGTTCGATAGCGGAGGCTTCGGCCTCCCCCCTGCCTTTCGTCACGGAGCTGAGAAAGCCTCGCGTTAATAGCGAACAGGTGACGGGTTGAGTTGTGGTACACTTATCACTGTCACTTCGGACTGGGGAAGCACTGAAGCTTTAGGATTCATTTTTATTTTAAAGCTTCGTTGCACCCTTGGAGCATGAGTTCTATGGGCGAAAATTCTCATTTTTTGCATTAAATATATCTGAACACCCCACAGTATACTTTTCCCTTGCCTGTTCGCCGCGGCCACAGGCAAGGTATAATTTTATTTCGCAATCGCGCCAAACCACTTTGCTTCTTTTTTTTGCATAATGCGCTTAGCTCGGATATACAATTTATGCAAAAGTGAATACAGCGTTTCTAAAAGCGCCTCATCAAACGGATACAGTGCTACGCCTTCGACATTCATCTATGTAGACAGAGGTAACGCTTCACTCACGCAAATTTTGTTTAAAAATTGTGAAAAGTGCTGCAAATAGGCAGGCGAGAAAAATAGGCCTCCGTAAAACAAAACTCAAATAACACCATAAATACACATGATGAGCTCTGATTTCTACAAAAAATAACGAAAGCGAAACATCCCCGAGGCTTTAAGGCGAGAGCTTTGCAATTACAAAAGAACCCGGCAGTGTAAGTGTGGTACATTTTTTTTGATAAAATTAATACTGTCAACCGATGTTGATCATAATATTCGATAACTTTAAAAGGTTCATAGGGCACCAATGCAAGAAAAATTTGTTGTGGTGTTTGAATACCTCAGTTGCCTATCTTACCTTAATACATGCAATGCCGAGAGAAACGGAATATTAAAATATTTGTGCAATAATTTTGGTGCCATATAAGTCAATTTTTGTATCATAGCTTCCTAGGTAATATAAGAACCTCGGTCATTTGCTCGGCCCTCTTAGCTGCACAGACAAGCAAGCATTTCTTATTCTACGAAGACCAGTCATATCCTTGCAAGACAATGACCACTAACATATTCAGCTTGCTTTCCTTCTTTTTGAATTCTTTTATATAGCAGTGTCTTGTATACCCCCCCCCCCCCCTTTCCTCCAATAAAAACAATCTGCACTTTGAGCGGAAACAAACAACTTCTGCACGAAGAACGTATAGCGTTATGTGGCAATGGACACCGATGCTATATATATTGCAATTATCATATCCAATGGCTAACCATAGAACTTGAACGGACTCATTACTTACTTCAGTTCAAAGAAAATCACTGAACATGTTGGCTTAGTTCTGTTGCCGCTTACCTGATTTATATTTTTTCCTTGCGCCTGTGTGCACAAGAGTGTTTTCCTTGTATCGTAACTTCCTTTTGGCATCTTCCAGCGTTTTGTGCACTCACTAGAGGGTAGCACTTTTTCACTGGCATACTGGAGCGTCTTAGGGCCTTGCTCATCTGGAACGCCAAGTAAAGGAGAGAGAACCAAAATCACTTTAACAGACAATGACCCACTCAGCGTGAAAAATTAACTCTGAGTTCAGCACCGGAGTGCGCAGATCCTACTGGGCCCTGTAAGCGACTGTGTTTAAGTTCTCCATCCTCCCCTGAGCGTAGTCCGGGCACGCATCCTCTGCAAGCTTCACATGAGCACCCTTCTTACCGCTGCTGCTGCACGTGCCCATGGGAAGGAATATTGGAACCACCCGGGTTTTTGGGTCTACGTTTACGGCACAGCTCTCGTCACTGATACATTAGTAACCTTCAAGATGCAGTCAGTCAGTTGTGCAGAAAAGTCTTTGTTTTTTGTCCAAGCGTTGCAGGATATTCTCGTTACGATAAAAAAGCAACCCTTTCTGTAGAGAAACATTCTAAATAACCCATGAGCATTTCTAGGTGACACCGAAGATATATTAATTTTATTGTTCCTATGTCGCCTTTTTTGCGGATTTCTTTAATTCGCTTCTGCGCAATAGCTTTTATTGAGAGGCTTATGTCTTACAGTGATATGCGCCAGTGTCACGTACAAGTCCGGACGAGTGGCAAATCAGCGGCACTTCGTAGCCTCAATTCAAAGTGCCTAAATGAAAGTTAGAATTTTTTGTACGATAACTTTTAGAGCAACACTCGAAGTTTGCTTGTTTCTGGTCAACAGTGTACCGCGCACATACAAACAAGGACGAGAAGTGTCCGCACCAAGCGCACACTCATGATTGATTTTGATTCAAAAGGAGACGGATTTATTATAGCTTCGAACCGACGTATCAATGATATATGCGCAGTCTAAAGCCTGTCTTTCTTTCTGACGCAATATGATCCATCAATCAACATGTATCAGGAAGAAGGCAGGTTTCTGGACTGAGCAAAGTCATGAATATGCCAGTTTGAAACTTATAAAATAAGTGTATTCTTTCGAACCGAAGTCAGTCGCGAGTCTTCGCTTGTTGGGCTCCCTTCTTGTCCTTGTTTTTACTATGCGCGCAGTAGCCCTGACCGACTTGCACAACAACGCAGTCTTAAATTTCATGTTAATGGGTGTTCAGTTGATTACAATGTTTTATATTTCTTGAATCTATACTCCGTTTCATACAAAGCAGGTAATGCTGACAAACCTAGCCCTGTTCGCGCAGGCTAAGTCCGAACCGAAAAGGCAGATCGTCATTAAATCAAAAAGAACCCAAGCATACTTCGTTGCGACCAACCTGAAGTGGCTGGAACCTGCTAGAGTTTGTGCTACCTCTTGCGACAATTTCGTCCTGCGACTCATCACGATTACAAGAAGCTAGGACTGTATGTAGCGATAACGATACGCAGTTCGTAGGCCAAAACTTTCTTACTCAGTCCGCCCCTAAGAAAGTAGTACACGCTCAGTGAAAATTATAACTAGAGAGCCCGAATACTGATCTCATCACAGCTTCGACCGTTATTGTTATTGCTACCACTTCGCTTTATACTGTTCTTTGTTTTCGTCCAAACAATCTAAGATCTAAAATTTCATCCGTAATTTCAGGTTCGCATTCCGCGTCCCATAGACATTAGTTTCCTTGAATATATTACCACTGAGATATCCCTGGACCTCTTACTTTACACCGCAGGAGCTTGCGTTTGCCGCTACTTCTATCACTGACTGTCTTTTTTTCGTTCTTACCTCACCGAAATCACTTTCTCAGCCTGCTAGTATTTGCCCCAATACTCACACAGTCCAGGATATATTGCTGTGCATGCATTGAAAGATATCGGTGTCCTAGCGTTTGAAGGATCAGAGCACATGCCAAACGTACTGCAGGAATTTATTTTCTGCTGGTTCTATAGTTTTAGTTTTTGTGCTTTTCAGGTCACTCACTGACTTCGTAGCTTTCACAAAATACATGGATGGCTGCTTATAACGATATCGAAAGTTTCGTTCGGTATATAGGAAAGAAAAAAATACATACCACTAAATCGGCATATACTCGTAAAGAGTTGCAGGCAGCTTGTTTATATACAGCGTGTGCTAACGGCACAATCCATTCGGGCGTTGTTCATGGAATAATTTAGTTATTTTTTTCCGCACACCTTGCTAGGCGCAGAATGTCCAAGTACCATTGATATAAGCTTCAGATTTCTTGAACATCTCTTAGCTTTCACTCTAAAAGCTTTCACTCTAAAAGAACATAGTTTTCCTTCGACAGTGGTTGCAGAAAACGCCACGTTCTCAACATGCACACCAAATATTGAAAACATCGAAAGAAGTTGGGCACAGTTGACTAATAAAAACACCCACCTTGATACTTTCCCCAGCTAGGTGCCGCCAGTTGCTTGTTCCTCAGCGACTGGCTCTTTCCTGGCAAACACACCGGCTTCACGAAACTGTCGAAGCGAAGCGGTTCATTCAGCTGAAGGAAGAATATAAGTCATAGAGGTGTAAGATATATGAAAGGTACAAAAAGCGCACCAGTGCGCTCAGGAGTAAGGGGACCATTCCCGCAACGCTTTTGGCGAGGAATGAGCACGCGTGCCACGTGGCTCTGTACATCGTTTTCTGCGTTGGTTTCAGAAATTTTACTGTTGTGCCAAGGTGCGTTTTGAGCTCAAAAAAATACCGGAAAGAAGACGAGATAGAAGTGACGGGGCAGGTTTAGTACTCTGTCGCAATAGCAGTCGCTGCTCGTTCAAAGAAGTGAGACCCTCCATTGGTACCAGGACGGTCAAGGTGACGCGTTGTCGCTGTAAATCAAAACTGGAGATAGGGACCTCAAATGCTTGAAAAGCAAAACGGGAAATGCTTGGGTAGCATTTCAGAGCCTGGAAGGTAAATCAGTTCAGTATGGGGGCAAATGAATCTTGAGGAATTAAAGATTGACGATGTATCCCTACTGAAAAATCCGGTATTAATTTGAAACCGGAACCGCATACCGGGTTATTGTACAGGATTTGCGATACCGGAGTATCCTGTGCAAAACAGGAGAGTCCTGTATTATACAGGACTGTCCTGTTTTATACAGGATATTCCGGTAATCCGGTATCGCAAATCCTGTACAATAACCCGGTATGCGGTTTCGGTTTAAAATTCATACCGGATTAGAGGACAGCCCTGTATTCTACAGGCTAGGCCCGTATTATACAGGAGGGCCCTGTGTCACAGGACAAAGGCAGGAATAAAATGCTTCAAATATATTCCAGTTGGACTAAATCTGCCCAAAAACTGGGACCATAAGTGTGCATGCCAAATGCTGCAATATACAGAGCCTCAGAAACTGGTAATCTGCGATTATCAGCGACTCGTATTGCAGTCGATGTGCAATTGAGTTATTTGCTCCCAGCTTTTACCAAGTATTGGTAGCTTGGTGAGTATTATAATGCATCAAAAACTCCAAAAGATGTTTATTTTTTTCGCATGTCTTGAACCAGCACACTGAGGTAATAATTTAACTCTTTGCGACGATCTGCCGGCGCTGGGGTCTCTACAGGGTGCTGGCCAATGAAGTAGTCAAAAGCACCTGCAGAAAAGAAAATATGATTGGTAGTACATAATGCCCCCAGCTTATCATTTAATTGGGCACTGACACACAACATAATGCATTGAGCACTGTGACATGCAACTTACGGCCAATGGCTTGTAGCTTTTCAGGAGTCATTGGCTTCCTGCCCACTGTCGAGGCTTCTGACTTCAGGTACCGATGGCAAGCTTGCCATGTCACGCTCCTTTCCAGGAGTTCTGGAGTCGTCCAAAGGCTGCGTCCTTGCAGAAACGCGAATCTTTGGATGCCACCATAACTGCTGCCCACGTTGCCGAAGGAATAAAAATTCCATTCCCGAGGTGGACCTGTATGCAATAATTACAAATGCATACCCCAGTAGCCCAAACGGGGCTCTGAATTGCGGGCCCTCGTGGGCGCAGACAAGCCACAGACAAGCCAGGCGTCTCAAGACGCCAGGCCCTGAGCATTGGCAATGCTCAGTATCGCGAATGCACCTCACGCCTTCCATATTTGAATCAATAATGTATTGAAAATCTGCGTCGTAAGATTGTTGGTGTGTAAACAGGTTGCTCGGACGATTCCGATGCTTGCGTGGTCGTCCTCCATTATTTACGGCACATACCGCAGCATCGATGCGATGCGTGATGTTTGTTCAAGGGCTTGAGCCGCTCCCCCTCAGGACGCTTATCGATGATTGCTCTCGCACGTGTACACCACATGCCTCTGTAAAGAAAGAATACAAACTATAAAACTATTTTTAGTCGTGTTATAATGAAGGACAAGCCATTTCAGTATGTAACTGAAAGAAAATTTTGCGCTATTTCGTCCCTCTACGCTGTGCAATCTACAAAGTTTTAGTCAAAAAGACACTGGACAGTTAGAACGTTTCTGTTGACGCCGAGCATATAACCGAGACGGAGGCAGTACTTAAAGAACAGAGTGATTTAAAATGCGTACTTGCGTCCTAGCAGCACGACGTCGCCGTCATAAAATCCGCCTTCACCGCCGTGGCCTCCACCGGTCAAACGTTCACCACTCACGTCTTTCGGAGCGAAGTCATTCATCACTGAGACAAGGATGATAGTGTTCCACCATATTTGCACTGGATGTACGCATGAAAGGCGATGTCATATTTGATCATGGATTGATCAAGGCAACACGAAGAAAGGCGCAAAAAATTGTACAACACAAACTCAACGCCAACGAGCGAGTGCCAGCGTGTTTTCGCAGTTACTTTCGTCGCTTGACACTCAACCCAGCCGCAGGAGAGAAGAAAAACCTGTTCCAAACAAACGCAGGAAACGCGGGGGAGGACTTCTGCATAAAGTCGCCGCGCAGCGACAAGGTGGTGTTGGCAGCGACCGGGCACAGTGAACAAGCAGAATCGGAAATTCTCGCCACTTCATGGAAGCCTCGCGGGGAGCGGGGTCGGGAGGGCGGCTTAAAATGCTCGGTCGTGGGTTGTAGAGTGAGCGCCTCCGCGCCGCTTCGGGGAACGGCACTGGGAGGGACAGGACAGACACAGAGGAGCCCAAGGGGAAGGAACAAAGGCCGATAGAAAAGCCAGGAATGAGCAGGGTTTTTTTTTGCGACCGGACCCAGGAAAAGCAGAGAAGGCAGTGAGGAGAGAGAAGAAAAAAGCTTAAAAAAAATTGCGCAAAGACGGGTTACTCGTGTAAGGTTTCTACAGGTGGTTTTTGTTTTTATTTTGTTCTCTCGAGCGCTGTATCTTTTAGCAAGCAGGAAGCGTCGACCTTAAGGGAACACCCCAAGCTGCCGGCTCCGTTGAATTAACCTTTTCTTGTTCGTCGAAAGAAATGTTCTGGGCGATTTGTGATTAGTGTGTCTTCCTGATAGAGTGAAGGGTGGGGCCGCTCGCGATGACGCTTGGACAAGTTGCGTTATCAATGGGCGATCACTTGACGAAGAAGTGCAAAGAATTCCTGCACGAAAACTAAGAATTTTCTTTCTTCATCGATGCGTCGCTACAGGCTGCCGCTAGCGAACATTAAGAAAGCTGCTGCAATGAACGCGACAGTAACAAACCTTTTTGAGCCTCTGGCGCAGTCAGCGGAGGCTCGCCATGTTTATCAGCCAGTCTTGAAGTTCTGCACTGTGAAATCCAGAGTAATCTGCGCAGGACTTACAAAGGCTGCTGGCGGATATATACTAGCCGTTTGCCCGCACACAGCCGCCCTGGCTTTGTCAGGGTGCTGCACGGGAAGCCAATATGGCGGTTGCCCGCAATTCACCTTCATGAAGCCCCCGCCTTTCATGCACAAACTGCATGTTTTGCCACTGCGAAGCTCACGCTTAGCCCTTTTCTTTTCTTAGCCCTTTCAACAAAACCGCGTATGTGTTGATTATCGCATTTATGCGCACGCTGCCCCCCCCCCCTTCCCCTAAAAAATATCTGCTGGCGTACAACAGTCAATCTGCAGACCAAGCACCAAAACCGCAGCACATATCGCTCTGAATACAGGCTGGTATGTCCGGTTTGAGCTCCGTACCGGACTAGTCTGTCCGGTTTCAGCTCCGTACCGGACTGGTCTGTCCGATTTGAGCTTCGAACCGGGAATGGACTGTCCGGTATGAGCTCCGTACCGGAGTGGTCTGTCCGGTTTGGGTTCGATACTGGACCGGTATGAACCGGTATAGCCATCAAACCGGACGGGTCTCGCCGGTGTGAGAGTGATACGGGACCGGTATGAAACCGATATGTTCCGGTAAAATCCGGTTTGCCGCGATACCGGATTTTTCATAGGGATTACGTGCTTTGAAGATTTTTACAGCTGATCCTAAATATCACGGCAACTAAAACACCTGGCAAAGCGCCATCGATATTGCATTGTTCATGTTTTCAGAGAGTGTGACTCAGAAAGCCGTGAAGAAAAGAGTGGAAGAATTCTACTTAAACCAAAAATTAATTTGCTCTAGATATGCCTCTATATATCAGGCAGAGGTAGGATATAAAATCCTGCAGCAGTTTTTTGAAATCTTGGAAAGCTGAAAGTTGATTTCAGTCACCTAAGATTGCACTGGCATAGATAAGTATTGGGTGTTTTGTGCATTTTTCCCCTATAGTAATGTCGAAGACAAAACACAGCAGTCGAAGACACAACACTCTGAGTTGCCACGACAGGTGTCAGTTCAAGTTATTCTTACGCCATACTAACTAATCATCGGAACCTGCAAAAATGTAGGCACATTGGAGAAAAGAGGCACTGTCTGTTTAAGCGAAAAAGAAAAACTTATTGCCGCTACCAAGCACGTTGATCTTGGTGGTTTTTCGCACCACAACCGGCTCTTAAATTAGTAGATCTCATACTTTTACGACCGCCTGAATGGCTATCGGACCTCGAGCTATGAGTTTTATAGGCGTTGCATCTTCATTTTAATATCTGTCAATAAAAAAAGGCTCTAAGTCTAAAAAACATGCGGGTATCCGGAAGGCCAGGAGTAGTACGTAATTTCTTTCGTCGCGTAACACAGTTCAAACTTTTTGGTTTCTGCATAATAGCTTCTCCTAAGGTTTCACCGCTTTGCACCCACTTTCATATCGCTGAGTCCATTCTCTACACATGTATTGGGGTTTGGTAACATGAAAGCTATCTAAATGCACCTCGAACGTGGAAACTCTCATGACCACTTATGCGCTTTCTTGAGGTGATGACATGAATTACGTTTTACTGATGTACTCGTTTAAGTTTTGTAAACGTCTGGCAAGTGCACCGCCCAGATTGCGTCCCCAAGAAAACGTAATAGCTCAAGCGCATTCCTCTACGTGGCATCGATGTCCGAAGCACTGTCCTCACGCACGACATTGTTTCAACACTGCGACCGCTATTCTCAAATTATGGGCATTGCGCTAGATGATGCATGGTTCGGTGCACTCACCGAATCTTGAAATAGCTAAAGATACAAACCTTACGCACTGCCGCAGTTGTCCTGAGCGTCCCGTGTTGTGGATGGTAATTTGAATTTGAATAACCCGGTTTTTAATCTTATGTATATAAGGCAGTTAATGGGACCAAGTACCACCGTACAGCCCTTAAGCAACTTCTTTGAGTCCGAGTAGAATTTTGTGAACCCTTACCTCGCCAAGCGGCCCGGCAAGAAGTTAGGTAGCTCACATTCACAACAATAGCAGTGAACAGACGATCATGGCACGTGCACCAGAGTACAGGACACTATACACGCCTAACTGTGTTATATATGGCCCTAATGAACAATTAAATAGGTTACTCAGCCATACACCGCCTTACCGGGCAAAACTAACACCCTGCTGAAACCACTTCCAGCTTCGAGGAAGTTACAGAGTAGCCGTGTCGCAAAACAGTTCAACACCTCCATGTGGAACAGAAGGATCACCGAAGGAGCGGAGAAACCAAATCCACTGATATGAAGTGCTAACGAAGGGCACGCAAGCTGTTCGCAGCTGCATTGCAATAAGCACTAATATATTCCCGAATTCATGAGAGAAAGCTTTCTGATTCTACCCGGTCGACAGGGCTAGCTATCGCTGCCCTGCACCAAGACCGCAGCTGTTATATAATGGGAGCACTTCATATTAGGCATATGCGAATAATCGATAATTTTAAATATCCCATCCAATAGTAAACTATTCGACATTGATTTGAATCCGAAAGTTTGGTATTCGAAACCTCGAAGTATTCATCTCGAGCGGATAACGTTTCTGGCACTCTTGCTGCATGCGGTTTTGTTTCAGCTAGCCTCCTCCAGGATGGGACCATGGTGTGCGCATATGCCGCAGCCGGTCTATCCATATTTTCTCAGCAAGAGACGAGAGCAGATTTCGCTGCCCATATCTGTACTTGGCAGGTGTCTACGGCCGCCCTACCCGCGGTGCGCCGTTACCGACGCGGCGGCATGTAATAATAAAGAGGATTAGCTTGTCGCGATCAACTTCCGCGCACCGCCAGTACTCACTCGCTAATTCGCTCCTACTGGACAGGCGTGCAAACAGCTGACCTCCTCTTGGCACCTTGTGGTATGCTCAGGACTATCGGCTCATGAGCAGTGGCAACGCGCGAAAGCGGATCGCACTATGCTAAATCTCTGTAATCCGAGGACACTCGACTCCCTAGACTTCCGTGGAACAAGTCTGAGCTGACTCCAGCTTCTGCAGCCGCTCTTCTCTATGTAAAATTCAATAAACAAGCGGGAAGGCGCGAACACCAAGGGAAGTTACCAGGACACACAAGCAAGTGGGGGCCCTTTTCCGGCACCTGACGCGGGGTGGCGCTGAGCGCGTGTTGCGTACGCCAGGCTCGTGTTTAGGAGTCACCTTCTAAAAGCGACAGCTGCGTAACGACGCAATCGCAATTAAGAAAAGCTGTTGTAGGCCCCACATAAAGGTCTCGCGCCCCACGTATGCGTTCGCACCACATGTAGGTGGGATTTCCCAATCGCAGAATCTCGACAGATTTATTAGGTGTGACAAAGCTTCAACGCATTGTTTCTTTTTTGATTTAGTGGTCTTGTGTGTTTGGAAATTACATGATTTAAAAAATGCTGATTTTGCCGTTAAACCTTTTTTTCTATTACAAAGATATTCAAAATATTCTCTTTGAAATTATTCGAAGAATATTACTATTTGCTTAGAACCAATAAAATACTATTCCACATGCCTACAAGATATACTCCGGCCACTGCTCAGGACGCCTTGTGTAACTGACTACTCCAATCCAGCTCGCCTTCAGATGGCGACTGAATGCTTCTCACAACATAGGGGAACGGGGCAGTCACTGTACTCGGAAAAATATCTCTCGGCATTCTGCTTCGGAGGCACGGACAATGTGATTTATGGCAGCTGGAGGTGTTATGAGAACAGTAAATCTAAATGTCTATTTAGATGTCACTGGGAACATGCTATTAAAAGCCGTAAAAGGTTGTTTAGCAATGAATGAATTCATGGGCGCTCAACTGCGTTGCATAGCAGTAGTCTCTACTGATGCATTTCTACTAGAGCGCTCAAATTCAAACTACTCCTCCATGCACAGGCAATCAAAAAGGAAAACAGAAAACTTGAACAAGTGTAGGAAGTAGAAAGGAAAAGAACCATCCCTCATACAGCTCATCAAAACTCAAATTTAGCCCTAGCGGTATCGGCGAGAGCACGGAGGAGACAATTGTGTTGTGCTGACTGATCGCACTACGCGGCGCTGAACACCGGCGTCCAATAGTGTGTCGCAGAAAGAAAGACGCGGCTTGAATCGAAATACAAAGTTCTCTTTATGGGTATGCCGCGAAGTTGTTAAAGGATCCCTACGTTCACATGGGGACCCCTGGCGAACTCTTTCGCCGGCATAGACAGACTTTTTGCCATCACACGTTGCTTTAATAAACATCTTCATCCATAATTAAAGGTGAGATTAATTAGTGACCCTAAATATCTGAGTCTTCCTCTAATGTAATTTACCTTCTCTGCGGAGTTAGGTGTTCGCAGAGACCTCTATTTATTTCACTGAACGAATATACCTCACTAGTGTAGAGTTAGCCTGTTGCACTCCGAAGCCAAAGGACAATTATTCGGTTGCGCCAAACCAACTTTTTTTTTCATTACAGCGAAACTGATTTTCTACATCACTACCCTCTCGACCAATCAACTTTCCAGGCACGCCGATCTTGGGCTTTCCGCCGAGCGGAGTCTTTACGCTGTTGTTTTTAAACGTGCAGTACAAGGCTTGGAAATGAAGGCCAAATGAAAGGGAAATGAAGGCCAGGACAAACGCAATCATTTATTTATTTTTATTTATTGATTTATTTAAGAATACTGTAGCCCTCACGTGAGGGCCGTTAGAGGAGAGGTTTTTCGTTTAATTTCTGAGGAACAAAAACCTCAGGCACCGACAAGACACAAAAAATATTATCAAAGCACGAACATAGGACCAGCAGTGAGAAAAAGAGAAAAGGCAACGCCAACAAAGTACGCGCAAATCCCTAACAAATATGAGAGAATCGTAAGAGCAACATGATCATTTGTCAATTCACCCGTTGCCTATAATATAATTCTAAAAGGCGCTCAAACTCTGACATAAATAACTCTTTGACTCATATATAGTCTATCAGAATTTCAGTTGCTGGCGCTACTTCAAGGATCCTTTGAATATGTGTTTCTTGCATATTGTGGTGATAAGCACCCCAGGTAAGACCATCGAAATCAGAGCGATAGGCACTTTTTAAGAAAACGCTTTCAGCATAAACGCCCACGTGCTAAGCGACCATCGATGACTTGTAAGTGAAAAGTATAGGCACGTCTGACCTATCACTGCCACAGCGCAACGGAAATGCTATCCGCTAGGCGTCCGAACGGACCGATAACGATAGTGTCTAGCGTTTACTATTCCTCAGTTTTAGGCGCTCTTCAGCATTTGTCGCCTGGAAAACATTATAGCCTTATTATTTTGCTTTTTTTCGCCGCATTTTTGTCCATAATTACGGCACTGCTTTTTGATGGCCACACCACACGCAAAACAAGCCATGCTTCATGCGGAGAAAACCCACCATTCTTATAGTACCAATGTGTAAACCGGCCCAGCCGCAGAGACAAAAATACCAAGATGTGAAGAGCTATTATATATAGTCATAAATTCGTACAGCAAACAGACTGCCGAAGTTTCGTTTCGATTATCTTACCATGAGCAGTGCAACGTTGTTTGCCGACGAGGTATTCTGAAGGTCAGGATAATAGAACACATTACTAGCCGACACGTACGGTCCCCTCTCAGCTATTGTGGTGTTGTAGAACACTTTCACCAGAGTTGGATTGCATATTCTGGAAGGAAATGAGCCGGAATATAAGATGCACATGATACGGAATAAACGTAACCACCACCAGTTTTTTTTTCTGCGTACGGAAAAGCAATAGAAATCTAGTTATTTGTAGAAAACTACTCTTGCCACATTACATAAGAAAATAGAATTTTTGTTGCACACTAAAGACAATCCCGTAATTATAACTCTAAGGATGTATACAAAGTATGTTCTCAGCAGACTTTACGAGTTCAGTTAAAAAATCACCCTTTTCCTGATAGCCAGGCAGCTGGCAACGCAGCACCTACGATCACGTGATTGATTTGCGTGTACTGATAACACGATGGACCGATAACTACTAAGATTATTTCTTCCTTCTGTAAACCTAGCATTGTGGCAAGGCATCCACCTATATTATATAGGAGCATCTGTGGGCGCGATGTGCAGCCGCGTATTCGAACGGTGAAAGCCAGCAGCTGTTACAAGCGTCACCCTATATAGAAACGTAAACCTCAAGTGTCAATGCACGAAGCAAGCAACAAAAATCTACTGAATAACAGGGACAACCATATATCTGGTTGAGCTTTCTGCCACAGCTGAAGTGCAGATGCGAAACAAAGGCTGTGCCTTTTCTCAGTGTTTCCGCATTAAATGTTTCTGAAGAGACTGTCGTGTCTGGCAGACGTCATTCAAATGCAATATGTTGCCTCCACTCTGTTCTTTCTATAAATGTTTGAAAATCACCAGCCAACAAAGTAGTGCCCTGAGCTCTTGAAAAACCCTATTGTCATTGCTGAGCTTAAGCTAGCAAAAAAAAACAGAAAAAGCCGCGCATTAGGCGTGCCTTCGAGACGTGTGCTACTCTACATACTTCACGTTGCCAGGTAGTCCGCCTATCATCTACAGCTCGTGAAAACACTCATTCGGATAAGAACAGTTGTAATCATAAGCAGAAGCACTGCAAAATTTTTAGAGTGCGAAGAGTGCAAAAGACTTTTTCGCACTGAAAGAAAGGAAACACAGTGGCGTGCAACATGCTTCACGGCGAGCCACAGTGAGAACCATTAGAAGGGCTTGTGTTGCAAAAAAAAAGCATCTCAAGGAACATGACTGGATGACAACTATGAAAGAGGTCTCAACAGGAAGCGGCTTAGAGTTGGACCCATTGTCAGATATATGCCAACAAAACAAGGAAAGTGAGCATTGTGAAGAAGCTTCAAGGTGCGCTTACCAGAAGAAATGTCTAGCGGGAAAAAGAGAACTCTGATTCATCAAACCTGAGAGTCTGATGTAAAAAATGAATCGCAATAACGAACTTCCATGGCGGGGTCGTTACATCATTCTTTGAGCTAGTCAAGGGTGCTTTGTGAAGACAGTGATGTCTCTACGTGTATGTCCTGTCAAGTCGTTCCATCTGCACGCAGTTGTTCACGATCTCTGAGCATGAATAATGAACCTGAGCCCGCCACTGCTACTATAGAGAGTTTTATAGTGGCCCATGCGTACATGTGAATCGTATCTGCTGCAGCAGTAAATTGAATGGATGGGTCCAGAAAAGCCAGAGAGCCCTGAAATGAGCGTTTTCATAAACATGAAGGGCTGCGTTGATAGTTTTGTTCGCCGCCTGGATCTGTCGAAAAGCCGCCTTTAACGAGTTACTTAGGAGGCAGACTGGCATGACAGTGTCCAAGTGATCAAAATTAGAATGGCACCCATAGGATGCTGCAGTTTCAGCCGGAGCACACTGCTCCACCAAGGAATTCAAGGACTTGTCAAGAAAAGAGCAAGCTGCGATCCTCATCACAGAATAATATATCCACTGAATGGCGATGACCAGGCATGTTGCAATTGCAAGCCGAAGATCTCAGACGGCAAGTCATGGTGCGCACGCAACTCAGTGACTGCCCTCTGAAGCCGAATGGCAGTGGCGTTCTGCTGAAGAAGAGTGCAAGGACTCACCAACACGACATTCTTCCTCGTGCACCTGATGTACTGGTAGGTCGAAGGGATTGCATTCCAGGCAGTGCAACAGATATTTCGCGCATAACTTCTCTCAAATTGGTCAGCCCGAAGTGTCATGCACGCAGGTCGGGGCAAAAAATGCCATGGTAGCATTGACGAAACAGTCCATAATTTCCATACATTAAGCTTCTTATTTCCAGGCACTTTAACCCATATTTATTCAATATTTTTTAACTCTAGGGCTTGCTATTGACGACTAAGCTTTGTTGATGGCGGGCAGTAACATTAAGATATCTCGGCGTGAAGCACATAATCAAACCCTGATCCGTACGCAAACCTTTACCTGCGTAGACCTCTAGCTATGACGCCTTAAAGGTTGTCTTGAGGGACGTTTTGAAATCACAGAACCTAATCTTGTGCTTGCGCGCTTTTATGCTAGCTTTGTAAATATAGGTTGCGAAATTAGGAATCAACTGATGTATGCATGATTCTGGACAAGCTTTAGCAAGCACTTGCGCCCACGCAGAAGTTAGTTTGTAAAGCAACTCACGTCGAAAATGAAAGCTATAACAAATAAAGGGAACATATTTCCTCTATAAAAATCTATCTGCAGAAGAAAAATCGCTAAGCTTTCTGGGAGGTGCACGAATGTCTGCTAATTTGTCGCAGAATGTTTTCGTGTTTAAAACGAGGGGCCATAATAGTTTCAGCCAGCTTGCCGTCTAATGGGTATGCGAGCTGTGAGTGTGGCATTCCAAGCCGCGTAAAAAAGATGACAGCGTGAAACGGTGCGATGCAGATTTCGGGGTAAATGGTATCTCTAGAATACTGGTGACAAAAAACAAGTTAGCAAGCGAAAATCCTCAACATAGAACAAGAGAGGCTTCATTTTCCTAAAAACCGGGCCTTGCACTGTTGGCCATCTGCGGAGCGCCCCATGTCGTACTACAAACTTTGTCTTTTTGCTCCTTGAGAGCCAGGACCATTGCCCTAATTTCTTCAGTGCTTCTGTCAAATTGTAAGCTATTCATGCTTATGTGAATTATAATAGAATAAAATAAAACAATTAGTCATTTAGGCTATTTTAACGATGGGTGCACGGTACAATGGAAAGCATTTCAAGAATTAGTTGTAAAGCTTTTCTGAGTAGTTTTCATTATTTCAAATAAAAAGGGCAGCCCTAGGTAACTACGTTTACAATTCAGCAACATAATTTTCTAGTCTTTAACACATCACATACACTGATAAGATGTGCTGTTGAAGTAACAAGAGACGATGAGAAGACTGCCATAGTTAATTTCTACTTTAAAAAAACGGTAAATATTCGAAGGGTTTAGGCCATGCAAAATCTAGTCCGAAAATTATTCGCTGCTGTGGAATAAGGGGAAGCCGATTCCCCGTGCGGACTGCGTCTGCAAACGCTATATGCATTCGAAAAACGCACCGTTCAGTTCCGCATGCAGTGTCTTTGCCAGACCGTCTGCTGGCATCTAGCTCAATGTGACAGCTTTTGTAGATTGCCGTAGTGGGCGGAAATTTGGCGCTTCTTCTTAAAATGTTTACTGTGTCAAACATCATGCACCAGTAGACTGAAAGTTACGAATGGGTGCATCGCGTCCCACAAGCTGTCAGATGAACACAACGCAGCCTTCAGACCTGTAAGCGGTGCTCTTGTCTTTTTACGTCAAAATCAAATATGAGAAGGTCTAGAGACAGGGCACAGAATGCCTTCGTCCTTCTGTACCCACACAACGGGCTTGGATTGGCACTTTTATGTACGGTCGCATTATGGTAGTGCGGTTGGCCATTGAACTTTTATATTTATGATCTATAAACACGCAAGTGACCGGGTGAGTACAAGATCTGTAGAAAATGCTATGTTAAACAACAGAGTTAGCGGAGCTGATGATCATGAATGGCTTGTGAGAGCCTCCGTGTTTTTTGTTGAGGATTCACATGCACACTTACAAATTTGGGAAGAAAAGTCGAAATATTTTTTCAGCATAAAACTTTTTTCATACTTTGAGAATTCGTCTCAACACAAACTTTGTGTTGAGACAACAACAAACAAACTTTTGTTTGCGCCTCTTGTAAGTAGTCCAGTTCACTTTTTTGTTCAATGAGTGCGTCGAATAACCAAGAAACCCCTCTTAACTTAGCCGAACTTCATCCATCTACATCCCATCAGATTGTCTAAATTTAAAGAAAATTCATTTGTTGTCAGTTCCGTGCCGTGTTGTTCACAGCTTGTAGCCGACAAAGCGCAAATATTAACTGATAAAAAAGGTAACTTTACAGCAATTCTCAAAATAATGCCCACCTTTCGCACTCGTGCCGTGACCTCATATCAATGGTGCAATGAAGCTTGTGTGTACATTATATAGTCTACTATCCAGGACATAAAATTTCGAAGCATGGTCCCGCGTTCCAATTCTTGTTTAGCGTTGCGTACGGGAAAAAGGAATGATTGCTTTCGTTAAGTGCACGGACAAAAGTAAATATTGTTTTCATTTGCATCGAACATTATTTTAACTTTGTAACGCATATCTTGATTTCCGCAGTCTTAGCATAGTTGAAATATTTCAGTACGAAGTACGTCAGTAAGTCAGCAGCATATTCCTCACTCAACGAAAGCTCTGTAGCTTATATGCCAGACCTCCCACATCCAACTTCCACTCTAGAGAAGCTCCACCACCGCCCTATCCACATCCTACACAAGGCTTTCCAACCTAAAACCCTTGCTCCACCACACGGCCACTCAGCTCTGGTATAATAACAGACTCCGAAATCTAATGAGAAGGTGCAGTTGAATATTATAATAAAAGAGGAGTTGTCAATATGCAATGTGAACACAATACTACTAATGCAGGCTGAGGCAACATAGTTTGTTGGCTTGTAAATACTTTAGCAATATATGCAACAGCGGGCCTCGAACAGTACTACAAACATTATGCGGAAAAACATGTCTGATTGTTAAGCGGGCACTCCTCACCTAGTATTGTGAGGGAGGTGGTGCACTACGGGCCACCCCCCAAACTACCTCTTTATGTAACCGGTAATAAATGCTTTTCACCACCACCACCAACTGTCTGAGTTGCGAAGCTGTGAGAAACTACAACTTTTCTTACCCGTTTGTCACACAATGCGCCGAAGTGAGAACAAATCTGGGTGATATTATGCTACCAGCACAACTAAATGTTCCGTATTTTGTGCTGTCTTGCAAATCCATGTTAGTAACGAGGTGTACCTGAAAGAAATATGCTTGTGAGCACTTACATGTGATCAAGAGCCTTGTTATAGGTTAAAAAGTGTTTATTACCTTAATACCTTCGTATAAAATTTTGTTATACTAATTCCTTAATGTGTTTAGTTGATATTGTAGAAAAAATACAAAACCCGAAATATAGAATACGTTCGATTCCAATCCAATGGACATATCAGATGAAAGCATGTCATGCGCGTCTTCTTTGAATAGAATTTAAGATGTTTTTTTTTTTACTTAACGTGTTTGAAAACGATTTACTACAGAAAGAGCAAGGAGTTCTGAGATGTTTGCTCAACTGTGAAGAAAAGAAAATTTCATTATCTAGAAGAGGAACTTCGACTTTCAATAAAGGCTGCAACTCGATCTTGGAGCACTAAAACACAAATTTGTTCCTTTTTTATTTCGGGGAGAGCAGCTGCCCGAGCGCAAATCGCTTGACTCACATTGGTTACGCGGCTTTATTTCAAAGATCTTAGTAGGTAAAAGTCGCCACTTAAACGGCTGCGAGAACACGAACATCACGGGCAGCTTGAAGCTACGTTCACCATGCAAGCGCGTTGCAGGAAGAGTGCAGCCAGTATGGTTTGTTTCTCGCTCGTGGAGGGAGCCACTTATGCCCCCGCTCGGGCTCTAAATCTCTATAACCTAAGGCGGAGCTTTGCCCTCACCTTATTAAGATCTTGTGATCGGTAAGGAAGACCAAAGAGCTCGCTGTACGAGTAAGAAGCAAATAATGATGCCAAGTTTTTATATATTTATTCATTATATATTTTGAAACATGAATAAAAATTCGAGCTTTGTGCCCAGTGAAAAACAAAGCATGCGCTTTGTTCGACAGTTTATAATAGAAACGTTTATTTTTTGTGGTTCATACCAAGTGAGGTCCCGAACTGGCTTTACAAAATTATGCTGGCAACAAGGATTAATATCAGTGCATGTGTAAGGGCCTGTGAACAGCTGATAACCAAAGTTTCACTGAAGTGAGCAATTGTTGGATTTCAACGAATATGTGCCCGTCTTCCTCAGTGTAAGCTAGCTGAACCAACTTTTCCTGCACTGAACTGTATGAAGCTAAAGAAACAAGTCATCGAAGCAATTCTGATTTCTTTCTAGCCCCATGCAAACCGATATCTATGCACCGACTTACTGGCGCTGTCCTCGGAGCAAATATTTATTTTTTTTTTATATTAAAGTTACTGGTTGCCGCTGTTATAGAACCAAAACACATGTATTTTATTTCATATAGTTCAAAAACTAGATGAGCCATATGTGAAGAAAAAACAGATTTTTTTTTCAATTATTTCGGTTCTCGTGTAGATACCCTTTCCCGCGAATTTACTGGGCTCAGCAAGCATTACTGAGAAACAATTTAGCTTGAGAAGGTCGCTCTGAAATAACTTCGGATAAAGGAAAAGGCTGCGCAATATGTTGCCCACACTATACATTTCGCGCTTGTCAAATAGCATACCATCGATAAAAGCAGCTATTTAATGCCCAGTCGCTTAGCCTAAACCACCAACTCTCAGCCTACTCCCCTCTGTCCTCTTCTCCCAAGTAGTTTCAGAATTCATCCAACGAAATCGATTGACCAACTTGTCTCTAATTTTATTATGAAAACATTTTACGTCTCAGATGCATCCTTTTTTTCTTACTGTAGTGCATGTAACATTTCTTTCAATAATCGGACTGCGCACGCTGGCTGGGCTTCATTCACATACAGGTGCCTTCCGCTGAAATCCCTTCCTTTGAAATTGCGGGAATATTTCTTTCAGCAAAGATATTGTGAGAAATATTTTTCTTTCATTGCCAAGCAGTTATTAATGCACTCTTCGCTTATTGAGGAAAGAGGTGAAAGTAAATTTTACTACATTTATTGGTAATGAAACATCAAACTTTCCCAGTTTTAGGCAACAAAGCATCAAGAGCAGTGGGAACAAAAAAAAACAACAGCCTTTCATACTCTCCTACAGCACGCATTACTTTCGCTTTTGTTCCTGGTAATCACAGCCTGTCTCAGTCATATCTTCTAGGATGTCATTGCCTTTCGGCAATAATATTAAACCCGACTCTTACCCACGAGATTGGAAGAAGTGAGGTTTGCTAATAAATGCCGCTGACATATTTTAATCTGCCTCAACAATACAAAAACGTTTTGTTCCACAGCCACGCGGGTGAAAATAAAAGTACTTCCACGATCCAAGGTTGAAGTGGTCTTTGAAATTTCTGACCCGCCACTGGATTATACTTATTGTCGGCCATCCCGCAACCTGAAAAGCAATGTATTGCATGAATAACGCGAAATTGTTCCATACTTCTACGGCCAGAAAAAAAAATCCATAGGCAGCCTTTGGGTTGAGGTGATATGTTTTTTAGAAGAGGATTTTATCTGTGTTTTAGAATGCGATTTTTACTCGGAAAAAATTATTTCCCAAAGACACTCACAAAATTGCCTTTGAGTGACAGGTATATACAAAGAGATAGGGACAATTTTTGAGAAAATTGAACTTTAGTTTGCGTTCCGTTTAGTTTTGTGCTGCGTTAAATGAATAATTTTAAAATGATGCTGGTGTTTAGTGTATTTTTAGGCCTCATTTTTCTCGCTGTGGTGTTGGTTCTATATAGCCTTTATTCGCTAAACCCTGGTCTGTTGAAACACAGCACTGCCGAGGTTCACTTCCTTGTTTTCAACTCAAAGGTGCAGCCGTCACAATTCATCTCAGATATGTATCTGCATACGTACTTATGAGAGCTTACCTTTCTGAGATCACCGTGCGATCTTGCAAACAGCATATCTTTGCAAGTCAGTATTCGCAGCGTGAACGCGATTAAAATGTGGTCTTCATCCTGTATTTCTGAACGCTTCATTAAAGTTTTTCACCATCTGCATCACTAATATCATACATGCGAATTTCAAAATCTAATGTGATGTCTTTCCGGCCCGTATTACGTGTCCTGTGCACAAAACAACTCGAATAACACATATGTCGAACCATTCAAAATAAGACGCACTTTCTGAGAGATCTCAACCGGATGGAATATTTTTCTACGAGCAGTCAGAGCGAGATTCCTCGTATGATAATGGCGTATGGTGGGAGCCCGTATGATAATCAACGTGTGCGGAAAAGCTAGCAACTTCCATTCGCTTTTCTCATGAAGAGCATGACGTCATTCTCATCATTTAGAGTCCACAGGCACCGAAGGTGGAATTTATTCAGGGGTCACTACTGCAGACTGGCAGCCTGCATTCGCATGCACCTTAGAGCTTGTGGGGTTGCTGTTGCGTTGTCTCAGGATCTAACCTCAACTCAGCGCGGCAAGCTTTGCAGTTTTCGTCGGTCGCAAGCCAGAGAATGGGCTACATCAAAGGTTCACACGCAACATATGCTTTATATAGCGAAGAGTAGATACATGATTTATATAGCAGTCCTAGGAACACATAAGAAGTGTTCTAAGAACAATAACGCGTATGCAACACGATGCCTAAAATTGGCTACAGTAAACCAGACAACTAGCAACTAAAATGCACTAATGCAAGAGGTATTCAAACCAAAGAAAACACAATTTGCTCGCAGGGTACAGAAACAGTGGGAAGAACGGAAGATTACGGTGGGACCGTCCAGAAGAATGGTGCGCGCTGCCTCCCACGCCTGTCGCTGGGAGAGTGTTGTTGACTCCGGAACCATGTGGGGGCACTTCTTTGAAGCTAGAATTATGGCTAGGGCTGACAGACGGCTCTAAACGTCCTTTCGATATAGGGCGCACCGTGTCTATTACTTCGCGCCGAGACCATCGCGCAGATACCCTTAACACTCCCATCACAACCGCTCTTTCATCCACCCTCCGAGGCACTCGTCGCCATTGCTCAAGAGAGAAGAAAGGTTTCCAAAAACATGAGCTGATTCTCTACGATCCGGCCCCGCCGCGCGTGAGCGAAGTGGATAGGGAATAACTTAGCACACACACAAAGTTACGGGCTGGCAATGGGCAATCAGGACTTGGTTTTTGAGACTTATCGAATCGTTAATGGTGAGCATGAGCGAAAATTTTTTCGCGCCGGTCTAACTTCCCAAATGTGCGCCAATTTGTGTGAAATGTGCCCTACTTGTTCTAAATAGTGTGCACGTGTTTGTCCGCGTAGTTTGTATGTTTGATCAGGCCACATATGATTCACTCGAAAAATACGTGTAATCAATAGCAAATTCTGCAGCATATATAGTGAAAAGATGTTAAATAATTTCAGTAACGATGCGCAATACTTCAGACCGGCGATAGGCTATTCCTTTAACTTTACTCTCTTTACAAGCAGAGTTTCAAACATCTCATGGCGATGTTCAGCAGGGGGATTTTTAACAAACAGCGCCATGGGTAAAGTGTCATGTTTGTAGTAATAACAGAGGGAGACACATTGTTCTCAAGCATTTCACTTCGCAGAAGCTTTACATGAGGACCGCGAAAATTTTTTGTCATTTGGAAACCAGTGGGTGATTAGTGGCTCCGGCGATCGATACTTATATTTCCCGCACACAGTGCGGATTCTCCGTCTTCGGTGACATTGCTGTGGTGTTTAAGATCTTCAGCTGAACAGACCCTTCTAAACTGTCTTTTAGGAGAAAACGGCTTCCCCGATTTCGCTTGTAATTCTGAATCAATTTTCCTTTCATATAACCTCAGATGATGTTAACCGTTGGAGAACAACAATGGTAGGTTCTTATTGCACAGTGCATCTGGACAGGTAATAAAAAGCGACACAATTCCCTGCCTGGGAGAGAACACCTTACAGTAAACTCTGTGACATTTTCTCCAACCAAATCTTTTTAATTTTACAAAGTCATGACGTTTCGGAGCCGGCTCGGCTTTCTTTCGGCTTGACAAGGGCAGATTAATTTGCAGCCTCCGGTACAGTACGGTCCACTGTTAAAGGGAACATGCGATCGCGTGCCCTCCGCGGTTCGCAGAGCGCTGCCACCAAGAACTTGCGGGAATTGTCGGCACAAAACGCATGCGCAGTAAGCATGGCGGCTGGTCATTCCGCTCATGCGACCATACTGTCAACAATGGACCATACTGTACATGTTAGAGAGGAGACGGAAAATTATGGACGGTATCAGGCTCGAAAACCGGTACTGTGACCCACAGCCGTAGTTTCTCAGAAAGCTGTATAGCTTTCCTTTATAGCCGTATGGCTGCACTCGGGTGGATGCCAATAAGTAATTACTGCCTTATAAGAGCCTAGTGCAGCGCAGAGCCCAGTGCGAAAAGGTTTTAGAGGCTTCACACGATCAGCCGACAGCTGGGCATCTCGAGCTTTCTAGCACCTTCCGCCATGTTTAAGACAAGTATTACTGGCCCTGACAATAAGCCCATGTGAGGATTTGAAAACCTGCCCTGATTGTCAGCGACGAAATACGCCTCCCACTATACCGGCGGGATTCCTGAAACCCATTGAAACCTCGTCAACACCCTTTCAGGAGCACGGCATGTACATATTTGGTCCATTCTAAAATATAAAAATTTGGACGCAAGTGCGTCATGAAAGGCACAGCGTTACGCCGAGGGAAAAGCCTTGCGAAAGGAACAGCTGCCCTAGTCAACATATTTTCGTAGAATCCATCTTGTTATAATCATAACTATTTTTTTAACTATCACGCGACCCCTCACAATGCTGCTGAGTTCACCGTTCTTTTTGACCTGAGCCCATTTTTATATGGCTTTCGTGAAAAACGCGACTTTAAACTTCTTCAATTCGCAGCTTTACTTCAAACTTTACTTCAATTCGCAGCATCATTCCTCTTTGACTGACGGAACACTCGGAGCTGAGCACTTTGGCTCTGGACACTCACACACCCAATCGCTCTCAAGTCAAATCCTTCTCGCTGTCGAAGCATTCGCTACGCGTCGTCGGTGTCCTATACTGGAACCACACTTAGTCGCATCTTAAGCTCAAGTTAGTGGCGACGTTACCTAAGCTTTTACTGGGACCCCTCCATCGGGCTACTCAGCTTCTCTGCCATGGTGCATACTGATTGATTGAGGGTAAATTGACTGACCCCGAGCCATCAGCCGTACACCACAGGCCACAAGCAAAGAGCAGCAACCAAATGACACTGACGCCACAAAAGCGCGCGGTTTCGAACAGGACGAAATAGGCGCATATGCCATTAAAAGCTGGCTCCGCAACCAGCGCAGAGAAGTACTTACCTTGAGCATTGATTACGTCAGCGTGAACCTGGAAGAAATTATCAGTGACAATTCGTTAATACAGAATGATCAGCGACTAGTTATCCTAAATGCTCCCGTAAATTGTAAATGCAATTGCGTACTACTTCCAATGACGCTTAATTACGTCCGGTGTAGAGGCATTTTGTGTATTTGCGTAAACAAGCAGCCTACCGAAAAAGCGAAATGTGCGCAATGCACCAATTTCTGGGATTTTTCACACGCCCGAGACTCAGTTTGTGCGCTGTAAATTTTGAGTTCGTGTCTGTGATGGGGGACAAAACAGGAAAGTCCATTCATTGTCTGCATTTTTTGCCCGCTTTGAAGTGAACATTTCTAGAATGTTCAGCTCTGAAACCTTACAAAATGTGCCGCATTCACACTTAGGTGAAAGAAAATTTACAGACTTGTTTTATTATATATTGTATCTTATGCTAGGAGTCTCTACAATTTTGTCACATGAAGGCAAGCAGACGGAAAAAAGGGACGGCAAGACGGATCGCGATGATTTTGTTTTAATTGCTGCGGGCCTAGCGCGAGCGCTTCTGTCCGCGCCACGGCCCACTTCGTCGTCTTACAGTTCGTTACAAAAAATTGGAAGGTGCACTTAGGCTGGTGTTAATGTGTTAATTCCCATATGCGCAGAAGTTCATTCTCTACTTTACATTCATCCGTGCGAGTCCTCATACTCCTCCTGATACAGTGGTGCAACGCATAAGCAATGAGCCACTGCCCTGCAATCGTAGCTGCTCCCAGCGATGGGCCTTGTGCTGCCTGGTTGCTCTTCCCAAGCGAACGATCATTCACTTAACTGCCACCTGCCAAGGTGGGCAGTTTGCTTACTATAAGGTGGGCAGACTGTGATGACGCCGCAAGGAGACTTTACCTAGGGGGCAGTCCTCTGCTTTCTGGGGACCACCTGCCAGCGCCATGCCCGTGATTTTTTGCTCACGGCGTCGACAACGGCAACACGGGATTTTTTGGGGAACCGGACCTTTAACGTTATCGCATTAATATTGAACGCTATGGCTTATTACAGCCAAAGTTACGGGCACCAGCCTCAATCTGATAAGGAACGCAAACTGTGCCTCGAAGCCGAGAAATTTAAGTTCGCAATTCGAAGAAAGTACCTTCTTCTGCCTGCTTGGGGTTAGGAAGGGCGAAGCGGCAAGCAGCAATATGTTGCTTGCCTACGAATAGACCACAGCATCTTATTTCATATTGCCCATTGGAGCACTAGTATTGACGGGAAATGAAAGTTCCCCACGATCGATCGCTTATTGTAAAAAACAATCGCTTGCTGTTGTTTGCTCTACACAAGGATAACTGTTCATTTCTGTTTCTCCTTTAACATGTTTGATGCTTTCCTAAAGAGTTACTTTTCAAAACGGAATTTGGTCTCAAACATGGCGGTTCAGTATTGAGGTGCTGGTACAACTGTCTTTCTGCGCCTGTTGTGAAGCATCTAATAGAGTTTAAAGTGCAATAGGTTCCTCAATCTTTTAAACCCAGCACTATGAAGGAATGGCTCAGTGATGAAAATTTTTATGGATCACTCAGATTTCCTTTAAAAGTCGGCGTGAAAAAAAAAAATTATCGATATTAATAAAGACTAAGCAAGTTTTTTTCCATGTTCCAGTTCTGGGTCATTGCTGTTTCCTATATACGGAAATCCAATGTCGTGTGAAACCGCTATTATGGTCTGCAAAATGCCAATTTCTTCTTCAGTTGCTATCTGAAGACAACCTTATAGCTTCCTGCATTGTCTTCGCCAATGATAGAGAAAACCGTGTTGCTTTAACAATGTTTCCTTTCACGGGCTCAGCTATATTGCATGACGCACTTAGAAAGCCCTGGCAGGCTGAAGCGCGTTTCTTTAGCAATGACGTTCACAGCATAGCTATGGCAGGCACGTTCCACACCGATCCACGCATGCCTCCTTATCATAGCCATGGGGCCACCCACTGGACCCGCCTTGCTTTGCCTTCGTCGTCTTCAGGTGGGGCGCCTACTAGTGTTATTTGGGCGGGTGCTTTACAATTCCGTGCATGCACCCTTGGTATACTAGCCTTAATGGACCGAAATGTGCAATGCTGCACAGTGCTGTTCAAAAATGAACCCATTGCTGCTCTTCAACAAATGTGCCTATGAGCCTAAATTCCCTATTTTAGCTTGAAACTGAAATGCGATAAGAAAAACCATTCTGTTCACAGCCAACCAACATTTTCTTCAGCAGCAGTTCGGTAGACTCCACATACATTGGGTTCATGTTGGTGTCCTTCTGATTCAACACTAACTCAACAAGGCGCCAAGTGAAGCTCATAAGTCACGTGCCTCGCATTGCTTTCACCGTCTTCAGGTGGGACGAGGGAGCGGGGGGAGGGGGTAGGACGGACGGAAATGTTCTCGGAATGCACTCTATCTCGTGTGACGTCCAAACGCTACGGGAGGTTTGTTTATGGTTTATGGTTTTTAAGGGTTCAACGTCCGAGAGCGTGACATGTTTACGCAAAAAACGCACTGGCGCTAAAAGACGAAGACAAAACACACACACACAGGACTGGCGCCAACTTCCTATGAGGTGAACAACAACTTCCCAGTACGCTGGCGCCAGTACGCTTTTTGCGTAAACACATCATGTTACAACAAACTAAAGTATTCCCGGAGCGATTCAGGCTACGAGGCACCCCGTAGTGAAGGGCTTCGGAAAATTCGATCCCCTGAGGTTCTTTATTGTGCGCTGACATCAAACAGTACGCGGACCTCTAGCATTTCGCCTCCATCCAAACGCGACTGCCGCGGCAGGGGTCGAACCCGCGTCTATCAGGTCAGCAGCCGAGCACCATAACCACTCAGCCGCCGCGGCAGCACAAGGATGTACTTTGAAGGGAAATAAAAACTGAATTCCAATTATTCTAATCTTGGAACATTCGCTAGCAAAGGTAAACTGGCTCCAACACAGTGGCCACAGTTTCCATTTTATATCTGTCGTTAGCGAGCCTAGATGAGGACAGCAGAAGAGCTGAAGCGATTTTTTACACGTCCCACATATGGTTTCTTGTGAAGCAGACGAAGTACTACCAATCCGTAATAAATTTATGCATGACAGCATATATTTACTTCATGCAGAGGATTATTATCAGGTTAAAAGCATCAATAAGTTGTACGCACGTCAACTTTCTTCATATTTCACATGTATATGTAAAAGGCAAAAAAGCGCCTTATGTGAAAGGAGCTCAGTGGAGAATAATAATCACTGATTCCTGCACAAGTGTTGAATTGTGTTTATAAAACATAATTTCCGCCGCAACCCTTATTTGAGGCAGCTTTATGGCAGTATTTATCATGTCCTTTTGAGCGAGACTCAGAAGCAAGAAACGCGAAGAGGAGGCAGTACAGAAACAAGTTTTCGGGATTTGAATGAAGAATACTTCTAGCTATGTTGCCGTCCTCACCACACACTCTACTCATTTATATGTGCATTTCCAGTGCCACAAAAATAGGAGCTAAGCTCATGGGCCGAGCAGTGATGTCGCATGAAAGTAGGTGCTTGGTACAATGTCGTCCTAAAGGGAAAAAATTGAGAACCCTTTTCAGGTTGTATCACTACGGCTTTAAAATGGCAACATGCTATTAGCGGTTTAAAGCTTGAGCATTCAATCAGGTTGGCTTTTTAAATTGTCTCTCTCATGAATATAAAATGGTCCAGAATGAACTGTGCAGTTTTTTGTTTCATTTGCACAGAACTGGATGGAAGCTCAAAAAAGTTTAACAGTAGTATTTTTATTAGGAAATTCTCACAGCGTAAAGCGGAACAAAAAATTATAAATGCTGACTTTAGCTATTGACATCATAGTGTTAAATATTGATTACTTTATTGTTACTTAAGGGATCAAGATAGAAATACTTGGAGATGGAAGCATCGCTCTATTTCCCATATCATTTCCAGGCTCCTTGTTACTAATTTAGATTATTTCATTTTATTGTTTGTATAACGTAGTTATAATAACGGTTTAACAAAATCGCAAATTCCGTGCTTAGGCTTACTTTGACTTCTTGGCATAATAGGTAAGCTCTGTGTTGTGCTCTGCAGTTGATACACAGCGTTCTGAGAACAAATTCTTCCAAAAAAGGACACCTACTTCTAGCACCGAACGCATGAAAAGCACATTTTTCATTCCTGAAGGAGTTACGCTTGCCTGACTGATGACAGCAGTGCTGCGTGTAAGCCCTTACCTCACGCCTTTTTTTCTCAACCAAACCCTACAATTCATATTCCCCTTTTTACAATTCTCTTCCTTTTCCTGCATTCTAGGATGGCCACACGGAACACCTTCCTGGTCAACCTCTCTGCCTATACACTTCATCTGTGTACCTCTCAGCGGCTAGGTAAATCTGTTACAGAACATAAGCTGCATCTAGATTGTTTTCTTCTTCAGACTCTCGCAGAGCCATCCCCAGGCATGCACACCCTAGTTTCAAAAGAAGCCACTACATCGCCATAATCACCATCAGAAATACGACTAATCCTCTTCAGGTTTTGTAACCTTGCATGCAGGCCCAACGTGAAATCAGTATTTTAAGGCACCTGCTTCGAACTATGCATATGAAATTAGTCCCGTGCCCGAGCAAAATATTGTGACCGACTATTTACCTAAATTTTTGGAAGGGCAGTGACCGCGTGGATTATTTGTAGAAGAAGTTTTTTTTTCATATTTTTTCCTGCCTTTATTCTCTTTCGTATAGATCTTTTGCGAATCCCGAGGAAAAATTTGCCCGCTCATTCTCAGAACTCCGTAGGCTGGGACATCCCTTAATCTACCAGCACAACATTGTAATAAAATATTTTAATAAAGTACTAAAAATGCGTATAATAATTGTAAATGCTCTCAGTTCCATGTCGCGCCAGTTGGTACACTGGCAGCACAAATTCCACTAGCACTGCTGAGGTGCCAGTAACCCATTATGCAGGCTTGAAAGCCGCATCAGCTCATTTAGGAACGATATATGCCATGTATCTAAATCACTAGAAGTCTCGGCGAAAAACTGAACTCCAGCAGAGGAAACACGGGGCACGAAAACTTTCAGAAACAGAAACAAAAAACGTGAAATATGGACTCTTACTTACCGAATAAATGAAGTAGGCGCTGAAAAGGCAAGTACTGAGAAGGTAGAAACACTCCATACCAGAGCGAACCTCCTGGCGAAACATTACCGACGCGAACCTGGGCCGAGAAAAAATGGCTACTGCACGGAACGCGTTTACGCTTCTCTGAACGCGTGAAGGAGAAAGTATATTTAAGACCGAGTTTTCTTTGACCTCTTTTTGTACGTATTTGTTTCCCGCTTGTCGTAAGAGCTCCCCGTGTGGCGTCTAGACGACGCTCATTGATACCTGCCTGACATACCAACAATGGCAGCCATGTGTCTTCCCGAGTTTCTTGTCGCGGATGATCACGACTTGGGGTGAGTAATTTACGATCGGTTATATTCAGGTCGGACGGCAGCGAAATGAAAATCGGATAGCAGAGAAAGACGCTCTGATACCGAGCCTAGGGTGCCAAGCTCCAGTGAACAAGGCCGCTCCTACAAGAGTATTTCTAGGACAGATGAAGTGTCCGCTCTTCAAACAAACAGGCTTAATAGAAGTTGAGGTCATGTTTTGCAGCGCTGTCTGTGCATTGAGGTTACCTCGATTTTACAGCGTTGTTTTCATTGGCGCCTAGACCATGTGCGAGAATCAATGGACACGCGCAATCTAATGGTCAACATGCATTGACGGCACCCATATTGTCACTACAACGCACTGTGAAAACGCGAAGTGCTCACGCTCTATAACGCTTCCGCCCTCTTCGAGTAACAAAAAACCCGATTCCTAAGGCAAACATAAATCTCACAAACTTGTAACAATCCGCGTAACTTAGTTTTTCTGTTCGTACCACATTTGTTTACGGTCTCAGTTCTGCCGCTGAGCACGTAACACGGAATAAAATGTAGTGCAGTCATTTGCCATTGATCTACACAAGACTAAATCCTCCTTTCTATGAACCTGAGTTGCAGTACTGTACCCAAGACAACATCAACTTCAGTGCACACGGATTAGCTATGGCGGCTGACAATGACAAATATTGTGCAGGGGCTCGACTAGGACCTGGAAAATTATACTTGGTTTTGGTGAATTCTGTGTGCTCCTTAAAATGAATGCCCATAATATCTGTCCTCACAAGTGGAAAACAGCTCCAACACAGATCATAGAGCCAATGGTTTTGCAGCGACACCGCACAATCCAATCCAGTCTGCTACACAGCACTAGTGGCCTAGGCTGCTTCGCTCAGAAAAAGTTAAGGGTTTTCTTGTAACAAGAGGTACAGCCTACGTTCGAACTATATAGCCCAAGTGGTTCACTTCTAATCTGTCTAGCGGGGCGCCATAGCCCAACTAGCAGTCCAAAGCTTGGGACGATTGAAGACGCAAAGCAATACATCTTTCAAGAAATTTCGGTAGCTGAGCATGCATAGCAAGGCATGCGGCAGGCCTCAAAACAGAACTCTTTGGGGTGATACGTTTGACGGGGGGTGTACCTGAGACAGCCGAGCAAGAATGGAGGCTCTATCCTTCTATGAAACGCTTTCTATAGAGTCCTAGCAGCTTGTTTATCGTGAGTACCAATGTGCCCAAAGTTATGCGGCGTGACATGTACAAGACGAAGCAACCCCGATAGACAATAAAGACATGGGCTATGGGGGACCGTATTTGCGGTGAATTGGTACCGCAGTTAGAGTTCCTCTGCTACGGCAATTTAACGTCAGCTGATTATTCACTATGGTTCCATACTGCGAGAAGCTACAGAAATAAATTTATGCTTGTTGTTTATCATCGGTTGGTCTCAGAGTAAAGCCAGAACGCCTGTTTGCATAAACATTTTGATTCCGTTGCCGAAAAATTCCGCGTTGTCTGCAAGTCCGAGTGGGGCTCATATTAAGTATCCGGTACTTTGCTGTTAAGGAGACAAAAATTCTGCCAACGACCGCACGTTCCATCTTGGAGTAGCTTGCCAAAACTAGACGCGAGAAAGATTACCTGCGAAGTGAGGCTTTCCAAATTTCAGAGCAAGAAATACAGTCGCTGTTTTTTCATTAAGTTTGAACTGTGTCATTTATGCATATCTCTGAAAGGTAGCTTTCAAGAAGAGTCTAGATAATGATCGTTAAATATTCATCAGGGGCTGGATTAATCAGTACGGCGGTGTTCAGCGCCGGCATTTCAAACAATGATGACGATGAATTTTAATGGCGCTGAGGCATATTTGGCCGAAGAGCCCCATGGCACAAAGAATTTTGCCTACTCAATTTGGATAGAAATAAAAATTCTCAGATTATTTCACTCTTGAGAAGCCGAGCACCAGGCTAGGGGAAATCGAGGATCGGGTACAATTCTAAAAACTTGGGGCTCCTTGTATTCCAGGTTAGTGAGGTTCTCTATGGCGATTAGGATTGCACGGAAGAATGGTCTAGTAATAGACGATATGTCAAATGCGCAGCGCCATCTCTCGGCGCTCCGAGAAAAAATTCTCTATGTTGGTTTGGTACAGAAAACGAAACCGCCGGCCAGAGTTGGGTTAAAAAGGGCGCGCTTCATTTGAAAAGTAAAATTCCGATGCACTCTTGTGCTACGCTGTCCACTATGCAAAGACACTACGATGCCTGCCACAATAGGTGCGTTCTAGCTTTTCGCTTTTCTATTTTTTTTTTACCGTCTCCCAACATTCACCAAATGCCACATGATCGAGGTGACATGCGTCAGCACCCCGATCAAAGCACAGGTTTCGTTTTCTGCGCTGATTTTTCAGGAAACTTTCTAGTTGGTTGCGTTCGAGTTAAGATAAGAACCACAATATTTGTTGCCTCTGATCAAAATTAGAAGCCGATTTCTTGCATTTATCAACTCTTCGCTAGCGCATAGTCCGTCGTACGAGACTATACATTATCCTCTTCACGGTGCAAATATATGCTGTCATGCATAAATACATTATGATGTGATAATATTTCATCTGCTTCACACGAAACCACATGTGGGTCAGCAAGGAATCACTACAGCTCTCCTGCTGTCCTAATTTAGGCAAGCTAAAGACAGATTTGGAATAGAAACTATGGACACTGCGTTGGAGCCAGTTAGCCTTTGCTTGCGAATGTTTCAGTTTTGGAGCATATAGATTTAAGTTTTCATTTTCCTGAAAAATATACCTGTGAACCGCCGCGGTGGCTCAGTGCTTATGGCGCTAGGCTGCTGGACCGAAAGACGCGGGTTCGATCCCAGCCGCGGCAATCGAATTTCCACGGAAGCGAAATTCTAGAGGCCCGTGTTCGGTCCAGGGTCAGAGCCCGTTAAAGAACCCCAGGTTCTCGAAATTTTCGGAGCCCTTCACAACGACATTCTTCATAACTTGAGTCGCTTTGGGACGTTAAACCCCATAAACCATCCATATAATCAAACGCGCGCTTCATGGCGGCGGGAAATAAAGATCCGCGGTACTATCAGTGCTGTAATTTAAACAGGTTGAGAGATCGTGATTTCTTCTTTATGCAACTTTTTTCCTAGTTTTTGTCGCAAAACTTGTTGCAAAACAAAGATATAGTATGATTGAATAACGCCAGTACGAAATCTGAAAAAAATATATAGAAACTGCGCCTTTCCTATAATATTTTGAATATGTGCGTAGACTATCCTCTTGTTAATATGGATTGATAGCATCGCAATACTCGCTTCAACTGCGTCTTAAGCAAAACGTGGTTTCAACGGGTTGTGGCGAAAATCAACAGGTGCCGGGCCCTGAAACGGTGACGTTCAAAACCGCGAATATGCATAGCACATAGTAGTAAAAGAATAGCATTGCGCAGCTGGTCTAGGGTCTTGTGTAACTGTACTGCAATTCCCTAAGCTCCTGACATCGGCGCAAACGAAAGTTCACATTGTCACAGAAGTTCGCCAACACATCTGTTCAAGGAGCACAAAAATATTGCTCGCTACCCTACCAGATGAATTCGCGTCCACCTGAAAATAAAATAGCTACGATAATACGCGATGCTTGAGCCGGTGTTTTAATGCGCGCATTAAAACGACAACGGCACTGGATTTGACTTCCCAACCTACTTTCGAGAGCCGATTCTTGCTATAATCAACGCCAGACATCAAGCGAAGCAGGGGGAATCTGGGGTTTACTGAAAGCACCTACATTTGGTAAAAGATAAGCAGTACAAGAAACGCAGCTGCTGAAGCTCGCCTTTTGAAATTCCACTCGCAAGACTTATGACAGCTATACCGGTATCAAGAAAGTGCGCATAGAAAACGATGCACCAGCTCGACGAGCTTGACGGAACCAAGATGGAAACGGGAAGCTGTGGGCGCGGTGTTGCCAAACCACCAAGCAGTTTCGCATATCATCTATTGTCTGGGTTGAAAGCATTCATGTGATTAATAATGGCGTCTCGCATTCTCACTGTGTAAACGCGATAGACAAGGTCCCATGTACCGAGTTTCGCCATTTCCAAAACCTTCGTTTGCGGCCACATCCTAAATTTCGAAACGCTAGAAGAGGATGAGCCGGTTCGGATTTAGTGAAATCTTTCAACGCAACCGGGAGGCGACGTCACACAGACACCGTGCGCTCCTATATAAGATTCCTGCAACCGGGAGGCGACGTCACACAGACACCGTGCGCTCCTATATAAGATTCCTAAGGGCCCCAATGAAATAGTCAACATACCGGAGTCCCCTGGAGCTGAGCCACTGGTTTCCGACTGAACTTGTCTGCGTTACTCCATTTTTCGGCACTGGCTATAAACTGTATACATGGCTTTCGCTTTAGATTGCCTATAGCATAGTTACACGTAAGGATGATAATTTTAATTTGAGCCTGATTATGCATCTCGTAAGCCAAACGAGCACTGGTTTGTTGAAGAAATGGGTTATTTTATGAAAACCGGATGGCGTCCCAATCACCGGAATTACCGTGGAGACTATCTTTGCGCAGTTTGGGTGATTTGGCATAAAGCGTAATATCCCGCGAAAGGCTCGTTGTTTATGAAAATGTGCATTCGCTACTCTGACTCTCGCATTCTCTGCCCGCGGGCCCCGAATGAAGATTGTTTGCGTTGTCTGGAAGTATGTACCCCCTCACATCGTGCATGGCAAGCCATTAGGGACGCTTCTCTAAAACGTCGCGTTTGAAATGCCGCAGGTCGTTTCTCGGCGTCACTTACCGTTCCCTACATTCATGGCGCTGTGCTTCTGCATCGAGCTGGCGAGTTAGCTTCTCTGTCAAGTTTTCGGGCGTCAGTGGGCATGCGTGCGCTTCTCGCCATGGCGAACCTCTGAAGACTGAAGCTGCGAAGGCGCCCAACAAATACGTGTGGAGAACCAAATCTATAAGTTTTTTCAGCTGGTGCCTTTTACTCATTCACTGCAGAGGAATGAAAAGCCTGAGAGCGGCGACTAGCGGTGGTTCCATTGCCTGCACAAAAGGAAGGAAAAACGTAAATTACCGTCTGTGCACCGGTCTTACCACGGCAGAAACATACGTTTAGTGACGTTGCGGACGGCAGGTCGTCACGGCGTCTTACTGATTGAGCACGTCAGCGAGCGCGAACTGCTTAGTGAGCGAGTTGTGGCAAAGACTTCCTCTCCGATCCTTTTTACCTCCAAGATAAATGCAGAATACCGTGTTCTACGGACAAATTGCCTGCCTTTCATTTACCATCGGCGATCGGCAGCTGCAGCGACCGTCATCTGTCACTGCAGTGCCGTGTGTGGCTGCGTTAATTTTCTTTTTTCAGCGTACCCTCAGCCTTTACGGTGCGAAAAGTTTATCTGAAATATTTGTTGTATTTATTGAACTCCACTAGGTGAGGAGGCAGCTTTTGAGTCGACTGTTTCCTGCGGCATCTTATGAGCAACTAAAGTGCGGCTGATTTTTCTTTCGTTGTGTTTCGTTTATCGGCAAAAAGCAATAGTGCTGCTCGATGCTTCGCTGCGGGAAATTGAACGCAATATGATGCTGACGCCGTTCACCACCGCCGCCCAACTACCCTCTGCTGCCGGAGTTTCGACTTGTTAAGTGTGGCTTAAATCAGCGGTTTCGAATGCGGTAACTCAAAATACGAGCCCAGTGCGGATATCTGGACCCAGGGCGGTTCTCTGGCCCGGCAGGTGTTATGCAGAATATGCTCACCGAACTCACCCCTAACGCAGTTTTGCAGCGTTATAAAGTGAACACTAAAGAAAACTCCTTTGCATACAGAGTTTGTCAGGGGGGTGAGCAGCATGCCCCGTTTTCGAAGGTCCCGGACAAAACACTGGCGTCGGCAGAAGACAAAGATTATAGTATAACTCAGTAAAATTTAGGCAGCTTGGGCACACATTTGGTTTTACTATTATGCTTGATACCACACTATATAACGCAATCCATTTACTTAGTCCCTAGGAGCCTCCGTGAAGACTCGCAGAAAATCAAGCCATTTAGATACATGATTGCGTGCGATTCTGTTAGCCACGTTCGGGTACTACAATAGCTGAAAATGGTTGACTTCTACTAAGATATTCTGTGTGGTTGCACCGAGTGGAGGTAACCACACAACTGTCGCCATTCAAGTCAGGTTTGAAAGCTAGAATTACTTTTTTGTATATCGATGCGTACGTGTCCCGACCAATTTGTGAAATGAAACTACTTGGCAGAATAATGGAAAAATAATTTGTTGGTTAGCACTCATCTGTGGGAATAAATAGATTGTTAAAGGGACGTAGGGAAAGGATGAAATAGAAGCACCGGCACATTTTCCTCCTTTCTTCTTGTGTCGCGACTTTACGCGGCAGTTTTATTAAAGGAAATTTCAAGTTCAAATGTATTTGAGTGGAGTTCACCGCCCAACGACCTTGTCTTTCACGTTGAGTGAAATTCGAGAGAAATGCTCAATGAACTTCGACCTGCCCACGAATATTTTTTGCACAAAGTAGCTAATAGAACGGAAAGTGTTTAAGGTCAACTCTGAGGACGGTTACGGGACAGTGCTTCCCTTGCAGTATAACTCGAGCAATTCGTGTAATCAATGGGGCATCTGTATGTTCTTCAGCATGAAATTTATCGATGAAAGTTACTTATTGCGTCATGATAAGGTGCCTATGAGCTCATCGCGTGTGCAACTGAGTTAAACATGCGTAGTTCAGGCTTGCAGAAAAGGAAATAACCACAGTTCCCTGAGGAATATAATGTTCGATGGACCAATGTGAGCTGCCGAAAACTTTCGCCATTGGGACACACGCAGCAGCAAGTTCATTGTGTACTGTTATGCCCGAGTACGCATTCCGCTGGCTCCCGTAGAAACCTGCCCCATGCGTCCGCCACTGCGCATGGCACGCCCGGACTCTAGGACATGTCGCTGATTGCAGCATGAATCATCCTGGCTCGCCTGGCGAAATACGCCCTCTCCTCGCTACTCTCGGCTCGAAACTAGACCGACGCTTCATCGGCCGCCCTGTCCAGGCTGCAAACTTTCAACAGCGGTGACGTAGCTCAGCGGCTCAGGTGTAACAGCAGCGGGATCGACCGGCGTCGGCGACCTCGGCGCGGTGAGTGCCTGACGTTTTCCCTTCAATACGCCAGACTGCTCCAGCACACGGGATTGTAGTCTAGAGTAGGGCTGTGCGTAGCACTGTAGAGAACTTTGTTGTTTCGAGCCCCAGTAGGAGTGTTTCGAAACCAAAACTGCTGCTGAGGGAGAAAACAAGGCTTTGTTGTAAAGAATTGCTTGCGCGTGTCATGCTAGTAGCTCTATAGTGGTGGACGGAAGGGGAATTCTAAAAAAAAGGCAAACGTAAAGAGGCTATTGTGCGCGATAGAGGACTTAAAAGTGAAGGAACTCATCGAAATTTGGGAAGAGTTGGGCATTGCTTTGGGCGCAAGAAGCATGTGGGCAGAATAAGTAACGGCTGAGGAAGCCAATGAGGCCTTGGCGTAGACCAAAGAACACCGTCCGCGCGAGCGGGCCAAAGAATGCCCTGAGTGCGAATACGCAGAGCGAGAGCGGCAAGAACGCCTTTGACGCTAAGAGACAGCAAAACAGGAGCAGCTTGAAATAAAACGGCGCGCTTGAGTAAGGAAACTGATGAATCTAGAGCCTGAAGCGTATCGGATGAGTTACAAGAGAGATAAAACATTATCCGTTCTGCATGAGACCAACGGTTGGCAGCCGGGACAAAAGGCCGCGGCCCTTCGTGATCGCTTAGGATATGGTGAAGTATAGGGGGGATTTCGAGGGCACCTCTCTGGAAAGTCACATCGAGCGGGAACGTTGGGCACATGTGTTGTCAGCTCTTCTTTTCAGCGAAGCATATGACGTTGTCCAGCGCCTGCTGGACGACGGCTTGGGGAACTACAATGACCTTGTCACCGGCGCACCTTCGCCAAAGTTACCAGCTCGAGCAAAATAGCACCAGATCGTTTCTAGGTTTTCGATATCAATTAAAGGCAGACATATTAGAATGGCTAGAAAATTGGAAAGATTCGGACGATCGTGGCAGAAGGGTAGAGTACGTAGCTGTACAGCAGCCCTGCTAGTGCAGCACTTAGGAAGGTAGTTCGTGCTTGGCAGATGTAACTTATGCTTTAACAGTGAAAGATGCCCCGCATTCACCAGCTGAGGAAAACCTCTCTACCTTCAGATAAGGTAGCGACACCATCGGGAGGCCTAGTTACAGCGGTGCCGCTCGTTGAGGTTAGAGCGGAGTTGAAGGAAAGTGGATGTCCTAGCGTGTCAAAAGAAGGTGTAGTTGCAAAGCACGGCTGAGAGGATGTCTGGTTGGACGTTCATAATAAAGCCAGTGCCAACGCAGGCGAAGTCAGGATGATGACAAACAGTATTGTGCATCGCATTGGACAGAAATGCAAAAACCTGAGATTTTCAGTGAACCGAAGCTGAAGCATATAGAGACTGCGGACGCTGAGTTGTACGCTAGTGTCTGCAGCGAGCGATGCAGAAGCAGTCTCGTGCTTTCGCACCGCTGTGTTCTTACTCACATTCCACAAGGCAGCCGCAGTAGCGGGAACACCGCAACTGAGTGCAAGGCCGACCTTCATCCGCAGTCGGCTGAAATGCGTCAGGAGCATGACAGCTCCCTGCCAGCACTGATGTCAAGAGAGGACACTGGGTCGTCTGCGCCTGAAGAAAGCAATGTTCTGGACGACAGTGGAGTATAGAACCTAGCAGATGACATAGTTGCTGTAGACGTCATTCCATCCGAGAAAGATAAGGACAAATGTGCGCTCAGAGATTCTATGGAGGAAGAGTGCAGGTTTGAGGAGGTTGGTAAATGCGCCAAAGAGACGCCTAAGCCAGGAAGCACAGGTAAATCGGGTGACAGTCAGAATGGCGTTGTCAGGGAAAAAAACCTAGGCTACAAAATCAGCATGTGCTTCCAAAGAAACAGCCAACGCAAGTGTATTGCTTCCGGAAGATGAAAGGCAGGCAAAAGAAAGGGCGGTGTCGCCGAAGAGAGAGGAAGGGCAAGCACGCGAAAACGAGTTGCCGCCATCGGAAGCATCAGCATCACCAGCAAAATGGCAGCAGCAACACCAGTCACGTTGTCAGCCCTGAAACTAGTGTCAGAATCGGAGCTAAAGAAATTTGCGACGCATTTCCATCGTGCAAAGCGAAGAACATAAGTGTGCCGTGGCAAACGGATCTGGGCAGTAAGATAAATTGCAAAAATAAATCGTACAGGCATTCGCGCAGCAAAAAACTGAGATACAAAGTAGCGCTGCAAAGAAGCGGGGCAGAAGCGAATCTTGCCGCCAGTACTCAGAAAGAATCAGTTCGTTCGCGTATTGCTCCTCCCGTAGAAACTGGAGGGATAATTACAGGGAGTCAGACAAGCGCAGCTACAGTGAAAGTGGCAGGCATTAGCTTCCTCGGTAGCGGCCGTCGTTTAACGTCCGTTAGAACTGAGCTAAATGCTGACTGACGTACTGAGCTGAGCGCTCTAATCAAGGCTGTCTTCTACCTCCTCGTGCTCTCACATCGCGAGCAGTTGTAAAGTTCGCACGCAGATCGGGGCAAAATTGATGTCCTCATTTGTGGCCTCAGCTAAGTGTTTTCCTTCCAGAGTGATTTGAAGAGATCAAATTTATTCTGCATTCATTTTATTACACGTGTTACATGTGTTTGACACTTTTTTTCACTGATTACTTTAGAGTTCTGGTATCCCGTATGTGTATCTTGTTCAAGAGGGAAGAAAAACGGGACAGATGTGGCTAGCAGGGTTTTTGTGACCTTGAAGTCTGGTGTTTTGACGGGTGACGAAGGGAACTTGCTCGTGTTGGGTGCTGCCTTTTGTCGGTCAGTTCTTGACAAGATGCAGAACGATTGACGACTAGTGCTTAGAAGCAAGTTCTTCAGAAGGTCCTAACAAAGCTGAGCTGGTCCAGACTCTTCGGCGACAACGCGGCGTAGCAGTCATCCTGGCCTCAGGAGAGGTACCTGTTGCGGAAAGGAGCCTGGAGCTACCTGCGGCTGACCACCGGACATGAACTTAGAGGAGGTTGGTGAACGAGCTTGCCCCGCATTCGAGCCACGAAGAAGCAGCTCGTCTTCGTGCCGCATTGTCTGGCAGAAGATGTGCGCTTAGAAGATGTGCGCTCCGTGAAAAATGCTGGCCACGGAGGCCAGCATTGCGCTGGCCTCCGTGGAAACCTGCGCCGGGCGCCCGCCATTGCGCGAAGCACGCCCGTACTCTCAGACATGTCGCGGCTTCCAGCATGATTCATCCTGGCTCGCCCGGTGCAATCCCCCCCCCCCCCCCTTCCCGCTCCCCTATCCTCGCTAGCGTCGGCTCGAGACTCAAGCGAAACTTCGCCGGCCGCGTTTTCCAGGCTGCAAACTTTCAACGGAGGAACACCTCTCGTTCGTTCGTCCAATGCAAATTGTGGCCAGTGGCGTTACCTGATTGGAGGGTTCAAAGGGCTGGCTGCTTCAACCGTCGCCGGAGGCTATAAAAACGGAGCCGCGCAGAGCCGGAGCAGCAGACGGGTAGCAGACAAGACGTCCCGCCAGAGAGACGCTCTCCCGGGCCATAGCCCTGCTCCTTTGAGCTAGCCGTTTCTGCTCTCAGCCCTTGTGCCAATTATGTAAAGCCCTTGTACATGCTGTACAGAAACGTTTCTTTGACTCACCGTCGCCTCGACCGTTCCTTCGCTCAGTACTGCGCAACAGTGGCAGCAGGCTGAGATGTTCTAGTCCCAACAGTGAACAAGGATCGGATGCGCAGTCGGAACATATCTACAACGCACAGGCTGTCAGTAGTTGCGGTACGCGAAGAAAATTCAGAACCGCTCATTTTCTTACTTTTTACGAAACGGTACTGATAGGATTATATATGACGAAGGCAAGTGAGATTGCGAGTCCGTTTCCTATCTCTGTTGTGTGGCTACTCCATTGAGAAATTTGCCTAAAGCCAGTTGTTGTCTAGGAAGGCGGTATGCAAAGTGTTTTTTGTCTGACATAGGAAATTCGTGTCCTGGAGAAGTGGCAAGCTACGTAAGAGGCCTTGTGTCTGGGATAATTATTCATCATATATAGGCGAGCCGGTATCCAAACAATGAGGAGTGAGGGAAGTCAGGCCCTAGCAAACACCATCGTGAAGGTCAATACTGAGGCTTGCAGTGGTTCTTTTATCGCTCAGAGATGCCGCCCAGAACGGGAATGCTCTATAATAGGGCGAAGTGTGAAAAAACATGTTTTGCTTGAAAAGAGAAAGCAATTAGGGCCACTTCTGCTACTGGGGCTTCCAGATTCGCTAGGAATATGCTCGACAGTGTTCTGGCATTATTTTTCGAAAACTTCTTGGAAAACTGTTGGCTTCTGAGTTCAGTGGTATAGAGGAGCTGAGACATGTTCGAAATTATGGCTGGGTTAGCAATGAAGGCTCATTTTGCGCGGTAACGCAACTATGGTTATGACACTAAGAGAGGCGGCTTCCATCCCGGCCGCAGCGGTAGAATATCGATGGAGGCGAAATTCTAGCGGCCCGTGTACTTTGCAATGTCAGTGCACGTTAAAGAAGCCCAGGTGGCCGAAATTGCTGAGCCCTTCAGTACAGCGTCCCTCATAGACTGAGTCACTTTGGGACGTTAAACCCCCAAGAAACAGCAACAGGAGAAAATCCCACATGAAGTTTGAGTTTTTAGCTTTCAGTCTACATGTCTGTCGGCATATTATGCATCCGTTAAAATTGAAGCAGTATTATTAGTGCCCAGTCGGTGCGTTCGACACAGGATGTCACTGATAACGTACACCTTGTAGTCACTGAACTTCGTGGGGGTCTGCCAGCCGAGTTACTGATTGCATCCTGGCGGGAAGAAACAGCTGGTTCGTTCTTTTCAATTAAGGTCCGCCCGTTGGAATTCTGAGTAAACATTATGGTGGGGTGCTCGCATGATTAACGATCCTTCAACAGACGTTAGCATAGGAAGCGCTTTAGTGCACACGTGCTCTTTCTCTGTTCCTCTGCCAGTCTTCTGCAGAAAACCTTCACATCCAAGGGACTTGGGCAATTCGCCGTGTTGTGTGAAAATAACTTAAAATAGGCAAAAACATGATTACCAGATTGTTTATGACCAGGGCACACAAATAAGTGCAGTCGTATCTGAGAAGCTCCCTGAAGCCCACAATTCAAAGGAAGATTTCGATTTGCTACTAATAGTAGTTTCGCTCTGCTTGCCTTAGGACGCGCTTTGGTGACGCTCAGGCTTTTTTGGCATTTTTTAAACTGCCCTCTCTAAATACACAGTCAAAGTCAGCGTTCCTTAATAATTGATATCAGGAATACAGTCGTTTCATTTACTTAGTCGCCCTCATCGAATGCAGAGCTCCCGGCAGAACAGGATTGGCGGACACGCTGACTTATGCATTTGTGTATTCAGCAGACACCCACAGACCCAGTTTGGCAATGCAGTTTTTGAGAGGGGAGAATGCAGCCAACAAGAGAGGTAAAATACAAGTAAGCAAAAAAAAACGCAACGCTTCTTTTAAAAAACAGGCAAGATGAACGAAATTTATGTGCTATATATGCAGAAAATCGATTGATTTTTTTTGCTTTCACACTCTGGGGAGATAATACCTTACAAAGGGGAGGAGCAAGAACAAAAAAATAGAAAAGAAAAAGCAAATCATGCAAAAAGTAGGACTAGTATTACAAAACACCGCACAAAACGAACGAACATTCCACGCAGCGAAAAAACACAAACACGAAAAATAATGTATACAAAAAATCATGGCCACGGAAGTTTTCCATAGTCGCAGCACGATGAATTATAATATAAAAATAATCCATAATATACACAGTAATTACACATAAGATATCAGTCGTTAGAGTATCTTATGAAAGAAAATCTTGAACAGCCGTTTGTTCACAGTGGCAGTTTTCTTTAAGATGTCGAAAACAAATTTAATCTTAGACAGCTGTAAACGTGGTACCTATAAGGTCTTTTCAATTATATCCCGAAATATTTTCCCCAAGAAAAGCCCAGAGATGACTGTAAAAAAAAATTCTGTTACCGTAGACAGGAAAAAACTGGTTGAAATCTGCGTGAAATATCCAGTTTTCTCGGAAGTCTTCTTGAATTGACAGCCCTATTTGTAGACCCATAGCATGGCATTGACTTCACAGATTTTCGTGCAGTTTATTATTGCATTGTGTTCTTTGATAAATTCTTTTAACAGTCACGTTTCCTCATTTCTAACTCTCACTTTTTCCATGTTGAAGTTTTGTTATCAGTATAATGACTGTGTTATGCAAGCGCTGTTGAAACATGTGTGGTGTACAATAGCAGGCTGATAGGTTAATTAGGCAATTTCGCTGCATCAATAATTCTCTCAGGTAAAGCTTAAGAGTAACCGCACGCATCTGCCATGCTTGGTTGGCAAGCCAGGCTTTCTGGAAATTTGGTTTAGCAACGAAGTACATAAAATTTTGGCGTCAAAAAGCTTGAGATATTGTAGTGAGCTTTTGTATTTATGTATTTACTAGACCTTCGAATAAGTGTGCCAAATTTTGCTGATCTACATCAAGAATTTAAAAAATTCGCTGTGGCTTAGCTTGGTTAAGCCCGGTAATTGCGAGAGCAATATCCGTACCTACGCCATGGTACAGCTGGTAGTGTAGCTGGATGGTGGGGCTTGTGGTTATACTTGTGGTGATGCATCGGTTATACAATCGAATATAATATAATATAATATAATATAATATAATATAATATAATATAATATAATATAATATAATATAATATAATATAATATAATATAATATAATATAATATAATCCAATCCAGTCCAATGCAGTCCAGTCCAGTCCAATGCAATCTATTCCAATCTAATGCAATCAAGGTCAAATGAAGGTCGATGGTGGTCCACGCCGCGGCACGGCAAAGGCGTGAAAGTGCAAGTAGTATTGCTTTCGCAATAAAAATTACCTCCGCTCCCTGCTTTCATGTAAAGGGAGCACTGATAGCGACAAAGAGCCGTCCGTACGCGCACACTGTCAACAATATACGCATCTAGTACTAGATGTATATATGTGTAGTTATGAAAAAATGATGCAGACGTCTCTAACTTTGTAATTCTTTTAAGGTACGCCTGGCTATGTGCACTCGTCTTCCGTTTTACGCGTAGTATTTCAATGCTCTATGTAGTTTGGCAGGAAAACATAGTTGGCCTGGCAACATTCCATCTTTTCAGTGCAGCGGCAGGACAGAGGAAGAATTGAATGTTCGCTCTACCAGAGCAATGCGAGTGGTTGCGATGTGAAGCATGCATTCAGAATGAGGAACTTGGTAAGTAAGCTCAAAGTAGAAACGTGAATGCGTATATAAAAACTGGCCGAAAGAAGGTGAGACGCTTTTAAGGCACCTTCACTGCAGCAAGGAGCGTTTCTAAATTCCATCCTTAGCCGTGCATACACCTCTTATGAGGGAGGGAAGGGCAAACTGCATCCTTTTTCATGGAAAGATTCTTAAAATTCCAGTTCCGTGAGTTAATCACTCTGCAGTCCTGCTGTACAGGACGCCCCGATTTCTGCGCTCACACAGTTTTTGCGTATGTTGGGCGAGGGCGGACTGTGAACAAAAATAGAGGAGGAAGGCGTGAAAGCAGCAAAACAATAAAAAAACAATATATAACTGCGTATGTCAACTCGTGCCGCTTCTCAGTTTCCCCTCGACGAATGCCGCTGCCGCGTATCAGAAGCAACAGGCTGGGCAATGCAACGCGGAGCGCCTGTTAATATTACCGACGCCATATTGCAAAACTCAATATCGCCACGCCAGCGCTGTATGTGACACCACCGCCAAAAGCTGCAGGTCAAGCCTTTTTCGGGCCTGTCAAGGATGTCTCTCCGCTTTCGAGCATTCTCATCTGCTCACAGCAGAGGGCGAACAATGAAGACGTCGCGCATTCTTGCTCCAATGCGTTCCTTTCCTTCGATTCTATTAAAGGATAACGTATACCGTTGTGAAAATCTGGTTTCATTAATTAGGTATATTAGTTGCAAACACAATCAATCTTTTGTGAAGAGTGAATCCTGAGGTAAGTAAAAAAATTTCGACACTTTCTGCCTTTATTGGCGGCAGTCAAGAGGCAGCTTGCAGGCGGCCGCAGTAAAGTGGACAGAATAACCGTCGAAGATATCAAAGGGGAAGGGGCTCCTACGGTGAGATATCCCTAGAGGCGCTTTTGCGTCCTTTTCATCTTTTTCTTACCTGGAAGATTACTGATGTCTGCTACGGCATCAATCTGTTCTTCTCTAGTATATAAACGCGAAAAATGAAGGCTGTATTGTACGCTTCGCAAACCTCCAAACATATTGTATTCCTTGCTGTACGAAACAAGGCCTGCCTTTTCACGCAGTGCACAGTTAGGCCGGAAGGAAACGCGAGCGTGCATATCGTGCATATTCCTAGTTTGCAACGAGAAATTATTCCTGTAATCAACATGGAGCCCCGTTTATGCAGGGTCCCACGCGGTACTGCTTGCCATGCTTCCCTGTACCCGAGCCTTGCCCTGCCAAGACTTCAGTGTGTTTCCGTTGCATAGAGTTCGATCTGTCGCACCTCTCGCAAACCATGGAAAATGTGCAGTAGCGTTCTAAGAGGATTCTGGTGTGGGCTAGTTGGTTCATGCTTAATAAACAGATTCACAACAGCGCTACGGCACAAGGACAGAAGAAACACGAAAAACACAGGACGGGCGCTGTTTATGAGAAATGCTATTGGACATGCGGTCTGCTTATCCGCTCAAGGGGCGATAACAGGGCTGCCCTAGTCGCAGTGGAAGTAGAAAGCTTGGAGACTAAACGGCAGTCGCCTGACATTGTCTTTCTCTTCAAGAGCTTACATGAACGCAATGACTTGATCCATTTAGCACATTTGATCGAGCTTTGGAAACACCAGTCTAGCCCATGCAGAAGATGGCTTTGTTCCATGTCCCAGAGTACGTATTCTTCGTTCTTCGCATTCTTAATGAATACGCTGTTACGCTGCTTTTTGTGGAAAACCTGCACCACCTTGTTAGAAACCTTCAACGCCATTTGTATAATCTTTTATCCCTGCGTTCCCCAAGCAGACTTGAAGTGCCAACCGCAGACTTTTTTCTAGAAATGTTTCTATCAGTTTCAGTCCCATAGCCGTGAAAAAATATTGGCAGCTTATTACTAAAAATGAGCTTGCGCATAAGACTGATTTGTAATGCCTAACTATGAATAAGTGAACGCTAACTGAAGAGAGCATGTCCTTCGAGAAATCCAACATGCGACTTTACGGCAATAGCCCAAGGTTATAATTAGTAACATTGCGTTCCGGCCAACTGTAAATCCTAATGAATGCACAAAATGATCTTCAGCCTGCGTCCGTACTTAAACTTGTCTACAGCGAGTGCGCAAAGTAACAGCGGAAAGAGAACAAGCTGCGTCGTGCTGATCATGCATCGTCGCTCTCAATAGGAGTGCCTCAAATTGCCAGGATTTTTTGCTGCAGCATGCATACTGTATGATACAATTCACAGCGATAGCATCCTTCTCAAGTATTCTTTGTAAACCTGAGAACAGACCTTTTCCTTGGAATACTGGTTGTCCCCTTTCGCCGCCTGACTGTAAGCCCAGCTATAGTAGAGTTTTTTTTTTAACTTAGGAACAGGCGGCTCGCTTCAGTCGCAGAAACGCCGAGTCTGCACTGAGACGCGCAGCAGACTTTTCTCTGCCTATAATCTGTGTGTAAACGCATGCGATTAACCGGCACCATTTTGTTCTTTTCTTTTAACACCTCTGCCACTCGTACCGGTTGCGTTATCGATTCTCTGCCACCTTTGCAAATAGGCATGCGGTATATAAATCAGCTGATCTGGACGGAGCAGCACTTGCTTAAACATTCAAACACAATACGTTCCACTCATTGTGCCGTACACGTTACGAAAGAAGCAAGCAGAGATGCTCGAAATGACAATGAATCAATTGTTGTGACCGCATAACGTGTTAAAATACGTTCACAATACGACAAAATCCCTCACTGCTTGATATTTCACCTTTCCGAGGAAGTGACAGGTATCGGTGTGGTGATTTCGCCTGTACGCGTTGCCACACTGTTTTTCTTTAGAACACCTTCGCACGCATGAATAGAGATTGGTGTTTGTGACGTATAGATAAAGAGGGGGACGAATTAGTGAAAAGGAGAGATTTTAGCCGGCATAAAATTTCGATGGCATGCAATCTGTTTTGAAAGCGTATTTGGGATAGAAAGGCGGAAGAAGAGTAGGGCGCAAAATTTGAAATTAAAGACCTGGATAAGCCATTTACGCATTGGCGATGTGCGCCATGCACACATCTCTGTTTGCACTCACATGTAGACTCTAGCAACAATAGAAGGCAAAGCTCAACAGATACATATGCTGTGTTGGCAGCGCGACCCTGATAAGTAAATAAGCCAGCAGGAAACAAACGGCGTCCCTGTTGCCCTGTTATGTACTAGCCATCGTTTATGTCAGCTATGCTAAAGACGTTCGAGCTCGACATAGGCATCACTTTGCGCTGTGTTCTGATCAAGTGACGGCATTCCTTTCTTCATATAAACTGCATTCTTCGCATTGCCGGCGCGTCAATGGCGAAAATGCTATTCCCGGCTTCAACAAGCGCACACGGAGGGCTTCAATTGCGAGCCGAAGCAGTTATAACAGCGTGTCTTCGCTCTGTATTCTTACCGGGAGCATCGAGCATCATATCCTTTCGAGCCGCGACAGAAGGCAGCCTGGACGTCGCGAATGATCTAACCCGCGTTAAAATAGTTTCTGTAGACGCGGGCGTTCAAAGAGTCGAAAGAATGAACCGCATGTTTATACCGTGGCAGCGCCTATTAATAGCAGTATAGTGCCTAGAATATACTGGCTATTGTGCTGAGCGCGCCTCGCGCTATGCGAGAGGGTGGCTGCTTGTGTGGTGCCGTCCCGCTTCTCTCAACAGAGGGCACTGCTCGTCGACAGGGTGCGCAGTCGCGGCTGCGCGGACTGGTGGCTGTCGGTGTTAACGTGTTGCAGTAGCTTTTCAAACGCCTTTTCAGTGATCGTTTTGAAGCTTTGTTACGCTGTGCGTGTCTTGTGGCTGCTCTATCATTGAGCGCGAAGTTTCGGGAATTGTTTCTGAAGTTCGTTAAAGGAATGCTGGTGGCGCAGAATGATGTTCACTGCTCCACCCGACCCTGCGTAGCTGGCGAAGTGGGAAAGAAAATCAATAGAGGGTACGGAAAGTTAACGCCGTCAGCTGTGGTGTGCGAGAAACACTTTGGAGATATCTTCATCGAGCGCTCTTTACAGGTAACAGTGAACAGCTATGTAAATGAAATTATCCGAGAGAAACGTCGTCTAAAGCTCGATGCTGTCCGGGCTGTTTTTAAGGATTACCCTCCACACATTTTGTCCAAGATGGCTCCAAAGAGGAAGAAGAGAAACGTCTGCGAGCAGCAACCTGAGGACATCATCATCAACCAGCTCGTAAACGCCGTAAGGGGGCGCCAGGACTGGACCCGGTGAATCAGGCGACGAGGGCTCCTGTCTTCTGAAAGCTGGCTCTGAATATTCCGACTGCTCCTGTTTCAGCGAAGCAGACGTTGGGGGTGAACAGAGGGAGAGCCAGGCTACACTGCAAACATCCAAACACGACGGATGCCGTCATATGTTTGAGCACACGCTAATTCCGGTTACATGGACGCTGATACCTTCTGCGGATACATTCTGCGGATAGTGTATGTCTGCTGCGGAGCACAGAGACATAATTGTTCAAATATGTTTATAGAAAGAGTGGTAAGTTTTGTAAAACATTCGCTTCACGAATGTTCGGTTGTGGCCGCCGTTTATTTGATATAGCAAGAAGTGTGCCCGGACACGGTATGGGGCGGATTCTTTGATTGGAGATGTTAATATGAAATTCCGCTGCGGCCGCTGCGGTATCAAGCCTACATCAATGAAGTATGCCTTATAATGCGAAATTTTTCCGAGAGGTGCCTCCTCACAACTGAGTCCGAAGGCGAATCATGTGCGCACTGCACATAGCAGCACAATACTGCACAAGACCAACTGCGCAGATGAAAGTAAAAACTGCGTGCAATGAAAAGAAATCAACCAACATCGCTCGCAATTTGGTAAGCACAAGAAGGAGGCTGATCAGTGCGCAGGCACTAATTTTCGAAATGATAGAATGAAATTAAGCTATAAGCGGGCAGATATTTCAAGTAAGAATTCAAGTGCTCCCTCGCAAGCAGCATCTGACTGTAATGAACTGTTTCCTTGCGGCTGGAAGAAAGTCAACAAGTGGCATGAAGTACGACGACGAGTTGATTGTGGAGTGCACGCTGCTGAGGATGAGAAGCCTAAGGCTCTACGAGCACGTAGACGACAGGAGATAATGGTTCTGCTAAGGTGGTCTTGCTTGCTGAGATACCTTCAGCGTTTTGATGGCGGTTATCGACTGAATGCAAATATCTTCACAGCTTTAGAAAACCAAACACACGGACATGTTCAGCTGCCGTGAAGGCCTCGTCATCGAAGAGATCAAGCTTTCAGAAAACATGACTGTGAAACTATGAGGTGGGCTGTTCTCTTATAATTATGGCAGCAGAATGGCACCAAACGGGTTATGTTTTTAATGGGTCTAAAAGCGCCGTTATGCTTGTTTTGCAATTCAGTTGGTCCTGAAGGATTTGTAGACCTCGGTGGCCACACAGCTTGCGAATGTAAGGGAGTTCTAGCCAACCATGGAATGACTGTACTGTTTCAGCCGTTCACTATAAGTTGTGTTTAGACCAGGGTGTCGAACCGGCATTTTTTCGGGTTCGGTTCGGGTTCGGGTTCACGCCTTTCGGGTTCAGTTCCGGGTTCGGCTCCAGAGGGCCATTCCGTTCCGGTTCGAACCGGTTCGGACCGTCTCGAACCGGTTCAAACGGGTTCAAACGGGTTCAGGACAAAAAAAAAATTAGAACGCAGATGGGTTTCAGTCAACCTTGCTATGCGTTTTCTTTTTTCTGGCACATCGGTATACAAAATAAAAAAAATGCAAAGATTTATTTACGAGAACATAAAACTGGGCTAGTTGGTAAGGGTTCATGCTTAAGCAGCTCAGTAAACAGGACAAAAGGAAGTCTGGAGACGACACAGACGCTGACTAACAACTGGTTATTACATTCTCGGAAAATTATATGAAGGCGCAGGCCACAGTGAACAATCCAAAAAACAGAAGAACGAAGATTAAAACTAAAAAACTGTGACTGCGCATGCACATAATAGTCGAGTCATGACATATTTTTCGATGAAATTCGAAGACTATATTCCATAGTAGACGGCACTCCTCTATCTCCTGGACCTCACACAGATGCCACGAAAGCCTGACTCCTTATCTACGAAATTGATGGATGGTGAAGCAACACGCTCATCTCCTTCCTTCCTGGTCATAAAGGCCTCCACCATCTTCCTACAATTTCGATCAGGGTGATTAAACAGAAGACTTGTCTTTCTAAGTGGGGAAGCAGTGGGCATTTGTTCGAACGTCACAGATGGGTGAAAAAAGTAGCGGTGTCGTACAACTTGGCTTTGCATAGCCGTGAGCGCCACAATTGCTTCCCTCAGTAAAGAAGACAAGTGTCCTGTTTAATAACCCTGTTTGCATTTGTAGGGAGTTAGTCGAGGCCTTTATGATCAGGAAGGAAGCAGATGAGTGTGTTGCTTCATCATCTGTCAATTTTGTAGATCAGGAGTCAGGCTTTCTTCGCAATTGTGTGAGGTTCAGGAGATAGGAGAGTGCCGCCTACTATGGAAGATAGTCTTCGAATTTCGTTGAAAAAGACATCATGACTCGACTGTGATGTGCATGCGCAGTATGGTTTTTAAGTTTTAACCTTTTTTCTTTTGTTTTTTGGGGTTGTTCCCTGTGTCCTGCGCCTTTATGTACTTTTCCCAGAAAAAATAACCAGTTGTTAGTCAGCGCTCGTGTCGTCTCCCGTCTTCCTTTTGCCGTGTTTAGTGCGTTACTTAAGCATGAATAAATTGTTTAATGGGAGATGTTCTCAATCTACCCATTTTATTTTATTGTCCGCAGCAAAAGGATGAATTTACGGCAACAACCGCAAAATGAAATGAACTCGAAATTAATGAAAATCGGCTATGTATACGCTATAATCCACCTTATGAGGTGCAATGCGAAAAGCCGGTGGATTTTGCATCTACAAAGCCCTCCTGCTTGAGCAGTTTGGGAGACCCCCTCGCGCGAGTAATAGGTTCCCCTGAAGCTTGAGTCAGTTGGGACCTTATTGTTCGCAGTGTACTTACAGGACCCCAAAATTGCCGCCGCACGCGCCCTGTATGTTCCCGCGCATTACTGAGAAACGAAACTGTCATGTAGCTGCAGCTACATACAGACAGAGACCTCTCCGTCGCCCCGAAACCGACTTGCCAGTCCCCCCCTCCTTCACTATAGCATGGAAAAAAAATGTCCGAGAGTCCCTCCACCGCCCATCCGCCGCCCAACGAGAGCCTCATAGGAGCACTGGCTCTCCCTAACATCCAGAACTTAGCAAATATATTTTATTTAAATCACCTATTCGACATCACCTTTGTGACTCACGTTATATATTCCGAGCCTCTATAGCTCAGTATCTTCAAAAACACAGCTAATCGTGGCTTCTCACTATAATGCAATAAGAAATTACGACATTGGCTTAATATGGTGACGTCAACCTCTTTTTTTTTCTGATAAAAAGTGTATGATAAAAAACACACGCTTGAATGGGTTGAGAAAGCGTCGTTTTTGCACGGACACAAATTGGCAACATCTTCATTGCGACGTTGAGCTGCAACATTCTTGCAAGTGCAGCATTGTGCGAGGAAGTAGAGATACTTGAACTACATAGAATGTCTGTGACTTTTCCTGGGGCGCTATCAAAGGCAACCTTTGTGCCAACAGAATTTTTGGCGCCCTTGATGGAGTAATAAAAAGTGATTAATCTGGCCTGCACCATATTTCTACCAACTTGTTTCAGCCATTTATTTTCAAAGCTACAAACAACCCCTTTCTGGAATCTGTGCTTAATGGGCGACTAAGTGCTCGCCTGCATTTCCGGGACATGCTCGCGAGAAAGCTTTGTACTGATTCATTCGCTTTTCTCACTCTTCGCATTTACTTACCTGTACGGCCTCTCCACAAAGCAGATGGCAAATGTTGCGATTGGTCATTACTTCCTCTACCCTTACATATACAGCCTTACCTAGACTTTCTTGATACTAGTGTATCATCAGCGGATGTACTGTGCAGCCCACTTTAATGGCCGCACATATATCGAACGCTCGCTTATTACGAGCGGGTGTGGTGCTCCTGTGAAAATATGCGTAAGGGCAACGCAAATTCGTCGCAGATACAGCGAACAACTCTGGCCACACCACTGGGTTACAGCGAACGAGGTGGCGCGGTGAACTACCCTGAAGTTGTAGAGGTAGTTCTTCCGCTAAGCACGCAGATGAAATAGCGCCTCTCAACCTTCAGGACACCGCCCCGGAAAGAGCATGTCAACCCAGAAATGGAATTAAAAGGCGGCACTGACGTGCGCAGCGCTAACCGGAAAGTCCGGCATCCGGTAACACCGCAAACGGTGAAGTAAACACGGTAACGATATGCTATAACTCCCTATTGAAATAGTAAGTAACCGCCGGCCAAACCCGCGTCGATGGCCTACGAGGGCAATCATTGCCTACGTGTTGCTGGGCAAAGCATCCCGAATGGAAGAAGCGCGGTGCGCGTGAGAAAGGGGCATCGTCGAAAGTGAAGCTGCTGACCATGGTCGCGGATCAACTAACAGCAACGATTTCACAATTCTGAAATCCTTGCTGGCCATGCCGGTCATGTGGCAAGCATAGCCTGCCCAGTCGTCTCCATCTTTAGCGCCGCTACTATGTTCAGGCATTGTCATACAGCGGACAGTGCAACGGATGCATTCTGCGCCACAAGCGCTGCGCTACTTCGTCGTTGCATCAACCCAGATACGCTAGAAGAAGCTCGAAAACACGCGTGACCAGGAACATGCAGATTTGTGGCAACGCGCTTCATGGATCCATAGCAGACCAGATAGTTCCTCGGATAACTACGTTCCTGCGGACCAGAAAATCGCAGAAGCTCCTGCTCTGACGGAGACGTTGAACACCAAGCGTGAGCTCTCCCTACTGCCAGGAATCTCAATTATGTGGCCGACCTGCCACCAGTTTCCATGCACACTTCACTTCATCCATGATTAGTGATACCCCGTCCCTGAATTTGATAGTTGGCAGCAAGGTCTCGACGAGGATTAAATGACCGCCCTAGATAGCCTAGAAAGAGCTGCGACAGGCTCTGCTTTGCACAAGTAGGCCGCAGTTTTATAAGAAATAAACGCCACTTTTAGCGGCCTTAGTGTTTTTGGCTGTTGTAAGAAGAATCCACTTGCTAAGAACATAAGATATAACGAACTGAACTCGCCTGACCGCCAGGTTCGTTAGAAGTGGGCTCGACTGTAGATTCAATCGGCCAAAAAAACCGTTTTCACGCTTCAGACATGGGCCTTACATGTTAGGACGTACCGTCAGTTGCAAAAGTTTACAGCCCACCGCGCCGTTTATTTCAATGGTGTGGTGGGCTGTAAACTTTTGCAAAAGACAGTACCTTCACGCCAAATGGACGTTTGTGCCGTGGTCAGTGCATTTCTACCTGTGCGAGCAATGAGAATCAGTTTGAGCAATAAAATGATATTTTTGTCGCGATGCTGTGTTCTTTTAGGACATACTTAAGCAGTCTCTTAAAAAACCCATTGGCATTATACATTTTATTAAAACATTTATGGCTGCGATGAAAAACTTCGGAATTCCGTGCGAACTCTTCGTGTTCATAGGACTGTTTCGCGTGTGGAAAACCCGCATGATGTGTGAACACGCAGAACCGCCGCGTCCAACGAGGTCACTGTTCAGATAACAGTGCACTTTAATGCAGGAGGAATATGCTGCGCAAGTTCAACCTCCTGACTGGTTCCCCTTTCTTGACGTGTGCGCCGTCTGGAATTTCCATATGCGGGCGGAGAAAGGGAGTTATGCTGGCATGAGGCTTTGAGCCGCGCGCTGGCGACTGGCAGATATTTTTTCTTAGAAGCAGAACGATTTCAGCCAATCGGCATAACGAAATCACTTCATCCCAGTTACATTTCATTGCAGCATCTTTCTGGGCGTAATCACTATCGCATGCCAGCGAGCGCATGTATTTCCGCAATGCCCTTTTGTGCAATCGGTATTTAATTTTTTTCTTATTAGTACATCTCCACCGTTGCCAAGGGCCCGCCTTTCGTTGCATATTTCCGTCGCGCACAAACAAGAATATGCGGATTCTAAAAAAAAAAGAAACTGCACCAATTTATACATTCTTCTTTTGTTAACACTAGTAGCAATATCTCGGGTTTAACGTGTCGAGTAGACATTGGGGCTATAGGATAGACGGTGTTATGGCGGGCTCCAGATTGGCGACACCAGCTGGGGATTTGCAACGTGCGACAGAACACATTGGTTTTTGTATTTGTGGAATCAGCAGCCGAGCTCCACAGCCATTGAGCCATTTTTTTTCTTTTATTGCCCTACAGACCCATCGTGAGGGGTTTTATTAAGAACCTGTTGTCTGAGACAATGAGCGCTTACAAAAGTAAATGTTGCACTACCAACGGCGCTGGCTCAGTGGTTAGGGCACTCGGTTACTTATTCGATGTACCCGGGTTCGAACCCGGACCCGGGGGCCACGTTTCGATGGAGGCGAAACGCAAAAGGTACCGTGTGCTGTGCTATGCCAGTGCACGTTAAGGATCCCCAGCTGGTAGAAATTATTGCTGAGCCCTCCCCTACTGCGCCTGTTTCTATTTCTTCTTTCACTCTCACCCATAGGTCAGGTGTCCATCAAGAAGTGAGACAGTTACTGCGCCATTTCCTTTCCTCAAAAACCACCATCACAACGTTGTTGGGTCCTCGCGCTAATATTTCATCTATTTGTGGGAAATGACTCAAAGAAAAGGAAGGCATTCTCAATCCGTGCTGAAATGACTATAGACAACCAGTTTTGTTGCGTGTTTTCTCCTTTCAAATGACGCCATATTTTTTAGAATACATAGTTCACCGTGTGGTATTCCCCTACTGCCAATAAATAATTTAGAAAATAATTTTTTCTCCCATGTTGTTTCGGTTTTATCAACCGAATGATGGCTGCGAAGTGAGTTCAACATTAGGTCACGAGATGATGTAAAAATAGCGCACAGGGATGTAAAAATAGCGCTTTGCTTAGGTCACGAGAGGCACGGGAAAACTAATACAAACGCTGATACGTTGTTTAGACTCTCTATAGCACTTTAATCAGCCGGCGGCTCCAAGACCTATAATTACAACGAACGACGTATCAGCAGTTATATTGCCGTTTTATTTCCCCTCACGCCACCTAATTTCCACTACACATCACAGCCACCGTTATGTTGGTGAAACCGAAACAGGGTCAAGTAGAAATTCAAATATAAATTATTTATGATGTCTTTGGTGGATACCACGGGGTGCTCCATGTACCCCAATGTCTAACGCATCGTTTTAAAGAAGAAATCACGCAAGGAAAAATTTGTTGTCTATAGTACTTTATTGAGTTCGAGCAGTCCTAACAACCTGATTAAATATTTACGCAAATATGTAAAAGGGGAGGGGTAATAACTCTAGATTTCACATAAACCTTAGGTACAAGTCTTTAGAATTGGTGGTAGTACATTACAGAAACGTCAATTAGGCTTCTTCCCAGGCACCAGACTTCCTGTAAGTTTGCTGTCGCATATACTGGGTACCATTTTCGCACTTCCCAGTGCAAAGAGCTACGGATGGGTAAATCTATGCGCTAGATCATCTCATTTTGTGCGTAAACAAGAGGTATGCCGGGATGCAAAAAAGTGGGGCTGAACCGGGTCCCGAACCGGGTCCCGAACCGGTTCGGAACGGTTCCTTTGAATCGTTCCGGTTCGGGTTCAGTTCCAAGATGGCGAAAAAAATATGGGTTCGGTTCGGTTCCGGTTCCGGGCGAAAATTCGGGTTCGGTTCCGGTTTCGGGTTCGGGTTCGGTTCCGGTTCGACACCCTGGTTTAGACATTCTGGTGTAAAAATTGATGATACCAGGCATAATTTTGCCTCACACCTAATTCGACTTCTTCTAGAGAATTGGACAGAATAACTTGTTGTATTTTCTTCAAGAGGAAATGTTCAAGCACCCACATTAGCCAAAATAATTTTAGAGAGTAATATGCCGTATGAGCAAGCTGGCTTGTATGTCGATTCAGTCACCTGTGTCGGTGCAAGTTGGAATCGAAGCATGTGGCGACGTTCTGAATTAAGATAATGACAAGACAGGTATAAACAACTCTTATGAAAACATATAGGTCCTTTAACTTGAGTTGTTTTCTGCCTTTTGAATGTCACCTAGTGTGAAAGTCCCGTTGGTGTTACTTTATGATACCATGAAAAACGTGGTTGGTTTTAGGAATTAGATCTGAACTTATCGACATTCCACATTCCCTTCCTAGGTTCAGTGGCCATGCCAAGTGCAGCGCTACGCATCCAGTGGACACAAACAGGAAGGTATTTTTTTAGTCTGATTTTCCACATTTAATTAAGAATCTCCGGAATTCATTCATTTCGAAAGAATTCCTCACGCTTGGTGGCCACGTTCATAGTGGGATAATTCAAGGTGCTTAAATTTGGACAGTGACAATGTTACTCTTAAGGCAATGCTGAAGACAAGTAACGGATACATAAGACCCAATAACTTTGAGCGGTGGAAGTTGATCTTTCATTCCAACTTTTTGGGATGAGGTAATTAAGGAGCTTTTTTATGCACTGGCGGCATGTGAAGACTATATACACACGTGTGCAACCAAAAGAAGACTTCGTCAAGCTAATCAAGCGCCTGATACGAGTAATGACCTCCAGGATAACCAGCCGTCCGGGTAGCCGGGTAGCTCAGACATGCGTTTCTTGGAAGATTTTTAGAATATCTGGGCAAGTGGGAAGAAGCTGCCAAGCCAGCTGGAGGTGTTTATCTCTCTGATAGTGCAGCTGCTTGTTTAAGAGTCACTGTAAAAAGCACTCTATGCTTGTTTTCCTGCCTAAGCACTAGTGTGATCTTTACGTGCGTATTAACGTCCCGTTTAAACCAAGGCAAGTTGGAAAACCTTTGGTGGAATCATACAGCAATCGTCAGGATGTAGCAATCGTCCAACCGTGTCACAGATCCTGGTCACAGTGTATATGATGGCATTTTATAACCTTTTAAAGTCACTACGAGGAGGTATCTGCTCTCAGGCTGTTGTCCAATCATTGTTGAAACCAAGCGACACCAACAAGACATTTGTTAAGCAAGTTTTAGATTCTATGCACACCTTAATGGACAAAGGAAGGGTCAATGAGGCCGAGGATTTAATCGACGCTCTAGTTTCACAAAATGACCATGCAGGATATGCAGGGAAGAAAAGCAACAGTGCTCCGCTTTACTATGTACCGGGATATGTGGCAAGAAAAATTATTTCAAAAACAGATTGCCCCAGTTGTGCTGCTCATCCCAGCATAAGCAGTACTGAAGCAAGCGCAAATGCGGATGCCTCTTTCACTGCCCGCTTTGATAATGCTGGGCTGATATTTCCAAGTCAAGCTTTATCAAGTGCTGTAATGCTCACGCAAGAAAGCTTTGCATCATTTTTCAGCCAGAACAATTTGCACATGAAAAGATTGTTTGAGTTGGCCAGCCTTCTAGATTCCCTAAGATTTACACCCATTGAGTGCCCCTGCATCAAAAGCAAACACTGTCAGCTGCACTGAAGTATTATGTTCTGCTAAGATCTAGATTTTTGTTGCGAAAGCAACACTACGTGAATCGCCGAGCCATTTCGCGGGTCGAGGAAAACCCATACTGCCATGCGCGAGAGGCAGTGACGTCACACGGCGCACAGCTGGCGCGCCACCGCCGTCGCTGCGCGAGTGACACAGAGGTGCCGCCGCCGCGCTCGCCAGTTGCGCATGCGCAGTAGCGGCGCATAGCTAGCGTGCCGGGGCCACCGCCGCTGCCGCGCGCTCTCCATCGCCTCTCTCTTCTCGTTGCTTTCGCAATCCTCCAGGTTTAACGAGAGCTAAAACATTGAGAAATTTTTGTCAGGGGTCTCAACAAGGAACGAAACGTACAGCCAGAGCGACTCATATTGTTAAAGCTGCGACACTGCTTTTGAATCCACTCTTTTCCGGCTCTTGGGGTGTTTTTTTAGTTTTGGATTCCTCCAAACCCTAAACCTCGCGTGTGCGTTTGCCGGGTTAGTGTATGGCTCACGTACCAAACTTTCAAGCTCTAGAAATCTACACAAAGCGGTGCGATATTAACATCACCATGCTAAAATGTTCTATCGTTCCTAAGCTCCAGATGTAGCTATAACAAAATATGAAACGAGAACTAAAGCTTCGCGCAATGCCCTTGCCCACTCTCACCCTCGCAGCAGCCGACGTGATGCGTGCGAGAGACCGACTCGCACCCTCCCGCAGCACAGCGCTGCCATGCGGCCGCCGCCGGCAGGCATCACTTCTGGTTCTACCGTGCCGCCTGCGCTCGGCACACTAGCCGGTATACTGTAGGCACTGAAACAGCAGTTCGCGCCGTTCGCAGTTGCATGACGATGCAGACAATGACGCATTTTCTTGCGTTCTCAGGCAGCGCGGCGCACACCAGATCTTCGGCACTCGTCATCGCGATCTCATGCAGCATTTCTCAGGCTATGCCCTGAATGAATTGAAGAAATTCGTTTCATTCGTCTGGATGCAAGCTCGTCACATCCCTGCCAACCGCGGGCGCCTTCCACACTGACACCCACGCGACCGCTAGCTCCGCTGCGCGGCAGCTCCTAGCAGAGCACAAAGCTTCCTCGTATCGTTACGGACAAGCTTCATGGCCAGAATGATATTAAAGGACTCCGGTATAACTATTCCCCCGGTTACCATACTTTGCTACTGCGTAGGCTCAGACCAAAACACTCGGTATTTCCCAGTTACAATGCATCAAAGGACAAGGGTCGGTGAACGAGAATTGACGCACAGAGCGCTAACTAGCTTGCCCCTTGATGCGCTATAACAAGCGAATATTAACCGCAAAGACCAACTCCCTGCATTCCTCGGCATTCCCCTACTTATGTGAGGAAGCTTCTATGCGTTCTGTTTGCCACCGAATGTGCAAGGAAGCAAGCACACTTCGAGATCTCCCCTCACCTGTCTTCACGAAAAGAGCGTTTTCCTGAGGTAAGAAACAGATTCCGCAAGCCGGGATTAGAGGGCATTTGTCTTAACTTTCAAGGCAACGCCTTTAATCAACAAAAAGCAAAGAAGTTTGTCGCGCAGTTTTTAAATTTAAGCAATAAAGAAACGTATGTGCGCTTTCTTCAAGTTTTGTTTCATCAACGACGGTGCAACAGATGTGTACGAAATGATGTGGTCTAGCACCTTGGCAGGCTACTACTATCAAAGACTACTATCAGACTACTATCAAAGAGGCACCACAGCGTGCCTCCGAAGTTAGGGTTTGGGTGGTTTTGCCCAACCCTCGGGAACGAAGTAGAGGCGCTGAAGCCTGCCGCCGTTGAGTTCATTCCTAAGGTGTTGCTAAGGTAGTCTGCAAATAGATTTTATAATTTGTTTGCGCCGCGTGCCTGTTCATTAACACAACGAAGTATTTCTCTGCGGTTGCGCAGTCAGTCGAATGCCACTGCTTGCGGCCAAAAAATGCGACAGCTCGAATACAGTTCAAAGGCGTGATGATTCACCCGTTTTTTGCTTCACTGCGATCGAAAATTCTTGTAGGCGGGCCGTTTCTCGTGAGTCATGTAGTCATTTTTCTTCGACTTCTTTCACAACGGGGTCTAGTCTCACCATGAACCAAGCTTTGTGCTGCCTTGATGAAAGGAGCTCAGAGAACGCCTTAATTGAGGGTCGTTAGTAATATAGATTTCAGACTGATATCAAGTAGCCCAACCGCAGTGAAGGCTCCTTTATGAAGTAAGGAAGCTTTCAGACTTCAGGCCTTAGTTTTCAACAGTGAACCATCAAAAAAATGCTGGTTCTCCAAAGTCGACTCTATGAAGTGCATATTATTTGGCATTAACATATTGCCTTTGAATGCGCCTGTTTCGGGTTCGTTCCTGTCGAGTAAAAGGCGGGGTGTCATAAAATTGTTGAGTCCTCAAAAATAAAAATAACAGTAGCTTCACAGGCGATATCATTATGTCCGTTTAGTGCGAAACAGATTAAAAAGCAAGGTTACGAATCAGTGATGTGTGAGCATAAACAAAAAGTTCGATGAGGTCATGATCAACACACTTTTAACGCACTATTTGAGTGCTATCTCACTTGAAATACTCAATAAGCACATACCTAAATTTTGTGTTATTTCTTCGTCATACAGCGCCCCAATGTTTATGTATCGTTTCTTAAGTTTAACCGCCGTAAAACTTTCACACCCGCTTGAACGAAAGCAAGCGACGCATGTTCCACATATGATATATTTGGCATACGCTTTTGTACGAAGAAAGTACGATCGGTCTCAAACACCGTACTCGCTTCCGCGCTTCTCCTTGAAACGACTGAACAAGTTAAAGTAAAAAGGAAGTTTAAGGAAAGAAATGAGCACGATTTTTTTGGGTTGTCTGGCATTTTTATCACGCTGCAGCCTCCCAAGGTACGCGTTTCGATGACGCCGACGAAGCAGGCAAGGCTGTTCCAGTCACTTCATTGCTGCCGTCTTTAGGTGAGTACCGCATTGTTAAATCTGAACGTTTCTCTGACTAACGGCGAATGTAACAGAAAGCTCCACTGGGCCTGTGAAGACGAAGGTAGGGGTGATTTGTACCGTAAAACGCATTTGATCTTCTTCTACGACAGCTAAATTCTCGCGTAACTTATCGTTCATTTAGCTTTTCAAACGTCCATCTGTAAGTTGCAAGCTCAAATTTTCTATAAGCTGAACGGCTATCTAGGTCATTTTTCTCAGCTACAAATAGCCGCTTAGAGCTTATCAAGAACTTCTAAACAGTTCTGTACCCCTGCTGGACACCCTCGTAAACTTTTCCTGCCTCTAATTGCTTACATTCTTCCGCGTATTCATAACACTTTTATTTATTATTAGAAAATCAATGGCGCCGCTTTTTACATGCAAACGCATAGACCAAGAACAGCGCCTAAAAGCATAAAACACGCTCAACTCGAATGATCATTACTGTGCGGAAAACGTAATTTCTAGAGTAAGGGATGCGCTAGGAAGTAAATTTTTACGTACTTTTCCTGGCTACTAGAGCCGTCCTGTAATAAAAAAAGCCGCACGCACTAGGACCAGCCGCTTCTTCTACTTTTTTTGCCAGTCCGTACAGTCTTCTTACAGTGCCTTATTTGCCAAAAATCTACAACGAAATATTTTTTCGACCACGTAGGGATATATAGAATCTTTTAAATAAATGTTAGTGCGTTTTGTGGAAACAAATACATCAGGAGTTTAGTAGACTCGTAGCAACGCACACTGATTTTTTTTTTTTTTCATAGCTATTCCTCAGGAACCGCTGTCCTGTTTACATAAGTCATCGCCAGAACAATAAGGATGAATCAGGGCTGGCAGATGGCCCGACCCACCTTCAAATTTAGATAAAATAAATGGACTGTTAAAAAATTTCGTATTTTAGATTGAGAACATATAATTGTTTAATTTCCTCAAAGCTGTTTCGGCTATTAGGACGTAGGAAAAAAAACACTGTAAACATGAAACAACCTGCTAGCGAGGTCAAATTTACGCACCTGACGGTAACATGCAATACTTTATAAACGTATGCAGCAACCTCGGAAGAAAGCCTATTAAAAGAAAAAGAAACCATACGGCTATTTTATTATTTATTACGTCAGCCACTCAGGTTTCAATTTTCATCCTTGTATTTATGTTAAACAGAACTTTAGGTCCTAAAATTTTATAAAGTTGTTTATTAAAATGTAGCTAAAATAAGTATACACAACTTCGGCAACTTACCATTTGTGAAATATCATGTGCAAGGTTAACAACCCCTTATCCTACAGAGAACTTCACAGGATTGCGTTCTGAAACGCTGATAACAAGTAAGACGTTTCAAAAGCTACTCAGCAGGGGTTTAAAATAATATGTTCCATTAAGTTGGAGCATGTGATTATGGAAAAATTATGCAGTACTTTTTAATCCCTGCAGTGTTAGTGGTTGCTATGCGGTTTTCATGTTGTAAGCAACCGATCATATTTCTTCGCTACGTATTTGGACGCCTGATCAACAGACTGCGCTAAAATAAATTGCAAATACAGCCTGCACTTGGGCTTTCTGTTTAAAAAAAAAGAAAACAAAGCAGGAAAAATTCCTCTGTTTCGGTAATAAGCTAAATGGGAGCCCCTGCAGGGAAGTCCTATAAGCTTGCAATGTACCACCACCCTTTTAAAACCCTGGAGAAATTTATATCGTAAAGTGTTCTGTTATCTCTTCAGTAATATTTTAAACACTCTAACTGAGTTTCTTAGTCGAACGAGTGACATACCGCAAATAATTTGCGGGTGCTGTTTAAACGAACTACACTGCCATGATATTGCAAACGCCTATTCTGACACCGCCATAATCGCTTCAAGCAAAGCCTAATACGGCGGATACAAGTTACGTCAGATGTACTGCCATTTTCACTACAACTTTTTCGTTTACTTTTATTTTTCGCTTCTCGTTAATAAACCTTCTGTTAGCCTATCGCTTCATTTTCCTGCATTAATTTTTACGCTTGGGAAATAGCTGTTGATACAGTGTGCCGCGAGTTTCGTAAACATGTCCAGCAATAGAGGAGGGCGCCACCAGCGCCACCGTGATCGGCTGTGCGCACACCGAGCTCCAGCAAAATCACGTCTACGTCCAGGTTCCTGACCTCGGATCGCCACCAACCCGTCTACAGGAGCGCTACTTCATCGCCTGTACGCCTGGTAATCAAAATTCCAAGCGTTCTGCGCCGTTTTTTGGCACATCAGCATCTGGCTGGCCGCCCACGCCGGGCGCGCTAAGCCAAGCCTACATCTGCACCGCCGGGGCAACGCCCACCGCGATCGCCAGCATGCTCGCAGCCGGAACGGCGGGGAGCTCGCCTAGCCAGTCAGCAGCCCAGGCGCTGAATCACAAGCACTGTGCTCCCGCGGCGCCCCGGCAAGCCACCGCAGCCACGATCGTCATGAAATTTGCGAACCACCTCAACCTCGGCAATACTTTATTCCCTGTGCTCTGTCGGTCCGTCATGGATTCCGCCCGCCTAACCAAGACTGAACGTGACAATACCTACATCAAACTCCGCACCTCGCAAAACATCCTGGCCATCGATACCCACCGCCCAGACGCTGCTGACAAGCTGCTCCAACTCAAGCAAGTTTCACTGAACAACACACAGTACGAAGTCACCTCGTACGTAGCTAACGACCCCCTTAACGCCCGTGGTGTTATACACGGCATCACCATGGACTTTACCGAAGACGACTTTGCCGCTAACCTTCGTGTTGACGGCACCCGACTCCTAAGCGCCCGCCGTCTCGGACGTACCAACACACTTCTGCTCACCGTCGAAGGGCCCCGTCTACCACGCTATGCCGTCTTCTACAGCGGCGTGTACCGCGTCTACCCGCAAAAGCCGCACAGCAAACAATGCACGCATTGTCACGCCATAGGACACCGTGCCGACGTCTGTCCTAACAAGCCTAGCCTTGTTCGGTGCTCGATTTGCAGCCAACCGTTTGCTCCTGACCAAGACCCAACGACTACCCCACACGAATGTGAACCACACTGCTGGAACTGCAAGGGCGACCACGCACCGTCTCATCCTGGATGCCCCGCAAGGAAAGACGCCGACGCTGCAGTCCTAAAGTGGCACCGCGCCCAACGACGCCATCGCGCCCGCGCCGCCCCTCCACCCCCTAAAGCCGACGCGACCAACTGGCCGCCCCTGCCTACCTCGAACCGCTACGAGGCCCTTCAGCTCTCCTGCAGCAGCAGCAGCAACAGCCCGGGGCACGAGACCGCGCAAAGAAGTCAATCTCGAACCAAGCCCTCTGCCAAGCGGCCACCGTCCACCACTTCTGGTGCGGCAACCAGCACCTCCACCTCCTCTACTAAACCGCAAGCTTCCGTGTTGCAGTCACAGACTCCACCAAGTCACCAGGTGAGCGGTCCATCTCCCACATCCATCGCACCCCCTCCCCCGTCCTTCCAAAACCGGTTTTACTCACGTCCCTCCACACCTACTCCACTTTCACCCCTCCCTACCGACAACGCTATTGCTCTCATACAGCAATCCCTTGCTCCCGTCCTATTGGCCTTACAACAACTGACGGCTCGCGTCGAGCAACTAGAGCACCATCTCCTCTCCCTCGCGTCCTCTGCCCCACCCTCTCCCGACGCAGACTCCAATGCTCCCCCTCGAAAGCGCGCAAGCGCCCCTCTAGTGCCTAACCTCGACACAATGGAGGAAGACCGGCATGATGAGTGATATCATGCGACACACATCCCCACCCCAAAACCCTCTAATTATTTGGCAGTGGAACTGCCGCGGTTTTCGTCGCAAGAAAAATGCCCTCTTGCAACACATGCGGATTACTGGCGTTAACCCAGACGTCATCGCACTGCAGGAAACGCATGGTGCCTTTTCTCTGCCAGGTTACGACCATTTTACTCAGCCAAGTATAGTCATGAAGAGAAAAGGACATCAAACGCCCCCTCCGCCGCCGATTTTGACGGTTACATACATACGGCGCACGATACCCACCATTCAGGAAGATACATCCCACCTCAACTCCGGGAAGAAAGAGCATGTCCTGACACACTCCACCTATCAGGGTCACCGTATCACGATTTTAAACTGCTACTGGACTCCCTCCGACTCCAAAACCAGCATCCCACCTTTGCATACGGCCCTTCCTGCCTCTAATGTCCCTACTACTATCGTCCTTCTTGGTGACTTCAACTGCCCACACCCTGCATGGGGATACGACCGTACTTCAGCCTCCGGACGAAAACTCGACCGCTTCGCCAGTATTCATCACCTCACCCTCCTGAATGACACGTTCATGCCTACACGCCTAGGATGTGGAGCACAATCCGACACAAACCCCGACCTCGCATGGATTCGCAGCGATCTCCGCGCTTCTTGGAGTAATACGGGTGACACGATGGGGAGTGATCACTGTATTCTTCAGATAACGCTCACGTCCCAGCGACCCTCCAGACCACCCGGAACACATCTACTTCCCACTATGCTCGTAGACTGGCCAAAGGCTCGGCCGGCCCTCGACTCCTTATCAGTCTCACTCGAGGACCCCGAAAAATGGTGTAGCGCCATTATGGAGACCGTCTCCCAACACACCAAATATATCCACCGATCTCCCGACTATCCATACATTGACACACACCTACTTGGGCTATGGAAACAACGTCGCCGGGCCATAAAAGCTTGGCGCAACTGTAGATCTAGCCACGCATTGAAAAGAAAAGTTGCTGAACTAACGCAAGCAGCCCAAAAATACGCTGACCAACTAGCCACGAACAACTGGCTTCAGCTCTGTGATGACATGGTCGAGAGACTCCACACTCCAAAAGTCTGGCACATTATGCGCACCCTACTTGGACAGGGTAAACCTCGTAACACACTTCAAAAGCTACAGTTGGCCCTCTCCGTCTCACAAGAAGAGCTGGCTGAGCAAATCCGAAATCAATTTTACCCATCCTCTATTTCTCCTGCCAGCTCCCCGTCATACCCTTACACCGAAGAAGAAGCAGACGAGCAAGAAATGAATTCCGACTTTACATTCGCCGAACTTCAGGCTGCTCTACGCTCTCTTAAGCGAAACACAGCACCCGGCCCAGATAAAATTACCTATGGTATACTCCGTAATCTCCCCGATTCAAAACTAGACGAACTTATTCAGATTATTAATACTGTTTGGCGCTCCGGGAAAATTCCCGCTGCATGGAAAGAGGCACACGTAATTATGATTCCGAAACCAGGAAAATCCTCTGCGCTCATCACTAACCTCCGACCTATATCCATGACTTCTTGCCTAGGGAAGCTGATGGAGAAGATGGCCCTTACCCGCCTCGAATGGCACCTGCATACCAATCGCTGTCTTGCTCCCACTATGGTCGGATTCCGCGCCCACGTATGCACACAAGACATTGGACGGCAAATCTATGAGGATTTGTACGCCTTCCCAAGCAGCGCACAACTTCGAGTTTTGACCGGCGTGGATATCAAAAAGGCTTTTGATAATGTCACCCACTCCGCAATTCTCACCAACCTGGCAGACACTCGCCCTGGGGTCCGCATGTTCAACTACATCAAAGACTTTCTTACAGACAGGACCCTCCGAATCATTGGCCCCGACGGCACACCTTCCGCCCCCTTTCCCCTCACCGCAGTTACACCACAGGGATCCATTCTTTCACCTATGCTTTTCAACTTGGCAATGAAAGAACTGCCCCGAAAACTCGCTGAAATTCCTGGCCTACGCCACGCTATATATGCGGATGATATCTCTCTCTGGTCTACCACAGGAAACGCCGGGGAACTAGAATCCACTTTGCAGCAAGGCCTCGACGTCGTTCAGGAGCATGCACGCCGCATAGGTATGAGTTGTTCCGCCGAAAAGTCGGAATACATCGCGGTTTCTAACGCTCCTCAAAAAACCGCTTCTTCCTACCGCGAACTCATTCAACTCTCTCTCGCGCAAACCCCTATTCCCCGACGGAGCCACATCAAGATCCTTGGCTTCACTTTTCAACAAGATGGCAAGTGCAACGTGTTGCTTAGCCAACTCCTGCAACAACTGAACCAAATTCGCCACATGCTGTCCCGCATATCTCGTCAAAAGCATGGACTCAGAGAACACGAACTCCGTCGAGTTATAGAAGCACTCGTTTATTCGAGGGTCATGTACGCCTACCCCTATCAACGGCTCACATCCTCTCAAGTAAGCAAACTGGAAGCCTCTCTGCGTCGCTTCACTTGATTAGCCATGGGAGTTCCCATCTACGCCGCAAATGCGCTGATCGCAGACGCCGCCATTTTCAACTCCCTCGAAGAACGTGCAGCAGCACACCACCGAGCCCAGATACACCGTCTCTCTACCTCCGAGCAAGGCAGAGACCTCCTCAGCCTTTTCGGACACACCATTTCCCAACTACCCCCGCTTCAACCATCTGCTCCCCCGTGGAAAAGCCTCCCGCGTCTTACTGTAAAACCCATTCCACGCCACATGTCTCCAACGATAAATCCCGGGCGGCGTGAAGCACTGGCGAACCATTTACCCGTACTGGGCCACGACACTTACTATACCGATGCCCATATCCTCGAGCACCAAGTAGTTACTGCAGTAGCCGGCCCTCGAAGCACCTCCACACATCTCTACACAGGAGTGCCCTCCTCAACCGACGCAGAAACTCTGGCCATAGCAGAGGCGATTACGCTTCACGACCACCTGTCCTCCACCATCACCATACGTGCAGACTCTCAGGCTGCCATACGCTCATTCGAATCTCAAAAACTCCCTCCCCATATCCTAGACACTTTGCTGCAATACCTAATAGCCCACCCTACGCTCCATGTCCGCCTTGAATGGATTCCTGGTCATCAAGGTATACCGGAGAATGAGCTTGCTCATGCTCTGGCCCGTGAAAAAATACCACCGGGCCCTCCGACTGCCTGGCCAGCCCATTATAATCCCAAGGCAGACCGCGCTACACACCGACAGGACCGCCGCGAACACCTTCGCAATTTGCGGCACATGCGACGAACCCTTCCGTCACCCTCCCATTTCCTTTGCCGTGCTGACGCCACTCTAATTCGACAGGCACAGACTAACTCCCTTCCCTGCGAACTGTATTCCCACTATATGCTTCATAAACCGGGCAAACCCGCCTGTCTCGTGTGCGGAGAGCATCCCTCCAACATTCATACATAGTGGTTATGCCCCCGCGCAACTAACTCTCCCACCATACCTTCCTCGCATACCTTGCGTCCCCCCTTTCACCTCACGTGGGCCCGATGGACCGCTCCACCAACCTCTCTGCAGCCCACCCTCTGGCCGCTCCTCGCCGCCCACATCCGACGCATCCAAGGGACACGTGGCCCTGCTCTGCCACCGCCGATAAATAGCGCCCACCAAACGGGCAACTAAGAAGGCTCGGACTTGAGCTGAAAAATAAAAGTTATCTCTCTCTCTCTCTCTCCAGCAATATAAAAAAAAAACATTGTTCAGCGGGAAGCCCTCTATAAACGCAATTTTTTCATATAATGGTAGGTTTCGAAATTAACAATCAATATATCAGCAGATACCCGGCGGCAGTCTTATATTTCTTTTTTTTATTAACATTTTTGCTATCATGAAGAGTGTTTTTCATAGGTTTTCTAAGGCAGTCTTAACTGTTCGATGCGTACAGACAAATGTCATAACTTTTCTGCTAAGTGATACAGACACCCCAATTAATAGAAAGACCATTCAAGCTAACCTCGCGCATTGAACTCCTCAGCCAAATAAAAATTCTGAAGCTGTCCTTTAAGTCGCCAGATCAGAAAGGTGGGAATTATTGAGTATATATACTAAAAATTAGTATTTTTTGATCCGTCCTGCGAAGTGATCTGTGAAGAGTCTTATCAAGCCATGCAACAATAAATTTATTAGAGATAAAGGAAGAGAAGACGTGGTAGCACTCTTTCTGGTGTATTCAATGTTAATTCGCACTAAACCGCATGCACACACTAGGTTAATTCAATTAATCAATCTATGTGGATAATATCATTCCGCTTGCCCTTGTAACTCTTATAAACTTCTTGGACTAAATAAAAGCTCGGATAAAGCAGTGACGCTTATATATTTTATCAAAAACAACTGAAATGGTTGTGACCAAATCAGCCGTTTCAGTAAGTGAGTTAACAATTCGCAGTTCGCGAATTTACTCAAGAAATAAATATTCTGACCTAATAAAAAATTTTCACCCAACAAAAGTGAAGTATTTCAATATCCGTACATAGCATCGTTTTTTAAACCCTCAACCCAAGTACCTCAATCGTCTGTCCGCCTATTTCTCTCTTATTTTACCTAACGTACACAGGGCGCTGTGCACAATGCGGTTCAGATATTGAAAACAGAAGCACGTTCTCATGGACAAAATAAACTTACATGGTTTCAAATCATGCTGGCAGTGACTACTGATCTGGATCATGAAGATAAATAACTAGAAGAATAAGAATGGGGTGGAGCGCATATGGCAGGCTTTCTGAGGTCATGAATGGCAGTTTAACAGTATCTGTAAAGAGAAAAGTATATAACAGCTGTGTCTTACCGGTACTCACCCATGAGGCAGAAACGTGGAGGCTAACGAAAGGAGTTCAGCTTAAGGTTAGGACAACGTAGAGAGCTATGGAAAGAAAAATGATAGCTGTAACGTTAAGAGACCGCAAGAGGGCAGAGTGGGGGAGGGAACAAACGATTATTAAAGGGGCTGCAAAACACTGCTTGGTGGGATACCGGCTGTACTTAAGGTGGATTCATTATGTCACACAGATGCTGATTTAAAAAGAATTGCAGGAATCGATGCACAGGAACGGGAGTTATTCAATGAGGAAATTTCAAAATACAAGGAAACAAAACGCTGCCCTCAACTCGATTTTGGCGGAGCTTCCCACTCCTATTTCGCTCTCCCAATGACGGCACCTGGCGCAACCAATCAAAACAACCTGCCAGAGCATGTCGCGGAAGTTTGCACTCCATGGTTGCGGGCTCTCTGCAACTCGTCCTTGCTGGGACTGGCAGCGTCGTTTCCATGCCAGAGCCCCTGGTGGTGTATTTTTGTTTTACTTGCTTTATAGGGCTTTTATCTCAGAAAACGTTGTTTTTGTTGATCTAATATAAAACGCACACAGGTGACAAAATGTGTCTCTATTTATTCACACAATTTGCAGTATATTTATTGTTTGTCCAATCAAGCTCGCGCCAGGTGATGTCATATCCGCTGCTAAAATCCGCCACTGTGTGGGGACACCATCCGAGCCATGAATTTGTTTTTCGGAGGACATTAAAGTATTAAAAACGGAATATACGCGGCATTACCGTCACTAATAGCACTATTGTAACTCACTGTATGCGATAAACAGGCAAAAACAATCAACTAAGATTGTGTTTCTGGGCCCATTTAATGACATCCTCGTCAAATGAGCAAGAAATGGGCTTGGGCAAGACATGTAATGCGAAGGCAGGATAACTGCTGGTCCTCTAGAGTGGAGGAGTGAATTCCAACCGAAGGCAAGCGTAGCAGGGGGGGGGGGGGGGGGGAGCATAAAGTTAAGTGGCGTGTGAGACGCTTCGCGCGATACGGTGGCAGCGGCTGGCAAACCACGGTTGGTTGGTTTGTTTGGTTTATGGGGGTTTAACGTCCAAAAGTGACTCAGGCTATTAGAGACGCCGCAGTGAAGGGCTCCGGAAGTGGACAGACGTGGGAGGGGACTTTGCCCTGCAGTGGGCGCAGTCATGCTGGTGATAATGGTGATGTATTCACGCTGAAGATGGATATTTGTTTTAAATTAAATGAACCTGATCTACCTGACACCAAGCATAGTGAAGTAATTGGCAGAAGATAGTTGTGTGGGCGAATGAAATAAAGAAGTTTGCGGGGACGAGGTGTCCGCGACTGGCAGAGGAGAGGGCTAATTGCAGTTGCATGGGAGAGGCCTTCGTCTTGTTCTAGACGAAGTCAGGCTGAAGATAATGATGATGTTTACAGCGAATTTTCAAAACAGGGCGCGCAAAATATTCATTCCGCCATCGTCGGCTAAGAGGTAGAAAGAGCAGAAAAAGCCTGCACGAAAATGAGTCAACCAGAGACCAGCAAGTGACCAAAAAAGGGAAGTATGTCTTATTAGGTCAACGTGGAATTACTGGCGTGTGTCTGTTTCATTGCTCCGCACTGTATTTGGCGATTCAGAGATTCACGCTTTTGCGAAAGACACGCAACACGGATTTGCAGTGGCTGAGCACTCTCTTAAAGGAGTTCAGACACAAAATTTCTGGAACAAACAAGAATTGTGGTTTGATAATGAGCGTAAGGAGATGCTATCTAGCAGTATTTTTTGTGGCAGGCGCTGAGTGGAGCATAGTTTGCTATAATTTCCATTGTTTCCGAAGAGCCGCTCGGAATTTCCAACCGCACTTCGGTGCCCTTCGTCCAATAATTGCGACGTTCTCGAACCCATTGGTTGTTGAGAGAAACAGCCAACGCTTGCCGGGGACGCTACTGTCATCAGGATAGCGGTAGTCCAGATTTGCTTGTAAACCTTGTCATCAAGATCCCCTTCGGCGCAGGGCGCCGAAGTGGGTTGTCGAAGTGGGCGTCGAAATGGTAGTGGACGAAGTGATGAGACGGAAATTGTCGGTACAAAATCGTTGCTATTTAATTATTCGCGTTTCGCAAAGGTATTTTAAGCTCTTTTTTGAGTGTTGCAAGGCCACAGGTGTAATTTAAGGAAAAGAAACGGACTCCGAAATCTTTTTCTTCCGGGCTTCTATAATGACGGCTGTTAATCTGTTTCTGATCGCTGACGGCTGTTTCTGATCGTTTTGAACAATCTCGATACAAAGGGCAGGGAGTGAATGAAATGCAGTGGTTTCTTGGCGACCTCAGAGCAGTCTTAGTTCAAAATACTAGGGAGCGCGCTCCAATCCAGCTGCATGATTCTTAATTTATGTTTTTTTTTACTTTCCGATTTCTTTCAGAACCACGCAAGTGTATTCTTACCGGAAAAAACTGTACCGCGCCTTTTCGGTTAGCGCCTAATTGTTTTGAACGATTACAAGGCTCTGAAACCAGTAAGTACAAGTTTAATGATTTTTATAAATATTTCGTGAGTGGGGCTTGCAAAGGAATATAGTGAAATGCTGAACAAATACACCAGATATGCGCTTGTGGTTGCATTCGATTGCGCCACAGTGGATTTTTCTTAAAAATCAGGGACGATGCTTTTAGAAACTACTGCTTCTAGAAAAATATTGTCTAAATGTACCCTTGACTGTCACAGCCGCCACTTCTTGCTGCGCCATTTCTGCAGTGCCTCATTGAAAACAAGGTAACTCAAGAGGTTTTGGTGGCCACAAGCTTTCCTTCATGGGACAATGGCTGCCATTGTTCTTCGACGGCCGTGAAAATGCCAGGTAAGATTTACGCGTTTAAAGTTATTAAAAGAGTAAATTGGCAGAAAAATTTTTGTGATATTACAATGCCAATTTCATTACTATATTTCGGAAGAACTGCAAATTAAAAAAATGTTATGCATCAGTAAACATTAATTTCAACAATATAACAATAGATATTATATATTAACTTTCAAAAGCAGCAAAAAATAGAGGAACAGACCTAAAACGCATTCGTAAATTACTGTATATGAATAGCGGAAGAAATGTGATATACTCGATTTTAATGTTCATATTGGGCTTCTTGGGTAAAACGTTATTAGAGTAGTACGTTTCTTGCTGAATATTTTTTACGACGCAGAACACTTTGAAAATAATCAGACAGACTTCCATGGCCGCATTAGGTATCCTTTAAGCAGGCCCAAGCCCAATGAGCTTATGATCAATCCTAACGATTTTGGCGCTATGCTCATACAAGGACGGTCCAGAATTTAAAGATTTATTTAGTGGACGACAAGCCAGGCGAAACAGACCTTTCTTTTGCCGCGCCTTCTCAAAGGATGATGGTTATCAACGAGGCGTAATAATTCAAGTGGCAATGAGGTGGACTAAGAATATAGATGAATAATATCGAGGAAGCATGGGTGAATAGGAGGTTGCATGCGACGAATACCTTCACAGCTGATGAGGCCGACTTTCTCGGAAGGAATTGCGCAGCGTATGGGCTCAAATTTCATGATATGCTTTGCGAAAACGAACTGAATTTATTGATACTTATGACAACTGAAGTTTTTTCTTACCTTGCTGCGGTGGTTCAGATCGTCCGCGATTTCTTGTGAGTTTTTGCATGCCGGTCAGACGGCGCTTCATTCTGCCTTTTTTTTTATTTAGAGGTAGAAAACGGGGAGGGGGGGGGGCGCTGAAGTGCCCGCCTGCTCTTACCGTTGGGAGCGAATGAAAGTTGATAATGATGAGTATCCAAAGCACACGCAACTGAAGGTGCCTGCCAGATTTTGAAGATATTCGCTTTCCTCAGGTGTCGTGAATTTTAATAAAACAAATAAGGCAGATAGAAATTTAGTCAACTGTTAGGCATAGCTATATGGAAGGGGTGCTTTGGACTGTAGGAAAAAACATGCTAGCGGTTTGGCATTGCTAAGAACCATATATTGTGTGAAAGCACAGTTCTTAGAGCGCAAAATCTCTACACCTTTCTTGCTGAGCCTCAAGGTCTACTGGCTCTTAGATTTGACCTCCAACGGTTGGCACGCTGCAGGTGGCTTTGATTTCATGCTATGTGAATCGCCGGCGCCGCATCTGCGCTATTGCCAGTGACGTCCGCCGCTGTCTCGGCTGCTGCCCTGCCGCTCCTCCTTGCCACTTATGGCATGTGATGAGTGACGTGATTTGTTCTTGCGCTTGGCAGTGACATCCGCCGCTCTGCCGACGCTCTGGATGGGCGATCTTGCACTTGTGGTACCTGGTGGATCACGTGATTTGCTCTCGCTGAAGTGTTGAAACGATAAAGATGAACCAAACCTAACCGTGCCTAAGCATTCTTAACGGAACTTTCGCTCTTTATATCCTGGCTTAGCTGAGTCAAGCCACAGTGCCTTTTTTGCAGATGAGCACCACAGCCAGCTGCCCGAAAACGCGATTGAGGTGTCCACTGACCCGGGGTGACAATTATGCGCGTCTTAAACTTTTTTTATCGTCAATGCAAAGTTACCCAATGCGAGCCGGTGGCGTGGATTCCATTGCCGCTTTTCTGTAGCAATGTTCTCAGCGCGTGCGCATATGGGTCTAGTGCCCTCTTTTTACCGCAAAGTTCTATGTGACAACTCACCTAGTTCACATCTCTGTGTCCCTACCGGCACATAGCTCAAAGAGCAAATGTTATTTTCATGGTAGGGTTAGTTGATGCAGAACGTATTGTGCAACGCACAGCGCGAGTGTGTGTTCCAGTTTAACACGAGACATGTTCGGCTGCTGTGATAGTCTAGTGCTCTCACGCAGTGGTCAACGAAGCTGACAAGTTGTAGCCATCGGTTCGGATTCCAGTCCCGGAGATTTATTCGATTTATTTTTGTTTATTTATTTCACTTGGCAGATACCTACCGACATAGAAACCCCATAAATATTGCAAAACGTTCTTGAGCTTAACCCATCCAAAGAGTGTTTTCACACTGCACTATGTAAACATTGAATCTGTGGTTCATTTAGAAGTTATAACCACAGCAAACCGTAACAGCGACAGGGGCAAAGCCCTGACGTCGCCGCGGAAATTGTAAGGTTCTCATGACACACAAAACAAGGTAAAGTAAATTCAGAACATGTAGTGACATTATAAACACTGCTGTTTTCTTTTACAACTGAAAATATTGTTTTTTGACTTCTTGTTTATGCGCACGACATGCACATATCGACGAAGAAAATTTCGTTAACTTTCTGTCTCCCCACTGGTTTGTTCCTGTTCATTCATTGTCTTTAGGCTATCAGCAATACTGATTTTGTTCTATGTGCGCCTTTTTAAGTACTCTCTTCAGATTACTGAGGAGGATGAGTATAGCATCAAATAACATGGTCTAGAAGAATAGAGACGATTTCGGAGGCTATTGCGTACTTTCAACCTAATTAGATAAGGACAGATCACGAAAACCACTCTCCGGTGCAACTTCACATCAACTGTGTAGCTTTCTTAAAAAATCCCGCGCCAAGAAAGCGTTTTTCCTTTAACTACGAAGTATCTTTGAAAGCTAGCTCATTTTTGCCGCAGTATGTCTTAGCTTGGGGGGGGGGGGGGGGGGGGGGGGTACATGGAAGCGCCAAGAAGTATCACTCTTTTGATACTCTTCTCAACCTTGGGAGATTGCGCTCAATATTTTATCGTCTCATAAGGACCAATTCACGCGACAGACCGTCGGTCCGCTGGCCGTCCGCAGCCCGCGCATCATGTGTTTACATATCACTACTAAGCGAGGCGGTTCGTCTGCCCGCAGACCGGTGAACCGAGAAATGTTGTGGCTTTTTTTCTTAGCGGGATTTTGCTGGGGACCAGGAATCTGTGCGCAGAAGGTCTGCCCCTCAGCCAACTATTCTCAAGGTTTCGGCTCCCGTCCCGGGTCAATCTCACCGTGACCTTTGTCCGGCCGAAGGGAACCGATCAACGGGGAGAGGGAGAGAACTGGCCAAGGGGAGAATTGGTTTGGTTTGGTTTATGGTTTTTAACGTCCCAAAGTGCCTCTGGCTATGATAGACGTCGTAGTGGAGGGCTCCAGAAATTTCGACCACCTGGGGTTCTTTAAAGTGCACTCACATCGAACGGTTCATGGGCCTCTAGTAGTCTAGCAACTTTGTTCGCCCGGCGCGTCACCCCTATTTTGGTCCGCCCTGTCTGGTTGCCAGAATCGGATCGCAGACCAGTTTGTAGTGACGTGTGAATACATGATGCCCGGGCCGCGGACCAACAATCGGTCGTGTGAATCGGCCTTAAAGCAAGGCAGCTCATGGGTGTCATCTCTGTCAAGGGAAAACGAACAGCTATATGTGATTTAAGAAAGAGGCGTTGGCGCTATTGTAGCCAGATGAGGGTAACAGCCCGCGTCATGGCCCCTAAGAATACATATAAACATAAGTTTTAAACCCAGTTTTCTGATTTCACGGAGCATCAGTCATGTCGACCTTTCGTGAGCAAAAGCCGACTGCGCCCTAGCAGGGAATGTGAAAATATTAAAACGTCAGTTCGTAAGCGATGTAATAAAACACCAGAGGTGGAGCATTTCCGGCTTAGTACCGGGCTGGCGCGCTCTCATAAAAATTCATAAAAGAAAGAATCCGTAAACATTTGTCACATTTCACAGTGGACACATAGACGCGGCCATTCTTAATATTAGGTAACTGCTTTGAAGGCGAGTGTTACGAAGGATGCAACGTCATTTCGAAGGTATATTTTTAACACTAACCTCGCTAATATGATACGTTTTAAATAGGGACATACTCCCAACATTCTATCCAGCAGCTGGGTGTTTCTCTGAATTGCACAGGCTGTTGGCTAGTCCAGCACGCAGGTGCATGTGCTATGCCTGCGCAAAAATACAGTCCCTAAAACTAGACAGTCTAGACCCATCTAAAGAAAACGAACTTCTCAAGTGGCATGAGAAAGGGAAAAATTGCTGATGACGTTAACGAGGCAAGAAGTCACGACCAGTGGTAGTTATTTGCAAAATCTTCGAGAAAAAACAACGAAAAATTGTGATCGAAGGTCTCTTGAAGAGGATTAGTGGTTATTGAAACCATTGTTCCTCTTCAAAAGACTTTCTCTATCTTGCGGTATTGCATTGTTTTATAAGCATATATAATTTGCTTCCAAGCCAGAAAAATTCCTGTTTTAATGTTTCGTTCAGAGTTTTACTCATGTGAACGACGCTCAGTTTCAGAGTCTTATAGTACCAATACTCCTCTCAACCATGGTTATTCAATGGCTTTCACGTTCCGCTGATCGAACCCAAGGTTAGACGAAAAGGTTCCTCGCCTTGACGGCTTTGTTAAGATTGAGACGAATTTATACACAAAAAGGCCGAAACTCTTCGCTCCACTACAACTTATTGGTCCACAAATGCAATGCGTAAAAATTTAGCGAACGCTGAACTTTGCCTGAACAATGCGTAACCTACCGCTACTTTCTCTACGTTCCACATTTCTTTGAAATATTTGTTCGTCCTCTCATAACAGCTGCGTCTTTAAAGCCTTCCGAATGCCATCGATGGCTCTTCCTCCAAGCCTACACCTAGGCGACGCTGTTTAGCCACCTGCCTTTTCCTTTCTGCCCATTGGCTGTACTTTTCTTTTGTCGCTTCCATTCCATGTTTTCTAGGTTTCTGATCATCTCGATATGTAGCTTTCATTTCTGCGTAAGCCGGCCGTTTTGATGCACCTTTTTTTTGTCGTATTAAAGAGTCTACATTCAGTTCACCTGTGTCTTTCATGATGAAAGTGACTTTATGCCCACGGTGGAAATAAATACTCAGCTGAATCCGATATGCGCGTGATAGAATTAAATTTGCTGTCTTTCTTTATGCTGCTACCTGATGATCTTATAGGACCAATAAAGGCCAAGTTTTCGAACTGCTCAAAAGTTGGCACATGGTCCTGGCCGAATGGTGACTCTAGAGACAATAAATCAATGGGCGTGGTTGCAATCTTGGCAGGATTGCGAAAAGTGGAAGTCTAAATTTATTATTAACTCTAGCGCAAATAATCATGCAGAGTGAAGTTTTTTAATGAGCCGGAAAAGAAAACTCACCGCCTCCATGTGCAGAGTACAATGATAAATTTGGTCGATACGCAGCGGAAAGAAATAGCTCAGTACGGCGAAACACTTCCGCGGTTTTATTTATTTTTTTTTGAAGGAGTTTCGTCGAGAAAACGCACAGAAATAAGCGGTGCAAAAGACGGGGTAACGAACATCGAAGCTTCAATACATCGATAAAAAAAAACGAAGCGAAAAAGAGAGAAAATTTGAGTAACGTGCTTGAATGAAGAAGGTGTACAACTCAAAAGTCTTAAAAGCAGCTGTCACAAAAAAAAATATTCGGTGTGACTAATTTTAAAGTTGCGTTAACTTGAGTAGCAAGCTCTATACAAAAGGCGCGAAATAAATACAAATCATCTGTGATCAAGGACCACAATGAATATTCGTGAGCACGAATACTGCGCAGGAGAACACAAATTTAATACAACCGGTGCTGGGTAAAAATTTTGTTGTACAGTTTTTCGGCTGCGATACGTAAAAGAAATAATATTTTGAGCCAACATTTATATAGCATTTTTATGACATGCGGACGAATTTTCCAGCGCCGAAAGTTCTCCGTATTATTTAAAGTTATAGTTCATGCGTGTAATACGCGTGGTTGTGATACCAGCAAGAAAAAGCAATACGAAAACTTTGCCAATTAAAGGACCACGAAATATTTTACTGTACTAGTAGTGATTTATTCAAAGCGAATAATTTTCCTAGCGTGTAACTTTAAGCAGAACATTTTGTGAACGCATGATGAATATCCATTCTTGTCGCTGCCAAACAAATGACAATTTGTCCAAGCATGTTTGTTTATTTAGGTTGCCGAGGAAATCTTAAACGTTTATACTTCATATCTCGCTTTTTTCCATTTGAGATAGCTTCGTGGGTATGCTAGACTTTGGCGAAAACACCACAGACAAAAATCTATCCCTAAGAGCCTTCAGTGCTGTGCGGGAGCAAAGTGATGAAAAAAAGGGGTTGTCGTTCGGCTACTCTTGTGCTAACACCGTTTCTTTGCGCATGATACCCCCTTCGCCTCTAAACAGGTCGAGCTGACTTCTCGAAAGCGTTCGATCGGGTCTCCCACCCTAAGCTCCTCCAAAAACTTCTCCATTATCTCGGTGACAATAACATTACCAAATGGCTGAAAGGCTACCTTACAGGCCGGCGCCAATATGTACACTTTAAAGGGCACTCTTCAGATTGCGGCGATGTGATGTCTGGCGTGCCACAAGGCTCCGTTCTGGCCCCTGTCCTCTTCTTTTTATCAACGACCTGCATAATAGCACTAACGTAACAGTAAGAATGTTTGCAGACGACTGCATCATTTACAAAGAAATAACCTGCCATGCAGACCAAGCAATTCTAAATAGTGCCCTTGAAAGCATAGCACAATGGTGTGAAACGTGGCAGATGACGATTAATGTAGAAAAAACGGTTTGGATGACAGTAACAAATAAGAGAGCGGCAATAAATTTCCCTTATTATCTACAAGGACAGATGTTAAGGAAAGTGGAAGAATATAAATATTTTAGAGTAATAATTTCCTCGTATCTTAAATGGAACAAGCAGGTAGCCTATATTACTAATAAAGCACTGGCAGCTCTCTACTCGATTAAACGCTCGCTTAAATCCGCATCAGTCGACACTAAGCTCTTAGCATACACTTCACTTGCTCGCTCAATAATGGACAATGGAATAAAAATATCTGCCTCTCCCGTAACCGAGAGTAGAGTAAGCATGAAATGTTTACGGGCCTAATGTCATCTCGGTGCACACCCGAACCGCACCGTACAGGAAGGGAGGAACGCCACCACCCGTTCAGCGTGATGCCTTGCCATTTGAACGCAATGTTTTTAGAAAAAGGAAATGGCGCAGTAATTCTCTGCCATCTCGGTGGACACCCGAACCGCACCGTAATGGAAGGGAGGAACGCCACCACCCGTTCGGCGCGATGCCTTGCCCTTTGAACGCAGCGCTTCTCCCCCGGGCCCCTGTGCGCCTGCGCGGCTTTGCTTCGATGCGCGAAGCCCCTAAGAGATCACGTATGACAACGAAGTGTAACGTGGCATTTATGTGCTTTTTGCACGCGTTATTAGAAATCGGAAATTATAATTCCGTGCATTATCAAACCCACAGCTCCACTGATTTCTTGATAGACATTGAGAAGGCACTGGCAGCAGTTATTTTTTGTCTCGTTTGGAGACCAACCGGCGCTTGCATGCCGGTCGCGTAGGAGGGCGTAGAGAGTCTCGTTAAATCTCGTTAAGTCTCGTACGGTGCCCGGATGTTCTCGTTTCAGAGCCCGGATGACTGGAATTCAGTGCCCGGATGACTGGAATTCAGTGCCCGGATGAGTGGATTTCAGTGCCCGGATGACTGGAATTCAGTGCCCGGATGACTGGAATTCAGTGCCCGGATGACTGGAATTCAGTGCCCGGATGAGTGGATTTCAGTGCCCGGATGAGTGGATTTCAGTGCCCGGATGATGGCTCTCGGTCTCGGCGTGACGTCACCACACTGCCGACAACGGGGGCTAAAAGCATTTCATGCTTAATATGTTGGCTCCCCTTCCGCAAACAATACATAGAAAAATTAGAGGGCGTACAACGAAAAGCGGTCAGATTTATTTTTAACAAATATCGCCGTCATGACACCCCTACACAGCTCTTAAGACAAGCCGACCTTCCCACAATACACAACCGAGCCAGACTACTGCGCCTCAAGTTTCTTTTCCTTCTGCTTAATGGCGGTATGAAAATCGATACGAGTAAGTACTTAATAAAGTCAAAGGCGCGCATTACCAGAACAAAACACCAAAAGCACTTAACTGAGTACAGATTTCACAACGATATATTCAGGTACTCTTTCTTCCGACAAGCAATCCGTGAGCGGAATAGTCTGCCTTGCGATGCTGTCAACTGCACATTACTCAAAGATTTCATCGCCAATATATCACGCTTTGTTTTGCAATAACGACTACGATGCTAGTGCGCTGTACTCTTGCACCCTTTTTTTCCTTGCTGACAATGACATCCCGACTTTCTTATCTGACTCTCGCTTATTATTTTTTTAACATTATTGCTCGTTTCTCATGACAGTATCATTTTTCAGCAGCTATTGTTTCATTTCTTGCTCCCTAAAAACTTGTCTGCATTTTTGTTACTGTGTTTTTTTTTCTATTCTTGTTTAGTTTTTTTTTCTTTACCGTGCCGAAGTCCTCAAATATGCTACTTGCTCCTGTTTTGGTATTTTCTTTTACCTTTGTATATTGCATATTGCCTTGTTGGACTTCGATCGCCTTTGTGTTTACACTTACTTGACCTGTGTTATTTTAGTGTATGTGATGTCCCTCTCCTGCGACGGCCTCAAATGTGAGGCTAGCACTATGTTCAAATAAAGAAATAAATAGTCACTAGTCTAAAAGTTTCGAACGGAAACAAATCCTAACGGAGTGAAAAACACGCAATGTTATGTTAGTGACACTAACCTAGCAAAACCGCCAATGTATTATAATTCACTATCCCAAAACATGTGCTGCAGCAATAAAAAAGGTTGCAGAAGTTTTATTTATTTCAAGCAAAATCATGCGGAAAATTAGAAAACAAGACGCGCGAACAGAAAAAGAAAAACGTTTCTAGAGAGATCTGCCAGAGGCGACATCTCGAGGCTTTCGTACTCTTCGACGAAATGCAGAAAAACAGTGCTTTTTAAGCGAAATGAGGGGCATTTTTTTTCAAGCGTGTGTGCGCAACTTAAATTCGTTCAGATACAGTATTTCTGAGGACACTTCATAGAATTTGTACCAAATATATACCATACTGCATTTGGTTGCATTTTTATCCGCATAGTTTATATCCATCCTCTAGAGGCATGTTTTGTACAGCTCGCAATTTATTCTGTATCACATTAGGCTCTCGTTTTCCTCAACCTTTTCAATAAAAATCGCTCTGACAAAGTGTTCATGGTCTGTGCACACAACCTAACTATGCTCACAGTGGTGCGCGTCAGCTCAACTGAATTCATTGTTAAATCGGGAAAACATAAATCAGCTCATAAATTCACTATTTCACTGAGGTGACTCTCTTTCTCTAAGGTGCTTTGTCCTTTGAAACTTACAATTTCTTACTATCTCGCCACACAATTTCTCGCTTACAGTTTCGCGCCACGCCAAACGATTTTTTTTTTGTCATCCCAAGCATATTTTAGTTCCACATCAGTAAAAGGAAATACAATGAATTTCATATGCCACGTAAAATATTTACGTTCAAGTACTTCCGCTCTGTCATATGCGACCACTTCTAAACTTTTAGAAAAGCAAAAGAGCGTGTACTTAACACACATTTAGCAAAGAGAACCTTTCACAGGCGTTTTGGCTAGCCCGCTTCTTGAGCCGGGGAAGTAGAGTCTCCAGTCTTGCGACCGAATTCTCTCTACCCCGCTATACGTCGCACGCCGTATATCACACGCGAGTTCCGCGCCGTTCAATGTGCCGGTCGCAAATAATTTCTTAGAGTTGAAATTTGTAAGCAACCCAAGGCGGTTTCGAGTTCAGAGCAGCTACTCGAACAACGTACATCAATTGTTTCATTTGTTAGCTAATCATTTCAACACACTCTACAAGTTGCTATTCTCACTAGAAAGCTTTGTTCAAATGATATTTTTGGAAAAATAGCGTGCGTCTAATGCCGTGTCATTACTGAAAAACTAATAAAAATACTACTAGAGTTTATTACAAATTTAGAAGCAAAAGTTTAGTTCTATAACTAATTTTAGTACCAGGGGGTTAGCCCAGCAGCAGACGGGAGGGCCACAGTCACAAGGCACACCAAGCCAAAACACTCCAGAACAAACTGTCACGTCCTCGCCGTTGTCAGCTGCCGAGTGTCCAAACAACGTCGTCTTCGCCTAGCAACTATGCACCATAACACAACCCCCCCCCCCCCCCCCCCCATCCTCCGCGGGGCGGAAGGAAGCACAGTCCCTGGGCGTCCCAAGGTGGCGGGTTTGAATGGTAGGGCTTAAGACGGGGAGGGGGCCGCACGAGGAGTGTGGGGTTGCAGGGGCGTGATTTCGTGGGTCACATTTCTCAGCTGCCTAAAGACGCGGTAAGGACCCACGTAACGAGGCAACAACTTCTCACACAGGCCCACACGACGCGCAGGGAGCCTAGGAGTACGAGGGAGTCGGGAGGGTAATGGGCGTCAGGGTGATGAAGGTGGTACCGTCATTTTTGAGCGAGTTGCGAAGCGTCGAGGCAATCTCGAGCAATTTGGCGGGCTGCGTCAGCACGGGCAATCGCGTCACAAGCGTAACTGCTGGTAGAAGGGTCGTGAGGCAGGAGGCTGTCGAAGGGTAGCAACGGGTCGCGGCCAAAGAGCAGGTAGAAGGGGGAGCAGCCGGTGGTATCATGGCGTGTGGAATTGTAGGCGAACGTCACGAAAGGCAAACTGACGTCCCAGTCCCGATGGTGGTCTGAGACATACATAGACAGCATGTCCGTCAGGGTGCGGTTAAGACGCTCAGTAAGACCGTTGGTCTGAGGATGGTAGGCCGTCGTGAACTTGTGGCGGGTAGAGCATGAACGCAGAAGGTCGTGGACCACTTCAGAAAGAAAGCAGGGGCAGCGATCCGTAAGCAGTTGACGAGGAGTGCCATGAAGTAGGACGACATCATGGAGAAGAAAGTCGGCGAAAGAAGAAAGGGATAGGGCACGTGATAGCGTACCGGGTAGTGTAATCGGTCGCAACGGCAATCCACTCGTTCCCAGTAGTTGATGGGGAAAGAGGACCAAGCAGGTCGAGACCAACACGGAAAAATGGGTCAGTCGGGATATCGATGGGTTGAATCTGGCCACCAGGTGGAAGTGGGGGCGTTTTCCGGCGCTGGCAGTGATCGTAAGCAGCAACATAACCGTGGACAGGGCGGCAAAGGCCAGGCCAGAAGAACCGCTTGCGCACGCTGTCGTACGTGCGTGACACGCTGAGGTGCCCTGCAGTAGGAACGTCATGAAGTTGGGCGAGTACTGTGGAGCGGAGATGGGTCGGGACGACAAGCAAGAGGTCGGCGCCATCTGGGTGCATATTGCGTCGGTACAAAGTATCGTGATGCAGCACGAACAGGCGTAGAGCAGGATCGGAAGGGTCGCTGCGAAGGCGGTCGACTATGAGGCGCAGAGATGGATCACGGCGCTGCTCGCCACCAATGTTTAGAAAGTCTGATACGGACAGTACACAGTCGTCGGCATCACGGGTGTGGGAATCAGGGGGATCGACAGCATGGCGGTACAGACAGTCGGCGTATTGGTGCATCTGGCCGAACATGTATACAAAATTAAATGTGTATTCTTGCAAACGCAAGGCCCAGCGACCCAGACGGCCTGTAGGGTCTTTAAGAGAGGACAGCCAACACAAAGCATGGTGGCCCGTAACTACGCAGAAGGACCTTTCAAACAAAGAAGGGCGCAATTTTGTTAACGCCCAAACAAGAGCAAGGCATTCCCCCTCCGTTATGGAGTAGTTACGTTCGGAAGGAGACAGCAGGTGGCTGGCGTAGGCGATCACACGAAAGTGCTCGTGTTGGCGCTGCGCAAGAATGGCGCCAATACCATGGCCACTGGCGTCTGTGCGAAGTTCCGTAGGCGCAGATGGGTTGAAATGGGCCAACACAGGTGGAGAAGTGAGGGCCGCAACAAGGGGCGTGAAGGAGTGAGCTTGGTCAAGGCCCCAGGAGAAAGGGGCATCCTCCTTCAGGAGGGTGGTAAGGGGATGGGCCGTGTCGGCAAAGTTCGGGATAAACCGGCGAAAATACGAGCAGAGCCCGAGGAAACTGCGCATATCGCTCGAGGAACGGGGGGTGAGGAACTCACGAACGGCACGAACTTTGTCAGGGTCGGGCTTTACAACAGACGCATCAACCAAGTGGCCGAGGACCTTAATTTCGCTCTGGCCGAAGCTGCACTTCTTGGAGTTCAGTTGGAGACCAGCGCGACGGAAGAACGGAAGACCGCAAGGATAGTAGCAAGATGGCTTAGGTGGCTTTCGAACGTGTAAGAGAAAACGACAGCGTCGTCTAGGTAGCACAAGCACGTTGTCCATTTGAAGCCACGCAGAAGCGAGTCCATCATGCGCTCGAAGGTGGCAGGAGCGTTGCAGAGGCCGAAAGGCATAACTTTCAATTGGTACAGGCCATCGGGGGAGATAAAGGCAGTCTTCTCAAGATCCCGTTCGTCAAAAACGATTTGCCAGTAGCCTGAAAGGAGATCAATAGAAGAAAAGTAGCTGGCACCACTGTCTACAGACAGTCGACGGCACCATCAATTCTCGGAAGAAGATAGGTCTTTCTTTGTTACTTGATTAAGATGACGATAGTCGACACAGAAGCGCAAGCTGCCATCTTTCTTTTTGACCAACACCACAGGGGATGCCCAAGGGCTGCTAGAAGGCTCGATAATGTTGTTCGCCAGCATTTTGACCGCCTCTGTTTCGATGGCATGGCGCTCAGGAAGAGAGACACTATAGGGCCTTCTGTGTATAGGGCTGGCATCACCCGTATTGATGCGATGGGTCACGACAGAAGTTTGGCCAAGAGGACGATTCCCGAAATCGAAAACATCACTGTAGGAAGCTCAAAGGGCGCAGAGGGCGTTGGCGTGGTCAGGTGGCAAATCCACCGCAATCATTGCAAAAGTAGGGTCTGGGCGTGAAGCGGCCGAGCGGGGAATGGCATGGAGACCAGCGTTAGGCTCAGCTGTTAGAGCAGAAACTGTATGTACATTCGGCCAAAGGAACCAGTTCAGCGAGTGCGATGCCACAGGGTGAAACTTGGGGAGAGAGACTGAAGTTCATAATCGGAAGGTAGGTGCGGTTGCCGGTGACGGTCAGGACTGTGTGTAAAGGAATGACGTTACGCTGGAGGACAACGTCCTTGATTGGGTACGTGACGTAGACACCATCAGGAACGGCGGGAAACGGGGACATAGGGACATAGACTACAGCGTCGCGTGGCAAGCGAGTTAATTCAGCGGCACGTAAGCGAGGCGGCGGTTAGCAGAATTTAGTTGCCAGTTCTTTAAAACGTTTCCTCAGATTTTCAAGATGTGTTTCTAGCGTGGCTTGAATTTTTAGGGCTTTTGTTACCAGTATGATACGGCTTGCGCTGCTAGCTTCAAGAAACATTACGGCATCGGCCACGCTAATTCCGCGTCATGAGCCTTGGTCATCGGTTCTAGATTTACTTCAACATTCGCTCTGAGTGGCAACAAACGCAAAGCGCAGACAAGAGTAGCGCAAGTCCGTTTGAAAGGATTGGGTGGCAATGACTTTGCCAGAACGCAAACCTGATTGCTACAGTACGAACGAGTTTGATAACAACAGACTTGTAGAAATGCAGTTGATGAGCGCCAAACCACTGTGACAGCGTCGTGTCCCAGAGCGTTGTTCAAATGCGCGCACTTTTAAAGAGGTGTTATAGAGAAGCGCCGTCCTTTGTTGGCCGACCAGCATTGCAAAGTTCTCCGGAATCGACGGTGGGCAAAGACGAGGACTCGAAGATAGGTCGCAACAGGTTGGTTCGGTTTCGAAGCTCGGAAAAGTGCTTATGAACTGTTCTTCGGCCAGGGTATCAGCAACCTGCCCAGCAGGCAGCAGCAGCAGCTGCCTCAGGAGTGGCAGCAGCAGCAGTGGCAGCAGCAGCACCTGTAGAAATACAGTTAATGAGCGCCGAACAATTCCAGGAGGGTAGTGGCCCTATCTTTCTTTAAAAAAATATAAAGCTATTGAGCCATAATTTTCACTCTGGCAATCCACTTGGATAACTAGTCTCAATGATTTCTCTTAGTAGTTGTGCCTAATAATGAAGAGCCAATTTGTAATGCACGAAATGTACTTTTCATGCCTTCGTCAATATTCTTCAGGCCTATCGATGATTTTCGGACGAATAAGATTAGGTGTGCCTACTAAAGTCTAGTTCCGTTTCAAAATCGGTCGTTTAGAAAGGGGTCAATGACCGGCAGCTAACATTTTTAGGCAATATTCTTGTCTGGCGAACTCACCCCTAAACCATGCGCCTCACCAGTGAATGTGGCTAAAACTTCCGTAATACTAGCACGCCATTCGGCACTACAACAACGCGATCGTATTCAGCATCCCTGCAAATCGTAAAGGCTTTTCACTGAAAGATCGTGCTTAAGGACTTGCATGTTTCCTTGCTTATTTTTTGTCTCCCTAGCGCAGGTACACCCATCAATCGCGAAAACTCCGAGGCCAAAACCACCGAAAATCTTCTTTTCGAACCATTGAGCTTGTCAAAACGTGTATTTCAAAGAGAGAATCCAAGCTGCCGGCCAGACGGCTCCCGACAAAGTCGCAGAATAAATGATGTAATAAACTGATATGACACAAGCAACACAAGCGAGACTTTTGTGAGACAAATAATTTATTTATTTATTGAATAGTGCGGACATGCTGTATGTCCAATCGTAGCTCAAGCTTGCCAGGCAGAGGAATAGGGACGAATAAGTACTTGCGGCAAAGAGCAAAAAGTTGGGTGAGTTAGTGTATACGCATGATTGAAAAAAGCTCGAAGGAAACACAAGGGCGAGAAAAAGAAAGACACAGACGAGCGCGTTCCTCGTGTCTTGTGTGCGGCGAACACAAGAGAGTTAGGTTTGGTGCGCATATCACAGCATGAACGGACGAGCGAGCTCGTCAGGCGTAATGTTTGATGAACCAGCGCAGTTAAACGAGGCCAGAAGGAGAAGACAAGACGAGGCGTAACTCTGTCGGTGGCAATATGCGTTTGCGCACTACAGAGCAAAGAAGATGTTTCACAGCGATAGGTGTTATCACCCCGATTCCCGAGTTCGGACGTCTCTCGTATAAATTTAGTTGACAGAGTGAAGTAGTGAGAAAGAAAGGGGCAAAGAGAAAGCACATGGAGGTGGAGGCGGTGCCCATTAGTAATAGCCATGCTCCTGCGAATACGGGCCGCGTTGGTACGTCAAAGTTCCACGGTGCGCTCGTGTTTAACACAAATATGGTAAGAGAGCGAAAAGCCAGAGGTTCAAAGTGGTGACAGTGGTCTTCCTTGCACCATTCCATAACATTCTACACGTTACTACTGGAATTTGATGATCACTTGGATTTGATGATATTTTAATCCTACATCAGGAGGTGTCGCACAAATAGTGCAAGGAATAGCCTGGCCAGCCGCTAGAGATTGCCGATGAATTTGCGACGTGCATAGGCAGGGATTTTGCTTGAGCCGTGCGCCTTTGTTTGTCTGCGTACTGCGAGCAAAATTTAAATACAAAGAAAACAAGCATTGTCAACATTAATGAGCATGAATTACTTCGTGGACATATATATATTTAGCATTTTTTCTCATATTTTATACGTCCGTGTAACTGAATGCGTTCAAATCTATCATTTTGGTTTTGCGTTTCGCCTACACCGAAACGCTGTCCCCGCGTTCGAACCTGACCCCGGCGGCAGCGTTTCGATGGAGGCGAAACGCAAAAGGCACCCGTGTGCTGTGCGATGTCAGTGCACTTCAAAAAGCTCTAGGTGGTCGAAATTATTCTGGAGACCTCCACTACAGCGCCTGTTTCCCTCCCTTCTTTCACTGCCACCTTCCTCCCTTACCTTACGGCCCGGTTCAGGTGTCCACCGAAAACTGTCTGAGAGGTACTGCGCCATTTTCTTTACTCAAAAAGAAAAACAAAACAGTTCTTTTTTTTTCAAAAAGGTGGAAAAGCAGAGTTCTTCGACAGTTGCTTTCGCCGCCGCGTTCCTTTAGGTAGCTTCACTTTAAATGATAACTAGAGGATTTGCAAATTTCGCACCTTTAAATAAAACAGTCGTTTTTCACTCCTTCAGTTTAGGAATGGTAACGTGAAAAAATGACACTGGAGATAAAACATTAATGTTCTGACGTAAAACGTAGACAAACGTAGACAAAAAATCAATATCTTCCTTTGGCTAAAGTGTGTAGATCAAAGGATTTTTTATTTGACATTTTCATTTTCTTTGATATAGCTATTCTGCCTGTACTACAGTGGGGCACATTTTGTGTATTGTAAATGTTTGTTAGGAAGCAATACAAGTTTTCGTTTTATACATAGCTTGTGGATTTCAATTTATTACGGGAAGTATTTTACACTGCGGTGTTACTGACATATGACCTAATTAAAGAAACGATTGCAAAACTACCACCTGCAGTGGGATCACAAAGAAATCTCTTGTATTGCACACGGTATTCTAACGGTAACCTGTTTTTTTGCGATGAGTACTTGTATAGGCTACATCAAGCGCCAAAATACCCCTTGCAGCATTCTAGACAAGCGGTTGTGGCGTCGCTAATATATTTTCCGTCGCTGAAGGTCGACTATCGCAGGCGTCGTTTCGTTTGTTATTGTTTACACACTTTGTGACGTTCTTCAAAGCCTGCGAGCCGCTTGCACCTTTTTCTCGTCGCCAAAAGCAAGCGCAAACTACCTGTTGCCGCACAAGTGTTCTATAACTTCTCAAACCATTGGAAAGGCCCCTGTGTTGTCGTGACGTATAAAACGCCGCCCGCGAACTTCGATGCGAAGGCAGTCGCAAACTACCGCGGCCTTTTGAAGGTACGTGTTTTGTAATGCGCTATTTTGGTTTATCTTTAACAAAGAACACTGTCTTTGGCAAAAAGCAGTCATAAAACGAGCAGTTTCCATTTTCTGACCCAAAATGCAGGCTGTTCTATTATTTTTTTACTTGTTATTGCTTGTTATTCGGGGATGGAGCAAAAGAAGCTATTTTCATTACGAGCCCCTTTGTTACAAGACAGTTATGCGCAAAACACTTACCCGGTTTTTCTCTTTGTTGTCTATCAACGGAACTGTTTTGCAAAGCATCCTCAAGACGCCTTTATCTCCTTGCAGCTAACAAATGCTAATGCTGCCAGTAAATAACTTGAGTAGCTGCTATTTTTTAAATACCATTCAAAAGCATGCAAAATGCATATTCTTCCAACATGCCTCTTTACCTTCGTTCCTAATCTTTCAGCCGAATGAATTTTTCCCATTTTCTTTCAAACTTCTCCAGTCCTGTAAACAATTGACTCAATGAAGTCCGTTATGAATGAGGCGTGTGCAGCGATTGCTGTAATTGGAGTTCTTAATTAAATTACACTGCAGCCGTCCCTTCTAGTTCAAGCACAACTTTGAAAAAGTCCCACATAGCACGTCAGCGTTCCCATCAAAGAGAAACCGTGAGCCCACAATGAGGATGCCCACAGAAGGCAAGGAAGTTCCTCTCCTTACCTTCGAATATGCCAGCCTCTTTGTAGCAAAGATGCAACTTTCCAGCAGCAGACGGCTAGTCTAATAGAAATTTGGCACAGAATTAGTGTACAGCTAGGTAATTAAATATGAATTCTTGGTTTCACAGTTTGTTTAACTTCCCAACTAAATACAACTAAGTCACTTCTGCAGCTTCCTTTTCTTGGAACAATGTTCAAAGCTTTTCTCCTGAGCTACAAATGTTTTTGCCCTTCCAGTTTCATACATGTCTATCCGACTACTGTCACTAAAACCCTGATAGGCTTTAGTTTATCATCATAATTTATGAGCATGCCATTAAAAACGAGCCTCCGTGATAGTGTTATACTCTTTGATAATCTTTAAAATGTCATTGTCTATATTAGAGCCACAGTGGAGGAAAGCGACCTATGTCAGAGTACTTCCATTACTTCCCTCGCATTCTTTTGCTCGTCATAATCGAAAAACTTCGCGCAAACCACGACGGTACATGAGTCACAAACACGCGCACTCTCACGAGCGCAAACTTGCGACTATATTTCTCGAAAGCAAACACCGCCTTCAGAAGCAGAAAAGCACATGTGTACACTTACCAGACCCACACGCGAAGGAACAGGCGGGTCTAGACCTACTACCAAAACGTAGCACTAGTAATGGCCACAAAATGAAGCCACACAAGACGAACCTCAAATTGCCTAACGCTGAAAGCCAACTACACCAAAAAAAAAGAAAAGAACAGGAATAGTGGCTGTTATTTAGCTGTAAGGAATTTCGCTTTTTGCTTGAGAAGGGCCACTGACGCCTTACTTACGCAAGCGTCCGTCTTCCTGAACTTGAGGGCCTGCCCAATTTCCCGGACCACTCTATCGGATGCACGCCCAATAACAACAGTGGAATGGAGGAGTGACCAGCACTGCCATTTTTTTCTTATCCCTGTTTTTGGTGTGTTTGCATCCAAGGCAAGGCAAAGACAGATTCGAGCCACCATACGAACTCATAGAATTAGCACGCACTCTCAGCCTCTCACTGACACAACGCCCTGTCTTGACCACGTACACGGCGCTACAGCGGAGTGAAACCTTATATTCCACACCAACAGTGCAAGGAACAAACTGACCTTGGGGCTTTATGTCGCATATTTTCTTTTCTTCTTGCCTTGCAACCTGTTGGTCATAACACACAGGCGAAACAATTTCAAAGTGCTGTAATAACAACGTACACGCAAAATTTGTTAGCCCCTCTATTGACACTGTGCTATAGTTTGCACACAAGCGGATTGATTGGGAAAGGTCTTTTTTCTTCTTCTACCAGCGTGAGACAGAAAACATCAATGAACTTCCGAAGCCTTCGCATTTGTTTAAGCAACGTCTCCGCGACTGAACAAACTACCGAACACAAAAACCCGGCCTGCTCTATAAGTTAAACGTGGCGATCTGAACTGGATTTAACCTTTTGCGTGCAGGACTTAAAAAGGGCTGATCTTATAAAAAAAAAAAAAAACAAATATCACGTTTTGCGAGCTCGGGATGAGGAGAGCTGAGGGTAACGAAGTCCTTGAGTAGATTATATGAGATTCCTGAATCGCTATGTCCCAGAAGAAACTTTTAAAGCGACTAAGGCTAACATATTCATTGCTTACCTCCGTTAAACACTTATCAACGACGTATTATGATTTGCAACATACTAATGGGGAGCATGCCACCATGAATTTCTTAAAAGCATTGCCATCAGGAATTGTTAGCTCACACCATCCCAAAAACAGCGAGCAAAGGTAAAAAAATGTTATAAATGCTGTAAAAGAGGGAAAACGTTGGAGGCGATAAAGAAGTAGACAGGCCAGCGCTGAACTTGCATCTAGGTCCTTAATTTTTAAATGCAAAATTAAACACCATGCCGGCACAGAACAGAGGGGAGAGCTAGCATCGGTGACGGGAGTGGTCGCATACCACGTCAGCTCCGTGACAGATCGCAATAAATTGCGATGCAACAACTTTTTTCCCTGCAAGCCTGGTATCATCGTCTCGAGGAACCTCAGCGGCGCCCGTGTGCACCACGTTTGTTAAAGTAGGGCGAAGTTCTGACCAATTTTAGGTCATTTGAAGCTTTCGCCACGACGCGGCGGTGCTAAGCCTAAAGGCGCCGGTGCCCGCGATGGCCCCGGTCGGGGATCCCTAGGCTCTGACGGCTCCAAATCAAGTCACCGGATACAAACCACAGACCTTGCGGATTGTACGAATGGACATGACTCAACCCGAGGATTCGACTCAAGCCGAGGCACCTCTACCAACCGAGGACGAATACCTCCAGGATATGATTACGGGTGCATACAATTGGAGTTTAATATCTTTTTTTTGGCTTCTCTGCTGCCCTGCCTAGATCTTGAGCAGTGTCACCGATATGTACATTCATTTCTGTTGCTTACTAGCTATATAATGTAACTTTTTGGGCTAGCGTCAAGCGCTTACGGGAGCAATATTGGCAATCGTGAGAAGTACAGACGCCATTTCCACCAGTGCTTACATGTCCGGCAGGAGTACATTGTGCAAATGAACCTTTTCACGTTCGCGCGGCGAGCATCTAGCGCTCAAAACGTGTTCTGAGGACGACAAAAATGTTGAGCCAGACATCATCTTTTGTTTCTCTTTAACGAAATGTTCTTTTCTACAGGACAATATCTAAGGAAAACGCAAACAAATCTAAAGAAAAATTTGCAGTTGTCCAATTGAAACAATTTTAGAAAACATTATTAATTCTGCATTTAAACTTTACCTATAACAAGCTGGATAAGCACGTTTCTTAGCAAAAGTAAGATATTCTTTTAAACTTTTCTACGAAATATGTCTTCTAAAATTTGTGCAGTACTATTAGCGCTATGAATATCGTTAGTATTTATAGTTTTTTACAGGTGAGGATGTGTCCGATGAATTGCTGCCATACTAATCAACACTAAAAGTAAAGAACTCTGCACGATAAATATTTCGTTTCTGGAACATGTACAATACTTCAAGAGGTTAACGGTTCTGTGCACCGCTGCCAGACTGAGGGAAAGCTGCTAGGTAAAGTTCTTCTGCGAACGTGAAAGCCAGTCTCAATCAGAAGGCCCAAGTCAGAATATAAACATGCAATCTGTGAATAAGTGTGTCGCCTTCTTATGCCAGCTGTTAAGAGCATTGACGTATAAGTTCAATATCATTCAACTTACCTACATCTAGCATGATTTATGCCCGTAGGTACGTGTGTTTTATATAGAACGTTGTAAATTTTAGAAAACTGGGTATTTGTGCTAGAGGACGGCATAGTATTACGAGTGTTGGACTATGTCAAAAAGTACCCGAGTCATGCTAAGAAGTAAAGTGGCTGGCTGAATTCCAATAGTCAACCTTTTAACTATTGCCGACGGGTACATTACTGCGATTAGAGATTTGTAGCTGGCAGTTGCCATATCAGGTTTTTTGGAACTTCGGAAAAGCAATTGCCTTCATTGCTGTAGTTTAAGTAATTGTTGCTATATCTGACAAAATATATGCGTTCTCAAAATGCATGCCTAAAAATCAATCACTCTAGAGCACAAATTAGTCTCAAAAGCCAAGCTTTGTCGAGCAACAGCGCCGAGACTAATCAAGTTTTCGAGATTCTGAAACTGTTCTGTTTATTACTAAGGGTGGGCTACAATTCTCCAGTTGGAACCAAGTGCTTATCTTTAATAAATAAAAAGTTAACAATAAAAGTGTAATCCACTTCACTAGTTAGCATGCTTCGCCTGTTTTTTGTGCCGTCCGCCAACACACGTATTACTGTGCCCCGAAAATTTCTCTTCACTTCAAAAACCTTTTTTTTGTCATTTTTGACCTTCTAAAAAACTCCCCGTAATGTTACCACACTTGGTACCTTACTACTCTGCATTGTCAGGTGATTTAAGGTTTCTGTAAAATGCATTCATGTTACTTGCGTTTTAGTTCTCTGGCTTATGTCTGACTCACTTTTCCTGCCTGCCAAAAATCGCAGGAGAGAACAGAGGTTACATGAACACACTACGCCTGTGAATTGTTAATAACTAAAAACCGGTTTTACCAACAGGCTTATTGAAGCTGATATGAAGTACTGGAAAATACTATAGCCTATCACCGAAATTTTACTCTTCAGTCATGTAATTACTGCTCTACCCTGCGCTCATCTCTGATCAGTCTTCAAGTTTTTTCCCTTGTTTATTGTTATAGAAAAGTCCTCCGCATATTTTGCCGCAACACAATTGTTCTCTGCACTTTTCATTAAATGTACTAATAAATTGTGTGCGCTATGTTATCTCGAAAGATGAACCAGTATCGGAGAATTAGTGCCTGCTGTCTCTGACCTATCTACAAGAAGTGAGCATTTGCAGCTTTTTTTTATCTTCTCGACCAAATTTTAACCTAGGGAGAAAGTTTTTTTTTAATAGGTATGTTAATATACCGTCTTCAGATTCCATATGCTGGTGCACTTTATGTAATCAATTCGGACAGAACATAAACAGGGTGCTAGGTTTTAAATCTTTTTAGTATTAACAATAGGGATGAAAAAAATATGAATGCGGGCATGGGCATCTGAAGGAGTAGAACTTCATTTATTTCTTTCATAGAGTGATTCCACCGAAATGCTGGGCATCAAGATGGAGGGTGGATTTTCCGCAGAAGTTGGAGTCGTTTCCTTCAAGCTCGTCAGTGTGAGTTTAAACAAGACGTAATAAGCAAATATGGTTCGCAGTATATGTTCCGTGGATAAAACACGTCCTCAAAAGCGGAGCACAGGAAGCATCAGGCGTAAGATGCATTTAGTTTTGGAGAACCGCGTGGGATTTTTTTCACTCCTGTAAAACAAAGTAGAGAAGAAAATGCAAGGCTCAGGTCTGCTACACATCTCACGTGTCTGAAAAAGATCTATTCAACGCAGTATTTTCCTGTTTGGAGCCTTGATTCTAACGTGGTAAAACGTAGCAGCACTGACATCTCAGTAATCGAAAAACACGGAATGCTCTTTGGGCATAAAGTCAAGTGAGACGGGAAATTTTTCAATTGTCGTTCATTTTGCTTCTTCAGGTGAACCTTCTTCCATCAGCGATACATCGTACAAGTGCAGAGCCACTAAACGCTGTTTTTACCAACAGACCCAATTGGGGAGGAGTGCTTAGCATTACCAACGTCACCAGCACAGCATTACCATCTTTTTTGTCGTGCCGAGTTTTATGAACAAGTGGAAGCTAAACCTAATCACACCAGTGTCTATTTGCGATCTGATCACACAGATATGACCTGAGAACACAGAAAATCAAAGACACAATGTGCAAGACATGACTGTCCGGAGCATGTTAGGCAAGCAATGATAAGTTGAGTTGACTATATCACAGTACATAAACCAGCGATGGATTAAACCCTTTCTAATGCTTTTTGAGGTTCCATTTTTTTAAATGTTCTTTCGGATTGTTCAACATTTCAGGCCGAAATAACGAACAGATTGCATTGAACTATCATTTAAATCTTTGATTTAGCGGCTCCTCTGTCTTTGAACTAATTATACGATGAAATCTGATCATTTGTGGAGTCCAGAAATGGCCCTAATATAATGGTTTGGTGTTTAACGGGAGGAAGACCAAAGCTCTCTTTTTTTTCGTACCTTAAGGAATTACCGTAAGCAAAGATGTAAAGCTAGAAAATAATGATATTGACACTGTTTACACGTTTTAAATCGCTAGTCATAATTTTACACCCTTACATGAGGTGATTTCTCAAAATAAAGTATTCTAAATGCAAAGAGTTCCGCTCGACGTGGAAACTGAGTTTTCCTCGCTACAAAAGCTTTAAATTTAACTCGCGATATTTCTGATGCATAAAAACTGTCACCTTCTTTAGGGCACTACATGTAAGGTGAATCTAAATATCATTATTGTTGTCCAACAGAAGAGGGCGATTAGACATCGCTGGTGCGTTTTATACTGCTGTTACGAGAAGTATCTTTCCCCCATATATATAATGCCACCTTCGTGTATCGCTTACTGCAATGCCTTAGATACTCGCCGCAATGCGAATCCGACTTTCCGAAAAGTCTTGCTGGACTTAGCCTAAAAAGACAATTCTTCACCAGAATAATTCAAGTATAGAACGTAAATCGGACGAGGATATTATACGGCAAAGAGAGACTTCGGCAACTTCACCTCTCACGGTAAATCCTCATTCTATGAAGAACCCAATCATCTTGCACCACCCATGATGGGCATTAGGCATTATTCTGCAGCTGAGTTTTTTCTTCTCATTGAAATGGTGAACATTGCCTTAATTCCTTTTTCCACCAGGTTTAAGCCGGAAGTTTTGCATACTTTTAGACGGTCTGTGGTGGGTAACTATTTTTTCGTTTTTTTTTTATTTCTTTCATTCATGAACATGAATTCCGCCAATGCTTAATATGTTGCGCCATGCTTCATACATATGTTGGCCTTTCTGTGTGGCCGTGTCATGTACCTGAGATTTTTTCTTTATTTTTTTTTACTTGCCGTACTGGGCGTCAGGCGCATCTCAATCTGCTTTCGTTACTTTTCGTTCCAGTTTCATGTCCTTTATTTCACTGGAAATAATAAACATGGAATGAAGTTTAGTAAAATTAAATTTTTAAAATAGTTTATCTTGAGCCATAATCCGTAGTATGTTTTTCGAAAAATTATCTACATTCTGTTTTATGCTAATAATATGTGTTTAAACGCTATCAACAGAATGAAAGTAGAAAACTTGCCAGATTGGTCCTTCCCTGAACCATGTTTATAAAAGTGGTAAAAGTAGCAAACGCCGTGTCCGTATCGGATCAACTGTTATTGGTAAGGACCACAAACACCACAAAAACAGTTCCTGTAAGGGAAAATGGTTCATCTCAGAAACCTGAGCTACTGGTGTTTAAATGTGTGCTTTTTATAGGCGTAAGTTGCAGTTACTTCCAACGCAAGCACTTAGCACAGCGAAAGAACATTTGATTTTTTAAAGCTGCAAGCTTCATATCGTCAATTAGCAACTAAACTCTGCGTCGCTGTTGGTGTCCAGGCAAGTGGTGCACAAATCTCCCTACGGCATCATCGGCTAAGAAACAAATCCTTCCGATCCGAAGGTACGGGGAATTGAACCATTAACTTAGATAACAATGTGAGCACGCCACCAATAGGCCACAAAACCGCGTTGTTTCCTGGCTAATAAAGGTTGCCCCACTTTTTCGCTTGCCTTACCTCTGCACGTTTTAACCTGAATTGCACGCAACTAGTCTTAAGTACACTCCGTAATATTTTTAACTCTGTGGTGCATCCAAGCACTCAAGTCAGGACTTTTACAAATCCAGTCAACATGGACAAGTTTTGACCCGCCAGTAGTCACACCTTGTTTGTGGAAACCGAGTATGTCTCTGAATTTCGTGTTGTTACAAGAGCTTGCTTCGCGCTCATCCAATTTCTCACCTAAAATACGTATGAGTATGTGGTGTAAAACCACATACTTCAAAGCTCTCTATACTGATCCGTATCCATCGCGTCCTGCAGGAGTCGGCGAAACAACACAGGAGCCCGATTCGTGTAGGTGTGGTCGCTGCTAACGACGATAACTTTTGAAAAAGGTTGGAGAATGAGTCCTGACGAATGTTGTTGTCGTGCAACACTGCCGCAGGGTCGGGCTTGTGCATCCATGAGCGGGCAATATACTTTAAGGCCTTAGTGGTGGTGGCACGAAGTGACATTATTTTTTTCTCTCAGTATTTCTGTAGGCTCGTAAGCCATGCCAAGTAAAAAAAAAAAAAACCGGTAACCACACTGTAATTGCTCTTAAAACGTCCTCATATATAAAGCCGGCTAGAAAAAAAATGGACTATTCACAAAAACCATAGACAACTAGGCAAAATCCTTTGCATTAAGTGCACATGCGAAGGTGAACAGTTGTAACAGAAATTCACAACACGATGGAATATCAAGCAGGAGCAGGTAATGCTGGCATATGTTTTTTGCAGCTGCTGCTAAATGAAAAAACATATATGAACAGCAACAATTCACAAAGAACCTGAGTACTTCGTAGGCATAATTACTAAGCGATCATTTTTGTACTTTTTATTATTTCACCCATTTGTCCACTCTCTACGCCCACGGCTTGTTTAAGAGAGTCGCAGGGTACCTAATTATCTGCATACAGAAACCGGAGGAATGAGCTCTGTGTAGATACCCATATGGTACCTACCAAAGGCATTGCAATACGAGATCTTTTTTTTTTATTTGAGCTGTCCGCCATTAGGCATAATGAAAAAGGGAAAGAAAGTTATAAAAAGGAGTGTAAACAAGCCTCGCTTAAAAAGCGGCAAAAGTTCGCGATAAAGCCATGATCATGAGTCCACTTGCGATAGTCGCCTGCAACGTCCCATCGCAGGCCTACCTTTCTTAGGAAGCGTCGTCTCACAGAAGCTGTAGCCAGGCAAGTCCACAGCAAGTGTTTTTCGTCACACTGGTCGGACGCAGCACCACAATGGGGACACTTGTCAGTCACTTCCAAACGTTTGTCACGCCACCGATGACGCACAGAAGGAGTCAGAGCTGCTCCTGCCCGAATCCGGCGCACAGATACCTCCTCCTCCCGAGTGAGACTGCGGGGGAGAGGGTACGAACACGGAGGAATGAGAGCGCGTGTTCGCTGACGCAGAGCCTGTTTCTCGGAAACATGGGACAGGAACGGATCTGAGGGAAACGGGGAAGGTGGCGGGATATCGTATGTGTCAAGGTGTGTCATTGCATCCACATTAATATTATGCGGATCCTGGGCATGGCCGCGAATCCAGTGTATACGCACACGACAGGGGTATTTTGTGCAAAGTTGGTAAATGGATTGTGTAACTTGGAGTGTGCGTCGGACAGCCTTAAGCTGCTTAAGGGCGGCAAGGGAGTCGGTGAAAATGTGAACAGTATCGAAAGTGGGTACGAGTGGAAGGGAAGCAATGGCATTGTGTATCGCCTGAAGCTCCAAGGCAAGGGGGGAGCAAGCATCCGCGCTATATGTAGCGCGGGAGTTGAGATGAGGATGGGAGGGACTGTAAACTGCAGTAACTCCCTGCACTGCTGTGTGTGATGCATCGGTGTATATTATGCACCCTGAAGGAAGATGCGCGGCTGATATCGGCGTCGAAGCAGAGGAGCGATTGTCTGTGAGTTGACAGTATGACCATGGAGGGAGAGTCTGTAAACGATGAAGCTGAAGCGACATCTTGCGTGCTCTGTTTGCCTCAGGCTGGTCGATAACTTCACTAAATGTATTAAGTTGAGCGTACTTTTGTGCAATGGGTATAGGTGGGATACGAGGGAGGTGAGTTATGGCGCGCATAGCCTCCCGATTGTTTTATTCAAGGGAGTCCCACAGCCTCCTACCCTTCAAAAGCTAAAGTGCAGATCTTGTATTGCATTGCATTGCAATACAAGATCTGCACTTTAGCTTCTGTAGGAGTAGGAAGCTGTAAAGATGAAGTGCAGATGAGATTTAATGCTTCTGTAAATCGGTTTAGTGAGAAGCTTCCTGTCCATTTTTTACGCTGAATTACTGTAAAACAAAACCTCTTCCTTTTCCGTATTATAGAGCGTTACCTAGGTCCAATATTCTGCTTACATAGTGCTGGCATTCTGTACAGAAATATTTTCTTTAGCACTACATTCTTTTTCTATCACAACGTTGAAATTTCTTAAAATAGTAGTTGGTTAATGACAAACGCGATTTATCACCAATAAAACAATCATGTGTCAAAGGTTAGGACAGCCAATAGGATTGGCACAGAAAACTTCTCGTTTTTTTCTTCTATCGAAGCCTGAATCTAAAGCGACCACGTAGCACCTGCTTCGAGTGTGGGCGTACAGCCTACCAGAACTGAGCGTAGATTAAGGCGGAACACTTTAATGCCTCATCGTTGTAAGCAGGAGTTGTCGACAGAGATGTCACGCTTTTCAATTGGGCGAAACGGTCATGACGTCAGTGCGCGAATTTCAAACGGTGCCAATTGTACTTTGGCTTGTTGGTTGGTTTGGTTGGTTTGTGGGGTTTAACGTCCCAAAACGACTAAGGCTATGAGAGACGCCATAGTGGAGGGCTCCGGAAATTTCGACCACCTGGGGTTCTTTAACGTGCACTGACATCGCACAGTACACGGGCCTCTAGAATTTCTCCTTCAAGGAAATTCAGCCGCCGCGGCCGGGATCGAACCCTCGTCTTTCGGGTCAGCAGCCGACCACCATAACCACCGAGCCACCGCGGCGGTGTACTTTGGCTTGTAACCATGCAACTAATTGAAGGCGTGGTACAGTGATGCTCCAAGTAAGAGTGACCGAGTTTAGTTAATTAGTAAATTAACGAACTAGCCTAATTAGTCTTTCTAGGGAGACCGCATAAATAAATAAAACCGAGTAGGAATTTGGTCGAGCTGGGGAATCGAACCAGGGTCTGCGGAGTGCGAGACGAGCACGCTACCACTCCGCCATGCCAGCTCGATGGTTTGGAATGAACAAAGGCTCGTCTAGTGAATACGGTGTCGTCGTTCACTCCTGTCTTCCTCTCTACCCTGACAGAAAAATAAAAAACTACATTTTTTTAAGTGAAGATATTAGAAATGTAAGAAAAATAAAGTGTACAACAGTTAAGAAATAAAAAATTAAAAAATTAAAAAGATAGAAATCAATGCAATCCAGTGCGCAAGGAAAGGCTTTCGCCTTGGAGCACTTAGAGAGCAAAAGTGCCCCCTGATTTTTTTCTTTGCAAAGGATATTTTTCTGCAATTTAAGTGTGGTCAGCAGTGTCCGTATAAGAAAAAATAGGATTTTCAAAACTGTCGTCGCGTCCGAATAGATCCAGTCATCACTTATTTGTTTAGGTTTATTGGACAACCAGAAGCGACAAATTTTTTTGTCGTCGAAAAATGTACTCCAACATTCCGTTCTTTCTTTGACAATTTCATTCGACGCACAGCCCTCTGCGTGTAAGGAAATTTGTATCCTTGAACCTGAATGCTGTCTTTATCTTATTGCTCATTTTTACCGCACTTTTGTGATATGTATCTGAAAGCCACAAACGGTGTAATCTCGTTTTTTCGACTGCTGAAAATAAAAGTATTGAGCTTTCGCTGGCTGCACCACCTGCTTTAAAAAGTTTCCCATACCTTTATGTCTTCTTATCTCCATTTACTGTCCTGCTGGAAAGGGGTGGAATTCCAGAAGAGGCTTTGTTTTTCATAATTTACTCAGAAGTGAAAATATGTGGAATTTTTTGTTAGCATTCCTTAAACTAAAAGGTATGTTTGTGCACTACGCTGACTCGAGTTCTTGGCTAGAAAGTCTGGAGACCTGTCGTCAAGAAATTCTCTTCACTGAAGAAAGGTAGGATATTTTATTTTGTTTTAGAAATGTATAAATAAATTAAATAAAAGATCTTCCTCACTCCAGCCCCTCTGTCCTGCATTAGGGCGGCTCAGACTGACAGAACCTGAAAGAAACTGTACAGAGCCGTAAGCTTTGCGCATGAAATCGCGACACAAAATCACGAGACCTATATCTTTTTGCTAGGCGCATTACGGAGTCTTTTTTGGATTCCAGGATAATGAATGCAAGGACGTCCGTGCGCACGTAAAACACATTGTGGGGCGCAGAATGGCGTCCTGAGAGTGCTACTCGATCTTTATACCTTCAAATTTCGGTTAAATAAATTATAATACTGCAACTTCTGCATTTTAGAAGGTAGAAAGTGAAAGAAAGCTTACTCTTGCAGATCTAAGGGGAACAATGCAAGCAATGGGAATATTTATTCATTAAGAAACAAGCATGACTTTTCGGAGCACTTATTATGAAGACATTTATGAACATGTACTAGCTAACGCAGGGGCTGAAACGTATGCATGGTTTAATTATTTCTTAAAGCATTTTCGACAAAAAGCTGAGTTCTCTTGTTTTGCAGAAACCTGGATAGATCCCGCACATGCGAGGTACAAATCACTCAGCTCTGTATTAATTCCTCTCAAGCGCAGCTCATTCTTAGATTAAAACCGTAGAGGTAGAGTTATTTGCAGTTCACGGGCTTACTATGCTTATGTACATGTATTTTTATTGTACATTTTATACTGTCAAAACAAAGGCGGCATATATGCAGTTTAAGTCCACGCCAGTATTACAAAATCTGTTATATTAAGAGACAGAGTGAAGTGTCACGCACTAAAACACACCTTTCATCACGCTTATAATTACGTACTTTACGTATTCAAATTTTCCCACAGGAATTGCCTGCCAGTATTGTTGGCTGAAATGGGATCCTAATACCAAAAGTCAGTAGTGCTGACGGCGCGCGCCGGCTTTGGATTTTAAGGGATGTTGTGGGATTTGGTTTTTGTCACCGCTTTCAAAACTTTTGGAGCTCTTCGGTGAAACTATGTTTGAGATTTTATATACTCTCATGAAACAACAGCTCAGCCTCGTGAAAAATTCCTGGTTATTTTGAAAAATCTTCGGAAAAAATAGTGTGCGCTTAAGCTGGTCACACCTTGCTGTTGTCTGTCGTGCAGTGCGCGATTCGAAACAGACTGGCAACACGATGTAAAATTAAATAGCAATTACTTTTCTTTTTAGTTTTATTTCGCTTCATTTTTTGTCATTCTCAAGGGCCAACACAAGTTGCATCAAGCCTACCACTGCCATTAGACATTCAGGCCGATAACTCTAGGAACAAAGTGTGAAGATGAGTGTTCTCGCAACATACCTAGCCTGCAGGGATGTGTCTAATTGTTTTTTTTTTTTCGCCGGTGTTCCAAATAATGCATCTCCAATGCGCAATGTGCATTTCGGCGACAGCGAAACCATGATTCTGGTGATCCCCACAACGAAAACGAGGCGGGCAAAATTTCGTTAAATTAAATGCAGCAGTTAATTCCTTAGTATAACTTTTGTTTAAAAGACCACTTTGCTTTTTGCCTCAACCCTAGTCTGAAGAAAAAAAATGGTGACAATAGGAGGTTACCTAGCCGGGACTCCTGACTTTATTACGCATGTTAGTACCTTGTTTCAAGCAATTACCCGGCCGCGAGGTCATGTCCAGAATTAAGAACGCTGCCCAGTTAATCTTACCCAGATATTTAATCTCAATTCATATTTTTTTTCTGCATTAGCAGCATGGCACTAATGGGGCCCCAAGCCACCTACCGAAAACCCACGCATTAGTGGAATGACACAGCGACGACGAAATCAAATAAAAAATGAATGGTAAGGTGATGAATGCAGAAAACTAAACGCAGAACTGGTACTGCAAACGATAAATTGTCGCTTCATATCGTAGAATTTTTTTAGCATTTTTTCATCTATAAACTCTTCAACGACGCGAGTTTCGATCGCAAGAGTTCAGATAGACATTGGATCATATTATGCAATAGTCTCATCAAGCACGTTAGTATCACGTTCTAGCAAGGAAATAATGTTTTAAAGCACATTCACATGCAACAAGATTTAGCAGCTTTGTGGATAAGCGCCCGGTATAAGTATTGTTTACCACTTCTAAATCCTTGATCTACATTCTCGGCTTTTTCTCTTTATCTCTCAGTTACTATAAGCGCTAGGCCGTCGCTATAAACATGTATCAAGAGAACGACGAGCAAAAGTAGTGAGTAAAAGGAAAAAGCCATATACGACGCGTTGAAAGCCAGCAGCTCATTCAGTGAGTTTGTTATAATTCGGATGTGCAAATCCCCTACCTCTAGCGCAACCCATGACCACCCTCTAGTAACTAAGGCTGACGCTTGTCGCATAAAATACTGCGGAAAGATAAAACGCAAAGATCACGATCACGCTGGTTGAATAGGCTCCGTGCAGCTTGCTTCCAAGCACCACGCGCTGATAGCTAGCAGTGTAAGCAAACGTCGCGCTAATTGAGTATCCAAGAACGCAATTGGTTAAAGGGGACTAAAACATAAGAAGTTTCGAATCTTGCTCCTTCCCTGTACTGTCCGCTTTTCCGCTTGCGGCCGTCGCAGCATTCTGGCGCTAAGAACGCGGCTCATAAATCACGCTCATCGTCATTCATTGTGCAAGGAACAGGAACGAAGCGAGAACGAGAGTTCAGAGCTTTTCCCCACCTGAGGCGCGCCGGTCTGCGTGACGAAGTACCCTAGTGCAATTGCAGCAAGGCGCAACAAGGCCGCTTCACACGTCTATCAAGCCGCTACTGTTGGTTTAATACGGACATCTGAAGAGAAGCAATCTTGTTCTAACAAGCGGGCTGAGAAGTACGTGAAAATCGTGTAACACGCAACCGGCGTCCTTGCAGTGCGGGTTTATCTATTGGGATGTCCAGCCGCATCCTCAAGCGCACCACACTTGTGCTCCATCGGCTGACGTAAGCGTAAGTCTTCCAGTGTGAAAGGAGGTCGTCGATAAACTTCACAACCGCTCTTTTCCCGTCAAGAGATGCGGAATGCCCTCTGCTTTTCTCTTCTCGTATATTGTGCTGCTCAAAAGGTAAGCCCACCTGCCTCTTTGAAGTGTACTATGTGTTCCCGTATGTACTGTTTGTCTTCCCTGGGTCATTTACCAGTGTTTTCAGCGAACCGGTACTTGTCGCGAAACATGTTTATGAGTAGTCGTTCAGTGAGTCATTCGCTATTGAATGCTCGGCTATCGCAGGTGCGAAGGATGCCCGAACGGGAATGCCATGCTTTAAAGTATTCCCGCTTCTAGAACATATTTCGCATTAAACTGCTACAAGGAATGGCGCTGAGCAAATTCCCTGCGCAAGGCCGATTATAGGCGCTGAAGAATGACTAAATTCTGAACCATTTTAAAAGCATAGACAGTAAATGGGCGCAGATAAAAATATAAAAATCATAAAGCGGTTCATAGCGCTTTACTCCCCTGATCGCATCTTTTTAGTCTTGTTTTCGTTGCTGCGATCACCAGCTTGTTATAATTGCGTTGCCCCAGTACTCAGGAAGTCACATAGCTAACCTCAAATAATTCTGCGGCAGCGAAATGGGTACCGTGTCCCCATAAAGCCACGAGAAGGTAGAAGATATCTAGGTAAACACCGACTCCACCGTGTGGCAGGCGTCTTATTTAGGATATAGGATGCAATGACACTGTGCTTGTGAAGGAACATTTGAGAAATAATAATACCGATGCAAAGAATACTAAACTTTTATCTACGCCATGAAAACACCACAGACAGAAAACGTCACAGTCGCATTACGTTGTGCTCGAGTTAGCTCGTGGCCCAGCAATTACTTTGTTACAGCCGTAGCTTCGCTATCCCCTATGTTGACTGAACCTTCAACGGAATTGGGCAATGGACGTTTTTTTTTCGTCATATCCAGTATATCTTTATAAATCGTTGTTTCGGGATATCGAGTATTTCATTACGGAAAGGTTCGAGCGTATATATGCCCTTATAAGCAGGATTATCAGTCAAAAAACATGAAAACAAGAACTGCAATACCAGACGTGTTGTCAACCAAACTCATACCTCTGAGTCTTTCGGCTTCCAAGAGCTTTACTTTTTTCTCAAGTTAAGCTACTGCCAGAACACTCACGCAAACAGGCCGATATCTAAGAACTTCTCTCACCTCGATTAATTCCTGGATTAGCCTACTCATCTAGTGGCACAACTTCAGACATCCATTAAAGATTGGACCACACCGTTCTCACGAACGCCAGGGCTCTGCAATGCGTGCTTGAATTACTTCCTCTAGCTAGCGGTAATCGTCGCCAAGACTGTCACTTATGCATCTGCACGTTTGGCTGGTAGAGCATTCCTCGCGAGCCAAGGGTACTATACCCCGCATTGCCTGCAGCTGCAAACTTATTTTGATGTTTTAATGCTCATCTTGCGGTCTCATGCTTTAATGCGAGCTTTTGCTGCACTGCCTCGACAGCATTGTTGGGGGCCTAGAATACGTCATTAGCATTCTATAGGGATCAGTTTTGTTTAGCAGTTTGAAAAACTTGTGGATGTACAGTATGACAGCCATTTTTTGTTTCTTCTCGAATTTGCTTTCTTTACTATTTTGTGTCTTGTCCTTCTTTATTCACTTTTGCAACAATTTTTCTTTCCGGTACATGCTTCAACGGTAGCAACAATGACCCGCTTTCGAATGGCTATTCCTTAAATCCGGTGCACTTTCAAGTGAAATCTTTTCTGCGGGTGCTGCGGTTGAAATTGCAGGCTTGGAGAATAGTAACTTCAATTTTCATGAAAAATATATGTGAGGACCGCTGTAAAAGCAAGAGGAGAAAGTGGCGCCAGCAAGTTTCGAGGTGTTGATACTGAGTTACAAATCCGAATATCGAAAATTATGAAGCTTCCGGCTTTCAGGATTTTTTTAAGCTGCGACATTGTTCCATTAAAAAGCCATTTGCCTCGATGAAGCAAGGCCTCCCCATGTCGAAAGGCGCTTATTTCGACCTTCACATATTAAATATAAAGAACTATAACTTCTGGGCATATATTTTAACAGACCTATGAAAGCTGCCAGAAAGTTGGGCATGAGAGAAGTGAGCACTGCAGATGGAACAGAACAAAGCAGTGACGCATTTTTAAAGTGGCTGTCAGATTAAATATATTTCACTCTTTTAAACCTTGACAATCATAAAAAGCTTTATTTGTTGTTGCTAGCCCGGAGGGTTGTGGGGAGAAGAGAAATATGAGAAGCTTTAGTTTAGAACCTCTTAATAATTTATAGCACGCATCTTTTCACCATATCCTCTAGCCTATAACCACTGATAAGGTCTGCTCAAGAGTGCGACAGTTAGCATGCATTTATTTTCGAAGGTAGTATTCTGTCTTCTTAGACAGACTACAATCTTTCCCATTCGGAAGCCTTATACTCGCTGAGATTTCAGTCGACAGTTTGTAGCCCTTTTGCAAACGGCTGTAAAAAGACCAAGCATACATCTTTGCAGATATCGGAAAATACCCTAATACTATTGATTTGGTATGTACGCTAGGCATTGCAAGTCTATGTATTGTCGGCATGCCTGCACGGAAATAATGATATGCTTTCACAAAATGCCCGTCAGATTTGAAAGACATGATCTCTTTATGAATCACTTAATGAAGACATGCGACTTGAGGTATGGGCAAAAGCTCATGAAATGGCACAGTTATCGTTCTAGGCACCACTTCCCACAGAAGCAGGCGCTTGCATACAAATCATGCCATCAAGAAGCTTTTCCTATGCACTTAGCAAAGAAGAAATGTTTGGGTGTGTTTACACGGTGCTTGTTGACATCCAAAGATGTAATAGCTAGAGTTTAAGTTCAGCACCAAAAAGCTCCGATTTTGAAACTGAAATGTACTGAAGAAAGGTCACGTTACAAGAAGGTAACTTTAGGATAAACTTGATAATGAGTATAAGAAAACATAGTAAACTAGGCTCTAAACTCACCTAAACAAAGATCACGTGTGGCTCCAATATTCATTAAATTTATTTGCTCCATTTTTTCAGGTCATTGCTGACACCATAAATCACGCAAGTAAGCAATACAACGCTCGAAATAAGAGGCGTTCCTTGTGATTAAAAGATGATGATTTTAACTGCCCGTAGGCACTGTCTGAAGTTACACTTTTATACAGGGTTCCTCACGATGGAATTGATATCCCTGATTGTTTAGACCGCCTGGATCTGTTTGTCACGATGTCACACGTCCTTTATAATGAATTTGCTCTAAACAAGCGCCTAAAAGGCTCACCCATTCAGTGTATGAAAGTCCAATCTGACATCATAAAAGAGAGTAGAGTTGTCTTGTTTTAGTCTTTTAGAGATACGTGGAACTGCTGAAAATCTAGGTTACCTTCACGTTGCTCTATACTGCAATTTTTGAACTTGTCATGCTTATTTCATACTTGATAGTCATGACATCTTGCACTAATTTCAGGTCTTTACTATTTTTTCTGGGAAAAAAATAAAGAAGTGTGAATGAAAAATGTGTATCAAACTAAATAGTGTATGAAGCGCGCATGTTCCAACGGTAAAGTACTATCCTCGCGTAATACCACAAATGCCTACTAAAAATCCTAGTGGGTCCTTAGTAGTGTACCAAGAGGTACAGTGTACCTGGCACTACATTTAAAAAGCAGATCATCAAAGGTAGTGAAACATATAACAATTTGGTGATAAGGGAGAGTTTCCGAAAGTGTTTTTAAGTCCTTTGTTTCTCTTTTCTATTGCTTCAGTCCTAAGGTATACTAGGCGATTCTCCGAACGATGTTGTGTTTTGTGTATGATTTTCCAAAAATGGTATTAACTCGAACGAAATCAAAAAAGTTAAAATTTTCAAAGTGTGAGTTGTTACACAGGCTGACGGGGAGTAAGAACGGTTAGAAATTCTCATATATCGACCAAATGTGCTATGCGCTAAACAACAGTAACTTACACTAGCATCTACTCCCCGAATTAATTTTGTTGTTATCGGTAGCGATGATATCGAAGTGAAGAATGATAAGAGGCTCAAGGGCTCGATGAAGGCGAAACTCTAGTGGCCCGTGTACAGTGCGATGTCAGTGCACGTTAAGGAACGCCTGGTGGTCGAAATTTTACAGAGCCCTTCACTACGGCGTCCCTCATAGCCTGACTTGCTTTGGGACGTGAAACCCCAATAAACCAAACGATATTATATCTTCGTTTGAACGTTTTCTTTTTTTTTCTGCTGCATTTGAACACTATTTCTTTACTTGTTTATATATCCGATATTTGATGTTTGCCGTTTCAAGTTTTGTAATTCTGGTTACGTTTGTTTTACACGTCGTGTGGTGCGCTCCTAATATAATAAACTAGTGCTCGTGTAATTTCAACGCTGATTGTCTCACACGCCTCAGTCATGATATCTGGCTATAGTGCTTTGTTATATATCCCTTGTTGCTTCTTCTTTTTTTCTCTTTCGCCTAAAATTTTTACAAACCTTCTGCTTTTATCGTTAGGTCAACAATTATCTTCTAATAAATTAACTTTGCTTTCATTCGTTGTTTAATTTCACAACTCACTTTAATTATGAGTTCATGTGGCACCAACATCACATAGCACACTGTATGAAATATGCAAGATACTTGTCTGCTCTGCAGAGGCAAAGCTTGTCCGACTTTCAGCTAATTCATACCGAGTAATTCTGGATAAAATCATTTTTGAGCGGTAAACCATTTACGAACAAGATTCCCTTTTATAATGTAAGACTTTACTATAACAATCATAATATAATATCCGCCGATCACACGATGGCAGTACTGCATTTTTTTCTATTAACGTTTTTGCTACCACCAAAGGCGTCACCTATTGGTTTTCTGAGCAGTTTTAACTTTTCGATTTAATCAATAGAAACGCTTTCAAAGAAAGGTTTTTCTGCATACCAGAAGAAAGAACCATTACCTACAATATTTTTATAAGATTTTAACTATTTTCGAATTTTCAAACTTTCCTTCCGCAAATGTTGGATATACCCGCGAGTGACGGATAGGCACTTGATCGTTTGATTAAATTAGTATGTGCGGATATTCCACGATCTATATCAAGTTTATTTTTCCAGCTCTGACACTCATATAAACAAATAGGCTAAAACGTTTCGGGTCAATGTTCAGTGCATGAACTGCATGGACATTGCGCGCGTACAGCTGCAGGCTTGTAGTGGCTTCTGCAATCTCAAACTTCGGAATGCACTGCCTGATTAGAAGGCACCACAGTAAATAGCCAGCGCCAGTTTCTTCGCGGTATTTGTAGTTTCTTTACTCAAATCAATGTGTCTGTCCCTTCTTTGAATTTTCGAGCGCCTCAAGTTTTCTCGTGGCTTTACTTTCTCGCAGACTGCGGACGGGGACAACCTATCAGTCGAATCGTCAACGGCCGAGCGATAACGAAGTTTCAGGTTCCTTGGATTGTAAGTAAGCGACTTCTTCATCTCGGCGCTGTCGAATTGAAATGCCAGTGGACAGTGAAACTGTCGATCATTTAAAATACTCATGTGCTCTATGACTAGTTTAACCAAGGCTACTGGCTATTCATAACCACTAACATAGTGAGGGCAGCTGTGCTCACTTGGACAACAGCACTGGTTACATTTCAAAGAAAGATTTTGTCGGTTTGGAACGAAAAATTTCTGGCATTGTGCTTTGTTTACGGTTGAGAATATCGAAAGCTCATAGTTGCAGGTTCTTAAGACGCGAAGTAAGTGGACCTATCTCGCGGTGGATTTGCGTTTTGTGTCTCCGGTCTCGTTCCTGGCGGTCTGCGCATTATATACGATAAAATACTCGTAGCTTGCCGGTAGAAGCTAGTCAGGTAGTAGCCATCAAGAATGCACAATAGCCGAAAGGCTGAAACAGAAGCAGGTTAGTGGCTGGGTCTAGAAGGAACCGAAGAAGCAAAGGTTGCTGGAATCATTTTCTTAGCGCTGTAAAAACAATGACTCTACGTCTACGACACACACACAAAGGACCACCGCTAGAATTCAATTAACCTTTCCTGGGCGCATACAAATGAAATATAGCTTTCACAGAGCGCACACACGTGCCCCATCTGTTGCAACAGGTGTAACTGCACCCTCCCTCTCCTGCGTGGCATGCGATAGCGCAGATGATCAATGTAAGGTATCGGTAGTGCGTGCGGGGTCATTACTACCGCTAATTCTTTCTCAGTACCCCGCCGCTGCCGTCTTCAATGGACCCCCCCCCCCTCGACGGGACGGGACGGGACGGCGGGGTGCGCTCGAAGGGAAGAATGACACTTCTTGGCGCCGGGCCGCTTGGGCGTCCATCGCCCTTTGGGGCTGACTCGCGCCGGCTAGGCAAAAGAGCGGTGAAAGCTATGTGGCTGAAGGGCCGCCACACGTCGACCCCCCCTTGTCTTAATCCCCTCGTCTTAGCGGACACCAGATATGCGACACAAGCTCGCGACGAACGTCTCGTTCGAAAAGTATGCAGGATTCCTGAGAGGATTAAGCACTGCCGGACGGAACGGCGTCAGGGCGCCGTGACGAGGGGGCAAACGAGATGAGGAATAGCCGGCGACAACGCGTCTAGCCGCGAGCAGCGAAGGCCCGAGTTGGGTGACGCTACGGGTATCGGTGAGGCTGCCGACTAAACAGCCTTGAGAAGGCTAAGTCGCCTTGGAATGCAGGTCCGAGCTCACAGTGTCAGCTACAGTGGTAGCTGCCCGCTTAAGCCCGTTAATCCCGAATTCCGAGACGACGCCAAAGTCGAGGGTCATTGGGGAAACGAACGGCACGTGCTCGCACGAGTGTGTTTTGGGTTTTTTTACTTTTATTTTGGAGGGATAGAATGTTCTACCCCGCACATGGAGAGGGTGTTTTGCCCTACGGAGGCTAGAGGGCTGGCCATGCTCTCGATGAGCCAATCGTATGAAGAGTGTAGCATGATTGGTGGCTACCAAATGTGGGCCGGGCCTTTAGGGTTTTAAAACCGGGCCCCGGAGCCGGAAAAAGGGTTCTGAGCTAAGGTCAGGTGCTATGCATCTTCGGCTACGCCGAGTAGGGGCCTCCCCTAGTGTTAGCCAGTTCCGCCTTTTTGTTGTTTGTCTTTTTGCTGCTTAATATGTCTCCAGTGCCTTAACTTGTATGTGATTGTAAATATCTGTACATAAACTTCAAGTATTCCCTTTATCCCTGCATCGTAACTCATCGCAAGACCGTCTCTGACGGGGCACCCCTGGTGCGAAGAAAGGCTTCAGTCTTCCAGTTAAACAAACCGTCTCTGGCGGAGCACCTCTGGTGCGAGGAAGGAAGATAAAGAACTTGTGTGTGAGAACTTTACTGGCGCAGTCGACAGGATCCTGCGGCCATCGGAAGACGGCGCAGGAAGAAGAAGACTGAAGGCAGGGAAAGAGGCGACGATCAGGCAGCGCTCGAGAAGGCCTGCAGAGAGACAGCGGCAAGGGCCACGGGAGCGGACCAGCGACGCAAGGCAGTCGGCCGGAAAAGAGAGTAGCAACTGGACCACCACCAGGCACAAGCGAGACGGCAGCAACGTGCGCGACGCCATCGGCATCAAAGGGTGAGTCTCTTCTTGCTTCGTGCTGGCGTGAGCATTGCTGTCCAGTTAAGCTTGGGTGGGTTGCATGGATACGCGCTTCGCCCATTTAAACCCTGATAAGCTGAAAGCAAGGGCGATGGGCGACGGAGATGACACGGTGATTGTCGGAAACGAGACGAGCGAGTTGGAGACGCCGGAGATGCCACAGGTTGAGGAAAAAAATGGAAAAGCGCAGGACGACCTGCTGGTGTTAGAGAAGAAGTATCAGCTGGCAAAGCTGGAACTTGAGATGGCTCAGCTGAGACAGCGGGGAAGCGCTGGAGAGGACTCCAGGGTCGTTGAGAGGCATGCTAGCCACAGCGAGCTAAGGCATTACACAAAATTGCTTGCGGGGATACTCCCAAAATTTCCAAGCGACGCAGAAGTGGCAGTGTGGTTCGAGGCGGCGGAAAACGCACTAAATGCATATGAAGTGCCGAAAGAAAGGTGGGGCCAAATTATTTTCCCGCTCGTCGCAGACAAGGTGCAGTTCCTGTCGACCCGCTTAGCGCCATCTCAGCACAGGGACTACGAAGCGGTAAAGAAATCGGTACTGGAGGAGCTGAAACTCTCCGCGGGAGAGTACCTCAGTAGATTTCAAGGCGCGAAGAAACGGAGCACCGAAGGATGGAGAGCGTATACGACGCGTCTCCAGAGCTACTTACGCTTCTATTTAGACGCGCGCAGCGTCAGCACCTTTGAGCAGTTGCTGGAGCTGTTAGTGGCGGACCAGCTAAAAAAATAACCTCTCAGATTCAGCGCTAAAGTACGTTACGCTGCAAGAAGGAAACGGGTGGCGGAAAGCAACCGAACTGGCCGCACTACTGCTGACCTTCGAGGACGCGGAGGGGTAAAATAGTGCGGATAAGAGGGTAGAGCCGAAAAGAACGGACGCTCAAAGTGCAGGTGCTAAAAAGCCGGCTAGGGAACCGCATAGATATACTACAGGGAGATCACAGGCACCGCAGGCAAGGTCACACCCTAGAGGTTGTTTCTCCTGCGGAGAAATGGGGCACCACAGAGCGAACTGCCCGCACGTGAAAAGAAAGGATGCAGCAAACGCGCCTAATGATAAGGGGAACGGCCTCTCAGCACGTGTTGCAATGCAGGAGGACTCAGCGGCACAACACCACCGCGAGCTAATAACTCTAACTTGTCGAGATGGGGATATTGAGGCCATTCTAGACACCGGAACTGACGTCACTGTAGTTCGAGAGAGTGTAGTGCCGCCTGAACTGGTCAAGCCGCACGGAACAATCAATCTGGTCTCCGCATTTGGAGAAAAGGTGCAGGCAAAGCTGGCAATCCTAAACCCCTTATGTTAAAGCGAAACGCGGGCGCCTTCGCCGACATCCGCGAGGCCGTGCCGGTCTTGTGCGCTTTAACAGACAAGCTGGTGTCCCAGACGAATTGTTTGCTCTCAGAGGAAGCCTGGGAGGCGCTTAAACAGGAGGGGGAGATCAGAGGGATCGTTGCCGACAAAGAGGCGCAGGGTGATTACAAAGAGGCGTGTCGGGAGCACCCGCCAACAGCCGTAGTGGCAGACGGAAAGAAAGAGGCCGCTGTCGCCCAGGTGGCAATGCAAAGCGAGGGTGACGAGAGCGTGAGCTCGGACAGCAGCGACAAAGAAGCCCCCGCGGTGGGAGAGAAAAGCGCGTCGGAAACATTCCGGGAGAGCCAGCGGAGTGACGCGACCTTGCAGGGAGCGTGGAGAGACGCCAGGGCAGGAAAGAAAGGCATGGCAGCGGTAGATGGTGTCCTGTATCACAAAGATAAGCTTCTGGGCCAGACAGTGATGCAATTGGTGTTGCCGGAGTGTCGCCGTGGAGAAGTACTGCAGTTGGCACACGAGTCAAATTGGGGAGGACATCTGGGGTTCAGGAAAACGAAGTCCAGAATTAAAGCCAGCTTTTATTGGCCAGGCGTAGAAGACGAGGTCAGGCGGTATTGTAATAGCTGTCACAATTGCCAAACGAGATAGGATCTGCGTCGGGCAGACAGCGTGCCTATAGAGCCGTTGGTGAGGCCACGATATCCGTTTCAGCGGGTAAACGTTGACGTCATCGGGCCGCTGGAACCAGCCTCGGGTAGGGGCCATAGGTACGCACTATGCGTCATTGACATGTGCACGCGCTGGCCGGAGGTCGTTTGTCTTCGTTCCCTCAGTGCTAAAGCCACCTGCGACGCCCTTCTCGCGGTGTTCAGCAGGACAGGCATCCCCGAGGTAATATCGTCAGACTGCGGAACAAATTTCACCGCGGAACTCACCCAGGAGTTTTTAAAGAAGCTGGGGTGCTCCCCTCGGTTTTCGACACCGGGTCACCCGGAGAGTAATGGAGCTGTAGAACGCTGGAATAAGACGTTCAAAAACATGCTGTACCATGTTATCCAGAAAGAGGGGAGTAACTGGGACAAGTTTGTACCCTTTTTGCTGTGGGCATACAGAGAGGTGCCTCATGATACGACTGGGGTGGCGCCTTTCGAGATGCTTTATGGAAGGCAGCCGAACGGCCCGCTCAGCATACTAAAGAACGCATGGACAGGAGAGAGTGAGTCCCCAGTAAGGTTGGGGCCCTCCCCGGCTCAGTACATGCTAGACCTAAAAGGCCGTCTTGAACGGGCGGCTGAAGTCGCGAAGGCAGTAAGCTTGAGGCAGCAAAATGCGTACGCCACGCAATTCAACCGGCGAGCGACCGCCAAAGACTTCGGGAAAGGGGAGGCAGTTTTAATATTTGATGAACAGCGCCCAGGCAAGATGTTTCCTAAGTGGAAGGGGCCAGGCAGCGTCGTGGAAAAGTACCGCGAGCACTCTTATTTCGTGCAAATGCCGGACGGCGGCAGGAAACTAGTCCATGCAAGCAGAATGCGCCCCTATATGAGCCGGGTAATGAACGTGGGCGTAATGTTCGAGGGAGACAGCGCGTTCGGCGAGGTAGAATACGCGCCCCGGCAGACAGCGGCACGGTCCGCGGGTGCTCGCCTACCACGAGACGCGGTTGCCCATTTGTCACAGCACGAGCGAGACAAAATTCTGGCAGCGTTCGCGGAACACGAGGAGCTTTTCAGTGACCGGCCGGGGGTGTCATCGGTAAAAGAGCACGAAATTGTGCTTCAGGAGGGGTTCACGCCAAAGGGTCCCTATCCTTACCGCGTACCTGCGAGCCTAACAGCCGAGGTGGGCAAACAGGTGGACGAGCTTCTGGAATTGGGTTTAATCTTTCCATGCGAGAGCCCGTATGCACACCCGCTGGTTTGCGTGCCTAAGAAAGACGGCACTGTAAGAATGTGCGTAGATTTCCGCAGGTTAAACGCCGGGACTATAGCTGACGCCTACCCGATGGCACTGCAACAGGAGCTGATCATGAAAGTAGGCAGAGCGAAATATATAACCCTGCTGGACCTTCGGAGGGGTTATTGGCAGGTGCCACTAGCTCCATCAGCTCAGCTTCTCACCGCTTTCGCGTGTCACCGGGGGCAGTTTGCGTGGAAGGTCATGCCGTTTGGGCTCAAGAACGCCGGGCAGACATTCCAGAGGGTTATGAACGGGCTGTTGCTCCCGCACTCTGAGCATTGCTGTGCGTACCTCGACGATATCGCAGTGTTCAGTGAGACGCTCGAAGAGCATGTGCGCCACCTTAGAGAGGTGTTCAAGACGCTTGGACAGGTAAATCTCAAGGTAAAGCTAGAGAAGTGCCAAATAGCACGAACGTCCATTCGCTACCTAGGGCACATTGTTGGTTCGGGGCGGCACGCCCCTGCCCCAGAGAAACTGGCAGCGATAAGGGGGTTGAAAGCACCCGCAACGAAACGGGAACTCCGCAGTGTTCTGGGACTGTGCGGGTATTACCGCAGCTACGTACCGAACTATGCTGAGGTGGCGAGGCCACTGACAGAGCTCACCGGGAAGAGGATTCCGAATAAGATCCCATGGTCGCAAAAAGCTGAAGGTGCGTTTCGACAGCTCAAAACGGCACTCTGCGAAGCGGTAGCTTTAGCTACTCCGGACCCCAAAGGGCCATACTGGTTGTACACGGACGCGCCTGCCTTTGCCGCGGGGGCCTGCCTTTCCCAGCGAGCGGAGGACGGCTCGGAACGGCCGATCGCATTTGCGAGCCACAAGTTCTCCCCAGCGCAGACCCGTTGGTCTACCATCGAAAGGGAGGCATTTGCGGTGATTTGGGGACTCAGTAAGTTCGATCACTGGCTCTTCGGTGCACCTGTCACGGTCGTCTCCGACCACAATCCTCTTTCGTACCTTACGCTTAGCACACCACATGGCGCGAAGTTGACGCGCTGGGCGCTCGCGCTACAGCGGTATAATGTGGTTGTGCAACATCGAAAGGGTAGCGAACACGCCAACGCTGACGCCTTGTCACGCGTAAGCAATGATTGCTGGGTTCTGGACAGCGGTGCTCCGCTGGCTGCGGAGCGGGAGGGGGCTCCCCTCGCCACTTCCACATGGCTACGCGAGTGAATTGTGTGTGTTGTGTGAAATGTGTGCACTCGGAGGTGGTGAACTGGGGGAAGCCTACCAACCTGGACTCCGTTTTACGGCGCACAGAAAGCATGCCACTGTATCTATTTGTGCAATTTGCTTATGTTGTATTGGTGCCCGTGTGCATTATTTTGCTTTTAGTTTTGCTGATGGAACTGGTCCCAGCGCGACAGCTTGGACTTCGGTCAATGCGCTGGATTTAAATGTCTGAAACGCGCGTTTGAATGTGTACATGTTCTTTATGTTCCTCGTCCGGCGAGGGTTTTGTTGGTGCAAGTGCTCACGTAATTACTAATTAAGTGCAGCACTACCGTATGTCACCCGCAGGGTGGTGTCATGACAGATACCGATCCCTATTGTTTGTAATTCTAAAAGTGCCATTTGAGCCCTTTTTAGAATCTTGGAAAGGGCGTGTAAGGTATCGGTAGTGCGTGCGGGGTCATTACTACCGCTAATTCTTTCTCAGTACCCCGCCGCTGCCGTCTTCAATGGACCCCCCCCCACCCCCCCCCTCGACGGGACGGGACGGGACGGTGGGGTGCGCTCGAAGGGAAGAATGACACTTCTTGGCGCCGGGCCGCTCGGGCGTCCATCGCCCTTTGGGGCTGACTCGCGCCGGCTAGGCAAAAGAGTGGTGAAAGCTATGTGGCTGAAGGGCCGCCACACGTCGACCCCCCCTTGTCTTAATCCCCTCGTCTTAGCGGACACCAGATATGCGACACAAGCTCGCGACGAACGTCTCGTTCGAAAAGTATGCAGGATTCCTGAGAGGATTAAGCACTGCCGGACGGAACGGCGTCAGGGCGCCGTGACGAGGGGGCAAACGAGATGAGGAATAGCCGGCGACAACGCGTCTAGCCACGAGCAGCGAAGGCCCGAGTTGGGTGACGCTACGGGTATCGGTGAGGCGCCGACTAAACAGCCTTGGGAAGGCTAAGTCGCCTTGGAATGCAGGTCCGGGCTCACAGTGTCAGCTACAGTGGTAGCTGCCCGCTTAAGCCCGTTAATCCCGAATTCCGAGACGACGCCAAAGTCGAGGGTCATTGGGGAAACGAACGGCACGTGCTCGCACGAGTGTGTTTTGTGTTTTTTTTTTACTTTTATTTTGGAGGGATAGAATGTTCTACCCCGCACATGGAGAGGGTGTTTTGCCCTACGGAGGCTAGAGGGCTGGCCATGCTCTCGATGAGCCAATCGTATGAAGAGTGTAGCATGATTGGTGGCTACCAAATGTGGGCCGGGCCTTTAGGGTTTTAAAACCGGGCCCCGGAGCCGGAAAAAGGGTTCTGAGCTAAGGTCAGGTGCTATGCATCTTCGGCTACGCCGAGTAGGGGCCTCCCCTAGTGTTAGCCAGTTCCGCCTTTTTGTTGTTTGTCTTTTTGCTGCTTAATATGTCTCCAGTGCCTTAACTTGTATGTGATTGTAAATATCTGTACATAAACTTCAAGTATTCCCTTTATCCCTGCATCGTAACTCATCGCAAGACCGTCTCTGACGGGGCACCCCTGGTGCGAAGAAAGGCTTCAGTCTTCCAGTTAAACAAACCGTCTCTGGCGGGGCACCTCTGGTGCGAGGAAGGAAGATAAAGAACTTGTGTGTGAGAACTTTACTATCAATTTCTTCCACTGCGAACGCAAGTGAAGGAGTGCTAACATACACGTCGCCCGCTTCGTGAATTTGAATAGCTTAAGTAATTTCGCTTCTTTTTTCTCGGCGTCCATGCCTGCGCAGCGCGACCTGTTGCAAATGCCGAGGTACCTGCGTGTGCTCAAGGAAAGCAATTTGTCTTTTATGTGTCCAGTAAAAGTTAATTGAAGTCTAGCGGATGTCCTTTGTATGTTTGTCGTCAATGAAAATTTTAAATGTGTTTTAAGGAAAGGAAATGACGCAGTAACTGACTGTGTCACATATCTCGGGGGACACCCCAATAGCGCCGTAAACGAAGGGATAAAGGAGGGAGGGAAAAAAGAAAGGATGGACGAGGTGCCATAATGGAGGGCCTAGGGATATTTAACCGCCTAGGGATATTTAACGTGGACTGACAGCCGACCGCGCAGGGATATTTAACGTGGACTGACATCGCACAGCAAACAGGCGCTTTTTTTTGCGCTTCGGCTCCATCGAAAATCGGCAGACGCGGACGGGTTCGTCCGCGGTGTCTGTGATTTAAACTGCTAACAAAATGATTCCAGCAAACAAATACCAACTAGCCCTATTTAATGTTTTAACGAAGCAAGGGGTGCCTCTTATTGTGAAAAGATTGACTACATTGGCAGCATGAAACATAATATTTCGAAACATTGGAGCTGCTGTTTTCGACCCTCACTCACTAAATCAAGAATACTACGGTATTTAGCACGAATCAAAATAAAAGACAGTTACCTTATGGCTAAGAACATCAACACAACAGTGGATTAATTAAAACTAGTTATGACAGTTTTGACGTTTGGAAACACAAAGTGCCGGTCTATTTTATCGCAGGTTCATGAACAAACTGTGTGTAGCTTTCAAAGCATGACCAGAGATTGAATTATTTCACCATATGATGAATATATGTCTTGCGACTGCAATAAGATTAGAAATTCAAGTTTTGATAATATTTAAAGCAATGTTGACAAGAACACAAGGCAAAACGGCTGCTACATTTTCGAACACAATGCTCGTTGCGAAATATTTTTATTACAAATATTGTATGGAACACCAAGGAGGATATACAGTCGAACCTCGTTTTAAAGAAACGAATTATATAATGGCATAATTGGTTCATGAATGATGATTCCACTTCGGTGCTCGTCAACAATGGCTAGAAACAAGCTATGGCTATAACGAAGTAATCACCAGGCACCTTTGACTTCGTTATAAGGAGCGTCAACTGCAGTAGGCTTTTTCCTGCATGAATGTAGACGCATAAAAAAAAACATCGTGCAGCGTTTTTTGGGTGTTATGAGATATCTTTTGTTTTCTTACCTCCAGGTGTATGTGCAGATAGCAAACAAGTGGGCACCAAACAATATAACGGAAGCTATGTGTGGTGGAAGCATCATTTCTGAAAACTACGTTCTCACAGCAGCGCACTGCGTAGACGTATTGTAAGTTTTTACAATGTACGTGACTAAGCTGATGATCTCTGTATCTTTTGTCCTGACACGAATTACATTTTTTCTTCTATATATCTTCGTCCAGAAATATAGTATAAAAATTCCCAGCCTTGCTTTTAAAAAAGTATCAAGTCGCTTTAAGCAATATTCATGTACCTGCACTTAAAAGCAAATTACCGCTACCGTGTCTCTGTCCGTACTGTTCTTTGAAGTGCTCATTTTTCTTTCATTTTTCTGAGAGGCAGCGTGCAATACTGCATTAAAGGTAGAAGAGAATTTTAAATTTATTGCTCTCCAAAACACTAATAATAATATGCTTCCACTCTCCATGACGAACTCAAGGGCTAGCTTGTATTAAAGGATGTCCCTGAGTACTTTAAAAATATCTTTCTAAGTGTGCGAACAGAAATCTTGGGCCAAAAAATTATGTTAGCACTAAGGGTTGATGAATTTTTCTTTCCGAAGCAACGCCTGCTCATTACCATGCGTCGGCGTCAAGTTCTGTTTTAAGGCGAAAGCCTTTAATGCCTCATCGTTGTAAGCTGGAGTTGTCGACAGAAAAGTCACGCTTTTCAATTGGTCGAAACGGTCGTGACGTCACAGTGCCCGAATTTCAAACGGGGCCAATTATACTTTGGCTAGTAACCATGGAACCAATTAATGGGATCTTCCAAGCAAGTGGGACTGAGTTTAATAATTTGCTTAACCAATTAGCCTAATTAAACTTTCTAATCAGGCCCGATAAATAAGTTAAACCGAGTAGGAAATTGCTCGTGTTCGGAAATCGAAACCCGGTCTCCGGAGTGCGAGACGAGCGTGCCAACCTCTTCGCCTTGCCAGCCCGATGGTTTGGAATGGACAAAGGCGCGTCGAGTGAATACGGTGTCTTCGGTCACTCCGATCTTCCTTACTTCCCGCTACGGCGAGGTTTACGTGTCGACCGAGGTATGCGAGACAGATACATTTTCTTTCCTCAAAAACCAATTTACCGACGAGCAAGGCGTAGAGCCGAACGGGCGATGGCGTTCTGTGGACTCCCTGGCAGCGTTGCAAGACGCTGTCGCATTCCACTCTTAGAGGCGAAGCTTAACCTCTTGACCACACATCAGTGACACAAGGAGCAACACCGCGCTTAAGGCTTTCGCCTCACCGCACTTTAGGTCAACAAAGTGCCCCCCTGATTTTTTTATTTTACTTTTTTATAATTTTCTCCCCCTCCTTCCTCAGGCTTTCTTTCTGAGACTTACTAGTGACGTTCTTTTGATTTTTTTAAAATAAACTTATTAGGTTTCAGAACGTTGTTACAGTCTCTGTCTCATAACCTCTTTAAGGGACGGTCGGATATGCCTCCTTCGTTCCAGTATCCAAGGTACCGTTAATCGGGGCGCATCATTTTCGTTACTCTTAATAAAAATCCCCAGTTCCATGCTTATGAGGCAAGTTTCGGAAGTGAGAGTGAAGAAATGACGATATTATGTGTGCTTCCACGGAGGCACCGGTAGTAAAACATGCGCATTAGGGGCTCAGGAAAAGTGGGGAAAAAATTACGCATTCTACGCTGCCCTGCCTAAAGCAGGAACCAAGCGGTAGCAAATCTTATACTTGATATAGAATGTTCCTTTCCAAAAGGTGCGACTACCACAGTGCCCTCTTGCGTTGTGGCGCAGTGCCTCATCTTAACCCGCTCCGCTGCTCCACTCTATTCCCTTTCTCTATCGCCGCGCCGTGCTCCAGGTACTGCAGCCTTCGTCCTCCGCACTGCGTCTCAACAGTGCAGTGCTTCTGTATCGATACGTCTGCCCTATGCTACCACGTTCCACTCGCTCCTCATCTCAGTACCTCCTCTTCGCTTTGCCCTAGCCCCTCCTCCTGTCCTGTTTCTCCTTCTCTGCTAACCATTGCATCCACTTTTATCCGCCTCACTCAGCGCGCGTCTACGCCAACGGTGCGGATGAGTGGAGTGGTGCTATAAGAGCTATCGATGGCAAAACACTTGTTTTTCCGCTAACCGGCGTTATTTAGATTAAAAGGAAACTATATAATAGGGAGGCATGGGAATAGCGGGCTCGAGCACGCGTGTGAAAGACAGTCCAGAATTTCATTGTAGCAGGCTTTGTGTGATTGTGTACTTAGCTCAATAGGGAGTCCAGAGTGCGCATGATCAGAATGCTAACGGGGAAATAACTTAAGCTTACGCACGAAATTTTCAGAAGTTAGCGTTGGGGAAGTTGCGGCTTTTGAGCGCTTACAGTGAAAACATTGCGGCGTTCATCCAAGCGAGAGCCGCCCGCTTCAGCAGCTTCACTCACGATCGATATGTTTACTGGCAATTACGGGGGTTGCTGCCATTCACTATGAGTGACCTTGTTTTGCTGTGAGTGACTAACTTTAAGCTACAACTCAACCATGTTTTCGAGCTACAGTTTTCATGCTGGCGCACTTAAGCCTAATTGGACCTCCCGCTGCGTTGCAAAGGTGGACAACTGCTCGTAACGCAACAGAAATAGGTTTCGTGCTTTGCCACGATGTTTTATTTATTTGAATAATTTAACACGACAAATACTATTAAATCTACCTAGGTTTCTCGAGCGATCTGTACTTACCACTTCCCAAAATAAATGGCGCCACAGTGCGCATTTCTTATTTCACAATTTTCTAATCTCTCAGGCACTTCCTTGAGAATTTTAGGGGCGGAAAAAAAAACGTTCCTCTATCATTAGGCTGTCAAAGACTACGTTATATTTTCTTTTGGCTAAGTAGCGGCCTTGGCGACCATTTTTAAAGCGCCTGCCGCCTCGGTGTAAGACCGACCATGTTTAATATTTTCGGAGCGTTATACTAAAACTCTCATCGCGACAAGTTGCTTACAGCACGCTTGCGTAATATCTCTTAGCTCCGCACTACTCCTTACATTATAACAAAACTCTCTAATAGCAGGAGGGGCGTTATTCTTCTGCGCATTCGTAGTGGCGCCCCACATTCCACTATCACAGTAATCGATAGGGTCCCTTTATTCTAAAACTGCTAAATAGATCTCATATACCAAAGGCATAACGTATGTAAGGTTTCGATGGAGTAAGAGAGGCAGCTGTAGCCACGCGACGTGATCGGTACAAGTCTCTTCGTAGTTACGTGCAGCGGTAAATGCGGAAGGGTAGAGCAGCCAACGTACTTTGTACAGCCTACTGTACTATCAGCAACGAATGAAACGCGAACAAGAATACTGAGGTGGCAACACAAAAACACCAACGCATTAGCTGCTGTATTGGAAATACAAGCGCGGTTGAATAACACTTCTAAAGACGAGTCTTCATGCCTTTGAAATTGAAATAGCAGGAGCTAGTATAGAGCTTCCTGTGGCTAAGAGCTGCGCATTTTTCTGTGCGTGGTTCAATTGTCTTGTTCGCGTTTCATTTCTTCCTGATAGTACATCGACCGAGTAGTCGAGAAGCGGGCTGCCATCACCACAGTCACTAATTTCAGATGATGCGTACATTTTCTGCAGCGGGAAGAGGCCATTCTGGACTCGGGTGTACTACAACACCTCCGAAATGCTGCAAGGTCCAAGCGAGGCAGTGGACAAGTATGTCGTTCACCCCGACTTCATTTGGGAAACACTCGCTAATGACATAGCGCTGCTTAAGGTAAGAATAAGGTCGAGAAAAGCGCGTCAGACGGCACTGAAAGAAAAAAAAAAGGCGGGAACAGTTGCACGTATACAGCATGCAGTTTTCTTCCCTCACGTCTTCAAGAATAGAACAGAAGTTTCTCGAGCTCATGCCGACCCACATATTCGGCCAAAGTATTCCGGAGCACACTTCAGCGTAAACGGTTTTCTCGCGAGTACCGTAGAAAATACATAATAGTTTCTTGCGTTCACACGCGAACGTAGCAGCGACCTTTCCGGTTATATCTATAGAGTACTTTCTAACTTTAGCTAGCGAAGGCATGAAAAGAGTTTGGTCGTCTTAGTGTGCTCGTAATGGCACGGCCGTGACAGGACATGGATAAGCATTTAATTGCGGATTACATTTCACTTCACGTTCGCGGACACCTAAGAGAGCAACTTTTTCGTTAACCGAAATGGTTTCGTTTGCTTTATTAGGTTTAAACTCCCAAAGCGACTCAGGTTATTAGGGATGCCGTAGTGGAGGGCTGCGAATAATTTTGACCACGTCGGGTTACTTAACGTGCACTGACATCATACAGTAAACGGGCCTCTAGCATTGCGTCTCGATTTAAACGCGACAGCTGCTGCCGGGATCGTTCCCGTGTTTTTCGGGCCAGCAGCAGAGCACAATAACCATTGAGCCACTGCAGTGACTCACCTTCACGAGGGTAAGCCCTGTTCACGGCAAGGACGAGGAAGAAGGGTGTCGGTGAAAAAATTACATTGTTGACTGTGTCCTGCTCAAAGAATAAATATCAGCGATAGATTTGTGCAGTGCGGTGCTACTTTTGCTTTACAGGCTGCCGGCGATATTGCAGTTAGAACAGTACCGCAGCTAGCGTTCGCTCTGTTCAGCGATCTTCGCGTCGAAGCGTTAACATCCCGTTATTGTTGAACATCATGTAATAGTACGACTTTTCTTTTTTACTGTAAGAACGTCTACAGTTTATTTCACATGCTGAATCTTGTTTATGTATAATGTGCGAAGAAAATGTATCGCAACTGAATAAACATCAGCCTCCCCCCCCCCACCCAACCAAACCTACATATATAAATTCATAAATAAGGGTATCAATCACTGCAGCCGTTTTTGTGGTGAGAAAGATAACTTCGGTCATATGACCTGTGTGCGCAAAGTCCGTAAGCTTCCTTCAGAACTCTCGCCTGAACCCTCTTAGGAAAAGCTAATGTCCAGTGATGACCCCGACATTCAGTCCAAGGCCGCTGAATGGGCCGGCGTCGCCAAAGGTCTCCACAACCGGAGCCACGCTAGCTCCTCCCTTTATGCTCAATATAGTTTTTTTCACCTTCCTCCATTCACATTACGTATGTACGTATACTGTAAATCACACGTATATGTCACCGTTAACCATACTGAGCACAGTATGTATACACATATATATTTTGTTGCCGATAATCTCTCAATTTATTTTGTTCTTTGTATAAAATTTTGATGACTGCCGACTAGCATGTATACAGTGACCCAATCTGTGCCGTACTTGTGCATAGTTCTCGAGTAATCATTCCCGATGTGGCCACTGTTTATTGTTCTCTACTTCGATCGCCCTTACCTTTTGTTTCATCCAGTGATTCTCAAACTTCTTTCTAACTGAGAACACTGGGCCTCGGAAGCCATATTTCTTACAAGCCAGGCGGCGGTTCGAAAAGGAACACGGGCATTACTCTTAATCTCCAGCACAAGGCAGTGTCATCATGCGAATCAATCAAGAACGTGAAGTAGTGGCGCGCAAAAAAAGGTTAGTAGGGGAATTGCGCGCCCTGAGCTGGCGTCTGAAAAAAAATGTGGTGGGGTTCATGCGCAGTCGTGTTTGGAAAGCAGCCCACAAAGAGCTTTCTTTGTAAAATTGGTGATTTGAACGAGAATATTTTCGAGAGAACTCCACCTGGTTGTTTGACATTAATAAGCTGCTTAATACTGAAACCAACCTACATTCATTAACAGCCAAATATTTCTGGACCATCACGATCTCTCCTTCACAGGCTACTGAGAGATGCTCAAGCAACAGCAAGTAGCTGCATTGGATTCGGTTTTGTTTTCACGTGACAAAAACCATTCTGGCATGCGGAGCGGTGCATTCCCGCGGATCTATTTACCGCAGTGTTTGCCAGCTGCTTGTGCCACAGCTTGACGTAACGCCTTCTCGAAAAGATTGTATTCCATTTCCAACACGCGCACTACATCAAAGCTGGTCTTGTGGTTGGCGCGTTCGCAGTACTTGGTGAGGGAGTTCATTTCTGTATTCTTTCAACAGACTTCAATTTGTTGCTGCCCTATTCTCATATTGAGGTTTTCCACCTCACTGAGGTATGCTTCCCGGAATTGAAAGTACGGAATTCAGCAGGCAGCGCCCGGCTGTTTTTCTATAGAGACGCGGTCTTTGGGGCATGGTAGAAAGTGGCTGATCGTTGAAGTGGGTGTGTGGGCCATGCAGATGTCTTCTGCGTAGAATGCGTGCCATTGTTTCGCTAGCGCCTTTAACGTTTCGAAGGACAATGCGCGTGCTTTACGCTGCTTCGGTGATTAGTGGCATTCCTGTTCTTCGTGCCTGATGGCTGGAAACAAATTCAAGAAAATAACTTGTGTTTCCAGTCTCCCGTAGATCGGCGAACACGATGCTTGCTTGCGTTTTCCTCTCAGCTTCTTAAGACTTAATGGAATTGGCTCTCTGTAGTAAACCAACAACGGTAGTCGGGGTCAGTATTCCTCAGCTTCTAAATTTGGTGATGTTAATGGTTAGAGAGTAGTGCCGATGTGAGGTCATCATCATCATCAGCCTGACTACACCCACTGCAGGGCAAAGGCCTCTCCCATGTCTCTCCAATTAACCCTGTCCTTTGTCAGTTGCCGCCACTGTATCCCTGCAAACTTCTTAATCTCATCCGCCCACCTAACTTTCTGCCGTCCCCTGCTACGTTTGCTTTCTCTTGGAATCCACTCCGTTACCCTTAAGGACCAGCGGTTATCTTGCCTTCGCATTACATGCCCTGCCCAAGCCCATTTCTTCCTCTTGATTTCAACTAAGATGTCATTGACCCGCGTTTGTTCCCTCACCCACTCCGCCCTCTTCCGATCTCTTAACGTTACACCTATCATTTTCCTTTCCATAGCTCGCTGCGTTGTTCTTAACTTAAGCTGAACCCTCTTTGTTAGCCTCCACGTTTCTGCCCCATAGGTGAGTACCGGTAGGATACAGCTGTTGTATACTTTTCTCTTCAGGGATATTGGTAAGCTACCATTCATGATCTGAGAGAACCTACCATATGCGCTCCACCCCATTCGTATTCTTCTAGTTATTTCCCTCTCATGATCCGGATCTGCGGTCACTACCTGCCCTAAGTAGACATATTCTCTTACTACTTCCAGCACCTCGCTACCAATTGCGAACTGCTGTTCCCTTGCTAGGCTGTTGAACATTACTTTGGTTTTCTGCATGTTAATTCTTAGCCCCACCGTTCTGCTCTGCCTGTCTAACTGATTGATCATGCTTTGCAGTTCTTGTCCTGAGTGGCTTAGCAAGGCAATGTCATCAGCGAATCGCAAATTACTCAGGTATTCTCCATTAACTCTTATCCCCAACTGTTCCCATTCCAGTCCGATGTGAGGTGGCGTTACGGAATCACGGTCAAACCATCGGACCTTATGAGCATGACATTGAATAATACCTGGCCGTACGTCCAAAAGCACGTCAAGTGTCATGATTCCTTCAGTGTAGCAATAATTCATTTCCAGTTTAAACTCAGTCCCTCAGGAAAGACGGGCGCATTTCTTTTCCAAATCTTGAACTCCTTCCGCAAATCACACCGCAGGAACTATTTGTGAAGTTCAGTTTTAATCGTTTCATGATATCCCTTTTTTTTCTTTGCCTCACTCAAGCTGCTGCTAGCATCTCCAGCGATCTACACTAGGTAGGATCAAGAGGGTCATGAAACTGGAACGAAACAGCGTGAAAACACAGGACTACAGAAAGGAAGAGCACAGACATCTGGGACATCTGACTTACATCTGGTTCTATTTCGTGCGAGAAAGCATTAAATACAGAATGCAAGCCCAAGAAAAAAAAACACAACTCACTACTGAAATCATTTACTGGCATCTAAGAAAGCTGGGATCGATTTGCCGCACAGGTTTTTGCATTTCTTTGCGGCTGGGCGCTTTTAGGAGCCACATTGTTTAGTTTCGCAGCGCCGGATTCTGTATAATTTCTTGTGCTCCACCGACGACGACATATACGTTTCGGAAATTCGTGAAGGGGCTGATTTGAAAGGAAACTATTCCGTAGCAAGAACAAGACAAGAATATATTGTATGTATGGAAATGAAGCATTAATTTTTGGTGTGCTCTCTTCACAGAGCCATGTTACACTGGTGCCACATTTTACCGCCAAAACCTCTCAAATAGGCTGAAACTCTGAAAACACGCAAGCGACTTTCTTAAGACCATTTCTTTGTTTAATGACTCTCGCACGGGAGTAAAAAACTTTTTATACACCCTGAGTCATTTTTAGCTTGTTTACTAGATTACGCTGACTGTGGGAACACAGCTCGTTTAAATGCAATCAGAACGGCTTTACGCTGTTTGGGATGTTGCTTGAATGATGGTGCTGATGTCAGAGACAATTTTCTAATAGATACAGCGCTTAAGAGACACGTCCCTTTGCCATGTCGTTGAATAAAGTTACTTGCGAAGATGTTTTCTTCTCTCACTGAAGAGGCAACCGCGCTGGGCAGAATTTCATTTTTCTCAGCTTACAGCGCCTTTTTCAGTATCGGAACGGAGTGCGCATAAAATAGAAGCCCATTATATGCAACAGTGCGCGCACATTTTTTTCCTTGATGTTTCAAAAAGGAACTAGTAACCAGTTGCACTTTTTGGCCTTGCCAATGAAGCTTAGTGAATTTTCCGAAACTGGCTTACAATTTATTAATTACGAATCCATTTCAGGGAAGCGGAAGAATACAATATAGCTCGATTTATTTTTATTTTTTCATTTTCTCTGCCTTTAGCTCAGGTCACCAATTGAGTTCGACAGGAGCGTCCGACCAGTTTGTTTGCCGAAGCATACACTGTCTTTGACCCACAGACATGCAATTGTTGCTGGATGGGGAAGAGTATCGGAAGGTAAGTGCAATGCAAATATGGGGAATTAGGTATATCCTATTTGCTACAAGAGTGGTGAGCTTGCACAGAAACAACACCAGCTAGCTGAGTGACCAAAGCCTTGAAGGCTAATTTCGTGATAACATATTCACATTGAAGGTATACACCTCGAACAAAGACATCACAGACGGAGCCCCGCTGTGTGCAGTGTACAGATGGAGTCTTAAGTAAACGGAACACACTATAGCGTTTTCATTGCAATTTTGCTTTCGCTATCTTATATAAAGGAGGGTTGTTTATCCAACAGAAAGCTTAGTAGCGCAGAGACACAAGGAAGAAGTGGACGAGACGAGCGTGCTTTGTTTCAATAAACTTATTGAAGCGCACTTGACAGTTCCCTAGATACCGGCCTCGGCTCCAATCTCCCCTCCCCTTCCTCTGCTGCTTGTAACGTCTGAAAATGCCACCCCTGATGACAAACTTCGGTAAATGGGCAGGAGGAAGGATGGCCCAAACGTGAGCTGTTTGAAGCGACAAGCGTCGCTCATAGCGACAGATCTATTAGTACGCCCTCAGTAGATGTGCCCCACAAAGAGCAGTCTTTTCTGATATCTGATATTTTTTTGCCTTTACATCTTTACTATCTCCACCCTTGCCACCAACCTTCCCCTTTAAATTTAAATTTCAATGCGGTTACGAAAGAGAACGTTTGCGCATGCGCGGGTGGCTCCGCTATAAACTGCCTACTTCAATAAATTTGTTGAAATTTAGTGCTCGTGCCGTCCACTTCTCTGCTGTGTCCTTTTGTCTCTGCGCTTGCGCACGTCCTCATGACCGATCAACAGGCCTAAATTGCTACCCTTCAAGCTTCAATTTAGAAATTCGTGCAAACCTTAGAAGGCAATAGTCTCCTGTGTTTACTTTTGTCCGCATCTGTATGTGCAGTGCAATTTCCATCACCTTTAAATAAGAGGGCTTTCTCAAACCTGAGCAGTAAATTCCATACATGCCATTTTACTGCAATAAAGTTGGCAGGTGTGCCGCTAGAACTTTTTGGATCTATAGAAGAGTATAAAGGCGGCTCGAAAAATTGCAGGTACCTTGTTTTGGATCAAAACATAAAGATTCCTTTTTCACGGTGCACAAATGAATTTCTATGAATTTTACATTCCTGTCAGAGACCACTCAGTTAAGTCAGTCTGGTTCTTCTTTGCACCTTTGTTCTATTTATTCAAGCTCCCATAGCCACTGCGAGCTTTTCTATTGGAATTTATTCTTGTCTGGAACTTGTCTCATATTCCATCACACACAATTTAAAGAGCTTAAACCTGATATACATTAATTGTATTAGTGGATTCACAGGCGTCGATTTATTCTCACAGACACATCAATGTTTCACAACTGTTAAAAAAGGGTCTTATTAGTGCTAGGTTGATATCGCATAATGAGAAAAAAAGTTGGAAAGAAGAGTTTTTTTGGGCATGTGGGCCTCGCTTCATTTACGAAAGCTTTAAAAAATCAACTCCCCCCCCCCCCCCCTCCTTCTTGTCATTTGCCGCTCCATTAAATTTCTTAGCTTTGAACAGCCATTTGTTTTTGTTCCTCATTTGAATTATACATTTCGCGTAAAGCGCCTCATATCTACATTTTGTTCACTTCCTCCATTCCTCCTTTCGTCACTATTACCGTATCCAGAGGGAGATCCGTCTCACAACCTTCTCTTCATAAGTCGGGTAGTTCTTCCCTACGATATCTGCAAATTCGGCTTCATCAGCGAGGAGCAGGCGGAAGCCTTCAACAGTTCTATGGTGATCTGCACCTCAGCCAGAGGGAAAGACAGCTGTCAAGTGAGTTATTTTATGTGCCTGCTCGAGATCTCTTCATGAAAGTATTTATCCTAGCCATTTTTATTCGTTACATTGTTCATTCATTCCAACCGAAAAATACAAATCATCACTCATTGTTTGCAGTTGTATTTAATAGATTCCTACATTATTTATTTCCAACATGCAGTTAGCTTCGCTCCGGAGTCTCTTCTTGCCAAGGACACAAGATATGCATAAAAGTATGCGCGCACTGAAAACCTAAGGCAGTAAGAAACAAGAAGTCTTCACAAAACTAGTAGTGCTATACGAAATGCCTGAGCTCCTTAGCAGGAACCACCTCTCACTTCTGAACTGCTGGCAGCTTGCGAGGGCGCTTGCTCGGTTGCCGTTTGAGGCTTAAAACCTTCGCACCAAAATATATTGGGCGTAGCCGGCGCTTCAAGGGTTGGCCTTTGGCTTGTGGATTTCCCAAACTTTTATTTTTCTACGAAGTATGCTTAAATGACAGGCAACAAATAAGAGCTTACAGGCGAAAATTCAAATTTTATTGAAATAAGGCGCCATATTAGGCGTATTTTGCAATACGCTTCCGTATTATATGATCCACCTCACTTGTCCTCTGCTTGCTGCTGACGTAGCCGCGACGGATAACGTCGGACTGTCGGTGGCAGAATTACGGCTGTGCTACAGGTACAAGTTATTCGCGCTTAGGTTCGCCTATGCTTCCCTTTACCTGCAAAAAACACACCTATTCTGTCATTTCTTTGTCTAAAACCCACCAATTTTTGCTTTTTTTCGCAGCCATGGTGATAATAAAGGAGTTTCCTGTGTTGACGACGCGTAACATCTTTTCATAAGAATGAAATCTGTTGCGCCGTAGAGGTCACAGCTAACAGCCGTTGTAGCATTCTACTTGCGGAAGCGGGCCGAACAATAATGACACCGAGGGGTGATCGCGCCTTAGGCTACGACGTATTAGACATACGTTGGAAGGGTACGATACAAACAGAAATCAGAACATGACCTAATATGATCGGTTAATTCGTTTTCTCGACATGTTGTGGTCCGCCGTGTTGCCATAACAAACAAAGGAAAAGGAAAACGAAATGAACCATCACAAAATGCAACCCCGGTTTTGCAAAGCGCGTAAAGAATTTTCTGTTCAATAAGCAGACATTTTGCCTGGCCTCAGCGACATGCTGCTATGTTCACCGCTACGTGTGACTGATTCTTTCAATTCTTTTTTTTTTTCAGGGTGACTCTGGTGGCCCACTAACTATGTGGTCCAGGTTAGGGAAAACTGTACAAATCGGCCTCGTTTCCTTTGGTGTCGGGTGCGCTCGAGGAGAGAAACCAAGCATCTACACTCGTGTGTCGAAGTACGTGCCATGGATTGAGAAAGAAATCGCGAATGCCGATCAGGAGGGCTCCAACGACAAGCTTGCCGACCCCGCTATTCATAGGGTTCACATCAAAGCAAGAATCAATAGGCGTTTGTTCAGGCTTAGAGGAGCCGCTTCCAGATGCTAGATCTTCAGCGGAGAGCACAGTCTTCCATGTGTCATGTTCTTTTGCGAACGGAGAATAACTTGATGTCCTCCTGATCCCAGCCCAGTTGAACAGTGCGGGGCTCTCAAGGCCTTGTGCGTCCTAGAGCAGATAACTTCGGTCTTTTTGGCTGTGCTTTATGTTTGTGTACAGTTTATTTGTTATATAAAGTGCTTACGCAAGGGCGGACAAGCTTCGACTCAGGTTGAAGTATACAATGCCTTGACTTTGAAACCCTGAGTTCTGTTTTGGTAATACTGGTGAAATGAACACCTTCTAAGGGCTGACTTTATTTTGACATTTCAGTAATAAAACTCATTCTATTTTGTGCTTCTGCTCTTAGCGCCTCCTTGAAGGTATGCTGCAGCCCATATTTGCGCATTAGGAGCACACATTGACCTCGAAGCCGAACTTAAAGTTGTTCTTGCAAAGCCACTCAAGATTTCAATGCAATCAAGGCGGAAAGCTGGGCTAGTTGGTTTGACATAGTTAATTAAAAGACTAGCGCATAAAACTAGGACAAAGACAGAGAAGGAGACAGGACGAGCGCTAACTGTCCTGTCTCGTCCTGCGCTCGTCCTGTCTCCTTCTCTGTCTTTGTCCTAGTTTTATGCGCTAGTCTTTTAATTAACCACTCAAGATTTATTGGCCCCTGTAGCATCATATCACGAAAAAGACGCAGTTAGCGCCTTTCAAAATCTTCGGTGCAGTTCGTAGTTACGCCAAACTTGGTGGTTTTTTTATGTGTAATAAAAGATAAATATCTTAAATCGCATGTTGAAGAGCGCCGTCAAGTTCTCGGGATGTCAAATAAGACAAACTGTCTCCTACGTGGTCTTCGCGCAGACGTATTGCCCTCCGAACGGTTACCGAAATAACAAAATGAAGTGTAAGAGTAAGCAGGAACTCCTTCGCTGCCCTAAATTTCGTGGCTATTTTGACTTTCTGCGGAACGCAGGCAAGTATGCATCCCATTACCGACGACTGAAACAAGCGAAACAAAATATTACAATTGAGCAACATCGCAGATGATATTTTTCAAACTTTCGTTCTGATTGTTAGTACTGCAGTAAATGTTGCAAATTTGAGGAAATATTGGGAGGGGTCAGCCTTCCGCCCCCGCACACCCACACCGCGGATGCAGCGTTTCCGCTCGCTAACCGTGGAGGGGATCGTGCTCGATGGACAAAGGGAACGACGACAAAGCGTGAACACTCATATGCTATTTATTACACTTTGTTGGGTCTGGGCATCCGAGCCAAGAAACGGTCTAGGCGACGATGAGTCAAAGGACGTTTTTGTACAATATGTGCCAGGGCTTTTACATGATAGATACAAGGACCGAGAGCACCACGGGCTAGCACAAAGAAGTAGGGCGGCCCCGGGCAAGCGTAGCTCCGGCGTGATGGCTCTTCTCCTGCCCGTCTGCAGCGCGGCTCCGTTTTTATAGCCGCCGGTGACCGTTGCGGCTGCCAGCCGTTTAAACCCTCCAATCAGGTCACTGCACTGGCCACCGTTCAAATTAGACGAACTGTCGAGAGTGCTCGGCCGTTGAAGGCTTGCAGACTAGAAAGGGTGGCCGGCGAAGCGTTGTAGGAGTCTCGAGCCGACAGAGAGGAAGAGGAGGAAGGGTCTGCGCCGGCGAGCCAGGATGATTCATGCTGCAAGCCGCGACATGTTCGATGAGTGTCTGGGCTTGCTTTGCGCGACGGCGGGCGCGCGGCGCTGGTTTCCAGAGAGGCCAGCGGAATGTGGGTAAGGGCACAACAAGTTGCAATGAATACATATAGCAGGCCAGCTAGCTACAACACATCAAAGAGGCGTTTCTCGGAAATAGAAGGCTAACGTAAGAAGGCCTTCCGACTGACAGGCTGGGGCAGGGACGCGATTTAGGAGGTATCGGCGGCAAACGTTTGTATGCGCCGACAATGGCGGCCGGGTTTTCCCGTGGCCGCTGCATTCCTGACGCAAAGCCATCCCCGAGCGTTTGCTGGGGGAGATGAGGAGAGCGCGTTTTTCCTGCGCTCGCTTCGCTGCCTGGAACCAGAAATCAAGCGGCAAGACACAACAGATCTCCATGCGCCTGCCGCGGTAGCTGACGAGAGCGTGCGGCTGCAACCTGCTCGCGACGCTGGCTGGTTTGAGTGCAGTGGGGCCGTGCGGGGGCCCAAGGGTCTGCCAGCCCCAAACTCTTCTGCATACAATAATGTTTCTATGATGATGATGATTATGAGAGGCAGCTCCCGAGGAGCCTTCGGCCTGCTCGCTCTGCCACTTGCCGGTGCCAACCAAGGGACAAGGACAACAGCTAGAACACAACGCCACGAGGAGAGGCGTTTCTAACAAGGTGACCCTACTCACTTGCTTCTATATAAGCAACTGCTGACCTAACGACGCCCACCGCTTCCCACAGTGCCGGAGCGAGTCGGTGCTTCTGCTGCAGTACAAGCCAGCAGATTACGGCACCCGGACCCCAGTGCCAAGGATAGAGAATAGAGAATATTTACAACTATATCAGAGAAAAATCGGGCCACCCTTCAGGCTTCCGGCTTCACTCGCTTCTGGCTTTCTGTGCTTCGTGGAAAGCTCGATCCCGCTCTCTATGTGCGGACCTCGTAGGCTCACCTTTAAACGGAGTATCGAAGAAGTGCCCATCAAAAGCGTAGCATGCACGGCAATTCCTTCATACCGCTATTCCGCTTATCTCGCTGTCAAGAAAGCCTTGCTAGCAACTCCGAATTCGGGTCAGGTCTAAAGCTTAAGTCCGGGCGGGCATTCTATGAACCGAACTGAATGTTGCCCTTGTCTTAAGAGCTTGGCATACGTTGGGCTGCCATTGTGGACATTATTGGGGGTTGCGGGGGGGGGGGGGGGGGGGGGGGAGGCAGCCTTCCGCCTCGCACTCGCTAACCGCGGAGGTGTTTGTGCTCGACTGAACAAAGGGAGCGACGACACATCGTCAACACTCATATGGTATTCATTACATTCGCAAACAACACACAGAGTGGGCAGGCTACCTGCATAAGATTCATGAGGCTTTCCTCGGAAACAGAAGGCTACGTAAGAACGGCATCCGACTTACCGGCTGGGGCAGGGGTGCTACTAGAGAGGTATCGGCAGCAAAGGTTTGTATGCGCCGACAATGGCGGCCGGGTTTTCCACTGCGCGCCGCATAATTGGAGCATACGCCATCCCCGAGCATTATCTGGGGGAGGTGACGAGAACGTGCAGCTGCAACTGCTCGTGACGCTGGCCAGATCCCGAAGAGACTTTCAATGGCTCCGCGGAGCTCCGCGTAGCATTCGAGCTGGCGCTCCCGTCGCTTCTTGCGCTGACCACATGAGAGAAACATCCCTCCTCGCCCAGCCAATGCTGTCTTGACGCACGGTGATGGCGGTCGCCAGCGTCGAACACGAAGAGGGGGAAACTGGTTTTCCAGAAATTTTATTCTCAACGTTTACATTCGTACGCGATTTTGGCAAGTCTCCCGTTCTGCTGAAAATCGTCTTCAGTGTCGTCGGTCTTGAGAGCCGAAAGGCAGGTTGCCCGGCTGTCACCTAGATTTTATGACCTTGTGATGTCGTCAAAACCTGCCAACCTGATTTTGAGCAAGCTGTCCATCGTGGCATGTGGCAGTTAATTTAATCACTTGTCGTGAGAGGTTATACAGCGACAGCACTCTGGGTCTCGCAAGCCGAAGAAATAGTTATGTTTGCAACAGCGACCTACCTGGGCAGTGGGCGTCGCTTAACCGCCGCATCGCTGCACCAGGCGTATGATGAATAGTAATCAGCAAACGTAAAGTAGATAATGCGCAAATCCTCTAATAGGCAGGTTTTGTAAGTAGGCAGGTTCCTAGTCGGCACAGAAGGAGTACTTCCTCGGGAGGGTTGTCTAATGTAGTCGCATGGTACAGTTAAGAGTAAGTGAATCGCCATGTGATCGTTATATAAAGAACGAACAGTATCCATGTCGGCGAAGCGACACGCAAAGGCAACTGAAGGGCCCAATTAACACTTTGGTGGCATACCTTTAAAGCGGAGCTTAACTGTATCCTCAAGTTTTCTTGGTATTCGAATAGAGCCTGCTAGGAGGTCGCCTTCAGATGTAGAATTGCGTATTTAAAAAAATTCATATATAAACATTAGACAACGCGAGGTTAGGCGAACGGCTGTGCCTGTTGCGTCGTTTTTGCTACTTAGTGTTCCATTCTTAGCGTCTTTATTTTGTCATCAGGGCTACAGCTCTTCTGAACTATTATAAACCTTTTCACCTTATTTGCCTTTTTTTCTTAGGCATTAGGCTAGTATTGAAACAACAATCAGAATGTAAGCTCTACATCGGCTTCTGTAGAAGATGAGAACAATGAAATTTGTAGCCCGAGAGAAAGACCTTAAATTTACCCAGCAAATTAGTCTATTACATTCAAGAAATCACACGATGTTCTGATACAAGCCCACTGGTCATGCTGGCAGAAAGGGGCTAATAGTATTACAGTGCAAGTAATAAGGAAAACAATTTCTCTTGGGAAATAGGTATTGCAGTTTTTTCCATAACTCGAGTACTAAATAGGAATAAGTAGAAGTGCTTTTGGCAATCACTCTTATAAGTTCAATAATAGAATATACAATAAACAACTTATAGTGAATCTTGCCGTCGAAAGTGAGTGTAAGTGTAAAGTGGTAAGAGTAAAGTGGATTGCATAAAAGGCATATCGCGTTGTACAACACCTTGCCTGGCCATTAGCGTTCTGCATTGGACGCCACCTTTCTCCGCATTTATTCTTTTACTTTAGCAGCATGCATGTAGGGTGGTGATGGTTGTGGCATTTATGAAGATTTGGGATGGTCTGCATGTCTGCTTTCGATGATTAAATGGGCGCCATCATCACCCACTTTTCGTCCACATGGAGAGGGCGCCGTTGGCACTGACATTTAAAAGCCGAAAGGTCACTATCAAACTAGTGGCACTAGAGACAATCAGTTCGAACACAGAACGCGTGTGGCGGCGGCAGTGGATTGTGATGTGCTTAATTCCTCTTTGTGTAACCTAGCACGTTGTGGTGTTCGCGAGTTCCAGCAAGGAAGAAGCGATAAGAAGGCAGCATAGTACTGGATTGGGCGATAGCTGAGATGCCTTCGTTTCGCTTCTTCCTTGCCGGGACCCGCGAACACCATACACGTATTAAAAAAAGAAGAAACTTCGCCAGTAGCCGACAGCTATAGGGCATCGGGAAATAGATCTCCTTTGTTTGCACCGGTAGTAGCTAGAATCTCATTCTGGGCTCATTTTATTTCTTTACTAGCCGCCATTCAGACTAAAAACTTGGAAAGTTTTTCGATAATTTTGTCGTTATGTTAGACCTCGGGTTCGCCTAGTTTTCTGGCTAGATTTCGCTAGAATCTGGTAAAAAAAAGAGAGCTCAAAGTGTAGCACACTTAAAGTAGGGAGGTAATTGTCATATGGTGAAGAGAGGAGTGGTGGTCTGATGGAAAATAGTGGATAGAAAAAGATGGGAACCTCACCCATGCAGGCAGATAGTGCGAGGCAATTTAAGAGCTTTACTTGGATACAGGAGACGCTGCTGGCACATCAAAGAGAAAATTGGAGAAAAGGAATAAGTGGCTCCTACCTGTCAGTGGTGGAAGCTCAACTCATGCCGATAACAGCGCTGGCTCTGCCAGAATGCCCTGCTCTAATGTACTGTTTCACTCCGCTGGCTCATATGAGTGAACGAAATATATAAAAAAAAATGCCGACTGCTAACATAGTAGGATAGTGGCTTTGCAATAAAAATTCGGCTGGAAGCTGACGCCTGTAATATGTTTGGCCACAAACTTTATAGCGTTGGTATTGGTCTTCTTTTCGCATTTTGACTTTCGCCGCCTGTCAGGAGTAGGTGTGAGAGCAGACGCAGATGTTAGCGCTGAACTCATCCCATCTACCATGCAGAACACGCTATAACAGCTTTCACTTGAAGCACTTTATATCTGTAGCCCTGTTCACGTGCACCTTGATCGCACGGCTAATCTCCTACTCCACATCAAGCGGCCCCATCTGCACTGCGTCGGGCCAGCTGCGGTGCAGTGCGTGGCGCCAGACCCTGCGGAGAGCAGCTGTGTTAGTGGGTTGCGTGCCGGTTAAGGGCAGACCACTTCACTGCTCTGATGGGTGACAGACTTCCATACGGCAGACGAGCTCTGTAAGAGCTTCTGGGTTTAAAATATCGATGGAAACTTAGAATAAACGACAGAAGAAGAGTGGTAAAAAAAGCTCACCACTGGCCTCAATAATGTGTTAAGTTGGACGAGTCACTTAGTATTCATTCATACGTATAAACGGGCACAAGACAATGTAGTACAGTGACTAAAGGAAGAAAGAGCATACCCTTACTCCGGACTTCGTTTATTCCTGAAGGAAAATGACGTACCATTTGAGTCGCCTGCGGCTTTGAGGTTGTATGGTTCTTTGTTCTGCCTCGCCCGCTTATAAGTTGTCCTTTTCATCAACCGTTCTCGTGCTTTTTCGTAAGGGAGTAATATTTCGCGACAGCCCTCAATAATACAAAAAAAAAATAACTACGAACTAAGAAGAAGAGAACAACGAGTGAACCAAGAACTCCAGCCTCAAAGAAATGAAAGCATTATTCAACACTAATTCACAATAAAAAGAAGGATTTCAAGAGATAACCAATGACTGAAAATAAAAAGGAAACATAACAAAACACAAAAATGCGTTAAGAAGGAGGGGACAGTTTGATCGCCCTCATGTTGCGTGAAGAACAGCTGAGGAACACATAAAAATTTCAAGTTAATAATTTTCTTGCTTGCATTGTTTTTCTTTTTACGGTAAGTTTTGTTTCCACCTAAACAAAAGTTCCTTGCAGAGAAAGTTGGAATCAAACATGGAATGTTTCTCCTGTCACTCATTTAGCTTGTAAGCCGTAAATAGTCTGATAACCTCTTTGTTTCAGTTTACGGTATGACTTTCCGGTCTCCGACTTTCCTTAATTTCTAGACGCACTGTGTGCGCTCTTGGTAGCTCCTGGCAGACGTAGTTAACACATTATTCACATCTTATTCCGGTCTTAGGCTCGCGACATATTTCAAGTTACCATGTTCAAACCTCTGACATTTCTAATCACGCCAAACACATTAGAGAAACTTCGATCGCCGCCTGTAAGTAAACAGCTGTGTGGTATCTCCTCGATTATCAGAAAAGCAAAAAAAAAAAACATAACTCAGGGCGTCGTTTTCACTTTGTTGATGCACACTGAATCAGCTCAACCTGTATTACTTGTTTTGAAGTTTTGATGGGAAGGTTTATGTGTAACCAGGTTGGGCTTTTAATAGAACTCAGAAATCAGTTGCTAAGGCCTGAATGAAATTATCCTATGGGTCCCGTTAGTCAACGAGTGGCACGGCCCAGCTACCTTCCAGATACGCGTATTTTAATGCTACTCTACTGAAGACAAAGCTGTTTTTCCGAAGCAATTAAAAGTAATCAGTCTTTCAAATAAAAGAACCAAGGTTGTAGATCACATGACCTCAACTCAGTTCTACACCGTAACTTAGCTGCATTGACAATTCTAACAATCTTTAGAGGCCGCCGAGAGATGTCAAGATACGGCAGCTCAAGTGCACAGCAGACATGAAATCTATACTCTGGACGTTTATTTACAATGCGCTTGAGTGGAGGATGTATCGCCTGGAATGGGACAAATCAAGGAGAAATCGAACGAAGCAGTGGCGCTCAGAACACTTCAGAGCTTCGTTTGCTAAAGTTTATTTAGAGACATGGGTATCGCTGTCCTTCAAATCAAAAGCCGCGCACTTGGGCTCAAGAAGACACTCAATGAGGGATAGCGTTCTTATCTTTTCCTGTTTGTTAAAGCAACTGGAATGAAAGGCATGGCGCCGTCACCGCACGTCTTCATCAGCTATCTTTTAGTAAGAAATGGGCTCAGAACATCCTACCTCCATCTGTTCAGCCAAGATATCGAGAGAGATCACGATAAACACTTTTCCGGCCAGGCGGCGCACTTAAGACTGTAGGCTTGCTTGAAGGTTGTGGTGTCACTCATCCGTTCTGCTCTTCCAGGTAGGAGCAGTACTAGACTTATCTGTTGCTTGCAATCTGACAAAAACAAGTAATCACAGTAGCAAGGACCGCGGCACATAGAAGCCAGAGAAGTGGTCGACACTCAGCGAATGTTTACGCCGAGAAAAAGTGCACCGTTCGACACTCAGCGAATGTATACGCAGAGAAGTGCCCCGTACCATTCCTTAATGTTTTTCGTTCGACTGAAGCCATTGGGCTTGAACAAAAGATCCTTAATATTTGCTGGTTCGGCGCCGTTATTGAGCAATGCGAACCGCTTGGCGAGTGGTAAAATATTTTTTTTTTCCAAAAAGGTGTCCAACTTTCGATTACGTTCGAGTACTATTCTCAAGAGATTAATCTGGTCGCTTCCTTTCAGTGAATTAACTACTGCCTTTCTTGTTCCTTTAATCTCGAAAACAGAACCCCTTATAATGCAAGGGCATTCATATCATGAGGAGTATTGAACTATTTTTGGAGGTTTAAGACCTGAGCTCAAATGTTCTCACACTCAACTTGAACAAATCATGTTACTGTTTTCTTGATGCGAAATATAAGCAAACGACATAATCGTACACGGAGATCTTTATATCATTCAAAATGTTGCGTAGTGCGAGGCACAGCGCCCATGGTGGGGAGATGGTAACGTGCGGCCCTGCGATGCCGAAAAAGACATCGGCGCAAGGGGTAGGAACACCGCACCCGTGAAGCCGGGGCTGCTAAACAATAGGGACAGGCAAGCCATAATCACGCCACTCTTTTGTTGTAGCATGAATTAAGCGCCTTCGCTCTCAGTTTTTAATTTCGCTTTGTAACTGACACCCCAAGATGCTACAAAGACCTCTAGGTTCAAGTGCCATTTCCATCGATGTCATTCTATAGAGGTAGGTGTGATCGGGCATCTAAATGCGTATATTTATGGCTACTTGAGCCGTTTTATAGAGCTTTTAATACAAGCACAGACTGCGTTTTCAAGGAGCATATGGGAAACTGCTGGTTGCCCATTTCGATTTGTTCTCGGTAACTGTGTGTTCTAACAGCGGTTGCAGCGTTACAAATCGCGCTGGTAAAATGAAGCACCGAACCGAGTGTGTACTCTTTTGTATAGTCAAGCTAGGCTTTCATCTAATTTTTTTTTGCCCTCGTCACCATTCTTTTTCATCCAAACATTTCTGGGAATCTTGGCCGGCAGAAAGCTTTAGTCGCCAGCTGTTTCAATTTAATTAGGTATTTTTTAACCAAGTTGTTAAAATTGTCGACAAATCTTAATTGGAGCCTTGAGTACTTCGAAAAGGAGTCTTCTTTTGTGCATACTATGCGCAATAACTGTGCGCTGATATTCTTGCTCTGTGGCTATAAAAAAATGCCGGAATTTTCTTCCTCAGTTTCGAGCTCAAGACTGCATGCCCACTACAGCCAATGTTCAGCAAAATTATTCATGGTACGACAAAGAGATACACGTCCAAACGGTCACCGAATAAGGAAACAAAGCAACTTTGCTAGGAAGGGAACAAGGTAACTGACGCAGCGCTGTGTCTGTAACTTTGTTTCTCTCCTCCCGTTCTTGCTGGGCTTTTTCTTTGTTTCACAATAAACCTACGAGCTCAGCAGTGTAAGTTCTGCGAAAAAACTGAATTTTCAAATTACTCAAAATAAATAATACTGCGTTAGGCAATTTCGTCGCTTTTAAGCAGTAAGATTTTCTTTTGTATTTGGCAAAGTTTACCTCTCTGCTTAAAGAGGAATTCAGTTTCACTAGCTTTTAGCAGCATACTTTTCGCACTTTTAAAGGCGAGCTTTTATAATTGCGAGCTTGCGTTCAAAGGTTAGATTATTTTAGCCGTTCCTTGTCTTCAGCTGTTATTGGTACGGACAGCAAACGAGAATATTGTAAATTTCTGTCTCAAGCGAAAGAATATTTTTATTGGATTTCCTCGACTGAAACTTTCCTTCGATATCTGTCACCGCCATGTAGAATAGGTGGTGTTCCGATGGTTAGTATATTAGGCTCCCTGGTCTTCGTTTGTATATGAATGGTGTTGTTTTACGCGGTTATCCCATGCGCAAATATGGATTCGATCGCTAAAGATCCAGATAAGGTACAAATAAGAAAGATCAGAATGACCTGATTATGCCGGCAACATTCTCTTTAAATGCTGTAAACAATGGGGCATTGTTCTGAATGCTAACGAAAACGTGTTTCTTCCGATCACACGCAAGGAAGACCGCATAGTTGCACAAAGAAATGGCTCTTTACCACTTGATCAAGTTATGGTTTTGTTTTTATGTGATTTAACGTCCCAAAGCGATAGAGGCTATGAGAGACGCCGAAGTGGAGGGCTACGGATAATTTCGATCACCTGGACTTCTTAACGTACACTGACACTATGCAGCGCATTACTATGCCGCCATCCAAAAGCAACCGCTACAGCCGGGATCGCGGCCTCTGAATATAAATTTATTTGCGCAAATATAACAAGCATCTATTCTGAAATCTTCATGTACAATACTTTCGACTCCGCATTTAGTAACTTGTGCTCCTTATCAAAGAAACTTCAAAACTTTCCCCTTAATTCTAAGCTAATTTGTCATTGTTCTATAAACAGATTCCTTCGTAATATTGAATGCGTAGTCTGAGGCTCGTATACAAAACGCAATAAAAAATTCTGGCAAGAGTAAACAAAAGAGCTGTTTGATTTATCTTCGGAAAATGCGCAAAGACTGGCTCCCTCATGGGTTTCTAAGAATTAAGTAAAATTAAACTTCACCTCACGAATTTCGTAGAAAAAATCTAAGGTTCGAAAGTACCTCTCTCGTTTCGTATAATATAATTGGTCTAGAGCTCTCACGCCGTTATGTTATAAACAAACTCGACAACGCGTATCTCTAACCATTATATTCGCTCAAGAAGATATCACACACTTTTTGTTATTTTCCACTCAGAATACCAGATAGGTATTCAAAGCTCTGCAATGTGAAGGCTGACCAAATCCTGATATTTGCACTTTTCTTGCAAATTAATTTCTTTGTGATCTCACTAACTTGTATGCCCAAGCTAGATAGTAACAAATATAATTAGGAATCAAATATGCCGCCTTCCTCTATCCTTTTCTATCTTTAATTCGTTTGCGGTTGCAGCTGGAACCAGCTCAGGATCTTGTGCATGTGCCGCAAGGTATCACCAAGCAAGGCTTGCGCCATTTGCAAATTATGTGTACGACTCCGGCCTGGCCATTCTTTGTGCCAGATGGCTCCAATGAGCGTGAAAACAGCTGCGCGCATAAAAAATGGCCGCATGCGATAGCGACCACCGTAAAGTCAGATTTCCTATTCTCGAAAAGCACTTTCACAGTCCCCTGTGTGAGTGCACGGAATTATAATTCCCGAATTTACCTGACACATTTATAACTTAAGCGAGCCCTACCTGCCGCGGAATTGTGGTAACTCCATTTTGGGACACAAGGTTTTCAAATACGGGCTCGCCTGTTAGTTTGGCATCACAGCCACTCCGTGCGTAACCTTTTGTAAAGACATCGTACAGTCTTCACAACCAATTCAAATTATGCAGAAAACAAGGGGAGAGAAGAGTACTTTTTTAAAGGTCAAAGTCAGACCTTACTTGTACTCTTCCGCCAAGCGTACATATGCCAACTGGTCAATGTGAGCCGCCGAGTCAGCCACGCCCGTAACTGGGGAAGAGGAGGAAAATGTCTGTTTTTCTTCCTTCACATCCATCCATTCTCCATCTGCTATAAAAAGGACGCAGCGCACTTTCTGGTATCGCAAATTGCTTCCTTTCGGCAGGAATTGGCTCCACGGGAACTACCGGCTCAGAATTAGCGGCTAACAATTCAGTGGCCTTCGTTTTGTCCCGTCTTTGCGGTGTTCACCCAAAGCAGCGGAATTACGGCGTTTATCGGCGGTATTATTCCACATTATTGCATTCACTGCGTACCCGGCGTTGCACGTGCCAGCCGCGCATTTTTTTTTATTTTTTCCCGAAGAGAATTGAGTACCGTGGATAGGCGCCAAGATCCCCAATTAGTCGACCTTCTTGCCGGATCCAAAGAAGCAGAATTGAAGGACAAATAGATGTTTGCTATTTTTAGACTGCTTGCTTTTATGCGGTGGTTACAATGTTACACGGTGACGAGGATTCCCGTGCGTACGGCAGACTTATTTCTTAATTTTATGTCAGCGACTTTAGTGACGCAGTTTATTTTCCGGAATTCTAAGCCGACCGAAATGATCCTATGAAGAGGATTGTAGCAGTTTCCCATTATGTGCTTTCTGCGGGAGTAATAGAGAAAAATAACTTGCACGTTATGTTTTATAAGAAGAGGCACGTAGAAATACCGGTGCTCTTTTTTTTCTACTATTCGGATAGCACAGGCCTCGTTATCTTCTTTCCATCAAACATCAACCTCGTTCTCAGTTTCCTGAAGAAAATTTCCTGAAGAATTTCCTGAAGAAATATTGCCTGAAGAAAACGCATTATGCGAGCGGAAATGGAGAGCACGCCGGCATTTTTGGGAGTAAAATAAAACGCCAAACTCTTGTGTCTTGTGTGATACATTTCTTAGTAGAATAAACCCAAAAGTGGAAACCTTTCACAAACACATATTCGCTATCGGGTTGTTCAAAGTTTTCATCATCTTTGGTAATTTTTGCTCTCTAATTCACGCGATAAGCCCCATGCATTAAGCAATTGAGTACTGCGTATGTATTTGTGCCGTTGAAAATAAATAAATAAATAAAAACACCTTGGCCTGTCAACTTTTGTACAGTAAAAATTACAGTAAAAACTTGTGATTCCGCTTTGTGAGTACTTTTTTTGTGCTCCATAAAAACAAGAATGTCTATTGCGTATTTGTTTTAAATGTGTTCTTCAAAATTCATTATGTGAAAAGTGCAATATGAAAAGATAAAGATGTTCCCTATTTTGCGTACTGACTCGGCGCGACACTCAAATGTCATGCATCTTCAGCCTACGTCTCGTCGATGAGAACGAGATGGCTGCTTTTGAATGGGAACAAAAATGTCAGCATTTCCATTTTTAAACCTAGCCCATTTTACCACTCATCAAGTGTGGCCAATATGTAAGGTGTTTTTCTGACCGATAATTTATGGCGCACACTAGTGGGTGATTGATCTCGGTCGGTCAAACAGTCAAGTATCTTGTGAAGTTCAAGATAACCTAATGTTTCTGACGACAAATTGAATTTATAACTACAGTCTAGCCCAGTTATAACGAAGTCGGTGGGAATCGGAAATCACTTCGTTTTATCCGATATTTCGTAATATGCGGACTACAAAAAAAAATGCAAACATCGGCATACCGATTTATTGCCGCTGAAAGAAGTCGTCCAGCGTCCCCTGAACACGTTTCGCGAGTGCGGACTTCAGGATTGCGGCTTCCATACCATCCAACTGCGAACCAAACATCTGGTCGAACTCCGGACTCCCGAGGTACATCCGTAGCGTGTCAACAGCTGCGATGGCCGCTGCGGAGGTGACCGGCTTAGGGGCACAACTAGCATCGTCGCATTCGCTGTCGGAGGCGCTCTCCGCCAAGGTCTCTTCCATGACACTCCCGGCAACTTCTTCAGTCGTCAAGTCCTCGGTGGAAACAAGGTCTTCGTCGGCGAAAACGACGTCCATGTGGCTTAGACCCGCAGGCACAAGGTTCAAGTCGCTAGCGGAATCCCAAAACTGCTCCAAGCAGGCCGTCGCGGCGGCAGCATCAGCGGTTGCAGCGACGTCAATCGCGGTAGCTTCGTCCCCAGCAGGCGCCGCCTCCGCGCTGCTGCTTCGGGAGAAGCCGGCTTTCTCAAAGCAATGGGCGATGGTCAGGTACTTCACATCCCTCCAGGCTCCGCTTGCGAAGAAAATCGCCTTTACATTTTTCCCCTGCGCGGCGTGCTCTACCGCTCTACGCCGTGACGCCGTTCAAGGACGGCGCAACACGAGACCGGCGTGCCATGCGATGCAGTGAAGGAACCTTCCACTCCGCAGGAGAGCCGACGACGATACGAAAGGACGCCGTCAGCGGAATTTTCCTCTTATTTTCGCGGAAAAAATCGCCTCAAGGACGCAAAAATGGGTTGATTGCCAGATTATTTTTCGGTTGGTATTAAATCTCTTCGTTATATCCGCTGACGCGCTCTTATTTACTTCGTTAAAACCGGACCCAAAATGTATTGAAAATGCAAAAATGGGAATGGGAAATTGAAATCCCTTCGTTATAACCGCTGTTTCGCTATAAGTGGCTTCGTTATAAACGGGCTAGACTGTATAGAATTGAGAAAAAAACAAGAGATGACTTTACGTGTTATTCTTCAAAGCAACAAACAAAACATGCAGAGAATACGCAGGACTAACCTACACAAGATCTTGCCAAAGACGATGAATAAAAAACCAGCATTACATTTCGCTTCAAGATAGGAATGAGTAGAACACCAATATGTTAGAAAATTGGTATTATAATTTAGAGTTTTGCTTTTACTGTATTCATTTTGCAAGCTCAGAATAAGAAATGCAATGGCAAGAAGCAGACTGAATTCATGGTTGCCACCGAACAAAGAGATGGCCACTGCAACAAAGGAGATTTTTAAACGCTAGCATGTAGCAAAGGGGCCTTCCACTCTTACCAAAACGCGGTTCCCACAAAACACCACTTCTGAAGAAAAATATGCGCACTTTGAGAAGTATGGATACAAAATAAGAATTAATTCTCCCTTTGATGTTTCAAATAATGTATTTATGCTTTCTGCAGTTTCTGTCACACTTCACCGCACACTGTTTAAGCTACACTATTTCAATATCTCGCAACATTTTCCCCAAGATTCATCTGCTAGAACATCACAAATAATGTGACATAAAACTTTTAATGGCCAGCAATGGAGCCTAATATTTAGAAGCTAAAATATTTGTGCGCTTGCATTTTCTTTTCGCTGCATTTCTTAACTTCTGCATTTTAAGGCTTGTTAATAATCATTTTTTAAGGGATATTGAAGAGAGGATTTGTTCAGGTCAGAACCTTGTCCTGCATTAGGTTGCAAGTGAAACTAAAGACACAATACTAAGCTAAACGACACTAAAGATCCTTTATTTAAGGAGAACACAGTAAACGAAAACATGAAAAGTTTCCGAAAAACAAAGTTCAGTTTTTTATACGGTTTTATTATAAGGTAGATGAGTTATTTCAAAACTTGTTTTTATCACGCCACAACGAGTTGATGTGTATATACAAGGAATGAAAATCTCCTCGGAGGTATCCTGACCATACGTGCATGAAACTTACTGGTGTTTGCTATTGAAATCTTTACAAATCAAATACTGCATTGGGCATACACAAACCGAATGTGCGGCATACTGGAAAACATTGAGGTATGCAAGCAAGCTTTGTATCTTGAGATTTCTTTGCGGCAGCTCAAAAGTGCAAGCTCCGCTGGGATTCTATGACTAGAATCCGCTTTGATCTGACAAATAGCACTATGTAAATGACTTTCCTAATCGGTGGATTGCAACAGCAAATGCTGCTAGCATAGCCACCTACAGGAAGGCAAATGTCGGGCGTGGCATGAACGTATGAAAAGGATGGCGTGTATTAGGATATTCTCAGGTGCGCCTCAATTAGTGCCTTGTTAGCTTCACCCCGCCACCGCTCAATTAGTTAGAGACCTCGCCCACCGCGCGGTTCGAAATTTCTGAGAAGTCCGCGCCCAAGAAAACGCATTCGCGTCTCTGTCTCTTAGAAGGACAGAGAAAAAAGTAACTTCTAGTCTCGAATCTGGACTCCGTCGATTCTGCCGCGGACTGGGTCAACACATACCGCAGGAGCTTAACCAAAATTGCACACAGGGCACAGAAGCCACAGACGACATTTCCCGGCGGGTAGGTGACGCTTCTACGATGAGGTCATCGCCTGAAGCAAGTCGGCAAGTAGTAGCTATGCATGGCACTGTCACTAAAAGTGGCTGCTGTCAGCCGCCTGCCCGAGGAATGCTCCCCCCGCCTCACCGCTTAGCGAAGACTGCCTCGTCATAACTGCCACATCATGCTATGTGGGTGGGGGACAGTGACAGTGACCCTCCAGCGAAGTGAAAACAGAGAAACCCATGCAGGAAGAGCGTTTAGAAATGTTTTCTTACTTGTATTCATTAGTAGGACCCTGGGTCTGAGTTCACGCCCAACCCTCAGTGACCGTCACTACGTCTGTTGGTGAGTTTGCCGTTAAAGAGAACACTAGAACATGCCTAACGAAATGACCCCCCCCCCCCCCCTTTATTATTTTCGAAGGCTTTAGAAACGCGGCGAGAGAGGGATTTGGGAGCCCCGACAAGGCCGAGGTCGCCTAGGCAAAGTGCCCCCTCTTGCTCTAGCTGGCGCAAGGCACTCCGGGCTGCGTAGATGAGACGGTGAGTCTTTAGTTTAAACTTTTGGTGGTCCACTGCGCCGGCCGATGATTGTCTCATTAGTTTGGCACCTGTACGTATTTACGCCTTGCAAGTATTTGTATAAAAGTCTTCAGTCTCCATCTTGAGGTGTCTTCGGCCTCCTCTTCATCGAAGCAAGCCCAGCAAGGCTCCGACCTCCAGCACCATAGAGTTTCTTACTACTACCTAGAGGGAAAGCTGGAAGCCCGTCTATGGGAGTTTGCATGGAGACCCCTCGAGACCACTTCAGCCACCATGGGCGCCCAAAGCATCATGGGGCGGTGAGCTACTTGTTGCGGAACTGCAACTTTTGGCCAAAAAATAATCAAGAAATAAAGCTGTTTGATAACTACAAACGTCCTAACATTGAAAATCTTGTCTAATGATTGCAACAAACGAGCAGAAAAGCATTTAGGTGCAAAATTTGCCCAAAATAAGAGACGACTCGCTCTCCTATTGGCCAAGTAATGAACACTATAAAAACTAATATTTCGTAATTAACAGGCGCACTTTTAAAAGTAAATATGTTTTCAAAAAAAATGTTGTTGCTTAGACATTTTAAGAGGTTTTTAATGGCATTTCAGAAGAGTAAAACCTTTTACTGGCGTCGTGTGTCGTCGCGTTTTCACTACTATGGTTTTTGCACACTGCGGTCGCGCGAAAGTCGTCTGCGCACACACGAACAACGTTTTTGAAATGAAACGTCTGAGTAGTACCACTCTGTGTTCCCGAAAAACTACGACTGTCCCGCAACAAGTAGCTCACCGCCCCATGATGCTTTGGGCGTCCATGGTGGCGGAAGTGCAGCGCTGCCAGCTTTCCCTCTAGGTAATAGTAAGAAACTCAATGTCCAGCACCGAACCACCATTACTGATGTCGATTACAATTGCATATCTTGCACCCAGAACAAAAAAAAAACAAACGAAGAAATTAATTTGTACATATATATGACACGGGCATATATTGAATAAAGCAAGGCAATACAGTTAATACCTCTGTAACTTAACGTTGCAAGCAGTGCTAGGGGCTGCAGGGAAATTAGGGAACTGGAAAACGTGGAAGCCGGCTTTGTTCGACTCCTAAACAAGCGTTTTTACTGCACTGGGCCAGAATCGACGGAGGCTGGACATCGCCAGCCTGTTCTAATTTTCAACTCGCTCTTCCAAGGTCTCTGTGAAAATATAGCCACATTTGAGCAGCAGGGTTTGCTCTTTTTAAAGTTTTGTCAAGTAGTGTACAAATATTCCAGAGGTAGTGTGCATGTGTGCCTCTGTATGTTTTTGAGCGTCGAAAGTTTTTATATATCCCAGCGATAACTCAGTTGATGTTCCCAGAAATAAGCAATCAGTTGTGGACAATCAAATAAAGCAGCACAACCTATGTTATATAAAAGCCGGTTTATTAAACTCGTAAAGCAAGATAAACAAGAATTTAGGCTCAACATATCCAAAACAAGTACTGTTTACAGTGCTGCAAACGTCACTGGAGAGTCGGCACTGAAGTATCACAGGGTACCGAAAGTTTCAGTTTTGTTTAAGTCATATGAGTGTGCTGGCGCTACAAGAGCTTAGAGTCGAACATAATCCTAGCATCAAACAAAAAAAGAATTCTAGAAAGAGCGCACAGTCAAAGCACTTCTTGCCTCTAGTCTAGCCGCTAAGCAGGAAAATTATTCCCGGTTGGCAGCCTTTGCATACTGAGGGAAAAAAAGAAATGCCTATAAAATAAGATGCGCCTCAGTTGCCAGTTTTGCCTCCTCTAGATTACCGGCGCTGGTAATTATGGCACGAAGGCCACCGCTTTCGAGGTAATTGACTTGGCGGTTACACCTACCCCGCCGCTATTAGCCGGCTACAGGATAAATAGCTAAAAGACGCCTGTTGTCATCGCGTCAAGAACCGGCTAGAAAAGCTGCTGTATAATTAGCCTCGAGTGTGAGCGAGTGAAAAACTTTATTAGGCTCTAGATTTGCTTTTCTTCTGCGGCTGTCAGATGACTTCGTCCATCTGCTTGGTACGAAGGTCGGTTGCCTTTAGTCCAGGACTCGCCTGGAAGCTGCTGCCAGAAAGTGCACAAAAGAAAAACTCACGGTAAGAAGAAAGTCAACAGCAGCCGCTTCATCTAGTTTGCCCAACAAAAAATCACGCTTTTTTCTTCCCTTCGAAATAAACATAAAACGAACGGGTTATTATTGAATGTAAAAGCTCTGTATCCATTGCATGACAAAGAGTTGTCCCTTACGGGCTGATCCAAACATACGTCCTGTTCATTCTTAATAAATGTTTTCACCACTACCACCACCACAAAAAATCACGCTTTTTATTTCCCTTCGAAATAAACATAAAACGAGCAGTTAATATTGATTGTAAAAGCTCTGTATCCATTGCGTGACAAAGAGTGGTAAGTTTCCGCTGTGGAGAGCGTTTTTATTCCTTGCGATAACAGCGCCTTCATGCGACTCTTCTCCAGGGGCTGTTATCTATGAAAGTAGGATGAGTGCTTTCACTGCGGATCCCCGCAAGAAAAATCAAGGACGCGAAAACAAGCACGCGAGTGTCTACAACCCACCGAACACGACAAAACAAGTTTACGACAAGTATTCAAGATTAGCGGTAGCGGCGCTTCGAGTCCGCGCTCGTATTGAGGTCAGCCGTGCGGAAATCGAGGCGATTTGATCTGGCCCTCTCTCCTTCTGCACCCTTTCCCCAACCTGGCCCTCTGCACGTACCGGGGTGTACGCCAACACTGCCCGCAGCTGCGGGACACCTTGCCGGCAGCGTGATAACGATATTCTCACTCACTCGGCAGTTGCTCTCCTCGACTCATCGGCGCATTGAGTGCCTTGCGCCGCTGTGCTGCAGTAGTCAGCAAGATGACGGCGGGGCGAGTACTTCGTGTTGGGTGTCTGTTGTCCCTGACATTCCTGGTCATTTCAGCGTCCAGCGCGAGTGTTCCGAACAATGAGGAAGCGGCGGTCGTGAATGCTGCTGTCGGTAAATTACGCGGGTCCAAGCGAGTAGCTGCGGACGAGAAGACCGTGTACGCCTTTACGGGCGTACCGTACGCCAAGCCGCCTGTTGGAGAGCTTCGATATCGGAAGCCCGAACCCGAGACGGCGTGGGGCGACAACGAGCGGGATGCGACCAAGACGCCACCGTCGTGCATGCAAGTCACCGCATTCGCGCCCAGGAACCTGTTGTGGGTTCCCTATGGTGAGCTCTCAGTTGCTTCTTCCTTACGTTGCATATTATTTACATTAGGCCTTTTTAATATAATTCTAGGTGCTCGTTGCATGTCTTTGTAAAATACAAGATTGGCATAGTAGAAAAAAATTACAAAAATTGTAAACAATTTGAGTATAAACTCGGATTCGCAAAAGCTAAAGCGTTCCTTTTATACCGACGCGCAAGATTTCCAGCGTCTACAATTGTGTACGCTAAAGAGGCAAGCAATTCATAGCAGAAGAAAAGTGTACGGTAAATATGAAAGAGGTGTCCTGCGGACAAGAGTCATACCTCTAATATACAAGAGCAATACCTTGCGCAGTGATTTGTACGCCCATATTTATGGGCTTCTAGAAATTTCGTATAAAAAAGAGCCACAACAGGAATAAAACGGATCCGCAGCTGCGAATTTCAGGGAAGATTAAGGTACTCGGTTGTTGCTGCTCTGTGTTTTCATGTACTCAATAAAAGTAATTTGTTTCTTGGAATACCAAGAATAATTTTAGTCTGTAATGTAGTTTTAAACCTTGGAATATATTATCCCCTCTTTATTGAAAGATTAGATTCTCAAGCAAATTTCTACTGTTCATGGAGTAACTGACCCGGCTAGAATATCATAATTGCTATATGAATACAATAGAAAGTTACCGAGATGAAGTGGAAGGTTCACTGGTTAAAAATCGGCCATTGCCTAGATTTTTCTTTTTTAGTGAAAGTTTTAAAGCAGTTATGCAGTTTTTGTCTAAACCGTATCATTTCGCTCCAAGCTTTTTGTTTGTGAAAGGGATGCGAGTGGACCGGAGAGAAAGCGATTAAGTATCATACATGCAAGCGTTGGGGCTTCTGTGGTAAACTGAATGCATCAAAAGTAATGAAGTGTATTTGTAACAAGCATTTTTTTAACAATAGAAGTCAATTACAACAAAAGTAAATTTAAAAAAATCAAAATAAAAAGAGCACTTAAACGAAATATTCCTCGGTTGAATGTAAAAAGCGGCTTCCAATATGCAATAGGTTAATGCTGCCTTCAGTGAAATCCGCTCTATTGCGAGTTGTGCGATGGCTGAATCACACCGCTCTAACACAGCAAACAAGAATGTCTTCTAAATGAAACCATGCTCTTCTCCCGACAACTAAGCGGGAACCCCCGGAAATGCCACCCTACTCTGTATACCCCAAGGGCAGCTGCCGGCAAAGCGATGATGAAAAAAACAACTCTCTGCGCCTACATCCGGAGGCTAATGACACGAGGTCGTGTCGCAGCGGAGCGTAACTTGTTTCATAATGTTGCTTAGCTCTACGGCAGGTGTACGAGATGCGGACTGCTGCATGTTTTTGTTATGACATTCAAATTTGCAGTCTGTGCAGTCTGCTCCAGCACCTACTGATCGTTGAAAACGGGAAAGTGTGCGCCATGCGAGCAATCCTATGGGGATGATTTCATTCTAAATCAAGCTTTAGGGCTGCTCTATATTGCGGCCTATTTCGTCAGCAGTATGCCAAAATTTAACTAGTAAAAAAATGCCAACCTTGTTAAAAGTCTTCAGACAACACCGCTTACTGTTACCACATTATTACTGCGAAAGCAGTCATACGCTCACCAACACCAACCAAAAATCTTGTCTCCTAGTTACGTGCACGTAAATAAAAAAACAAAACAAAAAACAAAATAAGACCAGCCGCGATACGAACAGACCGGATTCTGTGGCCGCTCGGCGAGAGCAATAGGCTATCGCCGCAGCCAGTCACGCCTCTTGTTAAACTGCAACATACTTCGGCGCTGTTCATTGTACATCGCCGTCTTGAATCTGAGGCGCGAAGAGATCAGATTAGTTTAACCTCAATCAGAGCATAACCTGAGTCGAATGTCGTCTCCAGACGTTATGAGGGCCCAAAAAAGAAACACCATGAACCAACCAGACTAAACATGCTTTCGCACATCTACTAGATTTAATTATGTTAAAATACTGCCAATTTTTTGCCCAACTCATGGCTAGCAATTGCTCCAGCTACAAGAAAGCACTGTTTCTGAAAGCCCCATCCCCTCTCTTTTTTGCTCTATGGCTTTCTTTACTGCCTTACAACCGATTGAGTAAATGCACGGAGAAGGCACTGCGGCCTGCAGGTTTCTACTCTTGATGAGGATGTATCGTTTTCTATAATGATATCAAGTATGCAACTCATTTGAGTGCTGCATTTTGTCATGCCGCAGGAAACGAAAAGCCTAGACAGGCGTCAGCTTTGTGCCCACAAGAATACTTATGCGGTTAAAACGAGTGAATGGCTTGTTGCTTGCCAACGGCTTTATATAACGCGGAAAGGAAACCATTTCCGCTCTTTCTACCAAGGCAGACGCAAGCTCCGGCGAAGCGTACCCGGTATTGAAAATTAATAGTAAATAAATATAACTAGATGTAATTATAGGTGTACCCTGATTGTTCGTGACATATCCACGCAACACCCACGGCAAAAATATCTCTAAAATGAATAGGATAAAAAAAAGGAGGCAAATATTCTTAATATGTCCCTCGATCATGATGATGTTCACTGGAAGCATGATATTGAAGAACGGTTCTTCGTTTCAAATATTTCTCGGGTTATATTTAGGAGCTGTAACAGTGCGGATACGTTTACTTTTCTGTGAAATTTGAAACAAGATATGGTCGAGACTAAGAAAAATCTTAGGACCCTCAGTATCCGGTATTTTAAACAAACAGCTCTCTCTGTAAGGCTACGTAAAATTAGGTGCATAGCTTATGGAATGCGCGGAAAGTCAATACGGATGAAGGAATCACTGCGGTTGTAATGTAGGTAGCTATATGATGTAGTCAAAACTCTGGTGCATTCGCTCTCATGTGCTACTGATACAAAATGTGCGAAGATCAACTGCTCTAACCGGCTGCAATTCATCCTTATTTCAGTCACCAATATAGGATATATCCTAGAAAGCAATTGAGCCATGATAAGCGGATTCTTCACAATGCTGACCCCAAAAAGTATCAGTCGTGTATACAAATTGCTTCCAAGCAAGGAGTGTTTTATTTGAGAGTAGCGAAGCGCTGTCTTAGTATCACATCAGCTAGTATTGATGCAATCCTCTCTATGATTCTTTTTCTTCAAAGAAGATTCTTCATCTTGCGGCTTAAAGTACCGATGTACGCTGATTGAGAATAGTTCAAGCTTAAAAAGAAGGACTGCTATGTTGTAAGTAAAACACAACTTTGCAAAAAATACTGCCCCTACGAGAAAATGCGACCAGGAGCCGTATTCCCTGTGTCGATTGGTTGACTTGTCAATTTGCTCCTTTGGCGGCAGTCACTAATGTTCAGTGGCCTAACCACGGCTGTCGAGCGTCTGTGGCAAGTGACAAACCATGCGCTGCTTGGCCACCGGACCTCGTCATTACCTGTATATCGCAGGCAATGGCGTCCAATGACGGTGACGTTTTATTTACTTCATTTCATTTCAATTATTTGTCCCTTTAAAGGCACGGAGGCCTTACATAAGGGGGGCATACATATAGGTTGGAAGGTAATGGCAGAGAAAAAAAGAAAAATACACGGGGTACATAAAGAGTACAATAATATACAAACTAAAAGCAAGAAATAAACAAAGAAACAGAAAACAGGGAACAGTTGGCACTTCAGTGTCGCAGTGTGAATGATGTTTATGAGAAGTGATTAGCCAGTTTCTCGGGGAAAAGGTGGCGATCGGAGCACGCTATTACGTTGTCGGGAAGGCCATTCCAGAGCACTATGGCGTCGGGAAAAAATGAACTGCTCATTGCGGATGTGCGATTTTTAATGCGTGCGATTGGGTTACTGTGGTTTAGGCGGGATTTTTTGCAATGACATTTTTTGGTGCGTTCTCAAATAACTAGCATAAAAACAATTTTATCTTATGATCACGCGCATAACATAGGCATTCCATGCTAAGCCATCTTACCCAAAATATTTTCTTACATCTATATCTTAAAAGGCAGCTCCACCATCTTTGTAAACTTGAAAGGAAACTTCTGCTACACCAGGGCATAATCACGCTTTTTTGTTCTGGATTTATTATTTGTGATTATAACGCAAAAATCGGCATTTTTTTTCATTATGCTCACTCAACATCTTGCTTTGCTGAGTGTAAAGTGTATATTGAGAGTAATAAGCTTTACATCACTGTCATTTATTGTTTATAGCTATGCGACTTCCAATGCTGCTTGAGATTTACCGCCTTCCTTGTTCAATCACATTGTTAAGAAAATATGCGCAAGAACATTGCACTCCGCTTTCCAAATGATTAGCAAAACTCTGACATACGGTCTGCCCATCCCATTCAAACATGATTCAAATATGCGTTCCTGGTTATTCATCCACGCAGCATGCGGCAGGGCAAGTTGTTGCTGCATCTTGTGAAAAAATCACCGCAAACAACACAAGGGACGTAGAAAAAAGAACTTACACGACGACGACATGCGCTACTACCAACTTTTATTTATTGCTTACAAACTGCAATGTAGAGGGAAAAGGTGAGCATGCGCAGACAGCAGCGGAACAGTAGGAGGCACGTTACGCAATCGCGATTCTACGTAAAATCAACTGAATAATGCACACTTCCGTCCACTTATATTATTCTGAGTGTGATTTGTTTGAGATTTCGGTAGTTTCTTGAACGGTAATATTTGATGTATAGGTACATAATTGTCCGTATGGCACCCCTGGTGGTTCACAAATAATGCTTTCTGTAGTAGACATATGTACCACTGAACTTGTTTTAAGAACTCTAATATGTGATGTATAGGTGCACAATTGTCCGTTTGGAAGCAGTGGTTCACAAATGATACTTTCTGTAGTAGACATATGTACCACTGAACTAGTTTTAAGAACGGTAATATGTGATGTATAGGTGCACGGTTGTCGGTTTGGCAGCACTAATTAACAAATTATGCTTTCTGTAGTAGACATAAGTAACGCTGTCATACGAAGAGTTATCGTCATCGCGTGCCGTTTTCTATACGCAGGTCTGCCAACCAGCGAAGACTGCCTCTACCTGAATGTGTGGACCCCAACGCTGAATGTGTCTGCGGGGCTTCCTGTCATGGCGTGGCTTCATGGAGGGGGATTTCAAGTGGGTTCGGCTGCCATGCCCGTAGATGACGGAGGAAACTTGGCTGCTCTCGGAAACGTTGTTGTGGTCACAATTGGATATAGGTAAACGTTTTCACGGAGTCAAGTCCTTGTCTTCCAAGTTGTAACCAACGCATACGTGTGTTGTAGTTATAAGCGCACATGACAGAGCAAGATAGAATGCTTCCTGTTACTCCTGGCACGTATTTGGGTTATAGCTGTGAAGGCACAGTATTTAAGTACTTGGGTGGTAAATCGCGCGAAAAACACACACAGAAGTAGTTAACACGCGACGAAAGCTAACTTTCAACTGAATCGTTATTAACAAGAACGGCATCGAAAGATTATTGTCTGGTTGCGTTTACTGGAGGGTTTTCTTGGCTTGCAAGCTTTTCGAAAGCGCGTGTATTTTGGCGCTATGAATGCAAAATGGGCTTTACCGTAGCACCGTGGGTAACTGTGTTTTATAATGATAAAAAGTGTCATGTATATGGCGGTGGTCTACACGCCTCTTGTTAAAAAAGAAGGCTAACAGTTCTCCATGAGAAGTTAATTACTCAGTACTTGTTAACCACCTTACTGATTGCTTGCATTAGCTGTATTACGGTGCGCTACACTACTAAGAATGCTGCGCCGCCCCCCCCCCCCCTCCCCCCCAAAAAAAGCGGTGTTCTAACTGAAAAAGCATATTTTAACAACTGCGGAAAATTTTAGTTTTAACGCAATAGTGAAGTCTTATGGTAGGTGGTTTACAGTAAAATTTTTCCGCTCTGTATCATCTACTTGAGCGTTTTGTTAACGCTTTCATACACGCAACATGTTCTGCAACTAACAAATATTGAATGCGTTGGTGGATATTCCCAACCCCGTATAACAGAAAACAAAACATGAAAGGCTCAAAAACGTTCGGAAATTACGCACGCCGAGCGCTCCGAGGTCGCGTGATTGCAGTTTTATTCCTGCCAAAACTAATTTTTTTGGAACCAAATACTCTCTTCATTTAAAATTGTTTCCACAGCGAAACATCAGATATATATTCTTTTAATGAAATATCACATCAAGTCCGAGCAGCAAGGAGTTGCAGCGACAGGCAACATTTTTCAGCCAATGCCTGTATAGCTTCGCTTTGTTCATATATCTCTCCTTCTCCCGGAAAGCTATTCTCTTTCAAGGTAGACAATTAACCCTGGCACTCGGTCCAGAAATAATTCCACATGTACCTGAGATCACCTACTTTAATTAAGTAAAGAGCCGTTAACGCTTCGGCAGAAATTTGTAAACTCGCATGCACACTAGCAGACCCATTCTAAGAGAGGGAAAACTTAGGTAGGCCGCTGTTCTAAACAAATGTCCTTGAGCACTTGATCTGACTGAACCCTTTCATCTCTTTAGTTCGTCGTTGAAGAACACCAGAATAATGCTGCTATTTCGACTACAAACATTGTACACGATTCTAAGTCTTCATATTCACCCCACGGAAATGGTGTCAGAGTTGTGCTCAAGAAATAATATACAGTCTTTGGATACACTGCCATTAATGTTTTCTTAAAACAACAAGGCCACCAAAAGGGCTTTCTATTTTCGTGTTTAACACATCTGGGCCCGAAATTTTGACACCTACTAGTGCCATAGCTAGCGTTTGCCTTTTTTTTTTCATTGTTGACGGTTATTCCTGTGTGCTTCACTTCAAAACGATTTCAAACGTTCTGAAGGAGCAACCTATTATATCACAATAGAGTTACAAATCCTCTTGAAGGAAATGGATAGCTAAATTTTCTTTTTTTTTTAAGATACAACATACGCAAATACTGTACATATTGCTTTTCTGTAGCATAAACTGGGTATATGTGGCAAAAAGGGACAACTATCTATTTTTACTTATTTTTACACAATGCAGCTCCATTCAGAGTTATAGATAGCAAGCCTGATATATAGCTCTTATATTAATTGTAGGCATAACATATTATTAGATCAATGCTGTGAACTGTTCTTTCATTCTCAATAAATGATTTCCTTTTTCCACTTCAATGGAAGAAAACTCAAAACAGGTTGACGGAAATTCGGAAATATGGTATATCAGCTGAATAAAGGTCTCACCACAGACACTCATAGTCGTTCTAAACGTAGAATACTTGTAAGCCGCGCGGCCGCGTGCGCGTCCGCATATTTTACTACTTTCTTTTTCCGCCCGCACCGAAGCGAAGAAAAAAACGAAATGTGGCTATCGAAACACTGGCCAAGAATGATGCGACTGCTATCAGCGACGTACAAGAACCAGAGCATTTTTTTTATGCACCGTACCGCCAACGATACTAATTATAGGCTATCGCAACCTTGAACGAGGAAGTAAAAGAGAATGTAGACAACAGTGTTAGAATTTTTTTTTTTTCGTTTCTTTCCTTCAAGTACTTCCTGAAGCGAATGCCAACACTCGAGCAGCAAAGTCTTGTTGAGAAAACAGGCCGTGTGATCGAAAATATCGACTGTTTTAAGTCTTCGTATTCTTCACTGCTCAATGAAATCATCAAGTTGTGTTTGTGTGCCTGTCTCACGATCGGTTTTTTCGGCTGTTATGATTTCCGAAGCACATCCTGATTGCACTTCGGTCCCAAAGGACATGCACCTGACAGTTTTAACTTATGGGCGCACTGGGCGTCCTCGACCCTTAGTTCGACTTCAACTTACGTACGGCGTCGGAGCGCACATAAAGAACGCACTGGTAAAGCACTCCTGAAGTTTCAAGTTTTTTTATGCTCATGTTGTCTCCCCATCCTTCCAAATACCTTTCAGGCAGTGAATAAAGTACACGCCCCTCAGTTCTTACCCATAAAGGCATCAACGAATTCTTCCTCGCACTTTAGATGCGAAGTCTTTGTTCTGTACGACGTTTGTTTGATGCCGTCTCACTTACAACTTTTGCCACCTTGCAGGCTGCAGTCATTCGGTTTCCTGTACGACGGCACAGATGCCGCCCCCGGAAACCAAGGCCTCCACGACCAAGCGCTGGCCCTTAAGTGGATTCAGGACAACATAAACGCTTTCGGCGGTAACCCCGAGGAAGTTACTTTGTTTGGATGGAGTGCCGGCGGCATTTCCACCGGATTTCACCTCCTTTCACCAGGAAGTAAGGCTCTCTTCAAGCGAGCGATTATCCAGAGCGCCGGAGTCACGAAGAAGGGACGCGCTAAAGACAAGTCCCAGATGTTGAAATACTCCCGTAGCTTCGCTCGCAGATTTGGATGCTACAACGGCAGTTCCGAGGCGAACTTTATCCCCTGCCTTCAAAAAATCAACGCGACACTTCTTTCTGTCGCCGAGCAGACATTTGTGTACCTTGAATATGGAAAGTTTGAGCCAATGTTCGGAGATTCGTTTTTGCCTGTAGAGCCCCGCGATGCTGAGTTCTCCGGAGACAAGGACGTCATGATCGGACAGACCGCAAACGAGGGAACAAATGCCATTTACACCAGGACTAGAGAGTCGTTCTCGGTGATTCTACCGCCGAGAAAAATTAACAAGATTCAAATGTTGCACTACCTAGGCAGGCTCTACACAAACTTGTCGCTTCCACAACTTATGAAGTTACACGAACTGTACATGTCCGAAATTGATGAGTTCGACTACGACGCCTTGAGGCAAGCCCTCGCCGAAACCAAGGGAGACTCTCATGTGACTTGCGGCAGCGTGGATGCCGCGAGCAAGTTGGCGAATGCTACAGCGGCGGCGGAGTCTGGAAAGAAAGTCCACTTCTATGAAATGAATTACGTGTCCCCCTGCACCAAGAATCTGGCTTGGTTTGGCATGACGCACGGCGACGACATACCGCTCGTCTTCGGGAGAGCTTTCGATAAGGAAGGAGGCTGCGATGCCGACGCTCCCTACAGCAGGAGGATCATAGACATATGGAGTAGCTTTGCCAAGGGAAGGTGTGTATGAACTTTTACTCTTACTTCTTACCTTACTTCGTCACTATCGGAAAAAAACAGCCTGCGTTTTATTGACTTTTTGTTACGCGTAGTAAAATTCAAGAGATGATGCTTGTTCAGCAGGTAATCTAATTCTTCATCAAGGCAGCGAAAAAAGAACTCCTGTAAAACGCTTTTCTTCGGGACGCTGAGCCACTTTGAATGTCCTGAACAGCAGCGCGATTGTATCGCGATATAACGCAAATAATGGGAGGCCTGTTATTGCTTAACTTGCGACACCGCTCCGCCAGTTAAGCATTGGCGTGGGTTGCGATTTCACGTGTAATATATTCAGTACGTGATTGCCCCAAATAGAGCACAGTAATTCTTCGGTGCTTAAGTCAAGAGAAACAGCTAACAATAGCTTGGAGCCAAACGGGTGGGCAGGCATGAAACGTTATAAAAAATTTCGCTTGTAACCTTCACAACAGGCTGCGTGAAACGGTTACCTAAAACACTGTTTTATGAAAGTAAGGACAGCGGATATTTTGTCATTATCTGGGGGATAACCAAGCACTAGGGTCTCTCTCATTCCTGCTTCTTGCATAGTTCTTGCATAGTTCGTCAGGGTTTTGCTAATTGAAGATGTATTTTCAAACAGAAAGAATGGAACCTGACCTCATTCCTTGGGTAGGCCTCGTTTCTAATAAAAAAACCGCTTTTGTGTAGTGTTGCTGAACGCCAGAAAATAGCTTCTCTCCAGTAATTTCTTTAACGTAATAATATGTTCCCGTTTTTAACGGGTAGTTTAACGCCATCTGATTTAATCGTTCTATAATATTAATAACAGCCTTTTCGTGGCTAGAAAACCACTTGTGCGGAGCATATAAGGAAACATTTATGGAGAATAATAGCAGAATTCAATATAGCACCATTAAACTTGCAAATTGATTCAACTGCCAACTGTCAAGAAGCTATGAAGTTTGGCTCACTGTACCAGACAGCATGTCATTCTAATGTGCAGAAATTATTTTATCCTTCTGACTTTGACGCAAGTTACCGGTCTCTGATGTTTGGAACCTTAGCGTTTCCCTTCTTACTACCTGTCAGAAGTGCTAAAAAGGGCGAATTAGTTCTGGAAGTTGTTTGTGACGCACACAACCATCATCGTCTTCATGTATTATTGTGCTTTGTAGATTTCTTGGTGAATAGCTATTCAAACTGGTGTTTTGCAGGCTGTTTTAAGGGTACGGGTACGGTTGATTAAAGTCTGTTTTATATATCGCCCAAACCCGAACAGCTCACCGTCGATGGCACTTCAAGGGGAAAAGAAGTCTATGAGGAGTTTCCAGTCATTGTGAAACGACATATATATTCAAAATGTAATTTTACTCAAAATGTTGCACATCTATCGATATGAAGGCTGTTGTCGCAGTTTATGTTTACAAGATGTTCGTTCATATAAATCTACCCGGCGCTTGTCATCGCCCAGATACTCCACTCATACTGTGGTTGATAATAAAACCGGTTATTTGCCTTCATTTACACAAGGACAGAGTCGATTTCTTGTGAAAGTCTATAGCAAACTTCTCGATTCTGACCAGTTATTGCTGTTTTGTATGTTTCCTGTGTTACTGAGTGAATCATCTGATTTGCTAGCGCGGTCTGCTGTAAACATAAGTAGTGTTCTTTATTTTTTTTTCATTTCATTTTTTCCGTCCATATAATCTATGCATTCCTTTGTTTTCGTTTTCAACCTTCACAACCAGCTACTCATGAGTGATCGTTTGTCCCACCTTGTCAGGTAGCCTAGTTGTGTAGGTTCGGAATTCAGCCCTTGAGTCCAGCCCCTGGTAAAGTGTTCGGCGCCACTAATTAATAATGCTGATAATTAGCGGCGTCACTTCCACGATCATTGATGATGCCTTTGTGAACCACAGTAATCTAGAGGAATCATTATTATGACATTGTTAAATTAATTGATATTGCCACGCATCATTGTAGTTTTTGTTCGTTCACGCTCAAGGCTGCATGAAAGGGTTGTTATCACTTTTGTTCGTGACGCGAGAAGCGACCAGACTAATCTGGATTGATCGCAGCCATGAAAGGCTGCATCTAGGATTTTCCAGTCTTGTCCTGTTATCTGGAAGTTTCCTTGCCGGCTTTAAATTGAGCGATGCCGCGAGCGGCGTACATTCGTAGTTCGACGATTGACGAGCGTGCTTGTTGCTTACGCCGCCACCGAGTGAGTCAGTTCTTTTGCGGGCGCAAGTCAGCCCAAATAAAGAGCTTCGTTTGCAAGTATTTCTGGTGTATTCCTGACCGCTGGACTGCCGTCACTACAACGTGACATCTGGTGGAGGAGCCGGGGGGCCTTCCAGGTAACGGGCAACCCTTGCAAGTCGTGACGCCAGCCCTTTGAGTTATTCGCCGGAAGACCTGACTCCAGTCTACCACGCAGCCTCTGGAGCCTCCAGCCATGACTTACGCCGCAGCAGTGCGCCGTCCTGTACCTCGACGACGGGACCCAAGCCCCTATCGCCCTTAGCCAGCTGCGCTGGAGCGCCGCCCTCTCGCCCCAACTCGCCCGTCCTACGAGCGTCGTACACGGCCGAGGAAATGCGTCGAGTGGAGAACACCCGACCAGCGCCGCCCACAATGCTTAACCACTGCGGAGAAGTCGGTCACATTCTCCGGTACTGCCCATACAGGAGAATGGGCATCCGAGGGTTCCCTTACGACGCCCCACGACCCCGACCCGGCCAGCGACCAGCCGAAATCGAGGATTTTTTTTTGCGTCGGGAAGGATACTCATCGCCGAGCCGCCTATCGCGTTCTCCGTCGCCATCGTCACCGCGCTAAGTATCTCCAAGCCGAGGCTACGCAGTGCGTGGACGCTTCCCCAGCCCCCGAAGGTTAAACTGGATAAAGCAGCCTCTGGAGGTGAGGTTGTTTTTGAGCGCAAGAACTAAGATCCTCCATCGACGAAAACAGAAGACCATGCCCCCTACGACGACGACGAACCCTACGACAACGACGAACCCTACGACAACGACGACCCCTACGACAACGACGACCCCTACGAAGACGACGACCCCTACGAAGACGACGACCCCTACGAAGACGACGACCCCTACGAAGACGACGACCTCTACGACGACGACGACCCCTACGACGACGGCGACCCCTACGACGACGACGACGACCCCTACGACGACGACGACCCCTACGACGACGACGACGATCTCTACGACGGCGACGACTTCTACGACGACAAATACGACGACAAAAACTACAACACCGACGACGACGACGACACAGCCAGGCTTGAAGCTTTTACCGCTGCCCTTACACCTTATTAGGAACGCTAAAGGACTCTAAGTTCTCGAAGCATTCTCCGTGTTTAATTTCATTTTAAAGCATCGAGACGATGCTTCTTTGGAAGGGGGGTAATGCCACGTATCATTGTAGTTTTTGTTCGTTCACGCTCAAGGCTGCATGAAAGGGTTGTTATCACTTTTGTTCGTGACGCGAGAAGCGACCAGTCTAATCTGGATTGATCGCAGCCATGAAAGGCTGCATCTAGGATTTTCCAGTTTACTGTAGATGATCTTGTCCTGTTATCTGGAAATTTCCTTGCCGGCTTTAAATTGAGCGATGCCGCGAGCGGCGTACATTCGTAGTTCGACGATTGACGAGCGTGCTTGTTGCTTACGCCGCCACCGAGTGAGTCAGTTCTTTTGCGGGCGCAAGTCAGCCCAAATAAAGAGCTTCGTTTGCAAGTATTTCTGGTGTATTCCTGACCGCTGGACTGCCGTCACTACAACGTGACAATATATTTATTTTCTGTTTGCTTCGCAGGACTCCGACTGCACCCGAAGGAAGCGAATGGCCGAAGTTCACGTCGGATTCTCAGTTTATCCTTAAGTTGACAGCTACTGGGTCCGAGGTGTCAAGGTTCAATCGCAATGAACGCTGCAAACTGCTAAAGGAGCTTAATCTCTACTGAAAAAAGCCAACAGAAATACTGGAGTAAATAAGGCACAGACGAACGTTGGTAACAATGACATTTTCAAAGGGGGAACACCTAATTATCTGTCCGCTGGTAGGCATTGCTAGAAACGCGAAAAGCTTGCTAATGTCAAATGTCAAGTGTTTGTGTCGTCCTTGTTTTGTCCCAAATCTTTTTCAAAAGCGCAATTATGTTTGACCATGCTTGCTAATGTGTCCCAATTTAGCAGTATTTTAGTTAGCTAGTTGAAACCTATATTTTTGGTGCCCTGGCTCTACGTCCGGTGAATTGAATCAAAGAATACAAAATGGACCTCCGGCAATATGCTGCTTCAGCCGTTACTGCCACATTGTAATCCGCAATAAAGAACAATGTTTCTCTCCTAATGCAAATGTTTGCGGCATCTTCTGCATAGCCACAAATTGTATGATTTTATATGCGTTTAATAAAACACAAAATAGAAACAAGACTGCAAAACATACTCTGCACATCCAATCTCTTTTCAAAACGACTTCCAAAATTTATGCTAACTTCTCAGCTTTAATGGAAGAGTGGCACTGCTAAGCCTATCGCAGCAGTGGGTGCTTGGATACAGATAGGAAAGACGCACTGAATCCTTAGCAGATGAATTTCTGTGATGTATTTTGCAGAGATTTAATACATACAAAATTTTCATCCCCACATATCATGAAAAACATTTTACGCGCCCCGTTATTTATGTAGCAAATTTTCCCGGTTTCAGCGCAATAACACACCTTTTTAAAGATTTCTGCCGCCAATAGCCTTACCATTTGAAATAATTTTTGAAGAAAGTTTTTAAAATTTCGTTTATTTTTCTATGCATCATTACTAAAAAGTGCGCAGGTCCAAAAACGAAAACGGTGTTACAAATTCACTGTAGGGAAAAAACAGCGCAAACAGATGAGGCACCCAAGCCGAAAGAAAAAACAATAAACGCGCTCACTTCTTACAGAAATTTTAGTGAAAATAGGCGACAGTACACCGGCAGGTAATTCCCCGGAACTGCCAGCCTCCACCATAACGCTAGCCATTACAGATTGAAAAGTCAAAAATTTCCACCACCTGAAAAAGCGTTGAATAAGGCATAAGAGACTACCTGGTTGGGACTCCAAACGGGGTCCTTTCTTAGCCCCTATATATTGGCAAAAATGTACCCGGATGACTTTAACCCCAACTGCAGGTTCTGTGGCGAAACAGCCACGTAGGATCACACACTATGGCAATGTAAAGAACCTCCACAGGAGAATCTTGTACCAATTCCTTCTCTTGAGCATAGGAGGTCGTTCTGGTCAGCTTGGACCCGGGCATTCAGGCCCTGGCCGCCAAGGGGCCGCTAAGGCCGCCTCTAGCCATGGGACGGAGGCCATCTAGCGCGCACCGCCTGCTCCTGCATTTTGAAGAAATGAGCGTTTTCTAATGCAATGCCCCCGACCTGCCATTCCAAAAAATCCCGACTACAAGAACATCTGTGGACAACACAACCGCGTGGGAAAAATGTTCTACTGCGTTGCAGAAAAAGTTTGCCTGTCATCAGGACCACGCTGCTAATTAATTGAGGCCTTTGCGTCAGTCGCACTTCTTTGGCCCCGTCGGATAACGATAAATGACTATCCTCCTGGATTAGTGACCTGGGTAAGTGACTACTCTCTGCTCCTAAATGGTGGACTATTCAAGCATCGTGGTCGAACCTTATCTGCAAGCGATTGTGACTTGCGCACTTTCTAAAGAGAGAGAGAGAGGAAAGGGGGAGAGGGGGGGGGGGGGCTGTACACATAGCTGCGCCAGACAGGGCGCGTGGTGTTGCTTTTCATGTTTAGTGCTTCACCCAGTTTGGCTGTTGTTCATTGTTATGAATTTGCACCAACTACCTCAAAAACCTGCAATGCAGTTGTTTACAAAAGCAGCTGGATTCATACCAGCCCCCCCTCGCTGCAACCAAGTTGCAATTATTTTGCTTAAGAGGGTTCCATTTATTAAAAAATTGTTTTTTCTGCAACACTTTTTAGCTATATGATGAAATACTTTGCTTCCAAGCCTACTTGTCATCCTAGAAAAAAAAAAGTATTCAGCAGCATCTGGCAGTCTGAATTCCTTCTATGACCGAAGGAATAGGCCATTTGTACAGCATCAGAGACATTCTGAAATATAGTTGCAATGGAAAGACACGGATTCAAGCTATGGAAGATTTTCTTTTTGACACTGGTAGCAAGAGATGTAACATCACACATGGCTGTTGCGAAATTGTTACAACACTCCGAAAAAGTGTTTCAAAAATCTGCGGTTTCTGTTGAATTTCTTCGTTCTGATACCACATAAAACAACTCGTTGTAAAAAATATGGCTGGAAAGAGCACTCCATGAATCTCATGACCCATATTTGAGACGCAATTCAAACTTAGTTTGTTTCATCTATGTTTTCATCAAAGATGAATCCAGCGCAAACAGAGGAGCTTACAACCATAAAAGCAAGAAAGCATAATTTATGCGTTTTAGATGAAGATCCACTTCGGAAGCAATTCCTAGCCAAAAGAAAAAAACGGGCGAAAACGCGTGAAAGGTGCACATTTCAAATGCGGCAACTTGGCCGGACAAAAAAAAAAACCTAGAAGCGACAACGATTAAATCATTTTCCTGGGCTACTTAGCTGCAAAAATGGATTTTTTTCCAAGGGGTATGCACTGCTTACAGTACCGTGCGTAGGTTTCCGAGATTATATGAATCACAGCGATATTTTCTTCTGGCGAGCTGGTTATGAATGCGTGGCCTAGAAAATATGGTACAGAAACACCTTTTTAAATGTTTTTTAGTTTCCGCTGATTTCAACCAAAATGATCATTTTTAGTGGCCTCATTGTCATATGAGGTTAAACCGATAATTCTTAGAGAAAGGTCGCACGCGCAAGCATACCGGCTACAGCCTGAGGGGGAATTCATTTACAAAGGTTGTCTTCGAAACGTCTCGTTCCCGATGATTTTACACCACCCCTAGGAGGAGAGGATCTTAAGCTTCGTTCCAGCCGATTCTTTAGTTCTAAAACGAAAGTATACAAGGGCGATAGTAAAAAAAAAAAAATTCGTAACGAATAGCCTCTGATCCTGCTATCAGAAAGGTGTACAAGTATTAGTCATTAACTTTCATACTAGCCCAATGAACAGAAATTTGCATGTCGTATAATCGCAATAATTTGCGGTTAGTACCGAATTCTAATGTCAGGATTGCCTCGAAGACGCGGCAATCTTGGGTTCTTTCTTTTTCATCATTTATAATCTTTTTTAATTTTAACTATTGAATGCAGCAAGTGTGAGACGTCTCGCACGCTGAAATGTTGGTCAGTTAACCATTGCGCCAGTAATGCGAAGCTTTTGTGGTTGACATTCTTTCGCCAACTGCCTGTACTAGGAGCTTCCATTTACAGACAAAATGGAGCAGCTGCCATGTCCGCGCTTGTTTGGTTAAAGATTTAACGGACGACAAATCCATCCGACATTGATTAGCCAGGGGTCGCCGATGCCTTTTTTTCTTCTGAGTTGGCCGATAAGAGCTGTCGATGGCGTTCTCACTCGGCCTCGCGGCCTCCCCTGGCAAAAACCAAGAAAAGAAACCAAGACAAGCCTATGTCCGTGATAATGCAAATAAATGCTGCGGTCACTTTCCGTTCTGATTCTTCGCTGCGAGCTGGTGCAGGAATGCTGAAAAAAGACAACAGGACGAAAAGATCAACAATGCCAAACGAATCTTTCGTCAAAGCCACGAGACCTACTCGGCGTTTTGCGATGTGTTTATTTTATTTTTTCCCAACAATTTTGCCATTTTTAAGAAGCGAGAATAAATTTAAAAATTCATCGCAGAGTGCAGGCGTGTGCAAGAAATTGTTCTCTAGGGATATATTAAAATCCTCCATTAGCTAGCCGAAATTACTATCCTAAGATGTGAGTAAATCGACTGAGAAGGGCTCTTTAATATGATTATGGGACAGTACTGCTATCAAGGGAGCATTCGAAGCGCGCCAAGTGGCAAAGCCACCAAGTGCTTTTTGTGCCCTGTCAACATGAGGCTCAAGAAAACCACTTCCTTTTACAATAAGATGAACGTGGCTCAATTTTTTTATCGCCCTGCCCAGTTTACGTTGTGGGTCTTTACATGGTTGAACACCCACGATTGCCCAGCTTCGTACAGTCTTTGTTAAAACTAGACCCAACAAAACTTCTTTCCAAGCCGCGCCATCACCATCATCATCATCAGCCTGACTATGCTGACTGCAGGGCAAAGGCCTCTCCCATCTCTCTCAAATTAGCCCTGTCCAGCTGCGGCCACTGTATCCCTGTATCCGTCCACGTAACTTTCTGCCGCAACCTCTTACAATTTCCTTATCTTGGAATCCACTCCGTTGCCCTTAAGGACTAGGCGTTATGTTGTCTCCGCATTACATTCCCTGTCCAAGTCCATTTCTTCCTCTTGATTTTGACTAGGATGTCATTAACGCGTGTTTCTTCCCTCACCCACTCCGCGCGCTTCCGGTCTCTTAACATTACACCTAACGGTTTTCTTTCCATAGATCCCTGCGTTGTCCTCAACATAAGCTGAACCCTGTTGACGAGTAGCTGCATTCATAGGGAATAAAATTCTTAAGCAAAAGACTTGTAAAGGTTTACACCCTTGTGAAAGAAAAAAAAAAGATTTAGTTGCGCGCAGTTTATTGATGGTCATCGGCACCACGAGGCTATGTTTTTGAGCCCCTTCCTTCTTCGTGATATAGGGGAGCGGTGCACTTACATTTCGCCTCTGGAAAGCATCTTGCATTATTCTGGGAGTTCCTTTACAGAGGAGGTGTTCTTTACAGTTAGCACTTCGGAGTGCTCATCTATACTTGAGATCCCAGAAACGCATATTTTAAGGTAGTTTTTGTTCTCTAGGCAAGCTTTTACACCGTGCTAAGAAGAGGTGAAATGCTATAATATGCATTATATTATATTTTAATATATTATATTTGTAGGATGGGGTTGTGGCTGAGCAGAACCTAGGTCGCTTTGCAACGTTCAGCAAAGGTGCAGGCCAAGCGTTCGGGCTGCGAGCGAGCGTCACACCTCAGGATCGTCGTCTTCTTTCACTACTACAGTTCACCACAGTGAGCGAGCACGGCTGCTACACTACAATTACCCCCCGGCGAAAAAGGAGGCATCCTGCCGACTTAGGGCGCACAGATGGTAGGCGGATCGTAGTACGGCTTGAGACGGTCAACGTGCACGGTTTCACGGCCACGACGGCGCGCATCTTGCGGCGGCGAAAGCGGTTCAATGATGTAGTTGACTGGAGAGGTCTGGCATACGACACGGTACGGGCCGTGGTACTTTGAAATGAGTTTTGTGGAGAGACCGGGACTGGTGGAGGGAATCCAAAGCCACACGAGCGAGTCTGGGGTATAGGACGGAAGCGGACTGGTAGGGGCGCGAAGGTGCTTCTGGCGATTCTGATCTTGCGTTGTAAAAGAGCGGGCAAGCTGGCGGCATTCTTCAGCATAGGTCGCTGCTTGAGAAAGGGTAAGAGACTCGGAGATATCAGGGCGATACGGAAGCACGGTATCCATGGTACAGGAAGGCTCGCGGCCGTAAAGAAGAAAGAACGGAGAGAAGCCAGTTGTGCTCTGTGTGGCAGTGTTGTACGCATATGTTACAAATGGGAGAATGCGGTCCCAGTTTGAGTGGTCCGAGGCAACATACTTGGCGATCATGTCGGTCAATGTGCGATTGAAACGTTCAGTAACGCCGTTCGTTTGAGGGTGGTAGGCCGTAGTAGAGCGGTGAACAATGCGGCATTGGCGAAGTAGGGCTTCGACGGTGTCTGAGAGGAAGACACGGCCGCGGTCACTCAGAAGCTCCTTAGGAGAACCATGGCGTAGAACGAGATGATGCAGGATGAAAGACGCAACGTCGGGCGCAGACGCGGATGGCAAAGATGACGTTTCGACGTAGCGGGTAAGGTGATCGACTGCCACTATGACCCAGCGGTGTCCAGCCGGAGTTATGGGAAGGGGCCCGTAGAGATCGATGCCAACGCGGTCGAATGGGCGCATGGGGCAAGGCAAGGGCTGCATCGGAGCAACGGAACGGCGAGAAGGGGTTTTGTGGCGTTGACATTCCGGGCAGGAGCGAACGTACTGTCGAATGAAACGGTACATTCCCCGCCAGTAGAAGCGGAGTCGAAGGCGCGTGTAGGTCTTCACCACACCGGCGTGAGCGCACTGGGGGTCGGCGTGAAAAGAGGCGCAGATGTCGGAACGCAGGTGGCGAGGAATGACAAGGAGCCATTTGCGACCGTCGGGAAGGTAGTTGCGGCGGTAAAGGAGGCCATCCCGTATTGCGAAGTGGCGGGCTTGACGACGGAGAGTGCGGGTCGCAGGTCGCTGAGATGGTGCAGACAGGAGAGCGAGGAGGGAAGCGATCCAGGGGTCCCGTTGTTGTTCAAACGGCATGTCGGCAATATCAAGGGAGGACGCGTCAGCGGTGGCGAAAGATGTGGAGTCTAAGTCACAAGGTAGCGGGGACCGCGATAGTGCGTCGGCATCAGAATGCTTACGGCCAGATCGATAGATGACTTCAATGTCGTATTCTTGTAAGCGCAACGCCCAACGAGCAAGACGGCCTGAAGGGTCTTTGAGGGACGACAGCCAGCAGAGGGCATGGTGGTCGGTAACGACAGAGAACGGGCGACCATATAGGTAAGGGCGGAACTTCCCAATAGCCCAAATTATTGCCAAGCACTCCTTCTCTGTCACGGAATAATTGCGCTCGGCCTTTGTCAAAGTGCGGCTGGCATACGCAACAACATGTTCGGCGCAGCCGGGCTTGCGCTGAGCCAGCACGGCACCGAGGCCCACGCCGCTGGCGTCAGTGTGAATTTCAGTGTGCAGGCTGGGGTCGAAATGGCGGAGGATCGGCGGGGACACAAGCAGGCGCCGAAGCGTTGTGAACGCCGCGTCACAGTCTGGTGTCCAAGACGAGAGGCTGGTGTCGCCGGCAAGCAGATCAGTCAGGGGTGACAGCATGGAAGCGAAATTGCGTACGAAGCGGCGAAAATAAGAGCACAGCCCGATGAAGCTACGCAGCTCTTTCAGGGAGGTGGGTCGGGGAAACTCGGCGACTGCGCGCAGTTTTGCAGGATCGGGAAGGACGCCTTCTTTGGAGACGACGTGGCCCAAGATGGTAAGCCGCCGGGCTGCGAAGCAGCACTTCTTTAAATTCAGTTGCAAGCCGGCGTCGGTCAAACATTGCAGGACACGCTCGAGGCGGGCCAGGTGGGACGAAAAGTCTCGAGAAAAGACGACGATATCGTCCAGATAGCACAGACACGTGTGCCACTTGAGTCCGCTGAGAACTGTGTCCATCATGCGCTCGAATGTGGCCGGCGCATTGCACAAGCCGAACGGCATGACATTGAATTCGTAGAGGCCGTCGGGCGTAACAAAGGCCGTCTTTGGCCGATCAGCAGCAGCCATGGGCACCTGCCAATAGCCGGAGCGGAGGTCCAATGAGGAAAAGAATTCTGCGCCTTGCAGGCAGTCGAGGGCATCGTCAATACGGGGAAGTGGATACACATCCTTGCGCGTAATCTTGTTGAGGCGACGGTAATCAACGCAAAAGCGGATGGATCCGTCCTTCTTCCGCACGAGAACAACGGGAGAGGCCCAGGGGCTGTGAGAAGGCTGGATTACACCGCGCTGAAGCATATCGTCCACTTCCTTGGTAATGACGGTGCGTTCAGGGGCCGACACGCGATAAGGACGCTGGCGCAAAGGGGCATGCGTTCCGGTGTCAATGCTGTGTGTTACGACGGATGTGCGGCCAAGAGAGCTGTGCGGGAAGTCGAAGGACGTACGGAAACGTTGAAGTAATGCGACGAGCTGATCACGTTGGTGCGGCGAAAGGCTGGCGTCGATAGATCGGATAAAAACAGAAACGGTGTCTTGGTTTGGCGTAGCAGGAAGCGAACCAATGGCATCTATCTGGAGAGGGGCAGGTTCGTCACAGACGGAGTATGGAAGAGCGTGATCGACTGATTCTACATGGCCCAGGCATTCGCCGCGGAGAAGCGTTGATGGACAAGAAAAAGGGTTCGTGACATAGATTGCGCTGTGGCCATCGCAGACAGTCAGAAGAGCGAACGGAAGGAGGAAACGGTGGCGACGGGCAGCGGCATCGGCCGGAGTAAAGAGAACAGTTGAATCAGGATCGCAGGCGCAAGTGAGGGGAACCAGGGCAGCAGAGAAGGCAGGAATGTCAGTATCTGCAGCGACCAGCATTTTATCGAGGCGGAGAGAGGTGTCGGACGGCAGAGTAGCGCAGAGCGGAGACAGTTCAATGCTGGCACGGGCACAGTCGATGATCGCATGATGAAGGGTTAGAAAGTCGCAGCCCAGAATGACGTCATGAGAACAGGAGGACAGCACGAAAAACTCGGCGATATACACAACATCCCGGATAACAAGGCGAGCTGTACATAATGCTAGAGGGTGAATGCGGTGCGAGCTTGCAGTGCGGAGGCAAAAGTTCGAAACAGGCGTCGTCACTTTACGGAGTCTACGGCAAAGGGCTGCGCTAATAACGGATACAGCAGCGCCCGTGTCTACAAGGGCGAGAACGGCGACGCCATCAACAAATACTTCGATGACATTCGCAGGTGAAGACGGAGGACTTGGGCAGTTCGATGGAATCGCAGTTCTTGCCTCCGGAACTGCGGCTGTTAGTTTTCCTCCGGACGAGAGGGTGATCGCCGGCGCATGGGAGAGATAGATCGGCGACGGGGAGAAGGCGACCGGCGTGAAGAATATGAAGAGCGGTCAAGGTGGAAGGAGTCCGCAGGGGTGCCGGAGGGAACTGGTTGCGAGGGAGGCGCAGGGTCGTAGTGGAATGGGCTTGCCTCGTCCCGGAAACTCGGCGGGTGTTGGCGACAAAGCCGGGCGACGTGGCCCGGCAAGCCACAGGAGTAACATATGGGGCGGTTGTCGTAGGTACGCCATGGGTTCATGACGGCACGGCGAGGCGGCAGGCGACGACGGACAGGTGCCGGCGGAGGTGGTAGCGGTGCGACAGATGGGTGGTTAACGTAGACTGTGGGGCGTCGGGGTCTGGCGGCAACCTCAGCGTAGGTGAGGGGGGCAGCCACAGGCGGAGGCCGAGGGCTAGAGGGCAAAGCTTCGGCGACCTGCTCTTGGATGGTGCGTCGAAGGGTGGGATCTATGGGTGACGCAGGGTCGCCAGACACAGGCAGTAGGGACAGTTGGCGGGCCACTTCTTCCCGTATGAAGGCCTTGATCTGGGGAAGCAGGGAGGCCGAGTCAGAGACCAGACTGCAGACCGCCGGCGCAGGAAGGGACTCGTCGAGGACTCCGGAACGGCGAGTAGAATTCCTCTGCTTCCTGAGGACGTCATAGCTCTGACAAAGCTGAATGACATCCACCACCGTTTGCGGATTCCTGGCGAGCAACATTTGGAACGCGTCGTCGGAGATGCCCTTCAGGATGTTGCTAATTTTCTCGGCCTCCGGCATGGATGGATTGATGCGCTTGCACAGGTCTAGAACATCTTCTATGTAACTGGTGAAGGTTTCAGTGGCGTGCTGAGCGCGAGCGCGGAGGCGTTGTTCGGCGCGCAGTTTGCGCACAGCTGGGCGGCCGAATACCTCCGAGAAGCTGGTCTTAAAGGACGACCAGGTAGGCAAGTCGGCCTCGTGGTTGCGGAACCACAAGTTGGCAACGTCGCTGAGATAGAATAGTACGTTACCAAGCTTGGTGGCATCGTCCCACTTGTTGTGGGCGCTGACGCGCTCGTAAGTCGCCAACCAGTCGTCAACATCGTGGTCGTCGGCACCGCTGAAGACGCTGGGATCTCGCTGCCGGAGCCCGCCAGAACACAGGATGGTAGGCGACGGGATGGGGGCTGTCTGGCTGGTGACTTCAGGCATAACTGGCGGCGAAGGTAAGGTGCGGCTACGGAGCTCCAGGATGGGGACGAGAGGGGGAACTTACAGCAGCCTCCACCAAATGTAGGATGGGGTTGTGGCTGAGCAGAACCTAGGTCGCTTTGCAACGTTCAGCAAAGGTGCAGGCCAAGCGTTCGGGCTGCGAGCGAGCGTCACACCTCAGGATCGTCGTCTTCTTTCACTACTACAGTTCACCACAGTGAGCGAGCACGGCTGCTACACTACATATTATATTATATTATATTATATTATATTATATTATATTATATTATATTATATTTTATTATATTATATTATATTATATTATATATTATGCAAATATATTTAAACTGTGGCCTCTAACGTTCCGAAGTCGCACATGGCTAATGAGAGGCGCCGAAGTGGCGGACTACAAAATAATTTCGGTCGTTGGGCTTCTTTATAGTCCCTGACATTGCACAGCAGAGCAGAGATTTTGTGTTTTGCCTCCATCAAAGTACGTCCGCCGCAACCTGGATCCTCAGCGACAAAGCCATGGAGCCATCGCGACAGCCAAGTAATGCATTATATTATATTTTGGTAATATAGGCATATTGTGCAAGAAGTGCGTCCTTTGCATTTGCTTTATGCGCATGTAACGCTTGACTTATTTTTATGCAATGCAAGATGTTTTATTCTATCTGATATAGAGTATCGGCTACTACAACAGGCACTCCCTGTATGTTATTTAAAAAAATCCTCCTCCTGAATAACTACTAAAACATATTTGGATACCCGGCCCCTCATTTCTGCTGTGCTTGCCAACGCTCATTAATCGCCTTGAAATGGCCAAATTGACCTAGTCACTTACGACTAAGCTGCACCGCAGAAACCATGCTCATATCTTGATGCCTCACACGCGGAAGGTGATGAAAGTCATAACTACTTTATTTCAAGAATGCATGCTGAAAGGCCTGCGTTGTATGTACACGGAAAAGCTAAGCAAAGCAAAAAGCAAATGGACACGTCTAAAAAGCATTACTAAAAGCGACAGACACAGTGAAACATCTCGCGACGGAGAAAGTGTTGAAACTATCAAACCAACTTTGCAAATAGATAGATATGCAGTTATATCTTCTACTCAGGCGGCTTATGCAAAAAAAATAAACCTACTTTTGAACGCGACATTCACTATTCTGAAGGGTGTTGCCTCGTTACATTTTCTTTTTCCCACTAAGGCACTGAACTAGCCCAAAAATACGCGCCTCCTCCGATTACTATGCGCAGCGCGGACAGCCGGCGGGCGACTAGAATTGCGAAGGAAAGCGCAGCACGGAAGAGGGAAATGCTGGTCTCAAATGATCAAGCCGCTTTCGGCATGCTGAACGGCGGAGAGCCGCGGAGTGGTATTAGGGGAGCATTTCGCGCTACTTTCCTCTATAGGAGATTTAAGTAATGCTACAGCCGCGCTATGAAGCAAAAGTAGCGAAAAGCTTTGAACTTCCCGACACTCCTCCTCTCCTAGCGCGCCTTCGGATAATCGAGCCTCTCAATGGCCGAGGCGCCGTGGTCACGTGTTAGCGCGCGCTTTTTGGCTCCGCAGCCGACGCCGGCGCCATCATGGGGGGGTAGAAATCGCGCTTCGTTTTCTTTTGGTGCAACACAGTTTTGGCGGGACCGTTTCCCAAGCTTTGATGGTGTGTACGGGCTGCGGCGACGCCGAGCTTTTGTTGCGCTTGCGGGTGCAACAACCGACGAGGCAGTGGGAAAGCTTTTTCGTCATTCCGTCCGCAAAAAAGCGATGCGGCTAGCCGAAAGGTTTGGCTGCATAGGATCCACCGGGAAAGCATTGTTAATCAGCTGGATCCTCGTCTTTACAATGCGAGCGCCGCTCTTTAGTTGTCAGTATGTTTTTGCAGGCTAGTTGGTGCGTAAGCTTTCTGGGTTTTTTTGCGCAAAAGACACGACACAAAAGAAACGAGGTAGACAGGACAAGCGCTTGTCCTGTCTATCTTGTTTCTTTTGTGTCGTGTCTTTTGCGCAAAAAAACCTAGAATGCTTTAGTTGTCAGTCGCGTTTTTTTTTTTCGGAGAATTTGGTGTGAAGCGCGAGCGACTGCAGTCTTTCTTCTCAGTTAATGCCGTTTGGAATGGTTGTAGATGGAATCGTTCGCTCGCTGGATACGAAAGTCTTGCTTTTCGCTGTCTTAGCCCCCGCCGTTCACGCTGCTGGCTCTGCTAGGCTCTGAAGCCGTAGCTTTGACGTGGCGCGCGTTACGTGGCGTATTCGTGGTTGAAGTCGGACTTGTTCGCGGGCTCGACTCAAAGCTTGCGCTTGATGTGGTTTGAACTCTGCTGTATACGCTGCTCGCGGTGCAAGCCTAGCTTTCATGTTGCGCGCATCGCTGGACGTATTTGTTTTGTTGCAGTTAGGCTCCTTCGCGCATGAACTCGATACCAAAAGGGCGGGTCTCGCTGTTGAAGCCCCCGCTGTTCATGCTGCTCGTGGTGAAGGACTAGCATTCAAGCTGCGTGCACTACTGACTGTATTTATTCTGGCAGGGTTCATACCAAAATCGGTCGTTACAGTGCCTAGGCTTAGTAACCAAACTATCGCTTGAATACTGGATATCTGCGTGGATAATACCTGAGAATGCATGCGAGGACCTCCTTCAAACATAGTTGCATACCTTTTTTGTGTGTTTTCAATTTTCGTGAGAAGCGATTTCATAACCGAACAACGTTTTGTTTCCAACAGTACAGAGTGAATTCGAGTTTTTGTTTTTCAGCTCGAATTTGTTTCGCGCTGCTTCGACCGAAAGCGATTAATGAACTGCGGCAGTCCAGACTGCTCCGCATTATGCATGGCAATTACACGATTGAAGACAGTGTCCTCTTATAAGTCGTTATTGCGTATGCTGACCCAAGATGACAATCACTTAAACAACCAACATTCTAGTGAGTCGTGCAGCGCTGTAGCTGCGCGGGATGCAGTGGTTAAAAGCCTTTTCATTGCAGTTTTTCATCCCAAACAATAACCCCACATAAAAATTCTTCTGGTCACAACTGCGTTACAGTGTGCTACTAGGGCAGCGTATTCATCTAGTTATTTACAAACAGTAAGGGACTACCGCCAGTCGGTTCCCTTTAACCTTAGCCTGCGAGGTATCCGAGACACATAGTAACTCCGAAATAATCTCTAAGCTTTCCTGCACTAAAAAAAAACTCCAAACACACGAGTAGTCGCTTCCGCAGAGCCGATTGCACGAGCAAACGCGCTTCTGAGATAAGAATATATTATGGCAGCATTACACCACCATCTATTCATATAAAGCCTCGGCCGCACGTACAGTTGTAAGTCGTACCACTTCCTATTGGCGGAGTTAATTTTTGATGAAGATTGGACGAAAGACGCCGGTCGAAAAACAACATTCCGAGGATGTTCACTGCTGTGCCAAGAGCTCGCTGGCTTATGGTATTTCCACAGTGGGCAACACAATCAAAGCGATCGCAGTAGAAAAAGTTTCGATAAAGCAGTGCAATTAGGTCGGGGCAGTTGTTTGAGTATACCTCTAAATTTTTGAAATCTCCCATACCATGATCGCATTACGGCTGATTTGAAGGCAGAGAACGCAAACATTTGATTGGAGCGCGCTGTCCACTGCGCGCCAAAGCGCGAGCGGTGAGAAACAACACTCTGAGGATATTCTCGGCCGCACGCGCTACCACCACCGCTTGCACCGAATCAAATCGATCGTAGTACAAAAAGTTTCGATAAATAAATCCAACGCTGCCGGGGCAGTCATTTGAACAAGTAACTTTTTTAAAGCGAAAGCTTTACTACTTGCACTTTCAGCCTTTGCCGTGGCGCGGCGGTGCCACCGTTGACCTTTAGTTGACCTCTGTGTGACGTCATGTGTGACATCACGCCGAAGAGAAGGGCGACCGACTGGCGCCGTCGCAAGCCGCGGCGGTGCCACCACCGGCGCCTAACCCCTGCGCTCTCCGCTAGGAGCGCAACAGGTGTTGTGACGCACGGCGAAGAGAAGGGCGACCGACTCGCGCCGTCGCAAGCAGCGGCGGTGCCACCACCGCCGCCTAACTCCTGCGCTCTCCGCTAGGAGCGCGATTGTGGCGTTACACTGAAGAGATTAGGCTCGACTCACGTCGCTCGAAAGCAGTAGCTGTGCCAGCCACCAGCGGCTTAACATTGCTTCGCGATCTCGCGCCGTCCGTGTGCGACGGCGGTGCACATGAACGGCGGCCTGACTGGACTGGATTGTACTGGACTGGATTGGATTAGAATAGATTAGATTAGATTAGATTAGATCAGATTACATTTGATTGGATTGGATTGTATAACAGATGCATCGCCACAACTCTAACCACAAGCACCACCACCAGCTATACTACCAGCTGAACCATGGCATAGGTACGGATATTGCTTTTGCAATTACCGTGCTTAACCAAGCTAAGCCACAGCGAATTTTTAATCTCCCATGCCATGATCTCGTTTCGAGCGAAGTTAAGACAGAAAACGCACGCGCGGTCTACTGCGCGCTAAAGGGCCAGCGTTAAGAGCGTCTCCTAGCTTCACCTGGCCTAGGTGCCGCCACCGTCGGCACCCAGGAGGAGCCGAGAGGAGCGCCCATGGAGGAAGGAAAAAGAGAGGAGAGGCCGTCACGTGACATTTTGTGAAGCCGGAAATCAGCTCGGCGCCATCTTGTCCGGGTTGACGTCATCGCGTAAGTCCCGCCCTCGATTACTGCGCGCGCGTTTCAAAGCCAACGAAGGAGCGTGCTACCGCATGGGCACAGATCCCCGCGCTGGTGGCGCTTGGCTGCTTGCCGGCCGGTTTAGGGCGCCCTATGCCGGTGTTCGTCAGCGGAAAAGTTAATAAAGCGGAAATACCCGTGTGAGACAGGCGGCTACTTTCAGTTACTGCTTCGTACTGCGTCGTCTCCGCGCCGTCTCCAACTGCTCGGCCCTGGTCACAATTAGTAGCAGCCGAGAAAAATACTTATCTCAGCTCTTGCAAGCGCGGGAAGTGACCTTCGCTTTCAATTACTGCGGTGGCCCCCCTTTGGCAACGCCCGTCCCTGGGACTCTGAAGTTGAAGGCTGCATTCGATGAAACTAGTATACTTGCTTGTTTAGCTCAGCGCTCGAAATTAGCCGCGAGCCTGTTACTTTCTTGGCCATTTTTCATTGCCGCTGACAGCTGCCAGTGATGTTTTGTGTATATCTGTCTTATATACGAGTAGCTAGTGTTGCTTCTGGCGTTTCATTCTTCGTGCTCATGGTACATGTGCTCTGACAGGTGACCTTTTCACATGTGTATGTCTGTGCATATATATATGAGTTACGACTTTTTTTTCTGATTAACCTGCCCCAGTTGTACATCTGCATCATCGGTGAGCCCCAGTTGTAGTCGCCAGGGGCGTAGCCAGGGAGGTGTTTCGGTGTCAGAACATCCCCCCAAAATTTTCTGAGCTCTACATCCTCCCCCCCCCCCCCACACACACACATTGCATTGATATAGTAAATGTGGAAACGAAAATAAGAGTGCCCATTTATTCTTCACCCTCGCACGGCGTATGGCACTCCTTTTAATTCTAGGCACAGTTCACCCCATTATTAACAGACCTTTTTACGTCAGTTTACTTTTTCATCCTTTGCATTCTCCTCAAATGACTGTATCGCGAAAATAAAAAGTGCTTTTTTTTAAAGGACGTGCAGCCGAGCGCAGGTTTGCATGTATGGGGTTCATGTTTTGACAAATGTCATTTGTTTGCAGTTGATGACTTTGTTATAGAGCAGAAGCTTTTGTTTTGTTGTATATGATGTGAATTGTACATAGCCACGTTTTTTCGTGCGAGTTGTTTTTTGTGAGAAAATAAATGTTTTTTACAAATTTATGAAGTTATCGGCATCCTGTGTGCATTCGTATCTTTATGTAGATATTGCAGCGAACAAAACTAACCCTTCGCCTTTATTAAAGAAAAAAAATCGCTAAGGTATTGTTTAAGCGCAGGGTCTCTTTTCATTTTTACCGGCGGCGTATAACAGGGGCGTGCAAGCATGCAAAGCGAGCGCAGCGGCTTCCTTTAAAATATCGCCCTCCACCCATGTCATGGCCCCCGCTGCTCACACAAGCGCAATCGCGAAAAACGAAAATAGTTACACTAACACCAGTGACGATCACTAGAGCGTTGCAAGAGCACGCCTAATAGCAACGAGGTTTCACTGCCGATGGAAACGGGAGCGCGAATGGCACACGCACACTGCACGCACAGGACGCGAAACGTCCGCGCAATACGCCGACGACCTCTCTAGCTCACGGCGTATTGAATCACTGGTGAACGAACCGCGCGAGTGCTCCTCAGTAGGCAGCGGTGGTCTGCCGACGGCTCCGAGCAGTGACGCAGTTGACGAAATGCCCGTGCTATCGTGGTCGAGCGCGTTGAAATCAATGCACGCAACAACCAGAGTTTTGCAGCGAATTCCGCCTGAGATATGAGTGAACGGCGCCAACGTAAGCTTGTGAGCACGATCAAAAACAAACTCGAGCAGTTGAGAAAAGTACGCCGCACCACAACTGCTACGCCGCGGTCGTCTGTTACCGCCCGGCTTGCAAGCAGCAACTACGACGCCGTTGCTAAGCTGCCCGGACTAGGTGGCCTCCCGATCGCGAAAAAAACCACGTGAATTCCTCCACATTTTTCTCCCATGGTGTTGTGTGGAAAGGGCCTCTCCTCTCTTTTTCCTTCCTCCATGGGAGCGCCGGCATAGGAGAAGGAGGAACGAGATGTCGTTACTTTTACTAACGCCGTCATGAGGCGCCATCTGTTGAGAACTGACGCAACTATGCCATCTGCAAGCAGGTGGTTTCGAGCCGTGGCAATGGCAGCGTTATCAACAGATGTCGCGCACGCGCTCGTAAAGAGGGCAACAAACTTGCGCAGAGCACCTGAAATGCTTACTCCAGACTGCGACAGCAGCTGCCAGAACCCTCCGCGAACAGAAAACTGATAAAATATGGTGCGATTCCGTAAGTGGAGTTCCGAGTGCTCAACTTTTTCCGGTTTCTGAAAAAGAATTGTCGCTTGATGTCGAATGCACAGCCAGAAATACGGTCATTAAAGGCACTTCAGGCCTTTTACGCAAAAGTTGCGACTTCGGTGCAAATCTATCAAAATCTATCAAACCAAGTTTCCAATCCTGCACATAACTGTAATTTCCACATGCTATTTACTATCGCTTTCGAGTTCGCCCTTTCTCCAGAACCACGCCTTTGTTATGAGGAGAATGTAGATTATTGCGAAGGGCGCACTTGATAGCTTACCTTCATTTAAGAAAATAAGATGTTGGTTTTATGCCTGAAAAAAGCACAACAACGGCTTGCTTGCGGAATATCATTCGCAGAGTGAAATTTGTTTCTCAGAACCAGAAAGAAAGCAAAATATCAGGCAGACGTTAGCAGGCGGTGAAAAATTCACGCTACTGAGCAGAATCACCTGCTTATCTCATAACAAAGAAAAAATGTTTCATATCTAGCACCACACTATATTTCCTACCGAAGGTAGCATATAGTTAAAAGATTTGGTTTATTGGGGTTTAATGTCCCAAAGCGACTGAGGCTATGAGAGACGCCGTAGTGAAGGGCTCCGGAAATTTCGACCACCTGGGGTTCTTTAACCTGCACTGACATCGCACAGCACACGGGCCTCTAGAATTTCACCTTCATGAAATTCAGCCGCCGCGGCCGGGATCGAACCCACGTCTTTCGGGTCAGCAGCCGAGCGCCGTAACCACTGAGCCACCGCGTCGGGGGATATAGTTAAAAGAGAGGAAATCCATTCGTTCCTTTAGCGTTGTTTATTCTCGGAATAACTGGTCGTTCGAAGATACTAAAACTTTATGAGTTTGGTTCATTCTGATACAGTTAAAGAGGCCAGGAAGTGTAACGCAGTTTTCTCTAACACGTCATTACTCGAACTATGCGGGCTCCAAACGAACTATTTATTTAGATAATGCAGCGAAATTTGTACTCAATAAATGATCGAAAAGCTTCCAGTCCAAGGAATCTTCGTGTTTCCAGACTTCATAAACATAGACCATCTTCATGCTTTTTTAATCGACACACGCGTAGGACTAATATGTTGCGCTGGTACGCGATAAATATGTTTTGCAATATATATGTTTTTCTCAGTTGTTGGGCAACAAATATACCTCCGTCAGCTCCAAGTTGTATTGACAGGAACGAATATTATGCGAATACTTTTGTCGTTCCAAAATTCACGGTGTGAACTTATATAGTAGACAAGCGCCTAAGCACGTCGTTCGTTATTAACAATACCTTGAGGCTGGGTTATGCAACCAACAAGCGCATACGAGGTCTGTTAGAAAAGTATCCGTCCTTTGTCCGAAGAAAAAAAAACTGGCATAACTGGAGCGTTAGAAACCTAATAACCTTCAAAGTAGTCTCCTTGGGGATCCATATACATCTTCCAGCGGTGCTGCCATTGTTGGAAGTATTCCGAAAAGGCCCTTTTCGGAATGGAATTTAGCTCTGCTGTCGTTGCAGCCATAATGTCCTTTCTTTTCTGAAATCGCGCTCGTTTCAATAGACTCTTGATTTTAGGAAACAGCCAAAAGTCGTAGAGGGACATATCAGGAGAGTAAGGAGCCTGTTGAACTACAGGAGTCTGGTTTTTCGCCAGAAAAGTCTGAATCAAATGCGAGGAATGTGCAGGAGCAATGCCGCGAGGGATGCGCCAACTTCTTGTTGACCTCAATTCCGGTCTCTTGCGCCACACAGCACCACGTAGTCGATGGAGGACATCACTGTAGTACTCTTTAGTCATTCTTTGACCCTGTGGGGTGCGTACTCGTGGTGTGCCACACAGAGGGAGTCAAAAAAGCAGTCAGCATCACTTTGACATTGCTGCGCACTTGGCGAGCCTTCTTTGGTCTTGGTGACGTGGAATGCGTCCTCTGTGACGACTGTGATTTGGTTTCCGGGTCGTACCCGTACACCCAAGACTCGTCACTAGTGATTACGGCGTCGGTGAAGTCAGGGTAACTGCCTGTGGAATCCAGCATCTCCTGTGAGACTTCAACACGAAGCTGCTTTTTCTCCACTGTTAGCAGCTTCGGCACAAATTTTGCTGCCACTCTTTCCATGGCCAAATCTTCGGTGATAATAGAATGTGCAGAAAAATTGCTGATGTCCACCTCTCCCGCAATTTCTCGGATAGTCGCACAACAGTCCCGCATCACCACAGCGTTCACTTCGGCAATTACCTGGTAATTTCGGCATGTTGATGGCCGACCGGAGCGTGGCTCTCTCTCCACGGATGTGCGGCCGTCTTTAAGCCAGTTGCACTACTGCTTAATCTGTGTGCTGCTCATAGCATCATCACCGAAAGCCGTCTGAACATTTCGAATGGTTTCCACTTGGCTATCGCCAAGTTTCTGACAAAATTTGAGGTAGTAGCGCTGCTCCTCTCGCTCCGCCATTTTCTTTGCAACAAAAAACCGACGAGAGCACTGCGCACTGCCTCACTCAAACGCTGCTTCCCAGCGACTGACGCTATCGGCAGGCGGCAAAAAATTCGTGCATGCGCGCGAGGGTTCAAGGTCGGCTGCTGTAAGCGCGCTTGTTTCATATCCATCAGGTGTTCGCAAAAAAAAAATAAAGTCGGATACTTTTCTAACAGACCTCGTATATTGCAATGGCCAGGTAAAGACATCTGCAATAAACAGTCCGAATGTGCAGATGGAGTAAAATACGTGAAATATTACAATAAAATTAGTTGGCGCCCTTTTTCTAGGGCCTAAGACATTGGCTAGGGCCTAAAGCTTTACTATAACTACACAGCAACGCAGAACGTGATGGTCCACTATTCTGACTGGCGAGTGATTGCCGGCTGATGTCGCTTTGTGGGCTACCTGGTCTCGTTCTTGTTCTTGCACTGTTTATCTTAGCACGAAAAGAAAGAACATATTTTAGCTTCTTGGCCTAGGCCGCTTTCATCTCTGCATGGTGCGCGTAGATTCCTTAATGTTTCACCGCGTACGCAAGATCACCCTGTCGGCACAAAATCTGGACGCGGGTTTTAATGCCCCCGCTACCTGATACTAGTCACTGTGTTTCACACAGAGGACAATGCAGAGAGAGGCCTTGTATCGAGACCTGAGGTTCGCCCAGACAAGTGCACGGAAAGACATTTGTAGATACTGTGGGAATGAAATGCGATTTACAAAAAAACTCAATTCATGTTTCCGAGTGTGTAAGGCGAATGATGGAACGTTATATGCGGTGCGAAAGCCAAGCTTTTCAGAAACAGGCTGTCCTGTTAACGGCTCCGCAGCGTCTTGGCGTACTCCGCAGTTCGCCGAGAGAGGCATCAAAACCAGGGTCCCTATCAAAATATGAACACGCCATGCCGTTATTGGCGAGCAACACCCTTGCGTGGTTCCGGGATCTTTGCTACGGACGGCTCCGAAAGGAGTATTAAATACTGCAACGCGCTCAAAAGAATCAGCGCTCTAAAATGCGTGCTGAGTCCAGGGCATCACCTGGACCTTTAACGCACTCGACGTCTGGCCATAATCGTGGAGCAGAACGGATAAATTTGCTTGCGAAAATCTGTCACCCAGATTGGTGCGAGAAAGCGACCCTGGGAGGTCGAGCTAAAATCAATGCAAAATTGCTTTACTCTGATGGTTGTAAGTGGCATGCTAATCTGTCTTGACAAAAAATTTTTTCGCACTCGTTCCCGACCCCTTGCCTGCAACACCCGGCGTGTAGCGAAATTTTAGCTTATGGGTTGTCTGTGACCATTTAGGGAGGTACTGTAAGATTGTAAATCTAGGTCACGCACTGCTAGACAAGACGCACGTTTCAACGGGTCTCTTTTATGCTGTACAGGATTTTTTTTGGTTCCATTCACAGATGTTGGAAATTATCTAATATAACGAATGACACCTGTTCACCCTCCCTTCACCATGAATACTACTGAATTCGCCGAAATTTTTGCCTTACTGCCAGCTGGCCGTTGTTTGAATACACGTCCAAAAGTACATCTGGATTCACTGGGAAAGCCCAGTAGTTATAATCTGGTTATGCATTGCCAAAGCTCTAGGGGTTTTCAACCAGGTATTTTTTATCCTGGAAAACGACGAAGCGTGTCTTGCATACGCTTCAGTGAACCTTAACAGAAATTTGATTGTATTCCTGAAATCTATGCTCTCAAGGCATGACTGACTACGTCTGAGCACTGTGGTATCCTCGTTTTCTGTTTTTATTTGAAGGGCTACGGCCCGCGCAAATTATCACGCTGGTACCTGTTGATACTTTTTACTCTCACTGATTTTTTTTGTTGTTGTTTTTCTGTATTGCGTAAAAATTCATTTGTTTTCCTGAATGAATGAGTAAAATGTTAGTCAGCGCCATGTTTGTTTTGCCTCTTTATTGCACAGCGTCTATCGCGCTCTTCCAAGATGGGACGTTGGTTCATTTTCGCCGTTGATCAACTCACAAAGTATGCTTAGGTAGCCGCGTTCCCTAGTGCTACATCGCAATGTGTTCCGTCCTTCGTTTTGCAGTGCTTCATCCTTCTGCACAGCGCTCCTCGTGAACTGCTCGGTGGCACTGGATGCGGCTCCTTGTCTGACGTTGTTAATACCCTGCCCGCCAAGTGTAATATAACTGATCGGACTTGCACCGCCTATTAAATGTAGCCTAACAGTGAGGATTAAAGTAAGCGGAGCACGCAGGTGCCCTTTAACGCCTTTTGGGCATCTAACTGATATTTGGAGATACGGTATTGAATTGAATTGAATTGAATTGAATTGAATTTATTTTTCCAGAACAACTGGAAGGATTTCCAGGCAAAAAGCTGCTTTCGCAGCTTGACTGGGCCCGGAAAACCGTTACATACAGTGGCTTAGACTTTTAAGGTGATTGAAATAAACATAAACAAGATACAACAAAAGGAGAACAAAAGTACACACCATTTGAATACAAACAATAAAATACACTTACAATGAACTATACATACATTAAAGCAGAGTACACACATCAAGTTGTATAAAATGATCAAAAATTTTAGAACATAGTGCATCTAGAGAATCAGAAATACATAATGAGTGCAAGAAAACAAAAACATCACATATCAACAAAATACCGTCGCAATTTTTTGAATCTGAAATCTGTGGTATGTTTATATTTGTTAAGTACATGCGGAAGATTGTGTTGCAGTGTTTGTAGTTTATAATTAGTCCTAAAATGAGGAACAAACCAAGTATCCGTGCTGCGGGTATTAGCTGAGGTATGTTTAGTTTTTAAGGACGCTGTTTCTGTAATAAAGGCCTTGTAAGAACTATTAGAAAAATAAAACAAACGTAACCTCCGGAAGTCGTACATGTGGTCAATGCTGATGATGTGATATAATGGAAAGAGAATGTTTGTTGGGGATAAGTAGTGTACATTTGCGATGTGACGAAGGGCTTTCTTTTGGAGGCGCAGAATCATCGCGATATTTGCTTTCGTAGTGGTTGCCCATATTAAACTGCAATAATTAATATGAGATTCGAAGAGTGCATAATAAATTTGTCGCTTAACCTTTGAGGGTAGCAGCGTGCGGCATCGTGACAGTGCTCCTGTTGTCGCAGCGAGCTTTTTACAGATGTTATAAACCTGCGTATCCCAGCTAAGATTAGCTGAGAAAACTACTCCCAGAATTTTATGCTCATGCACAATTTCAATCTCATTATCAGCATATGTAATTGCGTGTTGAATTTTAAGTGGTTTATTTTTTGCCCGGAAGATAATTGCTTTTGTTTTTGCTGCATTAATATTTATCTTGTTGCTCTGCGACCAGAGCAAGAGCTTGTCAAGCATATCATTGCATTTTAATACTAATTTGGGTACACTTTGGCCAGAAAATAACACTGTGCTGTCATCTGCATATATTATGAACTTCGCCGTTTGGTCCAGTGTAACAATATCATTTATATATAAATTAAATAATAAAGGCCCCAAAACACTTCCTTGTGATACGCCATGAGTAACTGTTAAAAAGTTTGACTGTTCTCTATCGACGCATACGCACTGTTTTCTACCACTGAGATATGATCGAAACAGTTCCAGTGGTATGCCCCGAATTCCGTAGAGTGAAAGCTTATGCAGTAGTATATCATGATTAAGACAATCAAAAGCTTTCGTGAAGTCAATAAATAAACCTAAAGTATAATTGTTATTTTCTATATTTTCTAGTATATTTTCTTTCAGAGTCAATAAGGCTGTCTCGGTTGATCTATTTTTCCGAAATCCATGTTGAGCATTGGTTAGCACATTATGCTTATCTAGAAAAAGAATTACTCGATCATAGATTAATTTTTCTAGCCCCTTTGAAAATATTGGGAGGACAGATATTGGCCTGTAATTTGAAACCAAATTTTTATCGCCTCCTTTATGAACTGCAGTTAATCTAGCTTTCTTCATGGCAATTGGAAATATGCCCGTTTCAAGGACCAAGTTATAGATATGAGTTAGAACAGGAAGAATATGCTCCAAAACATATTTAACAGGCTTTACTTGGATATTGTCTACATCTAATGCTGCACTGTTATTCAAATGCATAAATTTTGTGTAGACCTCTGATTCATTAGTTGGGTGCAAAAACAAACTTTCAGGAACACTATGAATAGCCATATCCAAACTTACTGGGTTATTTTCTCTTGGTACAGATTTGATAAAATGTTCATTAAAATGTTCCGCGAGTGCCTTTCCAGTCAATTCGGAGTTGTTAAAAGTTAATCTGTTTGGCTCTGTGTTCTTCGTTCCGCGACCTAAGACCTTGTTTACTACTTTCCAAACGATATTCGGGTTTTTTCGCGCGATATCAGTGAATAATTCCTGGAAGTACACTTTCTTGGCCCGCCTCAATTCGGCATTCAACCTGTTTCTGGCTGCTTTAAAACTGTCTAGGTCGGCAGGTGAGCGCGCGCGCAGAAAAGCATGATAAAGAGCATTCTTCTTTGTGATCGCGCCTAGGTGAGCCCTTGTGACCCACGGTTTCCTTATCTTTTTTGGTTGCTTAAAGCTCCTAAATGGAAAGTGTTTTATGTATATCTGCACGAAGATTTCAATGAATGCGGTATAGGCAACACTTGGATCTCTAATGTGAAGTATGAACGACCAATCATAAATCTGTACCATATTTCTTGCGAATTCTACCACTGCTTCTCAGGGGCAAAATATTGTTAGAGACGTGGCGAGGACGGGAAGAAGACGAGGGCATGAAAGCGCATGTTGGTTTTGTGGGCTAGTGTCTTCTATGTAGCGACCAGCTATCTCTTTATGCGTGTGTCTTTAGTTAATATGTTCCCGACGTTAGAGTTGGGGGGGGGGGGGGGGGGAGTGGTTGCTTTATTTGAGACCATAAAGATGCGATGTCAATTAGAAGAAAACAGAGTGATGTGTTCATTTATGACTGCGGCTGTACATTGCTTGCAGCCACAAGAATTAGGTGCTCTCTTTCCCTAAATTAGGCACCTTCTCAAAACTGCTACGAAATCCACCGCAGGTTTTCCTCCTTTTTATATGCTTTAACATCCGGCATCCGCCTTCTCTTATTGATGCACTTCTCCCGACCACCCTGGCGCGTCTGAGTGCTGAAATTCGAAGCAGTGTCTGAAGCTGCCAAGAAGCCAGTAAGCTGCATCGAGGTCACACGGTTGTTCAAAACCGAAATTTAGTGGCGCTAGATACACCGGCATGACTACGGTCAGCTTGAATTGGCTTTCCGGCATGGCTGAATCTTGTGGTCTGGACATGAGCGAGAAATGCCGACTGCTACACGGAACTTCTTTCTATGTACCATGACCAACACGCCTTACTGAGTGCCTTATTACACCTTATTATTTAGCTACCTACTGCACCTCCCGATCTCCACCTGCGACATGCAGACATTCGGAACCGTGCAAGTCGAACGCCTGAAACCATAACAGTATGTCATCGTCGTGTCACTCCATTTGTCGCCATGATGGCCCCTCTTCTTCCTGGAGGCCATTTTTTTAGCCGCATTAACATTGTTCAGAGCAACAGTCTGCTCTGCCTGGCTGACTACGGACTTTTTTTCACCGCAACTTCCCTTGACCTCAGCGTCCCAAAATAAACCGCCTTCTAGATCTACACCAACTTCTGATGTCGACATAGTGCTCCTACAACAAAACTTACTCGGAGGTTTTAAACAGCGTTTTCTGCTGTCCTGAAGGCCTATTGCTGCATTTTCATTAACGATATTTAGTACCTGGGTGTGCAGTAGCTTGGTTTGGTTTGGTTTGGTTTATGGGGTTTAACGTCCCAAAGCGACTCAGGCTATGAGAGACGCCGTAGTGAAGGGCTCCGGATATTTCGACCACCCGGGGTTCTTTAACGAGCACTGACATCGCACAGTACACGGGCCTGTAGAATTTCGCCTCCATAGAAATTCAACCGCCGCAGCCGGTTTCGAACCCGCGTCTTTCAGGGGTTCGATCCCGGCCACGTAGCCATGCTTGTGATGGGCTGTTGCTCGTGCATATAAAATTTTACGGCCGCATAAACTTTTTGGGTGGTGTGCTACTCCCCTAGACACTTTATTTGCAAACATGGTACGGCAAACAATCAAACTCGAGTCGTTTTGTCGCTAAATCTGAGTCATATGTCTTGAAACTTCAAAGCAGCAAGCGAGAACCGTGAAGCCTAAGCGGCGGCGCTGCGGCACAGCGCTCTAACTCTTGTAGTTACATACAGCTCACAAAAAAGTACAACATTGATACCTATTGGACAAGGTGATGCGGATATGAGTCAGTATATTAGTGCATATTCAAGAAAACTTTGCGCAGAATAACACAATACGCAGGGAGAAACACGTACTCACACACGAGCGCAAACTGGCAACTGTATTCTCGGAAACGACACATCGCCTTAAAGGTGCACCGAAGAGGAATCAGAACTCGTCTTTCTGCCGCGGGAACTCGATCTACACGTTCCGAACATTCTTAGAAACTTCGACTTATTTCCCTGTGTGGTTGATTTGCCTAATTAAATTGAATTAACGTCCGGCTCCCGCCTTTATTTTTTGAATACTCCCTGTACGGTGGGCGGAGTCGACCATCGCGTGAAATGGCTTTCAGCCAGCTCCGTGGAGTCTTTGCTTTCGTTTTTTTTTAGATTTCCTTGAAAAAATAGTTTCATTCGCAGATAATATAGCCGCAAAATAAGCCCGCATAAATAAAAACACGCGCGGGCTATTTGCTTTTACAGATTACTACGTATTACTCCGCCGATGGCAGAGCGGCAAGCCGCCCGGGACTGGGTGAAAGGCACTCAACGCGTTGGTCGACTCCGCCCACCGTACGGGGGAGAATTAAAAAAACAAAGGCGGGAGCCGGACGTTAATTCGATTTAATTACTGAAATTGGCCACACACGGCAATAAATCGAAGTTTCTAAGAATGCCCTGAACGTGTAGATTGAGTTCCCGCGGCAAAAACACGAGTTCAGATTCCTCTTCACTGCACCTTTAAGAAGCAGAAAGGGGGCAAGCGTAGAATTTAAAGTGCAACACGTGTGGGAGCACATTGTTACAGCAAATATAGCATCAGTGATAGGCACAAGACAATTCAGCGGAAATGCGCAGAAAGCATGAACAAGAAAGCGGGTTATCGGTCGCGAAGAAAATAAAGTTCTTTTTTTTTAGAAGGGCTACCGATGCCTTACTCACGCAGCCTTCAGTAATAGATATCTCGAGGGCCTCCACAATTTCCCGGGCCAGCCTATCGGAAGCTCTCCCGATAACCACCGTAGAACGGAGGAGAGGGCGGCACTGGTGTTTCTTCTTCTTATTCCTGTCTGCGTAGTGTTTGCATTTAAGGCAATGAAATGACAGGTTCGAGCCCCCATTTGAGCCCAGGAAATTCTCTGAGCCTGTCATTTAGACAGCGCCATGTCTGGCCTATGTACACAGACCCACAATTGAATGGAACCTTATACACCACACCAGCAGTGCAGGGCACAAACTGAGATTGGTGGTTCGTGACACATTTATTCTTTTTTTGCACTTTTACCCTGGCACCTGCTGGTCATGGCGCACAGTCGGGACAGTTTCAAATGGACTGTAAAAACAACATCAACTCCGAACTTATTAGCCACCCTTCTGACATTGTGTGATAGCTTGTGCACATATGGAAAGACTTGAAAAGGCCCTTTTTTCTCTTTCCAGCGTGAGGTGAGGAACATCGACGGCCCTCTCAAGTTTTCTGAATTGTCTAAGCAGTGACTCCGCTACAGAAACTAATACTGAACTCGGGAATCCAGCTCGCTCCAAACGTTCAACCTGGTGGTAAAAACTGGATTTGATCCTGTGCGTGCACGACTTCGAAAGGGCTGACCTTAGGCAAGAAGACGCAATGCCACGTTTTACAAGCTTGGAATGAGATGAGTCAGATGGTAACATAGCTTTTTTCATACGCATAATGTAAGCCCAACAAAGGTGTTTGTCATAAGTAAAAAAACAATTTTAGGTCTAAAATTTGTAGACAGTTGTCCTGTCGTAGTTCAAGGGTAAAATTCAGAGTCATGGAGCAAGCAAAAAACTTCCCCAAAACTGAGTCAGCAACCGTAGAAACATCATAGTTCAAATATAGTTGTAGAAGGACTAGAAAATCGTCAAGGTATCTGAAAATACCCACAAAGCTATGGTTGTCAATATCGGTCTTCAAGTCTTGGTCAAATTTAGCTAAAAATATCTCGCATAAAACAGGCGCGACACGCGACCCGATACATCTCCCGCGTTTTTGAACATAGCACCCATAGAGTTTCTTACTAGTATTACCTAGAGGGAAAGCTGGCGGCGCTGCGCGTCAGCAACCATGGACGCTCAAAGCCTCATGGGGAGGTGAGCTACTTGTTGCGAGACTGTTCTAGTTTTTCAGGAACACGGAGTGTCATTACTAAGATGTTTCATTCCAAAAACGCTGTTCGTGTGTGCGCAGACGACTTTCGCGCGAACGCAGTGTGCAAAAGCCATAGTAGTGAAAACGCGACGACACACGACGCCAATTAAAGGTTTCACTTTTCCGAAATGCCATTAAAAAACCTCTTAAAGTATCTAAGCAACAACATTTTTTTTAAAACATATTTACTTTTAAAAATTCGCCTGTTAATTACAAAATATTAGTTTTTTTAGTGTTCATCACTTGGCCAATAGGAAAGCTAGTCATCTCTTATTTTCGGGAAACTTTGCACTTAAATGCTTTTCTGCTCGTTTGTTGAAATCATTAGACAAGATATTGAATGTTAGGACATTCGTAGTTATCGAACAGCTTTATTTTTGCGTTATTTTGTGGCCAAAAGTTGTAGTTCTGCAGTCGGTAGCTCACCGCCCCATGATGCTTTGAGCGCCCATGGTGGCTGAAGTGGTCTCGAGGGGTCTCCATGCAAACTCCCATAGACGGGTTGCCAGCTTTCCCTCTAGGTAATAGTAAGAAATTCTATGATAGCACCCATTCTCGAAACTAACTACCATCGAATTAAAATATAGGATCAATAGCTCTAAAAAGCGCTCGTGTGTGTGTGTATGTGTTTCTCCCTCCGTCTTGTGTTATTCTGCGCAGTTTTCTTCAAAATGTCGCTGCACCAACTGGCCCAACGTTCTGCTCTACTAAGTATATTAGCTTTGCAAACACCACGTTAAATTTGAAGGAAAGTTAGCTCATTCTGCTCTTGACCACAGGGAATAAACTAAACCATGGCTCTGTAGAACAGGGCGAAGCGAGCTTTGAGCGATTTCTTCCTAGATCGCCTATCGCTCGAGCTGGGCACCGCCACATTCGGCTTTGTTTCCTAATTAGTCATCCAAAAAAAACTACTCCTTTTCTTTCCGACTTATTGAAAGATAATTTAACAATTTGAGAGCACATTGGAATTCTTTTCAAAATTTTTTTTAGAACGCGCTACTTATTCTGCCCAGAAATTGAATGCGAATAGATTCTATTCTCTCTTAGAAGTTTTTACATTTTCGTAAAAACCATATTACAGTGTTTTAGCTCACCACTGTCATTGTATAATACAGTTGCATCCTTTGAGCCGCCCATGCTAGCTAGCTCTTGTGTCTCTGCTTTATTCGTGAAAATAAATGAACGCGTAGCGGGCACGGCAAGGAGTACCACGGTAATCACTGCGCACATGAAAGCCAGTGCACACACAAGGAAACGCTGGAACACTGCACAAGCGCGCAAGCATGATAACTAGAGAGTTACCAATGTAACAAGGTGCCCTGTTCCGAAATCTCGCTTTCTGGTGGCACAACGTGATAAAATATACTGTAAACACTCTTCCTTCGTAGCAGTGGGTACCTGATTGTACAAAAAGCTCTATGTACCTACGACTAAAATAATGATAAGAAAAAAATTCTCTCCAAGTTATTCCTAAAGGCACTTCTTTGGGTGGTTCTCAGGGTTCTCCCAGTTACGAACTACTCTGTATAAGTTATCTATTGCCCTTACTCCTCAGTGTATTGAAAAACCAATATTTACTGTTAGTTGGCTAATGATACAAAAACTGTTGATTGTCCACGCGCATGTAAATTTATTTCCTTAGAATGATTCATAGGAAAACATCGCTTCTCACTACAGACATGTATCACATAGTACAGCCCGTAGTAAAATTATAAGTTTAACTGGGCGCCAGTATAAATTTAAAAACTATCCATGGAATTAAATTTACGGGCTAATAAGGTAAGCTATCGGAGGGAATGACAGCATATAACGTCTGGCAAGTGGAGTAGCAAACCACAATTGAACCCCGTGCCAACAAAAAGAAAGTATGCACATCCTGTGAACAACAGCATTCATTAATTTTTTTATAATTTAAGATGTATTCAGTGTTATTGGTTCCTCGTGCCTTCCTGTGATCAGGAAGTGATCCATTGTTCAACACAGATGATTCCCTGCATATAGATTAGTGTTGAGTAAAAGCCAATGTAACTGGGCTTTCTGTTATAATGCACCTGTTCCATGCTTAGCCTCAGGAAGGTGTACTCCTGTGGCCTGCCCTTTTGAGCTCGCGTTTCTTGGAAAGAATGTGCCACTACATATATTTCTATACAATTCCTGCTTATTGCCTGAAAAGGGGCTGTGCACTCGCACGATCATGCGATCACCGGCCGTACACGCGAAGCAAGATCTGTTCAGTTTATTGCCAGCACCGGCTGTCATTGCACTGGCAGCGAAGCTTCGAGTGGCAATACACACAAGGTTTGAACAGATTTTTTTTTTCATCAAGAACGCCGTTATCATCACGTCGTCTACATTTTAAGGCATGTCAAAACTTGTTGCGGAAGCGTACGACAATAAAAGGGCCACACACTGCACGATTAATAAGAATGCTTTCGCTGAATCGCGACTCAGCTACGGTTACTTTTGCCATGTTTCATGAACCAGTTGTTTCACGGAAGCCGTCAATTTATCTCTTAAAAATAGAGTTTTTGACTTAAAGCGAAGCTCTTTGCGGCATGATAACACCAGCGTTTTCGGACGTGGAAAATGAAGACAAATCATGCTAACTATTAAAGTTATTAACTTAATTCTAATAGTTATATTTTATCTAATATAGCTAGGCCCATGTTTGCAATTGGAGATTTGTTGCCGGCTCTAAGTAATAGCTTTTTCTATTCTTCATAATTTTCGAAGACACGATTACTCGATTACTCTCGCCACTGTGGCTCGAACGCTTTGGGCCATTTCTGGCGTATTTTGAAAAACCCGGTCGGAGGGGAGGGGGGGGGGGGGGGGCGTGCAAAGCGACGCCACAAAATCGCGACATTCTGTAACGCACGCGGGGCGTGACATTCTCTGCTCCGCCCGCGCTGGAGCAGTGAAATGGCGAGAAGCACGAAGCACGGCAGCACGGGTGGGGCTGAGATTGTCACGAGGTACGTACGTCACAGAGTTTCACGATTTGATTGACGTCGCTTTGCAACCTCCCGCAAGAACACGGTTTTCGAAGGGCGTGAGAACTGGCCCAATTTAGATGATCCACAGAGACGATGGTAAACCAGTTTACAAAATTCTAAAACTCATATGACTATTACTAATGGGTATCTCCCAATCTCTACTAGCAACCAGGTGCCTAATGGTGTTAACCAAAAAGTTAACTATTAGGAATTAAATAATCTTTATAGTAGTTAGCACGATTCGCCTGCTTTTTCACGTCCACCAATACTGCTATTTCTATGCCGCAAAAGGCTTCTCTTTGCAACAAAAACCCGATTGTTAAAAATTAGTGGCCGGCTTCTCTGAACCACCATGTAGACGTACCGCATTCGACAGGATGCTTAAATTGTAGCCACGGTCAACGCTGCCACATCATCTAGGCTCAGCCATGCGGGTGGCTGAAGTGTCGGCGGGTGAACACTAGCTGGTTGGCACATCCTTTTTGTTTGTAGGTATTTTGTATTCCTCCATGCTTCTTGTCAGGCGGAAAAGAAGAAAAAAATTGGCTGAGGTTTAGCTCTGGTTAAACCGGGCAAGTTGCGTAAGCAGCGTGAAGCCTGGTGGAGCATGGCTGAAACGGTTGCTATGGCAACGGCGCTCCATCTGTTTCACCTCGCTGCGGCTTAAGGTCGACCGTGGGCACCACCGGGAGCTACGCGACGGCTCGTAAACTGCCGCAGGATTGTTGTTTTTATTTTTATTTTTTCATATTTTATTTTGTTTTAATTTTATTTTTATTTCTGTTTATTCTCTTATTTTTTGTTTGTTATTTTTGTTCCTTTTGTTACTTTTTATTTTTTTCCTTATGGTAATTTTTTATTTATTTCATTCTATTAATGAGACTCATGCATTCACTAGATGAAAGTTTATTCATGCTCTAACCCTGAGCTTTTGTGCCGGAGTGGTAGCGTCTCCGCCTCTAATGCCAAAGGCCCTAGTTCGATTCCCAGCCTCGACATATTTTTTTTGTAAGTAGTAGCGGCCCTGCCGCCTGGTGGAGCGCGGTTGAAACGGTTGCTATGGCAACGGCGCTCCATCTGTTTGACCTCGCTGCGGCTGAAGGTAAACCGTGGTCACCGCCGGGAGCTACGCGATGGCTTGAAACCTGGCGCAGTATTGCTTACGCAATAAAAGTTGTCGGTGTTGTAGTGAGGAGTACGCCTGGCTCCTAAGTGAGAAGACAGTGTTTATAAACTTGATTTTTCCTTTCAGATGTTCCTGTTTGGATGAACGGCTGCGCCTACTACATTGCTTGCTTCGGGCGAACACTTGCGTCCTAAGGAATGTTTTGTAGTTTACTAACGGTTAACCCCTCGCAAGGAAAGAAAATTGATCGAAGGGGCTGAAAATCGCCCCAGTAAAAAAAAAACTCTGTAGCTGGATTTACTTCAATGTCGCTTCATTTAGCAATTCAACAGTGACAGGCGTAAAAGAGGGCTATGTAAGGCTAGGAATGCTTAATGAAGCCCTCCCGGTGATCTCCTAAGAAACAATTTGCTTTTGACGAGGCATACATTAAGTACGTTCTCACACGGAAAAATGAACAACGCGTTGGTCTCTTTCTTAGAGCCTTGTTTTCTTTTAAAGAACCAGCAAAACTGCCACTTCATCATATCAATCTTTAATGCCATGCATTCTGTGTGCCTCTATCACTCCCTACGCTGTGAACAAGGCGATTAGAGATTTTTCAGCGACAGAAAACGAACTGGCACGATAAGATATAGCACTGTTCCCAGAAGGATGCGGGCCTAAATCCGGATGTGTATCTGAACATTGTACCTAAGTTCTCAATGTTCTGGGCTGTTGTTTTCTCTGGCACACGGATTACCATTTGCGAACGGATATGCTGAAGCCAAAAACTAGAGTAACCTTTTAAAAATCTTGAAGTGACCTAACAGTAAAAAGAAACAATGCACGTGGACCTTCAACGGAAACCCGATCCGTGGCAATGCACTCTATGCGCTCTTCCGACTAAACGGAAGCCACGCGCCGGTCCTGCTTTGCACCTGTTAAGCACCTGTGCCAAAACAAATAGAACTTTGTGGCCGCTGACATCGAAGCTGACTGCACGTGGAGCGCAAACTGGAATCACCTGACGGGCGACGTGGTGTTTAGTAGTCTGCAATTCTTGAGAAGTTAGACTCACAGTCTTATGAAAATCTTGAGCATGTAGCGCGCCTCGGCAAGAGGACGGCTTACAGCCACCACAAAAGTGTCAGAAAGCATGCTCAGCAAGCAAATATTTATTGATGTCATCCCACCCTCCCGAACGAAGGGTTGTATATTAAAGGCTGTGAAGAACCTTCTATTTCCGCCCTCGGTTAGTTACAGCGAGTGCATGCATGCAAGTTGCCCGATTTTCTTTTTCACGGCGCTTGGACCCCACCGCGGTGGCTCAGTGGTTACGGCTATCGGCTGCTGGCCCGAAAGACGCGGGTTCGATCCCGGCCGCGGCGGCTGAATTTCGATCAAGGCGAAATTCTAGAGGTCCGTGTTCTGTGCGATTTCAGTGCACGTGAAAGAACTCCAGGTGACCGAAATTTCCGGAGCCCTCCACTACGGCCTCCCTCATAACCTGTGTCGCTTTGGGACGTTAAACCCGAATAAACCAAATAAACCAATCTTTCATGGCGCTTGGGGTTTTTGCTGTTTCTTGAAAACTGAGTTCGTCAGCACACTCATGTTTATTTTAAATGGGCAATGTGAAATACATCTTTTTCGTAGTCAGAATAAAGCCAGGTTTGCGCGCTAATACTAACACTTCTTTATGAGTTCCGAACTGCATCGACGACCGGTATGAACATCAGTCATAGTGTATGAAAACCGCACTTATGTTAGTGAATAGAAACAGCAGGAAAAGTATCCGGTTGTAACAAGACACACAGGAACACGCTTTCCACTTTATTGTTCGATTTCTGAGATTAATACTGTTCGATAGTCTTTCCTAACGGAAATATGATAACGGTCGACAAACGACAATGACCTGCGATCTGTAAACAAGACAATGTGACATCCTGTTCACAGGCTACACTTTGATACTACATAAAGAAGCGGCTGGCTCAATTTCAATTAAGCGAGCTGCCTTTTTGAAAGGGAAGAAAAAACTGGGGTGAGTATTTCCATTTCTCTCCTGTATATCCCTTCAGTAAGCCTGAAATAAACATAGCGCAGCGATACGATACCATCGCACTAAATATTTGCCTCTAACAAAGAGTTGTAATGAATTACCTGTTTTGCGCCGGAGGTTAAAGAAACTGCTCCTGTTGTCAGCAGGCATTTTTGTGCAACCTCCTGGAGCTTCGTGATGGAGTTGGATCAGCTTTCATATTCAACAATTTCCGAAAATTTCAATGCGCCGGTTACTGTTCACAAAAGGTGCGAGTTGAAACAAAAAAAACCATTGGTCTTCCGACATTAATTTCCAACCAACCCAACGACATAAGGGTATTTCAGCGCCAGAAACGCTTGTCGTAGGATCGCCAATTTTGGTTTGTTAGTATTGCACTACCACTCAATTTGCGGCTTAACTGGTTATGTCGAAATTTGAAAATTGTTGTTCAGGCAGCAAAAACCGCAAGGCTATGACAAATATTCATTTTCCCCAGAGAACATTTTCTAGCACAAAGAATAACGCCATTATGGTGGACGGAAGCAATTGTTTTTGTTCAGATCTTTGCATAAGCTATTCCATTTTTTTATTGCATAATCTCTGTCTTGCACAGCATGTTTGCTGGTATCAGCGTTCAAGGCAAGTAAAAAAATAACCTACCAGAGTAGGAAACCGATAAAGCTTTTGCTCAAGAAAACGAATCTAGAAAATACGGAATCCGGAATGCAGAAAAAATACATTTTTGCAGAAGCGTATTTTCATGCTTCATTTACTCCTCTGCTTGAAGCAACGTCCAGAAACAGCTTTAAGCTGTCATGAGAAACTCATTTCAAATCAGGAGTTCAGCCTTAACAGCTGTAGTTTCTCTGAACTGAAACGAAAGAACGAATCCTACCTCCTCCTTAAGTTAGGAAATTTTCAGGCCCGCGTAATTTTCACGCTGCATCCTTTTTTTGCCTGGTCTCCGTAATTTATCTTACTACTGCTGCACCCATATTATTTGTATTTCTTGCGAAATACACCTTACATCAGATCAAAGCGTCACTATAGGTCAGATTTTATGTACTGCATGGTACTGTCAGAAGAAAAACATTTTCGGAAACGAGAGATTCATTTTCCTGCAATGCGAAGTGCTATGAATAGACATGCGGCAGCCAAGTACACAAAACAGTTTTGCGTCAGGTAAAAAAGTCATTGTTCCTGATGAATGCTATCTGTTAGCTTGGAAAGTAGAATGCCCTGTACCGTTCACGACCTGTGACTTCAGAATGAGAAATGCAAAACTTAACATCTGGGCCGATCCTGGAAAAAGTATTTAGGCCAGTGGTTTCGAGCCCGACATAATAAATTTGAAACAGCTGATAGCTAGCATCTCTGAGCCTTGCAGTCTATACTGGTTCAGTCGTACAAGTCGCATTTTCTGTACAGCTAACCTTACACAAAAAAGGCAGTTTTTTAAATATTTATATTCTAGGCGGTCTCCCGCGACTGCCGAATGCAGCTGCACCTTAATTTATTTATTTATTTATTTATTTACTTGTGATACCCTCAGGGTACAGAGTACATTTCAGAGGGGAATGCCTTGCTTGATACTTCAAAAGTATATAGTGGCTGCCTTTGGATATGATGAAAGGTTGTAGTGCTTTCCTCTTACACAGAACAGTTTTTCAAGATACTTATGTTTTAAGTAATTTTTCAGCGATTGAAAATATATTTAGAACAGGCGTTGTCGATTTTGCCGACGTTGCCGGAAAGGCCGAACATTATCACATTAGCTTAATCCTATCGCACGCTTAAGATCTCTAAGCCAATGCGTCCGCACCCAGATGTACTTCGCGCCGTAGCCGGCTGGCTTAACGATGAAGGACACTGAAAAATAAATTCTCGGATTGAACCCTCACTTCCACGGCTACCACCCCCACTACCAAAAAAAAAAGCGAATGTTTTCGTCATGCGTCACATGAGGACAAAACACAGGAATTGGGCGCCCATCTAGAATTGCTGCTAATAATTACTGCTCGCTGCTATGGAATGTGAAAGTTGTGAAGCATCAACAGCTCTTATCACAATTCATCCCAAAGACCAACTTGAAGGGCAAGGAAAAGTAATGCACGCGGCAGTGAACGGCATTTTCATGAAACAGTTTATCGAACTACCAGAGAGCTATAAGCCCCTTCCGCATTTTCTCCATCAAGATGGCTCCGCTGATATATGGCAGACGTTTTCCTAACTCAAAGCGACCACAACGAAGAGTGTTCCAGTAGACAGATGCATGAAAAACCGAGGGTGATAAGTTTTTAAAATATCGACAACTAATGATTTCAATGGTGGACAGATCCTCATATTAAGCCCTGAATGACTCAAGATAGTTTGCTGAACACTGCGATGATGTGATTTAGCCTTGCATCTTTTTGTATCCTTCCCCGTTCTACGAGCTCTCAGACTTCGATCAATGTTTATACGATAAAGAATCTCCACACCCGCGTATTATACTTAGTAGTTAGAGGAGACTGAGAGGTCTGTATTGTGTGAGCAAAACCTTATGGCGATAGCAGCTTTGTGGACATGGATTGAGTGTATCGTCTCACTGCTGCTTTTCCGATCCTTGAACCATACACAATAAATAAATGCTGGATTCGTAGTAGTATTTATATAGATTACGAGAAGGAATTCCAGGGCTATATTGCAGCAGTAGAGGAAAACACGCACAGACGTTTGATCCGCTTCAAGCACGGATCGCTAGCTGTTTTATTAGTGCTAGTGGGCTCCAAACCAAACTATAGTCAAAGTTTTGTTCCAAAGGCTAACGATGGGGCAGCTTCGAAGAAATTTGTCCTCGCGAATATTTCTTTTTTTTTACTTGTTATTTTCAGAGCTGCTTGCCTTGTGAACAAGCAATACAACTACTCCAATGTCAGCCACCATTTTCTATATGGTTTATCTCGCACGCCGGGACCGCTAGTCCCTCCTAGCAAAATTCTTGCCCTCGCTGAGCCAATTTCATCGATCTATTGGGATCATGTCGGTGCGGGAAAGAAATTTATTTTTACGTTTGCTTGATTGTCCACCCAACCAATGTAATCATGTCGCCGTTATAAGCCTTCCACCTACTGTGTAGTACCACAACAGTCTGGCATTACAGGCCGCGTCCCACTCGTAGCTGGCACTTTTTCGTAGCAAAAAAGCGACTTTAGGAGACAGTAAGCCCTACAGAAGCAAAAGCCAGTCCATTATACAGTGCTCGCTTCTTCATGCTGTAAGTTAAAATACGCTGATAATGCACACGGCCGCCGACCACAGGCGACGATAATGGAGTGCTCTCCCCTCCGTCGGTACCTCATTTCAACCGGTAAATTTGATGGCGGAACAAGATTTGTAAACGCTAATTCTTATTTTAACCAAACCTTAATTGGTAAAGAAAACAATATAGACATTTATTAACTTACTACAAATTCTGTATGCAAGGCACGCATCGTTTTCTTAATTAAATAAAAAACATGGTCTCGGTAAGTACATAATAAACACAAAAGATTTAAACACTTCTACAGCACCAAACTTAGCCGAAAGAAAACGTACAGGCCATTAAACAAAGTTATGCGGCATTTCTGTGTCAGCATTTTTTTATATTCACCTTCTCACTTTTACTATTCGCCTTTTAGTTGCCTTTTCCTGATTTTGCGTCCAGCCGGGGGCTCAGTTTCTATAAACGTACTCACCCCATTTCCGCTAGCACGCCTCCAATGGCTGAAAAGGTGGCAGTTGCGATGAGAGCGCTAGTCTTCGTTTACAATGAAGCGGACCTCACCATCTCCAATTTTCCCCCTTTTTTTTCTTATTCCTTCTCGCATTATTTCTTAACGTCCACAACGTTAAGCTTTCGCGGAAAACTGATTATTGTGCTGACGTAGTAAAACGTGCTAGAAAACACACAGCATGGTTCTTGAAACTGCGCATTCCAGATCACGACTTTTGTTGGAGCAAGACAACCGACAATGATTAGCCTGGATGGACTGGCCTTCTTTACACTGCTTTGTGCAGTCGCTCTTGGTGATGACCTCACCAAGAATTTTTACCTGGTAAGATGTGCATGAATAAAGGAGCATTCTTTGTCATGCAACGTAACTACGCAGTTTCCAAATGCTCTCAGCGCGTCACATGGACTTGAATATTTTCGTAGTTATAGTTAAACCATCTCTGAAAGCACCTGCTTTCTGTGCTATTTAAACACGTGTGTTGGTGATGCTAAAGCCATGTTGAGATTTACGATGTTGCTCAGCAGATGATGGTATGTTTTGTCAATAGAGTAAAGAAGTAGTTGCTCATTCAAAATAAATAAACTAGGAGATAATGTTGTGGAGGATTTAAGGCCCAAAGCTGGGCTAGTTGGTGTTTGGATTGAGAGGACATAGTAGTAGCGCTAAAAAACAGAGACGACATTGTAGAAGAAGACATCAGAGACGGTAGATATCAACTGACTTTATTCCCAAAAAATTCCAATGAAAATTTTCATGTTTCAGGAGACGATGAAATCACACGTTATAATTTCTTTTATGTTCGGATTCATTTCTTTTTGCTGAAAGCAAAATGCACCAAATAACAAATGAACCAACGAAATCCATCCTAGAGTGCCGCGACAGCACAGCGCTATAGATTAAATAGATGCACGGATTGCGCACTTACCTTGCCATCTGATGCTGCGAATGTGACAGTGCGATAAAAGGGGAGGATACTTTGAGGAGAAATTTAATATTCTTCCTATTGGCCTGCTCGTGTACAGTTCGGTAGACACCGGACCCAACGCTTCATGTCTGTTGAATGAAGGCTGAGACGCAAAGCTGCGTATATTTGGAATTCAGTTTGTGTATCTACACTAGATCGCATAATGCGAATTACCAAAATTATTAGGTAGGCAACAACTCCCATCACAAAGATTCCAAATGGTGAATTTACTGAATTCTTCGTTAGAATACGAGCTTTATTTCTGGCACTGACCTCTAACAGTGAATGTAAACAGTGAATGCGGCAAGCATGTCCGGCGGATGTTTGGCTCAGGGGCTCGAAAAAAAAATCTGTAGAAGGCAGAAATCTTTTAGACGCGTCAGTTTCCCATACCAAGTGCTCAAGAAGTCGCACATTCAGAGGAAGTGGAGTTGGCAGCTTATTTTTGCACTCTATTAGGAATAAGAAACAGCTCATATTATGGTTTATTGCTAGGACGGGACTTTCTCAGTACTAACGAAAAATTAACATCCTGCTAATACTTGCGTGCGCTGTTTTATACCTTCTTGGTTATAGGCGCACACGATTCCACCTAAGTTTCATTTTATGCAACATTTTAAAGTCGCTTCACGAAGATAAAATAAACTTAATTCTAGTAAGGTGATGGCGCTGCTCTTATGAACATGGTGCAACGGCTGTTCAAGCTTAATTTATTTCCAGAACGCTTCACTACATTTCAGCTTTGGGGAAGCACAAACTTGATTAAATATTCTGTATCATTACTAATTTTCAGATTTCGAGAATATTTTTATGTGAAGGCAGTATGCTTTGACATGGTGCTTATTGCATGATAATTTCAGTTGTATATATTCATGAAATACTAACGATGTTCGTAGAAATGGCCGAGATGTTGGCGATTTACTGACCGACGTTTATATATCAATTTGAATATGTAACACGCATACTGATCTAAGAAGTGACGGCAAAAGCTTATTTAGAAGCTACAGCATAGAAGAAAATAAAGGGTACTTCTACAGATGGCTCCTCAGCTTTTCGACGTGCGCACTCTGCACGATTAAAAGAATGTTTCGTTTTATCTTCACAGGAATCGCAGTACAGACCTGTTCTCATGTACGAATGCTACCGGACGGGTGTCACCCTTGAACCCGAGGACGCGGTGAACTTCACCATTCTCTGGGACGGCACTGAGCCAGGCAACGACAAAGCAGTGGCCACGACGTGGTACGCACCAAACGGCACACAGGATCAGTACACCGAGTAAGCCTGCTCTCTCTTTCAAGTTGCTTTGTTGTATCGAGTTTCCTTGGAACATAAAAGAAATCTCCACCGTTTTATAGCAACTCTTATGTGTACCAAAAAGGAAGAAAGGATGCCCAGGGACTAGCCCAGGAACTAGAATAGATTAGAATGGTAGTAATTGTGGTCATGATAAGCTCGGGGTAGTGTCAGAGCTTCAGTAGTAATAGCGGCTTCTGGGCTTCTCTTGTGAGCGAATGTGTCCGCGTTCTTTTCGCTTCTATGCGCCCTTCCATTTCCCTGCGATCGCATGTAGATGTACGCTGAGATTTAGAAATAAGCTGACCGCAGCCTGCTCAGGACAAGGTTAATTGGAGAGAAACAGGAGAGGTCTTCGCCTGCAGTGGACTTGGTTAGATTGCTGCGGCTGATGATGATTATAGACTCAGAATATCTTTATTTTGGAACGAGATATACCAAGATGCAGTATAATATTTCAAAATGTAAGTCAAGAAATTAAACCCATTTTTACAGTGAATGGAGATTTTTTACACGCAAATCCATGCAAACTTTTATCGTACAGGGATTACATCGGGAGCCTCAGTATTGTGTACTCAGTACATGGATGCCATTACAGATGTCACACATGGCTAGAATGGGACTACTAGGGTTTGACAGCGCAAATGAATGTGGTGCACTCAAGCTCATCAACCTGAAACGTAACTGCGCCTCCGCAAATAGAATACTTTCTGTGCGAACTCCTGCTTCGACCTCCCCTTTTGCTACAGAGACGTGCTAAGAACAGTTGTTTAAAATGAGTGAAGTACTGCTGGATGCATGGCTGCGATAGCGCAGCAATGTCTTTTAGTCCACCCCGTATCTTTATTCCAGCTTGCGCAGTTATCATAAATGCAGTTATGATATGCAGTTATCGATGCGCAGTTACCAGATTTCATTTTTGATGTTACCATTAACAATAAAGTGCCGAGTGGTTTCTAGTGTGGAGAAAAAGCTGCACATGCAGCATTCTTTAGAGTTTGCATAGAAGTTGAAGATAAGAGATAAACGGAAAAAAATGCGCAATATGGATGAAATGGTGAGAGATAAATGGCAGGTGCATCATTTAAGAAGCTTTAAGCTGCAAATCTACGTCATCAAGCGCCTCTTATGCAAGATTTAATGTAGCTTTCGATGCATCGGCGTCATCAAGCTAGGTTTTATTTTTGTACATTCATATTTTATATGTGCCTCTGAAAACGCTGAAGGGGTGCAGGTGTTAGTTCTCTTTCTCTTTCGTTTATAGGTCTATATCAATTATATATCTGTATCAATTATAGGTCTATATCAATTATAGTTAAAGATACCGATCGTAACACTGTATCAGCAGCACCACACTCTATTCAAAAGCATTACTTTGTTCACATCTTCATTGAGTCGGGTATGCTGTCATGGCGAGTCTCGCCAGGTGCTCGTGAAAAGCGGTCATTGGAATGCACACGACTAATTAAATACTGTCCGCCCACAATTCATGGTTACAAAAGTTGTTGGAGCTTTAGTCCGCGTAATAGTAGTTTATTGTGTTCCACTCACTGCAACCAAGTTCACTTAAAGAACAGCAGAATTGTTGGTCAGATGCTAGATGCGTGAAGGTGGTGGAATTTCTATCAATGGTTCAGCGCAAAAAAAATATAAACGTGAATCTCACCTTGCCACGACCATTTGGTAGTATGCGATGAAATATCAAGAAAGTTTACCCTCACATTGGTGACAACTATAGAGTGATATTGCGAAGAAAGCATGTATAGGCCCCCCACTGTTCAGGGAGTCACATATTGCTGCGTCATTGTTTGAAGCTGCTTGAATGCAAACAAGCCTATAAAGTCTTTGAAACACTATGTTTATGACTTTTAAGCACTACGTTTAGTTGCTTTAATTTTTTCTTCACTCCCAGAGGCACATTTAACTTCGAGTACGACGAGGCAACGTCTTCAATTGAAATAACATCAACTGGTAAGTAAATGTAGGAAATTTTCCCACACACGTTTTTGGGGCTGTTTTCTGATAAAAAACTATAAGGATCTAGTTTCCTAACTTGAAATTTCTGAGGAAGCTCCAGTTTAAAGGCTGGGTGAAGTCAATCCGAGGGTATTGTGTCATTCTTTGTGAAAATATTGCCGCGAATCTTTGTAGAGTTTGTTTGTTGTGTTTATTTGTTCATGCTTCAAGGCTGCCGGCACGCCGCTTTATCGCTTCGGTTGTGATGCAAGACGCGCCTAGAATTATCTCGATGGATCGCATCCGGACGGAGCCGATTCTAGTTTGTGCCAGAATGTTCTAGTAACTTCTAAAGCTTTATCTCGAAGGTTCGCTATCAGCTTTAAAAAGAGCACGGCCGTCAGCGGCGGTCATTCTGTTGGACGACCGCCGAGCATGCTTGTTGCTACGCCGCCGCCGAGTGATTCAGTGCTTTGCGGGCGCAAGTCAGCCCGAATAAAGAGTTTCGTTTGGAAGACGTTCTCGCTCTTTTCCTGTTCGCCGGACTGCAGTCACCACTACGTAACATTTGGTGGAGGTGCTGGGTCTCGATCCCAGTACCTCTCGCCATGTCGTGTTTATTTTTGCACAATCCATTTTTGATTGTTGATAGCCGCATTATTTTCTATAGCATCGAGGCGATGCTTCTTTGAGAGGGGAGTAATGCCACGAATCTTTGTAGAGTGTGTTTGTTGTGTTTATTTGTACATGCTTCAAGGCTTCCGGCACGCCACTTTATCGCTTCGTTTGTGACGCAAGACGCGCCTAGAATTATCTCGATGGATCGCATCCGGACGGAGCCGATTCTAGTTTGTGCTAGAATGTTCTAGTAACTTCTAAAGCTTTATCTCGAAGGTTCGCTCTCAGCTTTAAAAAGAGCACGGCCGTCAGCGGCGGTCATTCTGCTCGACGACCGCCGAGCACGCTTGTTGCTGACGCCGCCGCCGTGTGATTCCGTTCTTTGAGGGCGCAAGTCAGCCCGAATAAAGAGTTTGGTTTGGAAGACATTCTCGCTATTTTCCTGTTCGCCGGACTGCAGTCACCACTACGTGACAATATCATTCGCTATGAAGCGCTCAGCCTGCTCAGTATAGAATATCTGAGAACATAAAGTTATTAATGCATATAAATTTATTGATGTAAGGATAATTATAGAGGGGACCATCTTCCCTATTTGGCAGATAAAGAAAGATGTGTTAACAGCGCTTCATATATTATTACACACATTTTTTTGGTTATTGTGCCGAGTTTCTTTCATGTCTTATTCAGCAGAATTATTAAGCAATTCGTCCGTCTTTTTATGTGCACTTGTATCCTATCTTTCCTCACAGCGTGAGTTGTGCTCAGAGCATTGCGTGTACATGTGGACGAAAATGAGAAGACATTGATGTTTGCTTGAGTGGTAGTTACTTTTATTTGCGTTTAGTTCTTACCACTAACGCCAAGGGGGCGCCCGGCAATTAAGGACCTCAGATGAGACGTGCATTAGAAGGATTAAGAAGATGGACCAGGAGATTTTATTTTTTAATGGGAAGCAGATAAAAAGTTAGAAAAAAGGAATCACTGGTATTTCTTGCCCGAGAAAGAATTTCGAACTTCATGGTACTGTATTCATAATTCATAAAGTAGTCTTTTGTTTCATTTACAGGCTGCATGCACGCTTTAGAGAGCAAGCCTTGTGATCTCTTGTGGGAATTTAACTATAAGGCCCTAATTAAGCCAGGCATTTCAGTCAACCAACAGGCTCGCAATGCCTAGGATCCTAGAATTGTAGAAAAGAAGAAAACAGCCCCATGACTATGAATACTGTGACTCGTGAACGATGGGAAAATTTCTGCATGAGAATCGAATTTACGAGCGAAATAATTTAAAGGGTCACCTAAATACATTACGTGATCGCAATATTATAGCATTAGAAGCCGTCGAGTTCTTTCGGAAGTGTCGTCACATCCCGTCAGGTCACGTCCCTTCTCTCGAGCCAGTGGGAATTATCCAGTCCGGTGACGCCACCGCGATCCAACCAAGGAGAATTTTATGACCAACGACACAGTCACTTCACACCACATTTTCACTGTTACCGCAATAATGTGTGCTGAGTAAATCTGTCGACTGAGCAACCAAAGAGCGGAACAAAGCACCTCACCAACGCTTCTTGCGGCTCGGGTTTGTGTGATTTCTTCAGCAGTATAAACTAGAAAATAAAAATAAAAATTCCCTGTGGCTTAGCTTGGTTAAGCCCGGTAATTGCGAAAGCAATATCCGTACGTACGCAATGGTACAGTTGGTAGTGTAGCTGGTGGAGGTGCTTGTGGTTAGACTTGTGGTGATGCATCGGTTATATAATCCAATCCAATCCAATCCAATCCAAACCAATCCCATGCAATCTAATCCAATCTATTACAATCCATTCCAATCCACTCTAATCTAATGTAATCTAGTGTAATGTAATCCAATCAAATGCAATCAAATGCAATGCAATGCAATCCACTCCTATCCAATCCAATGGAATCCAATGTAACCTAATGTAATAGAATCCAATCCAATCTAATGCAATCAATGTGAAATGAAGGTCAATGGTGGTCACCGGCCGCGGCACGAAACGGCGTGAAAGTGCAAGTAGTATTGCTTTCGCAATAATAAATAGTCCACAATAGCATAAGCGGCGTCACGTACCCTGACCAAAGCTCTTATGAAAGAGTGGGTTATGTTGCACGGAACAAAACTTGCGGATCTTTGTAACTGGTCGCTTAATAATTTGCCTTCCATCTGTTGTAAGGTGCAGGAGAGAGAAAATCATGCACAAAACGGGAGGAGTGACACAACCAGAGACGGCTGAGCACCTGCTCTCCTTCATTACTATCCTTCTTTTGCAGCTGTGGAGGAGCATTTTCTTGAGCTCATTAAACCAGTAAACGGCTTATGCTACTACCTGAAAATAAGTAAGTACTCGAGGAAATTGTCAACCTTCACCATATGGGATTAGCACCTTGGAGGGAAGTCTGCAGATAACCGTCTTTGTTATAGAGCCGTTTACTAAGGCTGCTGGCCACACCAGTATTTATAAATATATAGCCTAATTATGGCTTTTGCCCATATTTTCAGGAGTTTATTGGGCTTCAGGGTGCTGTCGGCACCTAAAGGTGGCCGACCAGCAAACTCTGTGGCATGGAAACTGGTGTCTAACGCTGTACTTCTAAGGATGGTACTTGAGGCAAAATAAAACCATCTGAACCTGGTAGAACGAAATAGAGGGCTTCAGATTTTCCCACTATGAGCAAGAAAGCTCTTAAATGCTGCTCCTGATTAGCACCACTGTTAAAAAAGAAAACAGACGAATGCGTGACCGCGCAGCTAACGCGAACATCAATGACGCCGAAGGCTTGTTGTTAGTGCGAGAAAAGCATAGAGCACAGTGATTTCAAATTAGTAAATGATGAGATAGAAAAAGGTGAGACGAAATTTGCTGATATCCCGCGGCATCATTGTGGCAATTTTTGGTCATCGGGAGCGGCGCGGCGAGCAGAATGTTTTGGTATGGAAACTTTGCACAAAAAAAGTGTCTCATAAAGTGTTTCTTTCTTCAAAAAGCTGAAATATCTGCATAGACATTGTTTCTTTTTTAGTTGTAACAGGTTTGGCTAAAGGAAATGAAACAGATTGGTCGGCTTTATGTGTTAGGTTTGCTGAGAAAACAATATTGAATTACTAGTCTGAATCACGCCTCAAAATTTTAGCTAAGGCGTGCTCCTAAGGGATTTTGGCTATCAGTACGGTCTTATACTGCTGCATTCTATTGTTATAAAGATGTTCTATTTGCTTCTGTTCCCACCCCTTTTTCTGATGGAACCTCCTGCACATAATACTCCAGTTGCAGCCTGTCAGGTGGTATATACAAAAAATTTATGAATAAATAAAATGTGACCGTAACAGGCATATAATGTAATAAAAAGTAAGCCTTGAATTCATGTCCGTGCCCCTTAGCCTTAGGCTGCCTCCCTTTCTTACCGCTTTGTGCCTATCTGCCCACACCCGCCACGCTGTCTGAGTGATTTCAGCGCTCGGCAATTATGCCATGTTTCCGTGGCGGATATCCAGCCACGATGGTTGTATTTTTACGGAGGAGATCAGGGTTACGGAAGGGTGCTTTGCGATATCGGTGAGCGTTGAGAGCTCCAACTGACTTGCATTATTATGGGGTTCTGCCTTGTGGATCCCCTCATTACCACGCGTGCACTTTCGGCATATTAAAATCCATATACGTTACCACCTTGCTAAATATCAGCCAATCTTGTTAGAAAATTCAAGAAAATAAAACGCCGAGATATATCTATTTCCCTGGCGGCCCTCGTTTCTAGCGATGTATTTGGGGCGTACAAATACCTCTTACATTATGACATCAAAGTTTACTAAAGGTGAGTTTTTCTTCAGGGCGACTGCCTTTCACAGCAATAAATGCACAGCGCTGTGCTGATTACCATATGTAAACATATACACAAGCGAAGTGCGGGGTTGAATTTCTTTGAAGGTGAAATTCTAGAGGCCCGTGTGCTGTGCGATGTCAGTGCACGTTAAAGAACCCCAGGTGGTCGAAATTTCCGGAGCCCTCCACTACGGCATCTCTCATAGCCTCAGTCGCTTTGGGACGATAAACCCCATAATCCAACCAACCGAAGTGAGGGCCGCGAGGAAAACTCCCAATGTATACGGTGGAAACTTTCTCGTCATCATCGCCAACCATACAACACCCACTGCAGGGCAAATGCCCCTCCCATATGTCTCCAGTTAACCTGGCTTTGCCCCAGCTGTGTCCACCTTACCCCCCAATCTTCCTAATATCATCCACCCATCTAACTTTTTGCCTCCCCTTGTTAAGCTTCCGTTTTCTGGGAAGCAATTCCGTTACCCTTCTGACTTATAGATACGTGCCCTCCTCGCACTAATTTCATCTACTTCGTTACTACTAAGATGTCAATAACTCGAGTTTAATTTCCAACCCACTCCGCTGGCTTCATAAATACTATTTGACTTTCTCATTTGCAGCCATTTCGAGCCAGAATGACCGCGTCGTTTACAAGCTGTACGACGTGGACTCTACCTGCGGAAATGCTGCCGCGACGCTTCGCATCGTCGACCGGCAAGGAGACAAAGGATTTATATTTTCCAGGGACGTTCCTGAGCCAATATACCCCTGCAAGAAGGTTCAGTTCTGCGCGCCGTAGTACATACGAACGGCGCCGAAATCAGAAGAGTCTCTCTTGCCCTCGGCAGGAAAATTAAATGATGCTCTAAGAAACGTGTTATTTTCTGCTTCTTGAGAACTGAGCAGGTAATAAACGTATAGCATTGTTCGCGAATTGGAATGGAATCGAGTAATAGAAGGAAAAGCTCTACTGCTCGAGAGGGGAAGTTCAATACTCTCCTTGTGATGTACAACTGCTTTTTGGTTCCGCCTGAAAAACTCCTATTTACTGGAAATAACAGAAGAAATCTTTGGCTCACAGAAGAGAATAATATTTGCTTGAAAGCGTGTGCTAACCATCTACCATGCATGATAATCCTAACATTCTACCATGCATGATATAAAAACCTGGGCCTTCTTCGCTAGGTGTGACATTTGCGAGACTTCTGTTAAATCGCTGTTTCTGCATTGTACTCGCAAGGGTACAATGGGTGTGGGCCCCTTTCGTTTTATTTTCAATCGATTCTGTCTGCGATTACTTCTGATTCGGTGTGGGCTTCCTCTCACGTCTAATTTTTATACCTCTTTATGCATTTATTGAGTCTATTACAATAAATTGGGTCCAGCCGAAATTTACAATTTTATAATGTCTTCGGTATTTATTGACTTTGGCGTGGACGATTCACGGCGGAATTTTGTAGCGCTATATTGCAATTTTATAGCAATTTTTTTGGCTAAAAACAAATATCATAATAAAAATATTGCAGAATAAAGAAAGAAAAACTACGAAGCACAGAGTAATATAGTTTTACCTCTTACATCTCAAGGACAGCCCACTGCCTACAGCTTGATGTGATTAGCAGGTGTTGACGCTACAATTTAACTGATCGTAATCAAGCGTTCCCACGCGTTGGGTTCTCAGCTGAGAGTAGAGTGTACAACTTTGTCACGGGCATGAAAATTTCTTTCTTCCATGCCGACGTATTATCTCGAATCACTCATAGTTTTAGGCAAGTTGGCTGGACGGTGAAACGCATACTTGGCGCAATAATACCTATGAAATGGCGTAAAAGAAAACCAGAGGCGCTGAAGTGCGATGGGCAGTTTATCTCCTAATAGAAAGATAGTGTTAAGTATTTGCTCAGTTTTTATAACATAGAGGAGGTGAAAGGCACATATTGAATGTGCTTTAGTTGGTATTTGTTGCGCAGCGCTAAAGGGGCTATTCTTCTTTTTTTCATCTTGCACAGTTCATGTTATTGGCTTTTAAGTGGCGTGACCTGCTTTTGTTTTGCTACGAATCCAAAGACGAGCAGGTGCCATTTCCCTCCAAAGCCGTCGAACAGGTACCCCGCGGTAAGTTCAGGCATATTAATAAACCGGTAGAAATGGCAGCCTCTGTCTTTCGGTAAGTTTTTAAATCTCCCCGACCTGACGCATGTTAACAGTTTAGTACAGGAATGCAAGAAACCTATCTGAAAAATGGTAGCAGTGTGCTATTCTTCGGAAATATTTTTGGTCATTTCTTGATGCTTTTCCTCATTGCTTTTTGAAGCAGAAGCCCATAGATGCCATTGTGAGAAAAAAAGAACCTGTCTAATAAACAATTATAAATATTTGTTTGACAGTAATGTTGGTGCTCAAGGGAGCAATGAAAGTGACTTTAAAGTGCATTTCGCTGTGCAGGAGAGGGGCAGCAGAGCTGGAGAGCCAACAAAATAACCCTAAAGATGTACTGCTTCCAAAGTATCCATACAACATCCTCTAAGCAGAGTGATCTAGTCTGACATTATAAACACCTTTTTTCAGGTATTTCCAAAAATTTATATATAAAACGCCTATTATTAGAGCACAAGAAGAATAAGTGAGCACCAAGCACCGCATTATAACTCAAATGTGTCGAAAAATCTAGAAGCAATTGCAAAGGTCCTGGAGTCATTAATATTGGAATAATGAGGTAATTAAATGCTTGAGCATTTTGCTGATTTCCGCTCCCTCAAAAGAAACCGGTAGCAGTGAACAGTTTAATCTACCTGTACGAAATGTATTCGTTATTTCCACCTGCCTACATAAAGGCACAGGAGTTGAAAAATGCCGCCCTGAGGATAACGAAAGGCAAGCTTCCACCAAGCTAAAAACTGAAGTGTTTAATTTAGAACGTGCTCCTCTTAGAAGGCAATCCTGTACAGAGGATTTCAGAGACACACTCATCAGGAGATCACTGTGATAAGAATGACTGTTTGGCAATCATGCTTGTTTAGTGCTTTCCACACAACATTCCTTATACACTAGCTAATAGCGGGAAGTCCATGAATTAATAGCGCCTAATCGCCCGGTTTAAACTCCGAGCATCATAACAAAATCGTCTTCCATGTAGGAGCCCTTCGCCAGATTAACCACCATACAGACAACGTTCTAAGTTAGAAACATACAAGGCGCCACGGACTGGCGTTTGTTCACGTTAAACAAGAAACTAAGACTGCAAAACATAATGCCCTTCAAATATAATACAACAATGAATGCAAGCAGTATATTTCAATGCGGTTAGCATAAAGTTTATAAACGCACGAGTTGAGGCATTGCAAAAATCTCTCAAGGTTTTTAATCAAGCAACTGGGGTTATTGGGCAATAGGGTTTGTGTTACGGTCGTTTACTGCGCATCACAAATTGCTTTATATGGATCAGGAAGGCTGAGTCAGCATGTATGCAGTATACCTCACTATGGTTATCCCATCTAGTTAGACATAAAGCAGCATGGAAAGTTAGGCATTTCAGTAGGCTGGGATTGATACTGCCAAAAAGAAAGAAAAGGAAATCGAGTTATCAGTAATGCAGAATATAAAGCGTTAGTGAACGACTTGTTCGTTTCGTAAACTAATACGGCTTCGTAACGTCTGTCGCTTCGGTCTCCACGCTGGCCCTAACCAACAATATGCGTAAATTTAAGAGTGAATAGGTGAGTCCGATTTCATTATTTGTGTAATAAAAGTTTTTTTCACAGTAAGCGACATATGTTGCGGCTGTTCTTGTTCCAAAGAATATTTTATTTTGATTTGGAACTCTATTTCTGGAGAGGGTTTAAAATGAGCACCGAAAATCTGGTTATATATTTCGAGAAAAAAAGGGCATATACTAGATTTTGATCCCAATTATTAAAGCGCCTTTAAATTTGTTTTGAATCTGCATACAGGCTTCTTTAAAGGGGTAGAGACACCAAATTTTTGTCTTGTATCTCTGGGTTGTAAATAATGCGTAGCGATTCAGTGAGCATGGAACACCATCTTAGAAGCATGAACTCGCATTATATAATTAATAATCGTATTATTTGTACCCAGGAGTTTCGGTTTCGGTTCGTAGTTGCCAGGTTTTGCCAGGCTCTTTCATGACGTCAAAAACCAGACAATGCGTTGTCACGTGGGCCCGGAAAGCCGTGACGTCGTGTAGGCATGTCGTCTGCTTGACACGCACGTGGTGCGCGTAAACACGGAGAGCCGGGCGGAGGGCAAGTCGAACAGCTGCGAGTCGGAAAGAAGAGTTTTATTTCGGCGAAGACACCGATTATGAGGAATCGCGGGATGACGCAGACGAGGAAGAAGACGCCGCGGTTCGAACCCCGACAACCACTTCATTTTTGATCCGCTGGCCAGCGATTCCGAAGAGGAGGCAGGCGTCAGGCCCGACGCAGCTCAGATTGTGCCAGCGAACACCGAGCGTGTAGGCAACGTCAAATGGTAAAGGCGCGTTCACACTACGCCGACGATCGGCCGATTTCAGTCTGGCGATGGTCGGCGGCAGCGATTTTCGTGCCGTCGGCGCGTCTGTCACACTGCGCAGACGCCGACCGAGCACCGGTCGTCGCCTGACGAGCGCATCGCCGTCGCGTCGCCGAGATAGCAGCCGTCGGCCGACCCGTGTGTCACACTCTGCCGACAACAGCGCCGACCTCACGCCGACGTTGTCCCATCCCGACAGCTCGACGCTGCTTCCTCGTGCGCGCTGCTCGTCTGCTAGCTCCGTTGATGAAGGCGTCGTGGAAATCGAACTTATCTTCTATTATGGGACGAGTTCGCACTAAAGCGATGTGAAGAGTAGGCCTTTTATTATAGCACAGTCGACTTCCAAAGCGCCGTCAACTGCGGAAGCGAGACCACCTAGGCCTAGCGACGACTAGGGCAGCCTGCGACCAGCGCGCAGTTCAGGCGCGTTCAAACTAGGCCGACGGGACCCTGAGGTCGACGCGACAGCGACGACGACGGTCGCGTCGGCCAACCTGGTCGTTCCCCGACTAGCCAGTCACACTGCACCGACGACGACGCCCCAACGACCAAGCGTCGTCCTAGTGTGACAACGCCGCCGACCAAAACGAGACCCGTTGGCCGACGTGACTTGGGCATGTCGGTGGCCGAGCGAAAACATTCACCGACCAAAAACAAGTAGCGAGCTCAGAGCGGGAAGTGGAATCATTATTTAGACAAATAATGCACGCGCAGCAACATTCATCAAGCCATATGGCCACTTGGCCGACGCGCCGCACTGATCGTCGCTTGCGAACTGCCGCCCCACTGCAAGCAGGGACACGGAGCGGTGAGCATCGCTGCGCCGCTCTACCCAAGCTCCGCCCGCAACCGGTGTCGCACTTCGCCGCCGTACAGCAGTCCCTCAGAAAGACTGCTCGAGCAGTGACAAAGCATGCCTGCTTATGTTTCGAGCTAACGGCATCGCTCGCGGGCGCTCCGGGCGACGAGCTCTTCTGCTGCCTGGTTGCCATGGTCGTCGCTAGGCCTATAGCCTCTTCCGCATCGAAGTCGCAGCGGCCGGCGCTTCGGAAGTCGCCTGCGCTATAATAAAAGGCCTACTCTACACATCGCTTTACTGTCAACAGCATCGTCTCACAATAAAATAATAGTATGGTAAATCTCCACGACGTCTTCAGCAGCGAAGCGAGCGGGCGCCAGGCGAGCCGGACCGCAACCCCTAGTAGCACGCTTTGTTGCCTCAGTGTGGCCACAACGTTAGCTTCTAACATTGCCTTAACGTGGCTAGCGTCCTCTTTTTGCCACGTTAACGCAACATACATAAGACAACGTCGAGACAATATTGCTCCAATGTTACATCAACTTTCAGTCAATGTTAAAGCAACTTCTGGAGACAATATAAATGCAACATTGCTACAACATGTTCTTAATATTGATACAACTTTTTATTTGCACACATGCAACGTTCCCACGACAATGTCACTGCAATATTGCCGCAATGCTGTCACAACATTTCAGAAACTTTGAGACCGCATTCTAAATCACTGAAATATTTAAGCTATCAATGGTTGCTGGTCAATAAAATAATCTCGTGAAAGGCTAAACAGTCTGCAATGGTATCCTCATACCACAACGGTTACGATAGTTTAAGGTCGCAAGAATGAGCAACTGACCATTACTCCTTGCTACACAGTGATGCGGTGTTGTGCTATAGAATACAAATACTTACAAGGCTGCACAGCACAACACATTGTTTTTCCATACTTTTCAGACCGCTTACTCTAAACAAGTTCTTTATGTAATATTCATCAGCTCTCTACTAGTGCTCTTGACCATCTAGATGCTACAAGCTGCCGTAACCTGAAGATACCACTGCACGTGGTTATTCTGACAATTAGAATGATTTATATATATGGGTGCAAATCACAAGTAGCCATCATTTGTTTCTGATAGCGCTATTTTATTTGTCAAGAACTGAATCAACTAGACTAGCATCAAGCTTCAGACTGCTGTATAACTGCACTTTAGCTTGGCATACAGCTAGTTTCACAAATATAACTTAGAAAAAGGAAGCAGACGTATAAAACATGAGCACACTAGCACAGCTTGAAAAATGCGCCATGTGAGCTTACACTTCACTAATATGATTTATATTATTTAATTACTTCATAAATATGATTATATTATTTAATTACTTTACAAAGAAACTTGCAACAATCTACAAAACAGCACACATGCAGCCTATTTTGGCTACTCAGGAACAAAAACCACAGCTAATGTTTTGAACAGTTACTAGGCGCATTATCATAGCATGAAAACACACACACCTCTGAACTTGCATGTTACAAATATCAAACACTTCAGTAAACTATTTACACAACAAGAATAGCATACCTTGAAAATATGCAGTACCTAGACTTTGTATTTCACAATATAAGGAATTCATTACGTGCAGAAACTTGCAAAAAATATACAAAGTAGGAGTGCAACCTAGTTGGCCATTCAGAAACAAGCAGGGGTATTATGAACAGTACAGTTAATTATTGGGCTAGTTAACATCCTAACTTTAATAGTTTTCCAGCACTACGGCATACACAACACATGAGCCGCCACGGTGGTTCAGTGGTTATGGTGCTCGGCTGCTGGTCCGTAAGATGCGGGTTCTAACCTGGCTGAGGCGGTCACGTTTCGATGGAGGCAAAATGCTAGAGGCCCGCAAATGCAATCTGCACACAAGAAATCTAAAGAATGAAGGCAGGTTCCAAATTTGTCGAGCACTGCAGTGACTGCACACAGATTTTCAAGTGTGAAAATCATTAGCAGAAGCAGACCACAAACCACATGTGAAGTGACAGAGACGCATTATATTAAAAATGCTGGTTCACAATATATGAGCAATACTTCAGTTGCATTATATAACATAGAAATAGTGTTTCTTTAACGTTTTTTTTGTGATAAAGTTGTGATATGTTCCTTTTTCCTTGTACGGTGTGCGCCTGCGCTGGACTGAGGGCATTGAAGTAGTGTCTGCATCATTAAATAACCAGTTGTCAGTGAGCGCCATGTTTTATCCTTCTTCCCAACTTAAGTAAAACGGCGAGATAAGCGAATTTGTACATACTTGAAGAAAACAGTGCAGCAACAGGGACAAGACAGAAGACTGTACAGGTGCTGACTAGCAACTGAAGGTTTATTGAAAAGGAAAACATAAAATATACTCCCTTTACAACCTAGAGCACGCATGGTCTACACCAACAACTCTGATAAGCTGTCAACTTCAGTCATGGTGGTCAGCTACAACAGGTAACAGTCATGAACGAGGACGGATGGGGTGATTACGCATGTGTTGCGGACCCCATCCGTCCTCGTTCATCACTGCGAACTGTTGTAGCTGACCACCAAAACTGAAGCTGACAGCTTATCAGAGTTGTTGGTGTAGACCATGCGTGCTCTAGGTTGTAAAGGGAGTATATTTTATGTGTTCCTTTTCAATAAACCTTCAGTTGCTAGTCAGCACCTGTACAGTCTTCTGTCTTGTCCCTGTTGCTGCACTGTTTTCTTCCAAGTCTCCTTCCTCCCTTCTTTGGCCATGTGCCGTTGCGCTGGAAAACTACAAATTTAAAGTACTGTCAACATTTGCCTCAAAAATTCAGCACATCTAGAAACTTCTTGTCCCCTTGTCCCCTGGTGGCCTCCAGCTGCTCAGGATGATGGTCTGATTCATGACATCAAAGGCGAAGCTGCATCCCTGCAAAAAAATAAATAAATATGTAAAGAACCAAAAATTTTCTATCATAAGCATCTTGGTGGACACACTTCCAATAGCAAAACCTCTAACAACAAAAAGTGCAACATTAAGTGCAGGTTGCTGACACTGCTCAAAAATATGGATCAAGGATGAGGAAAAGTAAAATAAACATATATACTTGCACTAAGATATCTTCCAAATTAACAAAACACTTCCTATTTTGTCTGCCCCCAACTTAAAACCAGAGGTTATTTAAGCTCCAGTAATGCATGCAATGAAATGCACATATTTATTAGGAAATATTTAGTGTTGGCGCCTCTAAATTGCTGATCTATAACTGCCAATCATTAAAGTACTGAACTGTCTCTTACCGTTTCTTCTGTCTTGATGGTGCATAACGGAGCCATTCGGCAATCGAAAGATGTATTTGTGACTCCGTGGCCTGTGCGAAATTGCTTTTCAGCGTTTCTGAAAAACAAATGAAAAAAATGAATGAATCATCAAAGACAAGGCTACATTGGTTGGCTTGGAGAAGAGGGTTAAAGTAAGATAAGAGAAAGCCTCACGGCTTGTGCTGAACAACGGCCTCATCACCCTTCGCTATAATAGGCAAAGCACAAAACCAGCAGGGTGATGGCATGCCAGGAAAAGCCCATGCTATCAGTATAAAAAAAATATACTGCTTATGTTCCTTACACAGGAAATGCATTCAGTGCTTCAAGCCTATGCATTGTTAACTGACAGCTAAAAATCATGGCATGCTGAAATGCGAATGTGCGTATGCATGCTATACATGAGAGATACTCATGTGTCTTATTTGTGTGTCATCCAGTGTGTCTTATTTGTGCTTTTGTTGTTTGTTTTATATTTGTGGTTTTTCTTTTATTCTGTTCAATTGCCTGTGCCCCCCCCCCCTATGTAATACCCTCTCGAGGGCCTTTAGGGGTATTCTGTATAAATAAATAAATAAATATATAAATATAGCACCTGTGAGGACTTGGAGCAGGTATAGCCCAATAAATGGCCTTTTTCCTTTTCTCCCAGTCAGAGAAAAGTCCTGGGCCAACGTGTCACACATGCATTTCCGCATAATTTTGCGTACAGAATCTTGCACTGATGTGCCACCGATTCGCGATAAATGGGCCATCTAGAAAAAAAAAAGACATCCACATAAAATTTCATGCATGTGTACTTGCAGAGCAAAAATTTAACTTACGAGGTCTGTCCTGTTTTTTTAATCATGAAGCTGCCACTCCAATTCTTCCAGACTCTGATGAGTTGCCAGGGGAAGCAGTTCAAGAATGGCACTGCTGACAGGTTGTGCACACGGTTGTTTATTTTCTGTGATGGCTTGCTCTATCCTTTGGATGGATTTTTCCAGGCCATCTACCTGAGCTCTTATTCCCTTCACCTCCTTGAGCAACTTTCCAAGCATGGCTAAAACAAAGAAGAGAAAAGTAACTTGACCAAGCTAAAACATTTCACTGTAATGGTTTTATTCTTATGTAAGCAGTAACCTAAGTATGTCTTCATTCTTTCTACAAGCAAAGCAATCCACCTAAGAAATAGTAGTAACAGTTAAATAAAGGATTCCTGCCATTTCTTTCTTTAACCAATAATCTGCAAAGGGCCTAAGTTAAGTTGCATGAATAACACTTTGCATTTCCAATACAAGAACACCATGCAGAAACATGTACACGTAACTTCACAGGATCCTTAACACAGCCAGAGTACTGGTGCTGTAATGAAAGTTATAAGAAATGCAGATATAAAACAAATTATTCAACAGTCAGACTTAAAAATGGTGAATTAAACATATGCAAATATTCTGCTGTTAACATAAGTGCGTTTTCCCAAAAAGTATTGACTAAATTTAGGGGATCTACAATAACAGTGAACATATTTGCTTGTAAACGCACTGAAATAAATTAAAGACCTATTGCACTTTGAAGACTTACTATTTATTTTCCACTCTCACTTTTGCTATAGCTCCACATGGAGCTGTAGAATATTTAAGTAAATGAATAAAATTAAATAAGATTAACTTATGGCAATGACCAATATGTGATCATGTGGCTGCTACAACTGAACAGACCAACTTTTCCATGCTAAATTGTAACACCATGGTTGGATGCAACCTAAGTGCAGTGAAGCTCCGCCCACATTTGGGACCCCCACACCGAATTCCACTGCAAAAAAATTAGTCAACTGTTAAAGCTTTTGTGACCTAAACAAGAAGCTAATCACCAGACGAAATTATAAGACCAAGAATTTTGATGCTCATGCTTGCTTGATAAAGTAAAACACTAAAAGCTGCTCTCATTTACTGTACTGATTGGCCAGCAGAGTAATATAGAGAATGTGAACCATGGCCCAGTGTTACCAACTTCTTTTTAAAATTGTATCCTACTACGGTAAAGCTCAAAAATGCGGCAGGCACCTGCATATGACACCAACAGATGCATCACCAAGATTAAACACATTCAGTAAGGCAATGTTAGAGCAACACTGTCTATAAAGTGCCTAATGTAGAAACATTCGCATGATCATGCAACCTGCACCTTCCCTGTATGGCGGCCAGAAATAAAGGTTTGCTGTCGTTTATCTATACGCTCCACTTATGAAATAATCAACTATAGCCCTTCTATAACCTTTACAGAATTAAAAAGCACCTGACCAGACTGTACATAAAGTTGGACAAATTCTTGCGACCTGCAACTCATGTCGCAAGCATAATAAATGATTCCAAAGGCTGACAGCAGCCCCTACCATTTTGGTCAAGCTTCCTTTTTTCAGCAAAAGAATCGCCATCATCTAAAGCCAGTTCCCGGCTAGGTGAGGCCTTTTGTATCTGGGGATCCTGTGAAGCAAGTGACTGGGGCTTGAACCGTGAAAATTTCACAATATTTGGCGGTGGTGGTCGTGAAACAAACTTCGCAGTTTGTTGCGAAGAATTAAAGCACTGTCCTCGTAGAGGAACAGGAAAGTCGATGCTCTCTTCATCTGAAGACTCCAGGCGCGCTGGTGGCCGCCTCTTCCGCCTTTGCTGAATTGCTTCAACATCCGAGGCCAAATCTGATGTGAATTCTGCTTGCTGCTCTTTCTGTCTTGCACTTTCATAGCTGCCTAAAAAGAATGAATGTAATATTTATTGCCCAAAAAGAAATGAAATGCAAAGCACTAGTTTTAAAAAGACAAACAAAAAATTTATAGAACTGTTGAATACTGAGTGGTGAAAGAAATAACAGCATAATATAAAAATGACATGTCCAAATTAATGTTTAGTATATTCATCTACTCAAAATTTGCCACCTTCACTAGTTTCAATACAAAAGCAACCAGTTCTGGTACTAAGAGTAAACAAATTGTAGATACCTTAATTATAAGGTTCAACGAAGATAACTTTCAAGCTCAAAGTTTAGCTAACAATACTGCCAAAAATTTACTGATCTTACTGATAGTACACGAACTTAAGCTACCAACTTGAACATGTTTTTAGAAACTTGGGCAAGAAGCTTACCACATGTCCACAACACTCGACATCTGTAGCTAGTCCAGTCGCTTGATGGTGGTTGTTGCTCTTTGATGGCAGTAGTTATCTTTGCGGTGCTCTTAAATGGTGGCCACCTAACTGTGTTTTCTGAAATCCACGAAGTGGGCACGACGGAAACTTCATCTTCATCTTCAAAAAGAACGATGCTGTATGTGTTCCCCCCTGAAATTATAAAACAAAGAAAACTGAATTAATGCGATGGAATCCTAGCCACGGTGGGTGCAGTTTGATGAAGGTGAAATGTGAAAAACATGTATGTGGCGAGTGATGTCAGTGCAGATTAAAGAACCACTGGTGGTTAAAATTTATCAGCAGCCCTCCACTATGATGCCTCTCGCCCGCCTTTAAACTCACGTCACTGTGAATCAATTCATGTGCCTTATCTACCCTGATAGGCAAGTTTTATATTTTACGAAATCAACCAGTGATCCCCCAAAAATATTGCCTTTCCTATTATTCAGCAATGCAACTGCTACACTTGTACTGCAGGTAATGATATGGTGGAATGAGAGGTTTAACATTTCGAAGCTGCACATGGATTTTTTAGAACACAAAAGCGGAAGGCTGCCAATTAATTTTTGACCACTCAGTGTTCTTTATAACATGCACTGACATCACACGCATTTTCACTCCATCAAAATGTAGCCACTGTGGCAAGGATTCAATCTCATGACCTTGAGAAGAGCAGGTCCAATGAAATGAACAGTTTAAATTAGCAAGTATACCAGCACAGGCTATACTTGTCTCATTTAGTCCATTCATTTCAGTGGACCAAACCATGGCATGTGTGCAATAGAGGAAATACTGCATAATTATCTCCTCCGCTTGGCAAGCACATGCATTTATTTCTAATTTCATCAACAGGCCACACAGAAAGATCTTGTGAAAGGTCTTTAGCAGCAAAAACCAGGAGCTCTGAAGACGCCAATGGTTGCGAATACAAGTCAGCCAAAGTTGTGAAATAGTGCCCACACATGCTGGCCCCCGACACCGATTGCAACATATTAGTTACTAATAGAATATGACCTTCTTTAAGCTGGACACAATTATCCAGCCTGCCAAGCTTTAGCACAGTTCCTTCAAACTCTAGCAGAGAGTACTGTCTGCCTTGAAACCCTGGTGGCACAGGTCCACTAGAGTGCTCTCCTGACAGTCTTGGGTATGAATTGAGAGAACCTGTGGAAACATTACTAAGAAAGCGTTTCTCGCTGAGGCGCTTGATAACCTGCTGAAAAGCTCGAGCCTTCGTCCTTACTAGGGTCTTAAGTTTATAAAGGAAGTTTTCAAAAACGAAGGCTGAAAAGTCATCAAGAGGGCCAAATCTTCTGGCATCGTCAGCTAGGTGCAACAATGAGTGCACGTTATAGACATAGATCCCCTTTCCATATAGGGAGCCAGCCTCAGCTACAAACTCTTGAAGAAGGTGCTCCGCCAAGTCCACGTTGTGCACTGCGTAATCTGGGCATGCAAGGATAGCAATAGCAGCACTAAGCTTCATAAAATGGTCGTAAAACTTTCTTTCCAAATTTCCTTGGAGGACAAGTGGTCCATAGTACAGTAGAAAGTTCCTAAACTAAACCGCTTTCCACTGCTCCAAAAATTGCAGTGATCGTGGCCTGCGCTTCATGTCACTTCGAACATACAAGTTAAAACTAGCAAGCATCGTGGATACATAAAGCTTTGACTGTGATGACATTTTTGAAGCTGATGGCTTTTTAGAAGCCCAATAACAAACGAGTAGTTTCTTCATTACTCCCAAACAAACCAGGTGCATATAGTCTAGTGGGAACTGTGCGACCATCCCAACACCTAAACACTGCAGCGGAGACTCGCTATGGTGGTGATGTTCTTGGGCAAAGCTCCTGAAATCTTCATCAGTGCGCAAGGGACTGTCATGGCAATCAAAAATGATTTTCCTGTCAAGTGCAGAGTATGCACCCTTTTGAGTGCACCTTTCACATTCAAAATAGGCTGTATGGCCCTTAATGCATTTGATGTAAGACATTGCTGGGGCATCACACACAAATGCATGGATTTTCACAGCATAGACCTTGCCATTGTACATAAGGCCCTCCTCAAGCAGCTTCCTCATTTCGGAGACAAAATCACTTAAGTACAAGGTCACATCTCCAGGCTTGCTGTCACCCTCATAGAGAGCAGCAACAAATGGAGAGGAGTGTGAACTTTCCTTTACAAGCACGATAATCGGCCAGAATGGCTTTCTCGAGCTGCGGGAGAGCGGAAGGCCGTCTACGTTCACAATGAGTGACAATGTCCGACAATCTGCAGGAACATGTGCAACATGTTCTTCCAAAGAACGAGAAATTCCAAAATAGTGGTAACGACCACCGGTCATCACTGCCAGGTCAGTATGCCTCTGCGTCTTTAGCAATGTTCTAGCATCCGAGGGTAACTCTGGATGGTATGGCTTGAGCACTTTAAGCAGGGAATTCACGTGTGAAGGAGGCAATTTACTATTAATAGCCCATACACGGAAGTCGTACTCTAGACACTGAGTAGCGGCACCAGACTCAGGTGTCATCCTATCTTCACACTCCACCAACTCGTCATCGTCAGAAATCCGCGACAAGTCTGACGTTGCACTTCCTATGTCAGAGATGCCGCTAGAGGTGCCAAAATCTGACAAGTTGGAACTGCGGCTTTCATCTGCGTCCTCTCCTGGCACTGATAAAGAGGATAAAACGACATTATGCGACAAAAAGGCGTATTGATCCTGCTCTGCTCCTGTTGCGCACAATCTGCTGTCACGACCATTATCAACAACGGCCAAACAATTTTCTAGTTCGCCGTGAACAGCCTCTGCTATTCTTCGGCGTCGTTGCCGAATGGACACTTCACTTAGTGAACGCTTCACTCTCTTCATGATGCAACGAATGTAGCACTTAAAACCATCACGAAGGGCATGGCTTTGTCCCAACCAACACGTGTTACAGCACAACAATGAGTAGAAATCACTTACCACTGAGGTCATCCTCGGAGCAAGCCTGCGCCATTTCAGTTGAACTGCAGAGAAGCTACAAGAAAACAAGCACAGGCACGGCGACTGCAAAAAAAAACTATGCTAGAACAACAAAAAACGCGGACTTTGACACGACTGCCGCTGAGTGGCACGTTTTTAGATGAGCGCGTGTCGCAGGGCTGGCTGTCGCATGGAAGAAGGCATGGAAGAAGTAAATGGGCTCTCGGCTGTACCGCGATTTGGATTTGTGATGATCTCCATGGCCATTAGACTGCAGAGCGTCAGTGAAACCAGAACTCAATTTTTTCGGCAGTTTTTATTTAGACCGCCTGCTTAATAAAAAAACAGATATTTCAGCTGTTTAGAAATATTTTCGATACAGGTATATATTTTTACATCAGTGTGACATAGTTAAGTACACTTGCACTGCTCGCCAGCTGTATGCACACCACATGCAAGCTTGCGCTCGAAGCAAAAAAAAAAAATTAATGTAGTAATGGTGAGGAGAAGTGATCTAGCTGGTACCGGCTTTTCTATTTGGGCTTCAGAAATAGCCCGAGAGGGCAGAAAATTAGCCTATAGCATGAATGTTATAGCAATGCCATCGTAGGTGGTTCAACATTTATTCATCATTTGACAATATTGCTGAAATGTGAAAAAGACCACTTTAGAGCAACGTTATCAGCATGTTGCTTGGTAACATTGCAGGAACATTATCTAATGTTGAAGAATGTTAGCGCAACATAATACGACATTGGCAATGTTGTTGCAACGTTGCAGTAACATACTGTGCTACTAGGGACGTCGGGCCAGCGGCAGCTGCGAGGCGGTTGTGGCAAAAAGTTTGCTCGTATCACAGTCGTTACCTTACCCAGCAGCTCAGTATTCGTCAGCGATCCTCAAAAATGACACATTTTTCATATTTCTTATCCCAGGGTTTATTATTTACGTCAAGAACACACTTTAGCTCCTTTTTATGACGCCGGCAGACGGGATCCAGGCTGGTCGGGCGGCCGGCATGCTCGGCGTACTTCACGTTCGCACAAGAAAATACATAACATCCATGATACTAGAGAATGCTTCCTACATTAGAGCACGGGCAATATGCCTCTGCAAAAGTGGATTTTTCGGCAACGACATCGCCTGCGGCAACGCCGGGCGTAAAGCACCATCGCGCTCGCGAGCGTGCAGAAAAAAAAACAAAAGCCTCTCGTAACCAAGGTTGCTAGGCCGCGAAACCGCAAAACTTGGTCCCGTACGTCAGAAAACTGTGCAATGACGTAGGAAATGCTTGTGTTTTCTTCTCTGTTCCTACGTCACATTGATGCACTAGCGATGGCTCAGACTTCAAGAGTGAGCATTTTCACAAACTTTAAAATGAAATTAAAATATGTTCTAGACCTCCCTTAAATTTAATACTTCGCTCTTATGGTCCTCACATACAAAGGAAACGTATGGCAGTCTTTTGTACAACCTTGGAATTTGATGTCTCTACCCCTTTAAACGTTTAAAAGAGCAAAATAGTTCCCTTTAAATTACCCATTTGGGCGCTGTGGTCCAAATTTCTCTCATGTACCGCGTTGAAAATTCATGACAAATTAAAACGTCAGTCAGGTCTAGCTGTTTTTTTTTGTGCAAAAGACACGACACAAAAGAAACGAGGTAGGCAGGACAAGCGCTTTGAGTTATAAAAACATACTCGCAAGGTCTAGAATGTATATTTTCCAATCCGATTTTTTATTTCCTTCAAGCTATCCGCATTTTTTATTAGAGCGCAGCTCTTAGGCGCCCGTTTCTGTGTTTCGTGGCGTCGCCGTCGCCGTTGTCCGTTGTAACCAGCAGTGCACACCCTTTAAGCTGCGAAAGCAATGGAGCGGGAGCTGGGAAAGGTGAAAGTAAAAGCGAAACCTCCTGCCCTCCTTAACAACTGACGCGCCAGTGGGGGGCGCAGCTGTGCATAGGAGCCATGACGTCTAACAGTAGCAGGTGAACGAGCGCGCGAGTGTCGGCGGTGCCAGCTACGCCGCCGCTCCTTCGCCAGACGCTTCGTTGCAGTCGAGTGAGTGCGACGCATGTCTCCGAAGCGGTTCGGTGATTCCATGCCAAGCGGTTCGGGGAAGCGGCAGTGGATTGACCGGGAGGCTTTCGCCAAGCACACTTTACAATTTCCAGTGTCGTAGGTATTTTTTTAGGAAAGGAAATGCGCAGTATCTGTCTCCCACAGCTGCGAAACCAATATAGCGGGGGCTTGGAAAGCAGAGGGTAAAATTTGTAAATTAGTGTTTGAGGAAAGGAAATGCGCAGTATCTTTCTCACACATCTCGGTGGGCACCTGAACCAGAGGGAAGGCGCATAACTGCCCTCTTGGGACAGTGGAGACCTCAACCGTGCTTTAAGCTATATGGCAGTAGTGCCAGATGTGCGCTGCAAGCTTTGGCTTTGACAACGTTGTTTCAGAAACGCTGCCACCTGCCATGGTGGCAGGGTGGGTGGGATATTAATTTAGATATAAAGACAGGCGGGAATATTTTACCACTTAAGAGAGAGAACATCCCGTTCCTCTCGCTCGTAACGGCTCCCTCGGCTGTGACAACCTCGCGAAACACTTGCCCTGACCTCGTCTTTGAGAGCCAGGCATTGGTGCAGCAAATCGGGCATATATATCCATCTATTTCTCCGTCCACAAAGCTTCCTTCATGACAATCAAGAACTGTTATTGGAGTGTTTCTTGAAGAAGGAATATGCCTGAAAAATAACAAGTTGTCTTTTTTGTACATACATGTCTTGCTCGAATTCTTTGCCTCAATGTATTGAAAAGCTGAAACAGCTGATGTGCGGCGCTCAAATTTCGGCATTAGGAAGTAATTTAATCTTCGGGAATTTTTTCTCGAAACGAAAACATTGAGCCTCACGTATTCGAAGAACATTAATCCTCGGACTCTGATTACAAATTTACTCCATGGCCAGGATTCTGGTTCATGCGCCCCTAGTTCACAAATCTGCCACCACGCGCCGCATGAAGTTGAGCTCCTCCTTCTCCTCTTACATTCCTCCTTCCTGGGTTGGGGGAGAGATGCCTTCACCTTCCCGCATTCTCCACTTTGTGTGCGCTCCCCTCACGTCAGCCCAGCTTTTCGGGGCCCCGGCAGAGATTCTCTTTATTCTTTTGTCACCCAGCGTATTCAAGGCGCGCTGATTGTGTCGCTCCCCTACTCGCTCCCTTCTTTGCTGGGGTGAAAGAAAAGAAGCCGGACCGTGGCTAGTGCGGTGTACGCATGCCAACTTCGTCAAAAAATTTGGGGGCGGTTTAGCCCTGCTAACTGCGAAATATTTTTCGAAAGCAATTTTTTTATATGGTCCCGACGCGCTCGCTCGTGAGCGAGCGCGTCGAGACCGGCCGTGCTATGCTTTGGTTGTTTGCTTTGAGAGGTTGAGTCGTGCCACATGAATGCGTACTTTAATCAAAAGTGCTCTCATTGCAGTGAGGCTATACCATGGGCTGCTGCATAAAGTGCGACAAGAAAGCGCGCCCGGGGTGGATAGAGGAGAGTACAAGGACTATTTTGCGTGATAGGTACATTTATGCATAAGTGACACTGATATTGCGTACGCATTAACAATACAAAAGCTATGAAACTTCCAGGGACACTCGTTCAAGCAGTGAAATGCGTAATTCCCGACGCTCATACTTAGAGCTCACTCACGAATACTTGTATGTGGCTCTTACTCTGTGCATTAAACATATTAAAATCGTGTATTAATCACTGCATTTCAACACTCATGTTATTGGCCTCGATAGCAGTCAGCTCTTCGAAACTTCTGTCGATGTGGTGAAAATGCAGTACGAATGCGTTGAGTGAGCAAGTGCTGCAGTATAATAAGCGGCAACACCTGATGCTGCGCTTCATGCTTGTTTCACTGACTCATTGTGCGCGGTACGTGATTTATCCAATGTAACAATTAGTAGTGTGGTAGTTCAAATTTTTTCTAGGTTGGTAAAGTGCCTCCGATGATTATTCGTGACCGTCGATAAGGGCTTTACCACTGCTGCAAGCGATGCTAGTTTTGGAAAATATTCCAGTGGTGTACGCAAACTATGAAGAGCTAAAGAAGACTTCATAGAACGGCATGCTGGGAACTATTCCGAAGCGTTTCCCGTCTGTTCGGCAAGAAACTACGCCTTTACCAAGAGCAGCACTCAAGAGTCAAACCTTAGTTAAATGTTGTTGATTATGATTTAAATTTCTTGAGAAATGAAGAGAAGTTATTTTTAGATAACACGACGTTTAAAAGCTGACTGGGTTTCTCAAGCGCGGCGGCTTGGCGCTCCACCCCGCCCGCTTGTGCAGTGGGCCGCTCGCGCGATTCATTAGCGAGAGGACGCTACGTGCGCGCGGCCCTGAATATGCAGTGAATTTACCCGTCACGGATGCGAATACGTGCAACAATACCTAGGCACGCGCACGCGAGTGGCGCGAACATATAATATTTTTTTTTCATTTTGCATATGTTGTGCAAAGCTACCCCTGCCTTTTTTCTCTGTCGCTTCGCTACGTACTTCTCGCTATTCTCTCCCTTTGCCTTTAATTCCACCGGCGCAGCTCCAATGTTTGAGGTCATCATCATCAGCCTGACTACACCCACTGCAGGGCAAAGGTATTAGATAGCAATCACCGCGGCCGGCAACATTTTTAATTTCGTTATTGTATTTTTGTCAGTTGTTGCCTCTGGCAAACCACTACTACTACTACTACTACTTCTTCAAGGAGGGACTGCAGGGGAGTTGCAGGTTCTTTTTAAGCCCACAAACGCGGGTTAAGAAGAGGGAGCCATTTCCAGGGAACGATTAACATTCCCCCGCGACTTTTAAATCAGCCAGGGCAGCAGGTTGGGCATGTTGGTTACTCATTTGCATTTGTGATGGAACAGCGCAAAAACCGGTGTCCCGGTGTTTTACTCTGTTCCATCACACACACACACACAAAAAATTAACTGTGCCATGACTTAGGGCCGTTTCACATGCATGCGATTCTCGACTGCGACGCTGTGACTGGGGAAGGCCGTCGGTCCAGCCGCAGACGGCCTGCGACCAAGTTCCGTCCGGTTGGAATTCAGTCGCAGCGTCGGTGTGTTCGCTCTGCGACTGACCAATGGCCAGCGCCGAGACGGCGCGTGTCACGTGGGAGCTGTTGCCGCGGCCACGGCCGGTCTCGAGGCGCGCGTGTCGAGATCGCCGCGGTAGGGTTGGCCGCGGCAACAGCTCCCACGTGACATCACGTCACGCGCAGTCTCGGCATGGGGTCACGTGGGAGCTGTTCCCGCGGCGTAATCAAAACTGTTTATTCTAATCACAACATACGAAATATTGCCTTGCATTTAAAACACGCTGGCCATAACATCGTCAACACATTCCGTGCAGCCTTTCTGTCGAGTTTAATCGTGGGTTGCCTATGCAAACATCGAGCAACCTTGCGTGTCCCTCCGACCGAATTCGCTGGGTGCCCGTTGCATGTGAAAGCACTGTGCGAAAATCGCACTGCGGCGTCACCGACTAGGCCGACTATTTTCGTTCTGCGCAAGTCTGGCTCGGACTCGAGCACAATGGTTCTGTTGAAGTCAGTCCTGTTGACAGACGCCTCGAAGGGCTAGGCCACCGCGCTTCGCTCTACGTTCATTTGTTTGACGTAAGCATTGTGCTGCTTCACCTTACCCCCATATTTCACAGCCTACGACACCAAGCACTTGAAGCAAGGTATTACATACCACGCCTTAGGCCTTTTCTTTAGGATGACTGTCTTTGGGACGGTGGAAGAGGCGTCCGATAATGATGGCCGGCTTGTGTGTAGTTTACTTCCCTTCCTTTTTGAGAATACTGGCCAAGGTTTCGCTGACTTCGTCTTAATCAAAACTTGCTTGCATTTCACTGTACCCTTCGGACATGACTTTTTGGCAGTGTTCTTCCCACAAAGGCTACAAGAACAAGACGCACTGTTCGCAACATCAAATCCTACTGAAAAAAAGGTCTATGATGCAATAACCTCATAGAGGCTTCATCATAGAATATCGTGCAATTTTTATGACATATACAATTTGTATGATATTCTGTGACATCTTTATGATGACTGTGTAATTTTACAGAAATGTATGACATTTCTATGATAATTTTCTATGATTTGTATGATAAGTATATGATATTTGTATGACAAACTGTATGAGTTTATTGCATCATACAACTTTTTCTAGCAGGGAACTGATGAAGAAGGGGGAGGTGTAGTATCATTAAGGGCGAAGGATGATGTGACTCATGTGAGCTGTTGCATTGGTAGGGAGAAATTGGTGTTATTTTTTAAGGGCGGTTATTTTGCAACGGGGGATCGGTCGTGGGTGGTAAGGGGGCGGGAGAGAAAATGACAGTAGGGGGGTCTCCTGTTGTGCCTTTGCCTGCCTCTCTTTTTTCCCCCTTTTACTTTTCCTCGAGTCGTAGAGCGCAGACCGTGGTTGCTTCTGGAGTGCGCTGTTTTACTTCTCCCTACAGTGAAACAGGACGGAGTCAGCGCCTCTGCGAAAACGGCCCGGAAAGGTCTCATACATGAACGCACTCTTGTCTCTAGGCTGTCATAAAAAAAAAAAAACTTACAACCCGTAATGTGTCAGTCCTGGCGAAGGGTCACTCCATGAGCGAAAGAAATCTCCCAAAAATGACATCAGAGCTTTTGCAAAGGATCAGTTACATTCTTTAATGCCTTCCACCAGCTTAAGGACTTCCACCAGCTTTGTTAAAAGCAGAGCGCGTGGTCACGGGGTGGTACGAAGAGTTGCACAAAAATAAATTTCGGACGATTTAGCGCGGTTACTCCACATGCGCAGGTGCGCCCGCACTCCGGTTTTCACTGAGGTTGCGGTGTTCGGATCCATTGCGCACGGATGCTGTTGAAGAAATGATATCCAAAACACAGCGCAAGAGACTGGCAGTTTAGGATGCGGGATGCTCGGTTTCGGCGATGTAGTTGTCTAAAATTGATCTGTTCGCGCTGGCTCGGGTTCGAAACCCACTCGCGGCCGTAAAACATTTTCGATTAATTCATTTCAGGTGAAGCAGGCTTCAGACATACAGATAGACCACGTCGAAATCGAGAATTCAAGCCTTAGTGCCGCACCAAAAAATGCGACCCCGTCAGCTGGCTGTTGTTTTACCAGTTTGTGGAGGTGGCGGTTGATAAAAAAACGGCCGCTCGATGGAACCGCATCACCGAGTGGCCGTGGTTCTCGTCTGCTCACTTACTGAAAAATGCGGCACGCTGAAAGGCTTTTCCTAGAGCCTTTGCTTCGTTCCTTCTCATGAAACGTGCGTGCACTGTGTTATTATGGCTTGTGTGCAGTATCAAATAAAACAAACCATTGTGAACGGACGAGACCTTTCAGCGGCCACGTAATTGGTGAAAGCTTCAAAAACCGCGTGTTCTCGCCTTGTGTGGCTAGAAACCAGTCGAATGTAGCAAACTTTCCGTTTCTCCAGAGATCATCTGGCGACGACAAAGCGTCGAGGCTCCAATGTCACTATATCAAAAAACAAAAAGAAAACGCTCAGAGTAGAACACAAAAATCACAGGACGTGATTACCACTGTAGAACGCGAGATTTCAGGTGATGAAATTCGTATATCTTATTGGTATTTATTTTCATATTGCTTTCAATACGCATGGCCTCACTATTCTTTCACTCGTGATGTAACTGTGCTCGTACCTCTCAGACGTCACGTCAACACCGACGATGCACAACCAAGAAACATGCCCTCAACAGCTGTCGATGTTAATACGTCGCAGAGCGTGCACTGAGAATGCAGACAACGAAGGCCGCTCCGTGGAAGATACCCGCTTTCACTGTGGGTCGCTTGGCGGCCTTGATATCCGCTGACGCACCCTAGCATACTCTCGACGTGCCGGCATTCATTGTATCTGAAGTAAATGGACAACTTGTAGAATTGCAGGAAAGCTTATTTACATGAAGGTCTCCTCAAACCAAGAACCCTCGTTCACAGACCGCGTTTCCACTTCCTGCTCGGCTGGCTCAAGGGGTTAGCGCGAAGGGGGATGAGTCAGTAGCCCTCCATTGTATCGTTCTTGGAAGAACGTGAGGGGGGCTGCTCCCTAATATGCCGGAACCTGAAGCCTCGACGCACGCCTCCAGCCATCGAGATAGTGTAAAAAGAAGTTGCCGAAAGGTTACCATGATGCGTTCTCTTGACAAGTACCTGTCCCGACCCGCTCCTCACATCCTTTCCACAACTTCTGTCTTATATTGACAAAGGGACATCTCCCCCCTCATTTTTCGAACGAGAATGTTCGGTTGAAAAATTGTTGAGGGCACTCGATATGCTGAAAGTGTGCTCCAAGGGCCCTTCTGTCGCGTACGCGCTCAAGGTGGGCGCTCTTGGAATACCACAGAACCGGTATAAGCATGCGCACTATAGACGTCACCGGACCACCACCGGAACGAACGGGCGCTCGCGCACGCGTAGGAAGCGGGGTCCGGTTTACGACATTCGGAGGACAGCGGGGCTCTCGGCGACTCTTTTCTTTATGGCTTGAAGCTCTATCAGGTTCCCAGAACTTTTCGCGGTTCGAGTTGCCCTTCAGAACACCCAACCTCTTTTCTTCACGGCTCGAAATTACTTCCGTCGGCTTCAGAGGGGGAGCCAGCCAGCACCAAGAACATGGAGGTGCATGCCCTTTTTCGGCGCCCGTTCGGCGTACGCCGTCGCTGTACTGCTTGCAGCATCGGTTCATGTTTGGTAAACTTCGGTATGCCAGGCACTCGGTCAAGTGGTTTGTCAGCGGAACGTTTTATAATATCCGTTCTAGAAGCCGCGCAGCAGCTGCGTGAAAGTGTGGAAATTAAGCTGAAAACGATCTGGCTCCCGTGAGAAAGTCGGAAAGAGGAAAACATATTGCGTTAGAGCTGCGCTGGCTGGACTGTACAGAACAAAGACCCACAAGTACTGGTAGTACACGAATGCGTGTAGGTTGGTTTATTGAAGTGAGCGTAGTTCTAACATTTCAATCGCACCAACTAACCCTGTTACAAGTAGAGATGCCGTGTTTTCGGTATCCGTTAAACTCCGTTAAACTCCGAAAAATGACCCCCGCGGCATTTTGATATGAATGCTGGAAAACCAATAAACACTGATTTTCAGCCATCCTTGAAGAAAAGAATGCCAGTTTCAAGTGAAGAAATGTACTCTACTTTTTTTTCTCTAGTTCACCCGGAATACAGCCGCACTGAACTGTCCTTGGTACCATTCCTTTCAATCGAAACCAAATTGTGTTGTCGCGTTCCTTTGTCTTCTCTTTACCAGCGTGACGGTTTTCAAGTGTGTATAGGTCAGGCATAAGTTTCCTGTAACGAGGAACGCAACAGGACACGAGAGTACCCAGGACAAGCTCCCCCCCGACAAAATCTTCTGCTCTTTCCGCTCAGCAGTGCTTACAGGCTCCAGGGGAATACGGCGGGATTTTCACATTGCCTGCACGTCTCTCTCATTGCCAGTTTGGCAACTTGCCACTGTGGTTCCCCTGAGAGCTGGTACTTTTTTTTTAGCGTTCATTCATGTTCTTGGTTTCTGTAGAGCAATCAAACAAAAGGTGAAAAGCTCGAGAGCCTGCTAGCAGTACTCGCTATCCCCGAAGACATGACTGTATATATAGTTTTTGTGAAGTGGAATCACGTGGTATAGAACATCGAAGCAATAAACACAGCAATAAAATCATTGAAATCAGAGGAGGCACTTGTCTGCCGCGTGTACTCAATCCTGGTTCATCTAGCCTGCACCTTCACTGGTCAATACTTTCCTGAATGGTCAGCGTTTGGTGCGAAGACCGATATATTCGCTACTCGAGAAGCTATGAAGTCCGCGAGAAATATATGCGCAGCTTCCGCGAAAACTCACTTGCCCAAGCAGCACACCAACAATGGACCGACGCTGGCATAATGCTGGTCAAAACCGGCTCGAAAGTCGTACCGACGTCGGCATTGGGGCAAAAAGTTACTTTTTCCAACCTTGGCCTGATGTTCGGACCAACACTGAACCGACATTCATGCCACTATCAGACCACTGTTCAGCCGCTCTACCAACACTGAACCGACATTCATGCCACTCTCAGACCACTGTTCAGCCGCTCTACCAACACTGAACCGACATTCATGCCACTCTCAGACCACTGTTTAGCCGCTCTACCAACACTGAACCGACATTCACGCCGCTATTGTACCCACTTTCAGCCACTCTACCAACACTGAACCGACATTCATGCCACTATCAGACCACTGTTCAGCCGCTCTACCAACACTGAACCGACATTCATGCCGCTATTGTACCCACTTTCAGCTGCTCTACCAACACCGGCTTGACATACCACAATTAGGCCACTGTTCAGCCTTTCTGCTAACGCTTGCCCGAAGTTTATGCCATTGCATTTCCAGTTCAGCGAATATTCACATTCCAGTTAATGTTCGCATTGGGAAAGCCATGGGTTTTGGCATTGCAAAGCTGCAATCATCTCTTCTATACACATGCACAACAAAATGAGGCAACGAAAGAATCCAACTGAGAAACTATTTATTAAATAATTAGGCACCGTGGCTGGGGACGCGCGGTTGCGCGAGTCCTGCGAGGCAGCGAGGGCCGCGCAGGAGGCGGGACCTTGGGAAGGAGCCAGGGCCGCGCGGGAGGAGGATTTCTGGGAGGTGGGGGCCGCTTGGGGAAGGGAGGGCACTGTGCTGGGGGCTGAAGCACAGGGGCTCGCAGTGGTTGCCAGGCCGGCAGCGGTACTTGGCAGAAACGCTTCGGCAAAACGCCTTTTGCGTCCGCCGCCACGGTCCACCGAACCTGGCAACCACTTCCTAATAAACCCCTGCGCTTCCACCACATCCGCCCCCGTCTTCTCACAGATGGCATCTGCATAAGATAAGCGTTCATTTTAGGCCAGCAGAAAAAGTTTGCTCGTTAACAGAAATCAAGATTATTTCAGCAACAGAGAAAACAGAAAAGGCCACAAGTACATGTTAACTCAAAGTGCGTGCCAAAATGAAAGGACTACAGTATCCAAATACAACTTGAGGAGAAAATCCACCTGAAAGCTCTTCTAACCAACTGTATAAAGCTGCTGCGACATCACGGTCGACCACTTTGCACTACTAACATATGGGAGCACAAATGGCTGGCAGATACAAGGCACGACTACGATCCATGACAAGAGATGGATGTGACTGATGGGAGGGCTTTCTTTGAAAGGCATCTGCTGACTCATATATCTTCAGATGCACATGGAAGAAAAGTGCAGATGACTACCCCCATAAAAACAGTAACAAAATATTCACCTGTAATGAAAAAGAAAACTGGTAAAGTATCAACTGAAAAGAAGAAAAGAAAACAAAGCGCAGCAGAACCTGGTGCATGTTCTTCCACTCATCTTCTAAAATTCAGTTAAAAGCTACTGCAACAACATACCTGTTGCCACCTTGCATAACTTCAGGGCAATAAATGACCACTTGCCCTTGCGGCCATGGAGGCTGTACATCCTCTGTACAGCCACCCCCATGATGGCGGTCATTATGTTGGAGCCCACCTCCCTCAGGCCCTTGCCCCCCAGGCGGACCAGCTGCTTTCGCTGAAAAGAAACACCACAGGTGCACAAGCTATTAGGCACAAACATCAATTATAATTTCATTTAGTTTAGCAGAATCGAATAGCTAAGACAATTGTGTGACTACCTGTCAACAGCCCATGCGAGTACCTACAATCATAATGCATAATTTCTGTATGATACAATAGCTTGACTAGTTGCTACCAGCAGAAAGCACCACCACCAATATGGACATTTTTTTTTTCCCAGTTTACTAAGAGCAGGGAAACTTTAGCGATTAAGCAAAGGTGGCCAACTCCTACCCATTATGCTTTGCATCTTGGACATTATTATATTATAACTATAATGCTTTTTGCAGATATCTATGTGCTGGATGTGTTTTCTCTGCACAGCCGTTACGCTAAAATTGATTTGGTTTGTAGAACTTAAAGTTCCAAAGTGACTCAGGCTATGATGAGGGACACCATAGTGGAGGGCTCCGGAAGTTTCGACCACGTGGGGTCTTTAACATGCGCCACTGACATCACACTGCACACGGGCGCCTTGCTTTTCGCCTCCATGGAAAACTGGCCATCACGGCTCGGTTTGAACCCGAGTCTTTGGGTTCAGCAGTCGAGTGCCCTAACCACTGAGCCACCATGGCGGGGCTCACTACCCTGAAATTGAGCAGTCTAATTAATGCTATACAAAGGGCGCTTATTTAAATCCCCAAGCACCTGAGTAAAGCTGCGTGCTTAGCAACCACATTTAATTAAACGATGTTGCTTGTTTTTGGAGCAGATTAAGTAATGAAATGTGCATAATGTGAGCAAAAGACAGGGAAGAGGTGGGTTAAAGCTGCCCCATTATTTGGGAAACCTAGCCGAAATTAAAGACGCACTGAGAGAGGACCAACTTCCAGCTGTGTTCACAGCAGTTCATGCAACAGTATATTAACCGAAAGCTCAGCTTCCTGTAAAACAGACCTTACAACATCCTTAATGTTAGCTACAAAGTCCACTGCTGAACTAAATTAAAACAGCACAACAATAAATGACAAATGTAAGGAAAATGAGGGGCTCGTTATGAGACACATACGAAGAAAGGCAGCCACAGGCAGCAAAAGCATAGGGGATTTTTTTTGCTGTTGATCGATGTAAAACAATAATGTAATCACAGAAATATTTGACTGAGAAAAAAAATTTGTTGGAACCAAGTCTGTTATGCAACGACCGGCCACCGGCAGAGCTCTGGAAAACTACATCGAATGACATTGAGTGACACCATCTGAGAGCAACTGCCCCAAAAAAGCCTGTGACTGCACCGCCAAATACCAAGCTACTACAAGATGTGATAGGTGCAATGCTTCGCACAGAACCAGCATCAGTAGCTTGGTTTGCTGTTTAGCGCTCCTTCTCGCCTAAACGCTCTGATGCGACAGCAGTCTCGCAGGTGGCATTTTCTTTGCATTGCGTGGCTGAAACATGATGTGACAACTGGCACTTGCCGTAAGCAATATTGCGAGCGCCACATGTTCAGCACTGCTACTGAGCCCAACAAATTGATAGGAGCCAAAGAGCAGATAAAGAGAGTCCCCTAACAGCTGTCCCGACACGTGATGCAGTTTTTGCAAGCTCTGCTACCGGCTGGGCATTGCGTACCACTTTTGCTTCGAACAGTAAATCTCACCACACAAGGAATCGACAGGGCGTTCCAGTGAACACTCTCAAAAATTCCTAAAGAAGCGCAAGTTCGATATGGGAAAACAATTTTTTTTTTGGAGGAACGATCTCTCAGCAGTGGTGGACATAATTTACTGCATAACTGTGCGTGTGTACCTGCAAATATTTCTTCTATTTTGAACTCCCTATTCTTAGGAATTCCTGAAAATGCTCACTGAAACAGCCAGTGTGTATATCAGCAAGCAACTTTCATGAACAAGACATTTACATTAACAAAACACACTGTGACAGCACACTCCAGCACAACAGTAGGAATTATATCTATGAAGAGCATGTTATTCACAGAGCACGGCATGCAAATTCTCTTGGAGCTCAAGATTTCTTCACAAACCTCGGAATTACATTATGCATGCAATTCGTTAGTAGGCATTCATTTTTTCCAGACACGAATTATCAGAAACATTAAATCACCAGTCCAGCAGCCACGCTGTCGTCCTGGACGGCAGCTTCCACAGTGTCCAACTCCTCGGGGGAGAATGCGGGCAGTGCAAGGGTGGGAGGCGGTGGCGAGGGGGACACTGGCCGAGTCCTCTGCTCCAGCTGCCGGTCCGACCGCAGCAGCACGTGATCCTCCAGCCTTTGTAACCGCTGCATTAAGTCGCGCTGCTGCTGTCGGACCTCCAGCACCAGGAACATCAGCTTCAGCAGGGTAGCTGAAACTGAAGCAATCAACAATTTCAGTGAGAGCAGGGTTAACCTGGGCGCAATAATATCATTTGCGCACTGAGGTACAATAAAGAACAGTATGAGGCTAACAGTAGGCAGCAACACACTCTGTACTATGCTCCTAAACTTCCCCCAGTTTTTATCCTCCAGGACACTTCTAATTCATGTTCTATTCCTTGCTAGCCTAATTTAAATGCCATAAATGTCACCATGCACTGACAAACACCTAGGTGAAATGGAGCTGCTCTATGTGTGATAGCTAGCACAGAACCTGCAGCCTTGTTGTGTAACGGACTTCTCAGTCTATGAGCTTTGCCAATTTTTACATTGCTTCATGGGCATTTCCACTGCTATTGCACCATGGCAGAGATGGCAGCAGTTAGTCGCAAATGGATTCTTCCAGTGTCATGAGAAGCATGTGCTAATAGAAGCGAGAAAGCAGAGCAGGCCTGTGCCCTTAATATAGCATTGCACCATTTGGAAAGTATTGCTCACGGCAAAACCCACATTGGCCAAAATGCTGGAGGTAGACATCTGTTCTAACTGCAAGTGCTGGCAGGGATCAATGCATTAAAACTGCAACAAAGATAGCCCTTATGGAATTATAGCCCTTAGCTGACAAGCGAAATGCAACAAAGAGGTGGACCAAATGTTTCTTGCTAGGCACAGGAGGTCCCAAACCGTTGAGAAATAAAACAAGGTCACATTTATCTCTTACCACGCATCCATTTTCTGCAGGCAAGACAAGACTAGGAGCCAGCTGATGTGCTCCACAAGGCAGTTAGGCTGTTCAGTTCTTTCCTAAGCAAGAGGTCCTCCTTCAGAGCATGCCACTATTATTGGCTGCTTATCTCCTTCAGCACCCTTTATGGGAGCTTTGTGATAGCGCAATTAATTTTTTTTCAGCACATTTCGCTGCATCCAAGGCACTGCATTGACTTCCAACCAGTAAACTTTTAAAATACTTTGAAAGACAATGAAAAATTACAATATGGGCCTTGCTGACCAACCGCGACCAAGCGACCAAATTATGCTGGTAAGGAAACAAATGCACAGAACATGGGACTACTGTGTAGAGTGCAATTCGTAGGAGTGGCTTCCTGGTGGTGATGTAGGCCGAGAGAGGCAACAGAAATGCCAGGATCCAAAAGAACCCAACAAAAGCACAACATACAGCTCTTGGGAAGGGCACACAACAACCACTCCACTATGAATCACAAGAGGAGAAAGCAATGGAAGTACTAGGTTGTAAATTCCAGTACCACTTCAGTTCAATACAATGGTTTTTGAGAAATACATGTGATGATTTTCAGAGTGACCCCTTTCAAAGCACATAGTTTGAAACTAGAAATGTGCTCCTAGCACCATTTCAAGAGCCACTGAGGAGAACTCCGTGCAAATATCTTCCTGAATAAGTATATTCTCTAGGTCTTTCTGGGCCTGTTGACTGCTGCTCGGTAGCAGCAGGTACAATGAGAAATTTAAAATTTGCTCTGTTTTTCTTTAAGGCAAAGCAGATCTAGCTTCTATATTTTGTTGTGTCACTTGATACTAGACAAAATAGGAGTGTAATTAAAAGAAAGGAACACAGTGAAAAGACGGGACAAGCAGCATTTGTTCTGTCCTCTCACTGTGTCCCCATGTTTGGCTTGCATTTCTCTTTTTGCACAAAAGTAAACAAAGTGAAAATCTCACCATCAACAGTCCCAGCTGTCGACCCCTCCAGCTTGCTGGGTGGCGCACTGTTTTCGTTCACGCTCTCCCCAGCGTGATTCAGTGGGGCTGGAGATGAACATGCGTCATTGATGGCAATCCAGGAAGTACAGAACACACTACTGTGTACAACCACAATGTCACATTTCTATCCTAATTGAATGCAGAAATGCTACTTCAGGATATTTTTGGAGAAGGGACAGAACAGTTGCATGGCCAGGCTGTTTTTCATACAGGTGATCTTTTTAAAACACAATAGACACAAAATTACGAAGTTCAGAAACAAATTCCTGGTTATATAGAGATGCCCCCCAGGCAATAGTAACACTTCCTTTGGCCGAAAAGATATTTTAATTTGGTTTCAATCACAGGCTGTACAAAGACTTCATAATTCAAAACCCATCAAAACCGACACCTCCATGACAAGTAGTTGACGTGACAAACAATGTCACATCATGCAGATACCTATGACACATAAAAGAACGTTGTGATCCGACTGCGGCGGCGCGTTTCGATGGAGGCGAAACGCAAGAGGTGCCCGTGTGCTGTGCGATGTCAGTGCACGTTAAAGATCCCCAGTCGGCTGAAATTATCCCAGGGCGCTACGGCACCTCCTTCTTCCTTTCTTCTCACACTCCCTCCTTTATCCCTTCTCTTATGAATGTCCACCGAAATGCGAGAGAATTACTGCACCACTTTCTTTCCTGAAAAATCAGTTTTCAATTTTTTAAATATGTGTCTATAGTGCTTCAATAATTACATTTCTCATGCACCAGCATGGTGCATTGGTACCGTATTTTCCGGTGTATAAGACGCGGCTTTTTTCAAAAATCTTGCTGGTGCGTCCTATACAAGGGTGCGTCTTATATGCGAATTTTTCGTTTTTTTTTTAGAGAGTTCAGAAATTACTCAGGTTCATGTTCAAGCCTTTTTTACCGAAAAAATATCACTAGCAATGAAGCGGTTGTAACACGGTTAATACTTCAATACGGGGACCACCGTGCGCAACTTTTTTTAGGTGAACTTTATCATGAAACGACGGGGATGACGACTTCCGGGATCACAAACACACCACCGTTTCGGAGGCCCCAAGCAAAAGTAATGTGAAATGCCAAAAGATGACGACAATCACGCTTCTCGCCATTTTCAAGACAAGCCAGGACAAGCCGGCGTTCTTTTTTCAGCCACCCTTTGCCACTTTGTTTGCTCCATGTACGTAGTGCGAAGAGAATATTTCAGTCGCGTTGCCACCAGAAATGGGTGAACTTTTTGATAGCGCATCCGAAGGTGAAGACTTCCAAGGTTTTAAGTAGAAATAAAATGTTCTTATGGACATGTGGGAGAGTTTTTTTTGTTTTTCTTTCTTTTTTTCCAAAACGTGGGCAGGAATGGCGTGAGTGTTGCTTTTTCGACCACTTAGCGTTGCTTTAGAATTTCTCACAAGTACGGTGAATTTCGTGATGGTCGCGCAAGCGTGTTTAATTGATCCTCACTAGCCCAACTGGGAAAACTGGGGTGCGTCTTATATAGCAACTTTTTCAATTACAGCCTGCATATATGGCGGGTGCGTCTTATACACTGGAAAATACGGTACATTTAAGGACACAAAAGAAACTGTCATGGCAAAACCAAACACAGAGAGCAGAATATATGTCATGTGAATAGAAACCTGTTCGCAGTACTGTTAACGTGGGTAAGAGAGTTTGCCACGAAATGGTTACTGGCAGAGTCACTGCTGATCTGAGAGCATGGCAAATGTAAAAAGCTGATGCCAAGTCTGAGCACGTTCCATTTCTCTGCAAGTGCAATTAGCTACGGTGGAGTTTTTTTCCCAGATTTTGCAAGCATACTACCATAAATCCCCAATCAAAACTAACACAATGTCGACCTTACATTAAATAGAAATGAGAAATGGTGTTTTAGTTTTAAGGCGGTTAACATCCAAAGGCGACTCAGGCTATGAGGGACGCCGTAGTGAAGGGCTCCGGAAATTTCGACCACCTGGGGTTCTTCAACGTGCACTGACATCGCACAGCACACGGGCCTCTAGAATTTCGCCTCCATCAAAATTCGACCGCCTTGGCCGGGATCGTACCCGCGTCTTTCGGGTCAGCAGCCGAGCGCCGTAACCACTGAGCCACCGCGGCGGCTTAACAAATGAGAATTCATGTCTTACGTGGTGACGGCAGCTGTACAACATCGTTGTGGCCCTCATTTCCTAAAAAAGAATTGCACATGAACGTCTTGTTGAGTATGCAAAATAATTTCTCATCAATAAAGAAATATGAGAATTTCAATTACCAGAAACTGCCGAGCTTTCTAGGGCTGAAGTGAACTCGTAGCGCCGCACCTTTTTTTCGGCGCTCTTGTAGGATCCTGCAAACATTCACAATATCTCGACAAAAACCATGTCATCTCCAAGCAACAGTACGGATTTCAAAAAAACAAAACAACTGAGGCCGCCTTACTGGAAATCAAAGAAAAGCTAATTGAAAACATAGAAAATAAACTGCTAACAGTTGGCATATTCCTTGATATGAGGAAAGCGTTTGACTCGGTTAACCATAAGATATTGCTTGAAAAAATGCATTGTTATGGAATACGCGGTGTTCCTTTAACCTTATTTGCTAGCTACCTTGACAACCGATCTCAAACAACTATCATTAACGGTATTTCATCTGGGATCGGTCAGATTGTGTCTGGTGCGCCACAGGGCTCCGTTCTAGGACCAACGTTGTTCTTATTATATATTAATGATATCGTCAACCTTCATCCAGCAGACAACATTATAATCTATGCAGACGATACTAACGTATTTTTTTCAGGACAAGATAGTAATATTTTGCAAGCAGCCTCCAATAGTTGGTTATCCCAATTGTCTGTTTGGTTAAAATCAAATAGGTTAGAACTTAATGTCAGGAAAACAAAGTACATACTGTTTAGAGCCAAAAATAAGGAAGTTCCGAACAACTTCCAAATTCACTTCGAGCAAGCTCCTATAACTCGTGTCAGCTCTACAATGTTCCTTGGAGTCATTTTTGAAGAACATTTACTCTGGACAGATCGTGTAAACTACGTTTGCACTAAAATGGCTCGCTCTGTTGGTATCCTAAATAAATTTCGCACAATACTGCCTAGAAAATTCAAACTACAAATTTATTTCTCTCTAGTCTTTTCGCATGTACAATATTGTTTGTTGATCTGGGGAACGACTACCTCAACCAATTTTGTGAAAGTACTTACTTTACAAAAAAGAGCTGTACGAGCGATTGATAACTTACATTACAGTGAGAGTACGGGTCCTTCCTTCCTCAACCATAGACTGCTAACCATCACGGCCGCTTACCACAAGAAGCTTGCTGTTTATATCAGAAACCTTATGAAAGGAAACTGGCAGACTTTCGAGAGCACATATTTAATTGCGCAAACAGCATACAGTCTTAGGCACCCTCAATACCATGCACCAAAATCTCGTACAAACTATGGGTTCCAAAAACTAACTCACATAATTCCTCATAATTAAACACGTATCCATACTTAACAGAATTGTCGCTACAAAATATGTCCGAGGGCTGCTTTGCTGACTTGATGCCCGTTCAGCTGCCTGTATAGCAACACTCAGGCCAACAGACTATCAGTTTGAAAGCCTGTGAAACACTCATGTGGCAGAGGCATTGTTTTATTTACAATTAAAAGTGTGATTCTGGTTTCTAGGATTTAACAGCTTTAAGCTATGAAGAATGACGTAGCGGAAGACTCCAGATTAATTTAGACCACATGGGGTTGTTTAACATGCACTGATATTACAGAGCACAAGCGCATTCTGCACTGCTCCATTTCACCACAGACAGGATGTAACCTGGGCCCTCGGCTCAGCAGCATGGACCACTCAGCTACTGCGACAGGCTAACAATTCAAACTGAACTAAATGTAAACAGCTGGATGAGTTGGTTCTGAATTTGCATTATGAAACACTGTCTCAGTGCACAACAAAAATGGATGAGGAAAGAGCACACAACGCAAAGCATCAATTGATGTCTGGCATTTGTATTGTGTGCTCTTTCCTTGTCTGTGCTTTTTGTGTGCCAAAAAATGTTTCATAATGCAAAAAAAAAATTACCATACTAAACCTTTCTGTACTAAATATTATTAAGCATACTGAGTGCAGCACTAATTCTGGGAACTACAGGTCTTCAAAAACAAGGCACTAATGAGTTTCAGATGTAGTTCATCAGCTTACAAGTGCAATAGCTAACAGTTCATTCTGCTCCTCTTTTTGACAGCTGGCTAAGCGGTGGCTATCAACATGACTTCTTAGTCGTAATTTAGCCATGCAGAGGTGCAGACTCACAGAATCTAGCAAAGAGGCCTTTACAATCGCTGATGAAGCTACCATCAATATTTCTACAATAAGACTACTTATGGCAAGTGGTAACGACGACCACTGGGCAACGCATCCACTCCCCTCCGAGAGCTGGCTCGGCCTCAGCTTTTGCGAGCCGCGTCACCTCCGAGCTCCTGGCCACAGGCCTGTAGCACTCTTCTTTTGTCTCTGTGAGCCATCCGACAGGAATGACTGCAAGGCAGTCGTCCTCAAGAGGAAACTTCACCACAGCGAATGGTTTTGACATGCTGCACAGAGGAAACACAACAAAAGATTAATGGGCAAACAAGGATTTTTACCAGACACTCTCTGTGCCATTCTCTACTGGCACTTGCCTGTTTGGGTGCCGAAAACTTCACACTACCATGACAACTGACAGGTACTCTTACAACCATCTCGTTCTACTTCGCAACGCACTTCTGAACTTTCATGAGTTGAGAGTTACAAGTGTCACGAGCGCCTGCAATTTGGGACTTATTTAAACAATATTTCTGGGCCTGCTGTCATGTGAAACAAATAACAGCCAGCAATAGTGGCGTGCAACTTCACTGCATTGAACATCAAACTGAGTGCAGTCTACCAGGAGCATAGTGATGAAAAAAGAAACCAGTAAAACGCAAGATTGACCAAATGAGGAAGAGAGAAAACAAGCGCGTTCAATTAGCGAGCTCGAAACTAGCACTCGCTATATGTAGAGTCACACTGATCTAGACTTTGTAATACAAGGCTCTGAGTAGCGGGAAGGGACACACATAAATAAAAAGTACTCTCAATTTTTTTTCTGTAACCGATCACTGGCAGGAGCAGCATTACTTCTGGCAGTACAGAAGAATTGTGTTCATTCATCCTGTTCTTGTCACATTTCTCTCATCGCACGGAGACTCGCAACGCAACAATGTCAACACTGCCATGGAAGCATTTGTCAATCAAGCACAAGGCATGCAGGCTGCGACTCTATGACGTCTGACATGCATGCCTGAACCAAGCGATTAGCCTCACAAAAGCAAAAATTGGCGATGAAAAACACTCAACTGCATCGCACGTGGCAACTGGTTGGTCATGGGGGGCGCCGCAGAGAACGGCTCCGGAAATTTCGACCACCTGGGATTCTTTAGAGTGCACCGATATCGCGCACAGTACACGGGCCTCTAGAATTTCGCCTCCATCGAAATTCGACCGCCGCAGCCGGGATCGAACCCACGTATTTCGAGTCAGCAGCCGAGCGCCGTAACCACGTGACGACTGTCATTGCGATCATGATCATAATATCTATACACGTACATAAATGTACGATGTGCCGAGAAACAAACCCTCTCAGAAGCAATGCGCCAACAAGATTTGCCGGGATAGTGCGTTCACCCTGATGAAGGAACACACAAACACACACGACATTTAGAAGCGCTTCCCTTCGTGTACGTGTGTGTTACTTCATATTACCCCAACCCTTACACGCAGTTACACCTTGCAATGCGCCGCTGAGTTAATCAAAAGACAACTGCTGACAGATGCCTACAGACAAGTTAGATAAAGGGGCGACACACGAGGCGTGCTCATTGTCCTCACTCTTGACAAGTTCACAAGTAAATATTAGCTGACAACTAACATGAAAGGGAAAAAAGGACAGAATGTATACTTACGCAAGCAGTGCCTCCTGGTTCCCCTCGGTGACTCACGCGTGCCGCCACCAAACTTCAAAAAGCTTGAAGAAATAAAAATTCACAAGAGCGCTTTGCTGCCAAACGTCCAAACGAAATGACCACAAGCTATGGATTGGGATTGGCTTGGAACGTACGTGGGAGCGAGAGCGGATGCCTACGTTTATGCGTAAAGCGGTGTTTAGTTTCGAAAAATTTCTTTGAAGCTTAGTGTTGACAACACCGCCAAGAATAATTTTTATCAATTTTTTTACACTTCAATTTATTAATGAGCAAAAGATCTTATTTTACGCGACAGCTAAGATGAAATGGCATGGCTACTTTTGACTACTTTCAGCTCAAGTTTTGGCTTCTTTTAAAATGTTCCCAACGGCAACCCTGCCCGCGAGTCATGCCGCGAGTGCTCGCGCTTGTTTTTCTTTTGTGGTGTGGAGGTGTTGGTCGTACTGCCTGTCTGCTGTCCCTTTGTGCGGCTGTTGGGGTCCTCGTCTTTCACCGCAAAGCTTCTGCATTTCGCCATGAATGCAAAGCAACGCAAGTACCGTATCGTTGAAAAAGAATACCGTGAGATCTTGCAATATCTCGGTATTTCACAACGGCCGGTCGCATCTACGTCTTCAAGCTTGGATCAAGGCGGCAGGAAACGATCGCACTCCGAAACATCAGTCGACGTACGCACCCCCCAACTCTTGCTACCGTCCGAAGCAACCACGCGACGCAGAAGCGAAGTGCGCTGAAGACGCGTGATTGAAATCTATGACCGTAATCAATATGAAGACGATTAACCGATAGCGATTAATACGTCCCTATCGAAAAATCTCGTATATATGTGTCATATGTGTCTGGTTCATACGAGATTATGGAATATCTCGTATGATTATGGAATATCTCGTATGTGTCATATGACACATGTGTCATATGTGTCTGGTTTGCAATTTTTGGGAAAGGAAAGGGAAGGGCTGGGGTGGAATTATAAGGCAATTAACAATAAAATAGCTTCCATTGAAGTTAGTAAACTAAAGAAAGTAAAAAAAAAATTCGGACGCGAAAAAAAAACTACGCGCCGTTCCGGATTCGAACCACCGACCTAGAGATCTACAGCTCACTACACTACCCACTACACCACTTTTTTTTTTTTTTTTATTGCCTTACTTCACACACACAAATACACAAATACACACATACAAATACACAAATACAAATACAGTACACAAATACACTTACAGAGCGCAATGAGCAATAATTAACAACACTATCCGCCCGGGGGTGCGTGGCTTCGTCATATTAAAACTCCTTAAGCGTCACCAAAGGCTCGACTTTTTCGAGCCACTCGGGAGCTTCAGGAGCAAGTTTCTGAACTTCAATATACTTATGCATGCACTCCCGAAAATAGATCCGTGCTGGCCGTGCATCAGGATCGCAATGATATCCTGCCATTCTGGAGCGCCAAATACAATGGAGGCCCATTAGCATAATGAGGTCGAATGGTGTCCCATCCTCACTCTCTACAGGCAAGTACCGGATACCATGAGCGTCGAGCGGAAATTCCTTTTTTAAAGTCCGTTGCAAGATGTCCCAAAAGTATACCCCCTCCCAACAGTGCAAAAAAACGTGGTCTATTGTTTCTGGTTGTTTACAAATTAAACAATGTGATCCCCAAGGTAGAAATAACTGCTTCCTTTCCAAGAATTCCTTTACTGGTAGTGTTCCGGTATGTAATCTGAAGAAAAAAGTTTTTGCACTTGGCGGCACCTGCATCGCCTTCACACGCTTAAGTACGTCGCGTCCCTGGCCTCCATTGTATAAGGCCCTGTACATAGGTTGTGGAAGAACTACATCGCACAAATCTTTATACAACTTTTTCCTGCTAACAGAAGATAAATATTCATACGAAAATCGAACCGACAGGAATCGAACACTCGCGACAACCTCTCTAAAGTAACCAAAAATACGTCCCGAGAAACTTTCGGTTGTGACAACAAAGTCCGGCAGTGCATTTCCGAGCCTTAATTGGCACACAGTGCGCAAAAACGGATCGCTTACATCGCGCACAAAACAAAATCTGCTTACAATCTGCCGCAGAAATAAGTGTCCCAGACTCAGGCCGCCATCCTTCACCCGCCTAAACAAATTGGTCCGGCTGCAGCGTTCCCAGTCCGCAGCCCACACAAAAACGGCAAAGATCCGGTGCAGTCTCTGTACGTTCATCCTTGCACAATGCAACACTTGCATCACATACCACAGCCTAGACATAAAAAACAGATTGCACACTGTGGCCCTTGCGAAAATTGAAAGGTGTCGCCCTTTCCACCTTTCCACCTTTTCACGCGTGGCTTGCGTCTGTGCTTTCCAGTACGAATCGCTATCGCGATAACCGTCCAGTGGGACGCCTAAGTACTTTACTGGGGTCGTCACCCAGGACACGTTTGCAAAATTACCGGGCTTCGTTGGCCATTCACCGTGCCAAAGCCCCAGGGACTTTGACCAATTCACTTTACTACCGGTGATCGTGGTGAATTCTTTTACGCATGCCACGGCCTCGGTTATACCTTCCCGGTTCACTGTGAACACCGCGACATCATCCGCATAAGCCAGCAGCTTAACTTCTGCTGCCTGTAGCTGGAATCCTCGAATTTTTTCACTTTCTATGATATTCAAACACAACGCTTCAATGTAAATGCAGAATAGAAGAGGGCTGAGGGGACAACCCTGGCGCACCGAACGCTGCAGGCTAATGGGGGCCCCCAAACTCTTATTTACAATTAATCTTGTCGTGCAGCTCCGGTACGCCAAGGCCACTCCCTCGCAAATAATGGACCCTAAATTCACATGGTCGAGTATGCAGAACAGGATATCGTGCGAAACACAATCGAATGCCTTCTCAAGATCTAGCTGAAGGATGGCTACACAGCTATTTGTGTAATCACAACATTCCAGCACACACCTCGCTTTATGAATATTGGAAACAATAGAGCTTCCCTTGATCCCACACGTCTGGTGGGGACCGACTATATCCTGAATTACTGACTGTAGTCTACAGGCTAAAATCTTCATGAAAACTTTATAATCCACGTTTGTGAGGGCGATAGGACGATATGCTGTGACCTGCTTTAACTTTTCTGCGTCATCAGATTTAGGGATTAGCACTGTATGTGATTTACCATAAGACGGGGGCAATTCATTTTCTTTGTAGGCTTCGTTAAAAACTGCTGTCAGTACTGGCACTATTTCGTGTTTATATGCTTTGTAAAAAGCGGCGCTTAACCCATCAGGTCCAGGAGATTTTCCCAGGTTCAAATTTTCTATCGCTTGCTCGACCTCTGACGCAGTTATCGACAGCTCCAGCCTTTCTTTCTGTTCGTCATCTAATCGCGGCAAAGCGCCAAGAAACTTTTCCTTGAATGCGCTCACATCCACTTCTTGCTTTGCAAACAGCGCCTGCTAATATTCAAGAAATGCCTGCTGGATATGCCCGCTTTCTCCAGATAACGCCCCGCCCACTACACCACTGCTGGCATGGCAAAAACTGCTTTACATTTCGATGACAAGACTTATGCTATGCTTCCCACTATAGAATTCGACGGTTAGGTGCGAGGACAAATGTTTATTTTTAAGGTATAAGGAGCTGAACTACAGCCGATTGCACTTCCACTGATTTTGTGGATCTTGATGTGCTCTGTGATAAGCACTGAAAGATCTGATATTTGTATGTATTTTAATTTTCACAGCGCCTGCACCATTGATCGTAGTACTCTCATTGCGCACATATTGTTAACTACAGTCGGAGCTCTTGCATGAAAATACCTGGCGTTATTAGCTCAACTAAGCCCAGAAGGCAACATTTGCCTTCTGGCTGAACGTTTGTCCAAGCACATTGGAAACGCCTAACGTCATACTGTTTGGATAGGCGCGGTTTACAACAGGAGGGCACAAGCAGAGAATCAAGGAGAAAGATATTTGAAACAGGCCAAGAGTTTTTTTTATGCGTTGGTTGGGCACTTGTTAATCGCTTGTTCATCCCTTCTTTTCCGCGTGTTTCAAACAGCAAGGCCCACTCTATGAGAGGCACTCATCAGCGGCTATGTGTTTCGCTCGAGATTGATGTAAGCTGATACGGTGCATATCGGAGCTCTTGTGTACGCACGAGTGTCGCGTGTCAGTTAAGGTATGCCACATATGTAATCCATACAAGTCACCTTTCCGTAGCGCGTGAACTACTATATATGCAGCAGATGTGTTCATCTGTGACATTTGTGACGCGTATGAGCTCGTAAGCAGCCTATACGCGTTCATACGAGACACATTAATTTGTGACACACATGAACTCGTATGAAGTATATGTGCTGATACGAGGCGCATTTGTCGACACATGGCTCATATGGTGCCCATATGAGTCAAACGAGGCACATATGAACTCGTATGAAGCCTATATGTGTTCATATGAGGCACATATACTGACACATATAACTCATATGGGCTGCATACGAGGCAAAGGGAGAGAACGAGTACCGTGGAGGCGCAATGCCTTCGCATTCTTCCAATTCGAGTTCCCGCAGACGATGTAACGTTTTTTTTCTTAAGCTATATGTATCTCTTATATAAGCGCATGGTCAGCGCTGTCCTATCATGGAGCAAACGCACGTTACTCTTTACCCATTCCTGCTTTAATGGAGTGCTCGACACGTTGCGCCATACATATATGTTTTGGTGCTGTTCTGCAGGTATACCGCATTAACTGCGACGCCCAAGCACATCAAGGTACAGCGTATTTAACGTTAGAGTCGAGAAGTTATTTTTATAAAATGCTATTTATAGTTTTTGAAATTCAGGCCTGAAAATCGGTGCTGCATATATGTTTCTCCGACTCGCATTCTTTCATTGCACGACTGGACTTTTTACATTTACACAGAACGAAGACCACAACCTTAAAGGGGGAAATAATCGCACGCATGCATGCAACTTTGCATATTTTAGTTTAAAAAACTGAGATTTAAAAAATCTCACAGGAGGTTATGCGGGTTTTTACGAAGATATCATTATCTACGCCCCGGACTATATATGCTAATAAATAATTAACAATGTGCGAGCTATATATATATATATCACGCCTATCGCCGCAATTGAGAAAACTAAGAAGTCACAATAGCAACTGCATGATGCTCCATAGCAGTCGGCACTTCAAAGTTGCGTTGCCTATTGCAGGAATTGGCCAGCTTCTAAATATGGCAAAGTCAATGCAGGGGAAACATTCGAGAAAGTGGTCCAATACTGCCAACTTCTAAAAATGGCTGAGCCAAGGCGGGTGAAACGTCCGAGAAATTGGTCCAATACTACCAACTTCTAAAAATGGCTGAGCCAAGGCGGGGAAAACGTCCGAGAAATTGGTCCAATACTACCAACTTCTAAAAATGGCTGAGCCAAGGCGGGGAAAACGTCCGAGAAATTGGTCCAATACTACCAACTTCTAAAAATGGCTGAGCCAAGGCTGGGAGAACGTCCGAGAAACTGGTCCAATACTGCCAACTTCTAAAAATGGCTGAGCCAAGGCTGGGAGAACAGAGGCAACGCGGGGCCTTCACAGGGCTGTCGTTTGCCAACTCAGATCCTACATTGGACCGATGTCATGTGCTGCTTGGGTGATAGCGATTACTTCTGGCATCAAGTGCAAGTTGTGGACCCGTCCATAGAGCAGGAATTGATGACAAAGAAGTCTTTAATGGATTATTTTAGCCTGTTGTGAGCTCTGCAGACCACCCGTTTTTGAAAGAAGGATCTCAGAATAATCGCTGTTCAAAATTACATCTGCTGACGTTTGCTTTCACAGCTTATGGAGAGCGCGCTGTAGAGAATGGCCGGTCTTGTTAAAACCATCTCTTGATTTTCTTGCCATCCCCCCATCAAGCGCAAATGTAAAACGTGTGCTTTCTGACCGCATTCCTCCGATGGCTGACAAATCTCTCAATGTACGTGTCCATTATTTTTTTTTCACTACGTGTAAATATAACATTTTATACTCTTTAAAGCCTTATAGTTCCATTACGAGAAAATCCGGCGCCGTGCGTTCGTCGTTCCAAGTATTTGCGTGTGTATGTACTACATACAGTACAGACAATCCAAGCGATGCCATCACTGGCAAAGGCTCAATGCGGTGGCAATATTCCCAACTACATTCGCGCCAAAATTTTGAATAACCTTACGTCGTACAGCGTTTCGTTGCTGTCATAGCATTTCTCTTTTATTTTTACTCGTTTGGGCATTAATTCATTGGGTAGGGTGTTTGGTATGTGTTTAATAAAAAAAATTCAGGTGCGTTATATTTTCTCCAGTAACTATACAGCCGCTTTACAACACCTATCCCGATAAACGCCGGTTTCTCTCGGGCATTGAAAGTAGAAAGCGAAAATCATCGAACCAAAGAGAAAAAATAAACACCATATAACCCCCAAATGGAAAAAAAAAGAAATACTGAAAACACGGAACCCTAGGTTTTTTAGTGAAACGCCTTAGCAACGAAATAAAGCACCCAAGCGCTTTCCAAGAGGCACCATATGGTGCGTGCGTCATTATTCCAGAGGACGAGGCAAGCACAAGGGCCCCTGCCTCATTCCAGATAGACGCAATTGCAGGCCAAATCTATTCAGGGTGTTTCACGGAACTTGAACCAAAGATTAAAAAAAAAGGGTTGCTGCGTAGCTAGGTGAAACCAACGACATGTTGTTGCTCACTGTGTGGCGCTCCTCAGAGTATCTCTTATTTTCGCTTAATTAGTTACTTATTTAAGATCAATTATACATAATTTTAACGTTTACTGTAAGGGAACATGCATTTTGTTAAGTTGTACAGGGGCGTTACGAAAGAACCGATCCAGTTTTTTGTAACAACGTACGTGGCCCTTTTTAGAGCGCAGGCTCTTTGGCGTCCGTTCCTGGGTTTCGCGTCGTCGTCGGCGTTGTCGTTGTCGTCGGCCTCGTAACCAGCTCCGCCCCCCTTTCATCCCCCCAGCGCTATCGGCGTCAGCGGCATCAGTCAGTCGCTGCTATCTCTTCCCTCCTCCCTTTATCGTGTTGTCCGCTTGCTGCGCGCGCTTCTGCCCCCATCGTTTGCCGCTGGGTTTACACGCCGCCCCCCTCCCCCCTCTTCCTGCGAGTCTCCGGTTGTCAAAGCGCCGGCTCGAACTTAATTCCTTTCTTCGCTCCTCCTCCAATGCAACCCCTGTGCGGTGGCAATCAGAGAGCCAGATCGGTGGCGGCGGATCTGTATATGTGCACCGCCCGAGCCGAAATTGCGAATACGTGTGAAAAATAAAAAAAAATTCTGTGATAGCGCATACATGTGTTGCTCGATTTCTTTGCCTCAATCTATCGAAAAGGTGAAACAGCTTATTTGCTGCGCTCAAATTTCGCATTAGGAAGTAACGTAATCGTCGGTAATTTTTTCGAGTTTTCACGGAATGCTCGCTAAATATGAAAAAGAAAAAACACTTCATTGCGCTCTTGCGCTACTGCATTGTAGCGCTGCCAAGCGTTCTGAATGAAGCGTGCGCGCTCACCTTCTGGAAGTGAGCAGTCGACGCCGCTCTTAGCATAATCTTGAAAGTGCGATCAGCACATTCTTCCAGCATGGAAAGCGCACGGCGTGATCTGCCAATTGTGATAGGGCTTTTATGAGACATCGCGCAGGCAAACCAAAAAATGAAGTAAGCTCGTAAGTATACTGCATGATGGCTATAGGCCCTAAGCAAAACTCTGTGCGTCAGCTTTTCTTCAGAGCAAAAGCCCCTTTACCATGGCAAGGCGGACCGTCCCAGGGGGAGAAGCTGGGTGCAGCGCTAAAGTCTCCTATTCCACGCTTTATGCTCATGTACACTAGGCTTGTGTCTTAAGGTGTTCGTGCTGTAACTGAGATTGAAGCTTATGACACATGTTTCTTGTTAGCCGATATGACAATGCCCCGGCTGATTCTGAAACCGTTTCTGGCGTGCAGAAATTAATTTCAGACAAAAAATTTGAGCTAAAAATGTATTTTTTCGTGGCTGTCAAACTTCTTAAGTTTCATTATTTGTTCAGTTCACTCTCCATCTAACCACTGTCCAGGCTCGTGAGCTTATCTCGTCCTATCTATGCCCATTTACCTCATCCTTCACAGTTTAGATACCTTCCCGACCATGTTGTTAATGATAGCAACTGTCAGGCTTTTAGGGCTCCGCTCTCTGATTATCGCAGCAAAATCTTGTCCCGTTGTCTCTAAAAAGTTCTGTGCCGCTTATGGGACGTTTAGTCATGTCTTATGTGATGTGTATACTTGCAGTAATTTTTGACAAATCATCGCTCGAAGTCGCACGCAGAAGGCACAGAGCCCTGTTAGCCGCGACCCGACTTTTCCTTTTCTTGCACGCCAACAAAGGGAGCATGGAGGGCAGCCGCACAGCCAGCCCGCCTTGAACACGCTGGGTGAGAAAAGAAAAATAAACGCAATATGGCTGGTTTCTTGACACACAGGCTGAGGACACGTGGTTTTCGAAGCTTCCACCAATTACGTGGCCGCAGAAAGGTCTTGCTCCACATGGCAGTGGAACAACAGCGACCTGATGCGATCAAAGTTTTTTTTTTTTTTACCCGGTGGTGAGGCTTCTTAGTGTTCGCCTAGGTCCGTCTGTATGTCTGGAGTTTTCTTGACCTTAAATAAAATTAACTAAAAGAAAATACCTTACGGACTGAGTGGGTTGCGAATCCGGACGGCGCGATTAGATTAGTTTTGCTCGCCACTGCATCAGACCACTACATCACTGCCTTTTGTTCTATGTACATGAACCATGTTCAAACCATATGGAAAACAGTAGCAGATCGACATGACACGTAATACGACACACCTCAGCAGCACAGCACTCGCTCTTACATCACCGCAGCCGAACATCCCGTGTCCTAAACTACCCGTCTCTCGCGCTGTGCTTTGGGTATCTTCTGCATCAACTTGCAGCCGTGATCAGTGGATTCGAATATCGAAACCGCAGTGCTAACACACCTAATTCGCATTTGCCGTAGCCACGACAAATGTACCAAAATTTATTTTTGTGCCACTCTTTGTGCCTTGCACTGCTCACTTCACAAAGCTGGTGGCAGTCCTGCGTAACCAGGACGTCAGAGAATGCAATTGATTCTCTCCAAAAACTGATGGGATTTTTGGGAAATGTTTGACCGCTTTAGTCAGGAGTGGCACATTAGCAGCTGTAAGGGTTTTTTTTTTTTTACGTGAGCCGGCAAGGATACGTTCATGCATGAGACCTGTCAGGACCGGTTTGGCAGACGCGCCAGCTTTGTCGTTCTTCAGCGTCGGAAGTAAAAAAAACAGCGCACTTTAGAAGAAAGCTCGGCCTGCGGTCCACGGCTCGAGGAAAAGTAAAAGGGGAAAATAAGAAAGGCGCACGGAAAGGTACAGCAGGAGAAAGCACCCTCTCCCTACTGCCCTTTGCTCTCTCCTCCCCCTTACCCCCGAAACCGGTCACCTACGTACCTCTTGAAAATAACGCCCTTTTCTCCCTGTGTTCGTCATCCATTTAATTCTGCGAATCTTGTGTCGCGTTGTCATAGCCTTTCTGAGAGGAACATATTGTCAAAGAGTTGTGTCGGAAGGGTACCGTTAAATTCAAGCAAGTTTAGGTTGAAAGCGATGCCCAATTCTTCCTTATTTATTTTAAAATCAGTGATAGCAGTGCTTTGAGCATGCGGTTCGCGGGCGGTTCGGTTGTTCGATTCCCAGTGCCCCCCGGGTACCTATCGCTTTCCAATGCATACAAATTTTTTCGTGGTTTCTCTGAGGTGAATTGACTCGAAAAATGTCTTTCACCTAACCTTATGTAGAAGAAAACACTGTTCCATGGCGCTCTTTGGTGCAAGGCGGCCCTTGCACCATTAAAACTTGTCAACAAAAGAAAACATCCTTATGGGAAAAAACGCAACGAAAACAATTCTACGCGTAGGCTAAGTACACGCCAGGAGCAAAAACGCGTATGCAATCCGTACGTTAAAGGCGTCAGCAAAACCTTGGCCAGCATTCGCGGAAAGGAAGCGGTGGAAACTGGGTACCAGCCGGACATCATCATCAGGCGCCTCCTCCCCTGTCCCGAAGACCCGTCGTCCTACAGAAAAGATGCAAGGCGTGGTACGCAAAAACCCTGCTCGAGTGCATGGTGTCTAGAGCGGCGTTTACTTGAAGGGGTTTAGTTGAGGAATTCAGTTGAAAACCGGTTACTGGTTTCATGTAAACACCGCACAGTCGGTTCCGGGAGTCGAGGAAGTGAGTCCAGTCAACTCCGCTGCAGGGGGGGGGGGGGGGGGGGTTGACTCTCGCTCAATCCCAACGGAAGATAGCACGTAAACCGGATAGAGACGAAGAGTCGGGTTAGCGGGAGTGGAGAGCATAAATTACGATCCTGTTTTTACGCTTGCGCCATCGCGCCTGCGAGACATCGGTGCCGTGCCGCAATCTTGGAGGCTGCCACTGCCCTCACCCGCTGCGCTGCTCGACGCTTGGTGTCGCTGCAGTTGAACCGGTCTCGACTCGCTAAAATCTAGTTCATGTAAACACGCAATCGTCGAGTCGAGCTGACCTTACACAACTTGACCCCCCGATTCGATCTACCGCAGTCCGGTTCATGTAAACGAGGCTTAGGCTGGGGACACCAACAATATGACGGAAAGAGTGAAGCAGCACAAAGCTTATGTCAAGCAAATGAACAGAAGCGCGTGGCCGTACTTCCCAGCCATGCCACCACAGGGGTGACTTTGACGGCACTATTGTGGTGGAAACCGAACCAAACTGCGCAGAAGCCTTCTACTTGAGTCATGACGGAGGAGAATGTTGAATGTTTTCTGGGAACGACTCCTTTTTCCTACATCCACGGTTTAACTCTTTCCTGTCCGCGGGGAAAATGGTGGTTTTCAGGTCATATCATTAATATTTTTTTTTCTTTAACAAAACTTGCTTGGTACAGGAGTGTATGGTACCGAATTGTAGAGGAGGAAATTCTATTCACATTGTTACTAGTCACAGTCAACATGTTTATTGAGTAAGAGAGGAAAAAAAGTTATCAGAAAGAAAATTGTAGTTACAAAGAAAACACACACACAAAAACATCAAAGTTTCGTCACAAAAATAAAACAAAAAAATTTCAAAATATACATTTTTTACAACAGGGATCAATGCAACATTGCAGCAAATTTTAGTTTGCTGCGAACAGTATTAGCTGGGCTAGGAAAGGAAACAGTAGTCCCAGTGACTATCGTGCCACCGCGCGAAACAGTTCCTTGTTGCCGTGAAGCAGAGGTTGGCCGCACATGTCTCACAGAAAACATTTGTTTTTTGTTCCACCTTTTTTTCTTCGTAGCACAATTTGCAGTTCCGGTACTTTGCATTTTCTGCGGCTTGTGCTGTAGCCCCTGAGGTGAATCACGAGGCGGGAACAGAGGGCGAACATTGGGGTCCTCAGGATGTGGCTCATCAAATCCGAGGAGTTGCTCGATCAATTCAAGTCTGAAAGCGAACTGATCAAATCTTGATGTCCTCGACAATTCTGGCGCTTCGGGATGCTCCTGGCGATGCGCGTCAAAAAGTATGAAGCTGTTGACGACCGCGCCGCCGAGCGCCGTGCGACACTCCGGCGCGCAACGCCGAGGTCGACCCCTGGCTGTCTTCGAGCCGAAAACACGACTCTCTGCGCTGCTGGCGGCAAGTAATCCCGCCCGAAAGACGTTGACACCCTGCAGTTAAGAGTTATGACCTTCAGAACACTCTGATCTTTTCCGATAAGCGCGCAGCAAAAGCGGAACATTTCGGGGGAGAAAGCGAAACTTACCGAGGCATGGCTGTTGACGTTCCGGGTCGGTCTGACGCAGTTTCGCTGTCGGTGCTGAAGTCTGAAGAGCCGAAGTCGTCTTCTGAATCCTCACTGCTGCTGTTCTCGTCCAAAAACGAACTCTCAGGAGCATCAATTTCTGTGGAAACGCGCGGTTTCGGCGCAGCAGCAGCGCGCGACGTCGACGGCATGGTGGAAACAAGGAGCGCCGGTCAGCTGACTCCGGAGGGCCTTCAAAAATCACCGCTTGGCGGAAAAAGTCAAACCAAAAGCGAAACTGAAAGAAGAGTTCCTTTATTTCACACTGGATAACGCTAGTTGTCCAGGAACGCTTCAAAAAGCAGAAAAATACGAACTTGAAACCATCGATAGCGGGCTATCGATGGGAATAGGCGCGGACAGGAAAGAGTTAAGCTCCGTGACCCTGCGGTCGACCTTATGTAGGCTTAAAAAAGGCTCCGCAACGCGCCCGCAGTCGCACCTTCAAGAAGTAGTAGTAATCGTTTACTGACAAAAAATACAAAAAGGAAGCACGAGAGCTGCAGCCGGTGGAATTCACGGAATTCAGAGCCGGGGAAGTCACAGGGAGAGGATAGCGAGGAAAAGTACGGAGGAAAGCGACCGGCAGAGAAGACGGGGAAGCTTTGTACACAATTCACAAAATGCAAAAAAGTATCAAGTTCGCGCCGCTCGCAAGCTAGTGCCTAAGCATTGTTGTACACATTTACAACGCGCGTAAATTAACTGCATATTCTAGGCCGCGTGCACGTAGCGTCCTGTCGCTACTGGACAGCGCGAGCGGCGCAATGCGCAAGTGGCCCGGATGGAGCGCCCAGCTGCCGCCTTAAAACAGAAACAGAGCCGGCTTTGAAACGTCGTGTTATCCTACAAGAACTTATTTGGCTGGCGTTTACTTCTCAAATAAATGCAAATTATAGTCATAAAATTTTAATTAGATTTGCCTCTGGGTTGCAGCTTTGGGAAAAGGCGTAGCTTCCTGCACAGCAAATGGCAGATTTGTCAGAATAGCTCACAACATGCCGTTCTATGAACTCTTCGTTATCGCTTCATAGTTTGCACACACTTTTGACATGAACGCGGAAATTAGCAGCGATTACGGCAATGGCAAAGCCCTTAGCGACGGTGAATGATCGAATAACTGGAGGCACTTTAACAACCTAGAAGAAATGCTGTGAATTACCACACTACGAATTGTTACATTGGACAAATTGCCTAATGCGCACAATCAGTTAGTGAAACAGGCACGAAACGGAGCACCAGGTTTCTTGCATAGAATCCTGCAGTACTTGCAACGTACAAGCTTATGGGCATCTATATATGTACAGATGACAGGAGTACAGCAAGAAGCCAAACGAATTCGGCTTGATTGGGCTTGTACCCTTACAGAAATAGCTTTATATTCAATAAAGAGACTACAGAGGTACACTGATTTCAACGCATCCCTGCTGCATTTTGACCGCATCGCCTAAACTTTCGAAGAGCTGAACGCTATTGAGCTTTAAGATGTAGCGATTAATGCGCTAATACCTAAGTTTCGTGGCTTTGTATAGTTAATGCGCACGCATTTCCACTATCACTCATCCTCAAGTAGCCACTGTATGCGTTTGCAATAGTAAATGTGTCTGTAAAGCTCCGGAGTTTGCTTATAATCCTCTATAATACCCATACATGGCGAGCACTTTCTTGTAGCGGCCCATGTTTGTGTGCATACATCCGATGGGGACACTTTTAATAAAAGCGCGCATTCACGAGGCATGACTTGATCTCCTTAAAGCAAGCAAAAAAAGCGTAGACGTGCGCCTAACCAAACGCACCAAGAGAGGGCGCCACACGTTTCTTGCCGATGCTGAGGATGCATGATGAATAGAAAAATAGCCAGGGAAAAATTCAGCCTCTTTCAAATGTAAAATACTTTACATCTATTAAAAGATGGGACATTTCGCTATCTAAAGCTCCTAGAGCAGTCAGATATATTGTAAATGATGGCAGCGGTGAGCGATCAAGTGAGGACAAGTGGGGTTTTTTTCGCGACCTCGTCATAGGCATCATGCGACCATATCTCATCGCGCAGGGTAAACGCAATATTTAAACCACAGTGATGAAACTTTAGTAAAAGAAACTTTATGAGGTATTTAACCCCTCAGGGTCAGAGCTCGCTTGTAACTGTTATGCGTGATGAGATATTGATTTTTTATTTTTCATCGCCATTCAGTTACGCGCCGCCGCGCCGCCGGCTGTCGCGAGATGGCGCGACCGGTTTTCCGAGGCGCATGGGCCGGAATCCTGGGGATGATGAGGACTATCCCCCCGGGAAAGATTGCTCCAACGAAAGCGTTACGCCAGATCTTGTTGAAACTTGCAGAATTTTCACATTCGCAACATTTTACAGCTAAGCCCATTATCAGGCATAAAAATGCGGTTAGTTTCACCTGCATACAAAATTTTGATTGCACTCAGAACGACTGTGCAATCTAGTGATATTAATATCGTCGCTTCAGCCACTGGTTTTAAGAAAAATGTGCTAGTCATGTGTATCACTGCTCTCATAAAGAGAAATCAAGAGCAGTACATATTCGTACCGCTGTCCTTTCGACACCTAAAAAACGCACGAAATTGAAAATGCTTCAAAAAACTTGAACAAAAGGAGAACTGATGGAATGGTTTGAAGCATTAGATGCCCATTAAACTTGGCATCTACCTTGTGCACAATCAGGTTCGTGCGCATAAACGTTCGCGAGGTAAAGCTCCACCAATAGTGTTTAGGTGTTGCGGATCGATCAGGATGCATATCGTTAATAATTAAATTCCCAGGCTGATTGGCAGAACGAGTGTAGTGTCACGGTCGCTGATACAAAGCGCAAAGCGAGGCTAGATACAAAGCGCAAATCGAGGTGGTGGTGGTGGTGAAAAACTTTAATCAAAGAGAGCTTGAGGGTTAAAAAAATAATAAAAAAAATAAATAACCCTGCTGCATGGTCGGTATCCTTAGTCCGGGACACCGCATGACGAGGCCCCGTCTCGCGCCCGCTTGACCAGAGCCCTTTGGGACTCCAGTGTGGAGCAGTTGAGAAGGGCAGTCTCCCATGCCTCTCGGGTGGGGGTGGGGGAGGGGGGAAGGTGAGGATTCTGAGTACATGCCCACACCATGTGAAAGATATCGCAGATCTCTCCACAGTGCGGGCAGCGCCCATCTGTGTTCGGATCGAAGTGTTTTGCTATTGCAGGACAGAGAAGGGTTCCTGTCTGCAGGCGCCGCAGAGTTCGCTCCTCCGCCTTACTCAGCCCCTTGGCAGGTGCCGGGTAGAGACGGTGGCTGTCGCAATAATAAATTAGGATTTCGCGGAACCGCAGAAGCGGTTTATGAGCTTCTGAGCCATGAGAGCTAGGATGAGGAGCCCGGTGTGTGAGCGCTCGGGCGGCCACATCAGCGGCCTCATTGCCTCGTAGACCCTGGTGGCCAGGAGCCCAGATCACTTTTGTGCGAGTTTGATCGGCGAGAGCGCGTCTTAGAATTTGCGAGGCCAGAGGTGATATTTCGCCTGCAAGATAATGTTCACAGGCCCGGCGAGAGTCTGTGATAACCGTTTTCGATTTTGGATCGGCGGCAGCGAGAGCTATTGCGACTTCCTCCGCTCGTGTTGAATTTGGGGCCCGAAAACATAGCCCATCGACGTTCATTCCCCGGTGGACTACGGCAGCCGTGAAGAATCCCGCGGGCGACGGCCCTGTGATGTCCACGTAATAGACGCCCTCTTTATAGCCATATTGCCTCTCAAGCGTGCGAACCCGCGCTTGTCGTCTGCCTTCATGTGAAGCCATGTCCATGTTACGCGGGAGCGGAGCGACCAAGAGCATGTGGCGCCACAGCACCGGGTTGTTCTCCGTCCCCTCTGGTATGCATGAGGTGCGGCCGGCCACTTCGCACAGAAACGGCGTCTTGGGCCTAGTTCTCCGTGCGCCCGCCGCGGCGCCACTGCTCGGGGACAACTGCTCGCAGGGAAACGCCGCGACAGCTGCGTCGGTACGCCCGTTGCGCACTGTTTGAAGGCGTAAACAGTGCGCTTCCTAGTGCCTCATTAAAGACTGCATTTTTAAGACGTCACTGAAAGCGCAGATTATGGCACAATTCACCGCAGCAGGTGGGAATCCCCCTTCTAGTGTATGCCTGAACGCTGTCCATAACGGCCGCCTATACTATGCATGACCGGGCCAGCGGCTCTACCTCAGGATGTAGCGTTAATGCGCCTGAAGCTTTCATTCTATTTTAAGCCAAAAGCCTTTTATGGCTCATGACTCGCGTGCGTGTAAGTCCGTCCATGCGTCCGCGGCAGCTGTCAATGGTTACTTGAAAAGTCAGTAATGATAGTTAATGGTGTAGTAGCAGATGTACGAACAGTAATGATGATTAGTTAATGATACCCACTAAACGCGCACACTGCGCATGCGCAGTGCCCCATGCGCAATCCTCAGCTGGTTTAACAACGGCGGATGTGCACTGACGTCAAAAGTTTGCACAATGGTCGTATCATCCAGAGCTCTCTCAGGGGCTCTCTGAACGTTGATCGAGGAAGGATGCCGCCCGCGCGCGCTCCAATGTCGCCCGCTACGAAACGCGCTCGCGATGCCGTACGGAAGCGTTCTAGAGTCGCCAAACGATCTTAAACAGTCGCCAAGCAGAGGGTAGCGACAGAGGCGGTTAAAGGCTTTCGCCTCTTCGCACTTTAGATCGTCAAAGTGCTCCCCTGATTTTTATTCACTTCTCGCTACCCCATGTAGACGGTGAATGAGACGGACACGCGCAGTTGGTCACACGCAGTAAATTTCCTCTTCGTGTCACGTCGAATTTGGCTCTTATATGGACAAGTTATTGCAATTTATAACCACAAAGTACTTGACACTTTTATTGCATGGTCATACAAGAAAGGAAGGAACCATTCACAGACGAAAAACCTTCCTTGACCTTACTTTTGGCAGTCATTCTCTGTAAAATGCAAAGAACATACCAAAGACCTGTCGTTTGGCACCCACTTGCTTCCTTTCCCTGACAGTCCTTGGCGAGCGATATTTTCAGCCACGCTTCTCGACGCTGTAGTTCGGAGGGAAACTCGTGATTTCTCACAGTTAGCTGTTTTCTGGAGTTTGTGACGCACAGTGGCACACGGCACATCCGCGGCTTCGTGCCCCATACACGTCACTGACCTCCACACACGCATGCACGAAAAGCCCAAAGCGTGCACGGCAGACACGAGGTAAACATTCATTCACGCGCACAAGAAAAGTCCAAATGCAGCACCGCAGACGCGAGGCAAACATGCTCACTCACGCGCACAGCAGAAAATCCAAAGAAAGCACTGCAGACATGAGGAACGTGAGTAGTAGTAGTAGTGGTTTTTATTTTGCATTGAATATGGAAGGCAAACGCACTCGAACACGACGAAGCAAGGAGCGCTTCGGGAGTCCACTCCCGGGACCTGTCCCGAACAGTGGCGCCCCCACTGAAAACAGCGGCCGCGACTGTAAACTCCGCCAGGACATGCTCACCCATTGTCGGCCAACGTTTTTAGATCCCTTTCAGTTTGAAAGCTGCAGTGCGCGGATTGTCGCCTTTCCGTTTCCTTCCGTGCGGTGGCGCTCGCCACGCTGTTTGCCCGACCAGCGTGGCCCTTCGCGTCTACGCCATGGTCACCGCCGCCTGATTTGGAGCAGCCAGCAAATATCAGCATGGAAGATATCAGCTGTCCTGTGCCAGTTGTTGGCAGTGACGCTTATCTTACAGTATACAAAAGCTGCAAGCAAGGGTTCTTAAAGCATCCCACCAAAAAGATGCTAGAGTTTACCAACATTGTAAACAAAGCAATCCCGATTTCTTTGAAGGAAGGTCCCGTTTTTGAAACGGACGTTTCTTGGGAGCTGCTAGACGAGCTTGAATTGCAAAACCTTGTTCGGCTTGGATGTGCAGAGCATATGGCCACTTTTACATGCCAAGTGCTGCATTTTGTCATAGTGACAAGCATCCACTTCTAGGCGAGAGACGTGAACCGTCGGCTAGAGAACAGATAAATATTGTCATTGCAAATAAAAAAGCTCGCCTTCAAGTAGCCATTCCCTCCTTGCTTCCGACTTAGTGTGTCTGCATTTAATGCTTGTCTGTGTTCAATGAAATTAACATTCTAAAAATGAAAGTGCAGTACGCTGCTCCTGTCTGTGCTATCATTGCAAATAAAAAGCTCTTCTATAGTTATTCCCTCCCTGCATCCAGCTAAGTGTGTCTGCATCTATACTTGTGTTCTCTGAAATTGGAATTCTAAAGAACGTGCAAAGTGCTGCTCGCATGTGCGGTGCTTCGTTGATAATATAGCGCGGAATTTCGTGACTGATCTGGAAGCGGAACATCGCTAGTTTTATCCTTTCATTAATGTTTCGTGCATTCTCCCGAAGAAATATTGATAGCTCTACTCCAACATACGCATATCATCAGCGCTAAACGTCCCAAACGTGATGCGATAAAGCGCAATGCAAACGATTGGTTTTTTGCGAACTGGCATCAGCCTCCTCTTTATCTCACCCTTACTAGCCAGGTGAAACATTTCTTTAACCATGAGGCTGAAGTTTCAACGTGACAGCTCCAAAAGTACAGCAAATTTGAGTTCGACGTGTTCGCTCCCAATGTTATCGCGGATGAGAACAGGCTGTCACAGCAACTGCCAAGCGCGAGCGCTCCGGCGCCTCCGGGCCGACAGCGACAGCAGCGCCGCGTGGTGAGTGGAAGCGGACGGGGGCCGCTTTCTCGGGCGCGGCGCGGGGGAGCTTGTAAACTGAAAGGGATCTAAAAACGTTGTTGTCGGCGGCGCGACGTGGCTGGCGGCACCTCGCTTTGCGCTTTGCAACAAGCGGCCGTGATAGTGTCCTGGAAAACGTCCGATAAATTCATTTGCAAGTCATTGCAAAGTGTATCGAAGTCATGACACGTCGAATGCCAGGGGGCAAAAAGACCCAGCTTTATTGAGCAGCGCGTATTTATACCCGAGTAGAGCGAGGGGGCAAGCGCAGCGCTTCGGTTCAAAACGCTTATCAGTTGCCCGTTTCAGCCGGCCTTGCACACGCTGCCCGTCGCACATACGATACATCTTTCTTCTTTCATAACAAAGAACAACGAACGAAGGGAAGTACGTAAGCACAGGATCAGCTCACTGCACAAGGAATAGCTCAAGACACTTGTTCAAAGTTCCCGCCGTATGGCAAACAACGCGGGGGTACCCTATGTCTCTGCGATCGTCTTAACACCGGGGCACTTGACACTGCATCACCATCAGACGTTACTGGTTGCTGCGGCGGTTGCTGTTGGTGGTGGTGGTAGTGCGGCTGCTGCTGCTGCTGCGGTCGCTGCTGCGATGCGCTGTTTAAGGTGTCCTCGCTGTCGTCATCAAGTTCACGCTGAAAGATTTCTTTCGTAGGTACCAAATGCTTTCGGTTGCGACGCAGGAGTCTTCCGTCCTCTGTGACAACATTGTAGGACCTGGGTTCTGCACAGCGCTGCACGACCCTTGCCTTTTTGTCCCAGAATAACTTCTTCACACGCACGATGTCCCCTTGGTGCAGAGGTGGTAGTGCTTGCCGTTTGTTCGTTGTCTGACGATGCTTGACAACATGTAGACCAGGACCATCTTGAATGCTTGGCAGCGTTGTTCGGAGCTTTCTGCTCTGAAGGATCTCTGCTGGTGACTCAGCTCCTTCCAGCGGAGTTGTCCTGTATGCCAGCAAACAGAGCCAGAAATCTTGATTGGTTTCAGCGGTCTTCTTTAATATTCGTTTTACCACTTGCACCCCCTTTTCTGCGAGGACATTTGACTGGGGGTACCTAGGGCTTGAAATAATGTGGTGAAAATCGTAATCTTTTGCAAATGTGGCAAACTGGTGGCTTGAAAATGGCGGTCCATTTTCTGAACACACTTCCTTAGGTATGCCGTACCTAGCGAAGATGGCGCTAGTTACTTGAATGACAGTGTCAGCAGAAGCATCTTGAAGAAGTTCCACCTCTGGAAAGTTGGACAGCGCGTCGTAAAAGCAGAGGTAAGGCCTGCCGCCGTAGTGGTAAATGTCAATTCCAACTCGATGCCACGGCTGCTCAGGTACTGGGAGCATCTTCAGCGGTTGATGTGGCTGGCTGTACGAGTATTTCCTGCAGACTGCACATTTCTGAACAAAATCTTCAATGTCGCGACTCATTCCTGGCCAGAATACCCCTTCCCGGGCTCTTGCCTTGCATTTACTAAAACCCGAGTGGCCTTGGTGAATTTTTTCCAGTATTTCACGCTTCATACTGGTGGGAATAACAACCTTGCATCCCTTTAACAAAATACCCTGGACTTGAGACAGGTCGGCGCTAAACGGCTTCAGCTGGCCTTCGACCTGTTTGCCTTTTTCTAGACTCCCGAGTACACTGCTTAGGTATTTATCTTTGCTTGTCTCGGCTGCCAGTCGCATGAAAGTTTTGTGGCTTAAGCGGGACGAAACCACACTCACGACATGCACTTCTGCGTCTTCGCTGTCGATGCCGGCCTTAGCGCAGTCGACTGAACCTCGGGACAGCATGTCGGCCAGGAAGAGTTGTTTTCCTGGAACAAAAACAATTCTGATGTCATAACGAAGCAGTCGCAGAAAGAAGCGCTGCAGCCTTGGTGGCATCTCACCGATTGCTTTATGGTATATCGCAATCAAAGGTCGGTGGTCGGTTTCCACGATAACCTTCCGTCCATATGTGAAATGATTGAGTCGTTCACATCCATACACAATCGCCATCGCTTATTTTTGTATTTGCGAATATCGCTGTTGTGTTTCAGTCAGTGCTTTAGACGCGTACGTGACCGGCTTCCACTCGTTATCTTGACACTGTAGCAAAGCAGCGCCTAAGCCGTTCTGTGATGCATCGCACGATATTTTAGTTTCCTTAGCAGAGTCGAAAAGTGATAGCAGTGGTTGTTTCGTCATGATGTCGCAGAGCTGGTGCCACTCCTTGGCGTGGTTTGCCGTCCATTCAAACATTGTGCCTTGCTTTAGCAAGCTTCGCAGTAGGGCTGTCCTGTGTGCCAGCGACGGTCAAAATTTGGCGAAGTAGTTTGCTACCCCAAGCATTCTTTGCACAGACTGCTTGTCCTTCGGTTCCGGCATTTGCATCATGCATTGTATAAGGGAGGGACTCGGCCTTACACCCTCACTGCTGATTACGTCGCCAAGGAATTCTATCTGTTTCACGCCAATTTTGCACTTAGTCGCGTTGAAAGTCACACCAGCTCGTTCTGCAGCTTCTAGCGCTGATCTCAGTCGTTTGTCGTGCTCGTGCGTTGATGTGCCTCAGACTAATATGTCGTCGACATATACCCTTACGCCAGGTAGACCCTCGAAGATTTCATTTAGGATCTTTTGAAAAACTTCTGGCGCTGAAGTAATTCCGAAGGGTAGCCTCAGGAATCGGTACCGCCCGAAAGGTGTTACAAAGGTGCATATTTTTGAAGTTTCCTCGTCTAATGGTACCTGGTGGAAGCCAGTTGTTGCATCTAGGCGCGTGAAAGTCGTTGCTCCGGCCAGTTCAGCTTCTATGTCTTCTCGCGTCGGCATCTGGTAGTGCTCTCTCTTTTTACATTCATTAATCATCCTAGGGTCCATGCAAACCCGGAGCCTTCCATCCTTTTTACGTACTATTACAAGAGGGCTTACCCAGTCTGTCGGCTCAGTCACCTTGGCAATAATTCCGCCCTGTTCCATGCGCTGTAGCTCCTCACGCAGTGGCTCCCGAAGGGATAGTGGCACCCTTCGCGCTGGCTGTACGACCGGCACGGCGTCATCGCGGAGAACCAGCGTCGCGGTAGCGACGCTGAACGCAACCTGTACCGCTGAACAGATGACGGAATTCATCCACTATTCCTTCTGTGGCGTTCTGCGACACGCTGTGCACTTGCCGAGAGAGAAGCTGGAGGCGTTCGCACGCTTCAAGTCCTAGTAATGCTTGGCCTTTCGGAACGATGAAAAATTTCAGGACAGCTTTGAGACCGTTTAGCTTCACTTCCGATGTAATTGTGCCAACATGTTCAATTTTGCTTCCCCCGAAGGACCGCAAAGTCGCGCCACTTGGCTGCAGTGGTGGCTTTGGCTGCATTTTGTTGAAGACACTGAGGGGTAGAATATTGGCTTGCGAACCGATGTCAACTTTCAGGCTCACCGACCAGTTGCCAACATTTGCTTTAACAAGCCAGTCGCGCTCCCTGACCTTGCTGCGCAAAGCCACATCCAGTACGACGAATTCCTCCTCGACTCCTGTGAGCTCGCGGATTTGTTGCTTTGCTTTACAACAGACGGCAAAGTGGTTTCTTCCATGACAGTTGTGACACGTACGCCCAAAGGCAGGACAGCTCCGCGGTGCGTGTGTCCGTGCGCACCTTTGGCAGTTGTAGGACTGCGGCTCTCGACGAGGGGCAGAGCGCATCTTCTGAAATTTATCCACTTGCTTATGGTCTTGTTCCCACATTTCTTGATGTGCTGCTGTTGCTTCGGCAGCCTTGCAGATCTGTTTTGCCTTCTGTAGGGTCAGTTTGTTATCTCTTAATAACTTTTCACGTATTTTCTCGTCATTTGTGCCAAAAACAATTTGGTCCCTGACCATTGAATCGAGTAACCCTTCAAAGTTGCAGAGCCGTGCTTGAGTCTTCAAATCCCGCAAAAAGTGCTCGAATGGTTCACCTGGTTCTTGCACACGCCTCCTCAACAAGTAGCGCTCGTACACTTCATTGCTTTGCGCCTCGCAGTACACGTCAAACTTCTTGACTACCGTGGCGTAGTCATTGCTGCTTTCGCCTTTGGAGAAAGTGAAAGTGTTAAATACCTCAATGGCTTCTTCCCCTGCGGTGGTCAACAGTAGCGCAGTTTTCGTTGCTTCAGGTCGCGGCTTTTCGGCGGGTTCTGTCGCCGTCAGGAATAGCGCGAACTTCTGCTTGAACAATTGCCAGTTCTTTGCAATGTCCCCTTTGAGGCGAAGTGCATCCGGTGGCCGTAGGAAATCCATCCCGCCGCTTGTTTCCTTGGTCTGTGCAGATTTTCCAAGAAGTGGGCGTCAACGTCGGCGACTTCTGACACCATGTATCGAAGTCATGACACGGCGAATGCCAGGGGGCAAAAAGACCCAGCTTTATTGGGCAGCGCGTATTTATACCCCGAGTAGGGCGAGGGGGCAAGCGCAGCGCTTCGGTTCATAACGCTTATCAGTTGCCCGTTTCAGCCGGCCTTGCCCACGCTGCCTGTCGCACATACGATACAATTGCTAAGGAGCAGCGCTCAACGACGACAGACAAGAAACGTGAAGGCGCACAACAAATTGCTGCACAATCAATTGAATCACTCACAACTTGCGCAGTTAGCCGTTCTTACACCGTAAAGTTACAAGTGAACGTACTTTTCTAACCCTATCCTTGCCCTCTTAGCTTTGCGCTGATGCGCCGTGATTGTCATAGACCTCCACACAAGGCTGGCACACGTGTGCGCTTTTTTTTTCGGTGGTATATCTCGCTCTTATGAGCCCATTTGGTTCCGAGTAACTGTGCTACAACGAGGCTTACAGTGGTCTGCATCATTTGCATCCATTGGTGCTCACTCCAAAATAATTTTTTCCTCACTGGAATATTCAACATCTTAGCGCAGATCCGGGTTGCAAGGCGTTAGAACCAAGAGATCCACAGCCTATTCCACTGCAGGCTACTCGCCTGAAAAGTGCGCAATACCTATATTACACTGGACGGATACACATCTATTCGGACTCAGAGCACAGCGGGTGTTTATTAGGGGTGCGCTGGAGACAAAGACTCTGCTCTCTAAAGCCCAAATAAATTTATGATATAATTGGAATTGAATCACTGAGTGCTGTTTTAGAAACGAGTAAATTTGGACATTCACCAGGAAACATGACTTAATGTTATCACGCCGTATTTTATTAGAGACACATTGTGCTGAATCAAATCGAAAAGGCATACCATTAAAAAACAAGGAACACATAACAGCCACCTGTTAGTGAAAAATAAAAACACCGGTATTGGCTGCTTTGGAGGTCGATAGATGACAGAGCGCATAAAAGTTGTGCATGGGTGTACAGTTGCTTGCTTAAGCGCAATAAAAGCACGGCGAGGAAGTAGTACACATTTTTACCAATGTCCTTCAAACTGTGCTTCTCGCATTGCTATATTAACAATGTGTAAAAGTTAACTGAGACTTATTTAGGACATCGGTGCTACTAAAAATGGCAACGTAAAACGTGAGGACAATTGCTGATATTTAAAATACTGGCTCTTCGAAGATAATAGTCAGAAATGAGCACCCATTTTATTACATTGTGCTTGCGTATCTCTATGTGCTGTGCTGAACTATCCATGATAGAGGATAGGGAATGCAAATAAGACTCTGGACAAAGGCCGTAACATGGAGTGCATCCGTTATTACCCCAGCATTGTACACTGCGCTCCGCTCGCGTTGATATATTTTCTAAGCAGAGCGGCAGATGCCCATGCGCATAGTTTAACTTTCAAATATTCCACCTGTTAAGGATTGCGTCACTGCGGTATCATAGCCAGAACACTGGGAAATTTTCCGAGGGTGCTAACTGACGCGCAGTTCACGGATTTCAGAGCAGCTCATAATCCGTATTCAGCATCGCTGGACAAAAAAAAAAACATGCTGCAAATTACTTGCACATTGCTTCTACAAGCATCGAGGCCAGAGTGCTGACTCACTGGCCTCGAGAGGCGAATATATAAACCTAACTAAAATCAATAAACTTAAAAACATAGCATGGCACACCAGATTGGAGACTGGTGTGCCATGCCACGAGTCTAGAGATTGCAGACCTGAGTTTTAATTCGCCCGTTTCAGGGCGTGATTCAGAGCCACAACCACCTAGTCAGGGTGCAATCTATACAAAATTCCGATGAAACGATGCTGCGTCTTCAGTTTTTGCATTTTTGCAGATCCTGATGACTTCGTAGAGGAAAATGTGAAAATATCGATCATCTTCTTTTTCATACCTTCAAGAAAAACTTCACAATTTGATTCTATAGTTTGGATTGACTTCGTAATACTCATAGCTTGGTCAAAGAGTGGCTTCACGTATAATAAAGACCGCGAAATTTGAAGCAACCTTCTAACACTGTTTTCATAACGCATTGCGTTCTCGTAATTTTTCTTTAATATCACGTCATCTTCCGGCACTCCTCTAAATCATTTTTCGCATTAAGATTCAGCACTTGGCTTTGTAACTGGCGTTTCTGAGTCATTTTTTGCATGATGCTATTTGAGGCAGTGCCCCGAAGTGCTTTTTTATATCTGGAAGCCCACGTTTATCCGGTCGAAAACGCTTTCCTCAAGCATTTCATTTCGGAAGAGCCAAGCACCAGGCTGGAAGAAAATCTTGTAGTATTAAAGAGCCGGTGGATACCGGCGACAGTGAGCATCGAAACCAGCATCGCACAAATGTTAGGCTGATGACCTACCACAAGGCCATCAGTTGGGAGGCCCAAAAAGTTTTCGTTTGCGCACGCAGGTCGTCACTGTACAGTGTAAAAGTCTAGAGAAGAGAATATTTGCCACCCGCACCAATACGTTCTCCACACAACCTGCCATCATATTCCTTTGTTTGTGTGTCCTTCTGAAATCATTCTTTTGCAACGTAACAGTTGCTCTAATACGAAGTAGAATTGTCTGTTCGAGCAGGACAACTTGTAATGGGGTTAGGCTGCACTGGAGGGGGAAATCTATCATGAGCATAAAACTCCCCCAGAGGAAAAACAATTTAGAAAGTCTCTGCTCTTTCCTCATATTGAAATGCAGTGATTAAACTCATACAAATATTGCTCTCCCTTTCACAACGCAGGAGGCTATAGACGGAGCACGGTCTCGATAGTTCAGGGGTCCTTTTATCTGGAACACCTTGACTCAAAGTGAACTAGAGCCCACCAGAACATCGCAACATTTTCCTCTCCGCATAGTAGGCTTGAAGTAAGTAATAGTAGCTTTGAAGTAAGTAACCTGTTTTTTTTTTCTTGCTTTGTGTTCAAAACGTTGCCCGCAGAAATGTTTTCCTAAAAATCTCCCTTTGCTGGTCGTCGCAGTTAAGTTATGGCTCGTACAACTGCTGCTTTGTCTCCGTGCTGTACGTTCCAAACTCGATCATGTTGCATGAAAAATGCACTCAGTTTCCCATCTTTTTGTCGATGCCTCCCTCTACAAATTATAGAGCATTACTACTGAACGAAAGTTGTATATTTTAAACTATCGTTCTATTCTACATTCCACACATTTACGTACGAAGGCAAGGAACTTAAAATAGTTTCAAGGAAAAAACAGCGCGTGGTAAAAGAATTTCTGGTCGAGCAAGTACCTGGAAGATTCGCAAGGTTCATTTATTAAATATTTTCATGCGCATCGTGCCACAGAAACAAAAAAAAACAGGAGCTACTGCTTCTCTCATGTTTCCTGCACCCTAGCAAGACTCTCATACATACGCCAGCGCGTTGTAAATAGAATATTAGATACTACAGTAAAACAGAATACATTGAGTGCACTCTCTTGGTGAATGATCTGCGGCCGCATGAATCGCAAGAGCCGAACGTGTCCAGCAAACAACTCCAAACCATGCCCTTCATGATTTTTGCACATGTAACGAACTCCTGGAGGCCACTGCCCTTTTCCTCTAAGTGCTTCATAACTTTTCACGCCTTTCGCTTTTCTGTAGAGATTTCGCTCAATAGTCTGGTTGTCTTGGACTCTATTGCAAGAAATGCATGGACATGAAGAAGTGAGGGTGTGTAGTTCACGGCGGCTGATTGAAAGGCAAACTCACTTGCGAACTCAGTGCATATTGACATGCGTTTTCTGAGGTATCGCTTTACTGTCCGCACCTTTCTTCCACCCAAGCCTATCTTTTGAACAGTCTTGACTGGCTTCTAAAAATTCGCCTCTCATTGCAGTCTGTATTTTAAGGCTGCCGACAAGACGCCGAAAAATAATAAGACCCCGCCTTGATCACTGATGCAGAAGAGCTTAAAATAAGATATTGTAAATCAACAGGAACGTTCATTTCTAAATCAACATGCATTTTACTTCTTTTCAATAACCCGCCGCGGTGGCTCAGTGGGTACGGAGCTCGGCTGCTAATCCAAAAGACGCGCGTTCGATCCCGGCCGCGGCGGCCGAATTTCGGTGAAGGCGAAATTCTAGAGGCGCGTGTGCTCTGCGATGTCAGTGCATGTTAAAGAATCCCAGGTGGTCGAAATTTCTGGAATCCTTCTCTACAGCGTCCCTCATAGCTTGAGTTGCTTCGTGACGTTAAACCTGAATAAACCAAACGAAACTTCATTTCAATAAACATGCAGTTCTAATTGACATTATTTCTGCGGCAGTAGTATCTTCTTTTAAATATTATTTGCATTAGCAAATGTACAACATTTCTCATATGCTGTCTTGTAATTTTTATAAGTACACGTGCTGAAACAAAATGGTTTTCAAAGAATTCGAAATCTATTTGATGCGTTTCAGCCACAAGTGCAAATTCTTGAATTACTACTTGATTGCTTTTGAGTTAGCACGAAAGGTATTCTATTCATATTGTACTCAGTTTGCAAAAAAGCAGTCACAACAAGCCATGTCGAGGAACGTTTAAATTTTATTTCCAAAGAAAGAGTTCCTCTGATGCCCGCGCAGTTCGCCTCCACTACGGGGCGCAGAGCAATTGTTTCTCGCAGCTTTGGGTCGGCTCAGGAACGTCCCTGGAAAAGACGAATCCCACTTCTCCCTGCGGGTCCAGCTGACGAAGCACTGCTGCGGCGTTTCCACAGGTGGGATCTACGTCGTACAGCTTGTAGACGACGCGGTTGTTCTGGCTCGAGATGGCTGCGGAAGAGAAAGTGGAATAGCATTTACTGGTATGAGGGCTATACTTCCTTTCCCGCTTACGAGCGGCCTTTTGGGAGTTTCCTTGAAATAACTCCCTTTTCATGTTTATTTATTTATTTATGACATACTGCAGGCCGTGAGGCCCCAAGCAGGAGTGGATACAGAAACAGATTACAAATTGAGCAATAATAGCAAAGTGCAAACAGAACACGAGCACCGCAATATGACACAGAACAGAAAAGAAATTGACAAAACAAACTCAAAAACAAACTAACAATGGTCACTTATCAGGTCACGAGACCGTACACACGAAGCTGGTAAGCTGTTCTAGTCATTCATGGTTTACGGAAAGAGTGCTGAAATAAGTCAGTGTTTGCAAAGTGCGGGTTCAGAGAAAGGGGGTGCGAGTATCGGGTTTGTTTGGTGTTCTGTAGACTAAGATACGGCGAAAGTTAGAATTTCAACCGAAGAAACTTGCTTACAGATAGATTTTGATGGAACTGTGTTTGGCCATACTTAAAACCTACGTGCTTGTGCCCGAATAACAATCCACAGATGCAGGAGAAATCTTAATCATGAATCTTAACATCGCTTTTTCTTTCAGTGATTCTGGCGGATTCCTGAAAATGCTTATTTAGGGATCATGGCAGGTGAGGTTTAACTTCCCCATGGCACAAACGGAGAGCCGTGGTGGATAGCCGCGGAAGAATTTCGATGAACATAGGTTTTTGCCGGTTTTTTACATTGCACGTATCGCAGAGATGGAAATGCTGCTGCCCCTAACCTTAATTCACTTCTGAAAAATACAAAGTAGGGAGGCTGATCTCATTTTCCAACACAAGGCTCCTTCTCTGTTGAAAAATAATACGCATAAAATGGTACTATATTTTTTTGAAACGGTAAATGCTTGGTGACGTACCATTTTTGCCACGAACCACTAGATATAATGTTCGCCGCCCATCTGCCGGCTAGCTCAAAATTTCTAGCTGGCGCCGCAGGGAAGTGGCACAACCTCCTCTAAGCATACCCCTTTCCTGACCATGCGGTGTCGTCGAGACAAATAGCCACGTTTGTCACGGACAACTCTCGACTTACTGATTGCTTCACTTTAGTACCAACTAGAAGCGGTAATCGACAACGTCATCTTATGACGCCACACGCTTTCGCATTAAATCACTCACTCATGAGACTGCATTATAACACAGACTCATGAAAACACTGGCTGTCTATCCCACATTGCCTTGCCAGAGACATGAGCTGCTCGGACGTAAGCGGGAGATTTCACCAAGCGCAGTGAATTATAAATAAGAGACCTACCCGCAGGGGCGAAAACCAGTTCACGAATGGTGATATTGCCTGTCACCCGAAAAGCAGTGTTATAAATTTGCGTTTGATTAGTTGACGATTTTAAGAGCTTGGATAAGGTAAAAAGTTATCATTGGGTAAATAACTTTCCGCTAAATTCAGTTCTCCTTTGAAGCTTAAGTTAACATTTTTTGCGAAGAACAGGAGCTTCAGAGCGTTAAGGTTTGGATTTGTGTGTCTTTGGAGCATTAGCAAAGCATCAAAAATCCTATGACATGCTCACAATTGTCTTCCTTATCTGTATATTCGTACCTGGTGGTGTGCCCTTTCTGGTCAAGAACATGGCTCAAAAGAAAGCCCTTTTGAGCCCTGAAGATCTTTTGCTGAGGGTGTGCACTTCTTATGCGCAAGGCTAATATAATAGCTGGTACTTACTTATGTTCAGGTAGTATGCCAATCCATTGTATGGCTTAATGTACTCAATAAAATGCTCCTCAACATCTGCAAATGAAGGGAAGTAATTGAAATTAGTAATGTAGTGGTCACTTAATCTCCCAATACTTCGCTACACATATTCATTATATATTCGCTGTGTGAGGCAGGGCCCGTATGAGAATTGTCATTTCCACATATATATGTGAATTAAGAAATTAACGCCGGCGCGTCGTACCCTTAAGGCAGGGCTTAAATTACCCCTCCAATTTATCATACATTCGATTATGAGGAACATTAGGCTGCTGATAAGCTCCAGATTTTTTTTTGCGCTTCTGGCCAATATAGATTTCATTCTTTTCTATTTCCATTGTTGAATGCGCATTCTAGAAATCCCTCGCCGTTGCTCAGACAATGAGGAATAGAGACACTTGTTTCTTTCCGTGTGGCATGTCGCATTTAATTTAAGCTGTTTTCAAGTGCTACACATTTTCCCCTTAAACGTTAAAGAGAATTTCTGTCATTTTTTATGTGAATTCATAATAAAAAGTTACTGAAACTCGTAAACCTAATTAAGGACTAGTCGAATGTTTTGCTTCGCCATTCACTCGCCAAATTGCGGTATTGGATTGCACGCTACAATCAGCGACCTATCTTTAATAGCGCAGTTCCCAAACCGATACGTCGCGATCATAGATTTTATGTTGTGCAACACAAAAATGCGATATGACCCCAAACGCCACTGAGTAAAATATCTGGATTGACTGGATGAAGTGCCAACCCGCGTGTCTGCTCAGTTGCTGCTACCGTGCATATAACCAAACCATCAGTGCCGATATGGCATATACTGAACGCAGCGGGAGTGAATGGAAGCCGCCCATGTGGTATGTTTTTCAGACAACCGTGCTTGTATTCTGGAGGCGAGAGACAAAATATTTTATCCATCTCACCCAGGGAAAATCCCTGTGGTCAGTACCCGGGAACTCGTTTAACCACAAAACATTCATATCTGTGGAAATATATTTTTAAAGCACTTGTACCCTTGCAAGACAAACACACACTTGTACATACACACTCACTTGGCGGCCGCATCAACAGCAAATGCTAAAACTTCGAAACCGGAGTGTGAAACATCTACCACAGGTCAATCGCATTGCAACGAGCGTAATCCCCACCGAACTCTTTTGTCCACAAGGTTCATTCCCAACCTATTAACATATTAAAATGAATAAATTCAAAATTGCCACATTCTTAACTTTTATACAATCCCTGTATGGTTCAATCATTTTCTCGATGTCTATACACGCTGGTGGGACGATGCGTTCAGCTTCCTTTTTGTCCGTCCGTGTAAGATTGGGAAGACGTGTTTAAACAACTCAGTTTGAGAAGGAGAATATATTTTTTTTTTCTTTCCTAGCTATAAACTACTGTGAGCTACGCAGCGCTGGCCCAGGTGATCAAAACTGGAATTCTCATTCACCACATCTGCATTGAGAACACTACACTCCTCCCTTATCGCCTTCTACCTTCTCTCGCCGTGTATTGTTTGTCTTTTATTAGTGCTGTACTTGCATTACGCGCCCTCACCGCTACGCGTAGAAAGTATAAATTTATTGAAATAGAATTCCTCAATAGTCAAGTCGTGTAGTCTATTTACTCGTGTGACAAAGGTACCGTATATAATTAAACTGTATTTTATATTCACTATTTTAATTGACGGGCCCATTACTCAAGCACTAATCATGCGTGTGACGAGACACCGTCATTGCCATCGAGAGGTGTGAGGGAGTGCACCCGGGTATAATGCACCTGTTTATGCTAGGCACAGTAACAATTTGGGTGAGAGCGGTGAAAAAACGCATTATGGCGGAGGTGGCTAGATAACGGCTGCGCGAATGGTACCGGCGGGGAGGTGCAGAGTCGGAGCTTTGCACGAGCAGCTTGTTGTTCAGGTGGCGCACACAACCAGCCGGAATATTCATGGAGTCTGGCGTGCAGGAGCGCCTCCTTTCGAACTGGGAAACAGCGTTTTCAACGACGGCCGAGTAATGGTACGCGGAGTTAATGACTACGGCATCAGCAGCCCAGCCATTGGTGTAGCATTCAGTGAGTATACCGTCTTACTGTTTAGTCCGACCGTGCGAGTCTACAGCGGTTTTTTTGAGGGAGTCTCCTCGGGATCATTGCACAATTAGCTCGCGCGTGTGTGGCCTTCACAGTGAACAGGGCTGTCTCTTGTATGGTGGCTAGCACAGAACTGTGTAACGTGTAGAACCACCGCTATAGCTGCTTTGTTGCAGCAAAGAGAACTCGAGGGTAGTTAGGAGTACCCCTAAATTGTGCCCTCGATGTCTAGGCCGTAACACTGCTCGCTTTGTTTTATCATGCAGTTTAGAGTTGTTTTCTTCACCAGTGATAAAGGGTGTGTCCTCTCCTGCTCGTTTGGCACGTATGCGATACTATGACGCGCGCTTTCCTTATCTAGTGGGCTCGCTCGGAGAGAACGGGAAATAGTGCTTGGAGGATTTGGTGATAATCACGGAGAGTCGGTGGAATATTATGCCAATTCACCTAAGATATTTAGAGTCAGCATTTAGCTTTGTTGCGCTCAGCTCATAAATGCTTACCACATCACCCACCAGTGTTTATAGAGATCATATCTACAAAATTTGGCGGACTCTTTTCTGGAATCCGTTCTGGGGACATCTTACGTAATAACGTAATAGATCAATCGCCCTTCGAAACGCACCCCAAAATCGCAAATCCTGACACATTACTGTCACCTTTTTAAGATATTTTTGGTAAAAGAAGTTTGTAGCTATCAACATTAATTTTGTCTCTGTACATCACTCCAAGATAACTTTCTACAAAAAACAGCGCACACAAGCTCGGAATAGAACTGCATTTACATACCGGGTGATCTTATTTGGATTGAAGATGTTTCCTCGTCGTATTCAAAAACAAATAAGCCTCTGCAAAAAAGAATTAAAAAGCAACTTAAAGCAACGTTTCCAACTTTGGACATTTTCAGTTCGCATTAGAGCAACCGTAATGCCCCTTCTCTGGCAAGTTCACAGCCTTTGTGGGCTAATTCTACGAAAACAGAACCTGAACATTTCACCTCATCATTCTAATAACCTAGGTCGATGCCGATTCTAGGATAACAATTGTCATGCCTGGGTGGTTGAAACAACTGTGCACGCTTAAGGATAGAAACATTGCGGGCCTGTATAAGCACCACAAAACAGGTCTAACAAGAGAATCATTCTGCAGTGCTTAGGTGATTGAGGTATAATAAGTAGACCTATCCTTGCGGAACACATGCATAGAAAGCAACTATAGGAAGTATAGTGAGCCTCGATCGCAAATATATATTTTAGAATTTTCTCTTCGTGCGGGGATATATATTGTTCAGGTTAAGCCGTTTCTTCGCCTAACATATGTATGCAGGAACATCTGGATTCCGATTAGTGGCTAATCTGTTCTGTATTCAGAGCCCTCAAAAAGTTTCAATTAACCGAGAAAGGTGTATCTGATATTCACCCACAGTGAGAGCAGTAGTACGAGAAGGCGTCTCCAGAGTTCGAAAACACACTTACGTGGCATATTGATTCACTGTTCCGTTTGGTGCGTACCATGTCTTGGCGCTCGCTTTGTCGCTATTGGGATCCGTGCCGTCCCAAAGAATCGTAAAGTTCACCGTGCCCTCGGGTTCAAGGGTGACTCCAGTGCGGTAGCATTCATACGTCAAAACTGGTCTGAACTGGGACTCCTGCGTAGTAAAAGGCGAACTTTTAAGGGCATCCAGAGTTTGGGCCAGCAGGAAAATGTACGAACAGCACAAAATGATTTGCTGTGTGCCTAAATAGAGTCTTAGACGTGTCATTGCCCTGCTTCCCTCATTTTCCTGCTTATGAACAGTGTTCAGGCTTAAATTATGGCAATATTTAAACCATTACTCTCTACTGGTGCAGGAAGAAAATCTGTTAACTAAGCAGCGTTGGTTTCATTTACTCATCATCAATCAAGACCCTTTACCTCTCTGATGGGCTTCTTGGTCATTATGTTTGTGAGAGTGTCATTGCTCAAAGACGGGGTTAAAATGGTTTTTTGGCTATACAGTCTAAACACTTGGGAAACAGCAGATGATACGTGAAACATGTGTGCTTCTCTCACAGGGCCACAAAGAACCGTAAACAGAAGACCTGAGAAATAAGTACAAAAACTTCTACGTTATGAGAAAACGATCAGAGTAGTTATGGTGGAGAGCAATGCTCTATTGCAAATAAAGTGCTGCAACAACTAAAAGCACTCATAGCAAGAGGAAAACATTTTCTTATTATACAACGATGGCCACACCTGTGAATAAGTCATAAGGCCACACTGTTCGTATTTAGTACAGAGCAAGTGTTCTATCTATATCTGCACTTCGACTCGTGGCTTGCACGTACAGGGCCAATGTATAAGAAGTCAGGCACAGAAGTGCACAGGTGCGAAAGATGCCTGCCTTAAGGAGACCGTACATGCGGGTTCAATGCCGAGTTAATGCTGCTTTATGCTGCGACCTGTATGTCCGCACAGTGAACCTTTGCGCCTGGTTTTTTTGCACCTTCATCGAGCAGCAGCGGCGCGTGAATTTAGAGTTCGCTATAATAACCTGCATCGCTGTCATCACTACAGCATCATCTCAACAGGTAGCTAGAAGAAGAATTCTTCATTCCTTGCACGAAAAATAACCTTGTAGCTGGAACAGAGCGAATCGTCACTTGTCCCTTTCTTTCGTTTTATTTCACCGTTTTTTTTAATAATTTATAAAGTAAATAAAAATTAACGCAGACCATTTTGGCTTTTCTGAGCTCCATTCGCATAATTCTGACGATAAATTTAGCCCCAATTGAAAAATCTGGATCATTAAAATTTTTGGAGCTAAGTTGTAGTGTTTTTGATAGCTTAAAAAAACACGACAAATGGCAATAAAGGGTACCCGGCGCTATTAACTCCAGCGTAAATTCACCTTTGTTGAACGTACCATGTATGTGTGCGCTTGTGACGAATTCTCAACATAAAAATATTAACAATTATATTTACCTTAGCCCGGACCATCAACCAATCGATATAGACATTGTAAAACAGCACGCCGAACAGGCGACTGTGTAAAATTAAAAAAGCATGTGCTTCTTACATCGTAAAAATCCTTGGTGTACTGGTCACCAAGTGCGACTGCACACAGGAATACAAAGGCGACGAACTCAGGCAGACGAGTCATTTTATATTGGCTTTGTCCACACCAGGAACCTGTCTGCAATGTAACTGCAAGAAAAGTACATTTTTTACCATCCATACACTCTGCCTTTCGTGTAACGTTCGTGTCGATGAAAAAGGCTGTTCATTTTTCTTGCGACAAGATTCTCCCCGCCATATACAACTTTCAATCATCAATCTAGGCTTTATTATTATTGCTGATTTACTCTGTAAAAACAGCTACTTGTAAACGGCAACTAGCTGCAAACTATGCGGCTGGCTCGTCAGTCAGCGACATCAGCAACGGTACGAAATCCACCGCCCGCGCTTGTGACTCTGCATGCATATCCGGCGTATTTTGAGGCAGAGCTACTTTGTGTTTTATTCCTGCATTTGCTTTCTTCGAAGCGTTTTATAGCACTCTCGGACCGCTGCCCCTCCCTGATGAGGCGCTACTAGGCTGTTATCAATCTGTTTGATTTCGTTTCTTAGTTTGCTTGTTCGTTTGCTTGTGGGGTTTAACGTCCCGAAGCGCCTCAGGCTACTAGAGACGCTGTAGTGAAGGGCTCTGGAAATTTTGACCATCTGGGATTCTTTATCGTGCGCGCACAGCACACTCACTATATAATTTCGCCTCAATCGAAATTCACTCGCTGCGGCTGGGATAGAACCTGCGTCCGTTCTGGGTTAGCAGACGAGCGCCATAACCACAGAGCCACCGCGGCGGCTCAATCTGTTTAAGTTAACCGACCCGTACCGTGAAGTATAGTAATAACCGCCTTTTCAAACAGTACAAAATGCTCCTCCTTTGGCGGCCGCATCGCGGTGAATGAAATTGCGCCTTATTTGTGCCATCCCATGATGCCGGCAGGCGCACGGCAGTTGACTCCAACGTGATTACAATGCGTCAGCGGTACTGGCACGAGTTAACGCTGAGGAAGTAGTGCCGTTGCATTGTTATGTTGAGCTCAGCTGTAGTGCATTCTATCTGTAGTGATTCAAACTACGATCTCGGTGTTTCGCTCCCTGATCTAGCAAAGCAAAGGAAATTTTCGCTTGCGACAGCTGATCGCCTTAGGGCGTAAGAGAAACGTACAGAAAAAGGCTTATTCACCAACTACTGCCTGTACAGACAGGCTTATTGTAATCACGTTGGAGTCAACTGCCGTGCGCCTGCCGGCATCATGGGATGGCACAAATAAGGCGCAATTTCATTCTGTATTTCGCCTTTGTGCACAGTCAATTATCTTATTGCCTGGAAGCATGGGGTGGTAGATATAAAACATATCTAGATCCTGTTTCTCGCCTTCAAAAACGAGCTATTCGTATGATAACTTATTCAAATAATACATACCCCAGCAGGCCACTCTTTCAGCAGCTTCGTATCTTACCCCTATCAATGGCATATAAACTGAAGATAGCTGAAATAGTAAACAATGTAATAAAATCTAACAACCCCCTGCCCCTTAGTTTATTTAGATTACCAATGAAACAAACAAGAGCTGCAACCAACAATCTATTTAATTTACTACCTTGTTACAATATGTACGGCCGGAGACTCCTAGAATACAGCGGAGCCCATGTGTGGAATGAAATCCCTAATGAAGTTAAAGAAAAAAATAACTTTTCGGCATCTTTAAAACACTATTTAATTTCCACGTAAATGTAGGAATGAATTCAATTGTGTGTGTTAATCTTGAAGTTTTTTTATTTTACACGTTCTGCAGTAATATTGTACTTGTTTTGTATTTGGACCCCTCACTAGCCGTAAAGGCTATGGGTCCAAACAACAGTTTGTGTACTGTTTCTGAGAATAAATAAAGAAAAAATTTAAAAAAGGCTTCAAACCCTACTTATAGACCACGGTGACTGGAACTGTTATTGTTACATGGGCCTCAAGAATAGCGCGAACTTGGACGAGGACTAAAGGAAGACACACTGACGGGCGCTGTGTGTCTTCCAAAACAGCGCCCGTCAGTGTGCCTTTCTTCAGTGATTGTTCAAGTTCGCTGTTTTTTTCACGACAATGTCGTGCCAACTCCTGAAGCGCCCGTTTTATGGTTACATGGTCTTACCTAGAAGGGATAACAAATAAAAGAGTTCGTAAAAAATATATAAAGGCGGTATTTTGGAGCATGAACCCCATACAGGAATTGCCTAACGTGTGACCAGTTAGTGAGGAAATACAGCAGAAAACATGGCATTGAAAGCATCCTAAACAAGGTTATAAGCCACGAAGCATTCTAATTTGCGACATAAAAGGTTGAACACATCCAAGGATAGATATGAGCTGAAAACAAATCTTGCTCGAGCTTCCATATTTAACACCTAAAAACAGCTCTAATTTATAACTTCACAGTACTCATGCCAAGCCGACGATTTGAATATAATATTTTAGAAGCTCGACGTGGGAGGGTGGCCCTGACATTGGTAACTGTACGGGCTGCATTAGTTGAATATGGCAAAAAAGCGCCCGGGAGAATACTGGCCTACGCTATTGTTTGTGGTGCTGTAGTCTTATTATACTGACTGGTGTCACCCAGACTTCGCGCACTTTTACGTTTGAAGCTCCCAGACACCCTTAGAGCGTGTGGGGGTAGCGGTCTCGGACTCGAAGGAGCTGCCCCCGACTCAGCGTGGCAAGCTCAGCGGAGACCAGCCACCAAGTGACAAGAGGTTTTTCGGCGTTCGGTGCCCAGCTTTCGCTGGTCGCAAGCCAGAGAATGGGTCGGAGCCAGAGGTTTACAAAACAAAACAAAGTTTATACAGCAAAGAGACGATACAGAGGATTTCACAGTCACTAGTACAGACACATACAAAGTGATTAACGAAACAATGCAACTCGTGCAATGTTAAACTCGAGAGAGAATACAATACAGAGACAATATTGCACCTAAAGTGCACTAACACAAGAGAGAGAGGTAAACAAACAAAACACAATTTGTTCACCGGGCACTGCGGCAGTCCGACGACCAGAGTTCCACGACGATGCCGTCCCGCAGACTGGCGACCGTTGCCTCGTTGGTCCGATGCTGGCCGAGTGGTGTTTCCCCGGGAGTCGAACGGGCGCGCTTCGATGAAGCTTAAACGGCGGTCCGGACTGACTGATAGCTGTCAGCGTCCTTCTTTTATAGGCTCGCTTTCACGTCTGTTTGTTCAACGCGCCAGAGTAGGCGCGCACATACACGCAGCATTTGCAGTGCTGTCTCCCTTCTCTCTTCTCACTGGCCGCGCGTCCCTATTGGTCAGAGGTCGGGGGTCGCATCTCGAAGTTTCGAGCGTGTTCTTGAGTGGCGCCGACGCCGACGGGCGAGGGGGACGTGTCTTAGTGCACGCAAGGCTACGCCCTTTCCCCCGTCAGCTGTAGAACCGACTAGCATGTTCGAGAATTTCGGCGGGGATGACTCATTTCCTCGGCGCACGCCGCGGCGGTGGAGAGAGAGGCACGCGCTCGGCGGGGCTTTCCCTCTCCCCTGTTGGGCTCGCGCGGACGAGACGCCGTGCGCGCGGCGGTTTTTCTTTCTTTGTTTCTAAAATGCGCCGAATTTTGTGACACTGCCCCTTCCTTTAAGAATATTGTGTAACAATATTCACAAAACACAAAATTCGCGCGCACATGCATGCGCTCACATAGTCAGTGGCGAATGCCAAAATACATACATCAATACCTTGATGTTTTCACATACATAACACAGTGCAATAGACAGATTGCACTTCAAAGCACGCCTCAGTTTGGCGGTTCAATTCGCGCGCACATGCATGCGCTCACAAACTATATGTGAAAATATCTACATCAACACCATGATGTTTTCACATACACAACTCAATGCAGGGTTCACAATGTACATAAGTACACGCCGCGATTGGGCAGTACATTAACACAAGGCTACAAACATGGAGCACACAAATACAAGGCACAATTTCGCCTAAACTTACAAGTTTGGCCTACCGAGCGGGCTCGAAACAGGATTGTTTCGCTCAAGGTTTCAGTCACGCTTTTAGTTCTCTTACGCACGCGACTCTGACTTTTCTTCCGGTCGCGCGTTCTAGTCTTCTTCCGCATCATGCTGAGGCTTCTCTTGCGAACGCGGTTTTGGCTCAGCTTCCAACTCGTACTCCTGTCTGGTTCTGCGGCCAGTCTTCGAGCCCTTCTTCTTTTCCTCTGGCCAGCGCGTCTGTTGCGAGAAAATTTAACGCCAGTTCGCTTACGACGGCTGCGCTTCAGGTGTTTGCTCTCTTTTCTGTGTGCGCTCTTCTGTTTCTGTTTGCGCCTCCACACTTAGTCCTTGCTGTAGGCTGGGCTCGTTCCTTTGAGCTTCTTTCTGACTTTGCTGCGATGTTCGGGCAGCTCGCTCGCATTCGGCTCGGCTGTCTTCAGCTTGGTTCTGTCTCTTCCCGTTTTCTGCCTGAATTTTCTCCAGGACTTCTGTTTTTCGGTTTCACCTGCTTCTGTGGTGCCCGACTCAATTCTCTTTCTTTTTACTTTCTTCCAAGTTCTTTTTCGGGTCAAGCCCGGTTCATTGTCAATTACGTCATCCGAGTTGTTCTCTCGCGATGAAGCCACTGGTTTAGTTCTTTCTTCTTCTTCGAGGACTGAACTTTCTTCTTCCAAATCCTTTTTCCTCTTCTTTTTCCTCTTTCGGAGCCTTTCTCGTGAGGGGCTCTCTGAGCATGGCTCAGGACTCTTTGAAGAGTCGTTCTCCTCAATGTTCAGTTCTCCTTTCTCAATTCTTTCCGTCAGTTGGACACTTTCAGTGCAGTCGCAAGCAGACTTTTCTTCAGTCTGTTCCTTTACTTCTACTGCACATTCTCCTTCATCAGAGGCAAAAATTTCTTCGCCTTCTTCCTCGGGAAAGCCCTCCTCGCTGCGCGAGGGTTCACTCGGAACGGCTTCCGGGTCTTCACTGAGTGCGCTTTCCTCAGGTATTTCTACGTCTGAGCTTTCACACTCAGTGCCATTTAACCACTCTTTCTCGTGGTCTTCACTGCCGGACTCAGAGGTGTAGCACTCGGACTCCTCCACAGAGATCCGCACTGCTTCTTCGTCCTCAGGCGGCTGCCCTAGAGTTCCCTCTGACTGAAGCGTCAGGTCGGCCTTTACCACAGTGCTTACTACTTCAGTAGAAGCTACACTTTCGACTTCCTGAGGAAGCGACCCTCCAGTCTGTTCTTCACTCTCTGTGCCTTCAGTTGCAGGAACAGGCTGTTCCACAACCTCACTCTCACTAGTTGAGCTAGTTACAACCTCTTCCATGGTTGTCAACAAATTAGACTCGTTAGTCTTCCACCCGGCCTCTCCGGGGTTAAGCTCCACGGGCTCCCTGACGTTGTTCAAACGCCGAATTTCAGCAATCTTCCTCTGAATGATCGCCATTTCTTTTTCAAAAGCTCTTTCGGCCGCTTCTTCGCGCCTTTTCCGTTCTCTCTGTTCTTCTTCTCTTTTCTTTTGCCTCTCTTTCTCAGCGGCTTCTCTAGCGCGCTGTCTCTCTCTCTCTCTTTCTTCTCGTTTCCTTTGCCTCTCTTTCTCAGCGGCTTCTCTAGCACGCTGTCTCTCTCTCTCTCTTTCTACTCGAGCTCTCTCTCTTTCTTTCTCGGCTTCTTCCCGAGCCCTCTCTCTTTCTTTCTCGGCCTTCTCTCTTTCCTGGTCCACCCATTTACGCAGTTCGGCTCCGGTCATCCCCATCTGGAGACCGGCCTCTACTAGCTCCTTTAGCTCCTTAAAGCTCATATTTGGAGACCGAACTCTACATTCAAGGCAATGAATACCTCTACACGGTGAACATCACTAACCGCTTCGGCGCGGCACCTCACAATATCGCTCTGCTGCTAACACTCGTTTACGATTCGTAAACTCCTTCTGACTCTCCGTTCTCTGTGCTTGCAAACACCAAACGTCCTGTCGCGGACGCCAGAATATATTGTCACCCAGACTTCGCGCACTTTTACGTGGGAAGCTCCCAGACACCCTTAGAGCGTGTGGGGGTAGCGGTCTCGGACTCGAAGGAGCTGCCCCCGACTCAGCGTGGCAAGCTCAGCGGAGACCAGCCACCAAGTGACAAGAGGTTTTTGGGCGTTCGGTGCCCAGCTTTCGCTGGTCGCAAGCCAGAGAATGGGTCGGAGCCAGAGGTTTACAAAACAAAATAAAGTTTATACAGCAAAGAGACGATACAGAGGATTTCACAGTCACTAGTACAGACACATACAAAGTGATTAACGAAACAATGCAACTCGTGCAATGTTAAACTCGAGAGAGAATACAATACAGAGACAATATTGCACCTAAAGTGCACTAACACAAGAGAGAGAGGTAAACAAACAAAACACAATTTGTTCACCGGGCACTGCGGCAGTCCGACGACCAGAGTTCCACGACGATGCCGTCCCGCAGACTGGCGACCGTTGCCTCGTTGGTCCGATGCTGGCCGAGTGGTGTTTCCCCGGGAGTCGAACGGGCGCGCTTCGATGAAGCTTAAACGGCGGTCCGGACTGACTGATAGCTGTCAGCGTCCTTCTTTTATAGGCTCGCTTTCACGTCTGTTTGTTCAACGCGCCAGAGTAGGCGCGCACATACACGCAGCGTTTGCAGTGCTGTCTCCCTTCTCTCTTCTCACTGGCCGCGCGTCCCCATTGGTCAGAGGTCGGGGGTCGCATCTCGAAGTTTCGAGCGTGTTCTTGAGTGGCGCCGACGCCGACGGGCGAGGGGGACGTGTCTTAGTGCACGCAAGGCTACGCCCTTTCCCCCGTCAGCTGTAGAACCGACTAGCATGTTCGAGAATTTTCGGCGGGGATGACTCATTTCCTCGGCGCACGCCGCGGCGGTGGAGAGAGAGGCACGCGCTCGGCGGGGCTTTCCCTCTCCCCTGTTGGGCTCGCGCGGACGAGACGCCGTGCGCGCGGCGGTTTTTCTTTCTTTGTTTCTAAAATGCGCCGAATTTTGTGACAACTGGTTTACGGGTTTTAGGATCTCAAAGAGTCTCCGGTTCAGATGGACGCTGTAGTCGAGCGCTTCGGACAATTTCTACCACCTGGCCGTCTTTAACGGCCTTGGACATCGCAGAGTACAAGGACCCTTAGCATTTGCCTCCATCAAAATCTGGCCCTCGCGGCTGGAACCGACCCCGTGCCTTACGGGTAAGCCGAGCTCCTTGACCAGTGAGGGGCTGTGGAGGTTCTGCTTAAAATAGTCACTAAAAATTGAGCTGAGACGTCTTCCTTCACCAGGGAACCATTACAGCCAGCTCCAAGAATACCCCTATTTTCACCAGATGGGCACGGCTCTCTATACACTGCTAGAAGTTCTAAGAACACGCTTGAAGGTTAAGAAGGCAGAGGCATGTTTGCTTGCTTCTATTCGTTGTTTACGCGTTCAGCTGTAATATGTGAACAATTAAGACGGGTTCCAGTTTCACTCAGAACTTGCTTCATTGCATTGTTATCCCCATAGAAAAACGCGATGCTCTGTATTCTTCAAACAGAATAAGTTGAAGTTCGATTGAAAAATATTTTAAGACTGAGTCGAATGCCTTGCAGGTGCGCTTCAAATAATCTTGAGAAGAAATCCCAAGGAACTTAACCCCATGGAACGTTTTTACTGGCCCGCCTTTTGTAAGCAGGACAAATTAAGGCCCTACTATGACATCGCGGACGCGACTGGGCTTTATACATTTCCAGTACCTGCGGAAGAAAATTATTTCCCTGGCTTTTTCGCTTGACAACAAAGGGCACTCAATCGGCACGCCACTAAACGTTTCCATGAGTGCTCAAGCCTCTCGTGATGCTCAAAGCTGTGTATTCCGATGATACCGCCGATGATGATGAATGTATGGGGTGTACTGAAAGGTCTTTTTTCAGAGATTTTGTTGAAAGCCAGTTTTGGATGTTGCTTTTTTTTCTGCGTAGGCTGCTTTAACGAAAAAGAGCCATGACACAAGGTATCTTTTCATCTACATATGGTAGGCTCATACACGCATTTTCTAAACATTTCATGCAAGAGAAGCCTACTTCCGGCCTACACCAAAGGCCTCACTGCGCAGCCGCCATAGTCAAAAATGTCAGATTCTACACGCATGTTCCTCTGACGCAATGTAACCGCCACTTGGCTTTAAATTAATTTCTCCTTCAGCAGTTGGATTACATCTACCTCTAAACATGCAGGTATAAAGCACAGGACTAAATCGGATTGAAATACTGAACGAGGTTTTCAAAACAAAAAAGAATGCAATTTTTTCTTTCTGCCGTATTGCCTGCACTAGCAACCTATACAGGGTGTTTTACCTAAGACTTTCTGCAATTTTTAAAAATAAGCTATTTGAATTAGATGCGCGCTTTTTCTGGCATAGCATTGTCAGTGGTGTAGTACATCATAATGCAGCTAAGCCGTGCTAACTAGCAGGCTTGTTAACCAATATTTAATAGTTAACTTTTAAACTATTACTGTTGGGCTCCTTAATTATTGAGAGGCATGTAGCCCACCGTAAGTAATGTCCATATCCGTTTTTGGAATTTCGAGAACGCGATTATCCTCGGCGCTGTGGCCCAACATATTTTGGCTATTTCGACGAGTTAGGTTCACTGGAGAGGTTGCTTTGCCTGCAAGCTTCTCAAACAGCATGTATTTTGGCGCGATGTAGGCGAAATTTGTTGGGCTAAAGCGCCGAGGATAATCGCGTTCTCGAAATTCTAAAAACGGATATGGACATTACTTACGGTGGGCTGCATGCCTCTCAATAATGAAGAAGCCCAACGGTAATAGTTTAATAGTTAACTATTAAATATTGGTTAACAAGCCTGCTAGTTAGAACGTCTTAGTTGAATTATGATGTATTACACCACTGACAATGCTATGCCAGAAAAAGCGCGCATCTAATTCAAATAGCTTATTTTTAAAAATTGCAGAAAGTCTTAGGTGAAACACCCTGTATACTAGATGTGGTCCATTGCTGCCATAACTCTGTTTTTAGGAGGGTTATAAGGTGGTTACTGTAGTTTTCTCCTCTGGAGAGAGAGAGAGAGCTCGGCCGCCTCAAGAGAGAACCAGGCAGTACTACCTAAATGATTTTGACACATAATGCGCTTCTATCTCTACGGTGACACAGGACATGCAGTATTATACAGATTTTTAATGCTAAAGCAAGGTACTTACGTTTTCAACAAGCGCTTTCGTTAATAGTGAATCGCCAGCTTAATTTCTTAAAAAAGTGCGTTTTATTCGACTTCTTAATTAATAGGTTTAAGTTTCAAAAATGTAGAAAGGCGTAGGATGAAGAATGAGAATGAGGACACCTAGAAAAGTATTTGATTTCCTCCCTTGAAGTTAGGCAATAATTTACTGAAAAACCACCGTAGCAGAGAATTATGCAACTTCTAGCTTTTCAAGGAGCATGTTTGGAAATAAAGGCACTCACCTCGCCTTTTTCTGCTAACTTCAACAGAGGCAACCTGCTTAACTGAAAATCATCCAGCCGACCCCTTTATATACTATCAAAGCGGAGCACCTGTACATCACGTGACCTCGTAGTGTCAACGAGTTGAAGGTCGTTTTCTGCTCAGGGTCATTCTTTATTTTTCTTCAGTGTTCACTCTTACACGGTAACTAAGAGTATCAAAATATAAAATACATAGCGGATTCATGTTTCGGCGTGTACAACCGGATACTGCCCTTGCTATAGGCACTGCGCACATATAACTTTGGTTTTTCATACATAATGACAGATTTTGAGCGCCATGGTCGAAGTATTCTGGCGCACGTGGCATACTAGAAATGCTGAAAGGAACAAGTTACTTTTTTGCAACAAAAATGAAGACTTATAGGCCACCTTTCCACAAATACATGGAGGTTTACTGATGAATTCACTCGCGAAGAAAATTCTCAGGAACAAGTATAGGAGGCGAAAGGAACGATGGTTGTGCTGCAGAAAATACTTCGAGTTATTTAGCCTTCCCTGCTAAGACATAAAGGCGGTCCTGTTGCGTCTGGCAACCGCAGTGCACACCCATTTTCAGGTGCATTGTATGAAGTCAGAGCGCAACACGCAATTATTGAACAATTCTTTCCAAAGCTTCCGGGGACGAGTTTGTTAGGTCATAAAATTAGGTTATCCACATTAATGTTGATGAATAATATTTAAAAAGCACCCTCTATGACATATTTGGGTGACCAGACTGACGATGACACTGCCACCCAAGAGACAAAAGCAGCGGCCGCAGAGTAGGAGCTTTGCGCCCAAAGTGACGTTATTGCTACTGATTCTGTACAAAGGTTCTTTGTTACGAAATCATTCCAAAGCCCCATACTAGAAAAGCCAATGGCGCGCACAGTTTCGTGTCGGGCTGGTGCTGAAAACAATTTATCTGCTACTAATTTTTTTACAGAGAGGTGAAAGTGCTAAAGCCCTCTTGGCCCTTTCCCCTCACAATGCTAGGTGGAGCCCCTATTCCGGGCGCCCGTTTTCAAGCAACGGCACCCGCGTCAGCTCAACCAAGACCTTTTGGGTCTTTAAGTCGTGACATCCGAGCAGGGCTGCCTCCCAGTCCTCTCTGGTGAGGTTGGTGTTGTTGGGGATAGATCGGTTTCAACGACACGCCCAAACCATGTCGAAGGTGTCATCCACCTCCCCACATAACTGGCACGTGCCACCAAAGGAAGTGTTGAAATCTTTAAGCACTGCCGGGAACAGTACAATGTTAGTGAGAATTTTGCTGGGGAGGAGGTCGTCAGCGCGGTCCAGTCTCTTACAAAGGATCTGCTAGCACCGATGCTCCTCCTTGTAGTAATCGATGATGTGTTTGAATCTAAGGGCCAGATTGTCTGATTGGGAGTAGGCTTCCAAGGACAGGGAGATAGCCCGCGAAGAGAGTGCGCGGGCGGCCTCGTCAGCCTGTTCGTTTCACTAGAGTCCCTGGTGACCGGGGCCCAAACCAGGTTACGTCGAGCTGATTCTTCTCATCAGCAGCAGCAGCATACTGAATATCAGCAGCTATATTCAGTATGCGCCAGGCAACCGGGGACCCCATCCCAGCTCATAGTTCAGACAGGCCCCTCGCTAGTCGGTGATTATGTGTTTCGGCTTGAGATTAGTGAGAGCCAGAGCAATGGCAACCTCCTCCGCGTGTGTTGTGCTGTACGCTTTGAAAGTAGGCCTCTCTACTATGTTTGTATAGTGTACGACTGCGGCCGTGTTCCACCCCCCGTGGTATGGGCCGGCCACGTCCACGTAATACACGTGTTGTAGGTTGCCATAGTATTGTGCCAACGCCTCAGCGCGCGCCTTCCGTCGACTGCTATGGACTTTCTCTAGATTTCTGCTACTCTCTCCCTTTCCTTGATATCGTAGTCGTGTTTGATGTGTAGCCGGTCCAAGAGGCGGCGACCAGACGTGCTTTGTGCGAGGCGCGTGTATTCGTTGAATAAGTGGACTTCTAGACGCTCCCGGAAGGTTTTCACCACGTCCAAAGTCAGAAGTCTCTAGTTGGACGTGGTGACCGGGAGGTCGAGAGCCCACTTGATGACTTTCCGGTGGATGACCTCGAGTTCGTCATCATCGTGTTTGCGCAGGTGAAGTAGGGGGTTGAGTAGAGGATTCTACTCGCTGCGAAAGCGCGGGCAAGCCGCAGTGCATTCTTGCTTCTTAATCCGTCCCGCTTTTTGGAGTCCCGGCGGGCCCTGCGGCCCACCTGGTCTCCCATAGTGCGAAGTTTGGCTAGGGTAGTGTCGACCTTCCGTTGGTTTTGTATGAAGAGGTCAAAAACGCGGATCTCCTTGGCCTCCCGGAGGGGTCCTGAGGAAAGAGTGATGCGAAGCAGAGTTGTGTCTCGGGGGAGGAACGTACGTGCTCAAATTCCGACTTTGGCTCTGGCGCATTGCAGTCCACAGTAGGCCGCGTAGTCGTCGACTAGGGTCGCCGCTGCTTGCAGCCAGGATTTCATGTGGCCCATTTTAGCTTGCGTGGCCCAGAATTGCAATATCATTCGCATAATGAATGTGATGTATCCCGGGAAGAGAAGAGAGTTTGGAGGGAAAATGAAGCATTGCCAAATTGGAGAGGAGGGAAGACAGGACCACACCTTGAGGTGTTCCCCTCGAGCCGGTGGTGTATGGTCTCTGTTGCGCATGTTGTATGCGCACATAGCCTTGGCGGTCTGTAAGATATTTTCTTATGTAATGGATTCTTTTGTGCCACACGTCATTTGGAAGAGGTGGTCCCACCGGAATGGCCAACAGAATGGCACCAGAATGGCATCAGAATGGAGCACCAGGACTGAACCACCACGGCAAGTGCTTCTTCATTACAATGACGCATCGGTATACACTAAAGGAATAAAAAATGTGTATCGTAGTCATCCGTGTATTTTTCGGCTACACTCAGACATTTGCATGGCCAAGAAGGCCAGACCCACCGAAGATTTCAGCTAAGCCATCGGAGTCGTCGGATAATTCTACACCTCAAACCTTGCAGAGATATCTAAACTGCTACCAAGAAAATGAGGCACGTGCTAAACGTTATGGCACCCAATTGAAGGTTTTTGTGGATTTTTGCGCGTTCAGTACTTCTGACAACCAGGGGTCCAGAAAATATTTGCAAGGCCTTTATTATACATCGTAAACACACAGTGTGCGGACTTTTCTTTACAATAAGCCTGTAGACATGTGTGCAAATGAGCACTTACAACAAAATGATCGTTTCTACTCTTTCTTGCATATATCGCTATCTACGTGGTATATTTCATCTAAGAAGTTCTGCAAGTTTTATAAAAAGAGCCGCTTTTCAACCGAAATCGCTTTTTACGCTTTAGCATCGTCCGCGACGGAACGCATCACAAAGCAGCTAATACATGCTAATTAGTATCTTGTTTCAGTATATTCATTAGTAAATTTGTCTAACAGTTTGCGTAAGTTATTGCATTCAGAAGAGGTATGTAGCCCACCGTAAGTGTTATAGATTAAATCTTATTTACCTCAGACGCTGTGCCCCAAGAAATTTGGGTAATTTCATTGACTTAAGTTATCTGTACAGGCTGCTTTGCCTGAGCGTCTCAAAAGCGCACTGAGTTTCGACGCGATGTAGCCGAAATTTTTCCGCCCACAAAGCCGCGGGTAACTGCGTCCTCGAAAATTCTAAGAACTGACATGGACACTCCTACGGCTCACTGCACACCTCTCATTAAAGATGGAGACAGAGTAGTAGTTGAAATGTTCGAGAAGATATTAGTTATCCAGCGCACCTTTTATCATGTCTTAGGTGGGCTGCGACGCGCCAACCTGCTAGCAATTCTATGCTGAAGAAAGCGTTCTTCTAATTTAATGGAACTAATTTTAAATGTTGGACAACATCTTAGGGTAAACACCCTGTATAAAGCTGTTCCTGGTGTAGTGGATCCACATAATGGTCAGGTTCACTATGGTAAATACACGACTCACCAGTAAGACCTCTTACGAAGAAAAGGAGCACAGAAACCTCTTATTTTCTAGTCATGAGATAGCCCGAGATTTATTACTGCTACAGTACATTGTTACCAAGCAAAATTTCCAAACGTTTTCCTTTACTTTGCAAGGAATTACTGTTCCAAAAAGTACGGAATATATTCGCAGATTGGGATGCATTCGAAGAAATTATTGTGGTAAGGATCATGTGGGCTGACAATAGCTAATTTAAGCGAAATCAATGGCTTTTATTTCCACTGAAAAAAGTAGTTGAGACTTCCCGGCAAAACTTGTAATCAATATGTTGTATTTTCTCCGAGCACATGTTTCGTTTCGCCACCCGCAAAATAATCTCCTTATGCCGCACAACCTAAAAATATTTATTACGTGCATCACGTAATTCAACTTTCGCTATTACTGAAAACGCCACCGGAAAGAAACCTCTATGCAAAACCTATATTTTACCACCCGGTTCCAGTGGTAGACCGTCAAGAACTATTAGCCGTGCCATCTCTTTTGTAACATTTTGGCACCAGTCATGTGCTCCAATCCTAGAGAAGGATTCACAGAACAAAAAAAAAATGAACATTGTAGCCCTCATTCTCGTCAAGCGCACCAAACTGTTCCGCCCAATCGTCACTGAAGAAATCACTCCTTGAGCTCAACGTGGCACTTTGTTTCGATTTCATTCATTTTTCATTCATTTTTCGGCGGAAAGTACTGAGCACATAAAAACCAGCAGCATCAGTTCGCCTGAGGTTATGAGCACGCATGCTTAGTCTACATGGTGGCGTTTCGCGTTTCCACTGTACAGCAACCTATATGTTTGTTGTTTCTTTTTATGCTGAGTAAAAACGAAGGTTGGGGTAATAAAAGTTGCTTGCCGGCGGGTTACCTGCGAAGGTCGTAAATACTATCTCGTGTGCCCGAAAAGATGAATTTCCCCGTTCTTTTACCCGGTGCTACTGTTTTTATATGGAACGATGCTTCCATGCTTGGAAAAAATGCCCAGGTACACAAGCATGTTAAGTCTGTCAGCCATCTGTGCAAAGCGCATCACTTTGTAGTTCGCAATTTTTTAAATGTAATGTTCAGTTTCAAACAGCCGTAATATCTGGCGTGCAGTGGGGTATTATCCCCATAAAAACATTCTGCCAGAAGAGCTGCCTCAGGGTGCTTCTCTGACTGGCCTTTCAATGCGATCGAAAGTCATGGATTCCACTTTCATTCTTCATTACTTTAACACCAGTGTGAATAAAGGGTACCTTCCGAATCACATCGGGGGAGCATTGTCTCATGGTCCCTTTACCCTCCTGAGATTTCTATCTGTAATCATCTTCCTCTCGTCTTCTTGCTTCCTATCCTCGCAAGCCCCCTCCTACCAAAAAATTGCTTAAGAAAACAATAACAATCCTTAAATAACACCACACTATAAATGAGTGCGTTTAGACTAATTATATACATTCTTTACAATCATTGTGTGTGTGGGGCGTGCGCGGCGAGCGTGCTAAAACGGCGTCCCGAGTAATAAAGCCCTATTTTCTTTACCAGCAACGGAATTTGACTCCTATAAATGTAAAATCTCCCCAGCACACTATGCACTATCCTGACTGACCTTACCTTTTATCCTTACCTGTCCAGTTGATCCAATCTGTTGAATTTCGTAATGAGTTATTAAGCTTAGTGGTGAGAGCCGGGAAACCTTGTTGTTATATTTATTTGTTCCATCATCGTATTAGTCAGCAACAGGTCTATAGTGAACACATTTTAATTCCGACGAAAAAAATGCTGGATAGTCGATCCCGGTAGATTGTCCGCAAATTGCAGATTACCACCACCTGATAATTGGAACAGCGTTGGGCATTCTCCATTTATTGGATAACACTGCCGAAAAATGCAGTTTCTCACTGCTGGCGCGATATAAATAAATTTACTCTGTTGGTATCTTTTAGTATGTCATTTGTTTTATTCATTTGCCCCTGCAATGCGTGCGCAAGTACGTACAGTCAGGGACAAAAGTCTCCGGACCACGTGTTCCTCTAACGAAGCCGATAGCTCTGCTATTAGTCGGCGGCTGGAGACCACACCTATGGAGGTATCAGTTAAATTTTTGTTCTTTCATCTCCACAAGTGCGGTCTCCAGCCACTGCCTTATAGTAGAGCTATAAGCTTCGTTTGAGGAACACGTGGTCCGGAGACTTTTGTCCCCGACTGTACCTTCGAACTTTTCAAATATCACCAATGTGCTTAGTCTAAGCTAGCTTTTTCTGTTGTAACCGCTACAGCAGCTCTGCGCAGGCGCTAGGCCGCCGTCCCATGCAGCTATTTTGGGATGGGATTCTGAGTGATATTTCAAAGCATTTCGTGGTGTTTGGATGCAAGTGCTCTCCTGGATAATATTTTTCAGCGGTCGGAGACTACCATTTACGTCCAACACCTCAGTGGGTGCCTCAAACGTGCCACGAGAAAAAACATCTAGGATGGTAGAAATGAGAAAAAAAGAACAGTGACGTAGAAGGAGGCTTCAGACATATTTCGACCACTCGAGTTTCAAAATAACCGTCCTGTCTCTATTTAGAAATTTCAAGGCTTATATGCTTAATGCCACCGTGATAAAACTATGATGATGACTTTCATTTTGTATTTTTGTAACTATATTGGTTAAGCAGAACAGAAAACTGGGCGAGTTGGTGAAGGTTCAACATTATGTACAGCGCGAAAAACTAAGACAGAGGAAGAAACACGCAAACAAACAAGCGTATTTGTTTCCGTGCTGAACCCGCTATTTTCGTTTCCCTGAATTGGCATCATTACCACCACGACGCCGCTATGATGATGAATTCTTATTTTGTATTATATATGTACCTAACTTGTTCCCCTGTATTGTCTCCTCTGTCTCCACTCCTGCTTGGGCCCGAGAAGGGCATGCAGTATTTGTAAATAAATAAATAAAAACAAAAGAAAGGGTGGCACGGGCGCGTGCCTCCTGTGACGTAATTCAATCGTAGCAGAGAGAGATTACGGGTGGACCGCCATTAATGTGTCGTTATGTAAGCAGTAGATCCGTGAAATGCCGTTTCAACCCACGCTGTTTGATCAAGATAAAGCTTACAAACTCGGCAGCATTTAGCAGTTGTGTTGTGTGACGGGTAGCAGTGCATTCAAATCAGGATGCAAAGCTGCGATCTATCCACTGCTAGCAGCGGAAGGCCTACTGCATTCATATTTCGTCCGCGGAAGCTCAGTCGTTGAGTTTTCATTGCAGTATTTCCAATATCTACCTACGGAGTCAAATACGAAATTTGATTAACATCTGAGGTCTCCTAAGTCGCATGTAAGGCAAACTATCAATTCCGCTCTAAGTGAAGTGTTAAGTAAAATGAATACCACTTCCAGCCACCCTGCTGCCAGCCTACCATAGGTTTCTCTACAGCAATTGTTGCCTGTTCTGACTGCAGTACGACCTACACCGCATAACGTCGCAGTGTTAGGGCGATGGTCAGTGAAGGGATATAGCTCGCAAACAAAAGGAAGTTGGTAAGTTCGATGTAACAGTCTTTTTCCCAGAAGGTGAGTGGGCTTCTCATAACAATTCTTGTGACTGATTGCAGTACACTCGCGCAGTCTTCAGTGGACACTTATGATAATGCGCTAAGCCTCGAAAGTTTACTTGTCTGATAAGGCAGCACTTCATGTTACTTGTAAAGTTTATTTCTTAAACACAGACCTCAAGCTAGCATTTGATCAATTGAAATCCCTGCTTCGATAATTTTTCCAGAATTTTGGGTAGGGTTCTCTCAGGCTCATTTGATCCACTTTTTTGGAGCATCATTTTAATGCAATATGCATCTTTTTGCATGCCACTCAGCCTTCGTGAAGGATATACATTCTAGTCGGTGGTTATTTTTACTTCGCTTCCTGAACGCTGTGATCACAAGGGTCTTGTTGCGCCCCACTACAGAATGGCCGTTTTCTGGGCAGGTATGTCTGTTTGAGTTACGAAGCGGATTCCGAAATTTATCTTTTATATTTAAAAGACAGGAGCTTTAGGCTGCTCATTTCATCATTGCCTCTGTATTCTTGTGCAATGTATTATTTCATTCTACACATTGTTGATTTCCGCAACTGGGTTGACAGAAAAATATTTTGTGCTACTTCCATTCGTGTTTTTTACTTTTGGTTTTGTGTCACTTGATAAACGCGCAATGTCTCCTCGTCTTTTTTTACTGGTTTAGACATTGCAGCTGGGCCCACTTTTATCCAACCTGAGGGTCACGTTGACTAGTTTCATTGTATTAGACGCTAGCTGTCAGTGCACTTTCCAAATGACAGCAAAATATATTAAGGAAGATGCGAACTTTATTCTTATGAAACACTCCGCTCCTTGCACGTCTACTTCTTCAAAAAAATTTAATCATGCAGCCATTTGATATAACCAAGACTCTTACAGCAGGGATCCTGCACTGCAAACATCAAATACTTAACTTAATTTAATGATTTTATAGCAATCAGTCGCCGGCCAGCCTTTTCAGTTTCTTCTTTATGAGATTTCAGGTAGTCGGGACCTGCTGGCAGTTTAGGTACTTTTGCTTTTTTCTGCGAATGGCTCTATGTCCGCATCATTATCCACTTGAAGACTTCCGAAACAACGTATGGTCCATCCAGCCGCGCATCAAAGCTATGTTGCCAGAATTTAGACTAGGTCGGGAATACGCATCTCTGACTATATTCCTTGTCATTTCCAGGTGCTTCAAGCCATTTACATAACACTGTATCTCGATGCAGTGTGCAATCCGCTTCATTTGTGTAGCCTTGAAAGACGCCTTAGATGTACAAGCCAGAACGTCAGCATCAGGCCTCTCAAAAGCTATTAGTATAAACAGACATGCTTCCTTTAGGATGTCATCAGTGCTTAAATGATTCAGATGTGCGATGGCTGATATTAAATGTTGCATACCGCAGCACAAGAAGATGTTCCTTGCTGTCAGGGAAACAAGTAGGTGGTGCACCATACCATCGTTGATAGCGAGTAGAAATTGGTCTGTTGATCATATGATGGTGGAACTCAACATGACATTCGGCGAGGAAGTTTCAGTCATTCCAATCTCCTCTTAAGCTACACCTATTTACACACTTGTTTACTGAGGAAAATCCGTTGCTAATTGTAGAAACATCTGTATTGAGCCTGTATACATATTATTATAGAACACCTGGAACAACAACTAATTGCTGCTCCTGTACTGCGCTTGCTATAAATCGTGTAATACGACGCTTGCTGTGTTTTACAGCAGGAAAAGCATCATACTCGAATTCATACATTTTTTATACCCGAATCTAGGAAGGCTTTTTACCCTGCATTGAATATGTCCACCATTTATTGCTGCTTCCACTTTAACCTTTGGTCGCTTCAAAAATACTCGCCGCAATAGCTTCAAACGTTGTGCGGTGCTACCGCTAGTGTGCATCGCCAGTACAGGCAGTCAGTGTGCAGTATTGGCATCACGACCCTCAAAAATGCTTGTTCGAGTCCATTCTGGGTCGTCTGCTAGCCTTGGCGTCGCCAAGGAATTGTAGCCAGCTGCGTGCCAGACACATCAGCAGCGGCCAACAGCCCTAAAGGCTTGAAAAACTTTCAAACGCGGAATCAAGAATGAAATTTGCATTTATTTAAGGAAAAAAAAACATTGTTCGAAAAACAAAACATTTCATCTTTCGGACACACTATTTACCAGCATGCGCCGAAATGGTAACCATAAGGCTTGATTTGAACGGTAAAGTTTACAATCTTGACACCACGAGCATTTATCCATTTCATGCTTTCAGGAAAGAGCTGCAACCATTTCATTAATACTTCAGTCATATGTTCTCTACCTGTTGCATGAACGCCGCCATTTTCCTGCACTCTAGCTGGCGTTCAACTTGAGAGAGTGCAACCCACCGCAGAAGTTGCGCTTCATTAAATGGGTGCTCTTTAAAAATTCCCACTGATGTGTATTCAGCGCGCTGCACTTTCAAAAATGGATGCAGATGTGCTGCACTCTTTCAACTAGCGCTGCAAGTGCAGCCAAACGAAACAAAACTTTCCGGGAAGTGGTGGTGATGGTCTAGAAGGATAGGAGACACTGTTCTGTCCCCGTTCTTTGTGGAAGCGAGCTTTCTTTCGGAGAAAATAATGGGCTATTGTGCCTCCTTGCGCGCTACAGCCAACTGCTGTGACCCCATTCTTCACTGCACCTGGATCCACCAGCATTCGGCTGTATATAACATGAATCTATGTTCTCGTTCATAACAAGCGAGCGTTATTTGGGAGTGGGCCTGAGCCTATGCGTTTTAAGTTCTGCCTTGTTTTGCCGTATTATTCTTATTTATTGTCTTTGGCCTTCTTAATTCTTTCCATTTTTTGTTTTTTATTTTATTCGCTGGAGAAGGCAGGCCTGTTCTATTTCGGCCAACCATTCGCAGCCTGTCTTTTTTGTGGAGCCTTGTGTCCTGAATCCAAAGACGTTGTTTACTGTGGATACCACAAGGTACAGCCGGCAAAATCTTTAGCTGCCGTGGGTGATGGCCGCGTTTTCCATGCTCCTGCAGCTTATGACGAAGTAAACTTGCAAAAATATCAAATCTAAGCATAGGTTCACTAAATGCGTGCTTAATATTGAGCTTTCGGCAAGTTTGCTTGGTCGCAAAGCGCAGGAGCGCAGAAAAAGTGGCCGTCGCGCACGCCAGCTAAAGATTTGGCCGGCTGTACCTTTGGGCAGCTAATGAGTTCTGTATAGCTTGCTGCTACACTTCAGAAAAAGGATCGGTAACTTGAAGCTTTTTCCCAAAAGTAAATAATGCGTGCCCTCCCAATTGCTGCCGTACGGCTATGAAGAAAAGCTGACTTCCTGAAAAGCTATGCAGTGTGAAAGCTATTGTTTGCAGAACAGCTTGTTTTCTTGGTGTGCATAATTCTTGCATGAAAGGTGGAAGTTTCGGTTCGCATATATGTTTCTTAGTTTACACTATTTGTCTTTCTCAGCTTGTTTGTCCTTCCTCTGTAAACACAAGCTGCCCAGTGCTTAAATTAAGTACAAAATATGACCTTCAATCCGTTGGTTTTGCATCTTGAAATTTTGTGATATACAGCAGTGTAGAAGAGAGGTTTTTATGGCTGATAAAAGTGACACAGTTTTTAAAAAATACTCAGGATGCTATCTGTACATGATTTAGCATTCAGCACACACCTTGTGGGAACAAGAGCGCATTGCTTTCAAGAGTTATATCGAGAGATTTAAAAAGAAAACACGAGATATTGTTCATGTGGATATTCTGGTATATGCATAGGTTATCCTGAAATACTACTGCAGAAAACCCGTGAAAGCGACACGCCTGCAGACGGATATGCTGCATTAGTTTAAATATTATTGCTGCAGCAACGAATATATACATTATTGTTCTCTAACGCATCCGATATTTTCATGCATATTTATTTCTTCGAACGGCGGTATTGGTACCAGCGTGGGCTGGATATAACATGCGAGCTTTTCAGCACTTCTTAGATCGATTCATTCCTACGCGACCTTTTGCAGAAGAGAGCTGCATTTGGACATGCGAAGTATTTTTTTGTCAAGCCCACATTCAAGCTGCAGCGGTCTCTAAGTACCCAACAAGAGACCGCTGCGGGCAGGTGCAGATGTGCGTGCGTTGAACATTTGCCATTGGTGATATGGTGTCTACAGGGGCTTCCGTTGAACAAGGCAATTTGGGCTTGAGTTTTGATTTCTCAGCATGCAGCCCGCAGTTTTGCCTAGGCGGCCCCCCTGTAGCCAAGAGTTTCTGGTGTAGCCGGCTTAGGAGAATCAGAACTCGAGTTGCCCTTGCAATGTCGATATGGGACCCCTGTATATAATCAGACGCAGGCACAATTAGGGGTTAAGAAATATCCCCGCAGATACCCGAGGTAGTCACTGAGAGTTTGCTGCCCCTCTAACCACTGGGCCCTATAGGACCCACGGGGCACAATATTTTGTGCTTCTTGGCTAACATGTTCGGAACATGAGCACTTTTTCATCCATAAACACGTCATTCACTGTGAAATTTTTAGTCTCGACATAAGAACGGAGGTCATCATTTTCCAGGCACACGACACAGCTTTTACGACCGGATGAACATAACCCTACGACAGGCAACTCAAAGCTACCTAACTTCTCTTCAGATAAAATTAAAAAAAAAACATACACGTAGATGCTATGTGCAAAGCCCGATATGCCACCATATGCAGTTTGGAAAGGTCGTCATGAACGGAGGCGAACCCGCGCTCCTGGCTTTAATGGCGTAAGCACTTGCTGCAGGAAAAAAGAAATTTTCGGGTCCTTGTCCTCACAGCAAACTGCACGCCGAGAGAAAGCCGTTATTCTTGCTTAGATGATGTGGCAGGAAAGCACGGTGCATTTGAGGGGTGCTAGGGCTACAATGATATGAAATTTACTGACTTGTATGGCCCCTGCTGCGGGTGTAGAGTTTGCAGCTAAGTTAAAATTTGAGAAAGTGCGGAGAACAAAGCCACGGCTTATAGATGGTGTCTTAACGAAACTAAAGATGGTAAATTGGAGGTTTTAAAAGCCACTTGTGTCCGGTGTCCTTTTCAGAAATACCTACAGATGACATGAGAGACGTAGATTCTAAAGGTTGTTAGATCTATTTTCGTCAGGAAATTGTCTGCGGGTGGCAGAATCCAAAATAAGTTAAGCGAAAAACTACGATAAAATGATACCATGCTATGCAGGTAGATCTGTACTTTCTATGAAAATAAAAGATGTTGTTTATGTCAGCATCACTTATAAAGAGCGGCAGGAAACTTTTATGGAGAGAAAATATCTATGTGAATCCATCTCGAAATGCTAATATGCAGATAACCAGGAAAACCATCTAGCCTTTTGTTCAAATCTATTGAGTTGCTAATCTGCAATTCCTCTCTTAGTACGTGAAAGGATTTGAAGCTTGCTTCCGCAATAAGATTGTTTTCTAGCAGAGATAAATCTAAAAATGCCTAGTAAGTTCATAGAAAATATTTTAGCTTTTCTGTAACCTGCAGGTGGTTATTTGCGCTTTAAATGCTTAGCATAATGGCGGTGACAGTATATTTAGATCTAGTTTGCCATGGTGAGGTTTTCTTTATATGTAAACAGCCAAATAAGCAGGGTAGAGTGGGAATGGCTTTTGAAGATAAACGCTCTTAAACATGTCCACGAGCCTTCAATAAACAAAGCTGCTCAGAGTTAGTGTTGTCAATCAATGAAAATGACCTTGAGCATTTTTTCTGTCTCGGAGTGTTCGTACGTAATGAACGCGTGGAAAACCAACCAAGCACGAATTAGCTTTCCCGGCATGAGGCACGTTAATCATTGTATTTGGAATAGCTTATATATGTCTTTCTCTCTGAAGCTGTACCAAAGTCTAAGCACCAAAAATAGTCTCGATGAAGTGTATATTGAGGTTAAGATAATATTAAGATTATTGAGGTGTGATCATTCCGCTCAAATATATATCTATAGATACGATTTATGTCGAAGTTTGTACTAGGTATTTTGTTGCGCTGCTCCAAGGAACAGATACTCGCCGTAACGGCTCAGTGGCTTTGCCATCCGGCTGCTTATTCCACTCTGCAGGAATTGACTCCCGGTGACGGTGGTACAATTTCGATACACGAACATGGAAACATGTCTCTGCCACGTGTCCACAACGCTCAAGGCTAAGAACAACACGTGGCCTGAATTAACTCGGAGCCCTCTATTACGGCGCCCCTCTTAACCTGCGCACCTACATGACAATGCCCTCTCATGCCACAACATTAATCAATCAGATCACTACACCATTGAGGCTGTATTGATCGCAATGCCTGAAAGGCACACAAGCGATTTTCCTGCATGACTCCCGTCATGCAGCAGTAGGAGGAATTTTAAAGGAAGTTTTGGTTCTTGAAGTGAAAACGCAAGCCATATTCATCCTTCTCAAGGAATGGATTGTTTCAGATGAAAGCTATGCCGACTGGTTCCTTTACACTTTCATTGTTAGTGCCACAATTTTGGCAAAAAGAAAGAAAGTATTCAAATCTTGCATAGTCGAAAACAATACGTTATTCACTTTCCAAGCTGTAGAATTGGACAAATATTGTTTGTTCTTTCTTTTCAAAAGTCAGCTCTCAAGAGATAAGCTTGAATGAAGACCATTCTGTCTGAGACCACACGTTAAAGTTTCTGGCGATCCAAAAAAGTTTTCTCACACCATACATGATAAAAATGATATTTTACGCCCTCTTGGCTTCCTTCGACACACCCCGTGTCATGCGCCTTCCCATGTGAAAGAGCTAGCAAACGTAAACCTAGTCAGCCACAAAATGGGAGCCCAATCACTATAACCGAGTGGCTTTCACTTAATCAACGCAAAACAGCCCAGACAGATTTATCTTTTCCACTGCCTCTCGCGATATAAGCGTCTGTCTTTTTCACGGTCAAGCCGGTCTACCAAGCATACAAGAGCACCGCAAAATATTTAGACCATAAATTCTCGTTTCCGTTATCATCTAGCACGGCACTCATTATGCAAATTCATAAGACGTCTAGGCGCTACTCCCACATCATATCCGTTCGTCCACCGAGTGCCCGAACAACGACCAATCTCAAATCCTTTCTTGAAAGGACTGCCATTGACTGGAACGATGTTCGTGTTGACGTATTCCTTTACTCTTATCTGAAACCGTTTCAAAACAGCCATCGAACGACGTTTCTGTTATGTCTAATCCACCCCTCTAGGAAACCTCCCACCCTTGGGGTCTCTGATACACAGGAAAGAAAAAATGAAACAACAGCACCAAAACAGAAAAAAAGTGAAGATTTCAGCCCTTATTTAGCGCTAACTGCGCGTCATCAAGAGTCATGTTGCTTATACAAAGGTGTATCGCCAAAAGGTCGGAAATAACTTCTGCAGGCTTCTATATACAGGATGTATAGGGGTCAAAAAAACATCGGTGCTGCTCCACTACAGACCGCACCAAGGCCACCTTGGCGCGTCAGTAGATAAGAAATGACGCAGATTTCGTGACCAGACTATTAGTGTTATGTCTGACAAAATGAAATCAATCCCGTCTTTCAGTAGACCGCACATTAGACAGCTCAAATCGAACACTGCAACAGCGACGGCGGAGAATTTTGTCATAATTTCCCACAGCGAGATTCAGACGCTCATCGAATATAGGCAGATGCGCAGCCTTTGGTTTTGTTTTAAATACATTTTAAATGAAATGGCAGTGGTTTAGCTCAGCTATGCCAGGATATAGCCAGCGAGAGCTCACGCGCGGCGCCGGGGAGCGAAATCGGGCCGGCGCGTCTCCTCGCGCGGAGGCAGTGCAGATGTCTGACTTTATGCGCCGCGCACCTGCTGCTTTTTTCTGGTTTCGCGCATGCGCACCATCGGCCTCTCAGGCTCACGGCGAATTCCTCGACTGGCTAGCGTAGTGTAGCGCTCGCTACAAAATTCATGTCCCGAATGTTTGTAGCACGGATAGTCCCCCGTTTGCGGCGTTTCATTGCCAATTACCTGGTGCGGCTGTGAAAACGCGAGGCATAAAAACGGTCTTGGCCGGCATTCGATAGAGTCAGAATGGAAAGGGCGCCCGTTGGCTGTTCCGTGTGAGTCAGGTGCTTTTTTTCGAGTGAAAAGCTCCACCTGTCGTATGTAAAACTGAAGGTCAAATGACGTGTTATCCGTCCCGCCACATAGCATCTCGTCTGCTTCTGGTCAATCGTCTAATAATGGCTTTGAGTGACAACCCCTTGGTTACCATCGTCGCCTGACCTTCTGATTTCTGCTCCTTCACGGGCACCGGCCGCGTTACAAGATATCAGATTGTCGTCGTTTTAAGCTGCATTAAGCAACATAATTTAACCGCTCTTGTGAAGCCTGCAGTGCTCTTAGAAATCTTGATATTCCTTTCTGAGTGTAGCCACCACCTTACCGCGCCCGCTGTGGCTTAGCTCCTACAGTTTTTTTTTTCAGAGTGGTTCTCGCGCTTTGTTTCAGCAGATTGTAATGCACTCCATGGACATGAAACTGTGATAGAACATAGTCTCAACGCTTAGCTCTTTATTGAGCTGATGAGGCTACATTTTTTCTCAGCGATATTGAAAAGCGAAGCCATATAGAAGTGAATATTAAAGCTAACACTGCCGCACGAAACTACATTCAGGGTTTTTTAATTTTGATTCTGCTCTTGTCTTTGTCAAATACAGCGTTGTACATGACTGTGAATACTACCCCGGGGCTACTCTTAATTTTTCAACCGTTGATTCTAATGTCACATTCTTTGACTTACGAACATAGCCAACTAAACGAGCTCGTGCAGCAAAAGCAGACGACGAACAGAGAAATACAGCCGCTTCCGTCTACGCCACACCTGGGCTTGCAGACTGCGAAAAAAAAACGCTTGGCGTGGGGTCACATTAGAGAATCGCAGTTTCCTAAATTTTTTGCCGGCGGCCCCCGCAGATAGTTCGCATTTCCGCCGCTGGTACTGCTTCAAATGTGAACCTGAATGAGGATAAAATAGCATGAAGCCATTTTTCCGCTCCTTTCCTGCGAGTAGAAAACATTTACTACGTTGTTGTTATGAATCTTTGTATAACGGTATCAATAAAATATTCCATGTACATGAAGTCTGTAAACGTGCCTGTTTGGTGAGCGCTAGAAGACAAGCCAATTACTCCACTCGGGCGTTTTTTTTTGTTAACACTGTACTCTTCGATGAAATGTGCCTTGAAAGTATGCATATGAATTGGGCAATTGAAGTTTTTCGACAGTTTAGTACGGCATTAGCATGACAGCGGACTGATGAGAAATTACTTCAGCATGCCGCAACCAACTTATCCTGACACAGATTAGGTATGGCATTCCGAAAACGTTAAATGCTAACTACTTCGCATCGAAGCGAAAGCTACCGTCAAAGTTATCGCCACTGCTGCTAATTTGAAAAAAATATATATATATTTCAGAGCCTTCCGGCAACCTGTGCAGGAACGGTTGCACTCGCCAGCAAAATTCCAAAGCAATTTAATGGCAATTCAGCTCTGTGAAAGTCCGTGCAACCAGTGGCGCTACCTGGTAAAGGCAAAGCTAAGTATAAATAGCTGGAGCAAGAATACTATCCATCATTTGAAGTATGATGATCAAACACTTTCGTAAACCTAACAGAAATTGAAGTTTTTTTTTAAATATTAAAGGACTTTACTTCAATCCCTGTGATTCTTCAAAAGCTAGTTTTGTTACAATCCGGGAGGTTCTGTGAAGTTCAGAGCAGTTGCAGACGGTTGTTGCGCATCTTCTAGCCCCATTTCGCTCAAGAGCTCTATAATCGACAGTGTCTCAAAAACCGATCTGCAATAAAGCTTCCCCGTTGTTGTCGAAGTAAGATCAGAGATAGGAAAAGACGACAACGCCAACAGTTACCGGTAAACCTGTAGACGAGAACAGCAAGGACTGCTTATCCGGCTTCAAAGGCTATCTGGTGCTTGGAAGGACGCCGCCATCTTTTCACGCAAAGTGCACGAAAGCGGCAACGCTAACTTCCGATAACTGCACGCGCTTGCTTACGCTAATTAGCTTTTAGCGATCTGGGCATGCGCACTCAGACCCAGTTATTCGTAATAGCGCATCCGCCCCGTTGGCTCAGGGGTTACAGCGCAATTAGAGGAGTTAGAGCCGGAGTACCTGTCTTCGAACCCGATCGCCGCGGCTACGTTTCGTAGGCGGCGATATGCAAAAGGCGCCCGTGTGCTGTACAATGACCGCCCACGTTAAAGATCCCCAGGTGGTCGAAATTATACCCGAGACCTCCCCTATGGCAGTTTTTTTGGCCAATAGGGGGCCCGAGTGAGCGGGCGCGTTTAGTATTGGCTCCGCCAATTTCTCGTTCCTGTGCCCAGCTAAGTCCTTTCTAGGACCCACCAAGGTTCTCAACGGATCCTGGAAAGTCGAAGCAGCCTAATCGCTATTATCTTTTGGATGTGCCCAGTGACCTCGGTGAACTACCCAGTGAAAATGGCTCTGGCAGCCACGCCGCTGCGCTAAGCCTCGCCTTATCGAGGCGAGCCTCGCCGGCGTGCTGCGTTCCTCACTCTCCAACAGCCATGGAGGAGCCTCTGAATGGGGAGACCTCTAGCCGATTGGATTGTCCCCCTGATGAGTGGAAAACTGTGCTCCAGACTTACAGATATCGGACGCCGGAATCGAATTCGCCCCCAAGGCACCAAGCATTGGCCTCAGTTCAAGCTAAGTGCAAGCAACGCCGGTGTGCCTCCGGACGCTGTATCTGGAAATTCCCAAATCGCGGTCAAGGAGACACTGCAGTTGCTACTCATGACGCGCCCGGAAGACCATAGAAGTAAGCAACTCGTCGCACTGCCGTTGGGAACCATCAGAGCCGTCTTTTGCCCGCGAGGTGGCCTCTCCCTAGACAAGCTCTCTGCACCCAGTATCCTGCAGGCACTTCACTCGACCCTCAGCTGTTCACGGATGGGCAAGTTCAGGATCTATCAGGATCTATCCAACTAACACCTTCGCAGGGATTACTGTAGCGGAGGCAATAGGTCTTGCTCTGGTTCAAATACAGCAAATTAGTTTAGATGGAAAGCACTATCTTGTAGAGTCCTCATCGCGCCCCCTCCAGCGGCAGTCATGGGTGTTATTTCCCGGACATACTGCAATGAGACATCAGCACGTATCCTAAGTGACTTGCCGTACCGAATCCCGGAGGCTAACATCACAGCGTCCCGACGCATGGGAGAAACAGCGTCGATCCTAATAACCTTTGCCTCTGGTCCTATGCCTCACATCATTAAATATATGTGTGGTGGTACACCGCTGCTCCAAGTAGAAGGGCAGCCATGATGCCTCCACAAACCGCAGGAAACCTGGTCACAGCTATGATATTGTTACGTGACGGCAAGCGATGAAGAAAGGACTGCATGACCGATGGCGATGACATGATTTAATGGCTGCGGGCCTAGCACGAGCGCTCCTACCCGCGCCACTGCCCGCTTCGTCATGGCCTCTCCCAAAGGCTGAACTCTACCCGCGGTGTGGCGAAAAGCACACCACTCAACAGATCTCTTGCACGCCGAGCTGCATTCTTTGTGGCGGTTCCCACCTTAGCGGTACACGCTCGTGCAAAGCCAAGACCCCTACACCTCTAAGACAGACCACGCCGAAATCCAAACAATCAGTGCCCACGCCAAAGGACTTTGCACCGCTAGTGCTTGATCAAGATCACCAGCGAGCATAGACCAAACCCACCGGTACACCCTTAACCTCACAGCGGGAGGAAGAGATGCCTCTCCTGCGGGAAGAGGTAAGGCATCTTAGGGCAGCCATTAATTCTACCCCTCCTACCGTTTCTCCACCCACTCCTCCACAAAAACCCCAAGCCTCTTCACCAACACCCCAACTCTCCACACCTCCTCCACAAAAGAAACGCAGAGCAGACGGCATTCCAGAGATGGATTCTAAGTTAAAAAACTTTGCCCAGCAGCTCGAAGCCAGTATTCTGGCTCAGACTCAAACTTACATTGAAGCCATCATCACTAAGCTTACAGAAACGATTATTAGTCAGGTTACTACCACAATTATACAACAAATTCCACAAATAATTGCTGTAATATCTTCACATATCCCCTCCAGCAACACTGTAGCTGCTCCCATCCTGCGCCTCCCCACCCTCCAGCATGGTCGAGGTGACGGGCAATAATCTCCAATTAAGCATCCTACAAATGAAACTGCAGGGGATTTCGCGCAAACAAGACCCCCTGCAGCATCTCCTCTCCGCTTCCTCCACACCCCCTGATATAGTAGCACTTCAGGGTGCTGGCACAAGTTTATCGCTGCCAGGATACGCTGTGGTACCCTGTGACATAACTCAAAGCCCCAGGGTTACCGCGCATGTTGAACATTTTGTACCGTACAGTTGTCATGTACTAACCTCGTCGGTAGCTCATACATTCCTAGAATTAATCCTCGCCACTCACAGATCTCATTCCCTTTTGATCCTCAACTGTTACCGCCTTCCGAGGCAAATGGTCTCAGGTTTAGTTTCTCTCATTAAAGCCTCCTCCAACGCTGCAAAAAAGGATCCCCTACTATACTGGGGGACTTCAACTGCGCACATGTAGACTAGGGGTACACACGCACTAACAGGAGGGGAGCAGAATTGTGCAACACCCTTCAGAGGCACGGCCTCTTCACATATAATGATCTGAGCTCGCCTACAAGAATAGGCAATGGTGTCACCGCAGACACTAGACGAGATCTTACTTTTTGTCGCAACCTTCCCACATCGGTCTTTAGGAACCCAAATTAGGCAGTCGGCAGTGATCATTGTATAATAACTATACAGCTTGATTTCGCCAAAAAAAGATAAATCTACCGTGCGCGAACTATTAGCTAAGAAAATCTTCGAAAGCACAGAGAGGCCGAAACAGCAGAATCCCTCTTTAACCTCTACACATCGATCACAGAGCTGGAACAGGATATACAGGCATTCACGCAAACATTAAAGGCCACCCCAGAGACTCCTGTTGCAGATAGTCGCATAGCGCATCTACTCCAAGCACAAAACAGTATCCTCTCACGCTGGAAAACCCAGAAACAATGGGAAACTTCAGCTAAAATTAGAACAACTACAAAAACAAATAGAAGAGCACAGTGCCGCAAACAGTAAATCTAACTGGCACTAATTATGTGAAGGAATACGAGGTAATCTCTCCTCTATCAGGGCCTAGCATCTTCTACGAAGCATGATAGACCCCACTAAAGCTAAAACCAAAGCCGGCTTACACTCAAAAGACTTACCCATCAACATAGGCATAATCATCAAGCACTGTTACGCCAACTTCAATCAACTTATACCACTGTCGGCCAAGCTGTATCATATCCGGGCTACGTAAGCTCCGATCAACCCTCCCTCGACGCCCCCATTATGGAGCTTGAAGTCAAAGCAGCCTTCATCAAGCTCCGAAACTCAACTTCTGGGGAGGCCCAAATCACAAATGTCATTATCAGAAAGCTAGATGACAGTTCAATTTCCCTTCTCTTCGAATACTTCAATGAGTTCTTGGAAAAGGGGACGTTACCTGCTGGATAGAAGCACTGGAAAATAATTTTCATCCCTAAATCATACAAGCCCATTGATGCCCAAAATCTCCGTCCCATTTCGCTGACTTCGTGCCTAGACAAACTGTTTGAGCATGTCATCCTCACCCTTCTCACAGAACACATGGAATGCCATGAACTATATCCCCATACTATTCATTTCATTCCATTTATTTTCGTTAATGGCCCGGTGAGGGGCATTACATAAGGGGTGGGTACAATATTCGTTGGCGGCAAGTGTTAACACGATAACAAATGAGCATGAAGATTATCAGCGAAGGTCGCGGAGCAAATGATGGCTGCAATGTCTCTGGGACGGTCGTTCCAGTCCACAATGGTACAGGGGAAAAATGTGGCTGCAAAAGTGACCGTGCGGGCACGTGGTCGAGAAACTTGGAAAGGATGACAAGTGCGATGAGATATGCGGGTTCTCGGGACGATGTAAGACACGCAGGAAAGTGGACTGTGGTAAAATTGTTTTTTGCCGCGCTGCGCACCTGCGGCGCTACTGCCGCTGTGACGTCATACCAGCTGTATATTACTTTTTCTTTCTCTGAGTCGCAACAACATCAAAAACAAAATATAAAACAATACCGAAGACGCTTTGAGTCGTCGCGCAGCGGCGGCCCTTTGCCACGCTTGACATGTAGACGGTGGTGGTGGTGAAAACATTTATTCAGAACGGTCAGGAGGTGTTTGCATCAGCCCGTAAGGGACCGATCCTTACAAACACTAGGTGGAGGTCCCTAGATTGGGACCCCAGTGGCGGTAACCGCCGCCCGGGTGCGCCTGGCTAAGGCTTGTTGGGCCTGTAAGTCGTGGCAGGCGAGCAGGATCGCCTCCCAGTCCTCCCGGGTTGGGTTGGGGATGTGGGGAATGGCCGGGTTGGAGGGGCAGGCCCACACCATGTGATAGGTGTCTGAAGACACCGCACTATAGTGCGGGCAGTTGCCGCTAAAGGAGGGGTCGAAATGTTTTAAGGCTGCCGGGCACAGGAATGTATTTGGTGGAGAGGCGGAGAAGGAGCCGCTCATCCGCCTTCTTGAGGCCTTTACATGGGCTAGGGTAAAGGCGATGGCTATCTTGATAGTAGGTTGCGATATTTTTGAACGTATAGACCGAATTAAAATCGGGTTCCTGATCAGGTGGGGAGGAGAAAACAGCCCGGTGAGAGATACGCGCGGGCGGCTGCGTCTGCTGCCACGTTTCCTGCCAACCCGCGATGAGCAGGGGCCCATATAAGGTAACGGTGTGCGGGGTCCGTATCCCGTATGCAATTTTGGTATATTCGATAGGCTAGCAAGCAACACGGCCGCGCGACAAATGTCCAGCCGAAACACGTGGCGTCTCTTTGGCGCCCTAATCGACCCATCCCAAACACGAACCGAAACACAAAAACATTTGCAGCGAGCCATGCACGCTTTTCCTGGCAACACGACTCAACTGCCACAGAAACTGTGGGACCAGTATCTGTGTACAGCCCAAGACCCCCGTGGATCTGCGTACTCTTATGCAGGCAGAGAGAACACGGAGCTGGATCAACCTTTCCAGCTCCATGATCTGCGGGCGGCTCTCGCCAATATGAAACGGGGCACTGCGCCAGGACGGGATAAGGTCACCGTCAAGCTTTTGACGAACCTGCCCGACTTGGCATACCAGTCCCTCCTGGAATACGTCAATGCGATTTGGCGCGGGGACAACACCCTGCCAATCGAATGGAAACCGGCTTTGGTCACTTTTATTCCTAAAGCTGGAAAACCAATTGAAACAGATAACCTCCGCCCCATCTCTCTCGCCTCATGTGTGGGGAAACTAATGGAGACGATGGTGCGGGATCGGTTATCTACATATCTAGAACACAAACATGTCTTTGCGAGCACCATGTTCGGATTCCGCCCACACAGATCCGCACAGGATGTCCTCCTGCAACTCAATCGGGAAGTCTTTGACCCCCTCGAAAGCCCCCATAATGACCGGGTAGTACTCGCCTTGGATCTTCAAGGGGCATTTGACAATGTAACACATGAGATCATACTCACTAACCTAAGTCACACCGACTGTGGCCTCAACACATTCCGATACATAAGCCAATTTTGAATGGATCGTCAATCCTACATTCGAATTCAAGATAGAGAGCATGGCCCTTGCCTACTCGGCACGCGGGGAACCCCTCAAGACGCGGTACTTTCCCCGCTGCTCTTCAACCTGGAAATGATGCACCTGCCGGCCTGCTGAGTGGTGTCGCCGGCGTGCAGCACGCCCTCTACGCCGATGACATCACTCTGTGGGCCACGCAGGGCAGCACAGGCGACATTGAATCCAGCCTGCAAACAGCGGCGTTGATAGTAGACAGCTACGCCCGTCGCTGCGGTCTTCAATGTTCCCCTCAAAAATCGGAATTTGTGCACCTCCGCCCCTTACAGAAGTGCACTACTAAAATATCTCTTTCTCTTGAGAGTGGTCCCATACGCGAAAGTGATGAGATACGGGTACTGGGACTCTACATCCACAAATACAGGCGGCCAGACACTACATTGGCCAAACTCCGTAAGGTGGGGGACCAGGTGGGCCGCATGGTCCGCCGGGTTTCCAAAAAACGCGGAGGGTTGCGAAGTAAGGATGCCTTGCGGCTGGCAAACGCCTTCGTAACTAGTCGACTTCTCTATTCGACTCCTTATCTCCACCTACGGAAACAAGAGGAGGACGCCCTTGAGGTCATCCTTCGCAAAATTGTTAAACGTGCCCTTGACCTCCCCGTCACTACTTCAAACAACCGGCTTATGGCCCTTGGGGTGGTGAATATTTTCCGGGAGCTCCGGGAGGCGCACCTTACAAACCAGTACACGCGCTTGTCGCTAACGGAGTCGGGTCGCCGCCTTCTTGCTCGACTCCATATCCAACACACCACTCCAATGGACGACAGGTTTCACATCCCGGAACTGTGGAGACGTGCCCTCCACGTGCGGCCTCTTCCAGTAAACATGTCACATGAAGACCATAATGGTCGACGCCTGGCACGAGCGGAAGCGCTAGCCCGATATTATGGCAACAAAACAGGTGTATACTACGTAGACGCCTCCGGCCCTCACCACGAGGGATGGTACACGGCCGCGGTAGTTCACAACTGCAACACAGTTAACGGCCTCACTTTCAGAGCCCGCAGTGCAACACAAGCAGAAGAGGTCGCGATTGCTCTCGCGGCCTCACATTCCAATTCAAAATACATAATCACCGAGGGCCTGTCGGAACGTCGAACAAGGCTGCACTCCCTTCCTAGCCTGTAGACGCGGCGCAATGCGTTCGAAGACGCCTTCAGTAGTCGCGCAGCGGCGTCCGGTAGCCGCGCGTGACCTGTAAACGCGTCGCACGGCGTTCCTTCGGTTGGAGAGAGAGAGAAAGAGAAAAACATTATTTGAAGAGGAATTCAGGGCACGCCCCAGGGTCCCCGCCCAACCCCACTGCAGTCAAGTGTTTATGTTCCTGAGGTCCACAGCACTGGTAGCCCGGCCGGTGGCGATGGTTTGCACGGTCGGGTCCTCTGAGCTCAGCAGGGTCTCCCAGTCCTCCCACGTCCTGAGGTTCTTTAGGTCCCGCGGGGGAGGGTCCGCCGGGCAGAGGGAAAGGATGTGGAGGGACGAAGCGAATGTTTCTGGAATAGGGCGCATGCCGGAGTGGGGAAGGATGGATGATAGTGGTCTAGGGTAAGGGGTGAGAAGAGAGAGTGTGTCTGTAGTCTGCGCAAGAGTGTTGCTTGTTTGTTATCCAGGGAGGAGGGGGGCGGGACCCCGGCAATTTTTTTCACTGTCTGTATGTCACTTGTACCATACGCGAAATCGGCGCTCCAGAGGAGGAAACCTTACAAAACTATTGCGCTAATGATGATGGCAGCAGGAACACCTTGCTGTATTGTAAAAAAAAAGACCACGCCGCTCCAGGATCCAGGATAAGACCGCTTGTCTTATCCTGGATCCACTGTTTCTTAACCGACCGCTTGCAATTCACCGTCATCGCCAGTCATGCATCTCAAACTACTAGAGTAATCTCCGGGGTTCCCCAAGGATCGGTTCTTGCTCCATTACTCTTTTTAATCTTCATCAACGATTTGCCATCTGGTATTTTATCATCTCTCCGTCTCTTTGCGGACGACTGCGTCATTTATCGCCGCATCAACAATAGCAGTGATCAGGAATTATTACAGGATGACCTAAGCCGAATTCAGAAGTGGTGTTCAGACTGGCTAATGCAGCTCAACGTTTCTAAATGTAAGTTCATGCACATCTCACGTAAACGTTCGATTCTTCATTTTTCGTACTCCCTGAACTCCATAGCGCTGTCTCAAACTAATTCATACCGGTACCTCGGCATCGAGATAACAACCAACCTAACCTGGGCTAATCACATCACGAAACTATGTGCTAGTACCTCCAGATCACTCGGATTCATCAGGCGATCACTTTCCATGTCCACCGCAGCCACCAGACAACTAGCATATGAAACGTACATCCGAACTAAACTAGAATACGCCTCAACAATATGGAATCCTCACCAAGCCTACTTAATAGATTCACTCGAAGCCATCCAGAATCGGGCAGCACGCTTCATCACCTCACAGTATAAATCTCAGCTCAGCATCACAGCGTTGAAATCATCTCTCGGCATCAAGTCATTAGCCTTTCGCAGGAAAACTTCAATTCTTTGTCTTTTTCACAAACTGTACTTTAACTTTCCAGCACTTCGAGAAAACCTTCTACGAGCTCCGCTACGATCATCTGGTCGTTTATTTAACTCCTTAATCATACAGCGTTTGCACGGCTCCACCAATTATTTCAATAAATCTTTCCTTCCCAGTGCGATAGAAAGCTGGAATAACCTCCCCGAACACATTGTCATTGAGACTAACCCTTCCAGATTTAGACAGCTCCTGATCGACCATCTCAACGACAAATAATTTTTTCCTGCACCCTATGCCAGCTTCCAAGCCCTGTAAACTGACCAGCCTGTTCTACTTCCAAAGTTGTAAGTTGTTTCTGTTTATATTTCTGCTACACTCTGTCATGACGTGATTATTTGAATTTGTTACTTCTGTCTTTTTTTCGTCTTGTTCTACTTTTTTTTCCTATTCTATATTTTATATTTTCTATATTTTTCTGTATTTCCATATTCCTTCTATATTTATATATTCATGTATGACTGTTGAACACCCCTGTACCACCTCCCCCCTTATGTAATGTCCCTAACGGGACCCTTAAGGGTTAATAAATGATGATGATGATGATGATGATGAAAGCAGTGCCACTACAGCCGGAGCTCTGTTCACCGTAAATCGAGTGTCATCACGGACAACTTGCTTTGGTGCACAGATAATATTCGCATTTCCTGCAGGCGGAGATGCAAAGCGCTTCTCGACGTTGGCGAGTAGGAAGTGAGACCATGACCTTCCACTTAACCCGCGAACATTTTTATCATGTACTACACAGCGATGCAGGAAAAATAAATTTATCAGGAACCAGCTTTGTAGTTCTCAGCAAAACGAGCAAATTGCCTGAGAATGTTCGAGCAAGTGATTTTCGAAAACGGAAATCGTGCAGTAACTGTTCCACTTCTTGGTGGACACCATAACCGAGCCTAGAGAGGATACAGAAATGCGGGAGTAAAAGAAGAAAAAGAAAGAAGGTTATGAAGCAAATTGAACGATGATCATCATTACCAGCCTGACCGCTCTGAGCAGGACCGTCGTCTACAATATCTCTTGAAGTAATCCTGAACTATTGCAGCTGCGGCCTGCCTATGCCCGCAAACTTTTGTTGGGAAAGCAACACTACGCCAGTCGCCGAACTTTTCGCGGAGCTCTCGAAAGCCCAAGCCGCGCACGCGCGAGGTGTGGGTGACGTCACACGGCGCACAGCTGGCGCGCCCGGGCCACCACTGCCGCCGCGGAATCTCCACCGCCTCGCCGACAATCTTCCTCTCTCTCTCTCTTCCTCTCTGATGCGCAGTGCGCGATTGGTCGCCATCTGCGTGGTTAGTGGCTTAGCTCTGCTAAGCCCTGATATACATTGCATAGCGTGAGATGAGGGTGAGGTGTCCACATCTCGGTGCATACCTGAAGCAGAGAGAAGGCGCATAACTGCCCTCTTTGAACAATGGACACCTGAACCATGCTTTAAGCAAAGTTGCGATAGTGACAAGTGTGCGCTGCATGCGTAGGCATTGACCACGTTGTGCCAGAGACGCGGCGCTGAAGCCTGAGGCCGTCGGTGGTGGTGGTGGTGATAATATTTTAATGAAATAGTTTAGGAGGTTGTAGCGGCGATTGGAGCTCTCAGTCCGGAACCCCATTTGCGCAGGCTGCTGTCCGGGCTCTTTTGATGAGTTGCTTTTGACTCTTTTCATCCGAGCTGGTCAGAGCTGCCTTCCACCTCTCTTGCGTTGGCTGGTTATTAACCGTGATCGCCCGATTTCGTTGGCAGGCCCATACCATATGGCACAGGGCAACCTTCTCCCCGCAGAATTTGCATTGTGAGTCAAATGACTCCTGGTCTATGGCATGTAGCCTTCGTGGGTTGTTGTAAGTGTTGGTCTGTAGCTTTCGGAGGTGTTGTTCCTCCCCTTTATCTAGTGTCTTAGCCGGCGGAGGGTAGACCCGACGAGATAATCTTAAGTGCTGAAATATGTCATTGTAAGTTAGTAGTGGGGTAGGAGGTTCCACGGCATCCGCTCTGGTTGCCCGGGGGAGAAATGCTCGGGCTGAACCTGAATGAGGAAATGCTGAACCTGAATGAGGTTAAAATAGCAGGACGCCATTTTTCGGCTCTTTTCCTGCGGGTACCAAAAATTTACTACCTTGTTCTTATCAATCTTTGTATAACGGTATAAATAAAATATTCCATGTGCATGAAGTCTGTAAACGTGCCTGTTTGCTGAGCGCTAGAAGACACGCCAATTACCTCACTTGGGCTGTTTTTTTTTTGTTAACGCGGTACTATTCGATGAAATGTGCCTTGAAAGCATACATCCGAAGTGGGCGATTGAAGTTGTCCGAGAGTTTAGTAGAGCATGAGCATGACTGCAGACTGACGAGAAATTACTTCAGCATGCCGCTACCAACTTATCCTGACACAGATTAGGTATGGCATTCCGAAAGCGTTAAATGCTAACTACTAAGTTATCGCCACTGCCGCTAATTTGCAAATATATATATATATATATATATATATATATATATATATATATATATATATATATATATATATATATATATATTTAAGAGCCTTCCGGGAAGTTGTGCAGGAATGCTTGCACTGGCCAGCAAAATTCCAATGCAATTTAATGTCAATTCAGTCTGTGAAAGTTCGTGCAACCAGTGGCGCTACCTAGTAAAGGCAAAGCTAAGTACAAATAGATGGAGCAAGAATACTCTCCGTCATTTGAAGTATGATGATCAAACACTTTCGTAAACCTAACAGAAATTGAAGTTTTTTTTATATATTGAAATACTTTACTTTAATCCCTGTGATTGTTCGGAAGCTAGTTCTGTTACATTCCGGGAGGTTCTCTGAACGGATCTTGGAAAGAACACGCACCCTAATCGCTATCATCTTTTGGATGTGCCCAATGACCTCGGTGAACTACCCAGTGAAAATGTCTCTGGCAGCCACGCCGCTGCGCTAAGCCTCGCCTTATAGAGGCGAGCCTCGCCGGCGTGCCGCGTTCCTCACTCTCCAACAGCCATGGAGGAACCTGTGAATGGGGAGACCACTAGCCCATTGGATTGCCACCCTGATGAGTGGAAAACTGTGCTGCAGACTTGCAGATATCAGACGCCTGATTCGAATTCGCCCCCAAAACACCAATCATTGGCCTCAATTCAACCTAAGCCAAGTGCGAGCAACGCCGGTGCGCCTCCGGACGCTGTATTTGGAAATTCCTGAATCGCGCTCAAGGAGACACTGCGGCTGCTACTCATGACGCGCGCGGAAGACCATAGAGGTAAGCAACTCATCGCACTGCCGTTGGGGACCATCAGAGCGGTCTTTCGCCCGCGAGGTGGCCTCTCCCTAGAGAAGCTCTCTGCTCCCAGTATCCTGCAGGCACTTCACTCGACGCTCAGCTGTTCACGGATGGGCAGGTTGCACATAAGGATCCATCCAACTAACACCTTCGCAGTGACTACTGTAGCGGAGGCAACAGCTCTTGCTTTTGTACAAATACAGCAAATTAGTTTAGATGGAAAGCACTATCTGGTAGCCGCGTCATCGCGCCCCCTCCAGCGGCCGTCAAGGGTGTTATTTCCCGGGCATACTGCAATGAGGCATCAGAAAAAACCCTAAGTGACTTGCCCTACAGGAACAAAGAGGCTAACATGATAGCGGCCCGACGCATAGGAGAAATAGCGTCGATTCTAATAACCTTTGCCTCTAGTCCCATGCCTCACACCATTAAATATATTTGTGGTGGTACACCGCTCCTCCAAGTACGAGGGCAGCCCTGATGCCTGCCCAAACTGAAGGAAACCTGATCACAGGTATGGCGTGTGCCCTCTCCCAAAGGCTGAAGTCTGTCCGCGGTGTGGCGAGAAGCCCACCACTCAACAGATCACTTGAACACCGAGCCGCACCCTTTGTGGCGGTTCCCACCTTACTGGTACAGGCTCGCGCAAAGCCAGGACCACTCCACCACGAATGCAGACTGCGCTGAAACCCAAGAAACCAGTGTCCACGCCAAAGGACTTTCCGCCGCTAGTGCCTCATCAAGATCCCCAGCGAGCCTAGACCAAACCCACCAGTACACCCCAAACCTCACAGCGGTAGGAAGAGATACCTCTCCTGCGCGAAGAGGTGAAGCATCTTAGGGCAGCCATTAATTCTATCCCTCCTACCGTTTCTCCACCCACTCCTCCACAAACACCCCAAACCTCTTCACCAACACCCCAAGTCTCCACACCTCCTACACAAAAGAAACGCAGACCAGACGGCATTCCAGAGATCGATTTTAAAAAACTTTGCCCAGCCCCTCGAAGCCAGTATTCTGGTTCAGATTCAAAATTACATTGAAGCCACCATCACTAAGCTTACAGAAACGATTATTAGTCAGGTTACGACCACAATTCTACAACAAATTCCACAAATAATTGGTATAATGTCTTCACATATCCCCTCCAGCAACCCTGTAGCTGCTCCCATCCAGCGCCTGCGCACCCTCCAGCATGGCCCAGAAGACGGGCAATAATCTGCAATTAAGCATCCTACAAATGGAACTGGAGGGAATTTTCCGCAAACGAGACCCCCTGCAGCATCTCCTCTCTGCTTCCTCCACACCCCCTGATATAGTAGCACTTCAGGATGCTGGCACACGTTTATCGCTGCCAGGATACGCTGTGGTACCCTCTGACATCACTCAAAGCCCCAGGGTTACCGCGTATGTTGAACATTTTGTACCGTACCGTTGTCATGTGCTAACCTCGTCGGTAGCTCACACATTCCTACAATTAATCCTCACCACTCACAGATCTCATCCCCTTTCCATCCTCAACTGTTACCTCCTGCCGTGGCAAATGGTGTCAGGTTTAGTTTTTCTCATTAAAGTCGCCTCCAACGCTGCAAAAAAAGGATCCCCTATTATATTGGGGGACTTCAACTGCGCACATGTAGACTAGGGGTACACGCTTACTAACAAGAGGGGAGCAGAATTGTGCAACACCCTTCAGAGGCACGGCCTCTCCATGTATAATGATCTGAGCATGCCTACAAGAATCGGCAATAGTGTCACCGCAGACACTAGACCACATTTTACTTTTTGTCGCAACCTTCCCACATCGGTCTTTAGGAACCCAAATTAGGCAGTCAGCAGTGATAATTATATAATAACTCTACAGCTTGACTTCGCCAAAAAAGATAAATCTACCGTGCGCGAACAATTAGCTCGGATAATCTTCGAAAGCACGGAGAGGCCAAAACAGTAGAATCCCCCTTTAACCTCTACACATCGATCACAGAGCTGGAACAGGATGTCCACGCATTCACGCAAACGTTAAAGGCCATCCCAGAGACTCCTGTTGCAGATAGTCGCACAGCGCATCTACTCCATGCTCAAAACTGTATCCTCTCACTCTGGAAAACCCAGAAACAATGGGAAACTTGAGCTAAAATAGGCGCAGCTACAAAAAACAAATAAAAGAGCACAGTGCGGCAAACAGTACATCTAAGTGGCACCAATTATTTAAAAGAATACGAGGTAATCTCTCCAATATCAGGGCCTAGCATCTTCTACGAAGCTTGATAGACCCCACCAAAGCAAAAAGCAAACCCGGCCTTACACTCAAAAGATTTACACATCAACATAGGCATAATCATCAAGCACTGTTACGCCAACTTCAATCAACTTATACCACTGTGGGCCAAGCTGTATTATATCCCGATTACGTAGGCTCCGATCAACCCTCCCTCGACGCCCCCATTATGGAGCTTGAAGTCAGAGCAGCCTTCATCAAGCTCCGAAACTCAACTTCTGGGGAGGACCAAATCACAAATGTTATACTCAGAAATCTAGATGACAGTTCAATTTCCCTTCTCACCGACTACTTCAATGAGTTCTTGGAAAAGGGGGCGTTACCTGCTGAATGGAAGCACGGGGAAATAATTTTTATCCCTAAATCATACAAGCCCATTAATGCCCAAAGTCTCCGTCCCATTTCGCTGACTTCGTGCCTGGGCAAACTGCTTGAGCATATCATCCTCACCTTCATTTATTTTCCTTCAAGACCCGGTGAGGGGCATTACATAAGGAGTGGGTACAATATTCGTTGGCGGCAAGTGTTAACACGATGACAAATCAACATGAAGATTATCAGCGAAGGTCGCGGAGCATATGATGGCTGCAATTTCTCTGGGAAGGTCGTTCCAGTCCACAGTGGTACGGGGGGAAAAATGAGGCTGCAAAAGTAAACGTGCGGACACGTGGTCGAGAAACTTGAAAAGAATGACAAGTGCGATGAGATGTGATGGTTGGCGGGACGGTGTAGGGCGCTCAGAAAAGTGAACTGTGGTAAAATTTGTAGAATAATTAAAGGCTGGCGATGCGACGACGAACTGAGAGGAGTGATAACCCTGATTTATCTTTCAACACTGACACACTGATGTCGTAGGAATATGAAGAATGAATGAATCTGACTGCTCTGTTTTGTACTGCTTCAAGTGCGTTGACAAGGTAAGCATGATGCGGGCTCCAAATAGGTAGGATTTAGAGCCCATCTCTCGGCACAGGAAGCCCTGCTGCAGATTTCACATGCTATCGTCAATGACATGTTACATCATACCAGAGATATCCTGGCAGTCGATCTCACCAAAGCATTTTACAAAATTACGCGCAGCCTATCCTGCCGGGAATCCAAGAGCTGCACTTAGGGCCCGAGACCTAGAACTATATCCGGGCCTTCCTAAACGGCCGCACCACCTCCCTGTATATAGATGGTATACAGAACCCCGCATTCACCCTTGGTAACATTGGTAACTCTCAAGAGGCGGTGTTATCTACCTTCCTCTTCAACCTCACCCTCACTCCCCTAGCCAAGGCTCTCAGCCGCTTCCCGCACTTAGGACACGCACTTTACGCGGATGACAAAAAGGTTTGAACCACATTCGACTCGGATAATGGCGACATAGAATCGATCCTTCAGGAAGCATCCACACCTAAAGCTACTCACGCGGCAAGCATTGGGGTTGAATGACCCCCCACAAAGGCACTCCTCATAATCCGCCCGCGGCGCGTCCCTACCGCCCCCATCACGATTTATCAGCATGACACTCCCATACCGCAATCACCTACCCTCCGCCATCTTGGCCTGCAATTACAAGACACGGGGAAAACAACCTTACCCTGAAAGCACTAAAACAGTCCACTTACTCCGTCCTCCTTCTTCTTAGAAGGGTTTCCCATTCACGAGTGCCTCATGACAGAGATATGTTTCATCCATCAACAGTTCAATTACATCAAAAAAGATGTGGGAACAGGTGCGTAAATTAGACGGCAAATTCTCTCCCTTTACAGTACCATTTCTAACAGCCCCTGGAACCCAAACAAGTATAGATGAACAGGCTGACATACTAGGACAACATTTCTCTGACGTTCCAAGCTCTTCACACTACACACAGTCACTCATAAAACACAAAAACACAACTGAAAAGCAAAAATTTCCAACGACTGGCAGTACAAACGAAACATATAATACAATATTTACAATTCAGGAGATCCAAAATGTACTGTCCTCCGGTAAACAGACAGCACCTGGCCCGGATGATGTACAGCCTTTTTCAAAAGTTTAGAGCCCAGGGGGTTTGCTTCTAAGCCTCGTAGTAGGACTTCAGTAATATTCGGGGTAAGCCTACCCATTGGAGGAGGCAGGGCCAGAAATCTTCTCACCTTCAGCAATTTTGGAGCGTTGGAGATGCATTACGAACCACACAGTGTGCTTCAGAAGCAAACCCCCTGGGCTCCAAACTTTTGACAAAGGCTGTACAGGCGCCCAAATCTTTAGCTGGCGAGCGCGAGCGGCGACTTTTCTGTTCGTCAGCGCCATATGACGGAGCGAAGTTGGAAATAGGATGAGGCTAGGCGCATGCTCACAAAGCCCGCTCAGCTGGGGCCGTCGTCTGCTAGTCTGTTCCTTCTTAAGGACGTCACCCCTTCTTATCGCGTTTCGACTTGCAGGCAGCATGAGTAGGCCAATGGTTTTGCTCGCATTTTACGTTCCGAAGAAGAGCGTTGTAGCAACCAAGCTAAGGAAATAAAACTGAAAGATATGCCGAACACGTCAAATCATGCAATAAGCCGGAGAACATGGGTCGTTATCAATATGAATGGAGAACATGGGTCATTATCGTTATGAAAGGGTTATCACTAGCTCAGGCAACAATCTGCCAGCCTTCTTTTGTTTTCCTGGTGAGGTAGCGAGGAGCATCTTCGATCCGACCTTCGTACGAGTAGGCACGTTTGATTCAGCCCACTGAAGCCCCAGCCACTCCAGTAGCATCTCCTTCTGCGATGAGCCGCCCAATGACATCCCTATAATTCGGAGCCTTGTCGCTTGACATACACGGAGTGCCATCCTGATAACTCTTCCGAACTGCTGCGAGCACGGCTGCCGAGCAGCTTCACTTCAGTTTCACAGACGCCTTTTAATTTCGTCGCCACGCTGAAGCATAAAGCACGCAGAGTGTTGATAAGCGCCCTTCGTGCAGAAGAAAAAGAGCTTTCGCGTCAGCAAGTAACACATGAACGATATATGTTCTCCGGCTTATCGCATGATTGGGAGTGTTCGGCCTATCTTTCAGTTTTATTTCCTCGCTTGTTTGCTAGAACGCTGTTCTTCGGAACGTAAAGTGCGAGCAAAACCATTCGTCTACTCACGCTGCCTGCTCGTCGAAACGCGATAATAAGGGGTGACGTCCTTAAGAAGGAGCAGCCTGGCAGACGACGGGCCCCGCCGAGCGTGCTTTCTGAGCATGCGCTTAACCTCATCCTGTTTCCAACTTCGTCCCGTCATATGGCGCTGACGCACAGAAAAGTCGCCGCTCGCGAACGCCAGTTAAAGATTTGGGCGCCTGTACATTATCAAATGCTTGCCCACCTGTCCGAAGCTGCTGTAGCAGCACTTCTGCAACTTTTCAACAAGATATGGGTGTCCGGAAAGATGCCAGATGCTTGGAGAAAAGCAGTTATCGTACCGTTCTTAAAACCTGGAAAGCCGCCCACCTCTCCTAATAGTTATAGGCCCATAGCTCTTACAAGCTGTATAGCAAAATCATTTAAAAGTGTGCTCAACGTTAGGCTCATGTTCATTCTTGAATCACGCGAACTCCTTGACATCCACCAGTGCGGATTTAAAAAAGGATGTTCGACAACTGACCATCTCGTCCGCTTAGAAAACACAGTCCGAGAGGCATTCATACATCAACAACACTGCCTGGCAGTCTTCTTTGACATGGAGAAGGCATATGATACCACATGGAGATATGGCATTCTGCGCAATTTGGCAGATCTTGGCATCCGGGGTAGGATGTTGAACTGCCTGGAGGATTTCCTGTCAGACCGGTGATTTCAGGTGCGCCTGGGTGCAACCCTTTCGCAGAGCTTTGTCCAGGAGAATGGGGTACCGCAGGGCTGTATCCTAAGTACCACTCTTTTTGTAGTGAAAATGAATTCTATAGCGAAAATAATTCCCAACTCCATTATGTATTCCGTGTATGTCGACGACCTTAAGATTGCTTGCACGTCCTCCAGCCGGTCAACGTGTGAGAGGCAGGTACAACTCACATTAAACAAGCTAGAAATCTGGGCAGACAAAAATGGGTTCAAGTTCTCTCCGCAGAAAACAGTGGCTGTTGTTTTCTCGCTTAAAAGAGGATTGCAGATCGATCCGAACTTAAACCTAAATGGAGCCACACTACCGGTAAAACAAGAACATAAATTTTTAGGAATAACATTAGATAAAAAACTTACATTTCTGCCGCACATAAACAACCTAAAAGTAAAGGCCTCCCGTGCAATGAATATCCTTAAAGTACTCTCAAGGAAACGCTGGGGATCTGACAGAACATGCCTCCTTCATATCTACCGTTCTCTAGTGCGCTCATGTCTAGATTATGGGAGTATAGTGTACGGCTCGGCAAGGCCTTCATATCTAAAAAGATTAGATCCAGTTCATAATCTAGGTGTCCGCCTTCCTTGTGGAGCATACCGAACGTCTCCAGTAATGAGCCTTCATGTTGTAGCAAATGAGCCATCACTAGAAGATAGAAGAAAAGCACTTACATGTTCATACATTCTTAGAATAAAGTCGCGACCAAAACACGTGTGTTATTCAATCGTCACAACATGCCCTTCTCGAATAATATTTACAGATAAGCCCCAAGCAACCAGGCCTTTGCTAATGCGGTTTGAGGAGATCTCCCGAGAACTTGACTTATCAGAAACATTACCAAATGTTGCAGAACGTTGCGACGCATTTGGCCCTTGGTATAGTTTTCCATCGGTCTGTGATATTAGTCTTACACAGTTCAACAAATGACAAACTCCACCAGAACACATCCTAGAAGAGTTCCTTACACTACAGGAAAAATACGATAGCTACACGGAGTTCTACACAGACGGATCGAAAACTACAGGTTATATTGGAAGTGCAGTAGTGGAAGGGAACTGGGAAAAAATAGTAAGGCTTCCTCAGTGTGCATCAGTTTTTACAGCTGAGTGCTATGCTGTGTTTCTTGCTACGGAGAAAATAATAAGCAAGAACATTGAAAACAGTATTATCTACACAGACTCCCTCAGTGTACTGAAAGCCCTACAGTCCAGAAATGCAGTCATGCCATCAATAGGTAAGGTCTTACATAACATAACAAGGATCGTAACACAAGGGCAGAACATAAAATTATGTTGGGTTCCAAGCCATGGTGGAATTGATGGTAACGAGAGAGCGGACGCATGCGCTGCTCAAGCCCACAACAAGGAAATACAGAAAAAAAGCATGCCACATAATGATTGCATGAAGCTAGTTCAGAGCAGACTGAGGAACAAATGGCAGGGCACATGGAATAGTCAGATAAATAACAAGCTACAGTTAATAAAACCAATATTAGGAGAACGGAAATCATGCACACATCAGGAACGCTTTTTTGAAGTTATTTTATGTCGTTTACGTATTGGACACACGCACCTTACCCACAACTTTCTACTAACAAAACAAGACAAACCTACCTGTGAAAAATGCGGAGATGAACTCACAGTAACTCATATTTTAATCTCATGCATAGAACTTGAAACACTCAGAAACAAGTTTTTTACCCCGTTTTACAACCAACACACCCCTTTTCATCCGTCATTTCTTTTAGGTGAAGAAGCTCTTATTGATAAGTCAAGCGTTTTTAACTTTTTAAAAGAAGCCAATGTACTCTCGAAACTCTGAATAATGGTCAGTTTTTTACAACTTGCGAATTTTTTTTAAACCACACCTCAGCCACCCTCTTGTCTTGAAAAGACGGCTGAGGTCACTATTCTATCGGTTGGCGACATCGAGATCCTTGCACAGCCAAGGATTGCTGCTGAGGTTGCCAACCCTTTTTAAAGCTTTTACCATAAGTCTCTTTTAAAATTTTGTCTTATATTTTTACTACGTCGCACGAATTAACTTTTTAGGCCCTTTACACCGCCGTTCATTTAGACTTAAATAGCTGTTATACTAAAAAGAATTTTCCATACCCTTAGCTTGGCGCATGATAGCCTTAGTAGCTTATGCGCCATTAAACCCAACTCAACTCAACTCAACCCATTCACGAGCCGATCTAGACGAAGCAGAATATCTCAAGGTGCTGCATGCCTTTGTGCTTAGCCTAATTCTTTAGGCCACTCCTTGCCCGAACCTCTCCTGTGCGAATAAAAATAAGATCAATGCTTTAATCCGCATGGCTACCGAAGCAGCACTCAACCGACCAAAAAGCACTAGCACGGACATGCTCTTAAAATTAGGAATGCACAACACTATACAAGAACTCATAGATGCACATCGCCACACACAGTACCTTCGTCTGGCTGTTGTTGTTGTTGTTGTGACTGAGAGAAGGATGAAAAGGAAATTGCACGGGCCTGCTACTGGCTCAAGCCAAGCCACCACCGCTGCCACGTGCAGATAGAGGAGAGTTAAGAGATCAGAGGAAGGAGAGAGATAGAGGAAAGGAAAGACGCGCGTCGCAGCAACAACTGCGTCCGCCGGAGCGGACGCTGCTCAAAAAACAGATAAGCGGCCGAAGCCGCGCTCGCCGAAGCGAGAACAGATACACCCACGGAAACTGGACGATATATACTGGATTCTCGGGGAATTGGAGTACCCGCACGCGCTACAGACTTCATCTCTCTCCCTCGCGCCATACACACCGCACTTATCCTCAAACCCCTTCCTAAGAATGTCGACCCTGAATACCATCAACCCCTCCGAGTCACGCGAGCCAAAGCTCTTCATAAAGAATATGGCACATCAGAGGATGTGCGCTTGGTGGACGTCGCTTGGGGTCCAGACAGTTCGGCAGCTGTGACCTACCATTCAGCAGCCCCTCTCCCCCACTTACCGATTTCATACACCCCCGCTGCACCCCGACCGAAGCAGAGGAAGCAGCTATAGAAATAGTCATTGCCCAAAACAATGCGGCTTATATAGTTAGCGATTCTAGAACAGCCTTTCTTAACTTCGCCCGCCGACTCGTCCATCCCTCCGCGTAGCAAATATTCCCGAAAATCTCCGAAATGAGACCGCCGATAACATAGTCCAGGGACATATTAGGCGGGCAAATGGCGACCTCGGCCGGGATTTCTCGAGGGAGCGGGCACACACGTTCCCGCAACTGACTCAACAAAAACTCCTTGCCCGTCGACTCTATCCCCCTCCCCACCCCCACCTGTCCCACTCCCAGCAAATCCTCTGGAGGCGACTCTAGACCCGAACTCTTCCCACCCCTCATCTTCTATCTCACTTCCGCCCCGTTTCCCCAGAGTGCACTACGCGGAAAACCGCACGCCACCCTGAACCACATCCTCTTCGGCTGCCCTGCTGACCCTCCCCCGCAGGGACAGCCCACCATCAGAACATGGGAGGAATGGGAGGCCCTCTTTGCGACGCACGACCCGCACACGGAATTTCGCTGTGTGAACCGGGGTGCCAGTTTTATGACCCTATGTGGCCTGGACACACACGCGTATTGTGAGGGCTGTGAGGTGGCCCACCCCTCCCTAGATAACAAACACGCAACACTCTGGCGGTGGTGGTGGTGGTGAAAACATTTATTAATCATAGAGAGAGGTGTTGGGGGTCGTGACCTGAAGGGTCACGCCCTTACAACCACTAGGTGGGATGCCTAGTCAGGCCCACCATTGGCGTTTGCCGCAGCCCGGGCGCGCTGCGTTAAGGCCCTTTGGGCCTCGAGGGTGCAGCAACCGGACAGGGTCGCCTCCCAGTCCTCTCGGGTGGGGTTCGGGATACGGGGTAGGGATGGGTTCTGCTGGCAGGCCCACACCATGTGGTAGGTGTCAGACACCTCCCCACAGTGTGAGCACCGCCCGTCGAATTTAGGATCGAAATGCTTTAGAATTGCCGGGCACAACATCGTGTTGGTGAGCAGGCGCAGGAGTACCCGCTCGTTGTCGTTCCCCAGCCCTTTGCATGGGGTGGGAAGAGTTTGGTGCGTGGATTTGTAATAATCGCATATTTCCTTAAAAGTGTAAATCGGATTGAAATGGAAGTCCTGGTCGGCGTCGGGTCCCGTGGGAAATGCCCGGAGAGAGAGCGCGCGGGCGGCGGCGTCGGCTGCCTCATTTCCGTGGACGCCTTGGTGACCTGGAGCCCAAACGATAGATCGGTGCGCGGGATCCGAGTCTCGGCTACAATTTTGGTAAATACGATAAGCTAGGGGAGTAACCCACCCTTGCGTGACGTTTCGACAAGCCCCTCGTGAGTCGGTGATTATGTATTTGGAGGAGGTGTCAGAGGCTGCCAAAGCGATGGCAACCTCTTCTGCGTGAATTGCTGACTGGGCCTTGAAAGTAAGGGCGTCTACTGTTTTACCCTCGTGGACGACCGCGGCCGTGTACCATCCCCTAGAGTCCGGGCCGGACGCGTCCACGTAGAAGACTCCTGGTTTGCTCCGAAAATGGCGGTCCAAGGCTTCCGCCCGCGCCAGGCGCCTGCCATTATGATCCTCTTTGGACATATTGGTGGGGAGAGGGCGCACGTGGAGGGCGCGTCTCCAGTGTACGGGAAGGCGGCATCTCTCCTCTGTGAATTGAGTGTGCTGGATGTGTAGTCGGGCTAAAAGGCGGCGACCCGACCCTGTCTTTGTGAGACGAGTGTATTGGTTGTTGAGGTGGGCCTCCCGAAGCTCCCTAAAAGTGTTCACCATCCCCAGTGCCATAAGGCGGCTGGTAGAGGTAGAAACTGGGAGGTCCAGCGCTCGTTTCATGATTTTGCGGAGGATGACCTCGAGGGAATCCTCCTCCTGTTTCCGCAGGTGGAGGTAGGGAGTCGAATGCAAGATTCGACTGGTCACGAATGCGTTCGCCAGCCGCAAGGCGTCTTTGCATCGTAACCCACCGCGCTTGTTGGAAACCCGGCGGACCATGCGGCCCACCTGGTCCCCCACCTGCCGGAGCTTGGCGAGTGTTGTGTCGCAGCGTCGCTGGTTGTGTATGAAGAGTCCAAGGACTCTGATTTCCTTGGATTCGCGAATGGGACCGCTTTGCAACGAGAGATTGATTTGGGTCGAGCATGTGCGCGAGGGACGTAAATGCACGAATTCCGATTTCTGCGGGGAGCATTGCAGACCACAGTCTCGAGCATAGCGATCCACTATGCTGGCGGCCGTTTGCAGGCTAGTCTCCATATCCCCCCGGCGTCCTTGCGTAGCCCAGATGGTGATGTCGTCGGCGTATAGCGCGTGCTGGACCCCTTCGACCGCACCAAGCAGGGCGGGTAGGCGCATCATGGCAATGTTGAATAGCAGAGGGGACAGCACCGCTCCTTGTGGAGTCCCCCTCGTTCCGAGCAAGAAAGGTCCGTGCTCTTCGTCCTGTATTCTGATGTAGGACAGTCTGTCCGTGAGAAATTGTTTAACGTAATTGAAGGTATTGGTGCCGCAGTGAGTTTGACTCAAATGTGTGAGTATGACCTCGTGAGTTACGTTATCGAACGCTCCTTTCAGGTCGAGCGCAAGGACAATTTTATCGTTGTGGGGGTGTGTAATGGGGTTCAAGATTTCGCGGTCGAGTTGGAGCAGGACATCCTGTGCGGATCTATGTGGGCGAAATCCGAACATGGTGTCTGCGAAGGTGTTGTGTTGTTCGAGGTACTCGGACAGCCGATCCCGCACCATCGTCTCCATCAATTTTCCCACACACGAGGTGAGAGAGATGGGGCGGAGGTTGTCCGTGTCGATCGGTTTGCCGGCCTTCGGGATGAAGGTGACAAGAGCCGTCTTCCAGTCAATGGGGAGCGGAGTTTCCCCCGTCCAGATCGCATTGATGTATTCTAGAAGGCACTGGTACGCTGATTCAGGAAGGTTCGCCAAAAGTTTGACGGTGACCTTGTCCCGGCCCGGCGCGGTGCCCCTCTTCATTTTGGCCAGACCCGCCCGCAGATCGTGAAGCTGGAAAGGCTTGTCCAACTCCGAGTTTTCCCTGCCGGCGTAGGAGTAGGCCGATCTGCGGGCGTCCTGCGTTGTGCACAGGTAGCGATCCCGGAGTGCCTGTGCCAACTGCGTTGTATTTCCTTGGAATGCGTGCATGGCTTTGTGTAGTTGCTTCTGCGTTTCTGTGCGGGTATGTGTTGGGTTGATGAGGGCTCGGAAGAGCCGCCAAGTGTTGCGGCTCGACATCTGCCTCGCCGCCGTGTTGCAGCGATCTACCCAGTTGGAGTCAGCGAGTTGGGCCGCGTACTCTGCTGCCTGCCGGGTGAGGTCCGCAATGCGCGCTTTGAGCTTCTTGTTGTGTTTCTGGCGCTTCCAGCGGCGCGTGAGGCCGCGGCGCGCTTCCCAGAGGTGGAGGAGGTGGTTGTCCGCGTCCGTGACCACCTCTGTAAGCTGTATCTGCTTCTCGTGGGAGCGAATGTGCGATATGACTGACCGGGACCAGTTTGCGTATCCTTGCTCTGTGATTTGCGAAAGGTGGTCCATTTTTGCGAAAGGTGGTCCAATTGGGGATGCGTGCTAGTGTGGTAGGGCGCTTTAGGGGGCGTGTATAAACAGTGGTGTTGATGATGCAGTGGTCGCTGCCGAGGGTATCCTCGGTGTTGATCCAGTCTGCGTGTCTTATGTTACGAGTGAAGGTGAGGTCCGGGCATGTGTCTCGGGTCACCGAGTTGCCTACGCGGGTAGGAAATGCCGGGTCGGTGTGGAGGGTGAGGCGCAGTGTGGACGCCAGCTCCGCCAGCATGCGTCCGCGCACTTCCTCCTTACGATAGCCCCATAGCTGACTAGGGGCGTTGAAGTCGCCCACAATCAGTAAGGGGTCGCGACCCGCCTCTTTAAGTGCACGGCTAAAGAGGTCCGCGAAGGTCACTCGCTTCACTTTCGGGGAGCAGTATACATTAAGTACGTGCAGGGGAGGATCCGATCGGCGAAGGGGAAGTATCCTTACCATAGCGTACGAGTACGGTATGTTGAGATCGAGGTCGATTTCGGTGGCTGTGTACGACTTGTGTACGAGGAGACACGACGAGGGGTCTCGCTGGAACGTCACGTAGTTAGTCAATTTTGCCGCCGCTCCTGGCTCCTGGAGGGCGACCACGGCGGGTAAAGCCTCGAAAGTTTCTAGGTAGAGGCGCAGGTTCGCGCGTTTCTGCCGAGACTTGAAGCCTCTACAATTCCACTGCGTTACGGTTGGCGCAGACTACAGACACACACTCTCCCCTCACCCCTTAACCTAGCCCACTATCATAGGCCCCGATAAACCGTCCCTCGACGCCCCCATTATGGAGGTTGAAGTCAGAGCAGCACTTATCAAGCTCCGAAACTCAACCCCTGGGGAGGACCAAATCACAAATGTCATGCTCAGAAATCTAGATGACCGTTCAATTTCCCTTCTCACCGACTACTTCAATGAGTGCTGGGAAATGGGGGCGCTACCTGCTGAATGGAAGCACGGGAAAATAATTTTCATTCCTAAACCAAACAAGCCCATTAACGCCCAAAACCTCCGTCCCATTTCGCTGACTTCGTGCTTGGGCAAACTGTTTGAGCATGTCATCCTCACCCGTCTCACGCAACACATGGAATCCCATGGACTATATCCCCATACTATGGTAGGATTTCGATCCCACCTCTCGGCACAGGACGCCCTACTGCAGATTTCACACGCTATCCTCAATGACATGTTACATCACACCAGAGCAATCCTGGCAGTCGACCTCACCAAAGCATTCGACAAAGTTACACACAGCGCCATCCTGCCGGGCATCCAAGAGCTGCAGTTGGGGCATAAGACCTACAACTATATCCGGGCCTTCTTAAACGGTCGCACAGCCTCACTGCATATAGACGATATACATACCCCCCCCCTTCACGCTTGGCAACATTGGTACCCCGCAAGGGGCGGTGTTATCTCCCTTCCTCTTCAACCTCACTCTCATCCCCCTGGCCAAGGCTCTCAGCCGCATCCCGCACTTAGGACACACACTTTACGCGGATGATATAACGGTTTGGACCACATACGGCTCGGATGGCGACATAGAATCGACCCTTCAGGAAGCCGCTACAACTATCGCTACTCATGCGGCAAACATTGGGCTTGAATGCTCCCCCACAAAGTCAGCACTCCTCATAATCCGCCCGCGGCGCGTCCCTACCTCCCCCATCACTATCTACCTGCATGACACTCCCATACCGCAAACACCTACCCTCCGCATTCTTGGCCTGCATTTACAGGACACGGGGAAAACCAACCTTACCCTGAAAGCACTAAAACAGTCCACTTACTCCGTCATCCATCTTCTTAGAAGGGTTTCACATTCACGAGCCGGTCTAGACGAAGCAGATAATCTCAAGGTGCTGCATGCCTTTGTGCTCAGCCGCATTCTTTACGCCACTCCTTACCTGAACCTCTCCTGTTCGGATAAAGACAAGATCAATGCTCTTATCCGCATGGCTACCAAAGCAGCGCTAAACCTACCAAAGAGCACTAGCACGGACAGACTCATAAAATTAGGAATGCACAACACTATACAAGAACTTATAGATGCACATCGCTACACACAGTACCTTCGTCTGGCTGGCACGGAAACTGGACGATATATACTGGATTCTCTGGGAATTCGCATACCGACACACACGACAGACTTCATCTCTCTCCCTCGAGCCATACACTCCGCGCTTATCCTGAAACCCCTTCCTAAGAATGTCCACCCTGAATACCATCAATCCCGCCGAGTCGCGCGAGCCAAAGCTCTCCATAAAGAATATGGCACTTTAGAGGATGTGCGCTGGGTGGACGCCGCGTGTGGTACAAACCGTTCAGTAGCTGTGGCTTATCATCCAGCAGCCCCCCCATTTACTCATTTCATAGACCCACCTTGTACCCCGGAAGAAGCAGAGGAAGCAGCTATAGCAATAGCCATTGCCCAAACCAATGCGGCTTATATACTAAGCGATTCCAAAACAGCCATTCTTAACTTCGCCCGCGGACGCGTCCATCCCCCCGCGTGGCAGATATTGAGAATGTGCACCCTAAATCCCGATAGGCGTATTGAGCTCGTGTGGGTGCCGGCTCACTCTGGCAATCCCGGAAATGAGGCCGCCGATAACATAGCCCGAGGACTTATTTGCCGGGCAAATGGCGACCCCAGCCGGGATTTCTCGAGGGAGCGGGCACACACGTTCTCAGAACTAACTAAACAAGCACGCCTTGCCCGTCGACTCTATCCCCCTCCCCACCCCCGCCTATCCCACTCCCAACAAATCCTCTGGAGGCGACTCCAGACCCGAACTCTTCCTACCCCTCAGCTTCTATCCCACTTCCGCCATGTTTCCCCAGAGTGCACTCTCTGCGGAGAACCGCACGCCACCCTGGACCACATCCTCTTCGGCTGCCCTGCCGATCCTCCCCCGCAGGGACAGCCCGCCATCGGTACATGGGAGGAATGGGAGGCCCTCCTTGCGTCGCAGGACCCGGACGCGCAACTTCGCTGTGTGAACCGGGGTGCCAGTGCCATGGCCCTACGTGGCCTGGACACATGCGCGTAATGTGAGGGCTGTGCGGTGGCCCTGAGACCTTGTACGGTCCAAACTCACTTGCTTAATAAAGTTTTCCATCCATCCCACTTCTGCATGTGCCCTATGCCCAGAACCATTCGCCTCTTCCCTCCACATCCTTTCCCTCTGCCCGGCGGACCCTCCCCCGCGGGACCTAGAGAACCTCAAGACCTGGGAGGACTGGGAGACCCAGCTACGCTCGGAGGACCCGGCCGTGCAGACCATCGCCACCGGCCTTGCTGCCAGTGTTATGAACCTCAGGAACATAAACACATGAGTGCAGTAGGGTCGTGCGGGAACCCTGGGGCGTGCCCCGAATTCCTGTGTAAATAAAGTTTTTTCTCTCTTCTCTCTCTAGCTGGCCCTGAGACCTTGCACGGTCCAAACTCGCTTCCTTAATTAAGTTTTCCACCCATCCCCTATTGCACCTCTTTCTTCCTTTCTCCTTTCACTCCCTCCTTAACCCCTTGTTACGACGGGCTTCGGGTGTCCGGAGATATGCGAGAGAGTTACTGAGCCCTCTCAGTGCCTCAAAGACCAATTTTCGCAATTAATCCGGGGACCTACACTACAGCACCTCTTCCATTCTTTCTTCTTCCACTACCACCTTCCTGTCCTGCCTTACGGCGCGGTTCGGGTGTCCACCGAGAGATATTAGGCAGATAGTGCGCGATTTCCTTTCCTGAAAAAAACAATTTGCCATTCGTTTTCCTTACAAGCGCTCAATCATGCGAACCTCTTAGTACGGGGATAGGGGTATCTGTTCATCGCTTCGGAGGACGTAGTTGTTGCGACGCGGTATTGTTCTTTTTCTCCTTCCTGATACCTTTCATCTCTCCTTTATCTGCACGTGTAAGCGGTTGAGGCTTAGCACGAGCCAGTAGGTAGGCACATGTGATTTCTTTTTGAAGCGAAAAGCTTGCTAGCGTGGGCTCTGCCGTCAGAAAAAGCCACAGGTGCGCATGCGCGTGCTGCGTGACATCACGGTGGACACCCAAACCGTGCCGTAAGGGAAGGAAAATGGAACGAAAATTGGTTTTAAGGAAAGGAAATGACGCCTGTCTCTCTCATATCTCGGTGGATACCTTGAACCGCGCCGTATAAGGTCCTTACGGAAAATGAAATGAAATGAAAATTGCTTTTAAGGAAAGCAAATGCCTGTCTCTGATATCTTGGTGTACACCCGAGAGGAATCCACGGCACACTACATGTCTCTAAAGGAAGCTTCCAAGACAGCACCGTATTCACTACACGCACGGCTCCTCCTCCGCCTTGCAGCAGATTTTCGCTTCGAGATATCCAGGCTCAAGCTTAGCTGTCACAGCCAATTTTTTCTGTAGCAATAACGTCCTCCTCTCAGTACTAAGAGTTTGTTTTGAAAATTCTTCAAAACTTCCCGACAATGTGACACTCTTTTTTAAATTCACTAAGTTTATACCGCTAAATACATGCCCAATATGTAGCAAATATCTGCCTGAATAACAACTCTGTATGCTCTGCGGAGCGCCATGTGACTGTTGACGCTCAGTTACATTGATAAGCACTGCTATATCAGTGTGCGGCAGAAATGCACAAGAAGTGCGTGCACCTAATAGAGCTATATTTCGTGGCATCATGGATTGTGCAGTGTATCAGATGCGCAGGAACGTAGCAATGAGTCTACCATCTGTGGTCATAGTGGTTATTGTGCGCGCTCGCAGATTATGCACGAAATCCTAGCGATGGCAGAAAAATAGGGTCACGTTTGGCACCGCCAGTTCACACAATCATATAAATAGATGTCTTTAGTCTATATATACTACTCACTGTTTCTGTTAGTGGTGCACCCCCGCCCCCCTTTTCCACCGTGCAGAAACGCGTGTACATGCACACAATAATGAAAATCTCGTTTGACGGTGATTGATACGAAAAGATGAGAGAGAGAGAGAAAACTTTATTTCAACAGGAATTCGGGGCACGCACCAGGGTCCCCGCACGTCCCACTGGCAGCCCGGCCGTTGGCGATGGTATGCACGGCCGGGTCCTCCGAGCGCAGCAGGGTCTCCCAGTCCTCCCAGGTCTTGAGGTTCTCTTGACCCGCCGCGGTGGCTCAGTGGTTATGGTCCTCGGCTGCTGACCCGAAAGACGCGGGTTCGATCCCGGCCGCGGCGGTTGAATTTCTTTGGAGGAGAAATTCTAGAGGCCCGTGTACTGTGCGATGTCAGCGCACGTTAAAGAACACCAGGTGGTCGAAATTTCCGCAGCCCTCCACTACGGCGTCCCTCATAGCCTTAGCCGCTTTGGGACGTTAGACCCCATAAACCAACCAACCTCTAGGTCCCGCGGGAGAGGGTCCGCAGGGCAGAGGGAAAGGATGTGGAGGGAAGAAGCGAAGGGTTCTGGGCATAGGGCACATGCGGGAGTTGGAAAGGATGGATGATAATGGGTTAGGTTAAGGGGTGAGGGGAGAGTGTATGTCTGTAGTCTGCGCCAGAGTGTTGCGTGTTTGTTATCTAGGGAGGGATGGGGCGGGGGGCAGAGCTGACGTGAGTCTCTGTATGCTTGGGTCAGCTCACTGAATGTGTGCATGCGCTCCTTCCCGAATCCCCGATGCGAGGCCACCTGAGCCCGGTTTAAAGAACCGCGGGCTAAAAGGTTGGCAGCCTCGTTTGCGGGATTCCCGGAGTGCGCAGGCACCAATATCAGCTCCACATGGCGGGGCGGGGGTGCATCGGGCGAGTCCAGTATGCCAAAAGCAGGGACATGAACTCGGCCTCGAGCAAAATATAAAATCGCAGTTTTAGAGTCACTTAAAATATACCGGGCTTCCGTGCGAGTGATATGAAGTGCAATGGCGGCTTCCTCTGCAGCCTCTGGGGACCTGTCTGGAGGGAGAGGTAGTGTGAGGAGGGTGGATGAAGAGTCCACCACAGCTGCTGTCGCTTCATCACCCGTGAAGGCAGCGTCCACCCATACGGCGTCCGGCTCGGAGCCGTACGCTCGGTGGAATGCCTTCGCACGGGCTCTGCGGCGCTGCTCATGGCGGTACGGGTGCATATTCCTCGGGAGCGGCCTGATGAGAAGCTTTTGGTGAAGGGGTCGTGGGATGGCAACGAGGGTTGGGTCGTTGGCCGGTATTCTGATTCCGAGGGAGTCCAGGATATACCGACCTGTGGAAGTGTGTGTGAGCCTGATGGATGACTAGTGCCATTAAATCAAAAGAAGCCCCCGTCTTTGGGATCATGTGTAGAAAATTCCAAAGATGACAATAAAACGAGGATAGCGTCACCTCAGCCGTATCACGCACAAATCATCCAAAGCACCGCCACTTCCCGCAATCATATACAAGTCATTCTTCTGTATATACCTCGCCCTGGCGTACCGCAATGTGGAGCCAGTTCTCTCGACAGCTTGCTTTTAAAAGTTGTGGTTGAACCGTTTAGCATACAGCGTTCAGGGTGGTTTGGTATGATTTCTCGGTGCATAGAGGTGCATGTGCTAGACAAGATGGCCGCTGGATTGCGTCAGGTGTTTGAACCACTGACATTTTCCACCTTCAGTTGCATTCTTTCTCACACTCTCTACCTCTTCCCTTAAGGCAAGGTCCAGGAGCCTATCCAGATGTGATACTATTGCGCAATATCCTTTCTTGAAAACCGGTTTCGTGCAAAAATTCATAAAAAGAGGATGAACATACATTACACAGAATGAGACCGCAGTGGATTGTGGGTGGGTCCTGAGTACAGGACTCCAGTGTATTGTGCGGAAGTTTTCGCGATGACAACTACCGCCTCCTGGTCTTCAGGGTGCTGCTGGCGAGCGTCACCTCCCTGTGCTCCAGCACCGCGTTGTGCGGCTTTAAGTGGTTCGGTTTAGTTGAGCATGTCCATGTAATGTGTGTGAATGTGGAAATATCGCCGCGCCAAGGACATGCATGTGCGTATAATGTTGGGTGAATGCGACGCAGGCGTTGGAAATTGTGGAAAATGATTTGAATGTGTCGTAGATGATAGGAGACCCCCGGGGAAAGTTTCTTATGTGACGGGGGTTAGAGGCGCCTGTTTAGACGGAGGTTCTCTATCGGTTTGACAAATGTGTATAATATGGGTAGAGTGTAGAATCAGTGCACCCGTTTGGCAGGTGTAATCTCTAGCTACGGCATCGCTCTAATATTACGTGTGGGGATGCGAAATCATTAATTCCCTGAGTGCACCTTATAGGGACTTTCAACTTAATTACGCAATTTTCAAAAATACGCTTCTTCAGTTAAAAGAGCGCCTTTTTCAGCATAGCATTCTCAGACGTAGTACATTAGAATGCACCTAAGACGTGCTAATTGGTAGGCTCGTTAACTAATACTAAATAGTTAAACTTCCAACTATTACTGTTAGAATCCTTAATTATTGACAAGAAGGTACACCACGGAAGTAATATCCGCATTAGATTTCAGAATTTTAAAAACGCGGTTACCATCGGTGTTGCGACCCAAGAAATTTCGGCTTCATCGCGCAAAAATCCATGCTCTTTCGAGAAGCTTGCTTTCAAAGCAAACCCTCCAGTGCACGTAACTCACCGAAATAACCAAAATATGTAAGTCCACAGCCCCGAGGGAACCGCGTTTTGGAAATTCCTAAAAGAGAAGATATTACTTACGGCGGGCTGCGCACTCTCAACACGTAAGGAATGGGTGATAGTTAAAAAGTGAAGTATTCAGTATTAGTTAACCAGCCTGCTGACGCACATCTTATCTATATTCTGATGTGCTACACCGCTAGCAATGCTACGCCGATGGAAGCGTCCTTGTACTCAAGAAGCTTATTTTGAAAATTGTCTAAATTCTTAGGTGAAGCACCGTGAATAAAAATTGTACCACCGTTTGTCGCACACCGTTTGAGGTGATGTGACACGCGCGTGCACGTGTGTGTGTGTGGGGGGGGGGGCGGGGGGGGGGGGCGGGTGGTGTTAGTTCACTACCGTTCCGTAACGCTTTCGCATTAACGCACCTAAGCAGTCTTAAATGTCTCTGTAAAACTTTTCAATCCACTTTATCAAAGAATATTGATGTGTATGCACCTCTAGCGGTGCAGCTCCTGATCAGAAACACGTCCAGACTAATTATATAGTTTTTTTGCCCTGTCAGACGCTCAGCGCTTTCAGTAGAAAAATTGCGCCTAATCTCTCATATCGCGCAATATACGGGCTTCCAGAATTTCGCGTACACCGTATTTTGACCGCCGCGGCCCGGATATGTAAGGATATGTGATGATGTATGGACGATGGCATTTACTGGGGTTTCCAAACGTGCTTCGACGCTATGACAGCGATGTTCGCATAGTTTTTCCCACATCGCAGCGCGAAAACACACGCGTGCATATGCTCTAATATGCGTACATATTAGCTGAGACACGCAACCTAAGTCTGTCACGATGCTTACGTTTATGTTTAGGTTTATTGGGGTTTAACATCCTAAAGTGACTCTGGCTATGAGCGACACCGTAGTGAAGCGCTACGGAAACTTCAACCACCTTAGGGTCTTTAGCCCGCCGCGGTGGCTCAGTGGTTACGGCGCTCTACTCAGCCGGAGTACTCCTGTTCATTACAGACCGCGGCGGGCGCGTTTCGATGGAGGCGGAACGCAAAGGCACCCGCGCGCTGTGCAAAGTCAGTGCAGGTTAAAGATCCTCAGGTGGTTGAAATTATTCCGCAGACCTCGCCCATGGCACCTCATTCACTCTTTCTTCTTTCACTCCCACGTCCCTTCCATCCCTTACGGTGCTGTTCGGGCGTCCACCGAGATATGTGAGACAAACACTGCGCCATTTCCTTCCATAAAAAAAACCATTCATCAATTGACCTGGGGCTCTTTAACAGGCGCTGACATCCCACAGTGCACCCGTCTCTACAATTTCACCTCCATCGAAGTTCGACCACCGCTGGGACAGAACTAGCTTCTTTCGGGTCAGCAGCCCAGCGCCATAACCACTGAGCCATAGTAGCGGGATCACTGAACTAGACCCTTCTGCTCCAATTCATTCTGTAGCAGACTATAATAACCAATACATTGTTGCTGCAGATATTCCAGCTGGAAGGTGAAGTTACCATGCATTTCTCTTGTTCGTAACTTTGCCTAGTATCACGACGCATATGTGCCATTTTATTGCGCTAGCATTACTACTTTAGGTTTCGCCTCGTCGCGTAGTCCGGGTCGGTAGGGACGGATGACCTTGAACAGCGTTGCTTCAGCCGCGCTTCGCCAGATGGCATCGCCGTCGGCGCGCCGCGTCGCAGCGGCGCCGACCAGTTTGCTCTGTCTACGACAGATGGCTCAATTAGGAGGTCCGCCACTTCTTGCCTTCGAAGCCGGCGTTAGCAGAATTGACGCTCAGTCTATCGATGAAACACGAATGATATCGGTTAAGCAATTAGCCTAATTTCTAGCCAGACCACATAAATAAATAACACAGAATAAGAAATTGGTCGAGATGGGGAATCGAATCAGGGTCTCCGGAGTGCGAAACGAGCACGGGAGCCATTCCGCCATGCCAGCTCGATGGTTAGGAGTGAACAAAGGCTCGTCTAGTGAATACGGTGTCATCGTTCACTCCCATCTTCCTTCCTTTCCGTTATGGTGAGCTTCAGGTGTCCGCCGATATAAGCGAGACGAATACATTTCCTTCCCTGAAAAGCAAACTTACCGACGAGTAAGGCGTACAGCCGAATTAGGGATGGCGTCTGTGGACTCCCGGAATGGTCACGTGACCAAATATGGTGGCGCCCATGCTCCCGCGCTGTTAAGCGTCTGTAAATGCGCCCTTGCTTTGGCATGAATGCTTTGCTATGCAGTCCTCTAAGGAGGAGACAGCGACAGGAAGAAGCGAGAAAGCGACATCGTGCACAAGAGACGCCAGAACAGCGTAAGATAGTCATGCAAAGCGTCGTGCTAAGGATGCAGCTTGGCGACATTGTTCTACCTCGCAGAGTGGTTCAACGCCATCGGTCACCGATGAATCTCAAAACCTGAGTGCTCAGGAATGCAGCAAAGCTACCAGGCGAAGACAACGTGCCGAAGAATCGCCAGAAGAACGCGCGCACCATTGCTAACCCAATTTACGCGGTTTAACCTGAGCTAAACCACTGCCAATTTTTCTCTTGAGAATTATTACGATTGTTGCAGTTAAACATTTTTTTTCTGCAGGATGCATTTTGTGCAGGATACGCTGTGGACGAATGGATAAGGCGCTCTGCTGCTGATGGGAAATACGCAGGTTTGGAGGGGAAATTCTAGAGGCCCGTGTACTCTGCGATGTCAGTGCACGTTACATAAATTCTCGATGATTGCGCTACTTCCTAATGCAAAATTTGAGTGCAGCTCATCAGCTGTTTCAGCTTTTCTATAGATTGAGGCAAAGAATTAGAGCGAAACATATATACGCAATCACAGACAACTTGTCATTTCAGAGCGCAGCTCCTTGGTGCCCGTTCCTGCGTATTGCGGCGTCGTCGTCGCTGTTGTCCATTGTAGCCAGCAGTGGACACCTTGAGTGGTATTCTCTTGGTGTCGCCTTTTGCGACAGGTCGCATTAGGGCGGGGCCTAAAAAGTGCGTACAGTTGCTCGAAGAAACGGAAAATGCCGCCGGAACTTCCGCCGGCGGTGCTTTCATTCTTTCCGAGAAGCGACAATTTACCACTGCTGATTCACTAGCAGAAGTTGTTTCGTATCTTTGATTAGTAGTTGTTAAGCATTGCAGAGATGTCTATTTTTTATTTCAAGCAGCATAATGTATAGTCTTTGTCGAAAGTAACCAGGCTGCATGGTTTGCTTCTAGCTCGTACAGTGGAACCCTTACAGCTTCCCTGAAGCTGAAATGGTTGTTAAAGGTAAGGATTGGGGGTCTTCTTACCTTTCAACAACTTTGGGTCCTTAGGAAAGCCACAAGGGCTCCAGTATACAAGCTAGAAGCAAACCGTGCAGCCTGGTTACTTTTGACAAAGACTGTACGCACTACAGTCAATGATTATTTGCAATGCAAGACTGATGACACTTATTTCATTTTTTTATTCGTTTTATGAGCGTGAGATTTCCGAGTGCGAGTGCGGTTTAAGCCGTGAAGAAAATGGCGCTTTTCATGTCGGTGTCTGAAACTTACGAACGTCAACACGGAGGTGTTTAATGTAGAGTTGTATTTTTGTAAAAGTCGTCACATTGCGTTAAATCCTCCTTGTCTCGTGCGGACACTGTTTCGTGCCGCTAACGCGCATTAATAGGCCTTGAAGGGTCATGTAGCCGCTAGTGCACACGCTGCCAAGGCCATCCCGTCGCAGAGGGCAATGTGTGCTTCGTCGTCTGTTTACGACGGTGCAATGTAAGCTCGTATGGTGATCGGCAAACCGGCTCAGCAGACGGTAGCCACAGAGCTGTGCTCTTCGGCAGCCCGTAATGCCGCCGAAAAGATTCATCGAGCAAGGCAAACGGGTCGCGATGTCCGCGGACACGGCACTCTTCTTCGCAGCTCAGAAACCAGGCAAGTAGAGTTGGATCCATGGCGTCTAGTATGAATTTCGTAGTCCGTCGCCCGCGCGAATCGGTTCAGCGCGTTCAGTTGTTCGACAAAGCGTAGCACATGCAGGAGACGTCGCGATGACGTAGCCAGAAGGCGGACTGTTGTCGTCAAGCCGCCGTCGCCGCTGTTAGAGCCAATTAGCGGAGAGCGAAGATTGCAGCTATGGCGTAGAGGTAGAGCATCCCCCTCGCGTGCAAGAGGACAGGGGTTCGAATCCCGGTGCCACGCAATTCTCCGCCGGATTAAAAAAAAAAAACTCCGCGTGTCGAAGGAATTGCACAACCACGCTTGGAGCGCGGTCTGATTTCGGTGACCAGAACCGACAACGCACTTCCTCACGAGAACAGGATTTGGCCAACCTGGTGCAGTACTTCGCCACAACCTTCTTTGAACAAACCAAACAAACCAATTAACCCTCGGCCCTCAGTCCCCAGCAGCTGCGGAGCAACTGACCAAGGCGGCGGTCAGATCTGTGACGCAGCGGAGGGTGCTAAGAATCTCTGGCTCCGGACAGGCCGCCATTGGAAACTGAACCTGGCAACGTTTAACGCAAGAAACTTATCAAGTGAGGCTAGCTTAGCAGTGCTATTGGAGTAATTAGCCGGTATTAAATGGGATGTCATAGTGCTTAGTGAGGTTAGGAGGACAGATGAGGCGTATGCAGTACTAAAGGGCGGGCATGTACTGTGCTATCGTGGATTAGCAGATAGGCGAGAACTAGGTGTGGGATTCCTCATTAATCAGGATATAGCTGGCAACATCGAGTTTTACAGTATTAACGAGAGAGTGGCAGCTATCGTAATTAGGCTTAATGAGAGGTACAAGCTGAAGGTGGTGCAGGCCTACGCGCCTACATCAAGCCATGATGACCAGATAGTTGAAAGCTTCTATGAGGATGTGAAATCGGCAATGACCAAAGTAAAATCACAGCACACTGTACTGATGGGCGACTTTAATGCAAAGGTAGGTAAAAAGCAGGCTGGAGATAAGACGGTAGGTGACTATGGCATAGGTTTTAGGAACAGTAGGGGAGAGTTATTAGTAGAGTTCGCAGATAGAAATAATTTACGGATTATGAATACCTTCTTCCGCAAACGAGCAAACAGGAAGTGGCCGTGGAAGAGCCCCAATAGTGAGACTAAAAATGAAATAGACTTCATACTGTGTGCACACCCTGGCATCTTAGAGGATGTGGAGGTTCTCGGTAAGGTCCGTTGTAGCGACCACAGAATGGCAAGGTCTCGTGTTAACTTAGATTTGAAGAGGGAACGAAGGAAACTGGTGAAGCGAAAGGCTATTAACGAGTTATCATTAAGAGGGAAGGTAGAGGAATTCAGAATGTCGTTGCAAAACAGATTTTCCGCTTCAACTGAAGACGTCGACCGTAGTGTTGAAACAATGAATGATAATCTTACAGCTATCGTTACAGAGTGCGCCGCAGAAGTAGGTGGTAGGATGGTTCGACAGGATACCAGCAAGCTATCTCAGGAGACTAAAGATCTGATTAAGAAACGCCAAAGCATGAGGACGTCTAACTCCACAGACAGGACGTCTAACTCCACAGACTAGCAGAGCTATAGAAGTTAATAAATAAGCGCAAGGTAGCCGACATAAGAAAGTTTAACCTGGAGAGAATCGAGCATGCTCTAACGAACGGAGGTAGCCTAAAATCAGTGAGGAGAAAACTGGGCATAGGTAAAAACCAGATGTATGCGGTAAAAGACAAACAGGGCAATGGCATCAGCAATGTGGATAAGATAGTTGAATTAGCCGAAGAGTTCTACACAAATCTATACAGTAGCGAATGTAATCATCAAGTTACTGAGGGAGGCAGTCGAGCACAGCAATGGGACATCCTGCCAGTAACGAAGGAGGAAGTAAAGAAAGCCTTAGGGGCAATGCAAAGACGGAAAGCAGGTGGTGAGGATCAGGTAACAGCAGGTTTGTTGAAGGAGGGAGGAGTGATTGCGCTACAAAAACTAGCCACCCTGTATACGCAATGCCTTGTGACCTCGAGAGTACCAGAAGCTTGGAAGAACGCTAACATTCTCTTAATTCTTAAGAAAGGAGACGTCAAGGACTTGAAGAATTACAGACCAATCAGCTTATTGTCCGTTGTCTGCAAGGTATTTACTAAGGTAATCGCTAATAGAGTCAGGACAACCTTGGACTTTAGTCAACCAAATGATCAGGCAGGCTTTCGTAAAGGATACTCGACAATCGACCGCATTCACACTATCAATCAGGTGATAGAGAAATGCGCAGAATATAACCAACCCCTATATATCGCCTTCATTGATTACGAGAAAGCATTTGACTCTGTGGAAACTTCAGCTGTCATGCAGGCATTGCGGAATCAGGGTGTAGAAGAGTGTTATGCGAAAATACCGGAAAATATTTATAACGATTGCACAGCTACTACAGTTATCCATAAAGTCAGCAATAAAATTCCAATACGGAAAGGTGTCAGGCAGGGAGACACGATATCGCCAATGCTCTTCACTGCCTGCTTACAGGAGGTATTCCGGGGACTGGAATGGGAAGAGTTGGGGATAAGAGTTAATGGAGAATACCTGAGTAATTTGCGATTCGCTGATGACATTGCCTTGCTAAGCCACTCAGGACAAGAACTGCAAAGCATGATCAATCAGTTAGACAGGCAGAGCAGAACGGTGGGGCTAAGAATTAACATGCTGAAAACCAAAGTAATGTTCAACAGCCTAGCAAGGGAACAGGAGTTCGCAATTATAGCGAGGTGCTGGAAGTAGTAAGAGAATATGTCTACTTAGGGCAGGTAGTGACTGCAGGTACTGATCATGAGAGGGGAATAACTAGAAGAATAAGAATGGGATGGAGCGCATATGGCAGGTTCTCTCAGATGATGAATGGTAGCTTACCAATATCCCTGAAAAGAAAAGTATACAACAGCTGTATCCTACCGGTACTCACCTATGGGGCAGAAACGTGGAGGCTAACAAAGAGGGTTCAGCTTAAGTTAAGAACAACGCAGTGAGCTATGGAAAGGGAAATGGTAGGTGTAACGCTGAGAGATCGGAAGAGGGCGGAGTGTGTGAGGGAACAAACGCGCGTTAATGACATCTTAGTTGAAATAAAAAGGAAGAAATGGGCTTGGGCAGGGCATGTAATGCGAAGGCAAGATAACCACTGGTCCTTAAGGGTAACAGAGTGGATTACAAGAGAAAGCAAACGTAGCAGGGGACGGCAGAAAGTTAGGTGGGCGGATGAGATTAAGAAGTTTGCGGGGATACAGTGGCGGCCAGTGACAAAGGACAATGTTAATTGGAGAGACATGGGAGAGGCCTTTGCCCTGCAGTGGGTATAGTCAGGCTGATGATGAAGTGGACATGCCGCAAAAGGCGACACCGGGAGAATACCGCCCCTGAGTCGAGCTTGTAAACCAAAGGAAAGGCGCAAAAATGACCTCTTGGAACAGTGAACACCTCAATGGTGCTTTAAGCTGCGTGGCGGTAGTGACAGATGTGCGCTGCATGCGTTGGATTGGAATTTCAAACTTTGTGTCATTTCCAGGAAGGGAAGTGCGCATAACTGGCTCCCTGGGTCAGCGGACGCCTGAATCGCGCTTATAGGTACGTGGAGTGATGAGAGAGAGATTTGGGCTGCAGGCATTGACGCCGTTGTGCCAGAAACGTGGCGCTTAAGCAATAGGCCGTCGGCGTTGATTGTGTTCATTGGCGTTGGAGTGGAAAATAGAGGAAACTTTATTGTAAGAGGAATTTGGGGCAGGCATAGAGCCAATTTTTATGGTAGGCTTGAACCCACTATCATCCCTCCTTCCCCACTCCTGCTTGCGCCCTATGCCCAGAACCCTTCGCTTCTTCCCTCCACATCCTTTCCCTCTGCCCGGCGGACCCTACCCCGCGGGACCTAGAGAACCTCAAGACCTGGAAGGACTGGGAGACCCTGCTGCGCTCGGAGGACCCGGCCGTGCAGAACATCGCCACCGGCCGTGCTGCAGATGTGTTATGAACTTCAGGAACACAAGTACTTGAGTGCAGTGGGGTCGTGCGGGGACCCTGGGGCGTGCCCCGAATTCCTGTTAAATTAAAGTTTTTTTCTCTCTCTCTCTCTCTTGAAGTAAGTAAGCTGCTTTTTTTTAAGCCTGAAATGCTTTTAGCTCCCGCTGTCGGCAGTGTGGTGACGTCACGCCGAGACCGAGAGCCAATATCTGGGCACTGAATTTCACGCATTCGGGAGCTGAAACGAGAGTATCCGGGCACCGTGCGACACTCTAAGCCCTCCTACATGACCGGCATACTGGTTTGGTTTGGTCTATGGGGTTTTAACATCCCAAAGCTACTAAGGCTATGACAGACGCTGTAGTGGAGGGCTCCCGAAGTTTCGACCACCTGGGCATACTAGCGCCGGTAGCTTCGCGCCGAACGGGTGGTGGCGTTCCTCCCTTCCTGTTTGGTGCGGTTCGGGTGTCCACCGTGATGAAAGAGAATTAACTGCGCCATTTACTTTTCTCAAAAGCGTTGCGTTCAAAGGGCAAGGCATCGCGCCGAATGGGTGCTGGCGTTCCTCCCTTCGTTTACAGTGCGGTTCGGGTGTCCACCAAGATGACAGATTATTATTGCGCCATTTCCTTGCCTCAAAAAGCCTTGCGTTCAAAGGGCAAGGCATCGCGCCGAACGGGTGGTGGCGTTCCTGCCTTCATGTACGGTGCGGTTCGGGTGTCTACCGAGATGACAGAGAATTACTGCTTAATTTCCTTTCCTCAAAAAAATGTCGCGTTGAAAGGGCAAGGCATCGCGCCGAACGGGTGGTGGTGTTCCATGGACTGCCTGGCAGCGCTACAACCCGCTGTCACGTTCCACTCCTAAAGGCGAAGCTTAAGCATAATTAATTAGCAGTTAATTATTATTTCGTCTTTAATCAGTAATTGGTCACTAATTAGTAATTTGTCATTACTTCGTAATCAGTCATGTGTGACGTAATCCAGTGGTGGCGTCACCAGTGTCAAATAGGCGAAGTGGTGCGGTAAACGCTTTCGCCTCGACACACTTTAGACAGTTTCGAACCCCGCCGCGGTGGCTGTGGCTACGGCGCTCGGCTGCTGACCCGAAAGACGCGGGTTCGATCCCGGCCGCGGCGGCTGAATTTCTTGAAGGCGAAATTCTAGAGGCCCGTGTGCTGTGCGATGTCAGTGCACGTTAAAGAACCCCAGGTGGTCGAAATTTCCGGAGCCCTTCACTACGGAGTCTCTCATAGCCTCAGTCGCTTTGGACGTTAAACCCCAACAAACCAAACCAAACAGTTTCGAACGCGCTGCATATACATTCTTCTCAGGCCTGCGTCTCGTCGGGTCCGCGTACACTACTGCATCGTCCTGCATTACAATGCCGCCAGCGTTGCTTAAGCCCAGCAATGGAACCTGATGAAACGAGAAGCAGGAAGCGTCTTGCGGAAAGCGATCGCTTTGCGAGTGATACGCCACAGCGTGTGGTGTTGTGTGTTGAACACTAGACCCATTTCAAGATTTTGACTCCTATCACCTACAACCAATGTGTCATGCCCGTAAACATTTCATGCTTACTATACTCTTAGTTACGGGCGAGGCAGAAGTTTTTTATTGCGAAAGATATACTACTTCCACTTTCAGCCCATCGCGTAGCGAGGCCGGTAGCTACCATATTAGCATATTGGATTGGATTGGATTGCATTGCATTGTATTGCATTGGATTAGATTGGATTGGATTGGATTGAATTGGATTGGATTGCGTTGGATAACCGATGCATCACCACAATTCTAACCACAAGCACCACAACCAGCTACACTACCAGCTGAACCATGGCGTAGCTACGGTTATTGCTTTCGCAATTACCGGGCTTAACCAAGCTATGCCCCAGCCATTTTGCTTGTTGTGTTCTAAACGTTGCCCGAATAAATGTTTTCCTAAAAATATTCCTCTGCTAGCCGTCACAGTTAAGTTATGGCTCGTACAACTGCTGTGTTGTCTCCGTTAGTACGTTTCAAATTCGATCAGGCTGCATGAAAAATGCATTCGGTTACAAATCTTTTTGTCGAGTATCTGCCTTTACAAATTATAGGGCATTAATGCTGAAGGCAAGTTTTATGTTTTAAACTATCCTTCTACAATAAATGCTACACATTTACGTACGAAGGCAAGGAACTTAAAATTGTTTCAATGCAAAAACTGCATGTGGTAAAAGAATTTCTGGTCTAGCAAGTACATGGAAAGTTTGCAAGGCCCATATATTGAATATTTTCATGCGCATCATGACACAGAGACAAAAACAACAGAAGCTACTGCTTCTCTCGTGTGCCTTGCACCCAAGCAAGACCCTCATGCATACGCCGGGGCGTTGTAAATAGAATATTATTTTCTACAGTAAAACAGAATACATTGAGTACACTCTCTTGGGGAATGATCTGCGGCCGCATGAATCGCAAAAGAAGAACGTGCCCAGTAATCAACTCAAACAATGCCCTTCAAGATTTGCGTCTATGTAACAAACTCCTGGAGGCCACTGCCCATTTCCTCTCATTGCTTCATAATTTTTCATGCCTTTCACTTTTATGTAGAGATATAGCTCAATGGTCTGATTGCCTTGGACTCTATTGAAAGAAGTGCATGGATATGAAGAAGTGTCGGTGTGTAGTTCGCGGCCCCTCATTAAAACGAAAACTCACTTACGAACTCTGTGCATGTTGACATGCGTTTTCTGAGGTATCGCCTTACTGACCGCACCTTTGTTCCGCACAAGCCTATTTTTTGAACAGTCCTGACTGCTTTCTGAAAAGTCTCCTCTCATTCCAGTCTAGAGTTCGAGGCTGCCCACCAGTTGCCGAAAAATAATAAGACCCCACCTAGATCTCTGATGCAGAATAGCTTAAAATAAGATAGTGTAAATCAACAAGCCTTTCCATTTCAAAATCAACATGCATTTTACTTCTTTTCAGTAAACATGCAGTTCTAATTCGCATTATTTCGTCGACAGTAGTATCTTCTTTTAACCATTATTTGCATTAGCAAATGTACAACTTTTCTCTAATGCTGCCCTCTTATTTTTTAAGTACACAGGCTGAAATGAAATGGTTTTTAAAGTATTCGAAATGTATTTGGTACGTTTCTGTCACAAGTGCAAATTCCCTACTTACTCCTTGATTGCTTTTGAGTTGGCACGAAAGGTATTCTATTCATATTATGCTTAGTTTGCAAAAAAGCAGTCACAAAGACCCTTGTCGAGGAACATTGAAATTTTATTTCCAAAGCAAGAGTTCCTCTGATGCTCGTGCAGTTCGTCTGTACTATGGCGCGCAGAGCAATTGTTTCTCGCAGCTTTGGGTCGGCTCAGGAACGTCCCTAGAAAAGATGAATCCCACTTCTCCCTGCGGGTCCAACTGACGAAGCACTGCTGCGGCGTTGCCGCAGGTAGGATCTACGTCGTACAGCTTGTAGACAACGCGGTCGTTTTGGCTCGAGATGGCTGCGAAAGGCAAAGTAGAACTTTATTTACCGGTATCAGGGCTATACTTTCCCGCTTACGAGCGGCCTTTTAGGAGTTAGCCTGAAATCTCTTTTTTTTTTGCATGTTTATATGCTTAGAGATAGATTTTTGCACGAAATTGTGTTTGGCCATACTTAAAACCTACACGTTTGCACCCAAATTACAATCGACAGATGCAGGAGAAGTCATCATCATGAATCTTAATATCCCTTTTTCTTTCAGTTATTTTGGCGGATTCCTGAAAATGCTTATTTAGAGCTCATGGTAGGTGAGGTTTAACTTCCCGATGGCGCACAGGGATTATAACAGGGGCCGTGGTGAAAAGCCGCGGAAGAATTTCGATAACCTGAGGATTTTGCCCGATGATTAGAGAGAGAGAGAAGAGAGAAGACTTTATTTCCACCATGTACACTACACAGATGGAGGACGACGGAAAAAAGCCGCCAATAGGCGGCTTGACGAGTCCGTCGCCCCACTTAATGAGCAGCGTTTGGTCAACAGCAATGAAATCATACAAACCAAAAAAATGAAAACACTTGATCAGTGCAGAACAAAAGTAAAACAAAGTGGTCCGAAAAGTGAAATCCCAGGATAAGTAAAATCAGTTATTCATCCTCAGTAAACTTAGATCGAAGCTTAGCAACGGAGCAAATAAATAAATCAAAGTTAGTAGATAGGTAATGGTTTAACAGTAATGGTAAAGAATAACATAGGCGTTCCATGCCAGAGTTCAAACGGGGTGCAACGATTTTCCAATCTTCTCCACGTCTTGTAGCATAATATTGCTCATTCTTTTCTAAATATGCCAGAGTACCAAAGTTATGTATATTATATCTGACTTCCTATTTAAATCTAGTACTCAAACGGTAGAGATTTAGTTTATGTGCCGTAATAACACGCGCTCTATGAAAAAAACCTGCAGATGTTGCATTCTAACCAGCGTTGTACACATGACATAGGTATCGCTTCTGCATGACACATTTTTTGTAGGTTAGAAAATGGGGTATGGCTTGTACCCCAGACAAGTTGGCAATAGTTAACATGTGAATAAAATAGCGAATTATAAACCAATAGTTTAAGTTTTGTAGAAAGAATGTATCTGAGACGAGCAATTATTCCAGTTATCCGAGCTAAATTCGTCACTAGTAAGTTCACATGAGTTTCCCAGGATATGTTAGCAGTAAATGTCACACCAAGGCTTTTGAAATGGTCAACAATGCAACAGGACGAGAGTTAAAATAATATCGGCATTAGGAAGGAGTGGCCTCTTCTTTGCCCGAAAAATAACCGCTTTTGTTTTATGTGCGTTAATCGTCATAGAATTATAGGACGACCATTGTTGTAGTTGACCTATTGTGTCATTCCAACTCGAGATAAGTTGATCGATATTGTTATCAGAGAAAAATATGCTAGTGTCGTCTGCGTATCTGATAAATTTGGCATCCTCGTTAATATTAACAGTGCCATTTATATAAAGGTTAAAGAGCAAAGACCGCAATATGCAGCCTTGTGGGACACCACAAGCCAGTGGTAGGACTGGTGATCGAGAGTTATTAATTTGGTCTACTTGTCGCCGGTTGGATAAATATGACCGCAGTAAATGTAACGCACATCCGCGTACACTGTAAATATCCAACTTATTCAATAAAACTTCATGATTGACCAAGTCAAAAGCCTTGCAGAAGTCGACAAATAAGCCAACTACGATTTCCTTGTTTTCAAATTGTGTTAAAATATATTCTTTTTGGTGAAGCAAGGCTAATTCAGTTGACATATTCTTCCGGAAACCATATTGGTAAGGTGTTAATACATTGGAGGTTTCGATGAAATTCAAAAACCTTGCAACGAATTATTTTCTCGAAAGCCTTTGAAAAAATCGGCAAGATAGATACAGGCCGATAATTGCCCAATTCGTTTCGACTACTACTTTGGCAACCTGCAACTTTACGGGGAATATAGACGTAGTTAAACAAATATTAAAACATTAAAGATATTCGCAAGAACTGGTGCAATTACATCTGCGACGTATTTCACGGGTTTTGTTTGAATTTCATCTATATACCTACTGCTGCTGTTGTTTAAACTTCTAATTGTTGAAATCACTTCCGGCACTGTGACTGGCTGCAGAAATAAAGTTCTATCATTCCCCCTGTTCATATATTGACATGCGCTGTGGGAACTACCTGGTGTACTCATATTTGTAAAAAAAGCGTTGAAAGCATCAGCCAGTTCCGCCCTTTGAGAGTCCTTGCCCTTAATAGTAACTTTGGACATGCAGCTCCTGCTGTTACCACGACGTAGTAACATATTTAGTTTGTCCCAAAGCAAAAACAAACAAACAAAAATAAACAAACAAATCATTGCACATACCGCAGAGATGGAAATGCTGCTTCCCCTAACATTAATTTATTTCTGCACAATACAAAGTAGTAAGGCTCATCTCATTTGCCAACACAAGGCTCCGTTTCAGTCGAAAAATAATACGCATAAAAGAATATTATATTTTCTTCAAAACGTAAGTCGTTGATGACGTACCATTTTGGCGCCGTACCACTAGCTATAATGCTCACCGCCCATCTGCCGACTAGCTGAAAATTTCTAGCTGGCGCCGCAGGGAAGTGGCACAACCTCCTCTCAGCACACCCCAATCCTGATCATGTGGTGTCGACGAGACAAATAGCCACGTTTGTCGTGGACGAATCTAGACTTACTGCGGGCTTCTGTCTCTCACCAACTAGAAGCGGTAATCGACACCGTCATCTGTCAGTCCACACACTTTTGTATTTAATCACCCCCTCATGTGACTGCATTAAGGCACAGACTCATAAAACCACTGGCTGTCCCTTGTACATTGCCTTGCCAGAGACGTGAGCTGCTCGGACGTAAGCGGGCGATTTCACAAAGTGCAGTGGTTTATTAATAACAGACCTACCCGCAAGGGCGAAAACCAGTTCACAAATGATGATATTGCCTGTCACTCACAGAGCAGTACTATAAATTGGTGTTTAACAGAGTAAACTGCGGGGCCAGTTGGTCATAAATAATCTGAACGCAAAAAACGTAGCGTTGAAACAGGACACAGAAAGACGAGGACAGTACGGGGCTATCTCTTACAACTGAATGAAATCGAGCGACGAAAGTCACATCCCTTCTCGAGCAAAGACAGCATGCGCAAACTTGAAAGAAAGGCAAAACTCTGATAATCTAGAAAAATCCGGTAAAAGAAAAAAAGAGGCAAAAAAGAGACGAAAAGGGAGGAATAGCCACCGCTCATTAAGACTGTTGTACAAACATTAAGTGCGTCTTAGAAAATTCCTTTCTTTTTCCATTATGGAAATAGATACTGTGCTAATGCGCGTGTCACTACTGCGTTGTGATATTTCTTGACCTTCCAAGATTTCCCTCGCCAAATGATCTTTACCCCTTCTTTTTTCTTTTACCGGATTTTTATGCACTATCACAGTTTTGCTAATCTTTCAAGTGTGCGCATGTGTGTCTTTGCTCGAGAAGGGATGTATCTTTCGTTGCTCGATTTCACTCAGTTGTAAGTTGTAGCCCCGTCCTGTCCTCATCTTTCTGTGTCCTGTTTCAACGCTACGTTTTTTTTCGTTAAGATAAATTGGTGTTTCTTTAGTTGACGATTTATTTGACTGGTCAAGAACACGGCTCAAAAGCAAGCCCTAATGCCCTAATTCGCTCACGCTGTACACTTCTTATGCTCAAGGCTAATATAATAGCTGGTACTTACTGATGTTCAGGTAGTACGCCAATCCATTGTATGGCTTAATGTACTCAATAAAATGTTCCTCCACATCTGAAAATGAAGGAAAGTAATTGAGGTTAGTTGTGCAGTGGTCACTTAATCTCCAAATACTTCGCTACATTCGCTCTGTAATTAAGTGTGCGCTATATAATATATATTCATTATATATTCGCTGTGTGAGGTGTGGCCCCAATGAGAATGGCCAATTCCGCATATGTATATATGAATTGACCAATTAACACTGGCGAGTCATACCCTTAAGTGAGGGCTTAAATTGCCCCTCCAATTTTTTATACATTCAATTATGATGAACATCAGGGTTCTGATGAGCTCCAGATGTTTGTTACGCTTCTGGCCAATGTAGATTTTATTGTTTCAATACCGATTGTTGACTGTGTATTCCAGAAATTCCTCGCCCTTGCTCAGACAATCAGGAATAGAGACACTTGTTTCTTTCCGTCTAACCCGTCCCATTTATCTTAAGCTGTTTTCAAGTGCTACACAATTTCCCCGTAGAAGTTAGAACATTTCTGTCGTTTTTTTTTATTTCACACTAAAAGGTTTCAGAATCTCGCAAACTTATTTAAAGACCAGTCAACCGTTTTGCTTCGCCGATAACTCAAGAAATCGTGGTATTGTATTGCATGCAGCCTTTAGCGACCTAACTACGTCGCGATGATCGCCCTCACGTTCTGGAACAAAACGATGCGAAATGACCCCAAACGCCAATGAGGAAAATATCTGGATTGACTGGATGAAATGTCAACCCGCGTGTCTGCTCAGTTGCTGCTTCCACGCATATGATAAAAGCACCAGTGCCAATATGGCATACACTGAACGCAGCGGGAGTGCATGGAAGCCGCCGACGTGGTACGTTTTAAATCAACCGCGCTTCTATCCTGGAGGCGACAGCCGAAATATTTGGTCGGTCACACCGAGGGAAAAGCCCTGTGGTCACTACCCGCAAACTCGTTCAACTACAAAACGTTCATATGTGTGCAAATATACTTTTAAAGCGCTTGTACTCTTGCAAGACAAATACACACGCTCGCCCACCACCACCTGGCGGCCGCATTAACCGAAAATTCTGGAATTTCAAAAGCGGAATTTGAAACACCTACCACAGATCATTCGCATTTGCAACGGGCGCAATCAGCAGCGAAATCTTTTTCCACACAGTTCATTCCTAAGCTATTAACATGTGAAAAGGAATAAAATTTATAATTACCACGTTCTTAACCTTTTACAATCACAATATGGTTCAATAATTTTCTCTCTGTCAATACACGCTGGTGGGACGATGCGTTCAGCTTCCTTTTTTTCCCTACGTGTAAGATTGGGAAGACGTGTTTAAATAACTCAGTTTGAGGAGGAGAAATTTTTTTTCGTTTCTGTCTATAAACTACGGTGGGCTACGGAACGCTGGCCCAGGTGATGAAAATTGCCGTTCTCAGGCGCCACATCTGCATTGAGAACACCACACTCCTCTCTTATCGCCTTCTATCTTCTTTCGCCGTGTATTGTTTGTCTTTTATTAGCGCTCTACTTGAATTACCCACCCTGGCCGCTTCTGGTAGAAACTATAAATTTACTGAAATAGAATTCCTCAACAGTCAAGTCGTATAGTCTATTCAACCGTGTGACTGAGCTGCCGCAAATAATTAATCTAGATTCTATATTCACTATAATAACTGAGGGACCCACTGATGAAGCACTAATCTTTCGCGTGTCGAGCAATCGTCAATGCCATCGAGAGCTGTGAGGGAGTTCGCCCGAATACAATGCACCTGTTTATGCCAGGCACAGTTCTAAGCTGAAAGTGGGCGGTGAAAAAACGCGTTATGGCGGAGGCGGCTAGATAACGGCTGCGCGAATGGTACCGAGGGGAGGTGCTGAGTCGGAGCTCTGTACGAGCATGTTGCTGTTCAGGTAGCGCACACAACCAGCCGGAATATTCCTGGAGTCTCTCTTGCAGGAGCGCCACCTTTCGAACTGAGAAACAGCTTTTTAACGATGGTCTAGTAGCGGTACGCGGAGTTAATCGCTACGGCATCAGCAGCCCCGCTATTGGTGTATCATTAAGTTAATATACCGCCTTATTGTTTATTCCGACCATGCGAGTATAGAGCGGTTTAATTCTGAGAGTGTCCTCGGAATCATTGCCCGCGCGTGTGCAACCTGCACAGTGAACAGTGCTGTCTCTTCTATGGCGGCTAGCCTACAGAACTGTGTAACGTGTAGAACCACCGCGATAGTTTCTCTATTGAAGCAAAGAGAACTCGAGGGTTGTTTGGAGTACCCTTAAATTGTGCCCTAGATGGTTAGGCCGTCGCGCCGGTAATTTTGTTTTATCATGCAGGTTAGTGTTGTTTTCTTCACCAGGGATAAAGGGTGTGTCCTCTCCTGCTCGTTTTGCACGTATGGCAATACTATGACGCGTGATTTCCTTGCCTAGCGGGCTCACTCCTAAAAAACGGGAAATAGTGCTTGACGGATTTGGTGATAATCGCGAAGAGTCGGAGGAATATTATGCCAATTTACCTAAGATATTTAGAGTCAGCATTTAGCCTTGTTGCGCTCAGCTCATAAATGCTTACTACTTCACCCACCAGTGTTTATAGAGATCATATCTACAAAATTTGGCGGACGCTTTTCTGGAATCTGTTCATAGCACATCTTACGTAATAAGGTAATATATAAATCGCACTTCGAAACGCACCCCAATATCGCTAACCCCGGCACATTTCTGTGACCTTTTTAAGATATTTTTGGTAAACGAAGTTTGTAGCTATAAACATTTGTCTCTGAACATCACGCCAAGACAACTTTCTACAAAAAAAGAGCTCACACAAGCTCGGAATGGAACTGCATTTACATACCGGGTGATCTTATTTGGATTGACGACGTTTCCTCGTCGTATTCAAAAACAAATAGGCCTCTGCAAAAAAAGAATTAAAAAGCAACTTAAAGCAAGGTTTCCAACTTTGGACATTATTAGTTCGCATTACAGCAACCGTAGATTCCCCTTATCTGGCGAGTTCACAGGCTTTAGTAAAACTCTAGTTTGGGCAAGTAGGTTCATGTTGAAAGAAAAACTGGTAATGGCGCAAAAAAACGGGGACACAGAAGGCACACAAAAGACAGGACTGACGCCATTCCTGTTTTTTGTGCCTTCTGTTTCCTCGTTTCTTGCGCCATTACCAGTTTTTCTTTCATCGCAGGCATTGTGGGCTAATTCTACGAAAACAGAACCTGAACATTTCGCGTCATCATTCTAATCACCCAGGTTGATGTCGATTCTGGGATAACAATTTTCATACCTGGGTGCTTGAAACAACTATGCACGCTTAAGGATAGAGACATTGCGGACCCGTATGAGCATCAAAAAACAGGCCTAAAAAGGGAATCATTCTGCAGTGCTTAGGTGATTGAGGTATAATAAGTAGACCTATCCTTGGGGAACACATGCATAGAAAGCAACCATAGGAAGTATAATGAGCCTCGATCGCAAATATATATTTTTGAATTTTCTCTTTGTGCAGGGATATATAAATATGTTCAGGTTAAGCCGTTTCTTCGCCTAACATATGTATGCTGGAACAGCTGGATTCCGATTAGTGGCTAATCTATTCCGTAATTTCCGCCCTCAAAATGCTTCAATGAACCGAGAAAGGTGTACCTGGTATTAACCCGCATTGAGAGTAGTAATACGTAAAGGCGGCTCCAGAGTTCAAAAATACTTACGTGGCATATTGATTCACTGTACCGTTTGGTGCGTACCACGTTGTGGCGTTCGCCTTGTCGCTACTGGGATCTGTGCCGTCCCAAAGAATCGTAAAGTTCACCGTGCCCTCAGGTTCAAGAGTGACTCCAGTCCGGTAGCATTCATACGTCAAGACTGGTCTGAATTGAGATTCCTGCGTAGTCAAAGGCGAACCTTTCAGGGCATCATGAGTTTGGGCCACCAGGAAAAAGTAAGAGCACAAACTGAATTCCTTCGTGCTTTAATTGAGACTTAAACATCTCATAGCCCTGCTGCCTTGTTTTTTCTGCGTATGAACAGTGCTCAGGCTTAAGTAATGGCAATATTTAAACCATTACTGTCGACCGGTGCAGGAAGAAAGTCTAGTGATTAACTAAGCAGGGTTAGTTTCATTTGCTGGTCTTCAATGAAGAACCTTTGCCTATCTGATAGGCTCCTTGGCCATTATGTTGGTGACAGCGTCATTCACCATACACGGGCTTAAATATGCTTTTTTTGGGAATACACTTTAAAGGCTCCCGAAATAGCAGATAATACTTCAAACCAGTGTTCTTTTCTCACACGGCAAAAAAGAACTGTCAACAGAAGTACTGAGTAACAAAGTTAAAAAGCCTTGTATTTTATCACAAAACGATCAGTGTAGTTGAAGTTTGAGCAGGTCTTTATTGCAAATAAAGTACTGCAACAACCCAAAAAACGAATAGCAAGAGGAAAACGTTTCCTTATTATACAACAGCGGCCACTCCTGTGAATCAGTCATAAGCTCATACTGTTCGTATTTAATAGAGAGGAAAAGTGCCATCTATATCTGCGCTCGACGCGTTGCTTGCATGGACAGGGTAAATATATAAGTAGTCGGCCACAGAAACGCATAGGTCTGAATTACGCGTACCTTATGGCGGTCACACATGCAGGTTCAGCGCCGAGTAAAGGCTCCTTTATGCCGCGTCCTGTATGTCCGCAAAAAGAACCTTTGCGCCAGACTTCTTTATGCGCCTTCATCGAGCAGCAGCGGCGCGTCAATTTAGAGTTCACTATCGCAACCTCCATCGCTGTCATCACTCCGGCAAGATGTCAAGACGTAGCTTAAAAAAGTATTGTTCATTCTTTTCCTGAAAAATATTATTGCAGCAAGAACAGAGCGAATTCCCACATGCTCTATTCTTACGTTTCATTTCACCGTTTTTTAAAAATATTTTATGAAGTGAATAAAAATTAACGCAGACGATTTCGGCTTTTCTGAGGTCTATCCGCAGAATTCTAACCAGAAATTTAACCCTAATTGAAAATATCTGGATCACTAAAATTTTGAGCCAAACTGTACTGTTTCTAATAGCCTAAAAAACACGACAACTGGCAATAAGGGATATCCTGCGCTACTAAATCTAGCGTAAATTCACCTTTGCTGTGCGTACCATGTATGTGTGAGCGTGTTCCGTATTCTGAGCTTAAGCAAATGAACAAGAATATATTGACCTGAACTCGGACCGCCAACAAATCGATATAGTCACTGCAAAACAATACGACGAACAGGCGAATGTGCACAATGAAAAAAACATGCGCTTCTTACATCGTAAAAATCCTTGGTGTACTGGTCACCAAGTGCGACAGCACACAGGAACACAAAGACGACGAACTCTGCCAGACGAGTCATTGTATATTGGCTTTTTCCGCACCAGGAACGTGTCTGCAATGCAACTGCAAGAAAAGTAGATTTTTTTACCACTATTACTTTTCCCCTGTCGTTGAGCCGTCGTACCGATGAAAAAGGGCTGTTAATTTTTTTTTATAACATTCTCTCCGCCACACACAATTTTCATTCATCTATCTAGGTCTTATTCTTATTACTGATTTACGCTAAAAAACAGCTAGTTGCAAACGACAACTAGCTTCAGACTGTGTGCCTGGCTCGTCAGTCAGGACAGCAGCAACGGTACGGAATCCACCGCCCGCGCTTATGACTCTGCATCCATATCCGGCGTATTTTGAGAATGAACTACTTTGTGTTTGTATGGCCTGCATCGGCTTTCTTCGAAAACACTTTATAGCGCTCTCGGACTGCTGCCCCTCCAAGATGAGGATTTATTAGGCTGTTATCAATCTATGTGATTTTTTTTTGTATATTTGCTTGTTCGTTTCTTTGTGGGGTTTAACGTCCCGAAGCACTTCAGGCTATGGGTGAAGCCGTGGTGAAGGGCTCCGGAAATTTCGACCATCTGGGGATATTTATCGTGTACGCAGTGGCCTCTAGAATTTCGCTTCAATGCAAATTCAGTCGCCACGGCTGGGAAAAAACGTGCGTCTTTAAGGTCAGCGGACGAGCACCATAACCACTGAGCCGCCGCGGCGGCTCAATCTCTGAGTTAACCGACATGTGCCGTGAAGGATAGCAATACACAACCTAATCAAACAGTACGAAATGCTCCTCCTTAGCGGCCCCATCACGATGAATAGAATTGCGTCTGATTTGTGTCATCCCATGATGCCGTCAGGCGCACGGCTGTTGACTCCAACGTGATGACAATGGGTCAGCGGCATTGGCACAAAGTACTGCCGTTGCGTTGTTATGTTCAATTCAGCTGTAGTGCATTCTATTTGTAGTGGTTCAAAATATGAGCATCGTGCTTCGCTCCCCGATGTAGCAAAACCAAGAAAATTTTCGCTTGCCACAGTTGATTGACTTAGCGCCGAAGACAAACGCTCAGAAAAAGCTTATTCGTCAACTACAGCCTGTACAGCCACAATGCTTCAAACACTACTTATGAACCCCGGTGACTGAAACTGTTACATGGGCCTAAGGAACAGCGCGAATATGGACGAGGACTAAAGGAAGACACACAGACAGGCGCTGTGTGTCTTCCAGAGCAGCGCCCGTCGGTGTGTCTTCCTTCAGTCATCGTCCAAGTTGCCACTTTTCTTCTCCGAAAACGTTCGTACCAAATCCGCAAGCATCCGTTTTATGGTTACATGAGCTTAACTAGAAGGGATAACAAACTCAACCGAGTACGTAAAAAAATGTATAAATGCGGTAATTTTCAGCATAAACCCCAAACATTACTTCCCTAACGTGTCACAGTTTAGTAAGGAAAGATGGCAGAAAACATGCTATTGAAAGCATCCTAAGCGAAGTTATAAACCACAAAGCATTCCAATTTGCGAATTAAAATGTTGAACACATCCATGCATATATATCAGCTGAAAATAAAAAGAAACAAATTTTGCTCGAGCTTCCATATTGCACACCTAAATTCATCTCTAATTTATTACTTCACAGTGTTCATGGGAAGCCGACGTTTTGAATGTAATATTTCAGAAACCTTATGCGGGTGGGTCGCCCTGACATCGGTGACTGTACGGGCTGAATTAGGCTAAAAAGAAACGACCGCGAGAAGCCTTGTCTGCGGTATTGTTTTTGGTGGCTGTAGGCTTAGTGTAAACACTGGTTTATGGGTTTTGACATATCAGAGAGACTCGGGTTAATAGGGACGCTGTTTCGAACAACCTGTACCACCCGGGCGTCTTTAACGTGCTAGGACATCGCAGAGTACAAAGACCGTTTCATTTAGCCTCAATCTAAATATAGCCGTCGCGGCTGGGACCGATCCCTTGTCTTTCGGGCCAGCAGCAGGGCTCCGTGACCAGTTAAAGACTGTGGAGGCTCTGCTTAAAATATTGACTAAAAAATTGAGCTGAGGCGCCTTCCTTCACAAGTGGACCATAACAGCCAGCTGCAATAATGCCTGTGTTTTTATCAGATGGGCACGGCACTCTATACACTGGTAGAAGTGCTAAGAACACGCTTGAAGGTTAAGAAGAGAAAGGCATGTTTGTTTGATTCTATTGGTTGTTTACGCGTTCAGCTGCATTATGTGAACTACTAAGACCGGTTCCAGTTTCGCTTAGAACTTGCTTCATTGCATTGCTATCCACTTTAAAAAAACTTGCGATGCTCTGTATTCCTCATATACAATCAGGTGATGTTCGATTGGAAAATATTTTAAGATTAGGGCAATGCCCTGCAGGCGCGCTTCAAACAATATTGGGAGGAAATCCGAAGGAACTTCACCCCACGGAACTTTTTTACTGGCCCGCGTTTTGCAAGCAGGGCAAATTAAGGCCCGACTTTTGCAACTTCGAGTATTTTGCTGCTTGCCGACTGAATAGGTACGACATCGCGGACGCGACTGGGTTTTATACATTTCCAGTGCCTGCGGGAGAAAATTATTTCCCGGGTTTTTCGCTTCACAACAAAGGGCACGAAAGAGGCACGCCACTAAGAGTTTGCATGAGTGTTCAAGCCTCTCGTGCTGCTGAACTTTGTGTATTCGAATGACCATTTTTTTTCACTGAAGGCAGCACTTTTACAAATGTATGCGGTATACCGAGAGGTCCTTATTTCAGAGATTTTGTTAAAAGTAGGTTTTGTGATGTTGCTCCTTTTTCTGCACAGATTCCTTTGAACAAAAACAGCCATACACAAGGTATCTTTTCATATACATATGGCAGGGTCATACACGCATTTTCCAAACATTTTCTGCAAGAAAAGCCTAGAACCGGCCTACATCAAAGGCCTCACTGCAAAGCCGCCATAGTCTGTAAAGTCAGATTCTACGCACACGTTCTTCTGACGCAATGTAACTGCCACTTGGCTTGTAAATTAATTTCTCTATCAACAGTTTCAATACATCAAATTCTAAACATGCATATATAAGGCACAGGACTAAATCCCCCTTTTTTCGAACAGACTACAGGCTGCAGACAACAGAATACAATCTTCCCACAATTCTCAACAAATGCAAAGACACGAATAAATCTACCAAAGCTACACTACGTCATTATTTTGTAATGATGTAATCTGATGTTCTTTCTCTTAGCTGAAAATTTCTCTCCAGTTTTCCTCAGTTTGTTTAACAAATTTCTCGTTTAAAGCTTTAATAAAGTGTGTAAGATTTGCTGTCATTTATTGAGTTGATTGTATGCATATTTCCTTGCAGTTAGTGTTACTTGCCGAATTGATATTTTTGTTGTCCTCTTAATATAACTATATGTTCACTGCATTTACTTGAATCCATGATACTCTTTTGTTTCATTGTTGTATCAACTATTTGCTTCTCGATGTATATGAATATTCTTTTAATGTGTGCTGTTATGCCTTGTAACGGCTGGCTGGGGCCTCGTCAAGCTGTTTACGCACAGCTTTTAGCCCAGTCAGCCGACCAGAACCTTCTGGGAAATAAATTGAAATTGAAATTGAAATCGGTTTAAAATGCCGAACCAGGTTTTCGAAAACAAAAAGACAGCAATTTTTTCTTTCTGTCTTATTGCCTGCACTAGCCATCTAATTAATAGATGCGGTCTATTTCTGCCATAACTCTTGTTTTTAAGAGGGTAATAAGGTGGTTACTGTAGTTTTTCCTCTGGAAAGAGTGAGCTCGGCCGCCCCAAGGGAAACCAGGCCGTACTACCTAAATGATTTTAACACAGAATGGGTTTCGATCTCTACGGTGACACACGACGTGCGGTATCATACAGATTTTTAAGGCAAAAGAAATGTTCTTTCGTTTTCAACAAGAGCTTCCGTGAATAGTGAATCGCCCAGCTTAATTTCTTGAAAACTGCCTTTTATTCGACCTCATCATTAATCTGTGGAAATTTCAAAAATTTAGCAAGGCATTGGATAACGAAAGAATATGAGGACACCTAGAAAAATATTTGATTTCATCCCTTCAGGTTAGGTAATAATTTACTGAAAAAGCACCGGTCGCAGAATTATGCTCCTTTTAGTTTTGAAGGAGAATGCATGCAAATAAAATTGCTCACCTCGCTTTTTTCGGCCAACTTCAACAGAGGCAACCTGCTTAACTGAAAATCATCCAGCCGAACCCTTTATATACTATCAAAGTGGAGCACCTGTACATCACGTGACCTCGTACTGTCAACAGGTTCAAGGTCGCTTTCTGCTCAGGGCTATTCTTTGTTCTTCAGCATCCATTATCACAGACAGTAACTTGCCGTACCAAAAAATGAAATACATACCGGTTTCAAGCTTCGGCGTGTACAAACGCATACTGCTCCTACTCTTGCTACTGCGTTCATTTAACCGGTTTTTCATACATGCTGGCAGCTGTTTAAAGCCATCGTCGAAGTATTTTGGCGCACGTGGCATATTACTGATGCTGGCAAGAATATATTATTTTTTTTGCCGCAACCAAAAGGAAGAATTGCAGGAATTAGTGGCCATTTAGTCGTAGCTGAATTACACCATGCCGATGAGTAGCGCCCAATCTTTACAGATTTCGGCCACATTCGTTCACAAGACGTCTTATTATGTTCACAAAATGCAGTTATAAAAAACTCGACTGCTCGCATCACTACCACATCTAATGTGACATATCACATTTTTGCACATGTCTTTAGAAATAGGCAGTAGTTGGTCATGCCCACTCTCAAAGTAATCCACCATTCATTTGGCTTGATGAACCGTTCCACTTTTTCCGTCGTGCTATTTGAATAATTAGTCTAGATAAATAATTTAACTTTTTAAACATAGCTTGAAACATTCAGGCGTCAATAAGAAAGTTGTGGAGCTCCACAAATATTGTGCAACCCAGGCACTTCCAACGAGATAGACTTAGCGTGGCCTTTTTTATTCGGGAAAAACGAAAGCCCGCGGAGTTTAAAAAATACCACGTGACAGCGCACTTCTGTGCGCTCGGATGTGCCGCGATTACAGCGCTCTCATCCGTGCTTTGCAGAAAACATCACTCGCTTCGCACCTTTCGTGCTGCTCAAGAGAGGGCTTCCGGTTGCGATTGGTTCCAAGATAAGCGCCAGTGGCTACGGGCGGCAATTGAAAGAGAGCGCGGCTCCTGTTTTTCAGAGTAATTCAACGACATTATCAGGCTTGTTATAGGCGTCTTTCCTTTTTGGGATTTTGCTCCAAAATTCAAACTCATGAGTGTCATCGTTCCTCCGCATGCATTCTGCTAACGTGAGAGTGCAATTATCGCCGCAGAAACGGCAGCCGCGCTTTCTTTCAACTGCCGCCAGTACCCACTGGTGCTTATCTTGGAACCAAGCACAACGCGAAGCTCTGTCTTGGGCAGCACGAAAGGGACGAAGCGTGTGATGTTTTTTTATAAAGCACGGATGAGAGCGTTGTAATCGCGGCGCATCCGGGTGCACGCAGCGCGCTGTCACCTGGTATTTTTTAAACTCCGCGGGCTTTCGTTTTTGCCGAATAAAAACGGCCAGGCTAAGTCTATCTCGTTTGAAGTGCCTGGGTTGGACAATATTTGTGGAGCTCCGCAGCTTTCTTATTGACGCCTGAACGTTTCAAGCTATCTTGAAAAAGTTAATTTTTTATCTCGACTAATTATTCAAGCAGGAGGACCTAAAAAGTAGTAGTGTAACTTTAGATAAGCCCTAACAACATCCACGCAATTTCAGTTCTGAAGAATGGTTAGTTTTTTTATAAATAATGGTCCAGTGTAGCTGGGACACCCTGTATATATATAATGCACCAGTGAGCCCTCTATACGAAAAAGGAACACTGAAACCCCTTATTTCCAAGTCATGAGGTAGGGCGACATTTATTACTCCTAGAATACATTCTTACCCAGCAACAAAATCCGCCCGTTTTCCTGTACAATGCAAGCAATTACTATTCCACAAAGTTCGAAATATATTAGCACCTTGTGACGCATTCAAAGAAATTATTGTTCTAAGGTTCGTGTGGGCAGACGATAGCTAATTTCAGCATAATCAACAGCTTTTATTCCTACTGAAAAAAAGGTAGTTCAGTCTTGCCGGCAAAGCTTGTAATCATATTGTTGTATTTTCGGCGAGCACATGTTTCGTTTCCCCTTCTGCAGAATAATCTTGTTATGCAGCAGGACTTACAAATATTTAGTACACCCATCATGTAATTAAACTTTCGGCATTACAGAAAACGCCACCAAAAAGAAACCGGTCTGGAAGGCCGGCATTTTAGCACCTAATTCTGGTGGGAGACCTTCAGGAACAATTAGCCGTGTCACCTTTTCTTCTAACATTTTGTCGCCAGCCATACTCTCTGTTCCTACAGAAGCCTTCATAGAGAAAAAAAAAATTCTTGCACATTGTAGCCCTGATTCTCGTCAAGTGTACCAAACTGTTCCGCACAATCGTCTCTGAAGCAACCCCTCGTTGAGCTCAACATCGCAGTTTGTTTCAAATTTATGGGCCTATAAAATAATCCTTTTTTCTGCGGTAGATACAGAGCACATGAAAACCGGGAGCATAAGTTCGTCTGAGGTTATGAGAACGCTTGCATAGTCTACATGATGGCTTATCGGGTTTCCGCTGTAAATCCGCGTGTATGTTTGGTCTTTTCTTTTTAAGCTGCGGAGAAACGAAGCTTGGAGTAATAAAAGTTGCTTATCAACGGGCTACCTGCATCCTGTCGGAAATGCTATCTCATGCGCCCGAAAAATAAATTTCTCAATTCTTTTACCCGATGCTGCTATTTTTCTATGGAAGGATGCTTCCATGCTTTGAAAAAAATGCCGAGGTACACACGCATGTTAAGCCCGTCAGCCATCTGTGCAAAGCGCATCACTTTACAAATTACAATTTTTTTATGTAGCTTACAGTTTCAAACAGCCGTAATGTCTGCCGTGCAGTGGGGTATTATCCCATTAAAAAAAAATTCTGTCAAAAGAGCTCCCTCATGGTACTTTTCTGACTAGCCTTTCAAGGCGCACGATTTTAGACATCGTATATCTCAACCCCTTTAACAAATGGCAGTCATCACGGATATCCAAAACCATAACTGAAAATGAAAAAACAAAATATCCTCTTTTTCAAATAGCTCGCAACACTACACTGTTATCACGTTTATCAACGGAAATCAGCTCCAAACTCTTAGGCCACCTTGGGATAACTCTTCTATATAACAAACGTAGCTTCTGACCTTTCTCTGAACTACAAGGACCCAGAGAGACAATAATTTCCGTAACAAAGCTTACTGGCATGTGATTCCCAGCCAAAACCTAGCATTCAAAGCATCCATCATTACAACAATGGAGAGCATTATTTTCGTAAATTTACTCTTTCAGATCGGCCTCCAGTCATATATCCGCAGTGCCACAAGAGATGGAAGCAAGATCCAAGATTCTCAACTGCCATTTTCCCTCCATCTCTGAAATTCTTCCTCATGTGCCCATCAGGAGCGAGCACACCGGTGTCCGGCCTTTTCATCTTGCTTATCGTATCTCCTAATTTTCATCAGCGATGCCTTCCCAGCAAAAAAATAGTTATTTTTTTAATCAGACATAACCTTCCTTAACAGCCATTCCAATGGCTTCGGCTCCAAGAGTACAAATTATTTTTTTAGTTTTCTGTTGTTTTCTACTACGCGAAATTCTTTTTATTTTATGTTGTATTGATATTTTGTGTTGGATTAAGCTAGTTATAATTAGTGGCACGTGCCAGGAGACCTTTTTCGTCAAGTTTTTTCTAGTACCATCATGGTAACGGTCAGCAAACGGTCTATAAGGCAAAGAACCAAACATCGGTGCAAAAAAAATGCTGAATGGTCGATCCTGGTACGTATTCTACACACTGCACATTATCACTGCTTGGTATTTAAACATTTAGAACAGCGTAGGGCGTTCATCAATGATCGGATGATACTGCCGAAAAATGCAGTAATTACTCACCGCAGGCTCAATATAAAGATAATTACTGTTTCGGTGTATGCCGTTTGTTTAAATCATTTGCCCCTCAATTGAATCCTGAAGTACGTACTCTCTTTGCCAAAAGTAATCGAGCAATGATAGTTTGTTTCTTAGCCGCGTAGCGAAAAACTTAAGACAGCCCTTCAGCTCTGCATCGGTGCAGTGTAACGTGAACCCTTGTCCTTACGTTTTGACACCTTTCAGTATTTAGGGGTGCCGCAAAGTCTCCGCTATATGGTTGAGAAGCAAAAGCCTGTTGGTCGGTTACATTTGGCAAAGCGGTACCTTTGAACTTGTCGAATACTACCGATGCGCTCGGTCTATGCTAGCACTGGTGTTACAACCACTGCCGCTGCACTGCTCGGGCGCTAGGAAGCCGGGTAATGCAGTCGTTTTGGGTATTGATACTGAGTTACATTTCAAGGCGTTTCGCGGTTTGCGATTCCATTGCTCTCCCGTGAAATGTTTTTCAGGAACAGGAAACCTCAACTTACGTGCAACTCCTCAGTGGGTCCCTCAAATGTTCCATGAGGAAAAGCATCAAGGATGGTAGAAATGAGGGGAAAAAAAAGCAGCGACGTAGATTCAGGCTTCAGATATATCGCGAACAAGCGATTTTTAAATATAACTGCTCTGACTCTCTTTCCACAATTCAACGCATATATGCAAAGGAAACAAAAGAAAGGGTGGCACGCACGCATGACTCCTGTGACGTAATCCAGACTTAGCAGAGAGGGAAAGAGTAGACAGCCAATATTATGTCACGATCTATGCACTAAATAACCTAAATGCCGTTTCAACTCATGTTGCTGCAGCAAGACGAAGCTCACAAACTCGGCAGAACTTCACAGCTGTGTTGTGTGGCGGGTAGCACTGCATTAAAATTAGGCTTCAACGCTGCGATCCATTGCTTGCCTCGGAAGACCTCCTGCATTCATGTTACGTCGACGGACGCTGAGTCGATGAATTTTCATTTGCAGTTTTTCAAACAGCTGTCTACTGCGTCAAACACGGAATTCGCTCGCCTTTCGAGGTCTCATCAGTCGCATTTAGCGCAATCAATTTCGCTGTGAGAGAAGTGTCGAGTGAGCTGAAAGCCACTTCCCATATGCTTCTAGAAAGCTAGTGCTGCCTGTTCGGACTGATGCACGTCCTACACCGCCAATTGTAGCAGTGTTAGGGCTATTAACAGTGAAGGAATATAGCTCTAAAACAGACGGAAGCTGTTATTTTAGATGTAACGCCTTTTTCCCAGAGGGTGAGGAGGGCTGCTCATAAAAATTCTTGTCACTGATTACAGTACACTCGCGCAGTATTCGTTAGACACTTATGAAAGTCGCTAAGCCTCGGAACTTTACGTGTCCTGAAAGGCTGCACTTCATGTTATCCCTAAAAAGTTTATTTCTTAAACGGAGAGCTCAAGGTAGCGTTTGATGAATTGAATGCCCTGGTTCCATTATTCTTCCACAATTTTGGCAGGGATCTCTTGTTCTCTCAGGCTTATTTGTTTCACTCTATTAGTGCATCATTTTTATTGTTATTAGTATCGTTTTCATTCCAAATCAGCCTTCCTGAGGGATATTCATTTCAGGCGGTGGTCATTTTTACTTTACTTTCCGAACACTGCGATTACAAGCGTTTCATTGCGCCGCACTAGAGAACGGCCGTTTTCTGCGCAGATATGTCTCTTTAAGTGACCTAGCAAATTGTGAATTTTTGTCTTTTATTTATAAAAGTCTGGGGCTTTAAGCTGTTCATGTCACCATTACCTCTGTATTTATTTCGGTTCCATGCATTATTTGGGCTACATATTGTGTATTTCTACATCTGGGTTGACACACAAGTATTTTGCCCGTTCATGTCGACGTCTTTTTTTTTCTTCATTTAGACAATAGAGCTGAGCCCACTTTTATCAAACGTGAGGATCACGCTGATTACGTATGTTTTATCAGACATTACCTGTCAGTGCACTTTCAAAATTACATGAAAGAAAATGAGGAAGATTCGGTCTCTATACTTATGAAAACAGTCCACTCCTCGCACGTCTGCTCTTTCACAAAAAAAAACTTAATCTTTTAACCATTTTGTCCAACCACGACCCTTACTGCCGACATGCTGCTTTTCAGATATGATAAAGCTAACAAAATATAAAACTTTTCCAGCACTCAGTGGCCGGCTAGCCTTTTTAGTTTTTTCTTCACCAGCTTCCAGGTAGTCGGTAACTGCTCATAATTTTGGTACCGTGGATTTTTCTGCGAATGACTCTATATCCTCATCATTATCCACTTTGTAGGGTCTGCTCGCGGGCAGGTCAAATCTCGCGCCGCTCACCGCGGGTAGCCGCGGACCCCTTCTTCCCGAGTGGTGGGGCGGGGGGAGCGAGGCTAGGAGAAAGCCTTTATAAGGCGTGACCAGGAAGGCCCGCGCTCTCTCGCTCTTGGACCAGCCCTGCCAAAGGACCACCTGACCCAGCTGCCACGACGACGACCGGCCCCCCTGATGTGAGAATAAACCGTTTGTACAAAGTCCTGCCTCGAGTGACTGCCTGTGCGTCCCCGCGCAGAGGAATTGCCCACAAATAATGGCGCCCAACGTGGGGCTTTAATTAACACCTTGTGGACGATTTCTCTGCCGATTTTGGGATGTGCAGCCAGACTCGTGGCAGGCCCTCTTTGTTCGGGGCCACGCCGGACCGATAGGGTTAAGGAGCGGGTCAGGCGGAATGTTCGCGGGGTAGCGACTTGTGTAGTGTAAATTTGTTAGGGGTTTTGTGTTATTTATGTAGTTTTCGGGCGTTTTCTGTTGTGTATTTCCGCGTGTTTGTAGATATACTGTTGTGTATGTGAATGTTCTTGTTGCCGTGAGCAGTTAGCCGGTGCGGCCGGACAGTTAGCGCGAACTATGCCTCCCAGAAAGGATGTTTCAGCCACGGCTTTGGATGGCGGGGCAGCCGGTAGCGAGACGGCCGACGCGGCGGCCGTAATGGGGCAGGTGACTGAGATGTTTGCCGCATTAGCCCGTCAGCTCGGTTCGGTGGCTGGCGCCAACCAGGCCGCAGCATCGGTAGCATCGGCGACAGCATCGCGCACGCGGATAAATATGGAGGTTCCCTCCTTTTCCGGGTACACGGACGCGAAATCAGTCCACGAGTTTTTACTACAACTCGAGGACTACCAGACGGCTCTGGGCGCCCCAGATGACGTAATGCTAGGGCAGGTCCTGCCTGTAGCACTCGTCGAGAGCGCGGCGCGATGGAGGCGCTGCCAGCCGACTTTCCAGTCGATGGCGGACTTCAAAGACCCTTTCCGCGCCGAGTTCTTGCCGCCTGATTATGAGCGCCGGATGCTGGAGGAGCTCGCGTTGCGCACCCAACACCCAGAGGAAAGCCTCCTCGAGTACGTACGCGCAATTCAAGAGCTGTACAAGAGGGCAGATCCGACGGCAACCGACCGAGATCAGGTTGCGCGTGTGATCAGGCAGTGCCATCCACGCTTCAAGCCGTATCTGCGGGGGCCGCAGTTTTACAAACCTCGAGGCCCTAGCGCAGGAGGCCAAGACCGTGCAGGCGGATTTATTGGCCGAACTGCGCTACCGGCCGCCCCCCAGGCCGGCCGAATCGCTGGAACCGGGATGCGCATGGGATGGAGGCCGAGAATGCGCGATGAGGGCTCGGCGCGCCGAGGTAATGGCCGTGGAAAGGCAGGCGGAACCCCCTGTTGTCCCTCGCGCGCTGGACCCGTACGCATTCGAGCAGCGGCGTCGTGCCGGCCTCACAGGCCGCGCGCCGAGCGAGCGTCAGGAAGGCGCGGAGAAAGGGGAGAGTCGTCCCCAACCGCTTCGTGGAACGAGGGGACCTCCGTCCACGCGGCGGGTGAACGACCGGCTTTGCTGGAATTGCAACCAGCCCGGCCACATGGCACGCGAATGCCAAGCTAGGCGTATGCAGGGAAACGTCAGACGCTGGCGGTGATGTCTGGTGGCGCCGGCCTTTCACCGTCAGCGGGAGAATTTCATGGTTGTCAAGGCGCTAGTCAGGAAAAGAACTCCCGCGCCGGCGACGGGGAGGCCTTTGTCCCGCTCGCCTGTAGAGCTCAGGGAGTCGTTCCGCGCTTAAGCCCATTTATGCTAGGGCAGTTAGCGGGTCGATGCTACTCTGCACTCGTAGACACGGGCTCAACGCTGTCACTGGTCGGTGACGAGGTGTACGAGGCCTGCCGGATAGGTAACATCCGTGTCAGACCGGCCGAAACCCCGTTAAGCTTAGCAGCTGGGGCGGCAAAGGCAAAGGGAGCAGTGCGTCTTACGATGCGCTTTGACGGCAGAAAGCGGAGACATCGCTTCGTCTATCTGCCTGGCTTGTCGATACCAGTAATTCTGGGAAGGGATTTTCTCTCGAGCGAAGGCATTGTGCTCGACATGGGGGAGAATGGCTATCGTTACAGCCAGCTCGCCCCCCTCATTCCCTTCGAAAGCGCATCCTTGCCCGGCTGTCCTGCACAAAAGGTGGGTGTCCACACCTGTGCGACAGAAAGGCAGGTGAGCTCTTTCGAGATGCTGAGAGACGGTGGCCCGTTAGAAGCGATTATTGCGTCTTTCTCAGGACCCAGTAGTCAGCGCCGAAGGCTCGCGGAAACTTTACTCCCGTTTTCGGATTGCTTCACGGAGAAACCGGGCAGAACCGACCTGCTTCAGCACGAGATTCAGACGGGTGATGCGCGCCCTTTCAGGTGGAACCCGAGGCCGTTAAGTGCGCATAAGAGGCAGCTTCTCGACTGTGCCCTTGACGAGATGATTGATACCAGTGCGGTGAGACCCTCACAAAGTCCCTGGGCGTCACCAGTGGTTCTAGCGCCGAAGAAAGATGGATCGGTCAGGCTGTGTGTTGATTATCGTAAGCTCAACTCACTGACGCCTACGGTTGCGTACCCTTTTCAGTCGATCGAGGCTGTGATGTACGCGTTAGGGAACGCGAGGTTCTTCACAGTCCTAGATGCAAGCAGAGGGTACCTGCAGATTGAGGTGGCCGAAGGTGACATTGAGAAAACCGCATTCACCTGCCACCGCGGGCTCTTCGAATTTACTCGACTCCCGTTTGGTTTGTCTAACGCCCCGAGCACGTTCATGCGACTGATGGACATCGTGCTGGGCGATGCAAGGTTCAACTACGCCATGGCGTACCTCGACGACGTTGTGATATTCTCACAGTCGTTCGAGGAGCACCTCATTCACCTGAATTCCGTTCTCGATAGAATGAGACGTGCCGGTCTAACCATTAATCCAAAGAAAGTGCAGTTGGCATCGAAGAGAGTGAACCTCTTGGGCTTTGTCGTGGATGATGGCACACTGAGACCGAATGATGACAAACTGCAGGCAATTCTGAACTACCCCTGCCCCATGGATGTGAAAAGCTTGCAGAGGTTTTTGGGGATGGTTGCGTTCTACAGGCAATTCATCCCGCGCTGTTCGGAGCTTGCAAGGCCGCTGAACCTGCTGTTGCGTAAAGGCTCGAAGTGGGTCTGGGGCAAGGAACAGAGTGACGCATTTGTTGCATTGGCTCGCGCGATAGCGAATACCGCTAGTCTGCGCCTCCCCGACCTGAATAAGCAGTTTGTCTTGCAGACAGACGCTAGTGACTACGGTGTTGGAGCTGTTTTGTTGCAGGAACACGAGGGCAAACTGCGCCCTGTCGCGTTCGCTAGTCGCACGCTCACATCGGCGGAGCGGAATTACTCCGTGACCGAAAAGGAATGCCTGGCGATCATGTTCGCATTGTCGAAGTTCGACATGTACCTAGACGGAGCGGTCTTCACCGTGCAGACAGATCATCAGGCATTGTCTTGGTTAAAGAGGCTCAAGAACCCCGCAGGCAGACTCGCGAGATGGGCGCTGACGTTGCAACGTTACGCGTACGCCATCGAGTACCGCCGGGGCAGCTTGAACAAGGTGGCCGATGCTTTATCGCGCGCACCGTGGAATGCTGGCGGAAGCGCTTCAGAGGCGCAGCCCAGCTTTGTAAAAAGCGGCGTCACCGCTGTTGGAGAGGAGGAGAGGGCGGACGGGAGTGTCGCGCCCGGTTTGACGAAAGAGGAGACGGACAAAGGTCCCGCACGGTGCTGTGACGGAAGGGAAACACAGCAAGCTCGTGGCGGCGACCGCTCGCCTGCCTAGGAGCGAGGCAGAAAGAAATCTGTCTTGGGGAGTAGCGGTCAGTAGAGAAGAGCTGATCGAGGCCCAGAAAGCAGACGGTCTTTGCCAGCGGGTGCTGAAGGAGCTTGCGAGCAGCGCAGCTTGCACCGGGAACGCTGAGGGCAAGTACGACGCGTATCTGCTGGGCGATGATGGCTTGCTGCTACGCTATATTCCCCAACTTGACGAGGAAGAGGCGATAGCATCCCCTTTCCGAGTCGTGGTCCCGAGAAGGTTGCGGAAACGGTTCCTGCAGTACTTCCATGACTCAGCGCTGGCAGGCCATGGCAGCGGCAGTAAGACTTACGACAAGTTATGCCGTGTCGCGACCTGGCCAGGCATGAGAAAGGATGTGCTGGGATACGCCCGTACCTGCCCGGTATGCCAGGTAGCCAAGCCTCGAGCGGGCAAGCCCGCTGGCATGATGAAGGCGGTAGTTAGCAACTACCCGTGGCAAGTGGTCGCGTGCGATATCATGGGACCCCTCCCTCGGTCCGCGCGCGGAAACCAATTCATCCTGGTAATAACGGACCACTATTCCAAGTGGGTTGAGGCTTTCCCCCTTAGGAAGCTTGTGTCGGAACGAATTTGGGAAAAACTGTTGGAGACTTTCACTCGTTTCGGTTTCCCTTCCGACCTGATTACAGACAATGCTTCGTATTTCACAAGCAAAGTCTTTGTAGACTCTTGTCGGGCGCTTCAAATCCGCCACAGGAGAACGAGTCCCTACCACGCTCAGAGCAACATAACCGAGCGGGTGAATCGAAATCTGAAGAGCATGCTGGTCGCGACGACCGAGCAGCACAGAGATTGGGACGCGCGGCTGTCCGAACTGGCGTTCGCTACAAGGACAACCGTGAACAGGTCAGTGGGTATTACACCCGCTTACTTGAATTTTGGGAGAGAGATCGCTTTTCCGCTAGAGAATGCCCTACTCGACGCGGCGGGGCCTGCGCCCCCTCCGCTTTCGCAGTACGCGGCAAGGCTCCGGGAGCGCCTGGAGGCAGCGCAGCGAGCAGCCCGCGAAAACCTCGATGTCGCGCGCATGGAGCAGGCGGATCAGTACAACAAAGGTCGCCGTCACGTCGTTTTCAACACGGGCGACTTTGTACTCAAGAGAACGCACCCACTTAGTAACGCAGCGCGCGGTTTCGCCGCGTCGCTAGCGCACAAGTGGGCTGGGCCGTACGAAGTTACGGCACGGACTACGCCGCTCACCTGCCAGTTGCGGTTGTTGACAAACGGCGAAACCGCCGGTCCGGTGCATGCCGCTGATTTGAAGGCTTTCCACCTTCGCAAGGACGATGGCTGCGAAGCGGTGGAAAATCAGCGCGATGCGGCGATCTCACCCCCGGGAGGACGAGCAGGTAGCGGTGCGGTTCGCAACCGACGCTACAACCTGAGGACCAGGTAGCACCCGTGTCTCTCGATCAATTATCACTCGCAGTGCTCTCGCCCTCTCAGTATGTCTTCTAGGAAGCTCCAGCGGACCTACGCCCGGGGCTCGGACTCCGGAAGGCAAGGCAGACCACCGTCGAACGGTGGCCGCCATCAAGGCGCGCCACCCGGCTGGCGGCAGGAGCCGCGCGAGTAGCGCAGGTTCCACGGCCGCGGTGGCCCCCACCGCCAGCCAAACCACGTGCCTAACCACTGGAGAGCACCTCCCAGTGGTGCAGGCCAACGCAAGGGCGCCAGGGATCATCAAGCGCAGGGCACCCCTCAGCACCAAGCCGGCGCTTCGGCCGCCGAGCAGCCGCAACCCAGGCGGCCCAGGAGCCATCGGCCGCTTGTACAACGACGAGGAGCGGGCCGGCCTGTGCTCGCTTTGCGGCACACTTGTCGTGCACCGGCTCCGCCATGAGGCCGGTGCGTTGCATACCTGGCATAACGGCGACTGCAGCACCTTTCCCCGCTGTGCCACTGCAGAGGGTCAGCCCGGAGGAGGCGGCCCTCCGCATCCTCCAGTACAGCCGCCCAGACCTGCTGTCCCCGGCGGCCGAGGAGCTTTGGAGGGCGCTGCCGGCAGGGCCCCCAGTGGAGCCAGGCGCCTCGCTCCCCCAGGCGGCTCGTGAGGAGCCCATCCAGCTAGCGGTGAGCGGCCCCCGGCGAGCACCCCTCCCCCTGCGACGACTCTATGGACCCGGACCCGGAGGTCATCGAACGCCTACTGGCGGACCCCGGGACGGACGTTTGAGGGGGGGGGGAGATGTGGGGTGTGCTCGCGGGCAGGTCAAATCTCGCGCCGCTCACCGCGGGTAGCCGCGGACCCCTTCTTCCCGACTGGTGGGGCGGGGGGAGCGAGGCTAGGAGAAAGCCTTTATAAGGCGTGACCGGGAAGGCCCGTGCTCTCTCGCTCTTGGACCAGCCTTGCCAAAGGACCACCTGACCCAGCTGCCACGACGACGACCGGCTCCCCTGATGTGAGAATAAACCGTTTGTACAAAGTCCTGCCTCGAGTGATTGCCTATGCGTCCCCGCGCAGTGGAATTGCCCACAACTTGAAGACATCCGAAACAACGTATGGTCCACCCAGTAGCACACCAATGCTATGTTGCCCCAGTTATGACCGGTTTGGTCATCCGGTCATAAGATACTATTCCCTCTAATTCCCAGGAGCGTCAAGCCAGCCATAGAAACTACGTCGCGGTGTACTCAGAAATCCGCTTCATTTGGTCGATTTGGTAACTTAAAACTTACTCCCAGCACCAGTTTCAAAAGGTTGTGCGGTGGAACCGCCAGTGTGCATCACATGTACAGTCAGTCATTTTGTACCATTGGCATTATGACTCTCAAAAATGTTTGGTCGAGCGCATGCTCGACCGCCTCCTAGCCTTGGCGTCGTCAAGCAATTGGAGCCAGCTGCGCGCCAGACACATTAGACGCGGCTAAGAACCCTAACTGCTTGAAAGTGTTTTAAACAGCAATTCAGAAAGAATATTTATCGTTAATAAAGGAAAACCATTTTCCGCTAAAAAAAATGGCAGTGGCTTAGCTCTGCTTAAGCCAGGATATACAAGCGAAAAGCTGTAGTTATGCTTTGTTTGACGTCATGGCTGTCGCAGTTCGCGCACAATGCACTGGGGGCACCACGATAACGGTGTAGGCAAGCGCGTTAATAGCCCTCCTTGCGCATGCATAGTAACTGTGGTAAACACGCGGCTGCAACGAAAGGTCAAACGGTGGCGAGGAGGTGAGCGCGCCGTAGTAGCGGCGGTGAGGAGGCGGCGCACATGCGCAGTAGCGCGCGGCTGCGCCGAAATTTCAGGCGGCGGAGTCGGCGCGGCGGCTGCGGCCACCTGCGCCGCACGTGACGTCACTCTGTTTCGCGCATGCGCAGCTGTGGCAAATCTTGTCTCCGACGGCTCAGGCGAAGCGCCGCTGTGGTGCGGTTCAAAACAACACTGCATCTCTCGGACGTCTTGACTTTTGATTTGAACGGTAAAGTGTGCAATCTTGACTCCACGAACACTTATCCATCTCGTGCTTTCAGAAAAAGCCGGAACCATTTCATTAAGACTTCGGCCATATCTCCTTTTATCTCTGCATGGGCGCCACAATTTTCCTACACTCTAGCTGGCGTTAAACTTGAGAGAGTGCAACCTAGCCAAGAAGTTGTGCTGCATAAAATTGACGATTTTCAAAACGTGCACTCATGTGTAGCCAGCCCACTGCCTTGTCAAAACAGATGCAGATGCGCTGCACTCTTTGAACTGGCGCTGCAAGTCCAACCAAACCAAACAGAACTTCACGAGAAGGGGGAGTGGAGGTCTAAGAAGATAGGAGGCACTCTTCTGATACCGGCCTATGTAGAAGGGAAGTTTATTTCCGAGAAAATCACGGGGTATGGTGCCTACTTGTGCGCTATAGCCGACTGCTGCGGCCCTATTCACTGTGTCTCATTCATGATAAACGATCTCTGATTTTGGGTTTGCCTGAGCCTATGCATTTTATGTTGCGCCTTGTTTTGCTTTATTATTCTCATTGGTATCTTACGGAATCTTTAATTGTTTCTATATTTTTCCTTTTTCTTTTCTCCGCTGGAGAAGGCAGGCCGATTCCTTTTCGGGCAGCCATTGGGAATCTGTCTGTTTTTGTTGACCGTTGTGTCCTCAATCCACAGACGTTGTTTACAGTGGGTGCGACAAGGTACCTTTGGTCAGCTGAAGAGTTCTGTATAACTTGCTGCACTCCTGGAGATTGATGAGTAAATTCAAACTTTCTTGCAGAGGCTAATAATGCGTGCCCTTCCAACTGCTGCGGTACGGCCATGAATAAAAACTAGCTTCCTGATAAGCTATGCAGTGTGTATGGTCATTCTTTCACAGCCGCCTCTTTTTGTGGCGCGCAGAATTCTTGTATAAAAGTTTAAAGTTTTGCTTGTCATATATATTGCTCAGTCTGCACTCCTTGCCTTTGTCAGCTTGCTTGTGCTCAATCTATTAACATAAGTTGCCGAGTACTTAATGTTACAACCATGTATCACCTTCAGTCTGTTTGTTTTGAGTTTTAAAATTTTTGACATGCACAAGCGAGGTTTTTAAAGCTGCTTGAAGTGGCACGGGCTTTGAAGAATACTCAGTGTACTCAGTCTCCGCGTAATTTAACATTAAGCGCACACCTTGTGAGGACAAGAGGGTACTACTTTGATGAGTTATATTGAGAGATTTCAAAAGAAAATTGGCTGTGGTTTGACCAATGCCCATCCCGAGTAGAATTGCGGAAGCAACTGTGCGGCAATTGCAGCGGCAGCGGCATCTCAGAGGACACATCGACTGTCAAAATGCGTAGAGGTGAAAGTGTTTTCCGCACCATTTTCACTGCCTCTGTGGCACTAGTGACGTCACCACTGGATGACGTCACACATATTTAAGTACTAATTACTAAGTGATGACAAATTACTAATTATTACCTGAATTACTTATTCATGAGTACATACCAATTAAGTCCTAGTTAATGGCGCTTAAGCTTCGCCTTTAGGAGTGGAACACGACAGCGTGTTGTAGGGCTGCCAGGGAGTCCACGGAGAGGCACCGCCCCTCCGGCGCGATGCCTTGCCCTTTTAACGCAACTATTTTTGAGGAAACGAAATGGCACATTAAATCTCTGTCACCTCGGTGGACACCTGAACCGCACCGTAGAGGAAGGGAGGAATTGGGAGTGAAAGAAGACAAAGAGGGCCCGTAATGAAGAAAATGAAAATTGTATTTGAGGAAAGGAAATTACGCCGTAACTGTCTCACACTCGCTCCTCGCGCATGCGCAATTGGGGCTCTTCGGGGCTCATCGAAATCGCTCAAACCTAGCGTAGTGCTGCTTCCGCACGAAAAACGCGAATTATTGTTAATGTGGTTATTCTGGTAAATGCATATTTTATCCTGGAATACGACTGCAGAAAACACGTACCGAAAGCTAAACTTCTGCAAACTGCATTGCTGCATTAGTCTAAAAATCAGTGCAGCAGTAAGGAATACTTTTAATTGTTCTTTCTTTAACGCATGAGATGTTTAAAGGCATATTTATTTCTCTTAAGGGTGATATTGCTACCAATGTGGGCCGGATGTAATATGCGAGCTTTCCAATACTTCTAAGACCGTTTAAGTTCTAAACGACGTTTGGCAGAAGAGAGCCGCATTTGGGCGTGCCAAGCATTTTTCTGTGCCAAGTCCATATTCAAGCTGCATCGGTCTGAAAGTGCCCTTGAATAGGCCTATTCGGGTGGAAGTTTTGATTTCTCTACACGCAGCCCGCAAATTAGCCTAGGTTGTCCCCTGTAGCCTGTTTCTGCTGTATTGTGGTTAGGGCAATGAGGGCTCGTGTTTCCCTTGCAATGTGGATATGGGACCCCTGTAGATGGAAAAGGCGCAGGCGCATGTAGGCTTAGACATATATCCCCCTAGAGACATGACGTAGTCATCTTGTGTTTACCGTCCCTCTAACCACTTGGCCCTATACGAGCCAAAGGGCACGACATTTTGTGCTTCTTGGCTAACATGTTCTGAACATGAGCACTTTTTCAGTCATAAAAAAGTCGTTCACTGTGAACTTTGTAGTCTCGAGATAAGAACGGAGGTCATCATTTTCCTGGCACACGACACAGCTTTCACGACCGGATGAACATAACCCGACGACTGGCAACTCCCAGCTACCTAACTTCTCCTCAGATAAAATTAAAAAAGAAAGCACATAGGTGGATACTATGCGCAAAGCCCGATATGCCACCATATGCAGTTTGGAAAGGTCGTCATGAACGGCGGCGAACCCGCGCTCCTGGCTTCACTGTCCTGAGCACTTGCTGTAGGAAAAAAAAAAAACATTTTCGGGTCCTTCTCCTCAAAGATTACTGCACGGGGGGGGGGGGGGGGGGGGGGGGGAAGCAGTTATTCTTTCTTAGATGATGTGCCAGGAAAGCACGGTGCATTTGAGGGGTGCTAGGGAAAGATGATATGGAATGGAATTTACCTACATGTATGGGCCTTTCTGCGGGGTATAGAGTTCACAGCTAAGGCAAAATTTGACAAAGCGCAGAGAACAAAGCCACAGTTTATGGATGGTATCTTACCGAAATTAAAGATGGTTAATTGAAGGTTTTAAGAGGCAGTTGTTTCCGGTGTCCTCTTCAGAAATACCGACAGATCATATGAGAGATGTAGATTCTGAAGTTTGTGAAATCTATTTGCATCAGGAAATATTCTGCGTGGGACGGAATCCAAAAGAAGGTAAGAGAAAAACTGCGGTAAATGTCACCGTGCTATGCTGGAAGATCTGTACTTTTTATTAAAATAAAAGCAGTTGTTTATGTCAACATCACTAATAAAGATCTGGAGGAATCTTTTCTGAAGTGAAACTATCTATGCGAAATCCCGAACTGCTAATGTAGTCTTTTGTTAGAATCTATTGCATTGCTAATCTGGAATTCCTCTCTTCGCACATGAAAGAATTTGAGGCTTGCTTCCGCCATAAGATTGTTTTCTAGTAGAGATAAATCTGGAGATGTCTAGTAGATTTTTTGTAACCGGCAGTTGTTTATTAGCGCTTTATATGCTTAGCATAATGGCGGTGACCGTATATTTTGATCTAGTATGCCATGGGAAGGTTTGATTTAAATGTAAACAGCCAATCAAGCAGGGTAGAGTGGGAATGGCTTTCGAAGGTACACGCCGTTATACATGTCTACGAGCCTTTAGTAAATAAAGCTGCTCAGAGTCAGTGTTCTCAACCATTGAAAACAACCTTGCGCATTTTTTCTGCCCCACAGTTTTTGTAGATAATGAGCGCGTGGAAAACAAAGCAAATACGAATTAGCTTTCCCGGCATGAGGTACGTTAATAATTGTTTTTGGAAGCGCTTATTTATGTCTTTCTCTTTGAAGTTTTAGAAATGTTTAATCACGACTAATAACTTTGATTACGTTTATATTGAAGTTAATATAATATCGAAGGTTATACTGAGGTGTAATAATTGCGCTCAAATATACCTTTATAACTTTTCACGAGGACACAGGGGCGCAATAAAAGACACGGACATAGAAGTAGACAGGGACAAGCGCTCGTCCCTGTCTACTTCTATGTCCGTGTCTTTTATTGCGCCCCTGTGTCCTCCTGAAAAGTTATGAACCAACACGCCCAAATACAAGTACTTCTGAATTATACCTTTATAGATGCGATATACGTTGAAGTTTGTAGTAGGTACTTTGTTGCGCTGCTCAAGCAACAAGCACTCGCCGTAGCGGCTCAGTGGCATCGCCATTCGGCTGCTTATTCCACTCTGGAGGAATTGACTCCTGGTGGCCGTGGTGCAGTTTAGATACAAGATCATGAAAACACGCTTGCGCCACGTGTCCGCAGCGCTCACGGCCAAGAACAACAAGTGGTCTAAATTAACTCGGAGCCCTCTATTACGGCGTCCCTCTTAGCCTGCGCACCTTCATGTCGTTGCGCTCTCATGCCACTACATTAGTCAGTCAAGTGACTACACCACTGAGGTCGTATTGATCACAATGCCTGAAAGGCACACAAGCGGTTTTCCTGCATGACTACCGTCATGGTTTCACCCCAGCAGTAGGAGGAATTTTAACTGAAGCTTTGGTTCTTGAAGTGAAAACGCAAGCCATATTCATCCTTCTCAAGGAATTGATTGTTTCAGATGAAAGCTAACCCGAGTTGCTCCTTTATACTTTCACTGTTACTGTTAAAATTTGGCAAAAAAAGGCAGCCTTCAAATCTTGCACAGTCGAAAACAATACATGATTCATTTTTGAAGCTTAACAATTGGAGAAATATTTTTTGTTCTTTCTTTTCAAAAGTCAGGTCTCTCGAGTTAATGTGCAATGAAGACCCTACTTTCTGAGACGACACGTTAAAATTCCTGGCGATCCAAAAAAATTTTCTGACACCATGAAATATACAAATGATATTCAACGCCCTCTTAGATTCCTTCGACACACCCCAGGTCATGCGCCTTTCCATGTGAAAGAGCTGGCAAACGTAAACGTAATCAGGCGCAAAATGGGAGCCCAATCACTATAACCGACTTTCTATCACCTAATCAAATGAAAACTGTGCAGACAGATTTATCTTTTCCACTTTCTCTCGCAATATAAGCTTCTGTCTTTTTCAGGGTAAAGCCGGCCTAGCAAGCATACAAGCGCACGGGAAAACATTTAGACCATAACGTCTGGCTGTCGTTATGACCTTGCACTGCGCTCATCATGCCAATTCACAAGACGTCTTGCTGCTGCTCCCACATCATATCCGTTCGTCCGCCAAGTGCACGAACAAGGACAACTTTCCTGAAAGGACTGCCGTTGACAGGAACAATGTTCCTGTTGGAGTATTCCTTCACTGTTAACTGCAGCCGTTTCAAAACCGCCATCGAACGACGTTTCTATTATACATGTCTAATCCACCCCTCAAGGAGACCTCCCACCTTTGGGGTCTCTGAAGTACACGAATAAAAAATAAAATAAAGGTACCAAAACAGAAGGAAAGTGAATATTTTAGCCCTTATTTGGCGTTAACTACGCCTCACCAATAGCCAAGTTGCTTAAACGAAGATGTATCACCAAAAGGTTAGAAATAACTTCAGCAGGCTTCTATCAACAGGAAGAACAGAGGTCAAACAACATCAGTACCGCTCCACAACAATCCACACCAAGGCCACCTTGGTGCGTCAGTAAGTATGGAATGACGCAGATTTTGTGACTTGATTACTAGTGTTATTTCTGACAAAATGAAATCAATCGCTGCTTTCACTACATCGCACATTCGCTGGCTTCTCTTTCAAGTACGCTGTACTTGCTGTGCACACCGATGTAAACACTTGAAGCTCCCGTAGCTAACCCTCTTAAGCCGAAAACTGCAGCAGCGTCGGCGCAGAATTTTGTCGTAACTTCCCAAAGCGCGACTCAGACGCCCATCAAATTTAGGCAGTTGCGTAGTCTTTCCTTTTGCTTTACATAGCTTTTTTAAAACAATAGCAGTGGCTTAGCTCAGCTAATACGTAGCGAGAGCTTAAGCGCGGCGCTGGGGAGCGAAACTGGGCCGGCGCGTCTCCTCGCGCGGCGGCTGCGGAGATGTCTGACTTCATGCACCGCGCACCTGCTGCTCCTTTCTCGCTTCGCGCATCCGCACCATCGGCCTCTCAGGCTCACGGCGAATTGCTCCACTGGGTGGCGTAGTGCAGCGCTCGCTACAAAATTCATGTCCCGAATATTTGTAGCACGGAGAGTCCCCCGTTTGCTGCGTTTCCTTGCCAATTGCCTGGTGCGGCTGTGAAAACGCTAGGCATAAAAACGATATTGGCCGGCACTGTATAGTCAGAGTGGAAAGGGTGCCAGTGGGCTATTCCGTGTGAGTCAGGTGCTATTGTTCGAGTCAAAAGCTCCACCTGTCGTATGTCAAACTGAACGCCAAATGACGTGTTATCTGCCCCGACACCTAGCATCTCGTCGGCTTCTGGTCAATCGTCTAATAATGGCTTTGAGTGACAACCCCTTGGTTACCATCGTCGCTGGACCTTCTGATTTCTGCTCCTTCACGGGCACCGGCCGCGGTACAAGATATCAGATTGCCGTCGTTTTAAGCTGCAGTAAGCAACATAATTGAACCGCTCTATCCCATTGGATTGTCATCCAGATGAGCAGAAACCTGTGCTGCAGACTTACAGATATCGGACGCCGGATTCGAATTCGCCCCCATAACACCACGAATTGGCCTCGGTTCAACCTAAGCCAAGTGGAAGCAACGCCGGTGCGCCTCCTGACGCTGTATCTGTAAATTCCTGAACCGCGTTCAAGGATACACTGCAGCTGCTACTCATGACGCGCGTGTAAGACCATAGAAGTAAGCAATTCGTCGCACTGCCGGCGGGAACCATCAGAGCCGTCTTTCGCCCAGGAGGTGGCCTCTCCCTAGAGAAGCTCCCTGCTCCCAGTATCCTGCAAACACTTCACTCAACGCTCAATGTTCACGGATCGAAAAGTTGCACATTAGGATCCATGCAACTAACACCTTCGCAGTTACTACTGTAGCAGAGGCTACAGCTCTTGCTTTTGTACAAGCACAGCAAATTAATTTATATGGAAAGCCCTATCTGGTAGCCGCGTCATCACGCCCCCTCCAGCGGCCGTCAAGTGTGTTATTTCAAGGCATACTGCAATGAGACATGAGAAAAAATCCTAAGTGACTTGCCGCACCGAAACCAGGAGTCTAACATCATAGCGGCCCGACGCATAGGAGAAACAGCGTCGATTCTAATAACCTTTGCATCTAGTCACATGCCTCCCACCATTAAATATATTTGTGGTGGTACACCATTGCCCCAAGTAGGAGGGCAGCCCTGATGACTGCACAGACTGCAGGAAACCTGGTCACAGGTATGGCTTATGCCCTCTCCCAAAGGCTGAACTCTGCCGGCGGTGTGGCGAGAAGCACACCACTCAACAGATCCATTGCACCCCGAGCTTCATTCTTTGTGGCGGTTCCCACCTTACCGGTACAGGCTCGTGCAAAGCCAGGACCCCTCCACCTCGAAGACAGACCGCGCTGAAACCCAAGCAACCAGTGCCCACGCCAAAGGACTTTCCACCGCTAGTGCCTCATCAAGATCCCCAGCGAGTCTCGACCAAACCCACCAGTACACGCCAAACCTCACAGCGGGAGGAAGAGATATCTCTCCTGCGGGAAGAGGTAAAGCACCTTAGGGCAGCCATTAATTCTACCCCTCCTACCGTTTCTCCACCCACTCCTCCACAAACACCCCAAACCTCTTCACCAACACCCCTACCCTCCACACCTCCAATACAAAAGAAACGCAGACCAGACGGCATTCCAGAGATCGATTTTAAAAAACTTTGCCCAGCAGCTCGAAGCCAGTATTTTGGTTCAGACTCTAAATTACATTGAAGCCACCATCACTAAACTTACAGAAACGATTATCAGTCACGTTACTACCACAATTCTACAACAAATTCCACAAATATTTGGTATAATGTCTTCACATATCCCCTCCAGCCACCCTGTAGCTGCTCCCATCATGCGCCTCCGCACCTTCCAGCATGGCCCAGAAGACGGCCAATAATCTCCAATTAAGCACCTACAAATGGAACTGCAGAGAATTTCGCGCAAACGAGACCCCCTACAGCATCTCCTCTCCGCTTCCTCCACACCCCCTGATATAGTAGCACTTCAGGATGCTGGCACACGTTTATCGCTGCCAGGATACGCTGTGGTACCCTCTGACATCACTCAAAGCCCCAGGGTTACTGCGTATGTTGAAAATTTTGTGCCGTACAGCTGTCATGTACTAACCTCGTCGGTAGCTCCCACATTCCTAGAATTAATCCTCACCACTCACAGATCTCATCCCCTTTTCATCCTTAACTGCTACCTCCTCTCGAGGCAAATGGTCTCAGGTTTAGTTTCTCTCATTAAAGCCTCCTCCAACGCTGCAAAAAAGGATCCCCTATTATATTGGGGGACTTCAACTGCGCACATGTAGACTAGGGGTACACGCACTAGCAAGAGGGGAGCAGAATTGTGCAACACCCTTCAGAGGCACGGCCTCTTCACATATAATGATCTGAGCAGGCCTACGAAAATCGGCAATAGTGTCACCGCAGACACTAGACCAGATCTTACTTTTTCTCGCAACCTTCCCACATCGGTCTTTAGGAACCCAAATTAGGCAGTCAGAAGTGATAACTATATAATAACTCTACAGCTTGACTTCGCCAAAAAAGATAAATCTACCGTGCGCGAACTATTAGCTCGGATAATCTTAGAAAGCACGGAGAGGCCAAACCAGTAGAATCCCCCTTTAACCTCCATACATGGATCACAGAGCTGGAACAGGATGTCCAGGCATTCACGCAAACATTAGACGCCACCCCGACACTCCCGGTGCAGATAGTCGCATAGCGCATCTGCTCCATGCTCAAAACAGTATCCTCTCACTCTGGAAAACCCAGAAACAATGGGAAACTTGAGGTAAAAACGGCGCAACTACAAAAACAAATAGAATAGCACACTGCGGAAAACAGTACATCTAACTGGCATCAATTATTTGAAGGAATACGAGCTAATCTCTCCACTATCAGGGCCTAGCATCTTCTACGAAGCTTGATAGACCCCACTAAAGCAAAAAGCAAACCCGGCCTTACACTCAAAAGATTTACACATCAACATAGGCATAATCATCAAGCACTGTTACGCCAATTTCAATCAACTTATACCACTGTGGGCCAAGCTGTATTATATCCCGATTACGTAGGCTCCGATCAACCCTCCCTCGACGCCCCCATTATGGAGCTTGAAGTCAGAGCAGCCTTCATCAATGTCCGAAACTCACCTTCTGGGGAGGACCAAATCACAAATGTTATACTCAGAAATCTAGATGACAGTTCACTTTCCCTTCTCACCGACTACTTCAATGAGTTCTTGGAAAAGGGGGCGTTACCTGCTGAATGGAAGCACGGGAAAATAATTTTTATCCCTAAATCATACAAGCCCATTAATGCCCAAAATCTCTGTCCCATTTCGCTGACTTCGTGCCTGGGCAAACTGCTGGAGCATATCATCCTCACCTTCATTTATTTTCCTTCAAGACCCGGTGAGGGGCATTACATAAGGAGTGGGTACAATATTCGTTGGCGGCAAGCGTTAACACGATGACAAATCAGCATGAAGATTATCAGCGAAGGTCGCGGAGCATATGATGGCTGCAATTTCTCTGGGAAGGTCGTTCCAGTTCACAATCGTACGGGGTGAAAAAGGAGGCTGCAAAAGTAAACGTGCGGACACGTGGTCGAGAAACTTGAAAAGAATGACAAGTGCGATGAGATGTGATGGTTGGCGGGACGGTGTAGGGCGCTCAGAAAAGTGAACTGTGGTAAAATTTGTAGAATAATTAAAGGCTGGCGATGCGACGACGAATAGAGAGGAGTGATAAACCTGATTTATCTTTCAACCCTGACACACTGATGTCGTAGGAATATGAAGAATGAATTAATCTGGCTGCTCTGTTTTGTACTGCTTCAAGTGCGTTGATAAGGTAAGCATGATGCAGGCTCCAAATAGGTAGGATTTAGAGCCCATCTCTCGGCACAGGAAGCCCTGCTGCAGATTTCACATGCTATCGTCAATGACATGTTACATCATACCAGAGATATCCTGGCAGTCGATCTCACCAAAGCATTTGATAAAATTACGCGCAGCCCCATCCTGCCGGGAATCCAAGAGCTGCACTTAGGGCCCGAGACCTAGAACTCTATCCGGGCCTTCCTAAACGGCCGCACCACCTCCCTGCATATAGATGGTATACAGAACCCCGCATTCACCCTTGGTAACATTGGTAACTCTCAAGAGGCGGTGTTATCTACCTTCCTCTTCAACCTAACCCTCACTCCCCTAGCCAAGGCTCTCAGCCGCTTCCCGCACTTAGGACACGCACTTTACGCGGATGACGAAAAGGTTTGAACCACATACGACTCAGATAATGGCGACATAGAATCGATCCTTCAGGAACCATCCACAACTAAAGCTACTCACGCGGCAAGCATTGGGCTTGAATGACCCCCCACAAAGGCACTCCTCATAATGCGCCCGCGGCGCGTCCCTACCGCCCCCATCACGATTTACCAGCATGACACTCCCATACCGCAATCACCTACCCTCCGCATTCTTGGCCTGCAATTACAAGACACGGGGAAAACAACCTTACCCTGAAAGCACTGAAACAGTCCACTTACTCCGTCGTCCTTCTTCTTAGAAGGGTTTCCCATTCACGAGTGCCTCATGGCAGAGATATGTTTCATCCATCAACAGTTCAATTACATCAAAAAAGATGTGGGAACAGGTGCGTAAATTAGACGGCAAATTCTCTCCCTTTACAGTACCATTTCTAACAGCCCCAGGAACACAAACAAGTATAGATGAACAGGCTGACATACTGGGACAACATTTCTCTGACGTTCCAAGCTCTTCACACTACACACAGTCACTCATAAAACACAAAAACACAACTGAAAAGCAGAGATTTCTAACGACTGGCAGTACAAACGAAACATAGAATACAATATTTACAATTCAGGAGTTCCAAAATGTACTGTCCTCCGGTAAACAGACAGCACCTGGCCCGGATGATGTACAGCCTTTGTCAAAAGTTTAGAGCCAAGGGGGTTTGCTTCTAAGCCTCGTAGTAGGACTTCGGTAATATTCGGGGTAATCCTACCCATTGCAGGACGCAGGGCCAGAAATCTTCTTACCTTCAGCAATTTTGGAGCGTTGGAGATGCATTACGAACCACACAGTGTGCTTCAGAAGCAAACCCCCTGGGCTCCAAACTTTTGACAAAGGCTGTACAGGCGCCCAAATCTTTAGCTGGCGTGCGCGAGCGGCGACTTTTCTGTTCGTCAGCGCCATATGACGGAGCAAAGTTGGAAATAGGATGAGGCTAGGCGCATGCTCACAAAGCCCGCTCAGCTGGGGCCGTCGTCTGCTAGGCTGTTCCTTCTTAAGGAGGTCACCCCTTCTTATCGCGTTTCGACTTGCAGGCAGCGTGAGTAGGCCAATGGTTTTGCTCGCATTTTACGTTCCGAAGAAGAGCGTTGTAGCAACCAAGCTAAGGAAATAAAACAGAAAGATATGCCGAACGCGCCAAATCACGCAATAAGCCGGAGAACATGGGTCGTTCTCAATATGAATGGAGAACATGGGTCATTATCGTTATGAAAGGGTTATCACTAGCTCAGGCAACAATCTGCAAGCCTCCTTTTGTTTTCCTGGTGAGGTAGCGAGGAGCATCTTCGATCCGACCTTCGTACGAGTAGGCACGTATGATTCAGCCCACTGAAGCCCCAGCCACTCCAGTAGCATCTCCTTCTGCGATGAGCCGCCCAATGACATCCCTATAATTCGGAGCCTTGTCGCTTGACATACAAGGAGTGGCATCCTGATAACTGTTCAGAACTGCTGCGAGCACGGCTGCCGAGCAGCTTCACTTAAGTTTCACAGCGGCCTTTTAATTTCGTCGCCACGCTGAAGCATAAAGCACGCAGAGTGTTATAAGCGCCCTTCGTGCAGAAGAAAAAAAGCTTTCGCGTCAGCAAGTAACACATGAACGATATATGTTCTCCGGCTTATCGCATGATTGGGAGTGTTCGGCCTATCTTTCAGTTTTATTTCCTCGCTTGTTTGCTAGAAGGCTGTTCTTCGGAACGTAAAATGTGAGCAAAACCATTCGTCTACTCACGCTGCCTGCTCGTCGAAACACGATAATAAGGGATGACGTCCTTAAGAAGGAACAGCCTGGCAGACGACGGGCCCCGCCGAACGTGCTTTCTGAGCATGCGCTTAACCTCATCCTGTTTCCAACTTCGTCCCGTCATATGGCGTTGACGCACAGAAAAGTCGCCGCTCGCGCACGCCAGTTAAAGATTTGGGCGCTTGTACATTATCAAATGCTTGCCCACCTGTCCGAAGCTGCTGTAGCAGCACTTCTACAATTTTTCAACAAGATATGGGTGTCCGGAAAGATGCCAGATGCTTGGAAAAAAGCAGTTATCGTACCGTTCTTAAAACCTGGAAAGCCGCCCACCTCTCCTAATAGTTATAGGCCCATAGCTCTTACAAGTTGTATAGCAAAATCATTTAAAAGTGTGCTCAACGTTAGGCTCATGTTCATTCTTGAATCACGCGAACTCCTTGACATCCACCAGTGCGGATTTAAAAAAGGATGTTCGACAACTGACCATCTCGTCCGCTTAGAAAACACAGTCCGAGAGGCATTCATACATCAACAACACTGCCTGGCAGTCTTCTTTGACATGGAGAAGGCATATGATACCGCATGGAGATATGGCATTCTGCGCAATTTGGCAGATCTTGGCATCCGGGGTAGGATGTTGAACTGCCTGGAGGATTTCCTGTCAGACCGGTGATTTCAGGTGCGCCTGGGTGCAACCCTTTCGCAGAGCTTTGTCCAGGAGAATGGGGTCCCGCAGGGCTGTATCCTAAGTACCACTCTTTTTGTAGTGAAAATGAATTCTATAGCGAAAATAATTCCCAACTCCATTATGTATTCCGTGTATGTCGACGACCTTAAGATTGCTTGCACGTCCTCCAGCCTGTCAACGTGTGAGAGGCAGGTACAACTCACATTAAACAAGCTAGAAATCTCGGCAGACAAAAATGGGTTCCAGTTCTTTCCACAGAAAACAGTGGCTGTTGTTTTCTCGCTTAAAAGAGGCTTGCAGATCGATCCGAACTTAAATCTAAATGGAGCCACACTACCGGTAAAACAAGAACATAAATTTTTAGGAATAACAGATAAAAAACTTACATTTCTGCCGCACATAAACAACTTGAAAGTAAAGGCCTCCCGTGCAATGAATATCCTTAAAGTACTCTCAAAGAAACGCTGAGGATCTGACAGAACATGCCTCCTTCATATCTACCGTTCTCTAGTGCGCTAATGTCTAGATTATGGGAGTATAGTGTACGGCTCGGCAAGGCCTTCATATCTAAAAAGATTAGATCCAGTTCATAATCTAGGTGTCCGCCTTTCTTGTGGAGCATACCGAACGTCTCCAGTAATGAGCCTTCATGTTGTAGCAAATGAGCCATCACTAGAAGATAGAAGAAAATCACATGTTCATACATTCTTAGAATAAAGTCGCGACCAAAACACGTGTGTTATTCCATCGTCACAACATGCCCTTCTCGAATAATATTTACAGATAAGCCCCAAGCAACCAGGCCTTTGCTAATGCGGTTTGAGCAGATCTCCCGAGAACTTGACTTATCAGAAACATTACCAAATGTTGCAGAACGTTGCGACGCATTTGGCCCTTGGTGCAGTTTTCCATCGGTCTGTGATATTAGTCTTACACAGTTCAACAAATGACAAACTCCACCAGAACACATCCTAGAAGAGGAACACTACAGGAAAAATACGATAGCTACACGGAGTTCTACACAGACGGATCGAAAACTACAGGTTATGTTGGAAGTGCAGTAGTGGAAGGGAACTGGGAAAAAATTGTAAGGCTTCCTCAGTGTGCATCAGTTTTTACAGCTGAGTGCTATGCTGTGTTTCTTGCTACGGAGAAAATAATAAGCAAGAGCATCGAAAACAGTATTATCTACACAGACTCCCTCAGTGTACTGAAAGCCCTAAAGTCCAGAAATGCAGTCATATCATCAATAGGTAAGGTCTTACATAACATAACAAGGATCGTAACACAAGGGCAGAACATAAAATTATGTTGGGTTCCAAGCCATGTTGGAATTGATGGTAACGAGAGAGTGGACGCATGCGCTGCTCAAGCCCACAACAAGGAAATACAGAAAATAAGCATGCCACATAATGATTGTATGAAGCTAGTTCAGAGCAGACTGAGGAACCAATGGCAGAGCACATGGAATAGTCAGTCATGGAATAGAATGGCAGAGCACAAATGGCAGAGCACATGGAATAGTCATGGAATAGAGGTGGCTCCATCGATGGAGCCACCTCTCGATTCTTAGAGGTTTACTCAGGTGTGCCTCAGGGATCGGTTCTGGGTCCAGTACTATTCAATATCTATATAAACGATCTCCCAGAAGCTCTCGATCCCTCTGTGTCCGTAAAGCTGTTTGCGGATGATTGTATTATATTTAAGTCTATCAAATCTGTGTCTGACCAGCTTACTTTGAATGCAAATCTACAATATTTAGCTAAATGGTGTAAGAATGGGAAATGGTTATTAACTTTGACAAAACAGTTTATCTTTGCATCTGTAAAAAGGCCACGCAACATAATTTTTTATACAACATTAATAACATTGCAATCAGAGCTGTAAAAGAATATAAGTATCTAGGTGTCACAATAACGTCACGGCTCAAATGGACGAAACACATCGAAAATATATGCTCCTCCACCCGCAAAAAGCTAGGATTTCTGAAGCTTCGGATGAGCGGTTGCCCTAGTGCCCTAAGACTGAAAGCATATAAATCTATTCTAAGGCCCAGTCTCGAATATGCTTGCATTGTATGGGACCCCTACACGGTAGATGACATCCAAAAACTAGAAAGAATGCAACGTCTTGCGGCACGATTCATTTACAACCGTTACAGGCGCCTAGACTCTCCTTCCGCCATGTTGAAACTCGCAGACTTAGAACCACTGGCAGATAGAAGGAAGAAAGCCCGTCTCAACTTCCTTCATTCATTATACTTTTCTCGACTTGGTATCCGAGCTGAAAATTACATCGTTAATTATTCCACACGAGCCTCGCGCCATAAGCATGCCCTTAGCCTGAAACCTATTTTTGCACGCACAGATGCCTACAAGTTTTCTTTTTTTCCGAGAACAGTTTCTCAATGGAATGCTCTACCGGAGAACTCTCCGTTGTTTTGTAATCATTCTTGATTTTCACTGCTGGTTTAGTAGCTGTGCTTTAACCGCGTTCTCAATTGTACTTTTGCGTTGCTAGTTTTGTTGTATTTATATCGTTCGTTACTATCGCACCTTTTTTGCTTTTCCCTCCTGTATGTATTTCCCTCTCCTGCTTGGACATACAGCATGTCCGCAGTATTCAATAAATAAAATAAACAAATAAATAAATAAAAATAAATAACAAGCTACACTTAATAAAACAAATACTAGGAGAATGGAAATCATGCACACATCAGGAACGCTTTTTTGAAGTCATTTTATGTCGTTTACGTATTGGACACACGCACCTTACCCACAACTTTCTACTAACAAAACAAGACAAACCCTACCTGTGAAAAATGCGGAGATGAACTCACAGTAACTCATATTTTAATCTCAGGCATAGAACTTGAAACACTCAAAAACAAGTTTTTTACCCCGTTTTACAACCAACACATCCCTTTTCATCCGTCATTGCTTTTAGGTGAAGAAGCTCTTATTGATAAGTCAAGCGTTTTTAACTTTTTAAAAGAAGCCAACGTACTCTCGAAACTCTGAATAATGGTCAGTTTTTTACAACTTGCGAATTTTTTTTAAACCAAACCTCAGCCACCCTCTTGTCTTGAGAAGACGGCTGAGGTCACTATTCTATCGGTTGGGGACCTCGAGATCCTTGCACAGCCAAGGATGGCTGCTGAGGTTGCCAACCCTTTTTAAAGCTTTTACCATAAGTCTCTTTTAAAATTTTGTCTTATATTTTTACTACGTCGCACGAATTAACTTTTTAGGCCCTTTACAACGCCGTTCATTTAGACTTAAATGGCTGTTATACTAAAAAGAATTTTCCATACCCTGAGCTTGGCGCATGATAGCCTTAGTAGCTTATGCGCCATTAAACCCAACTCAACTCAACTCAACTCAACCCATTCACGAGCTGATCTAGACGAAGCAGACAATCTCAAGGTGCTGCATGCCTTTGTGCTTAGCCTAATTTTTTAGGCCACTCCTTGTCCGAACCTCTCCTGTGCGAATAAAAATAAGATCAATGCTTTAATCCGCATGGCTACCGAAGCAGCACTCAACCGACCAAAAAGCACTAGCACGGACATGCTCTTAAAATTAGGAATGAACAACACTATACAAGAACTCATAGATGCACATCGCCACACACAGTACCTTCGTCTGGCTGCCACGGAAACAGGACGATATATACTGGATTCTCGGGGAATTGGAGTACCCGCACGCGCTACAGACTTCATCTCTCTCCCTCGCGCCATACACACCGCACTTATCCTCATACCCCTTCCTAAGAATGTCGACCCTGAATACCATCAACCCCGCCGAGTCACGCGAGCCAAAGCTCTTCATAAAGAATATGGCACATCAGAGGATGTGCGCTTGGTGGACGTCGCGTGGGGTCCAGACAGTTCAGCAGCTGTGACCTACCATTCAGCAGCCCCTCTCCCCCACTTACCGATTTCATACACCCCCGCTGCACCCCGACCGAAGCGGAGGAAGCAGCTATAGAAATAGTCATTGCCCAAAACAATGCGGCTTATATAGTTAGCGATTCTAGAACAGCCTTTCTTAACTTCGCCCGCCGACTCGTCTATCCCTCCGCGTAGCAAATATCCCCGAAAATCTCCGAAATGAGACCGCCGATAACATAGTCCAGGGACATATTAGGCGGGCAATTGGCGACCTCGGCCGGGATTTCTCGAGGGAGCGTTCACACGCGTTCTCGCAACTGACTCAACAAAAACTCCTTGCCCGTCGACTCTATCCCCCTCCCCACCCCCGCCTGTCCCACTCCCAGCAAATCCTCTGGAGGCGACTCTAGACCCGAACTCTTCCCACCCCTCATCTTCTATCTCACTTCCGCCCCGTTTCCCCAGAGTGCACTATGCGGAAAACCGCATGCCACCCTGAACCACATCCTCTTCGGCTGCCCTGCTGATCCTCCCCCGCAGGGACAGCCCACCATCAGAACATGGGAGGAATGGGAGGCCCTCTTTGCGACGCACGACCTGCACACGAAACTTCGCTGTGTGAACCGGGGTGCCAGTTTTATGACCCTATGTGGCCTGGACACACGCGTATTGTGAGGGCTGTGAGGTGGCCCACCCCTCCCTAGATAACAAACACGCAACACTCTGGCGCAGACTACAGACACACACTCTCCCCTCACCCCTTAACCTAGCCCACTATCATCCATCCTTTCCCACTTCTGCATGTGCCCTATGCCCAGAACCCTTCGCTTCTTCCCTCCACATCCTTTCCCTCTGCCCGGCAGACCCTCCCCCGCGGGACCTAGAGCACCTCAAGACCTGGGAGGACTGGGAGACCCTGCTGCGCTCGGAGGACCCGGCCGTGCAGACCATCGCCACCGGCCGGGCTGCCAGTGTTATGAACCTCAGGAACATAAACACATGAGTGCAGCGGGGTCGTGCGGGGACCCTGGGGCGTGCCCCGAATTCCTGTGTAAATAAAGTTTTTCTCTCTTCTCTCTCTAGGTGGCCCTGAGACCTTGCACGTTCCAAATCGCTTCCTTAATAAAGTTTTCCACCCATCCCCTATTGCACCTCTTTGTTCCTTTCTCCTTTCACTCCCTCCTTAACCCCTTGTTACGACGGGCTTCGGGTGTCCGGAGATATGCGAGAGAGTTACTGAGCCCTCTCAGTGCCTCAAAGACCAATTTTCGCAATTAATCCGGGGACCTACACTACAGCACCTCTTCCATTCTTTCTTCTTCCACTACCACCTTCCTGTCCTTCCTTACGGCGCGGTTCGGGTGTCCACCGAGAGATATTAGGCAGATAGTGCGCGATTTCCTTTCGTGAAAAAAAAACAATTTGCCAATCCTTTTCCTTATAAGCGCTCAATCATGCGAACCTCTTAGTACGGGGATAGGGGTATCTGTTCGTCGCTTCACCGGACGTAGTTGTTGCGACGCGGTATTGTTCTTTTTCTCTTTCCTGATACCTTTCATCTCTCCTTTATCTGCACTTGTAAGCGGTTGAGGCTTATCACGAGCGAATAGGTAGGCACATGTGATTTCTTTTTGAAGCGAAAAGCTTGCTAGCGTGGGCTCTGCCGTCAGAAAAAGCCACAGGTGCGCATGCGCGTACTGCGTGACATCACGGTGGACACCCAAACCGTGCCGTAAGGGAAGGAAAATGGAATGAAAATTGCTTTTAAGGAAAGCAAATGCCTGTCTCTGATATCTTGGTGTACACCCGAGAGGAATCCACGGCAAACTACATGTCTCTAAAGCAAGCTTCCAAGACAGCACCGTATTCACTACACGCACGGCTCCTCCTCCGCCTTGCCGCAGATTTTCGCTTCGAGAGAGAGAGAGAGAAAAAACTTTATTTACAGAGGAATTCGGGGCACGCCCCAGGGTCCCCGCACGACCCCACTGCACTCACGTGTTTATGTTCCGAAGGTCCACAACACTGGCAGCACGGCCGGTGGCGATGGTCTGCACTGCCGGGTCCTCTGAGCGCAGCAGGGTCTCCCAGTCCTCCCAGGTATTGAGGTTCTCTACGTCCCGCGGGGGAGGGTCCGCCGGGCAGAGGGAAATGATGTGGAGGGAAGAGGCGACGGGTTCTGGGCATAGAGTGCATGCCGGAGTGGGGAAGGAGGGATGATAATGGGCTAGGGTAAGGGGAGAAGGAAGTGTGTGTGTCTGTAGTCTGCGCCAGAGTGTTGCGTGTTTGTTATCTAGGGAGGGGTGGGGCGGGGGGTAGAGCTGGCGTAAGGCTCTGTGCGCCTGGGTCAGCTCACTGAATGAGTGCATGCGCTCCTTCGTGAATCCCCGATCAGAGGCCACCTGAGCCCGGTTTGAAGAACCTCGGGCTAAAAGGTTGGCGGCCTCGTTTCCGGGATTCCCGGAGTGCGCGGGCACCCATATCAGCTCCACATGGCGGGGCGGGGGGGCATCGGGCGAGTCCAGTATTCCAAAAGCAGGGACATGGACTCGGCCTCGAGCAAAATTTAGAATCGTAGTTTTAGAATCGCTTAAAATGTACCGGGCTTCCGTGCGGGTTATAGCAAGGGCAATGGCGGCTTCCTCTGCAGCCTCTGGGGACGTGTCTGGAGGGAGAGGTAGTGTGAGGAGGGCGGATAAAGAGGAGTCCACCACAGCTGCTGTCGCTTCATCACCCGTGCAGGCAGCGTCCACCCACACGGCGTCCGGCTGGGGGCCGTACGCTCGATGAAGTGCCTTCGCACGGGCTCTGCGGCGCTGCTCATTGTGGGACGGGTGCATATTCCTCGGGAGCGGCCTGATGAGGAGCTCTCGGTGAAGGGATCGTGGGATGGCGAGGAGGGTTGGGTCGTTGGCCGGTATTTTGATTCCGAGGGTGTCCAGGATATACCGACCTGTGGAGGTTTGTGTGAGCCTGATGTATTGGGCCTGTCGGTGGGCCTCCACCAGTTCCCCGATCGTATTGTGGAGGCCCAGGCCTAGTAATCTGTCTGTGGGTGTGTTGAGGGGAAGGTGAAGTGCTACCTTGAATGGCTTGCTAATCAAAGCATCCAAAGCGTTTATGTCATGTTTGGATAGGTGTAAATATGGGGTAGTGTACAGCACACGGCTCAGGACAAAGGGATGAATGAGGCGACATAGGTCGCGCTCCTTCATGCCTCTATGACGTCCCGAAACCCTGCGGATGAGGTGCGATATCGCGCCTACAACCTGCTTGAGTTTCTTGAGGGTGGTGGTGTTTTTGCCATCGTTCTGGATGTGCAGGCCCAATACACGGAGGGTTCCAACCTCAGGTACCGGGTCACCATTCAGTTCAATGGCAATGGGGAGCGGGGGCAGCGGTGGTTCTTAGGCCGGATGAGGAAGAGTTCGGACTTCTCTGGGGAGCAAAACAGTCCGATGGTCCGTGCGTAATTTTGGGTGAGGGTGGCAGCTTCCTGTAAGGTGTTCTCTATGTCTCCGTCACTGCCGTGAGTGGTCCACAGGGTGATATCGTCGGCATAAAGAGTGTGCTTCAGGTGGGGAATAGTGGCCAATTTTCGGGCGAGGGGGATGAGGGTAATATTAAAGAGAAAGGGAGAAAGGACGGACCCTTGAGGGGTGCCGATACTCTGAAGAGTGTAGGAGGGGGAAGACAGAGGGCCGAAGTGTATCTCAGCTGTGCGGTCAGTGAGGAATGCTTGAATGTAGGCTTACGTGCGCACACACACATTCAAGGGGGATAGAGCAGTCATGATCGCCTGATGTTCAATGCGATCAAAAGCTTTGGAGAGATCCAAAGCTAAGACTGCCTTGGTGTGACCCGGAAGAAGCTTCGAGATATCCAGGCTCAAGCTTAGCTAAGTCGCAGCCAATTTTTTCTGTAGCAATAACGTCCCCCTCTCACTAATAAGAGTTTGTTTTGAAAATTCTTCAAAACTTCCCGACAATGTGACACTCTTTTTTTAAATTCACTAAGTTTATACCGCTAAATACATGCCCAATATGTAGCAAATATCTGCCTGAATAACAGCTCTGTATGCTCTGCGGAGCGCCATGTGACTGCTAACGCTCAGTTACATTGATAAGCACTGCTATATCAGTGTGCGGCAGAAATGCAAGAGAAGTGCGTGCACCTAATAGAGCTATCTTTCGTGGCATCATGGGTTGTGCAGTGTATCAGATGCGCAGGAATGTAGCAATGAGTCTACCATCTGTGGTCATAGTGGTTATTGTGCGCGCTCGCAGATTATGCACGAAATCCTAGCGATGGCAGAAAAATAGGATCACGTTTGGCCCTGCCAGTTCACACAATCATATAAATAGATGTCTTTAGTCTATATACACTACTCACTGTTTCTGTTAGTGGTGCACCCACCCACCCTCTTCCACCGTGCAAAAACGCGTGTACATGCACACAACAATGAAAATCTCGTTTGACGGTGATTGATACGAAAAGATGAGAGAGAGAGAGAAAACTTTATTTCAACAGGAATTCGGGGCACGCACCAGGGTCCCCGCACGTCCCCACTGCACTCAAGTGTTTATGTTCCTGAGGTCCATAACACTGGCAGCACGGCCGGTGGCGATGGTATGCACTGCCGGGTCCTCCGAGAGCAGCAGGGTCTCCCAGTCCTCCCAGGTCTTGAGGTTCTCTTGACCCGCCGCGGTGGCTCAGTGTTTATGGTCCTCGGCTGCTGACCCGAAAGACGCGGGCTCGATCCCGGCCGCGGCGGTTGAATTTCTTTGGAGGAGAAATTATAGAGGCCCGTGTACTGTGCGATGTCAGTGCACGTTAAAGAACCCCAGGTGGTCGAAATTTCCGGAGCCCTCCACTACGGCGTCTCTCATAGCCTTAGCCGCTTTGGGACGTTACACCCCATAAACCAACCAACTTCTAGGTCGCGCGGGAGAGGGTCCGCCGGGCAGAGGGAAAGGATGTGGAGGGAAGAAGCGAAGGGTTCTGGGCATAGGGCACATGCGGGAGTTGGAAAGGATGGATGATAGTGGGCTAGGTTAAGGGGTGAGGGGAGAGTGTGTGTCTGTAGTCTGCGCCAGAGTGTTGCGTGTTTGTTATCTAGGGAGGGATGGGGCGGGGGGTAGAGCTGGCGTGAGTCTCTGTATGCTTGGGTCAGCTCACTGAATGTGTGCATGCGCTCCTTACCGAATCCCCGATGCGAGGCCACCTGAGCCGGGTTTAAAGAACCGCGGGCTAAAAGGTTGGCAGCCTCGTTTCCGGGATTCACGGAGTGCGCAGGCACCCATATCAGCTCCACATGGCGGGGCGGGGGTGCATCGGGCGAGTCCAGTATGCCAAAAGCAGGGACATGAACTCGGCCTCGAGCAAATTTTAAAATCGCAGTTTTAGAGTCACTTAAAATATACCGGGCTTCCGTGCGAGTGATATGAAGTGCATTGGCGGCTTCCTCTGCAGCCTCTGGGGACCTGTCTGGAGGGAGAGGTAGTGTGAGGAGGGTGGATGAAGAGTCCACCACAGCTGCTGTCGCTTCATCACCCGTGAAGGCAGCGTCCACCCATACGGCGTCCGGCTCGGAGCCGTACGCTCGGTGGAATGCCTTCGCACGGGCTCTGCGGCGCTGCTCATGGCGGTACGGGTGCATATTCCTCGGGAGCGGCCTGATGAGAAGCTTCTGGTGAAGGGGTCGTGGGATGGCAAGGAGGGTTGGGTCGTTGGCCGGTATTCTAATTCCGAGGGAGTCCAGGATATACCGACCTGTGGAAGTTTGTGTGAGCCTGATGGATGACTAGTGCCATTAAATCAAAAGAAGCCCCCGTCTTTGGGATCATGTGTAGAAAATTCCAAAGATGACATTAAAACGAGGATAGCGTCATCTCAGCCGTATCACGCACAAATCATCCAAAGCACCGCCACTTCCCGCAATCATATACAAGTCATTCTTCTCTATATACCTCGCACTGGCGTACCGCAATGTGGAGCCAGTTCTCTCGACAGCTTGCTTTTAAAAATTGTGGTTCAACCGTTTAGCATACAGCGTTCAGGGTGGTTTGGTATGATTTCTCGGTGCATAGAGGTGCATGAGCTAGACAAGATGGCCGCTGGATTGCGTCAGGTGTTTGAACCAATGACATTTTCTACCTTCAGTCGCATTCTTTCTCACACTCTCTACCTCTTCCCTTAAGGCAAGGTCCAGGAGCCTATCCAGATGTGATACTAATGCGCAATATCCTTTCCTGAAAACCGAAGTTTCGTGCAAAAATTCATAAAAAGAGGATGAACATACATTACGCAGAATGAGACCGCAGTGGATTGTGGGTGGGTCCTGAGTACAGGACTCCAGTGTCTTGTGCGGAAGTTTTTGCGATGACAACTACCGCCTCCTGGTCTTCAGGGTGCTGCTGGCGAGCGTCACCTCCCAGTGCTCCAGCACCGCGTTGTGCGGCTTTAAGTGGTTCGGTTTAGTCGAGAATGTCCATGTAATGTGTGTGAATGTGGAAATATCGCCGCGCCACAAAGACATGCATCTGCGTATAATGTTGGGTGAATGCGACGCAGGCGGTGGAAATTCTGGAAAATGATTTGAATGTGTCGTAGATGATAGGAGACCCCCGGGGAAAGTTTCTTATGTGACGGGGGTTAGAGGCGCCTGTTTAGACGGAGGTTCTCTATCGGGTTGACAAATGTGTATAATATGGGTAGAGTGTAGAATCAGTGCACCCGTTTGGCAGGTGTAATCTCTAGCTAGGGCATCGCTCTAATATTACGTGTGGGGATGCGAAATCATTAATTCCCTGAGTGCATGCACCTTATAGGGACTTTCAACTTAATTACGCAATTTTCAAAAATACGCTTCTTCAGTTAAAAGAGCGCCTTTTTCAGCATAAGATTCTCAGAGGTAGTACATTAGAATGCACCTAAGACATGCTAATTGGTAGGCTCGTTAACTAATACTCAATTGTTAAATTTTCAACTGCTACTGTTAGAATCCTTAATTATTGACAAGAAGGTACCCCCCGGAAGGAATATCCGCATTGGTTTTCAGAATTTTAAAAACGCTGTTACCATCGGCGTTGCGACCCAAGAAATTTCGGATTCATCACGCAAAAATCCATGCTCTTTCGAGAAGCTTGCTGACAAAGGTAACTTTCCAGCGCACGTTACTCGCCGAAATAACTAAAATATGTAAGTTCACACGCCGAGGGAACGGCGTTTTCGAAGTTCCCAAAACAGAAGATATTACTTACGGCGGGCTACGCACTCTGAACACTTAAGGAATGAAACAGGAATAGAAAAGTAAAGTATTCAGTACTACTTACCCAGCCGGTTGACGCACATCTTAGCTATATTCTGATGTCCTACACCGCTAGCAATGCAGCGCCGATAGAAGCGCCCTAGTAACTCAAGAAGCTTATTTTGAAAATGGTCTAAACTCTTAGCTGAAGCACCGTGAACAAAAATGGTAGCACCGTTTGTCGCACAGCGTTTGAGGTGGAGAGAGAGAGAGAGAAACTTTATTGCAACAGGAATTCGGGGCACGCCCCAGGGTCCGCTCACGACCCCACTGCACTCAAGTGTTTATGTTCCTGAGGTCCATAACACTGGCAGCCCGGTTGGTGGCGACGGTCTGTACGGCCGGGTTCTCCGAGCGCAGCAGGGTCTCCCAGTCCTCCCAGGTCTTGAGGTTCTCTACGTCCCGCGGGGGAGGGTCCACCGGGCAGAGGGAAAGGATGTGGAGGGAAGAAGCGAAGGGTTCTGGGCATATGGCGCATGCTGGAGTGGGGAAGGAGGGATGATGTGGGCTAAGGTAAGGGGTGAGGGGAGTGTGTCTGTGTGTGTCTGTAGTCTGCACCAGAGTGTTGCGTGTTTGTTATCTAGGGAGGGGTGGGGCGGGGGGTAGAGCTGGCGTGAGGCTCTGTATGCCTGCGTCAGCTCGTGAAGGAGTGCATGCTCTCGTTCGTGAATCCCCGAGGCCACCTGAGCCCGGTTTAAAGAACCTCGGGCTAAAAGGTTGGCAGCCTCGTTTCCGGTGTGACACGTGCGCGCACGTGTGTGTGTGTGTGGGGGGGGGGGGGGGCAGGGGTCAGTTCACTCCCATTCAGTAACGCTTTCGCATTCCCACCCTTAAGCAGTCTTAAATGTCTCTGTAAAACTTTTCAATCCACTTTATCAAAGACTTTTGATGTGTATGCTCCTCTAGTAGTGCAGCGCCCGATCAGAACCCTGCCCCGCGGGCCCTAGAGAACCTCAAGACCTGGGAGGACTAGGAGACCCTGCTGCACTCGGAGGACCCGGCCGTGCAGACCATCGCCACCAACCGGGCTGCCAGTGTTATGGACCTTAGGAACATAAACACTTGAGTGCAGTGGGGTCGTGCGGGGACCCTGGGGGTGCCCCGAATTCTTGTTGTAATAAAGTTTCTCTCTCTCTCTCTCATATCGCGCAGTATACGGGCCTCCAGAATTTCGCCTCCACCGAATTTACACCGCCGCGGCAAGGATAAAACCAGCGACTATCGGTTACAGTAGGGGAGAGTTATTAGTAGAGTTCGCAGAAAGAAATAATTTACGGATTATGAATACCTTCTCCCGCAAACGAGCAAACAGGAAGTGGACGTGGAAGAGCCCCAATGGTGAGACTAAAAATGAAATAGACTTCATACTGTGTGCACACCCTGGCATCGTAGAGGATGTGGATGTCCTCGGTAAGGTCCGTTGCAGCGACCACAGAATGGTAAGGTCTCGTATTAGCTTAGATTTGAAGAGGAAACGGAGGAAACTGGTGATTCGAAAGGCTATTAACGAGTTAGCATTAAGAGGGAAGGTAGAGGAATTCAGAATGTCGCTGCAAAACAGATTTTCCGCTTTAACTGAAGAAGTCGACCGTAGTGTTGAAACAATGAATGATAATCTTACAGCTATCGTTACAGAGTGCGCCGCAGAAGTAGGTGGTAGGATTGTTCGACAGGATACCAGCAAGCTATCTCAGGAGACTAAAGATCTGATTAAGAAACGTCAAAGCATGAGGACGTCTAACTCAACAGACAGGATAGAACTAGCAGAGCTATCTAAGTTAATAAATAAGCGCAAGGTAGCCGATATAAGAAAGTTTAACATGGAGAAAATCGAGCATGCTCTAAGGAATGGAGGTAGCCTAAAATCAGTGAGGAGAAAACTGGGCATAGGTAAAAACCAGATGTATGCGCTAAAAGACAAACAGGGCAATGTCATCAGCAATATGGATAAGATAGTTGAATTAGCCGAAGAGTTCTACACAAATCTATACAGTAGCGAATGTAATCATCAAGTTACTGAGGGCGGCAGTCGAGCACAGCAATGGGACATCCCGCCAGTAAAGAAGGAGGAAGTAAAGAAAGCCTTAGGAGCAATGCAAAGAGGGAAAGCAGCTGGTGGGGATCAGGTAACAGCAGATTTGCTGAAGGACGGAGGAGAGATTGTGCTACAAAAACTAGCCACCCTGTATACGCAATGCCTTGTGACCTCGAGAGTACCAGAAGCTTGGAAGAACGCTAACATTATCTTAATTCATAAGAAAGGAGACGTCAAGGACTTGAAGAATTACAGACCGATCAGCTTATTGTCCGTTGCCTACAAGGTATTTACTAAGGTAATCACTAATAGAATCAGGACAACCTTGGACTTTAGTCAACCAAATGATCAGGCCGGCTTTCGTAAAAGATACTCAACAATAGACCACATTCACACTATCAGTCAGGTGATAGAGAAATGCGCAGAATATAACCAACCCCTATATATAGCCTTCATTGATTACGAGAAAGCATTCGACTCAGTGGAAACCTCAGCTGTCATGCAGGCATTGCGGAATCAGGGTATGGAAGAGTGCTATGTGAAAATATTGGAAGATATTTATAACGATTGCACAGCTACTATAGTTCTCCATAAAGTCAGCAATAAAATTCCAATACGGAAAGGTGTCAGGCAGGGGGACACGATCTCGCCAATGCTCTTCACTGCCTGCTTACAGGAGGTATTCCGGGGACTGGAATGGGAAGAGTTGGGGATAAGAGTTAATGGAGAATACCTGAGTAATTTGCGATTCGCTGATGATATTGCCTTGCTAAGCCACTCAGGACAAGAACTGCAAAGCATGATCAATCAGCTAGACAGGCAGAGTAGAACGGTGGGGCTAAGAATTAACATGCAGAAAACCAAAGTAATAATGTTCAATAGCCTTGCAAGGGAACAGCAGTTCGCAATTTCTAGCGAGGTGCTAGAAGTAGTAAGAGAATATGTCTACTTAGGGCAGGTAGTGACCGCAGATCCGGGTCATGAGAGGGAAATAACTAGAAGAATAAGAATGGGGTGGAGCGCGTATGGCAGGTTCTCTCAGGTCATGAATGGTAGCTTACCAATATCCATGAAGAGAAAAGTATATAACAGCTGTATCCTACCGGTACTCACCAATGGGGCAGAAACGTGGAGGCTAACAAAGAGGGTTCAGCTTAAGCTAAGAACAACGCAGCGAGCTATGGAAAGGAAAATGATAGGTGTAACGTTAAGAGATCGGAAGAGGGCGGAGTGGGTGAGGGCACAAACGCGGGTTAATGACATCCTAGTTGAAATCAAGAGGAAGAAGTGGGCTTGGGCAGGGCATGTAATGCGAAGGCAAGATAACCGCTGGGCCTTAAGGGTAACGGAGTGGATTCCAAGAGAAAGCAAACGTAGCAGGGGACGGCAGAAAGTTAGGTGGGCGGATGAGATTAAGAAGTTTGCGGGGATACAGTGGCAGCAACTAGCAAATGACAGGGTGAATGGAGAGACATGGGAGAGGCCTTTGCCCTGCAGTGGGTGTAGTCAGGCTGATGATGATGATGATGATGATCGGGTCAGCAGGCGAGCCCCATAACCACTGTGCCACCACGGCAGCCATCCACTAGTTCTATTCATGTGTTATGTACCCGTAACCCTAGGAGTCACTCCGTCGAGGATTCTATTGGAAGGCCTAGCGCCTTCGTAATACATTTCGGAATGAGGACATCTGTTTTCTCCCTCTCTCCTGCTTATACATCTAAGCAGCGGCCACGTTTCGATGGAGCCGCAAGGCAAAATTTTAACGGGAAGGATTTTGGGAAGCCAAACACAACATGACGTGACGATGAAAGAACGATGGCATTCACTGGGGTTTCCAAACGTGATTCGACGCTGTGACAGCGATGATCGCATAGTTTTTCCCACATCGCAGCGCGAAAACACACCCGTGCATATGCACTAATATGCGTACATATTATCTGAGACGCGCATCCTAAGTCCGTCACGATGCATAGCTTTACGTATAGTTTTATGGGGGTTTAACATCCCAAAGTGACTAAGCCTATGAGGGACACCGTAGTGAAGCGCTAAGGAAACTTCGACCACCTGAGGGTCTTTAGCCCGCCGCGGTGGCTCAGTGGTTAGGGCGCTTTACTCAACCGGAGTACTGCTGTTCATACCAGACGCGGCGGGCGCGTTTCGATGGAGGCGGAACGAAAAGGCACCCGTGCGCTGTGCAATGTCAGTGCACGTTAAAGATCCCCAGGTGGTTGAAATTATTCCGGAGACCTCCCCTATCGCACCTCATTCTCTCTTTCTTCTTTCACTCTCGCGTTCCTTCCTTCCTTTACGGGGCTGTTCAGGCGTCTGCCGAGATATGTTAGACCAACACTGCGCCATTTCCATCCCAAGAAACACAATTTACCAATTGTCCTGGGGCTCTTTAACAAGCACTGACATCGCACAGTACACGGGCCTCTACAATTTCGCCTCCATCGAAGTTTGACCACCGCCAGGACAGAAATCGCGCCTTTCGGGTCAACAGCCGAGTGCCATAACCAATGAGCCATCGCGGCGGGATTACTGAACTAGACCCTTCTGCTGCAATTCATTCTGTAGCAAACTATAATAGCCAATACATTGTTGCTGGATATATTCCAGCTGGAAGGTGAAGTTACCATGCATTTCTCTTGTACTTAACTTTGCCTAGCATCACGACGCATATGGTCCATTTTATTGTCCTAGCAGTACTACTGTGGGTTTCGCCTCGTCGTGTAGCCCGGGTCGGTAGGGACGGATGACCTTGAACAGCGTTTCTTCAGCCGCGCTCTGCCAGATGGCATCGCCGTCGGCGCGCCGCGCCGCAGCGGCGTTGACCAGTTTGCTCTGTCTACGACAGATGGCGCCACTAGCAGGTCAGCCACTTCTGCCCTTCGAAGCCGGCGTTAGCAGAATTGGCGCGCAGTCTATCGATAGCACTTGAATGATATCGGTTAAGCAATTAGCTTAATTTCTAGTCAGGCCACGTAAATAAATATCACCTAGTAGGAAATTGGTCGAATTGAGGAATCGATCCAGGGTCTCCGGAGTGCGAGACAAGCACGCTAACCACTCCGCCATGACAGCTCGATGGTTTCGAGTGAACAAAGGCCCGTCCAGTAAATACGGTGTCTTCTTCCACTCCCACTTTCCTCCCTTCCCGTTATGGCGAGGTTCAGGTGCCCGCCGATATAAGCAAGGCAGACACATTTCATTTCCTCAAAAACCAATTTACCGACGAGCAATGCGAACAGCCGAACTAGCGATGGCGTCTGTGGACTCCCTGGCAGCGTGGCGGAATGGTGACGTTACCAAATGTGGCGGTGCCCATGCTCCGGCGCTGTTAAGCCTCAATAAATGCGCCCTTGCCTTGCCGTGAATACTTTGCTATGCAGTCCTCTAAGCAGAAGTGGCAGCGACAGAAAGAAGCGAGAAAGCGACATCGTGCACAAGAGACGCCAGAACAGCGTGAAGATTGTAGTGCAAAGCGTCGTGCAAAAGATGCAGCTCGGCGACAATGTTCTACCTCGCAGAGTGGTTCCACGTCATCGATCACGGACGAATATCAACACCTGACTGCTCAGGAAGGCCGCAAAGCTACCAGGCGAAGGCAACGCGCCGAAGTATCGCCAGAAGAACGAGCGCACCATTGCTAACCCAATTTACACGTTTTAACCTGAGCTAAACCACTGCCCATTTTTTTCTTGAGAATTACTATTCTTGTTTCATTTAAACAGTTTTTTTTCTTCTCAATGATTTGCGCAGGGTACGCTGTGGATGACTGGATAAGCAGCTTTGCTGCTTATTCGGAAGGCTCAGGTTTGATCCCTGCCATGGCTTTCGAACTTCGATGGAGGGGAAATTTTAGAGGCCCGTGTACTCTGCCATGTCAGTGCACGTTACATAAACTGCCGACAATTACGCTACTTCCTAATGCAAAATTTGAGTGCAACTCATCAGCTCTTCAAGCTTTTCGATAGATTGAGGCAAAGAATTTGAGAGAGACATGTATACGCAGTTACAGACAACTTGCGAACTAAAAGCGCAGCTGCTTGGCGCCCGTTGCTCCGTATCGCGGCGCCACCGTCACTGCTCTCCAATGTAGCCAGCAGTGGACACCTTTGGCGGTATTCTCTTGGTGTCGCCTTTTGCGACAGGTCGAATTAGGGCGGGGCCTAAAAAAGTGCATACAAATGCTCGAAGAAACGGGAAACGCGACCGGCACTTCCACCGGCGGTGCTTTCATTCACTCCGAGCAGCGACATTTTACCACTGCTGATTCACTAGCAGCAGAAGTTTCGTATCTTTGATTAGTAGTTGTTAATCATTGCAGAGATGTTTATTTTTTATTTCCATCAGCATAATGTACGTACTACAGTGAATGAGTATTTGCAATACAAGGCTGATGACACTTATTTCAATTTATCCTTCGTTTTACAAGCGTGAGTTTTACGAGCGCGAGTGCGGTTTAAGCCGTTAAGAAAATGGCGCTTTTCATGTCGGTGTCTGAACATTACTAACGTCAACACGGCGGTGTTTAATGTACAGTTGTGTGTTTGTAAAAGTCGTCACATTGCTTTAAATCCTCTTTGGCTCGTGCGGACACTGTTTCGTGGCGCTAACGTGCATTAATACGCCTTAAAGGGTCATGTAGCCGCTAGTGCAAACGCTGTCAAAGCCATCCCGTCGCAGCGGGCAACGTTTGCTTCGTCGTCTGTTTAGGCGGTGGAAAGTAAGCTCGTATGGCGAGCGGCAGCCCGGCCGATCAGAGGTTAGCCACTGTGCTGTGCTCTTGGGCGGCCGGTAATGCCGCCGAAAAGATTCATCGGGCAAGGAAAACGGGTCACGATGTCCGCGGACACGGCACTCTTCTTCGCTGCTCAGAAACCAGGCAAGGAGAGTGCAATCCATGGCGTCTAGTATGAATTTCGTAGCCCGTCGCCCGCTAGAATCAGTTCAGCGCATTCCGTTGTCGGACAAAGCGTAGCACGTGGAGGTGACATCCCGATGGCGTAGCCAGAAGGCGGACTGTTGTCGTCAGGCCGCCGTCACCGCGGCTAGAGCCAATTAGCGAAGCGCGAAGTGGACATGCTGCAAAAGGCGACACCGGGAGAATACCGCCCCTGAATCGAGCTTTAGGTTGCGAAACCAATAAACCAGGAGCTTGTAAAGCAAAGGAAAGGCGCAAAAATGACCTCTTGGAACAGCGAACTCCTCCATGATGCTTTAAGCTGCGTGCTGGTAGTGACTGATGTGCGCTGCATGGGCTGGAATGCAATTTAAAGCGTTGTGTCATTTTAAGGCAGGGAAGTGCGCATAACTGGCTCCCTGGGTCAGTGGACGACTGAATCGCGCTTATAGGGACGTGGAGGGGTGAGATTGAGAATTGGGCTGCAGGAATTGACACCGTTATGCCAGAAACGCGGCGCTTAAGGAATAGGCCGTTGGCGTTCATTGTGCTTATTGGCGTTGGAGTGAAAATAGAGAAAAAATTATTGTAACAGAAATTCGGGGCAGGCATAGAGCCAATTTTTTATGGTAGCCTTGAAGTAAGTAACCTGTTTTTTTTCTTGTTATGTTTTAAACGTTGCCCGAAGAAATGTTTTCCTAAAAACCTTCCTCTGCTAGTCGTCACAGTTAAGTTAAGGCCCGTACAACTGCTGCGTTGTCTACGTGCAGTACGTTTCAAACTCGATCAGACTGCATGAAAAATGCAATCAGTATCAAATCATTTTGTCGAGTATCTGCCTTTACAAATTATAGCGCATTAATACTGAAGGAAAGTTGTGTGTTTTAAACTATTCTTCTACGCTAAATTCCACACATTTACGTACGAAGATAGGCAATTTAAAATTGTTCCAAGGTAAGAACTGCACATGGTAAAAGAATTTCTGGTCGAACAAGTACCTGGAAGATTTACGAGGCTCATATATTGAATATTTTCATGCGCATCGTGACACAGAAACAAAAACAAACAGGAGCTGCTACTTTTTTCATGTGCCCTGCACCAAAACAAGACCCTCATGCATATTCTAGCGCGTTGTAGATATATTATTAAATTCTACCGTAAAACAGAATGCATTGAGTACAGTCTCTACCTCCCTCATCTGCGGCCGCATGAATCGCAAAAGCCGAACGTGTCCAGTAATCAACTCCAAACCATTCCTTTCAAGATTTGTATCCACGTAACAAACTCCTGGAAGCCACTGCCTATTTCCTCTACGTGCTTCGTAATTTTTCACGCATTTCGCTTTTATGTAGAGGTATAGCTCAATAGTCTGGTTGCTTTGGACGCTATTGCAAGGAGTGCATGGATATCAAGAAATGAGGGTGTGTACTTCAAGGCGCCTGATTAAAAGGTAAACTCACTTACGAACTCAGGGCATGTTGACATGCGTTTTCTGAGGTGTCACTTTACTGACCGCACCTTTGTTCCGACCACGCCTTTTTTGAACAGTCCTGACTGGCTGCTAAAAAGTCTCCTCTCATTGCAGTCTGTATATTGAGGCGGCCCACGAGATACAGAAATATAATAAGGCCCTGCTAAGGTCACGCATGCAGAATAACTTAATATAAGATAGAGTAAATCAATAAGCATGTTCATTTCTAAATCAACATGCATTTTACTTCTTTCGTAAATAAAGATGCAGTTCTAATTCCCATTATTTCTGCGACAGTAGTATGTTCTTCTAACCATTATTTGCATTAACAAATGCACAACTTTTCTCTAATGCTGCCCTTAACATTTATAAGTACATATGCTTAAACAAAATGGTTTTCAATGTATTCGAAATCTATTTTCTGCGTTTCTACCACAAATTCAAATTGTTGAATTACTACTTGATTGCTTTTGAGTTAGCACGAAAGGTATTCTATTCATATTATACTCAGTTTGCAAAAAAGCAGTCACAACAAGCCATGTCGAGGAACATTTAAATTATATTTCTAAAGAAAGAGTTCCTCTGATGCCCGCGCAGCTCGTCCCTACTGCGGCGCGCAGAGCAATTCTTTCTCGCAGCTTTGGGTCGGCTCAGGAACGTCCCTGGAGAAGACGAATCCCACTTCTCCCTGCGGGTCCAGCTGACGAAGCACTGCTGCGGCGTTTCCACAGGTGGGATCTACGTCGTACAGCTTGTAGACGACGCGGTCGTTCTGGCTCGAGATGGCTGCGAAAGAGAACGTGGAATCGCATTTACTGATATGTGGGCTATACTTCCTTTCCCGCTTACGAGCGGCCTTTTGGGAGTTTCCTTGAAATCACTCCCTTTTCATGTTTATTTATTTATTTATGACATACTGCAGGCCATGAGGCTCCAAACAGGAGTGGATACAGAAACAGATTACAAATTGAGCAATAATAGCAAAGTGCAAACAGAACACAAGCACCACAGAATGACACAGAATAGAGAAAAGAAATTAACAAAACAAACTCAAAAACAAACTAACAATGGTCACTTATCAGGTCAAGAGACCGTACACACGAAGCTGGTAAGCCGTTCCAGTCATTCATGGTTTACGGAAAGAAATTGTGCTGAAATAAGTCAGTATTTGCATAGTGCGGCTTCAGAGAAAGGGGGTGCGAGTATCGGGTTTGTTTGGTGTTCTGTAGACTAAGATACGGCGAATAATTCATTCCAAGTTTATGTTTAAATGACAAAAGTAAGAATTTCAACCGAAGAAACTTGCTTACAGATAGATTTTGATGGAATTGTCTTTGGCCATATTTCAAACCTACGTGCCTGTGCCCGACTAACAATCCACAGGTGCAGGAGAAATCTTCATCATGAATCTTAACATCGCTTTTTCTTTCAGTGAATCTGGCGGATTCCTGAAAATGCTTATTTAGGGATCATGGTAGGTGAGGTTTAACTTCTCGATGGCACACACGCATTATCACAGGAGCCGTGGTGGATAGCCGCGGAAGAATTTCGATGAACTGAGGTTTTTGCGAGATGATTACATTGTACGTATCGCAGAGATGGAAATGCTGCTGCCCCTAACCTTAATTCACTTTTGCAAAATACAAAGTAGTGAGGCTCATCTCATTTTCCAACACAAGGCTCCTTCTCAGTTGAAAAATAATACGCATAAAATGGTACTATATTTTTTTGAAACGGTAAATGCTTGGTGACGTACCATTTTTGCCACGTACCACTAGATATAATGTTCGCCGCCCATCTGCCGGCTAGTTCAAAATTTCCAGCTGGCGCCGCAGGGAAGTGGCACAACCTCCTCTCAGCATACCCCTTTCCTGACCATGCGGTGGCGACGAGACAAATAGCCACGTTTGTCGTGCACAACTCTCGACTTACAGCGTGCTTCTGTCTCGTACCAACTAGAAGCCGTAATTGACACCGTCATCTGTGACACCACACACTTTTGTATTAAATCACTCACTCATGAGACTGCATTATAACACAGACTCATGAAACCACTGGCTTACCATGCCACATTGCCTTGCCAGAGACATGAGCTGCTCGGAAGTAAGCGGGAGATTTCACCAAGCGGAGTGAATTATTAATAAGAGACCTACCCGCAAGGGCGAAAACCAGTTCACGAATGGTGATATTGCCTGTCACCCGAAAAGCAGTGTTATAAATTGGCGTTTGATTAGTTGACGATTTTAAGAGCTTTCGTACCCATGGCTAAGGTAAAACGTTATCATTGGGTAAATAACTTTCCGCTAAATTCAGTTCTCCTTTGAAGCTTAAGTTAACATTTTTTGCGAAGAACAAGAGCTTCAGAGCGTTAAGGTTTGAATTTGTGTGTCTTTGGAGCATTAGCAAAGCATCAAAAATCCTATGACATGCTCACAATTGTCTTCCTTATCTATATATTCGTACCTGGTGGTGTGCCCTTTCTGGTCAAGAACATGGCTCAAAAGAAAGCCCTTTTGAGCCCTGAAGATCTTTTGCTGAGGGTGTGCACTTCTTATGTGCTAGGCTAATACAATAGCTGGTACTTACTTATGTTCAGGTAGTATGCCAATCCATTGTATGGCTTAATCTACTCAATAAAATGCTCCTCAACATCTGCAAATGAAGGGAAGTAATTGAAATTAGTAATGTAGTGGTCACTTAATCTCTCAATACTTCGCTACACATATTCTTTATATATTCGCTGTATGAGGCATGGCCCGTATGAGAATGGCCAATTCCACATATATATGTGAATTAACCAATTAACGGTAGCGCGTCGTACCCTTAAGGCAGGGCTTAAATTACCCCTCCAATTTTTCATACATTCCATTATGATGAACATTATGTTGCTGATAAGCTCCAGATTTTTTTTTTTACGCTTCTGGCCAATATAGATTTCATTCTTTTCTATTCCCATTGTTGATTGCGTATTCTACAAATTCTTCGCGGTTGCTCAGACAATCAGGAATAGAGACACTTGTTTCTTTCCGTGTAAAACGTCCCATTTAGTTTAAGCTGTTTTCAAGTGCTACACAATTTCCCCTTAAACGTTATAGAGCATTTCTACCATTTTTTTCTGTGATTTCATAATGAAAGGTTACCGAAACTCGTAAACCTAATTAAGGACTAGTGGAATGTTTCGCTTCGCCATTCACTCGCCGAATCGCGGTATTGGATTGCACGCCACAATCAGCGACCTATCTTTAATAGCGCAGTTCCCAAAACCATACGTCGCGATCATAGATTTTATGTTGTGCAACACAAAAATGCGATATGACCCCAAACGCCACTGAGTAAAATATCTGCATTGACTGGATGAAGTGCCAACCCGCGTGTCTGCTCAGCTGCTGCTACCGCGCATATAACCAAACCATCAGTGCCGATATGGCATGTATTGAATGCAGCAGGAGTGCATGGAAGCCGCCGATGTGGTACGTTTTTCAGACAACCGTGCTCGTATTCTGGAGGCGAGAGACGAAATATTTGGTCGGTGGCACCAAGGGAAAAGCCCTGTGGTCAGTACCCGCAAACTCGTTCAACTACAAAACATTCATATGTGTGGAAATATATTTTTAAAGCGGCCGCATCAACAGCAAATGCTAGAATTTCAAAAGCGGAATGTAAAACATATACCACAGGTCAATCGCATTCAAACAGGCGCAATCACAAGCGAACTCTTTTGTCCACACAGTTCCTTCCCAACCTGTTAACATGTTAAAACGAATAAAATTCATAATTATCACGTTCTTAACTTTTATACAATCACTGTATCGTTCAATGATTTTCTCGATATCTATACACGCTGGTGGGACGATGCGTTCAGCCTCCTTTTTGTCCGTCGGTGTAAGATTGGGAAGACGTGTTTAAACAACTCAGTTAGAGGAGGAGAATATATTTTTTTTTCTTTTCTAGCTATAAACTACTGTGAGCTACGCAGCGCAGGTAGAAAGTATAAATTTATTGAAATAGAATACCGCAATAGTCAGGTCGTTGGTTGGTTGGTTTATGGGGTTTAACGTCCCAAAGCGACTCAGGCTATGAGAGACGCCGTAGTGGAGGGCTCCGGAAATTTCGACCACCTGGGGTTCTTTAACGTGCACTGACATCGCACAGTACACGGGCCTCTGGAATTTCTCCTCCAAAGAAATTCGGCCGCCGCGGCCGGTATCGAACCCGCGTCTTTCGGGTCAGCAGCCGAGCACCATAACTACTGAGCCGTGTAGTCTATTGAATCGTGTGACAAAGCTACCTTATATAATTAAACTGTATTCTATATTCACTATTTTAATTGACGGGCCCACTACTGAAGCATTAAGCTTGCGTTTGACGAGACATCGTCATTGCCATCGAGAGGTGTGCGAGATTGCACCCGGGTACGATGCATCTGTTTATGCCAGACACAGTAATAAATTGGGAGATAGCGGTGAAAAAACGCGTTAAGACGAAGGCGGCTAAATAACGGCTGCGCGAATGGTACCGGCGGGGAGGTGCAGAGTCGGAGCTTTGCACGAGCAGCTTGTTGTTCAGGTGGCGCACACAACCAGCCGGAATATTCATGGAGTCTGGCGTGCAGGAGCGCCTCCTTTCGAACTGGGAAACAGCGTTTTCAACGACGGCCGAGTAATGGTACGCGGAGTTAATGACTACGGCATCAGCAGCCCAGCCATTGGTGTAGCATTCAGTGAGTATACCGTCTTACTGTTTAGTCCGACCGTGCGAGTATACAGCGGTTTTTTTGAGGGAGTCTCCTCGGGATCATTGCACAATTAGCTCGCGCGTGTGTGGCCTTCACAGTGAACAGGGCTGTCTCTTGTATGGTGGCTAGCACACAGAACTGTGTAACGTGTAGAACCACCGCTATAGCTGCTTTGTTGCAGCAAAGAGAACTCGAGGGTAGTTAGGAGTACCCCTAAATTGTGCCCTCGATGGCTAGGCCGTAACACTGCTAGCTTTGTTTTATCATGCAGTTTAGTGTTGTTTTCTTCACCAGTGATAAAGGGTGTGTCCTCTCCTGCTCGTTTGGCACGTATGCGATACTATGACGCGCGCTTTCCTTATCTAGTGGGCTCGCTCGGAGAGAACGGGAAATAGTGCTTGGCGGATTTGGTGATAATCACGGAGAGTCGGAGGAATATTATGCCAATTCACCTAAGATATTTAGAGTCAGCATTTAGCTTTGTTGCGCTCAGCTCATAAATGCTTACTACATCACCCACCAGTGTTTATAGAGATCATATCTACAAAATTTGGCGGACACTTTTCTGGAATCCGTTCTGGGGACATCTTACGTAATAACGTAATAGATCAATCGCCCTTCGAAACGCACCCCAAAATCGCAAATCCTGACACATTACTGTCACCTTTTTAAGATATTTTTGGTAAAAGAAGTTTGTAGCTATCAACATTAATTTTGTCTCTGAACATCACTCCGAGATAACTTTCTACAAAAAACAGCGCACACAAGCTCGGAATGGAACTGCATTTACATACCGGGTGATCTTATTTGGATTGAAGATGTTTCCTCGTCGTATTCAAAAACAAATAAGCCTCTGCAAAAAAGAATTAAAAAGCAACTTAAAGCAACGTTTCCAACTTTGGACATTTTCAGTTCGCATTAGAGCAACCGTAATGCCCCTTCTCTGGCGAGTTCCCAGCCTTTGTGGGCTAATTCTACGAAAACAGAACCTGAACATTTCACCTCATCATTCTAATAACCTAGGTCGATGCCGATTCTAGGATAACAATTGTCATGCCTGGATGCTTGAAACAACTGTGCACGCTTAAGGATAGAAACATTGCGGGCCTGTATAAGCACCACAAAACAGGTCTAACAAGAGAATCATTCTGCAGTGCTTAGGTGATTGAGGTATAATAAGTAGACCTATCCTTGCGGAACACATTCATAGAAAGCAACTATAGGAAGTATAGTGAGCCTCGATCGCAAATATATATTTTAGAATTTTCTCTTCGTGCGGGGATATATATTGTTCAGGTTAAGCCGTTTCTTCGCCTAACATATGTATGCAGGAACATCTGGATTCCGATTAGTGGCTAATCTGTTCGGTATTCAGAGCCCTCAAAAAGTTTCAATGAACCGAGAAAGGTGTATCTGATATTCACCCACAGTGAGAGCAGTAGTACGAGAAGGCGTCTCCAGAGTTCGAAAACACACTTACGTGGCATATTGATTCACTGTTCCGTTTGGTGCGTACCATGTCTTGGCGCTCGCTTTGTCGCTATTGGGATCCGTGCCGTCCCAAAGAACCGTAAAGTTCACCGTGCCCTCGGGTTCAAGGGTGACTCCAGTGCGGTAGCATTCATACGTCAAAACTGGTCTGAACTGGGACTCCTGCGTAGTAAAAGGCGAACTTTTAAGGGCATCCAGAGTTTGGGCCAGCAGGAAAATGTACGAACAGCACAAAATGATTTGCTGTGTGCCTAAATAGAGTCTTAGACGTGTCATTGCCCTGCTGCCCTCATTTTCCTGCTTATGAACAGTGTTCCGGCTTAAATTATGGCAATATTTAAACCATTACTCTCTACCGGTGCAGGAAGAAAATCTGTTAACTAAGCAGCGTTGGTTTCATTTACTCCTCATCAATCAAGACCCTTTACCTCTCGGATGGGCTTCTTGGTCATTATGTTTGTGAGAGTGTCATTGCCCAAAGACAGGGTTAAAATGGTTTTTTTGCTATACAGTCTAAACACTTGGGAAACAGCAGATGATACGTTAAACATGTGTGCTTCTCTCACAGGGCCACAAAGAACCGTAAACAGAAGACCTGAGAAATAAGTACAAAAACTTCTACGTTATGAGAAAACGATCAGAGTAGTTATGGTGGAGAGCAATGCTCTATTGCAAATAAAGTGCTGCAACAGCTGAAAGCACTCATAGCAAGAGGAAAACGTTTTCTTATTATACAACGATGGCCACACCTGTGAGTGAGTCATAAGGCCACACTGTTCGTATTTAGTACAGAGCAAGTGTTCTATCTATATCTGCACTTCGACTCGTGGCTTGCACGTACAGGGCCAATGTATAAGAAGTCGGGCACAGAAGTGCATAGGTGCGAAAGATGCCTGCCTTAAGGAGACCGTACATGCGGGTTCAATGCCGAGTTAATGCTGCTTTATGCTGCGACCTGTATGTCCGCACAGTCAACCTTTGCGCCTGGCTTTTTTGCACCTTCATCGAGCAGCAGCGGCGCTTGAATTTAGAGTTTGCTATAATAACCTGCATTGCTGTCATCACTACAGCATCATCTCAAGAGGTAGCTAGAAGAAGAATTCTTCATTCCTTGCACGAAAAATAACCTTGTAGCTGGAACAGAGCGAATCGTCGCTTGTCCCTTTCTTTCGTTTTATTTCACCGTTTTTTTAATAATTTATAAAGTAAATAAAAATTAACGCAGACCATTTTGGCTTTTCTGAGCTCCATTCGCATAATTCTGGCGATAAATTTAGCCCCAATTGAAAAATCTGGATCATTAAAATTTTTGGAGCTAAGTTGTAGTGTTTGTGATAGCTTAAAAAAACACGACAAATGGCAATAAGGGGTACCCGGCGCTATTAACTCCAGCGTAAATTCACCTTTGTTGAACGTACCATGTATGTGTGCGCTTGTGACGAATTCTCAACATAAAAATATTAACAATTATATTTACCTTAGCCCGGACCATCAACCAATCGATATAGACATTGTAAAACAGCACGCCGAACAGGCGACTGTGTAAAATTAAAAAAGCATGTGCTTCTTACATCGTAAAAATCCTTGGTGTACTGGTCACCAAGTGCGACTGCACACAGGAATAGAAAGGCGACGAACTCAGGCAGACGAGTCATTTTATATTGGCTTTGTCCACACCAGGAACCTGTCTGCAATGTAACTGCAAGAAAAGTACATTTATTACCATCCATACACTCTGCCTTTCGTGTAACGTTCGTGTCGATGAAAAAGGCTGTTCATTTTTCTTGAGACAAGATTCTCCCCGCCATATACAACTTTCAATCATCAATCTAGGCTTTATTATTATTGCTGATTTACTCTGTAAAAACAGCTACTTGTAAACGGCAACTAGCTGCAAACTATGCGGTGGCTCGTCAGTCAGCGACATCAGCAATGGTACGAAATCCACCGCCCACGCTTGTGACTCTGCATGCATATCCGGCGTATTTTGAGGCAGAGCTACTTTGTGTTTTATTCCTGCATTTGCTTTCTTCGAAGCGTTTTATAGCACTCTCGGACCGCTGCCCCTCCCTGATGAGCGCTACTAGGCTGTTATCAATCTGTTTGATTTCGTTTCTTAGTTTGCTTGTTCGTTTGCTTGTGGGGTTTAACGTCCCGAAGCGCCTCAGGCTATGAGAGACGCTGTAGTGAAGGGCTCTGGAAATTTCGACCATCTGGGGTTCTTTATCGTGCGCGCACAGCACACTCACTATATAATTTCGCCTCAATCGAAATTCACTTGCTGCGGCTGGGATCGAACCTGCGTCCGTTCTGGGTTAGCAGACGAGCGCCATAACCACAGAGCCACCGCGGCGGCTCAATCTGTTTAAGTTAACCGACCCGTACCGTGAAGTATAGTAATAACAGCCTTTTCAAACACTACAAAATGCTCCTCCTTTGGCGGCCACATCGCGGTGAATGAAATTGCGCCTTATTTGTGCCATCCCATGATGCCGGCAGGCGCACGGCAGTTGACTCCAACGTGATCACAATGCGTCAGCGGTACTGGCACGAGTTAACCCTGAGGAAGTAGTGCCGTTGCATTGTTATGTTGAGCTCAGCTGTAGTGCATTCTATCTGTAGTGATTCAAACTACGATCTCGGTGTTTCGCTCCCTGATCTAGCAAAGCAAAGGAAATTTTCGCTTGTGACAGCTGATCGCCTTAGGGCGTAAGAGAAACGTACAGAAAAAGGCTTATTCGCCAACTACTGCCTGTACAGACAGAAGGCTTCAAACCCTACTTATAGACCACGGTGACTGGAACTGTTACTGTTACATGGGCCTCAAGAATAGCGCGAACTTGGACGAGGACTAAAGGAAGACACACTGACGGGCGCTGTGTGTCTTCCAAAACAGCGCCCGTCAGTGTGCCTTTCTTCAGTGATTGTTCAAGTTCGCTGTTTTTTTCACGACAATGTCGTGCCAACTCCTGAAGCGTCCGTTTTATGGTTACATGGTCTTACCTAGAAGGGATAACAAATAAAAGTGTTCGTAAAAAATATATAAAGGCGGTATTTTGGAGCATAAACCCCATACAGGACTTGCCTAACGTGTGACCATTTAGTGAGGAAATACAGCAGAAAACATGGCATTGAAAGCATCCTAAACAAGGTTATAAGCCACGAAGCATTCTAATTTGCGACATAAAAGGTTGAACACATCCAAGGATAGATATGAGCTGAAAACAAATCTTGCTCGAGCTTCCATATTTAACACCTAAAAACAGCTCTAATTTATAACTTCACAGTACTCATGCCAAGCTGACGATTTGAATATAATATTTTAGAAGCTCGACGTGGGAGGGTGGCCCTGACATTGGTAACTGTACGGGCTGCATTAGTTGAATATGCCAAAACAGCGCCCGGGAGAATACTGGCCTACGCTATTGTTTGTGGTGCTGTAGTCTTATTATACTGACTGGTTTACGGGTTTTAGGATCTCAAAGAGTCTCCGGTTCAGATGGACGCTGTAGTCGAGCGCTTCGGACAATTTCTACCACCTGGGCGTCTTTAACGGCCTTGGACATCGCAGAGTACAAGGACCCTTAGCATTTGCCTCCATGAAAATCTGGCCCTCGCGGCTGGAACCGAACCCGTGCCTTACGGGTAAGCCGAGCTCCTTGACCTGTGAGGGGCTGTGGAGGTTCTGCTTAAAATAGTCACTAAAATTGAGCCGAGACGTCTTCCTTCACCAGGGAACCATTACAGCCAGCTCCAAGAATACCCGTATTTTCACCAGATGGGCCCGGCTCTCTATACACTGCCAGAAGTTCTAAGAACACGCTTGAAGGTTAAGAAGGCAGAGGCATGTTTGCTTGCTTCTATTCGTTGTTTACGCGTTCAGCTGCAATATGTGAACAATTAAGACGGGTTCCAGTTTCACTCAGAACTTGCTTCATTGCATTGTTATCCCCATAGAAAAACGCGATGCTCTGTATTCTTCAAACAGAATAAGTTGAAGTTCGATTGAAAAATATTTTAAGACTGAGTCGAATGCCTTGCAGGTGCGCTTCAAATAATCTTGAGAAGAAATCCCAAGGAACTTAACCCCATGGAACTTTTTTACTGGCCCGCCTTTTGTAAGCAGGACAAATTAAGGCCCTACTATGACATCGCGGACGCGACTGGGCTTTATACATTTCCAGTACCTGCGGAAGAAAATTATTTCCCTGGCTTTTTCGCTTGACAACAAAGGGCACTCAATCGGCACGCCACTAAACGTTTCCATGAGTGCTCAAGCCTCTCGTGATGCTCAAAGCTGTGTATTCCGATGATACCGCCGATGATGATGAATGTATGGGGTGTACTGAAAGGTCTTTTTTCAGAGATTTTGTTGAAAGCCAGTTTTGTGATGTGGCTTTTTTTCTGCGTAGGCTGCTTTAACGAAAAAGAGCCATGACACAAGGTATCTTTTCATCTACATATGGTAGGGTCCTACACGCAATTTCTAAACATTTCATGCAAGAGAAGCCTACTTCCGGCCTACACCAAAGGCCTCACTGCGCAGCCGCCATAGTCAATAATGTCAGGTTCTACACGCATGTTCCTCTGACGCAATGTAACCGCCACTTGGCTTTAAATTAATTTCTCCTTCAGCAGTTGGATTACATCTACCTCTAAACATGCAGGTATAAAGCACAGGACTAAATCGGATTGAAATACCGAACGAGGTTTTCAAAACAAAAAAGAATGCAATTTTTTCTTTCTGCCGTATTGCCTGCACTAGCAACCTATGCAGGGTGTTTTACCTAAGACTTTCTGCAGTTTTTAAAAATAAGCTATTTGAATTAGATGCGCGCTTTTTCTGGCATAGCATTGTCAGTGGTGTAGTACATCATAATGCAGCTAAGCCGTGCTAACTAGCAGGCTTGTTAACCAATATTTAATAGTTAACTTTTAAACTATTACTGTTGGGCTCCTTAATTATTGAGAGGCATGTAGCCCACCGTAAGCAATGTCCATATCCGTTTTTGGAATTTCGAGAACGCGATTATCCTCGGCGCTGTGGCCCAACAAATTTTGGCTATTTCGACGAGTTAGGTTCACTGGAGAGGTTGCTTTGCCTGCAAGCTTCTCAAACCGCATGTATTTTGGCGCGATGTAGGCGAAATTTGTTGGGCTAAAGCGCCGAGGATAATCGCGTTCTCGAAATTCTAAAAACGGATATGGACATTACTTACGGTGGGCTGCATGCCTCTCAATAATGAAGAAGCCCAACGGTAATAGTTTAATAGTTAACCATTAAATATTGGTTAACAAGCCTGCTAGTTAGCACATCTTAGTTGAATTATGATGTATTACACCACTGACAATGCTATGCCAGAAAAAGCGCGCATCTAATTCAAATAGCTTATTTTTAAAAATTGCAGAAAGTCTTAGGTGAAACACCCTGTATACTAGATGTGGTCCATTGCTGCCATAACTCTGTTTTTAGGAGGGTTATAAGGTGGTTACTGTAGTTTTCTCCTCTGGAGAGAGGGAGAGCTCGGCCGCCTCAAGAGAGAACCAGGCAGTACTACCTAAATGATTTTGACACAGAATGCGCTTCTATCTCTACGGTGACACAGGACATGCAGTATTATACAGATTTTTAATGCAAAAGCAAGGTACTTAAGTTTTCAACAAGCGCTTTCGTGAATAGTGAATCGCCCAGCTTAATTTCTTAAAAAAGTGCGTTTTATTCGACTTGTTCATTAATAGGTTTAAGTTTCAAAAATGTAGAAAGGCGTAGGATGAAGAATGAGAATGAGGACACCTAGAAAAGTATTTGATTTCCTCCCTTGAAGTTAGGCAATAATTTACTGAAAAACCACCGTAGCAGAGAATTATGCAACTTCTAGCTTTTCAAGGAGCATGTTTGGAAATAAAGGCACTCACCTCGCTTTTTTCTGCTAACTTCAACAGAGGCAACCTGCTTAACTGAAAATCATCCAGCAGACCCCTTTATATACTATCAAAGCGGAGCACCTGTACATCACGTGACCTCGTAGTGTCAACGAGTTGAAGGTCGTTTTCTGCTCAGGGTCATTCTTTATTTTTCTTCAGTGTTCACTCTTTCACGGTAACTAAAAGTATCAAAAAATGAAATACATAGCGGACTCGTTTTTCGGCGTATACAACCGGATACTGCCCATGATATAGGCACTGCGCTCATATAACTTTGGGTTTTCATATATAATGACAGATTTTGAGCGCTATCGTAGAAGTATTTTGGCACAAGTGGCATACCAGAAATTCTGGCAAGAAGAAGTAAATTTTATGCAACAAAGAGGAAGACTTACAGGCCACCTTTTCGCAAATACATGGAGGTTTACTGCTGAATTCACTCACGAAGTAAATTCTCAGGAACAAGTATACGAGGCGAAAGGAACGTTGGTAGGGCTGGAGACAATACTTCGAGTTATTTAGCCTTCCCTGCGAAGAAATAAAGGCAGTCCTGTTGCGTCTAGTAACCGCAGTGCAGCCTCCATTTTCAGGTGCATTGTATCAAGTAAGAGCGCAACACGCAGTTATTGAACATTGTTTTCCAAAGCTTTCGGAGACGAGTTTGTTTGGTCATAAAATTAAGTGAGCCACATTAATGTTGATCAATAATAATTAAAAAGCGCCCTCTATGACATATTTGCGTGATCAGACTGACGATGACACTGCCGCCCAAGACACAAGAGCAGCGGCCGCAGAGTAGGAGCTTTGCGCCCAAAGTGACGTTATTGCTACTGATTCTGTAGAAAAGTTCTTTATTACGGAATCATTCCAAAGCCCCATACTAGAAAAGACAATGGCGCGCACATTTTGGTGTCGTGCTGGTGCTGAAAACAATTTATCTTCTACTAATTTTTTTACAGAGTGGTGAAAGCGGTAAGGTCTTCCTGGCCCTTTTTCCTCACGATACTAGGTGGCACTCCTATTCCGGCGGCCCATTTGCAAGCAACGCCACCCGCGTCAGTTCAACCCAGAGCTGCCTCCCAGTCCTCTCTGGTGAGGTTGGGGTTGGTGGGGATAGATGGGTTTTATGGACACGCCCAAACCATGTCGAATTTTGCTGAGGAGGAGCTCGTCAGCGCGGTCCAGTCCCTTACAAAGGGCCGGGTAGCACCGATGCTCCTCCTTGTAGTAATCGACGATGTGTTTGAATCTCAGGGCCAGATTGTCTGATTCGGAGTAGGCTTCCAAGGACAGGGAGAATGCTCGCGAAGAGAGTGCGCGGGCGTCCTGATCATCCTGTTCGTTTTACTAGAGTCCCTGGTGACCGGGGCCTAAACCAGTTTACGTCTAGTTCGTTCATCTCATCGGAAGCTGTATTGCTGTATGCGCCAGGCAACCGGGGACCCCACCCCAGCTCATAGTTCTGACAGGCCCCTCGCGAGCCGGTGATTATTTGTTTCGGCTGGGGATTAGTGAGAGCCAGAGCCATGGCAAACTCCTCCCTGTGTGTTGGGCGGTAGGCTTTGAAAGTGAGCCCGTTAACTGTGTCTATGTTGTGTACGACTGTGGCCGTGTACCGCCCCCCTGTGGTGTGGGCCGGCCACGTCCACGTAATACACGTGTTGTTGGTTACCATAGTATCGCGCCAACGCTTCCGCGCGCCCCTGGCGACGACTCACATGGTTTTTCTCCATGGTTCTGCCACTCTGTTCCTTTCCTTGATATCGTAATCGTGGTTGATGTGTAGCCAGTCCAAGAGGCGGCGACCAGACGTGGTCTGAGCAAGGCGCGTGTATTGGTTGACTAAGTGGGCTTCTCGAAGCTGCAGGAAAGTTTTCACCTCGCCCATGGCCAGAATTTTCTGGTTGGACGTGGCGACTGGGAGGTCGAGAGCCCGCTTGATGACTTTCCAGTGGATGACCTCGAGTTCGTCATCATCGTGTTTGCGCAGGTGCAAGTAAGGGGTTGAGTAGAGGATTCTACTCGTTACGAAAGCGCGGGCAAGCAGCAGTTCATTCTTGCTTCGTAATTCGTCCCGCTTTTTGGAGACCCGGCGGGCCATCCGGCCCACCTGTCTCCCACGGTGCGAAGTTTGGCTAGGGCGGTGTCGGCCCTGCGTTGGTTTTTGTATGAAGAGGCCAAGAACACGGATCTCCTGGGCCTCCCGGAAGGGTCCTGAGGAAAGAGTGGTGCTAAGCAGAGTTGTGTGTCGGGAGAGGAACGTACGTGCTCAAATTCCGATTTGGCTGGGGCGCACTGCAGTCCACAGTAGGCCGCGTAGTCGTGGACTAGGGTCGCCGCTGCTTGCAGGCAGGATTCAATGTTGCCCAGGTTAGCTTCCGTAGCCCAGATTGTAATATCATCCGCATAAAGAGTGTGATGTATCCCTTGCAGAGAAGAGAGTTTGGAGGGAAGATGAAGCATTGCACAATTGTTGTTGTTGTTGTTGTGACTGGGAGAAGGATGAAAAGGAAATTGCACGGGCCTGCTACTGGCTCTAGCCAAGCCACCACCGCTGCCAACGTGCAGATAGAGGAGAGGTAAGAGATCAGAGGAAAGAGAAAAAGGCAAGAAAAGACGCGCGTCGCAGCAACAACTGCGTCCGCCGGAGCGGACGCTGCTGAAAAAATCAGATAAGCGGCCGAAGCCGCGCTCGCCGAAGCGAGATCAGATACTCGAGGAGGGGAGACAGGACCACACCTTGAGGTGTTCCCCTCGAGCCGGTGGTGTATGGTCTCTTTTCCGCATCTTGTATGCGTACATAGCCTTGGCGGTCTGCAAGATATTATTTGATGTAATGGATTCTTTTGTGGCCATAGTTATTTTGGAAGAGGTGGTCCGAGCAGAATGGCCACGAGATTGGCACCAGAATGGAGCACCAGAATGGCCAAGGCATTGAGACACCATGGCATGTGCTTCTAGATTACAATGACGCATCGGTATACATTAAAGGAAAAAAAAATGTGTCTGGAATTCATCCGTGTATTTTTGGGCTGCACGCTGATATTTGCATGGCCAAGCAGGCCAGTCCCACTAAAGATTTCACTATTTCAAGGCCAAGATTTCAATATTTGCAAGGCCCTTTTTATACATCGTGAACACACAGTGTGCGGACTTTTTTTTACAATAAGCTGGCAGACATGTATGCAAATCAGCACTTACAAAAATCATTTCCACTCTTCCTTGCATATATAGCTATCTACGTGGCATGTTTCATCTAAGAAGTTCTGCAAGTGTTATAAAAACAGGCGCTTTTCAACCGAAATCGCTTTTTACGCTCTAGCATTGTCTGCGACAGAACGCATCACAATGCAGCTAATACATGCTTATTAGTTTCTTGTTTCACTATATTCAGTACTAAAATTGTCTAACTGTTAACGTAAGTTATTGCATTCAGAAGAGGCATGTAGCCCACCGTAAGTGTTATAGATTAAATCTTATTTACCTCAGGCGCTGTGCCCCAAGAAATTTTGGTAATTTCATTGACTTAAGTTATCTGTACAGGCTGCTTTGCCTGAGCGTCTCAAAAGCGCACTGAGGCTCGACGCGATGTAGCCGAAATTTTTCCGCCCACAAGGCCGCGGGTAACTGCGTCCTCGAAAATTCTAAGAACTGACATGGACACTCCTACGGCTCACTGCACACCTCTCATTAAAGATGGAGACGGAGTAGTAGTTGAAATGTTCGAGAAGATATTAGTTATCCAGCGCACCTTTTATCACGTCTTAGGTGGGCTGCGACGCGCCAACCTGCTAGCAATTCTATGCTGAAGAAAGCTTTCTCCTAATTTAATGGAACTAATTATAAATGTTGGACAACATCTTAGGGTAAACACCCTGTATAAAGCTATTCCTGGTGTAGTGGATCCAGATAATGGTCAGGTTCACTATGGTAAATACACGACTCACCAGTAAGACCTCTTACGAAGAAAAGGAGCACAGAAACCTTTTATTTCCTAGTCATCAGGTAGCCCGAGATTTATTACTGCGACAGTACATTGTTACCAAACAAAATTTCCAAACGTTTTCCTCTACTTTGCAAGGATATATTCGCAGATTGGGATGCATTCGAAGAAATTATTGTGGTAAGGATCGTGTGGGCTGACAATAGCTAATTTAAGCGTAATCAATGGCTTTTATTTCCACTGAAAAAAGTAGTTGAGACATCCCGGCAAAACTTGTAATCAATATGTTGTATTTTCTCCGAGTACATTTTTCGTTTCGCCACCCGCAAAATAATCTCCTTATGCCGCACAACCTAAAAATATTTAGTAAGCCCATCACGTTATTCAACTTTCGCTATTACTGAAAACGCCACCAGAAAGAAACCTGTATGGAAAACCTGTATTTTACCACCCGGTTCCAGTGGTAGACCGTCAAGAACTATTAGCCCTGTCACCTCTTTTCTAACATTTTGGCACCAGTCATGTGCTCCAATCCTAGAGAAGGATTCACAGAACAAAAAAAAATTGAACATTGTAGCCCTCATTCTCGTCAAGCACACCAAACTGTTCCGCCCAATCGTCTCTGAAGCAATCCCTCGTTGAGCTCAACGGTGCAGTTGGCTTCGATTTCATAGGCCGAAAAATATTCATTTTTCGTACTTTCCGCCGAAAAATGAATATTTTTCGGCGGAAAACCATGAGCACATGAAAACCAGCAGCATCAGATCGCCTGAGGTTATGAGAACGCATGCTTAGTCTTCATGGTGGCTTTTCGCGTTTCCACTGCACAGCAACGTATATGTTTGTTGTTTCTTTTTATGCTGAGTAAAAACGAAGGTTGGGGTAATAAAAGTTGCTTGCCGGCGGGTTACCTGCGAAGGTCGTAAATACTGTCTCGTGTTCCCGAAAAGATGAATTTCCCCGTTCTTTTACCCGATGCTACTGTTTTTATATGGAACGATGCTTCCATGCTTGGAAAAAATGTCCAGGTACACAAGCATGTTAAGTCTGTCAGCCATCTGTGCAAAGCGCATCACTTTGTAGTTCGCAATTTTTTAAATGTAATGTTCAGTTTCAAACAGCCGTAATATCTGGCGTGCAGTGGGGCATTATCCCCATAAAAACATTCTGCCAGAAGAGCTGCCTCAGGGTGCTTCTCTGACTGGCCTTTCAATGCGATCGAAAGTCATGGATTCCACTTTCATTCTTCATTACTTTAACACCAGTGTGAATAAAGGGTACCTTCCGAATCACATCGGGGGAGCATTGTCTCATGGTCCCTTTACCCTCCTGAGATTTCTATCTGTAATCATCTTCCTCTCGTTTTCTTGCTTCCTATCCTCGCAAGCCCCCTCCTACCAAAAAATTGCGTAAGAAAAAAATAACAATCCTTAAATAACACCACACTATAAATGAGTGCGTTTAGACTAATTATATACATTCTTTACAATCATTGTGTGTGTGGGGCGTGCGCGGCGAGCGTGCTAAAACGGCGTCCCGAGTAATAAAGCCCTATTTTCTTTACCAGCAACCGAATTTGACTCCTATAAATGTAAAATCTCCCCAGCACAATATGCACTATCCTGACTGACCTTACCTTTTATCCTTACCTGTCCAGTTGATCCAATGTATTGAATTTCGTAATGTGTTATTAAGCTTAGTGGTGAGAGCCGGGAAACCTTGTTATTATATTTATTTGTTCCATCATCGTATTAGTCAGCAACAGGTCTATAGTGAACACATTTTAATTCCGACGAAAAAAATGCTGGATAGTCGATCCCGGTAGATTGTCCGCAAATTGCAGAATACCAGCACCTGATAATTGGAACAGCGTTGGGCATTCTTCATTTATTGGATGATACGGCCGAAAAATGCAGTTTCTCACTGCTGGCGCGATATAAATAAATTTACTCCATTGGTATCTTTTAGTATGTCATTTGTTTTATTCATTTGCCCCTGTAATGCGTGCGCAAGTACGTACCTTCCAACTTTTCAAATATGACCAATGTGCTTAGTCTATGCTAGCTTTTTCTGCTGTAACCGCTACAGCAGCTCGGCGCAGGCGCTAGGCCGCCGTCCCATGCAGCTATTTTGGGGATGGGATTCAGAGTGATATTTCAAAGCGTTTCGGGGTGTTTTGATGCAAGTGCTCTCCTGAATAATATTTTTCAGCGATTGGAGACTACAATTCGCGTCCAACTCTTCAGTGGGCGCCTGAAATATGCCATGAGCAAAAGCATCGAGAATGGTAGAAATTAAAAAAAAAATCAGTGGCGTAGAAGCAGGCTTAAAAAATATATTTAAATAAATATATCTAAATATATCTAAATATATATATCAGAATATATCTGAAGCCTGCTTCTCATGATGATGATGAAGATGATGGTGAGAAGCAGGCTTCAGATATATTTCGAACACTGGATTTTCAAAATAACCGCCCTGTATCTATTGAGAAAATTCAAGGCTTATATGCGTGGAAACAAAACAAAGGGTGGCACGGACGCATGCCTCCTGTGACGTAATCCAGTTGCAGCAGAGAGAGAAAAAGGGTGGACTGCCAATATTTGTGTCCCTCTGTAAGCAGTAAATCCCTTAAATGCCGTTTCAACCCATTTTGGAGAAGCAAGATAGAGCTTACAAATTCGGCACCATTTCACAGTTCTGTTGTGTGACGGGTAGCACTGCATTCCAATCATAATCCAAAGCTGCGTCCCATCCACTGCTAGCCGCGGAAGGCATGTGGCATTCATATTTCGTCGGCAGAAGCTGAGTCGTTGAATTTTCATTGCAGTATTTCTAATATCTATCTACCTACGGAGTCAAATACGAAATTTGCTTGACATCTGAGGTCTCCTAAGTCGCATGTAAGGCAAACTATCAAATCCGCTCTAAGTGTTAAGCAATTTGAATGCCACTTCCCAGCCACCCTGCTGCCAGCCTACCATAGGTTTCTCTACAGCAAGTGTTGCCTGTTCGGATTGCTGTACGACCTACACCGGAAAATGTCGCTGTGTTAGGGTGCTCGTAAGTGAAGGCTAATAGCTCACAAACAAAAGGAAGTTGGTAAGTTCGATGTAACAGTCTTTTTTCCAGAAGGTGAGTGGGCTTCTCATAACAATTCTTGTGACTGATTGCAGTACACTCGCGCTGTCTTCAGTGGACACTTATGATAAGGCGTTAAGCCTCAGAAGTTTACTTGTCTGATAAGGCAGCACTTCATGTTACTTGTAAGGTTTATTTCTTAAACACAGAGCTCAAGCTAGTATTTGATCAATTGAAAGCCCTAGTTCCATTATTTTTCCAGAATTTTGGGTAGGGTTCTCTCAGGCCCATTTGATTCATTTTTCTGGAGCTTCATTTTTTATGGAATATGCATCTTTTTGAATGGAACTCAGCCTTCGTGAAGGATATTTATTCTAAACGGTGGTTATTTTTAGTTTGCTTTCTTTACGATGCGATAACAAGGGTTTTGTTGCACCCCACTATAGAATGACTTTTTTCTGCGCAGATATGTCTATTTGAGTTACAAAGCGGATTCCGAATTTTTGTCTTTTATACTTAAAAGACAGGAGTGATTTCATCATTGCCTCTGTGTTTATTCTTGTGCAATGTATTATTTTGTTCTACACATTGCTTGTTTCCGCAACTGGGTTGACAGAAAAATATTTTGTGCTACTTCCGTTCCTCTTTGTTATGTTTGGTTTTGCGTGACCTGATATATGTGCATTGCGTCGTCGTCTTCTTGTACTGATTTAGACATTCCAGCTGGGCCCAATTTTCTCCAACCTGACGGTCACGTTGATTAGCTTTATTGTACCAGACGCTAGCTGTCAGTGCACTTTCCAAATGACAGCAAAAGATATTTAGCAAGATGAACCTCAATTCTTCTGAAACAGTCCACTTTTTGCACGTCTATTTCCTCAAAAGAAATTTAGTCATGCAGCCATTTGGTATAACCAAGGCTCTTACAGCAAGGATGCTGCAATGAAAACATGAAATACTTAACTTCATTTAATATTTTTATAGCAATCAGTCGCGGGCCAGCCTTCTCAGTTTATTCTTTATCAGATTCCAGGTTGTCGGGAACTGCTGGAAGTTTCGGTACTTTGGCTTTTTCCGGCGAATGGCTCTATGTTCGCATCATTATCCACTTGAAGACATCCGAAACAACGTATGGTCCATCCAGCACCACATCAAGGCTATGTTGCCACGGTTTAGACTGGGTCGGGCACACGCATCTCCGACTATATTCCTTGCCAATCCCAGAGAAGCCAACAGCCACAGAAGCCAAGGGAAAGAGGGGATTTCTTTTCATTTATTTATTTTGTGCTGTTCGATTTAGAATATTACTGAAGATGTTATCGCTTAAATCTAATTGATTAGAAAAGCAGAAGAAAAAACAACCACATGCCGTCGGTGGGATCCGAACCCACGACCTCCGAATTACGCGTCCGGTGCTACGGCGACTAGCAGTAATATTCTAAATCGAACAGCACAAAATAAATAAATGAAAAGAAATCCCCTCTTTCCCTTGGTTTCTGTGGCTGTTGGCTTCTCTCATATTAATAACGAGCCCCTCGTTTCCCTTTCCTTGATTGCTTAATTGCTTAGCGAGGGCCTCAGTTCTGGCAGCCTTGATGCCACAGGAAGCATAAGAGGGTTCTCACACAGCTTCCACCCTCTCCGTTCGATGACTTTCTACGTCACATCGGCGGTAACTCAGGACGTTCTATGTCCGCCCCTTCTGAACGTTGGTGGCGCTGATCAACACTCTCAAGGTTAGGTGATCAAACATAAATACCCCCGAAAGCAGATGTGACAGCCGTCACCGTAGCTCAGAGGTAGAGCACCGGATGCGTAATTCGGAGGTCGTGGGTCGAAATTCCACCGGCGGCATGTGGTTATTTTTTCTTCTGCTTTTCTAATCAATTAGATTTAAGCGATAACATCTTCAGTAATATTCTAAATCGAACAGCACAAAATAAATAAATGAAAAGACATCCCCTCTTTCCCTTGGTTTCTGTGGCTGTTGGCTTCTCTCATATTAATAACGAGTCCCTCATTTCCCTTTCCTTGATTGCTTAATTGTCAATCCCAGGTGCGTCAAACCTTTCACCCGAAACTGCTTTTTATAATAAAAACATAGGGTAACTGACGAAGTCAAAATTTTAATGAAACGTATTGACGTTTCGGAAGCCCTACGGCTTACTTGTTCACAATGGGTAAAACCAGGCAAAAGCATGCGTTTATATCTTATTCAAAAATGCGTCGTAATGATCTTGCGTAGTCAGCAGGCAGATTTCCTTGCGTCCGATTTAGTGTACCGGGAGTGGTTTGTATCATCAAGGACTCTAGATACAAGCGTCTAGAAGTGATTCGTTCTCTGGCAAGCACACGTGCACTGTCCCAATTGATGACATGTCCAGTTTCTTGCACGTGTTCGGCCAGAGCGTTAGCAGCACTGCGTGCTTTCTCCACGTCATTTTTGTGCTGCTGGATCCGTCTGCACCATTTTCCGGATTCCCCGATATAATTCCGGTCGCAATCTTCACACGGAATTTTGTACACGACCCCAGGATATCTGTCAGGGGGAAGCGGGTCTTTCACATTGACGAGCTCGTGAAACTGCCTTTTGATGCACTGTGCAATCCGTTTCATTTGCGTAGCCTTCAAAGACGTCTTAGATGTACAAGCCGGAACGTCAGCATCTGGCCTCTCAAAACCTATCAGTATGCACAGATGTGCTTCCTTTAGGACACCATAAGTGCTAAAATGATTCCGATCTGTTATGGCTGATCTGGAATGTTGCATACCGCAGCACAAGTACATGTTCTTTGCTGTCAGGGAAACAAGCAGGTGGTGCACCTTACCATGGTTGATAGCGAGTACAAATTGGTCTGTTCTTCTTGTGATGGTAGAACTCAACATGGAATTTGGCGAGGAAGTTTAATCATTTCCATTTCTTTCCAATCTCTTTTTAAGCTACACCTATTCTCACACTTTTTACTCAGGAAAAACCGTTGCTCACTGCCGAGGCATCTGTATTGATCATGTATACATATTATTATAGAATACCTGGAACCACAACTGATTGTTGCTGCTTTATATGCGCCCTCTATAAATCGTGTAATACGACGCTTGCTGTGTTTTCCAGCAGGAAAAGCATCATTCTTGAAGGTATATATTTTTGATTCCCGCATCTCGGAAGGCCGCTTATCCAGTACTGAATACGCCCAGCATTTATTCCTGCTTCCCCTTTAACCTTTCAAACTTACTCGCACCACCAGTTTCGAAAAGTCGTGCGGTGGTACCGCCGGTATGCATCGCCAGTACAGGCAGTCATTTTGCAGCATTGGCATTACGTCCCTCAAAAATGCTTGGTCGAGTGCATTGTCGACCGTATGCTAGCCTTGGCGTCGCCAAAGAATTGTACCATTAGTGTTGGGTGGGCCCGAGCCTATGCATTTTATGTTCTGCCTTGTTTTGCTATATTATTCCTATTCATCGGCTATAGATTTTTTAATTCTTTCGATATTTTTCATTTTGTTTTCTTCGCTGGAGAAGGCAGGACTGTTCCTTTTCGGGCAACCATTCGCAGCCTGTCTTTTTTGTTGACCGTTGTGTCCTCAATCCAAAAACTTTGTTTACTGTGGATGCCCTAAGGTACCTTTTGGGCAGCTGAAGAGTTCTGTATAGGTTGCTACACTTCAGGATGGGATCAGTAACTTCAGGCTTTGTCGCAAAAGTAAATAATGCGTGGCGTCCCGATTGCTGCCGTACGGCTATGCAGAAACGCTGGCTTCCTGAAAAGCTATGGAGTGGGAAAGCTATTTTTTGCAGAACAGCTTGTTTTCTTGGTGTGCATAATTCTTGCATGAAAGGTGGAAGTTTCGGTTTTCATACATGTTTCTTAGTTTACACTATTTGTCTTTCTCAGCTTGTTTGTCCTCCTTCTGTAAACACAAGCTGCCCAGTGCTTAAAGTAAGTACAAAATATGACCTTCAGTCCGCTGGTTTTGCATCTTGAAATTTTGTGATATACAGCAGTGTAGAAGAGAGGTTTTTATGGCTGATAAAAGTGACACAGTCTTTAAAATATACTCAGTATGCTATCTGTGCATGATTTAGCATTCAGCACACACCTTGTGGGAACAAGAGCGCATTGCTTTGAAGAGTTATATGGAGATATTTAAAAAGAAAACACGAAATATTATTAATGTGGATATTCTGGTATATGCATAGGTTATCCTGAAATATAACAGCAGGAAACACGTACTGAAACCAACACGCCTGCAGAGTGATATCCTGCATTAGTTTAAATATCATTGCACCAGCAACGAATATACATAATTGTTCTTGAACGCATCAGATATTTTCATGCGTATTTATTTCTTTGAATGGCGGTATTGCTACCAACGTGGGCTGGATATAATATGCGAGCTTTGCAGCACTTCTTAGATCGATTCAGTTCTACGCGAAGTTTTGCAGAAGAGAGCCGCATTTGGACATGCGAAGCATTTTTCTGTGCCAAGCCCACATTCAAGCTGCACCGGTCTGTAAGTTCCCAACACGGAGCCAACGGAGGCAGCGGCAGATGTGCGTGCGTTGAACATCTGCCATAGGTGATATGGCGTCTACAGGGACTTCCGGTGAACAAGCCAATTTGGGCGTGAGTTTTGATTTCTCAGCATGCAGCACGCAGTTTTACCTAGGCGGCCCCCCTGTATTCAATAGTTTCTGATGTAGCCTGCTTAGGAGAATCAGGACTGGAGTTGCCCTTGCAATGTCGATATAGGCCCCCGTGTATATGGAACAGACGCTGGCGCAATAATGGGTTAAGAAATATCCCCGCAGATGCTCGAGATAGTCACTGAGAGTTTGCTGCCTCTCTAACCACTAGGCCCTATAGGACCCACAGGGCACGACATTTTGAGCTTCTTGGCTAACATGTTCTGAACATGAGCACTTTTTCAACCATATACAGGTCATTCAAGGTGAACTTTTTAGTCTCCCCATAAGAACGGAGGTCATCATTTTCCAGGCACACGACAAAGCTTTTATGACCGGATGAACATAACCCGACGACAGGCAACTCAAAGCTACCTAACTTCTGTTCAGATAAAACTTTAAAAAAGCATACACGTGGATGCTAGGTGCAAAGCCCGATATGCCGCAATATGCAGTTTGGAAAGGTCGTCATGAACGGAGGCGAACCCACGCTCCTGGCTTCAATGGCGTAAGCACTTGCTGCAGGAAAAAAGAAGAGATTTTCGGGTCCTTGTCCTCACAGCAAACTGAACGCCGGGAGAAAGGCGTCATTCTTGCTTAGATTATGTAGCTGGAAAGCACGGTGCATTTGAGGGGTGCTAAGGCTACAATGATATGAAATTTACTTACTTGTATGGCCCCTGCTGCGTGTGTAGAGTTTACAGCTAAGTTAAAATTTGAGAAAGTGCGGAGAACAAAGCCACAGTTTATAGATGGTGTCTTACCGAAACTAAAGATGGTAAATTGGAGGTTTTAAAAGCCCCTTGTTTCCGGTGCGTTTTTCAGAAATATTTACAGATAACATGAGAGACGTAGATTCTAAAGGTTGTTAGATCTATTTCCGTCAGAAAATAGTCTGCGGGTGGCAGAATCCAAAATAAGTTAAGCGAAAAATTACGATAAAATGCTACCTTGCTATGCAGGTAGATCTGTACTTTTTATGAAAGTAAAAGCAGTTTTTTATGTCAGCATCACTTATAAAGAGCTGCAGTAAACTTTTCTGGGGAGAAAATATCTACGTGAATCCATCTCGAAATGCTAATATGCAGATATCCGGGAAAACCGTCTAGCCTTTTGTTCAAATCTATTGAGTTGCTAATCTGCAATTCCTCTCTTAGTACGTGAAATGATTTGAAGCTTGCTTCCGCAATAAGATTGTTTTCTAGCAGAGATAAATCTGAAGATTCCTAGCAAGTTCATAGAAAATAATTTAACTTTTTTGTAACCTGACGGTGGTTATTCGCGCTTTAAATGCTTAGCATAATGGCGGTGACAGTATATTTAGATCTAGTTTGCCATGGTGAGGTTTGCTTTATATGTAAACAGCCAAATAAGCAGGGTAGAGTGGGAATGGCTTTTGAAGATAAACGCTCTTAAACATTTCCACGAGCCTTCAATAAACAAAGCTGCTCAGAGTCAGTGTTGTCAATCAATGAAAACGACGTTGAGCATTTTTTCTGTCTCGGAGTGTTCGTAGGTAACGAACGCGTGGAAAACCAATCAAGCACGAATTAGCTTTCCCGGCATGAGTCACGTTAATCATTGTATTTAGAATAGCTTATATACGTCTTTCTCTCTGAAGCTGTACCAAAGTCTAAGCACCAAAAATAGTTTTGATGAAGTGTATATTGAGGTTAAGATAATAATAAGGTTATCTTGAGGTGTGATCATTCCGCTCAAATATATATCTATAGATACGATTTACGTTGAAGTTTGTACTAGGTATTTTGTTTTACATCTTCAAGCAACAATCACTCGACGTAGCGGCTCAGTGGCTTCGCCATTCGGCTGCTTATTCCACTCAGGAGGAATTGACTCCCGGTGACGGTGGAACAATTTCGATACACGAACATGAAAACACGTCTCTGCCACGTGTCCACAACGCTCACGGCTAAGAACAACACGTAGCCTGAATTAACTCGGGGCCCTCTATTACGGCGCCCCTCTTAGCCTGCGCACCTACATGTCAATGCCCTGTCATGCCACAACATTAATCAATCAGATCACTACATCACTGAGGCTGTATTGATCGCAATGCCTGAAAGGCACACAAGCGATTTTCCTGCATGACTCCCGTCATGCTGCAGTAGGAGGAATTTTAAAGGAAGTTTTGGTTCTTGAAGTGAAAACGCAAGCCATATTCATCCTTCTCAAGGAATGGATTGTTTCAGATGAAAGCTATGCCGACTGGTTCCTTGATACTTTTATTGTTAGTGCCACAATTTTGGCAAAAAGAAAGAAAGTATTCAAATCTTGCATAGTCGAAAACAATACGTTATTCACTTTCCAAGCTTAAGAATTAGACAAATATTGTTCGTTCTTTCTTTTCAAAAGTCAGCTCTCAAGAGATAAGCTTGAATGAAGACCATTCTGTCTGAGACCACACGTTAAAGTTTCTGGCGATCCAAAAAAGTTTTCTCACACCATGGATGATAAAAATGATATTTTACGCCCTCTTTGCTTCTTTCGACACACCCCGGGTCATGCGCCTTCCCATGTGAAAGAGCTAGCAAACGTAAACCTAGTCAGCCGCAAAATAGGAGCCCAATCACTACAACCGAGTGGCTATCACCTAATCAACGCAAAACAGCGCAGACAGATTTATCTTTTCCACTGCCTCTCGCGATATAAGCGTCTGTTTTCTTCACGGTAAAGCCGGTCTACCAAGCGTACAAGAGCACCGCAAAATATTTAGACCATAAATTCTGGTTTCCGTTATCATCTAGCACGGCACTCATTATGCAAATTCATATGACGTCTAGGCGCTACTCCCACATCATATCCGTTCGTCCACCGAGTGCCCGAACAACGACCAATCTCAAATCCTTTCTTGAAAGGCCTGCCATTGACTGGAACGATGTTCGTGTTGACGTATTCCTTCACTCTTAACTGAAACCGTTTCAAAAAAGCCATCGAACGACGTTTCTGTTATGTCTAATCCACCCCTCTAGGAAACCTTTCACCCTTAGGGTCTCGATACACAGGAAAGAAAAAAATAAAACAACAGCACCAAAACAGAAAAAAAGTGAAGATTTCAGCCCTTATTTAGCGTTAACTGCGCCTCATCAAGAGTCATGTAGCTTAAACAAAGGTGTATCGCCAAAAGGTCGGAAATAACTTCTGCAGGCTTCTATATACATGATATATAGGGGTCAAAAAAACATCGGTGCTGCTCCACTACAGACCGCACCAAGACCACCTTGGCGCATCGTGACCAGACTATTAGTGTTATGTCTGACAAAATAAAAACAATCCCGTCTTTCAGTAGACCGCACATTAGACAGCTCAAATCGAACACTGCAACAGAGACGGCGGAGAATTTTGTGATAATTTCCCACAGCGAGATTCAGACGCTCATCGAATATAGGCAGATGCGCAGCCTTTGGTTTTGTTTTAAATACATTTTAAATAAAATCGCAGTGGTTTAGCTCAGCTATGCCAGGATGTAAAAAGCGAGAGCTCACGCGCGGCGCCGGGGAGCGAAATCGGTGGTGGTGGTGAAAAACTTTAATCAAGAGAGCTTGAGGGTTAAAAAAAAAATAAATAACCCTGCTGCATGGTCGGTATCCTTAGTCCGGGACACCGCATGACGAGGCCCCGTCTCGCGCCCGCTTGACCAGAGCCCTTTGGGACTCCAGTGTGGAGCAGTTGAGGAGGGCAGTCTCCCATGCATCTCGGGTGGGGGTGGGGGAGGGGAAAGGTGAGGATTCTGAGTACATGCCCACACCGTGTGAAAGATATCGCAGATCTCTCCACAGTGCGGGCAGCGCCCATCTGTGTTCGGATCGAAGTGTTTTGCTATTGCAGGACAGAGAAGGGTTCCTGTCTGCAGGCGCGGCAGAGTTCGCTCCTCCGCCTTACTCAGCCCCTTGGCAGGTGCCGGGTAGAGACGGTGGCTGTCGCAATAATAAATTAGGATTTCGCGGAACCGCAGAAGCGGTTTATGAGCTTGTGAGCCATGAGAGCTAGGATGAGGAGCCCGGTGTGTGAGCGCTCGGGCGGCCGCATCAGCGGCCTCATTGCCTCGTAGACCCTGGTGGCCAGGAGCCCAGATCACTTTTGTGCGAGTTGGATCGGCGAGAGCGCGTCTTAGAATTTGCGAGGCCAGAGGTGATATTTCGCCTGCAAGATAATGTTCACAGGCTCGGCGAGAGTCTGTAATAACCGTTTTCGATTTTGGATCGGCGGCAGCGAGAGCTATTGCGACTTCCTCCGCTCGTGTTGAATTTGGGGCCCGAAAAGATAGCCCATCGACATTCATTCCCCGGTGGACTACGGCAGCCGTGAAGAATCCTGCGGGCGACGGCCCTGTGATGTCCACGTAATAGACGCCCTCTTTATACCCATATTGCCTCTCAAGCGTGCGAACCCGAGCTTGTCGTCTGCCTTCATGTGAAGCCATGTCCATGTTACGCGGGAGCGGAGCGACCAAGAGCATGTGGCGCCACAGCACCGGGATGTTCTCCGTCCCCTCTGGTATGCATGTGTGTTGGATGTGTGTGGTTTCGCGCATGCGCACTATCGGCCTCCCAGGCTCACGGCGAATTGCTCGACTGGGTAGCGTAGTGTAGCGCTCGCTACAAAATTCATGTCCCCAATGTTTGTAGCACGAAGAGTCCCCGGTTTGCTGCGTTTCCTTGCCAATTACCTGGCGCGGTTGTGAAAACGCTAGGCATAAAAACGGTCTTGGCCGGCATTCGATAGAGTGAGAATGGAAAGGGCGCCCTTTGGCTGTTCCGTGTGAGTCAGGTGCTGCATTTCCAGACAAAAGCTCCACCTGTCGCATGCAAAACTGAAGGTCAAATGACGTGTTATCCGCCCCGCCACATAGCATCTCGTCTGCTTCTGGCCAATCGTCTAATAATGGCTTTGAGTGACAACCCCTTGGTTACCATCGTCGCTGGACCTTCTGATTTCTGCTCCTTCACGGGCACCGGCCGCGGTAAAAGATATCGGATTGCCGTCGTTTTAAGCTGCAGTAAGCTACATAATTGAACCACTCTTGTGAAGCCTGCAGTGCTCTTAGCAATCTTGATCTTCATTTGTGAGTGTAGCCACCACCTTACCGGCCCCGCTGAGGCTTAGCTCCTACAGTTTTTTTTTTTTTTTCAGAGTGGTTCTCGCGCTGTGTTGCAGTAGGTTATAATGCACTGCTTGGACATGGAACTGTGATAGAACATAATCTCAACGCTGAGCTCTTTATTCAGCTGATGAGGCTACATTTTTTCTCAGCCGTGTTGAAAAGCTAAGCCATAAAGAAGTTAATATGAAAGCTAACACTGCCGCACCAAACTACATTCAGGGTTGTTTTAATTTTGATTCTGCTCTTGTATTTGTCAAATATAGCGTTGTAAATGACCGTGAATACTACCCCGGGACTCCGTTTTATTTTTCAGAGGCCCGTGCACTGTGCGATGTCAGTGCGCGTTAAAGAACCCCAGGTGGTCGAAATTTGCGGAGCCCTCCACTACGGCGTCTCTCGTAGCCTTAGTCGCTTTGGGACGTTAAACCCCACAAACCAAACCAAACCAAATGTCACATAATGCGCTCTTTATTCAGCTGATGAGACTACATTTTTTCTCAGCCATATTGAAAAGCTAAGCCATAAAGAAGTGAATATGAAAGCTAACACTGCCGCACCAAACTACATTCAGGGTTGTTTTAATTTTGATTCTGCTCTTGCCTTTGTCAAATATAGTGTAGTACATGACCGTGAATACTACCCCGGGACTCCTTTTAATTTTTGAACTGTCGATTCTAATGTCACATCCTTTGACTTACGAACATGGCCAACCAAACTAGTTCGTGCAGCAAAAGCAGACGACGAATAGAGAAATACAGCCGCTTCAGTCTACGCCACACCTGCGCTTGCAGACTGCGAAAAAAAACGCTTGGCGCGGGGTCACATTAGAGAATCGCAGTTTCCCAAATTTTTTGCCGGCGGCCCCCGCAGATACTGCGCATTTCCGCCGCTGGTACTGCTTTAAATGTGAACCTGAATGAGGATAAAATAGCATGACGCCATTTTCCGGCTCCTTTCCTACGGGTGCTATAAATTTACTACCTTGTTTTTATGAATCTTTGTATAACGGTATTAATAAAATATTCCATGTACATGAAGTCTGAAAACGTGCCTGTTTGGTGAGCGCGAGAAGACAAGCCAATTACCCCACTTGGGCGATTTTTTTTTTTGTTAACACTGTACTATTCGATGAAATGTGCCTTGAAAGTATACATCCGAAGTGGGCAATTGAAGTTGTTCGAGAGTTTAGTACGGCATTAGCATGACAGCGGACTGATGAGAAATTACTTCAGCATGCCGCAACCAAATTATCCTGACACAGATTAGGTATGGCATTCCGAAAACGTTAAATGCTAACTACTTCGCATCGAGGCGAAAGCTTCCTTAGAATTATCGCCACTGCCACTAATTTACAAAAAAAAAAATTATATTTCAGAGCCTTCCGGCAACTTGTGCAGGAACGGTTGCACTCGCCAGAAAAATTCCAAAGCAATTTATTGGCTCTCTGAAGTTCAGAGCAGTTGCAGACGATTGTTGCGCATCTTCTAGCCCCATTTCGCTCAAGAGCTCTATAATCGGCAGTGTCTCAAAAATCGATCTGCAATAAAGCTTCCCTATTCTTGTCGAAATAAGATCAGTCATAGCAAAAGACGACAAGGCCAACAGTTACCGGTAAACCATTAGACGAGAACCGCAAGGACTGCTTATTCGACTTCAACGGGTATCTGGCGCTTGGAAGCACGCCGCCATCTTTTCACGCAAAGTGCACGAAAGCGGCAATGCTAACTTCTCATAACTGCGCTTGCTTGCTTACGCTAATTACCTTTTAGTGATCTGGGCATGCGCACTCCAGACAGTTATTCCTTACAGCGTACCCGCCCCGGTGGCTCAGGGGTTAGAGCGCGGTTAGAGGAGTTGGAGCCGGAGTACCTGGGTTCGAACCCGACCGCGGCGGCCACGTTTCGTAGGAGGCGATATGCAAAAGGCAACCATGTGCTGTACAATGACAGCCCACGTTAAAGATCCCCAGGTGGTCGAAATTATACTCGAGACCTCCCCTATGGCAGTTTTTTTGGCCAATAGGGGGCCCGAGTGAGCGGGCGCGTTTAGTATTGGCTCCGCCAATATCTGGTTCCTGTGCCCAGCTAAGCCTTTCTAGGACCCACCAAGGCCCTCAACGGATCCTGGAAGGTACACGAACCCTAATCGCTATCAACTATTGGATGTGCCCAGTGACCTCGGTGAACTACCCGGTGAAAATGTCTGGAAGCCACCCCACTGCGCTAAGCCTCGCCTTATCGAGGCGAGCCTCGCCGGCACGCCGCGTTACTCACTCTCCAACAGCCATGGAGGAGCCTGTGAATGGGGAGACCTCTAGCCCATTAGATTTTCAACCTGATGAGTGGAAAACTGTGCTGCAGACTTACCGATATCGGACGCAGGATTTGAATTCGCCCCCAAAACACCAAGCATTGGCCTCTGTTCAACCTAAGCCAAGAGCAAGCAACGCCGGTGCACCTCCGGACGCTGTATCTGGAAATTCCTGCATCGCGTTCAAAGAGACACTGCAACTGCTACTCATGACACGCGTGGAAGACCATAGAAGTAAGGAACTCGCCGCACTGCCGGCGGGAACCATCAGAGCCGTCTTTCGCCCGCGAGGTGGCCTCTCCCTAGAGAAGCTCTCTGCTCCCAGTATCCTGCAGGCACTTCACTCGACGCTCACCTGTTCACGGAAGGGCAAGTTGCACATAAGGATCCATCCAACTAACAACTTCGCAGTGACTACTGTAGTGGAGGCAACAGCTCTTGCTTTTGTACAAATACAGAAAATTAGTTTAGATGGAAAACACTATCTGGTAGCCGCGTCATCGCGCCCCCTCTAGTGGCCATCAAGGGTGTTATTTCCCGGGCTTACTGCAATGAGACATGAGAAAAAACCCTAAGTGACTTGCCGTACCGAAACCAGGAGGCTAACATCATAGCGGCCCGACGCATTGAAGAAACAGCGTCGATTCTAATAACCTTTGCCTCTAGTCCCATGACTCACACCATTAAATATATTTGTGGTGGTACACCGCTGCTCCAAGTACGAGGGCAGCCCTGATGCCTGCACAAACTGCAGGAAACCTGGTCACAGGTAGATCATGTGCCCTCTCCCAAAGGCTGAACTCTGCCCTCGGTGTGGCGAGAAGCACACCACTCAACAGATCTCTTGCACGCCGAGCTGCATTCTTTGTGGCGGTTCCCACCTTACCGGTACAGGCTCGTGCAAAGCCAAGACCCCTCCGCCTCTAAGACAGACCGCGCCGAAATCCAAACAACCAGTGCCCACGCCAAAGGACTTTCCACCGCTAGTGCCTCATCAAGATCACCAGCGAGCATAGACCAAACCCACCAGTACACCCCAAACCTCACAGCGGGAGGAAGAGATACCTCTCCTGCGGGAAGAGGTGAAGCACCTTAGGGCAGCCATTAATTCTACCCCTCCTACCGTTTCTCCACCACTCCTCCACAAACACCCCGAACCTCTTCACCAACACCCCAAGTCTCCACACCTCCTACACAAAAGAAACGCAGACCAGACGGCATTCCAGAGATCGATTTTAAAAAACTTTGTCCAGCCCCTCGAAGCCAGTATTCTGGTTCAGATTCAAAATTACATTGAAGCCACCATCACTAAGCTTACAGAAACGATTATTAGTCAGGTTACTACCACAATTCTACAACAAATTCCGCAAATAATTGGTATAATGTCTTCCCATATCCCCTCCAGCAACCCTGTAGCTGCTCCGATCCAGCGCCTCCGCACCCTCCAGCATGGCCCAGAAGAGGGGCAATAATCTGCAATTAAGCATCCTTCAAATGGAACTGGAGGGAATTTTCCGCAAACGAGACCCCCTGCAGCATCTCCTCTCCGCTTCCTCCACACCCCCTGATATAGTAGCACTTCAGGATGCTGGCACACGTTTATCGCTGCCAGGATACGCTGTGGTACCCTCTGACATCACTCAAAGCCCTAGGGTTACCGCGTATGTTGAACATTTTGTGGCGTACAGTTGTCATGTACTAACCTCGTCGGTAGCTCCCACTTTCCTACAATTAATCGTCACCACTCACAGATCTCATCCCCTTTCCATCCTCAACTGTTACCTACTCCCGAGGCAAATGGTCTCAGGTTTAGTTCTCTCATTAAAGCCGCCTCCAACGCTGCAAAAAAGGATCCCCTACTATACTGGGGGACTTCAACTGCGCACATGTAGACTAGGGGCACACACGCACTAACAAAATGGGAGCAGAATTGTGCAACACCCTTCAGAGGCACGGCCTCTTCACATATAATGATCTGAGCAGGCCTACGAAAATCGGCAATGGTGTCACCGCAGACACTAGACCAGATCTTACCTTTTGTCGCAACCTTCCCACACCGGTCTTTAGGAACCCAAATTAAGCAGTCGGCAGTGATCATAGTCGGTAGTGATCATAGTATCATAGCAGTCGGCAGTGATCATAGTCGGCAGTGATCATAGGCAGTGATCATAGTAACTATACAGCTTGACTTCGCCAGAAAAAGATAAATCTACCGTGCGCGAATCGTTAGCTCGGATAATCTTCGAAAGCACAGGGAGGCCAACACAGTAAAATCCCTCTTTAACCTCTACACATGGATCACAGAGCTGGAACAGGATGTAAAGGCATTCACGCAAACGTTAGAGGCCACCCCCGAGACTCCCGTTGCAGATGCAGAGACTCCCGTTGCAGAGACTCCCGTTGAGCTTGGAGTAGATGCGCTATGCTACTGCATAGCGCATCTACTCCAAGCTCAAAACAGTATCCTCTCACGCTGGAAAACCCAAAAACAATGGAAAACTTGAGCTAAAATTGGCGCAACTACAAAAACAAATAGAATAGCACAGTTCCGCAAACAGTAAATCCAACTGGCACTAATTATCTCAAGGAACGCGGGGTAATCTATCCTCTATCAGGGCCTAGCATCTTCTGCGAAGCATGATAGACCCCACTAAAGCTAAAAGCAAACCCGGTTTACACTCAAAAGACTTACCCATCAACATAGGCATAATCATCAAGCACTGTTACGGCAACTTCAATCAACTTATACCACTTTGGGCCAAGCTGTAGCATATCCCGGCTACGTAGGCTCCGATCAACCCTCCGTCGACGCCCCCATTATGAAGTTTGAAGTCAGAGCAGCCTTAATCAAGCTCCGAAACTCAACTTCTGGGGAGGACCAAATCACAAATGTCATGCTCAGAAATCTAGATGACAGTTCAATTTCCCTTCTCTCCGACTACTTCAGTGAGTTCCTGGAAAAGGGGACGTTACCTGCTGAATAGAAGCACGGGAAAATAATTTTCATCTCTAAATCATACAAGCCCATTAATGCCCAAAATCTCCGCCCCATTTCGCTGACTTCGTGCCTAGGCAAACTGTTTGAGCATGTCATCCTCACCCTTCGCACAGAACACCGTGAATGGCATGGACTATATCCCCATACTATTCGTTTCATTTCATTTATTTTCCTTAAAGGCCCGGTGAGGGGCATTAGATAAGGGGTGGGTACAATATATGACAAATGAGCATGAAGATTATTAGCGAAGGTCACGGAGCACATAATGGCTGCAATGTCTCTGGGAAGGTCGTTCTAGTCCACAGTGGTAGGGGGAAAAATGAGGCTGCAAAAGCAACCGTGCGGGCACGTGGTCGAGAAACTTGGAAAAGATGACAAGTGCAGTGAGATATGCGGGTTGGCGGGACGATGTAGGGCGCGCAGGAAAGTGAACTGTGGTAAAATTTGTAGAGTAAGCAAAGGCTGGCGATGCGACGACGAACAGAGAGGAGTGATAACTCTGATTTATATTTCAACCCTGATACACTGATGTCGTAATAATATGAATAATGAATGAATCTGCCTGCTCTGTTTTGCACTGCTTCAAGTGCGTTCATAAGGTAAGAACGATGTGGGCTCCAAATAGGTAGGATTTAGTGCCCATCTCTCGGCTCAGGAAGGCCTGCTGCAGATTTCACATGCTATGGTCAATGACATGTTACATCATACCAGAGATATCCTGGCAGTCGATCTCACCAAAGCATTTCTCAAAATTACGCACAGCGCCATTACACAGGGCATCCAAGAGCTGCAGTTGGGGCCTGAGACCCAGAACTATATCCGGGCCTTCCTAAACGGCCGCACCCCCTCCCTGCAGCATATAGATGGTATACAGACCCCCTCATTCACCCATGGTAACAATGGTACCCCTCAAGAGGCGGTGTTATCTACATCCCTCTTCAACCTCGCCCTCACCGCCCTAGCCAAGGCTCTCAGCCGCTTCCTGCACTTAGGACACACACTTTACGCGGATGACATAAATGTTTGAACCACATACGGCGCGGATGATGGCGACATAGAATGGGGTCCAGACGTTCAGTAGCTGTGGCTTACCATTCAGCAGCCCCCATCCCCCACTTACCCATTTCATAGACCCCCGCTGCACCCCGACCGAAGCAGAGGAAGCAGCTGTAGAAATAGTCATTTCCCAAAACAATGCGGCTTATATAGTTAGCGATTCCAGAACAGCCTTTCTTAACTTCGCCCGCCGACGCGTCCATCTCCCCGCGTGGCAAATGTTCCCGGAAATGTCGGAAATGAGACCGCCGATAACATAGCCCACGGACATATAGCGGGGCAAATGGCGACCTCGGCCGGGATTTTTCGAGGGAGTGGGCACACGCGTTTTCACAATTGACTTAACAAACACGCATTGTACGTCGACTCTATCCCCGTCCCCACCCCCACCTGTCCCACTCCCAGCCAATCCCCTGGAGGCGACTCTAGACCCGAACTCATCCCACCGCTCATCTTCTAGCCTACTTCCGCCCCGTTTTCCCAGAGTGCACTATGCGGAAAACCGCATGCCACCCTGAACCACATCCTCTTCGGCTGCCCTGCTGATCCTCCCCCGCAGGGACAGCCCACCATCAGAACATGGGAGGAATGGGAGGCCCTCCTTGCGAAGGAGGACACGGACACGCAACTTCGCTGTGTGAACCGGGATTCCAGTTTTATGGCCCTACGTGGCGTGGACACACACGCGTATTGTGAGGGCTGTTAGGTGGCCCTGAGACCTTGCACGGTCCAAACTCGCGTCCTTAATAAAGTTTTCCACCCATCCCCTATCGCACCTCTTTCTTCCTTTCTCCTTTCACTCCCTTCTTAACCCCTTGTTACGGCGGGCTTCGGATGTCCGGAGATATGCGAGAGAATTACTGAGCCCTCTCCGTGCCTCAAAGACCAATTTTCACAATTAATCCGGACACCTACTCTACGGCATCTCTTCCACTACCACCTTTGCTGCCCTTTCTTACAGCGCGGTTCAGGTGTCCACCGAGAGATATTGGGCAGATAGTGCGCCATTTCCTTTCATGAAAAAACCAATTTGCCAATCCTTTTCCTTATAAGCGCTCAATCATGCGAACCACTTAGTACGGGGATAGGGGTTACTGTTACAGTCAGCGTCGTCCCTTCGCTGGACGGGGTGGTTGTGACGCGGTATTGTTGTTTTTCTCTTTCCTGATACCTTTCAGCTCTCCTTTATCTGCACGTGTCAGCGGTTGGGGCTTAGCAAGAGCCAGTAGGTAGGCACAGGCGATTTCTTATTGAAGCGAAAAGCTTGACTAGGCCAGTCAACACCGAGGCTAGCGTGGGCTCTGCCGTGGGCCACCTCTCTCGACCGAACGGTTACTCTGTCGTGGGTCCCTGGGCATGCCTCGATCCCCGGTAATGAGCGCGTTCATGCGCTGGCCCGAAAACTCTCCTCCCGGACCCCGGAGGATCAGGCACCCAATCCTGCGCAAGAAGCCCCTTCGGTCTTCTCTACATATCACCAAATTACCACATTTTACAAATTCAGCCGCATGACACTGCCACCACCCCACAGTACCTTGTCGCCCTTATCCAGCGCCACATGGCGGCAATTACAGACAGGCTGCTTTATTTCACCCCACCGCCTCTCATGCTTTCAACCCACCTTTCCTCCTGATTGTAACACCTGTGGCGTGCCCAAATCCACACTTTTCCATTACCTTTGGGAATGTCCTTCCCCAAAGGCAGTATCCCCCATCCCCAATCCCGCTCATTCTTCCTGGGAGGCTGCTTTACGGACCGTTCAGCCCGCCGGCCAGAAATGGATAGTGGATCGGGCTTTACGTGAAGCACTAGCCCGTGGACTCCTGGACTGGTATAGGACCACCCTGGAAGATTTTTTTTTTGTGTGTGTAATAAAGTTGTTTCCATCCATCCATCCACCGAGGCTAGCGTGGGCTCCGCCCTCAGAAGAAGCCACAGGTGCGCATGCGCGTACTTCATGACATCGCGGTGGACACCCTAACCGCGCCGTAAGGGAAGGAAAATGAAAAGAAAATTGGTTTTAAGGATAGTAAACGACGCCTGTCTCCGTCATATCTCGGTGGATACCTTGAACCGCACCGTAAGGTCCTTAAGGAAAATGATATGAAATGAAAATTACTTTAATAGAAAGCAAATGCCTGTCTCTCATATCTTGGTGTACACCCGAGAGGAATCCACGCCACAGTACATGTTTCTAAAGCAACCTTCTAAGACAGCACCGTATTCACTACACGCGCGGCTCCTCCTCCGCCTTGCCGCAAATTTTCGTTTCGAGATATCCAGGCTCAACCTTGGCTAAGCGACAGTCAATTTTTTCTGTCGCAACAACGTTCTCCTCTCAGTACTAAGAGTTTGTTGTGAAAATTCTCCAAAACTTTCCGACAATGTGACATTCTTTTTTAAATTCACTCAGTTTATATCGCTAAATACATGCCCAATTTGTAGCAAATCGCTGCATCAATAACAACTCTGTGTGCTCTGCGGAGCGCCATGTGACTGTTGACGCTCAGTTAAATTGATAAGCACTGCTATATCAGTGCGCGGCTGAATTGCAACAGAAGTGCGTGCACCTAATAGAGCTATCTTTCGTGGCATCATGGATTGTTCAGTGTTTAAGATGCGCAGGAATGTGGCAATTAGTTTACTTTTTGTTGTCACGGTGATTATCTTGCGCGCTCGCAGATTGTGCACGCAATCCTAACGATGGTAGAAAAATAGTATCACGTTTGGCACCGCCAGTTCACACAATCATATAAATATATGTCTTTAGTCTATATGGTGCACCCCCCCCCTTCCACCGTGAAGAAACGCGCGTACATGCACACAACAATGAAAATCTCGTTTGACGGTGATTAATGCGAAAAGATGACTAGGGCCATTAACACTTTATTACAACAGGAATTCGGGGCACGCCCCAGGGTCCCCGTCTCGACCCCACTCCACTCAAGTGTTCATGTTCCTGAGGTCCATAACACTGGCAGCCCGGCCGGTGGCAATGGTCTGCACGGCCGGGTCCTCCGAGCGCAGCAGGGTCTCCCAGTCCTCCCAGGTTTTGAGGTTCTCTAGGTCCCGCGGAGGAGGATCCGCCGGGCAAAGGGAAAGGATGTGGAGGGAAGAAGCGAAGGGTTCTGGGCATAGGGCGCATGCCAGAGTGGGGAAGGAGGGATGATAGTGGGCTTGGGTAAGGGGCGAGGGGAGAGTGTGTGTCCGTAATCTGCGCCAGAGTGTTGCGTGTCTGTTATCTAGGGAGGGGTGGGGCGGAGGGATCATGTGTAGAAAATTCCAGCGATGACAATAAAAAAAGAATAGCGCCATCTCAGCCGTATCACGGACAAATCAACCAAAGCACCGCCACTTCCCGCAATCATATACAAGTCATTCTTCTACATATACTTCACACTTTTGAACCGCAATGTGGCGCCACTTCTCTCGACAGCTTGCTTTTAAAAATTGTGGTTCAACCGTAACCTTCATAAGACATCGTCACCTTCTTCACCGTCGGTGAAGCCAGCGCCCGGGAAGAAGACGGCGCCTCCACCGCCCAGCGGCAGAGACACTGGCCACTTCCCGGCCCTCAAGACAATTGGCGCTGCCGACGCCCGGGCATCAGCGCCTCAACACGACAAACAGGTGAGCAGCTGGGCTGAGATCGCCTCCTCTTCCTCCCATCCCTCACCCTCCCCCGTAACCGTCTCCGCACTCGACGCGGAGTACAAAAAACAGATAGACGTGTTCCGGGCACAGAATGAGCTTTTGCTCAACAAAATTCAAAATTTAGAGTCAAAATTGGCGTCCGCCGCACCGAGCCCGCAGAACTCGGACGCAATGGAGAGCGACGCGGAGATCTCGCCTGCCCTCGTGACAGCCATCTCTGCAATGGAGGAGCGCTTAACCTCTAAATTGCGATATATGATCGAGACCGCCATGGACCAGATCTTGACAAAGGTCAAATCTGCCGTCCCCGCGGTGGTCTCAAAACACATCTCGGACAACCCCCGCCTCCTTCGTCGGACGGGACCCGTTAGGGACGTATCCCGCCCTTCAAAATTCAACCGTCTGATTATTGATTCGGACAATGAGGACAGCTGCCCCGCTCCTTCTGTCATCACCCCCTTGATGGCGCAAGTAGCTGGCTCTGAGGCAGCCAATCCCTCCTCCTCCCCCCCCAAGAATTTTAAATCATGGCGAGACACCTTAATCAAAGGAGCTCCGCCATATCCAATTCGGCCATGTCAACTTCAATAACACAGTGGAACTGTAGAGGCTTTAAGGACCGCACTAAGCGAGCCAATTTCCGCCTTTACCTTGAAACTTTCGAGTCCTTACCAGCCGTGGTTGCCCTCCAAGAGCCAGGCCTGGGCGCCACAATTTCAAATTACACGACGTTCCAACAGGATCCCGCGTCTTGTCTTCTCGTTCACAAAGAATACACAGCCAACCTAGTGGATCTCGACCTCCAACTAGAGTACTCTTATGTAATGGTGACCCTCCTACCAGTCCGCCGCAGGGACCCACCGTTGCATATACTCAACGTGTACTGCTCTCCCAAACTAAAGCGAGTGACTTTTGCGGAAATCTTTAGCCGCGCGCTAAGAGTAGCGGGCCGCGATCCCCTGCTGATTGCGGGCGACTTTAACGCTCCCAGTCAGCAGTGGGGGTATCGCAAGGAGGAGTCGCGCGGGCGTAAGCTGGCGGAGCTTGCGTCCACGTTGGGCCTCACCCTCCACACGGACCATGCCCACCCAACCCGGCTAGGAAATTCCCTGACACGGGATACGTGTCCGGACTTAACCTTCACTCGCAACAAACGACACGCAGACTGGCTCAACACCGAGGAGACCCTCGGTAGCGACCACTGCATCATTAACACTACACTACGCACACGCCCCCTCAAGCGTCCCAGAACACAAGTCCATATCCCAGATTGGACGAAATTCAGGCAAAATTTTCACTCACTTGATAATACACCCATTTCCGCGCAAGGCTACAGAGCATGGTCCCAACAGCTGCTGGGACACCTTTCCTCGCATGAAACACACATCCAGCTCTCAGAGGCGGTCACGGACGTGGATAACCACCTTCTACACCTCTGGGAAGCCCGTCGCAGCCTCGTCCGCCGTTGGCGACGCCAGAAACACAATAGAAAGCTTAAAGCTCGAATTGCCGAGCTTACCCAGAAAGCAGCAGAGTACGCGGCCCAACTCGCCGACTCCAACTGGGTAGATAGATGCAACACGGCCGCGCAACAAATGTCCAGCCGAAACACGTGGCGTCTCTTTCGAGCCCTAATCGACCCAACACAAACACGAACCGAAACACAAAAACATTTGCACCGAGCCCTGCACGTTTTTTCTGGCAACACGACTCAACTGGCACAGAAACTTCGGGACCAGTATCTGTGTACAGTATGCAGCAGTTGTATGGGATACTCATACTAAAAAGAATATAATGAATTTAGAGCGTGTTCAAAGGAAGGCTATCAGATTCATCTTCAGTAAATATAAAAGAGAGGATTCTCCGTCTTTAATAATGCTTGCAAATAAAATCAGTACGCTGGAAGACAGGCGGAAGATAAGTCGTCTCCAATTTTTACATAACATTATAAATGGAAAAAGCGCACTTCAGCGGCCTCATTGCGTAAAACCTCTAAGTTCACGCCAGACAAGACACAGACATAACCTTTCACTTACGCCAATATTTTCTAAAACAAAATCCCATATGAATAGTTTCTTTCCGCGTACTATTCATGAATGGAATTCTATACCTGTCGAGGTATTGCAGTCACAAAACTTTGCAGAAGAGCTAGAAAAACATCTTTCTTCCATAAACTAACTGATACAAAAGTGTTCACAATCTGTTGTTTTCCTAACTCCTTCACTCTGTCATGCCTTTTTTTTCCCCCAGAAACAGTTCTGTTGTTTTGAGTAAAAATTGCCCGCCTGTTTGTTATTTCACATGTGCCACTCTTCATGTTTTGTTAGTTATTGTGCTGGTGCCAGAATGTATTCATTGAGTAACACTGCTACATCCAGCATTATTTTTCGTTAGTGTTTGTTGTTGTTTTGCATTGTCACACTTTTTACTGTATTGCCCCTCCTGCTAGGGCCAGTTTATTGGCCTGCAGTATCAATAAATAATAATAATAATAATAAAGACCCCCGTGGATCTGCGTACTCTTATGCAGGCAGAGAGAACACGGAGCTGGATCAACCTTTCCAGCCCCATGATCTGCGGGCGGCTCTCGCCAAAATGAAACGGGCACTGCGCCAGGACGGGATAAGGTCACCGTCAAGCTTTTGACGAACCTGCCCGACTTGGCATACCAGTCCCTTTTGGAATACGTCAATGCGATTTGGCGCGGGGACACCCCCCTGCCAATCGAATGGAAAACGGCTTTGGTCACTTTTATTCCTAAAGCTGGCAAACCAATTGACACAGATAACCTCCGCCCCATCTCTCTCACCTCATGTGTGGGCAAACTAATGGAGACGATGGTGCGGGATCGGTTATCTACATATCTTGAAAACAAACAAGTCTTTGCGAGCACCATGTTCGGATTCCGCCCACACAGATCCGCACAGGATGTCGTCCTGCAACTCAATCGGGAAGTCCTTGACCCCCTCGAATGCCCCCATAATGACCGGGTAGTACTCGCCTTGGATCTTAAAGGGGCATTTGACAATGTAACACATGAGATCATACTCACTAACCTAAGTCACACCGACTGTGGCCTCAATACATTCCAATACATAAGCCAATTTTTAATAGATCGTCAATCCTACATTCGAATTCAAGATAGAGACCATGGTCCTTACCTACTCGGCACGCGGCGAACCCCTCAAGGCGCGGTACTTTCCCCGCTGCTCTTCAATCTGGCCATGATGCACCTGCCGGCCCAGCTGAGTGGTGTCGCCGGCGTGCAGCACGCCCTGTACGCCGATGACATCACTCTCTGGGCCACGCAGGGCAGCACAGGAGACATTGAAACCAGCCTGCAAACAGCGGCGACAATAGTAGACCGCTACGCCCGCCGCTGCGGTCTTCAATGTTCCCCTCAAAAATCGGAATTTGTGCACCTCCGCCCCTCACAGAAGTGCACAACTAAAATATCTCTCTCTCTTGAGAGTGGTCCCATACGCGAAAATGTTGAGATACGGGCACTCGGACTCTACATCCACAAACACAGGCGGCCAGACACTACATTGGCCAAACTCCGTAAGGTGGGGGACCAGGTGGGCCGCATGGTCCGCCGGGTTTCCAACAAACGAGGAGGGTTACGAAGTAAGGATGCCTTGCGGCTGGCAAACGCCTTCGTAACTAGTCGAATTCTCTATTCGACTCCTTATCTCCACCTACGGAAACAAGAGGAGGACGCCCTTGAGGTCATCCTTCGCAAAATGGTTAAACGTGCCCTTGACCTCCCCATCACTACTTCAAACAGCCGGCTAATGGCTCTTGGGGTGGTGAATACTTTCCGGGAACTCCGGGAGGCGCACCTTACAAACCAGTACACGCGCTTGTCGCTAACAGAGTAGGGTCGCCGCCTTCTTGCTCGACTCCATATCCAACACACCCCTCCAATGGAAGACAGGTTTCGCATCCCGGAACTGTGGAGACGTGCCCTCCACGTGCGGCCTCTTCCAGCAAACATGTCACATGAAGACCATAATGGTCGGCGCCTGGTACGAGCGGAAGCGCTAGCCCGATATTATGGCAACAAAACAGGTGTATACTACGTGGACGCCTCCGGCCCTCACCACGGTGGATGGTGCACGGCCGCGGTAGTTCACAACAGCAACACAGTTAACGGCCTAACTTTCAGAGCCCGCAGTGCAACACAAGCAGAAGAGGTGGCGATTGCTCTTGCGGCCTCCAATTCAAAATACATAATCACCGACTCGCGAGGGGCCTGTCGGAACGTCGAACAAGGCTGCACTCCCTTCCTAGCCTATCGAATATACCAAAATTGCATACGGGATACGGACCCCGCACACCGTTACCTCATATGGGCCCCTGCTCATCAGGTGTTGGCAGGAAACGAGGCAGCAGACGCAGCCGCCCGCGCGCTCTCTCACCGGGCTGTTTTCTCCTCCTCGTCCGATCAGGAACCCGATTTTAATCCGGTCTATACATTCAAAGATATTACAACATATTATCAAAATTGTCATCGCCTTTACCCTAGCCCATGTAAAGGCCTGAAGAAGGCGGATGAGCGGCTCCTTCTCCGCCTTCTCACCAATACATTGCTGTGCCCGGCCGCGCTAAAACATTTTGACCCCTCCTTTAGCGGCAGCTGCCCACACTGTAGTGCAGTGTCTTGTGACACTTATCACATGGTGCGGGCCTGCCCCTCCAACCCCGCTATTCCCCCCATCCCCAACCCAACCCGGGAGGACTGGGAGGCGACCCTGCTCGGCTGCCACGACTTACAGGCCCAACAAGCCTTAGTCGGGCGCGCCCGGGTTGCGGCAACCGCCACTGGGGTCCCATACTAGGGACCTCCACCTAGTGTTTGTAAGGATCGGTCCCTTTCTGATCCAAACATACCTCCTGCTCATTCGTAATAAATGTTTTCACCACCACCACCACCATGTGTAGAAAATTCCAGCGATGACAATAAAAAAGAATAGCGCCAACTCAGCCGTATCACGGACAAATCAACCAAAGCACCGCCACTTCCCGCAATCATATACAAGTCATTCTTCTACATATACTTCACACTTTTGAACCGCAATGTGGCGCCACTTCTCTCGAATGCTTGCTTTTCAAAATTGTGATGCAACTGTTCCGCATACAGCGTTCAGAGTGGTTTGGTATGATTTCTTGGTGCATAGAGGTCCGTGTGCTAGTCAAGATGGCGGCTGGATTGCGTCAGGTTTTTGAACCGATGGAATTTTCCACCTTCAGTTGCATGCTTTCCCAGACTCTCTACCTCTTTCCTTAGGGCGCGGTATAGGAGCCCATCCAGATGTGATAATACTGTGCTTCTCGTTTCTTGAAAACCCTATTTTCGTGAAAATATTCAGAAAAGGATGAACATTCATTACGCACAAGGAGACCGCAGTGGATTGTGGGTGGGCCCTGAGTATAGGACTACAGTGTCTTGTGCCGAAGTTTTGGCGATGGCAACTACCGCCTCCTGGTCTTCAGGGTGCTGCTGGCGAGCGTCACCTCCCACTGCTCCAGCACCGCGTTGTGCGGCTTTGAGCAGTTCGGTTTAGTTGAGCATGTCCATGTAATGTGTGTGAATGTGAAAATAGCGCCACGCCAAGGACATGCATCTGCGTATAATGTTGGGTGAACGCGATGTAGCGCTGGAAACTGGGGAAAATGATTTGAATGTGTGGTACATAAGAGGAGTCCTCCGGGGAAAGTTTCTTATGTGACGGGGGTTAGAGACGCCTAATTAGACGGAGGTTCTCTATCGGGTTGAAAAATGTGTATAGTGTGGGTAGAGTGTAGAATCAGTGCACCCGTTCGGCAGGTATAATCTCTAGCTAAGGCATCGCTCTAATATTGCGTGTGAGGATGCGAAATCATTAATTCCCTGAGTGCATGTACCTTATAGGGAATTTCAACTTAATTACGCAATTTTCAAAAATATGCTTCTTGAGTTAGAAGAGCGCCTTTTCTAGCACAGGATTCTCAGAGGTAGTACATTAGAATGCACCTAAGACGTGCTAACTGGTAGGCTCGTTAACTAATACTCAATAGTTAAATTTTCAACTATTACTGTTAGAATCCTTAATTATTGACAAGAAGGTACACCACGGAAGTAATATCCGCATTGGTTTTCAGAATTTTAAAAACGCTGCTACCATCGGCGTTGCGACCCAAGAAATTTCGGTTTCATCACGCAAAAATCCATGCTCTTTCGAGAAGCTTGCTGACGAAGCAAACTTTCCAGCGCACGTAACTCGCCGAAATAACTAAAATATGTAAGTCCACACGCCGAGGGAACCGCGTTTTCGAAATTCCTAAAACAGAAGATATTACTTACCGCGGGCTACGCACTCTGAACACTTAAGGAATGGAGCAGGAATAGAAAAGTAAAGTATGCAGTATTACTTAACCAGCCGGGTGACGCACATCTTAGCTATATTCTGATGTCCTACACCGCTAGCAATGCAGCGCCGATAGAAGCGCCCTTGTAAATCAAGAAGCTTATTTTGAAAATGGTCTAAATTCTTAGCTGAAGCACCGTGAACAAAAATGGTAGCACCGTTTTTCGCACAGCGTTTGAGGTGGATAGAGAGAGAGAAAATTTATTACAACAGGAATTCGGGGCACGCCCCAGGATCCCCGCACGACCCCACTGCACTCAAGTGTTTATGTTCCTGAGGTCCATAACACTGGCAGCCCGATTGGTGGCGATGGTCTGCACGGCCGCGTTCTCCGAGCGCAGCAGGGTCTCCCAGTCCTCTCAAGTCTTGAGGTTCTCTAGGTCCCGCGGGAGAGGGTCCACCGGGCAGAGGGAAGGGATGTGGAGGGAAGAAGCGAAGGGTTCTGGGCATATGGCGCATGCTGGAGTGGGGAAGGAGGGATGATAGTGGGCTAAGGTAAGGGGTGAGGGGAGTGTGTGTGTCTGTAGTCTGCGCCAGAGTGTTGCGTGTTTATATCTAAGGAGGGGTGGGGCGGGGGGTAGAGCTGGCGTGAGGCTTTGTATGCCTGCGTCAGCTCGTGAAGGAGTGCATGCACTCCTTCGTGAATCCCCTATCCGAGGCCACCTGAGCCCGGTTTAATGCACCTCGGGCTAAAAGGTTGGCAGCCTCGTTTCCGGTGTGACACGTGCGCGCACGTGTGTGTGTGTGTGTGTGGGGGGGAGGGGGGTGTCAGTTCACTCCCATTAAGTAACGCTTTCGCATTCCCACCCTTAAGCAGTCTTAAATGTCTCTGTAAAACTTTTCAATCCACTTTATCAAAGAATTTTGATGTGTATATATGCTCCTCTAGTGGTGCAGCGCCCGAACAGAACCCTGCCCCGCGGGACCTAGAGAACCTCAAGACCTGGGAGGACTGGGAGACTCTGCTGCGCTCGGAGGACCCGGCCGTGCAGACCATCGCCACCAACCGGGCTGCCAGTGTTATGGACCTTAGGAACATAAACACTTGAGTGCTGTGGGGTCGTGCAGGGACCCTGGGGGTGCCCCGAATTCTTGTTGTAATAAAGTTTCTCTCTCTCTCTCTCATATCGCGCAGTATACGGGCCTCCAGAATTTCGCCTCCACCGAATTTACACCGCCGCGGCAAGGATAAAACCAGCGACTATCGGGTCACCAGGCGAGCCCCATAACCACTGTGCCACCACGGCAGCCATCCACTAGTTCTATTCATGTGTTATGTACCCGTAACCCTAGGAGTCATTCCGTCGAGGTTTCCATTGGAAGGCCTAGCGCCTTCGTAATACATTTCGGAATGAGGACATCTGTTTTCTCCCTCTCTCCTGCTTATACATCTAAGCAGCGGCCACGTTTCGATGGAGCCGCAAGGCAAAATTTTAACGGGAAGGATTTTGGGAAGCCAAGCACAACATGACGTGACGATGAAAGGACGATGGCATTCACTGGGGTTTCCAAACGTGCTTCGACGCTATGACAGCAATGATCGCATAGTTTTTCCCACATCGCAGCGCGAAAACACACCCGTGCATATGCACTAATATGCGTACATATTATCTGTGACGCGCATCCTAAGTCCGTCACGATGCATAGCTTTATGTTTAGGTTTATGGGGGTTTAACATTCCAATGTGACTAAGCCTATGAGGGACACCGTAGTGAAGCGCTACGGAAACTTCGACCACCTGAGGGTCTTTAGCCCGCCGCGGTGGCTCAGTGGTTACGGCGCTTTACTCAGCCGGAGTACTCCTGTTCATACAGACGGCGGCGGGCGCGTTTCGATGGAGGCGGAACGAAAAGCCACCTGTGCGCTGTGCAATGTCAGTGCACGTTAAAGATCCCCAGGTGGTTGAAATTATTCCGGAGACCTCCCCTATCGCACCTCATTCTCTCTTTCTTCTTTCACTCCCGCGTTCCTTCCTTCCCTTACGGTGCTGTTCAGGCATCTGCCAAGATATGTGAGACCAACACTGCGCCATTTCCATCCCAAGAAACACAATTTACCAATTGTCCTGGGGCTCTTTAACAAGCACTGACATCGCACAGTACACGGGCCTCTACAATTTTGCCTCCATCGAAGTTTGACCACCGCCGGGACAGAAATCGCGCCTTTCGGGTCAACAGCCGAGTGCCATAACCAATGAGCCATCGCGGCGGGATTACTGAACTAGACCCTTCTGCTCCAATTCATTCTGTAGCAAACTGTAATAGCCAATACATTGTTGCGGGATATATTCCAGCTGGAAGGTGATGTTACCATGCATTTCTCTTGTACTTAACTTTGCCTAGCATCACGACGCATATGGTCCATTTTATTGTCCTAGCAATACTACTGTGGGTTTCGCCTCGTCGTGTAGCCCGGGTCGGTAGGGACGGATGACCTTGAACAGCGTTTCTTCAGCCGCGCTCTGCCAGATGGCATCGCCGTCGGCGCGCCGCGCCGCAGCGGCGCTGACCAGTTTGCTCTGTCTACGACAGATGGCGCCACTAGCAGGTCCGCCACTTCTGGCCTTCGAAGCCGGCGTTAGCAGAATTGGCGCGCAGTCTATCGATGGCACTCGAATGATATCGGTTAAGCAATTAGCTTAATTTCTAGTCAGACCACGTAAATAAATATCACCGAGTACGAAATTGGTCGAATTGAGGAATCGATCCAGGGTCTCCGGAGTGCGAGACAAGCACGCTAACCACTTCGCCATGCCAGCTCGATGGTTTCGAGTGAACAAAGGCCCGTCCAGTAAATACGGTGTCTTCTTCCACTCCCACTTTCCTCCCTTCCCGTTATGGCGAGGTTCAGGTGCCCGCCGATATAAGCAAGACAGATACATTTCCTTTCCTCAAAAACCAATTTACCGACGAGCAAGGCGAACAGCCGAACTAGGGATGGCGTCTGTGGACTCGCTGGCAGTGTGGCGGAATGGTGACGTGACCAAATATGGCGGTGCCCATGCTCCCGCGCTGCTAAGCCTCAATAAATGCGCCCTTGCCTTGGCGTGAATACTTTGCTATGGAGTCCTCTAAGCAGGAGTGGCAGCGACAGAAAGAAGCGAGAAAGCGACATCGTGCACAAGAGACGCCAGAACAGCGTGAAAATTGTAGTGCAAAGCGTCGTGCAAAAGATGCAGCTCGGCGACAATGTTCTACCTCGCAGAGTGGTTCCACGTCATCGATCACGGACGAATATCAACACCTGACTGCTCAGGAAGGCCGCAAAGCTACCAGGCGAAGGCAACGCGCCGAAGAATCGCCAGAAGAACGAGCGGACCATTGCTAACCCAATTTACACGTTTTAACCTGAGCTAAACCACTGCCCATTTTTTTCTTGAGAATTACTATGCTTGTTGCAGTTAAACATTTTTTTTTCTTCTCGATGATTTGCGCAGGGTACGCTGTGGATGACTGGATAAGCAGCTTTGCTGCTTATCCGAAAGGCGCAGGTTTGATCTCTGCCATGGCTTTCGAACTTCGATGGAGGGGAAATTTTAGAGGCCCGTGTACTCTGCGATGTAAGTGCACGTTACATAAACTCCCGACAATTACGCTACTTCCTAATGCAAAAATTTGAGTGCAGCTCATCAGCTCTTTAAGCTTTTCTACAGATTGAGACAAAGAATTTGAGAGAGACATGTATACGCAGTTACAGACAACTTGCCTATTAAAAGCGCAGCTGCTTGGCGCCCGTTGCTCCGTATCGCGGCGGCACCGTCGCTGCTCTCCAATGTAGCCAACAGTAGACACCTTCGGCGGTATTCTCTCTGTGTCGCCTTTTGCGACAGGTCGAATTAGGGCGGGGCCTAAAAAAGTGCATACAGTTACTCGAAGAAACGGAAAACGCGACCGGCACTTCCACCGGCGGTGCTTTCATTCCCTCCGAGCAGCGACAATTTACCACTGCTGATTCACTAGCAGCAGAAGTTTCGTATCTTTGATTAGTAGTTGTTAATCATTGCAGAGATGTTTTTTTTTATTTCCATTAGCATAACGTACGTACTACAGTGAATGAGTATTTGCAATACAAGGCTGATGACACTTATTTCAATTTATCCTTCGCTTTACGAGCGTGAGTTTTACGAGCGCGAGTGCGGTTTAAGCCGTTAAGAAAATGGCGCTTTTCATGTCGGTGTCTGAACATTACGAACGTCAACACGGCGGTGTTTAATGTACAGTTGTGTGTTTGTAAAAGTCGTCACATTGCTTTAAATCCTCTTTGGCTCGTGCGGACACTGTTTCGTGCCGCTAACGTGCATTAATACGCCTTGAAGGGCCATGTAGCCGCTAGTGCAAACGCTGCCAAGGCCATCCCGTCGCAGCGGGCAACGTCTGCTTCGTCGTCTGTTTAGGCGGTGCAAAGTAACCTCGTATGGCGAGCGGCAGTCCGGCTCATCAGAGGTTAGCCACTGTGCTGTGCTCTTGGGCGGCCGGTAATGCCGCCGAAAAGATTCATCGGGCAAGGCAAATGGGTCACGATGTCCGCGGACACGGCACTCTTCTTCGCGGCTCAGAAACCAGGCAAGGAGAGTGGGATCCATGGCGTCTAGTATGAATTTCGTAGCCCGTTGCCCGCGCGAATCGGTTCAGCGCATTCCGTTGTTCGACGAAGCATATCATATGGAGGGGACGTCACGATCACGTAGCCAGAAGGCGTACTGTTGTCGTCGCACCGCCGTCACCGCGGCTAGAGCCAATTAGCGAAGAGCCAAGTGGACATGTCGCAAAAGGCGACACCGGGAGCATCTTTAGGTTGCGAAACCAATGAAGCCGGAGCTTGTAAAGCAAAGGATAGGCGCAAAAATGACCTCTTGGAACAGTGAACACCTCAATGGTGCTTTAAGCTGCATGCCGGTAGTGACTGATGTGCGCTACATGAGTTGGAATGGAATTTAAAGCGTTGTGTCATTTTAAGGCAGGGAAGTGCGCATAACTGGCTCCCTGGGTCAGTGGACGACTGAATCGCGCTTATAGGTACGTGGAGGGGTGAGAGAGAGAATTGGGCTGCAGGAATTGACACCGTTGTGCCAGAAACGCGGCGATTAAGGAATAGGCCGTTGGCGTTCATTGTGCTTATTGGCGTTGGAGTTGAAAATAGAGAAAAAATTATTGTAAGAGAAATTTGGGGCAGGCATAGAGACAATTTTTTATGGTAGCCTTGAAGTAAGTAACCTGTTCTTTTTCTTGTTATGTTTTAAACGTTGCCCGAAGAAATGTTTTCCTAAAAACCTTCCTCTGCTAGTCGTCACAGTTAAGGCCCGTACAACTGCTGCGTTGTCTCCGTGCAGTACGTTTCAAACTCGATCAGACTGCATGAAAAATGCAATCAGTATCAAATCATTTTGTCGAGTATCTGCCTTTACAAATTATAGCGCATTAATACTGAAGGAAAGTTGTGTGTTTTAAACTATCCTTCTACGCTAAATTCCACACATTTACGTACGAAGATAAGCAATTTAAAATTGTTCCAAGGTAAGAACTGCACATGGTAAAAGAATTTCTGGTCGAACAAGTACCTGGAAGATTTGCGAGGCTCATATATTGAATATTTTCATGCGCATCATGACACAGAAACAAAAACAAACAGGAGCTGCTACTTCTCTCATGTGCCCTGCACCAAAACAACACCCTCATGCATATTCTAGCGCGTTGTAGATCTAATATTAAATTCTACCGTAAAACAGAATGCATTGAGTACAGTCTCTTCCTCCCTCATCTGCGGCCGCATGAATCGCAAAAGCCGAACGTGTCCAGTAATCAACTCCAAACCATTCCTTTCAAGATTTATGTCCACGTAACAAACTCCTGGAAGCCACTGCCTATTTCCTCTACGTGCTTCGTAATTTTTCACGCATTTCGCTTTTATGTAGAGGTATAGCTCAATAGTCTGGTTGCTTTGGACGCTATTGCAAGGAGTGCATGGATATCAAGAAATGAGGGTGTGTACTTCACGGCGCCTGATTAAAAGGTAAACTCACTTACGAACTCAGGGCATGTTGACATGCGTTTTCTGACGTGTCACTTTACTGACCGCACCTTTGTTCCGACCACGCCTATTTTTTGAACAGTCCTGACTGGCTGCTAAAAACTCTCCTCTCATTGCAGTGTGTATATTGAGGCGGCCCACGAGATACCGAATTATAATAAGACCCTGCTAAGGTCACTCATGCAGAATAACTTAATATAAGATAGAGTAAATCAATAAGCATGTTCATTTCTACATCAACATGCATTTTACTTCTTTTCGTAAATAAAGATGCAGTTCTAATTCCCATTATTTCTGCGACAGTAGTATGTTCTTCTAACCATTATTTGCATTAACAAATGCACAACTTTTCTCTAATGCTACCCTTAACTTTTATAAGTACATATGCTGAAACAAAATGGTTTTCAATGTATTCGAAATCTATTTTCTGCGTTTCTACCACAAATTCAAATTGTTGAATTACTTCTTGATTGCTTTTGAGTTAGCACGAAAGCTATTCTATTCATATTATACTCAGTTCGCAAAAAAGCCGTCCCAACAAGCCTTGTCGAGGAACATTGAAATTTTATTTCCAAAGCAAGAGTTCCTCTGATGCCCGCGCAGCTCATCTCTACTACGGCGCGCAGAGCGATTCTTTCTTGCAGCTTTGAGTCGGCTCAGGAACGTCCCTAGAAAAGACGAATCCCACTTCTCCCTGCGGGTCCAGCTGACGAAGCACTGCTGCAGCGTTGCCGCAGGTAGGATCTACGTCGTACAGCTTGTAGACAACGCGGTCGTTCTGGCTCGAGATGGCTGCGGAAGAGAAAGTGGAATAGCATTTACAGGTTTTAGGGCTATACTTCCTTTCCCGCATACGAGCGGCCTTTTAAGAGTTTCCTTGAAATCTCTCAATTTTCATGTTTATTTATTTATTTATGACATACTGCAGGCCATGAGGCTCCAAACAGGAGTGGATACAGAAACAGATTACAAATTGAGCAATAATAGCAAAGTGCAAACAGAACACGAGCACCGCAATATGACACAGAATAGAGAAAAGAAATTAACAAAACAAACTCAAAAACTAACTAACAATGGTCACTTATCAGGTCAAGAGACCGCACACACGAAGCTGGTAAGCCGTTCCAGTCATTCATGGTTTACGGAAAGAAAGAGTGCTGAAATAAGTCAGTATTTGCATAGTGCGGCTTCAGAGAAAGGGGGTGCGAGTATCGGGTTTGTTTGGTGTTCTGTAGACTAAGATACGGCGAATAATTCATTCCAAGTTTATGTTTAAATGACAAAAGTAAGAATTTCAACCGAAGAAACTTGCTTACAGATGAATTTTGATGGAATTTTGTTTTGCCATATTTAAAACCTACATGCTTGTACCGGAATAACAATCGACAGATCCGGTAGAAATCTTCATCATGAATCTTAACATCAGTTTTTCGTTCAGTGATTTTGGCGGATTGCTGAAAATGCTTATTTAGTGATCATGGTAGGAAAGTTTAACTTCCCGATGGCAAACACGGATTATGACGGGGGCGCGGTGGATAGCCACGGAAGAATTTCGATGACCTGAGGTTTTTTCCGGATGATTACATTGCACGTACAGCAGAGATGGAAATGCTGCCGCCCCTAATCTTCACTCACTTGTGCAAAATACAAAGTAGTGAGGCTCATCTCGTTTCCCAAAACAAGGCTCCTTTTCACTTGAAAAATAATACGCATGAAATAATACTATATTTTCTTGAAAAGGTAGGTCGTTGGTGACGTACAATTTTGGGGACGTACCACTAGATATAATGCTTGCCGCCCATCTGCCGGCTAGATCAAAATTTCTAACTGGCGCCGGGGGGAAGTGGTACAACCTCCTCTCAGCAGACCCCTTTCCTGACGATGCGGTGTCAACGAGACAAATAGCCACGTTCGTCGCTGACAACTCTCGAATTACTGCGTCCTTCTGTGTCGTACCGACTAGAAGCGATAATGGACACCATGATCTGTGACGCCCCACACTTTTGCATTAAATCACTCACTCGTGACACTGCATTAATGCACAGATTCATGAAACCATTGGCTGTCCCTCCCACTCTGCCTTGCCAGAGAAGAGACATGAGCTGCTCCGACGTAAGCGGGAGATTTTACCAAGTGCAGTGGTTTATTAATAAGAGACCTACCCGCAAGGGCAAACAGTAATTAACAAATGGTGATAGTGCCTGTCACCCGCAGAGCAGTTTTATAAATTGGTGCTTCCTTAGATGACGGCTTTAAGAGCTTTCGTATCCACGGCTAAGAAAGCTCATAAAGTTATCGTTGGGTGAAAAACTTTTCGTTAAATTCTGTTCTCATTTCATTTTTAAGTTGACATGTTTTGTGAAGAAGAAAAGCTTAAGCGCGTTAAGGATTCATTTTCTGCTTCTTTGCAGCATTTCTAGAGCATCACAAATCTCATGCCATGTTTACAATTTTCTTCCTCATGGTGGTGTGCCATTCCTGGTCAAGAACACTTCTCAAAAGCGATTCCTAATACCTGAAGATATTTTGCTTAGGGTGCGCACTTCTTATGCGCAAGGCTAATTATAATAGCTGGTACTTACTTATGTTCAGGTAGTATGCCAAACCATTGTATGGCTTAATGTACTCAATAAAATGCTCCTCCACATCTGAAAAAGAAGGAAAGTAATTGAACTTACTTATCGAGTGGTAACTTGATCTCCCATTACTACGCTACACTCACTCAATAATTATGGTTGCGTTATATAATATGTATTCATTATATATTCGCTGTGTGAGGTGTGGCTCGGATGAGAATGAACAATTTCGCATATATATGTGAATTAACCAATTAACGCCAGCGCCTGATACCCTTAAGGCAGAGCTTAAATTACCCTTGCAGTTTTTGATACGGTCGATTTTGATGAACTGTAGGTAGCTGATAAGCTCCAGATGTTTGTTACGCTTCTGGCCAATATAGATTTCATTCTTTTCCATTCCCATTGTTTACTGTGCATTCTAGAAAATTCCTCGGCCTTGCATACATAATCAGGACTACAGACACTTGTTTCTTTCCGTGTAACACGTCCCATTTGGTTTAAGCGGTTTGCAAGCGCTTCACAATTTCCCCTTAAACGTTACAGAGCCTTTCTGTCATTTCTTTATTAGATTTCATGATGAAGGCATGGAGAAACTCGCAAATTTAATTAAGGACTAGTCAACTGTTTTGCTCCACCATTCACTCGCCAAATCGTGGTGTTGGATTGCATGCCACATTAAACGACCTAACATTAATAGCGCAGTTCCCAAGCCCGTACGCCGCGATGATCGCTTTGCCGTTGTGCAACAAAACGGTGCGAAATGACCCTAAACACCACTGAAGAAAATATCTGGATGGACTGGAAGAACCGCCAACCCGCGTGTCTGCTCAGTTGCTGGTTCCGCGCATATAATAAAACTATCAGGGCCGATATCGCATATACTGAACGCAGCGGGAGTGCATGGAAGCCGCCGATGTGGTACGTTTTTCAGACAACCGTGGTATTCTGGAGGCGAAAGCCGAAATATGTCGTCGGTCGCACCCAGGGAAAAGCCCTGTGGTCACTGCCCGCAAACACACTCAAGTACAAAAACGTTCATAAGTGTGGAAATGTATTTTTAAAGCAATTGTATCCTTGAAAGACAAATACACTCACACACCGACAGCTCGCGGCCGCATCAACAGCAAATACTAGAATTTCAAAAGCGGAATGTGTCCACACAGTTCATTCCAAAGCTATTAAATTGTGCAAAGGAATAGAATTTATAATTCTCACGTCTGAACCTTTATACAAGCCCTATATGGTTCGATCATTTTCTCGATGTCTATGCACGTTGGTGGGTCGATGCATTCAGCTCCCTTCTTGTCAGCCCGTGTAAGATTGCGAAGACGTGATTAAATAAATCAGCTTGAGGAGGAGAAATAATTTTTTTCTTTTCTAGATATAAACTACTGTCGGCTACGGAACGCTGGATCACGTGAAGAAAATTGCCGTACTCAGGCGCCACATCCGCATTCAGAACACCACAATCCTCCCTTATCGATTTCTATCTTCTTTAGGTGTGTATTGTTTGTCTTTTATTGGTGCTGTACTTGCATTACGCGTCCTGGCAGCTACTGGTAGAAAATATGAATTTACTGAAATAGAATTCCTCAATAGTCAAGTCGTTTAGTCTATTGAACAGTGTGAGTAAGCTGCCGCATATGTATTGATCTGTATTCTTTATTCCCCATTATAATTGACGGGCCCACTACTCGAGCACTAATCTTGCCTGTCATGAGACATCGTCATTGCCATCGAGAGGTGTGAGAAAGTGCACCCGGGTACGATGCACCTGTTTATGCCAGACACAGTAATAAATTGGGAGAGAGCGGTGAAAAAACGCGTTAAGACGAAGGCGGCTAAATAACGGCTGTGCGAATGGCACCGGAGGAGGTGCTGAGTCGGAGCATGTTTCGGAGTCGGAGCATGTACGAGCATGTTGCTTTTCATGTTGCCCACAAAACCAGCCGGAATATTCACTGAGTCTCTCTTGCAGGAGCGCCACCTTTCGAACTGAGAAACAGCGTTTTAACGATGGCCTAGTAGCTGTACGCGGAGTTAATCGTTACGGAATCAGCAGCCCCGCATTTGGGGTATAATTCAGTTAATATACCGTCTTATTGTTTAGTCCGACCATACGAGTATAGAGCGGTTTAATTCTGAGAGTGTCCTCGGAATCATTGCACATTTAGCCCGCGCGTGTGCAACCTGCACAGTGAACAGTGCTGTCTCTTGTGTGGCGGCTAGCCTACAGAACTGTGTAACGTGTAGAACCACCGCGATAGTTTCTCTATTGAAGCAAAGAGAACTCGAGGGTACTTTGGAATATCCCTAAATTGTGCCCTAGATGGCTAGGCCGTCGCGCCGGTAACTTTGTTTTATCATGCAGGTTAGTGTTGTTTTCTTCACCAGGGATAAAGGGTGTGTCCTCTCCTGCTCGTTTTGCACGTTTGACAATACTATGACGCGCGCTTTCCTTGTCTATTGGGCTCACTCCTAAAAAACGGGAAATAGTGCTTGACGGATTTGGTGATAATCGCGAAGAGTCGGAGGAATATTATGTCAATTCACCTAAGATATTTAGAGTCAACATTTAGCCTTGTTGCGCTCAGCTCATAAATGCTTACTACATCACCCAGCAGTGTGTATAGAGATCATATCTACGAAATTTGGCGGACTCTTTTCTAGAATCTGTTCGGAGGACATCTTACGTAGTAACGGAATATATAAATCACACTTCGAAACGCGCCCCAATATCTCTAAGCCTGGCACATTACTGTGACCTTTTTAAGATATTTTTGGTAAACGAAGTTTGTAGCTATAAACATTTGTCTCTGAACATCACGCCAAGACAAATTTCTACAAAAAAAACAGCTCACACAAGCTCGGAATGGAACTGCAGTTACATACCGGGTGATCTTATTTGGATTGATGACGTTTCCTCGTCGTATTCAAAAACAAATAAGCCCCTGCAAAAAAAAAAGAATTCAAAAGCAACTCAAAGCGAGGTTTCCAACTTCGGACATTATTAGTTCGCATTACAGCAACCGTAGATTCCCCTTATCTGGCGAGTTCACAGGCTTTAGTAAAACTCTAGTTTGGGCGAGTTGGTTCATGTTGAAAGAAAAACTGGTAATGGCACAAGAAACGGGGACACAGAAGGCACACAAAAGACAGGACTGACGCCAGTCCTGTCTTTTGTGTGCGTTGTGTGTCCTCGTTTCTTGCGCCATTACCAGTTTTTCTTTCATCGCAGGCATTGTGGGCTAATTCTACGAAAACAGAACCTGAACATTTCGCCTCATCATTCTAATCACCCAGGTTGATGTCGATTCTGGGATAACAATTTTCATGCCTGGGTGCTTGAAACAACTATGCACGCTTAAGGATAGACATTGCGGACCCGTATGAGCATCACAAAACAGGGTCTAAAAAGGGAATCATTCTGTAGTGCTTAGGTGATTGAGGTATAAGAAGTAGACCTATCCTTGGGGAAGACATGCATAGAAAGCATTCATAGGAAATATAATGAGCCTCGATCGCAAATATATATTTTCGAATTTTCTCTTTGTGCAGGGATATATAAGTTCAGGTTAAGCCGTTTCTTCGCCTAACATATGTATGCTGGAACAACTGTATTCCGATTAGTGGCTAATCTATTGCGTAATTTCCGCCCTCAAAATGCTTCAATGAACCGAGAAAGGTGTACCTGGTATTAACCCTGATTGAGAGTAGTAATACGTAAAGGCGGCTCCTGAGTTCAAAAATACTTACGTGGCATATTGATTCACTGTTCCGTTTGGTGCGTACCACGTCGTGGCATTCGCCTTGTCGCTACTGGGATTCGTGCCGTCCTAAAGAATTGTAAAGTTCACCGTGCCCTCGGGTTCAAGAGTGACTCCAGTCCGGTAGCATTCATACGTCAAGACTGGTCTGAATTGAGATTCCTGCGTAGTCAAAGCCGAACCTTTCAGGGCGACATGAGTTTGGGCCACCAGGAAAAAGTAAGAGCACAAACTGAATTCCTTCGTGCTTTAATTGAGACTTAAACATCTCATAGCCCTGCTCACGTATGAACAGTGCTCAGACTTAGGTAATGGCAATATTTAAACCATTACTGTCGACCGGTGCAGGAAGAAAGTCTAGTGATTAACTAAGCAGGGTTAGTTTCATTTGCTGGTCGTCAATGAAGACCCTTTGCCTCTCTGATGGGCTCCTTGCCCATTATGTTGGTGACAGCGTCATTCACCATACACGGGCTTAATTATGTTTTTTTTTTTTGGCAATACACTCTAAAGGCTCCCGAAATAGCAGATAATACTTCAAACCAGTCTTCTTTTCTCACAGGGAAAAAAGAACTGTCAACAGAAGTACTGAGTAATAAAGTTAAAAAGCCTTGTATTTTATCAGAAAACGATCAGTGTAGTTGGTTTGGAGCAGTTCTTTATTAGAAATAAAGTACTGCAACAACCCAAAAAACGAATAGCAAGAGGAAAACGTTTCCTTATTATACAACAAAGGCCACTCCTGTGAATCAGTCTTAAGGTCACACTGTTCGTATTTAATAGAGAGGAAAAGTGCCATCTATATCTGCGCTCGACGCGTTGCTTCCATGGACAGGGTAAAATATAAGTAGTCGGCCACAGAAATGCATGTCTGAATTATGCGTGCATTATGGAGGTCACACACGCAGGTTCAGCGCTGAGTAAGGAGTGCTTTATGCTGGGACCTGTATGTCCGGACAGTGAACTTTTGCGCCTGGCTTTTTTTGCGGCTTCATCGAGCAGCAGCGGCGCGTGAATTTAGAGTTCACTATCGCAACCTGCATCGCTGTCATCACTCCGGCAAGATCTCAAGAGGTAGCTTAGAGAAGTATTGTTCATTGTTTTCCTGAAAATATTATTGTAACTGGAACAGAGTGAATTCCCACATGTCCTATTCTTACGTTTTATTTCAGTGTTTTTTTAAAATATTTTATGAAGTGAATAAAAATTAACGCAGACGATTTCGGCTTTTCTGAGGTCTATCCGCAGAATTCTAACCAGAAATTTAATCCTAATTGAAAATATCTGGATCACTAAAACTTTGAGCCAAACTGTACTGTTTCTAATAGCCTAAAAAACACGACAACTGGCAATAAGGGATATCCTGCGCTACTAAATCTAGCGTGAATTCATCTTCGCTGTGCGTACCATGTATATGCGCGCGTGTTCCGTATTCTGAGCTTAAGCAAATGAACAGGAATATATTGACCTGAACTCGGACCAGCAACCAATCGATATCGCCACTGCAAAACAATACGGCGAACAGGCGAATGTGCAAAATGAAAAAAGAAAACATGCGCTTCTTACATCGTAAAAATCCTTGGTGTACTGGTCACCAAGTGCGACAGCACACAGGAACAAAAAGGCGACGAACTCTGCCAGACGAGTCATTGTATATTGGCTTTTTCCGCACCAGGAACGTGTGTGCAATGCAACTGCAAGAAAAGTAGATTTTTTTACCACTATTACTTTTCCCCTGTCGTTGAGCCGTCGTACCGATGAAAAGGGCTGTTCATTTTTTTAGAACATTCTTTCCGCCACACACAATTTTCATTTATCTATCTAGGTCTTATTCTTATTACTGATTTACGCTAAAAAACAGCTAGTTGCAAACGACAACTAGCTTCAGACTATGTGGCTGGCTCGTCAGTCAGCGACAGCAGCAACGGTACAGAATCCACCGCCCGCGCTTATGACTCTGCATCCATATCCGGCGTATTTTGAGATTGAACTACTTTGTGTTTTTATGGCCTGCATGGGCTTTCTTCGACAACACTTTATAGCACTCTCGGACCGCTGCCACTCCCAGATGAGGATTTATTAGGCTGTTATCAATATCTTTGATTTTTATTTTGTATCTTTGCTTGTTAGTTTCTTTGTGGGGTTTAACGTCCCGATGCGCTTCAGGCTATGGGGGACGCCGTAGTGAAGGGCTCCGGAAATTTCGACCATCTGGGGATATTTATTGTGTACGCAGTGGCCTCTAGAATTTCGCTTCAATGCAAATTCAGTCGCCACGGCTGGGATAAAACGTGCGTCTTTAGGGTCAGCGGATGAGCACCATAACCACTGAGCCACCGCGGTGGCTCAATCTGTTTGAGTTAACCGACACGTGCCGTGAAGTGTAACAATACACAACCTAATCAAACAGTACGAAGTGCTCCTCCTTTGCGGCCCCATCACGGTGAATAGAATTGCGCCTGATTAGTGTCATCCCATGATGCCGTCAGGCGCACGGCTGTTGACTCCAACGTGATGGCAATGGGTCAGCGGCATTGGCCCGAGTTAATCCTCACGAAGTACTGCCGTTGCGTTGTTATGTTCAACTCAGCTGTAGTCCATTGTAGATATAGTGGTTGAAATTATGAGCATCGTGTTTCGCTCCCCGATGTACCAAAACGAGGAAAATTTTCGCTTGCGACAGTTGATTGACTTAGCCTGGAAGAGAAACGCTCAGAAAAAAGCTTATTCGTCAACTACAGCCTGTACAGCCACAATGCTTCAAACACTACTTATGGGCACCGGTGACTAAAACTGTTACATGGGCCCCAAAGAACAGCGCGAACTTGGACGAGGACTGAAGGAAGACACACAGACAGGCGCTGTGTGTCTTCCAGAACAGCGCCCATCAGTGTGTCTTCCTTCAGTCATCGTCGAAGTTCGCTCTTTTCTTCTCCAAAAACGTTCGTACCAACTCCGCAAGCATCCGTTTTATGGTTACATGGGCTTACCTAGAAGGGATAACAAATTCAGCAGGATACGTAAAAAATGTATAAAGGCGGTAATTTTCAGCGTAAACCCCAAACATGACTTCCCTAAAGTGTCACAGTTTAGTAAGGAAAGATGGCACAAAACATGCCATTGAAAGCATCCTAAGCGATGTTATAAGCCACAAAGCATTCCAATTTGCGAATTAAAATGTTGACCACATCCACGCATATATATGAGCTGAAAATAAAAAGAAACAAATTTTGCTCGAGCTTCTATATTGCACACCTAAATTCATCTCTAATTTATTACTTCACAGTGTTCATGCGAAGCCCACGTTTTGAATGTAATATTTCAGAAACCTTACGCGGGTGGGTCGCCCTGACATCGGTGACTGTACGGGTTGAATTTGGTAATTAGGCTAAAAAAAAACGACCGCGAGAAGCCTTTTCTGCGCTATTGTTTGTGGTGGCTGTAGGCTTGGTGTAATGACTGATTTATAGGTTTTGATATATCAAAGAGAGTTCGGTTAAGAGGGATGCTGTAGTTGAGCGCTTCGGACAATTTTTCCCTCGCGGGGTCTTTAACGTGCTAGGACATCACAGAGTACAAGGACCTTTAGCTTTCGGTCTCTACCGAAATCTGACCATCGCGGCTGGGACCGATCTCGTGTCTTTCTGGTCAGCAGCAGGGCTCCAAGACCAGTTAGGGTCTGTGGAGGCTCTGCTTAAAATAGTGACTGAAAAATTGAGCCGAGGCGTCTTCCTTCACCAGTGAACCCTAACAGCCAGCTGCAACAATACCTGTAGTTTCGCCAGATGGGCACGACTCACTGTACACTGGTAGAAGTGCTAAAGACACGCTTGAAGGTAAAGAAGGCAAAGGCGAGTTTGTTTGCTTTTATTGGTTGTTTACGCGTTCGGCTGCATCATGTGAACAATTAAGACGGGTTCCTGTTTCGCACAGAACTTGCTTCATTGAATTGTTCTATCCTTAGAAACACATCCGATGTTCTGTATTCTTCAAAAAGAGTTAGTTGAAGTTCTGTCGGAAAACATTTCAAGATTGAGGGGAAGGCCCTGCAGGCTCGCTTCAAATAATCTTGAGAAGAAATCCCAGGGAACTTGTTTACTGTCCCGCCTTTTGTAAGCTGGGCAAATTAAGGCCCGACTTTTGCAACTTCCAATATTTTTCTCCTGGCCGGCTGAGTATGTAGGACATCGCGGACGCCAATGGGCTTTACTCATTTACGTTGCCTGCGGAAGAAATTTGTTTCCCGAGTTTTTTCGCTTGAGAACAAAGGGCACGCAACAGGCACGCCACTGAAAGTTTTGCATGAGTGCTCAAGCCTCTCGTGCTGCTGAACTTTGTGCATTCGGATGACATTTTTTTCATTGAAGGCAGCACTTTTACGAATTTATAGGGATTACCAAAAGGTCCTTTTTCAGAGTTTTTGTTTAAAGTTAGTTTTGGGATGTTGCTTATTTTTCTGCGCAGGCTGCTTTAATTAAAAAGAGCCATGACACAAGGTATCTTTTTATCTACATATGGTAGGGTCATACACGCTTTTTGCAAACATTTTAGGCTAGAGAAGCCAAGAACCGACCTACACCAAAGGCCTCACTGCGCAGCCGCCATAGTCAATAATGACAGATTCTACACGCATGTTCCTCTGACGCATTGTAACTGCCACTTGGTCTCTAAATTAATTTCTCCATCAACAGTTTCAATACATCTACCTCTAAACATGCAGATATAAAGCACAGGACCAAATTGGATTGAAATACCGAACCAGGTTTTCAAAAACAAAAAACAAAGAAATTTTTCCTTCCTGTCTTATTGCCTGGGTTAGCAACCTATTTACTACATGTGGTCTATGGCTGCCATAACTCTGTTTTTAAGAGGGTTATAAGGTGGTTACTGTAGTTTTTTTCCTCTGGAGAGAGCTAGCTCGGCCACATAAAGAGAGAACCAGGCAGTACTACCGAAATGATTTTAACACAGAATGTATTTCTATCTCTACGGTGGCATACGACGTGCAGTATTATAGAGATTTTTATGGCAAAAGCAAGGTCCTTTCATCTTCAACGAGCGCTTTCGTGAAAAACTGCGATTTATTCGTCTTCTTTTTTAATCTGTGGAAGTTTGAAAAAGTTAGCAAGGCGTTGGATAAAGAATGACTATGAGGAACCTAGAAAATTATTTGATTTCATCCCTTGAAGTTAGGCAATAATTTACTAAAAAAGCACCCTGTGACAGAACTATGCTATTTTTAGCTTTCAAGGACAATCTATGCAAATAGATTTGCTCACCTCGCTTTCTTCTTCTAGCTTCAACAGAGGCAACCAGCTCAACTGAAAATCATCCAACCGACCCCTTTATATACAATCAAAGTGGAGCACCTGTACGTCATGTGACCTCGTCCTGTCAACAGGTTGAAGGTCACTCTCTGCTCAGGGCCATTCTTTGTGTTCTTCAGTATTCACTATCACAGACGGTAACTTCAGTATCAAAAAATAAAATACATAGCGGTTTAATGTTTTGGCGTGTACAACAGGGTACTGCCCTTGCTATTGGCACTGCGCTCATATAACTTTGGTTTTTTTATACGTTATGACGGATGTTTAGGACCATCGTCTAAGTATTTTGGCGCACGTGGCATATTAGAGATGCTGGCAAGAATAACTCATTTTTTTCCGCAACAAAGGTAGAATTTCAGGCCACCTTTTCACAAATACATGGAAGTGTACTTCTGAATTCTCCCGCGGAGAAAATTCTCAGGAACAAGTATAGGAGGCGAAAGGAGTGATGGTAGTGCTGCAGAAAATACTTCTAGTTAATTAGCCTATCCTGCTTAGAAATGATGGAAGTCCTGTTGCGTCAAGCGACCGCAGTGCAGCCCCATTTTCAGGTGCATCGTATCAAGTGAGAACGTAACAAACAATTATTGGACATTTCTTTCCAATGCTTTGGGGGATAGTTTGCAAGGTCATGAAGCTAGCTTAGCCACATAACCTGTTGATGAATATAAATTAAAAATTTTAGTATATGACTAATTTTTGTTACCAGAATCACGATGACACTGCCATCCAAGACACAGAAGCAGCTGGCGCACTGCAGTAGTTTTGTGAATAAAGTGACATTAAAGCTACAGATTCTGTAGAAAGGTACTTTATTGCGAAATCTTTCTTAAGCTCACTACGAGAAAAGCCGATGGCGCGCGCATGTTGATTTGGTTTTGGTGCTGAAAACCAAATATCTTCTACTAATTTTTTTACAGAGACGTGACTGCAGTAAGGCCTTCTTCGCCCTTTCACCTCACAATACTAGATGGGGCCCATATTCCTGGGGCCCATCTGCAAGCAACGCCCCCCGCGTCCGTTGAACCAAGGCCTATTGAGTCTTTAGGTCGTGACAACCGAGCAGGGCCGAAACCCAGTCCTCTCTGATGGGATTGGAGTTGGGGGTATAGATGGGTTTGATTAGCACATTTATATCATGTGGAGGATGTCAGCCACCTCCCCAGAGAACTGGCACGTGCCTTCAAAGGATGGGTTGAAATATTTAAGCCCCGCCGGGCCCAGTACAGTGTTAGTGAGAATTTTGATGAAGATGCGCTCGTCAGCTCGTTCCAGTCCCTTACACAGGGCCATGTAGCGCCGGTGCTCCACCTTGTAGTAATCGATGATGTCTTTGAACGAAGGGCCCGATTGCCGTATTGGGAGTAGGCTACCAAGGACAGGTTGATAGCCCGCGCAGAGAGTGCGCGGGCGGCCTTTTCGGCCTATTCGTTTCCTTATAGTTCCTTGTGACCGGGGCCGAAACAAGGTTACGTCGATTTGGATCTTATCATCGACAGCTATAATGTAGTATCCCATCTTATAGTCGGTGATTATGTGTTTTGACTTGGGATTAGTGAGAGAGCCAGAGCAATGGCAAGCTGTAGGCTGTAGCGCTGTAAGCTTTGAAACTGAGCCCATTAAGTGTGTTTGTGTTGAGTAGCACTGCGGCCGTGTACCACCTCCCGTGGTGTGGGCCGGCAACGTCCACGTAATATACGTGTTGTTGGTTACCATAGCATCGGGCAAACGCTTCCGCGCGCGCCTGCCGTCGATTGCTATGGTCTTTCTCCAGGGTTCTGCCACTCTATACCTTCCCTAAATATGGTAGTCGTGTTTTATGTGTAGCCGGTTCAAGAGGCGGCTACCGGACGTGGCCTTTGTAAGACGCGTGTATTGCTGGCGTGTATTGGTTGACTAAGTGGGCTTCTCGAAGCTCCCGGAATGTTTGCACCATGCCCAAGGCCAGAAGTCTCTGGTTGGCCGTGGCGACCAGGGAGGTAGTGAGCCCGCTTGATCACTTTCCGGTGTATGACCTCCAGTTGGTCATCATCGTGTTTGCGCAGGTGCAAGTAAGGGGTTGAGTAGAGGATTCTACTCGTTACCAAAGCGAGGGCAAGGCGCAGTGCATCCTTGCTTCGTAATCCGCCCCGCTTTTGGAGACCCGGTGGACCATGCAGCCCACCTGGTCTGCCACCATGCGAAGTTTGACCAGGATGATGTCGGCTCTGCGTTGGTGGTGTATGAAGAGGCCAAGGACGCGGATCTCCTTGGCCTCCCGGATGGGTCCCCAGATGGATGGGGACCCATCCCGGATGGGTCCCCAGGAAAGGCAGATGCGAAGCGAAGTTGTGCCTCGGGTGGAAGGACGTACGTGCACAGATTCCGATTTAGCTGGAGCGCAGTGCAGTCCGCGGTAGGCCGCGTAGTCGTCGACTAGGGTCGCCGCTGCTTGCAGGCAGGATTCCATATGGCCCAGGTTAGCTTCTGTGGCTCAGATTGTAATATCATCCGCATAAAGAGCGTGATGTATCCCAGGCAACGAAAACAGTTTCGAGAGAATATGAAGCACTGTCGAATTGAAGAGGAGGGGAAACTGGACCACGCCTTGAGGTATTCCCCTCGAGCCGGTGGTGTATGGCCCGTGTTATGCATCTTGTATGCGTATATAGCCTTGGCGATCTTTAAGAAATTGTCTTATGCAATGGATTGTTTTGTGGCCACAGTTGGTGTGAATGAGGTGGTCCAGGATTGCTTCGTGTTTGACGTTGTCGAATGGGCCTTTAAGATCCAAGGTCAGGACCTCCTTGCCGTTGAGGGGGTATTCGACAGGATCTCAGGTGTCACGGTGGAGCGGCGGAGGTATGTTCCGTGTTCCCTTTTGAGAACTGAAACCGAACATGGTGTCCAGGAAGCTGCGCACCACTAAGGATTCATGGGCGACGAAGAGAAGCCGAAGAGGCGAAGAGAAGATGGAGCTGGACCCCCCGTTCTAGCTTCACATCCTCCGGGCGGCATTAAGAGATTTGAAGCGGGGCACTGCACTCGGTCGCGACAAGGTTACGGTCAAGGTCTTGTCCAACATTCCCGACGCAGCCTACGCCGCGCTTCTCAAGTACATGAATAGCATTTGAGACAGAGAGACTCCTCGCCCTCTCGACTAGAAGGCGGTTCTCGTAACCTTCATCGCGAATGCCTGCAAACCTTTTGATGTGGACAACCTTCCCCCATCTCCCTCATGTCTTGTGTCGGCAAGCAAATGGGGACGACGGTGCGCGACACAGCGCATGTTGGTGTGGGAACTAGCAGAGGGTGCAGGAAATCCTAGCAATGGGAAGAAAAATAGGGTGACGTAAACAATCGCCCGTATGACGTATATATTAAGCCGAGCAACACCACTTCAGAAAATCATGGACAAGTTCTATATATACTCCGCACTGTTGTCCGGACAACACTCGCCCAAAAATTGTGGGGCGACCGCTTGTTGTTCAGCTACACGAGCGATGCCATACGAGCTCTCGTTGCATACTGGTTGCATCAGCCAGTCATCTTTGAGGCTATCTTGCGACATAGAGTAGTACAGAAGATATATGCACTCTCAATTTTTAGCTTCCCAGACTTGAAGCGCGGTTGCGGTTCCAATAAATCACCTCTTCAGTGCCTTCTTTCTTTTCTGGGAAGAGTTAGCGTGCATTCAGAAAAACGAGTTTTACAAATATATAGCATTATTTCGGCTTGAATTCTTGTGTAAAATATTCTGTTTCTTGAGTTTTCTTTTAGCTTGCGCATTCACTTCAGAAAAAAAGAGTCTCAGTTAATATTATTTTAGTGCCGACGCAAAATCTGTCTGTGAATCCCTCAAGACCTTTTGTGACCACCTTTTTTCTTCTTTGGCATTGTGACCAGCATGAATCCAGTGATATACCTGCTTGCTAAATTGCATGATATGATATTGTATGTAGGGTTTGACGGTCTTAAGCTACACATGGTATAAGAGATCACGTAGTAGTGGGACCCGTGTTAATTCAGTATGCAGTGTTTGACGTTCTGAAGCTACGAATGGTAAAAACGACCGCGTCGTAGAGAGATCCGCGTCAATTCAGAGTTTTTCTTGCCTGAGTTACCGATTGAATAACATTTTTTCTGCAAGAAACTAAACTTCTAAGCAGTCGTTCTTCTCCTCACGGAGCCTTCATTGCTGGTTTGTGCCCCTATTCAAGCGCTCTACTTACTCCCCCGGCGTTAGAGAACGCTGTGCAAGACGTCGTTGGTGGTCACACCGCTGGCGAGCGTTATAACCCATCGCTGAGCCCCAGAGTTTTGTACTATTTGTACCCTGTCAATATTTTGCATGCCCATCTTATATGATGCATCGTGGTTCTTTGCCGACAACACGGGCATACACCCGGATATACAGTGACCTTAATGATGTTCCTAACACGGAAATTCTGGTGCATCCCACTCTGGAGTTTTATGCAAATACCCGCCCCTTCTCAGTTCCTTACGTAGCCGTGCGTATCTTCGCCTCGCCCAACTGTAATTTTCAAGGATAGCGAAGTACTCGCAATGTACCGGTCTACGTTTCTAGAAGTTAGATATACCTGGCGTTCTATACCACACCTATCCTCCAGCTACCTGATCCATTTCTTGTTTTCCCCACCATCTCCGCATATCATGCGGGCCCTACAATTCTGTGGTGTATACACCTGATACCTGTCTGAGTGCTTTCTATTGCATCGCAAGGCGTCTAAAGAAGTGCGCACATGGCGCTCGTGCATACACTGCCGCCCACAGCATTCCAGCAAGCCATTTTAAAGTAGTTTAAATTGGTTAGCGACCGTCTTTTCTGAAAACTTTCCGCCACCGCTAGAGCCACTGCTACTTCTTCCGCTTCATTTGTAGAGCCGTGTTTCATCGATGCGCTGGCAACCTCCTTGTGTCTCGAAGTGACCACGGCCGCATCTGCCTTATGTGTCGTTTTCGTACGTAGCTGCGTACACTACATCATCTTTCTCCACTTCTCTTGCATTTTCCAACCCTTTCGCCTTATTAAGGTCCTGCCCGCGTGGGACCAGCGGTTTTCCATTTTCCTCGGTCGAAAAGCACCAGCCGCGAGTGAGAATCAATTCCACCTAACTGAGATAAGCACCAGAACGGCCATGACGTTGAGCCACCACGGCAACTGCTTCTTCATTACAATGACTCATCGGTATACCTTAAAGGAAAAAAAAAATTTATATCGAATTCATCCCTGTATTTTTGAGCTGCACGCAATATTTCCATGGCCACGAAGGCCAGTCTCACTAAATATTTTAGCCAAGACATTCGGAGACGTCAGATCGTTCTACACCTCAAGCCTTAGAGAGATATCTAAACTGTTACCAAGAAAAATGCACGTGCTAAATGTTACGGCCCTCAATTGGAGTTTTTTTTGGAATTGCGTGCGTTCAGTATGTTTTACAACCACGGGTCCAGCAAATATTGGCAAGACCTTTTTTATACATCGTAAACACAGAGTAAAATTTTCTTTGCAATAAGCCCGTAGACAAGTATTCCAGTCAGCTCCTACAAAAGTCCTTTCCACTCTTCCGTGCATAACTCGCTATCTACGTGGGCATATTTCATTTAAGGGGTTCTGCAAGGTTGATTAAAATAGGCGCTTTCCAGCCGAAGAGCGCTTTTTTCGCTGTAGCATTTTCAGCGACGGAACGCACCAGAATGCAGCTAATACAAGCTAATTAGTACGCTGTTTAACTGTATTGAGCAGTAAAATTTTTTGCTGTTTACGTAAGTTTCGGCATACAGAAGAGGCATGTAGCACACCGTAAGTGTTATGCATATGAGTTTAAGAATTTATAAAACCTAGTTACGTCCGGCGCAGCGCCCCAAGAAATTTTGGTAATTCCGATGAATTACGTATCTGTAGAGGTAGCTTTGCCTGCAAGCTTCTCAAAAGCGCGTGCAATTTCGACGCGATGTAGCCAATCTTTTCTCGGCCACTGGGCCGAGGGTAACTGCGTCCTCGAAAATTCTCAGAACGGACATGGACGCTCTTCGGCTCACTGCACGCCTCTCATTAAAGAAGGATGCAGAGTATTAGTTAAAATGTCCGAGAAGATATTAGTTATCTTGCCCACCAATTCCACTTCTTAGATGGGCTGCGACGCGTTAACCGGCTAGAAGTTCTATATGCAAATAAAGCGTTCTTCTTATTTAAAGGACCCATTTTTAAAAATTGAGAATATCTTAGGGTAAACACCCTGTATAAAGCTGTTCCTTGCATAGTGGATCGAGCAAATGGCCAGCTGCAGTATGGTATATATACGAGGCACCAGTAAGACATCTATATGAAAAAAAGAGCCCAGAAACGTCTCATTCCCTAAGATGTAGACGAAGATTCACTACTGATAGAATACATTCTTACGAAGAAACAAAATCTAAACGTTTTCCTGCGCCCTGCAAAGAATTTCTACTCCGAAATGTTTGGAATATATTTATACCTTGTGATGAATTCAAAGAAATTATTGTTCTAAGGATCGTGCGGGCTGACAATAGCTAATTTCAGCGCAATCAACGGCTTTTATTTCTACTGAAAAAGTAGATCAGACTTTCCGGCAAAGCTTCTGATCAATCTGTTGCATTTTCAGCGGGCACATGTTTCGTTTCGCCACCTGCTCGAGAATTTCCTGATGCCGCAGAGCCTAAAAATATTTAGTACGCCCATCATGTAATTCAGCTTTCGCTATTGCTGAAAACGGCACCACAAAGAGACCTCTATGCAAAACCTATATTTTACCACCCGATTCCAGTGGTAAACCGTCAAGAACTATTAGCCGTGTCATTTTTTTCTTACATTTTGGCACCAGCCATATGCTCTGTTCCTAGAGAAGCATGCACCGAAGATAAAAAAATTTGAACATTGTAGCCCTCATTCTCGTCAAGCGCACCAAACTGTTGCGCCAATCGTCTCTGAAGCAGCCCCTCGTTGAGCTCAACGTGGAAGTTAGCTTCAATTTTATGGGCCGATAAAATAATCCTTTTTCTGCGGTAGATACTGAGCACATGAAAACCAGGAGCATAAGTTCCCCTGAGGTTATGAGAACGCTTGCATAGTCGACACGGTGGCTTATCGGGTTTCCGCTGTAGCTCCACGTGTATATTTGTTCTTTCTTTTCAAGCTGAGGAGAAGCGAAGGTTGGGATAATAAAAGTTGCTTGTCGCCGGGTTTCCTGCATCCGGTCGTAAATGCTATCTCACGTGCCCGAAAAATAAAATGCTCTATTTCTTTACCCGATGCTACTGTTTTTATATGGAACGATGCTTCCATGTTTGGATAAAATGCCGAGGTACACACGCATGTTAAGCTCGTGAGACATCTGTGCAAAGCGCATAACTTTGTACATTGCAATTTCTTTAAATATAATGTACGGTTTCAAACAGTCGTAATATCTGGCGTGCAGTGGGGTATTATCCCCATAAAACATTCTGCCAGAAGAGCTGCCTTATGGTGCTTTTCTGACTAGCCTTTCAAGGCGCGACAAAAACTGGCGAACGCAAATGGCATTCTCCGTTACTTGAACACCAATGGCAATCGAGGGTACCTTCCGAAGCACATCGGAGGAACAGTGGCTCATGCTCCCTTTATCCTCATGAAAATTGTATCTATAATAATCATCTTCCTTTCGTCATCTTCCTTGCAATCGTCTAAACTCCCCCCCCTCCACTTCCCCGCCAAATAAAAAGCTTAAAAAAGTAAGGAAAATCCGTAAATAAACATCACGCACTGTAGCAGAATCACTTTGCAATGAATACATATATATATACTTCACAATCACTGTGTGTGTGTAGTTCCGTGTGTTTGAGCATGTGCGCTTTATCTTGTGCGCGTGTTAAAGCGGTCTGCCCACGAATAAAGCCCCCTTTGTCAGTAACCAAATTTTACACCTATAAATGTTAAAAGCACCCGACACATTCATTAAAGTACTATCCTTACCTGTCTAGTTGATCTGAAGTCCAATGTTTAGTGCATGTTTATTCTGCTTCACTTTAATTCTTAAATTTAGACATAATATATCTCTAAACCTCTAACAAAAGAAAGTCATCACAAATATCCAACACCAAAACTCAAAATAAACAAAAAAAATATCCTCATTTTCAAATAGCCGCAACAGTACACTATTATCACATTTATCAACAGAAGTGAGCTCCGAAAACTTAGGCCACCTTCGGATACTTTTTATATGTTGCAAACGTAGCTTTTGACCTTTACAAAATTGAAAAAGCCATAGAGACAATGATTTACGTAAAAAAGCTTACGGCTGCATAATTCTCAGCCAAAACCTAGCACTCAAAGCACCCCTCATTACAAGGAGGGAGAGTTATTATTTCGGTAAATTTGCTTTTTCAGATCAGCCTCCAGTCATATATCCTCAATGCCACAAGATATGGAAGCAAGATCAAGAATTCTCAACTGTGATTTCTCCTCAATTTTTTGAAACTTCTTCATCTGCCCATCAGGAGCGAAGATACCAAAGTTCGGCCTCCTCATTTTGCTTAATATATCTGCTAATTTTCATCAGCAAAGCCTTGCCGGCACAAAAGAAAGTTATTTTGCTTCATTATAGAATAACCCTCCATAACAGCCGTTCCAATGGATTCAGCTGGAACAGTAAAAAAATCATATTTTTAATTTTTGTTTTCTACTTTGCGAAATTCTTTTGCATTATTTGTTATTTTCACCTTTTTGGATTGGATTAAGAATGTTATACTCAGTGGCCCGCGCCGGGACACCTTTCTTTTCCAATTATTCCTCGTCCAACCATAGTAAAAGCCAGCAACAAGTATATAATGCGGGGAACATAACTGAGATGGAAAAAATTTGCCGAATGGTCAATCTCGGTGTATATACTGTATACTACCCTTTATTACGGCTTGCTATTTTTAACAGCGTTGGCATTCTTCATCTATTGGAAGATACAGCAGAAAAGTACTGTACCTTTTCTCACCTCAGGATAAATATAAAGCAATTTATTGTATCAGCCTCTTTCTGTGTATGTAATTTGTTTTAATCATTCGCCGCTGCTTTTTATGCTTAAGTGTGTACCTTCGAACTTGTCCAATTACGAGCGATGCGCTTGGTCTATGCCAGCATCGGTGTTACAACAACTGCAGCTCCAATGCGCAGGTGCGAGGAAGCCGTGTGATGCAGTCATTTTGATTTGTGATACTGAGTGAAATTTCAAAGCGTTTCGCGGTTTCGGTTGCAAGCGGTCTCCCGAAAAATATTTTCAGGAAGAGGAGACCGCAACTTTAGTCCGTCTCCTCAGTGGGTCCCTCAAATGTTCCATGAGGAAAACCTTCGAGGATAGTAGAAATGAGAAAAAAAAGCAGCGACGTGGAAGCCGTCTTCAGATATATTTCGAACAATCGATTTCAAATAACTTTTCTGAGTCTCTTTTCACAATTCAATGCTTATCTGCAAGCAAACAAAAGGAAGGGTGACACGCACGCGGGCTTCTGTGGCGTAATCCAGGCGCAGCAGCAAAGGGAGGGAGTGGACCGCTAATATTGACGCTAGCGCTACTGAAGACGACGACGTGAGGACATTAAGAGCAAAAGGACGAAGTTCGCCACCATCGCACTCGGCACCGGTCGTAGGCAACAACAACAACAACGTTCTTGGGGAGCCTTCTAAACCGCCTTGAGCGTTAGCGCGTCTTACACCGACGTGACATCTGGTGGAGCTGCTGGGTACATCTTTCATGTACCGGACGCCCCCATCAAGCCGCCATTCCAGCAGAGGTCGACCACCCCCGGTAGACACGCCCGTTCACCAGGGCAGCCGCTGACTACAAGGCCTATCTCCCGAGTTCGGGCTGCTCCCTGACCACAAGTCAACAAGGAGTACCGGCGCTGCTGCAATGAATCCTCCAACATCAACTGCGCCCGTCCTTCTCCACCACCAACGGGATCCGCCGCGTTTCCACGGCCTACCTCATGAGGACGCCGAGGACTGGCTGGACCAGTTCGACCGGGTGGCCACATTCAATTCTTGGGACGGGGACTCAAAGATGCGCCATGTCTATTTTGCTCTGGAAGACTCTGCAAGGACATGGTACGTAAACCATGAATCTTGCCTACAAACATGGGAGACATTCAAAGCAGAATTTCTCCAGGCGTTCACCAGTACTTTCGCCAGGAGAAGGCCGACCTTCTTCTGCAGAATCGCATCCAACTTCCGAACGAAAGTGTAATGGTGTACGTGGAAGAGATGACACGCCTCTTCCGTCGCGCAGACCCAAGCATGCCGGAGGAGAAGAAGGTGCGATTGCTGATGAAGGGTGTAAAGGAGCAGCTTTTCGCAGGCCTGGTTCGGAGTCCACCCGCAACAGTAAACGACTTCGTCAAGGAAGCAATGTCCATTGAGAAATCACTCGACATGCGGGCACGACAGTACGAGCGCACTAACGTATCGATGCTCTGCACCCGTACTGAGGGAACCTCCATGACCTCAGGAGAATCGCTGCGTGAGGTCATTCGAGCCATTGTAAGGGAAGAGGTGGCGAAGGCTTTGCAGCACACCCCTGCTCAGCCGCAGATTGCGTCGTTTACAGATGTCATTCGCGAGGAGGTCGAACAAGCATTAGGTACGTCGCAGCTTCCGGCAGCCACTCCACCGCCGCCACAAACATTGAGATATGCTGCCGCCGCAAGCCGTTTCCTTCCGGCCTCGACCCAACGATATGAAGCACCTACGCCAGCCGCTCCTCAGCTTCCACCTTCCCAGTCGAACATTGTCCAGCGACCTAGGCGTCGCAGAACTGACGTCTGGAGAACCCCGGACCATCGACCGTTGTGCTACCATTGCGGGGCACCTGGGCACATCTGGCGCCGCTGTCCATATAAGGAGATGGGTCTTCGAGGGTACCCCTTCGGTGCTCCGCGTCCGCTGCCTGGAGAGCGACCAAGGGAGATCGCAGATTACATCTCCCATGCGGACTCCGGCCAGCGTCGCATCTCGCGATCACCATCTCCGCGCCCCTACAGTTCTCCGGGACCCAGCGACCAGGGCCAGTCTAGAAGTCCCCGTAGGGGAAACTAGACGCGGCAGCCTCTGGAGGTGCGGCTGCTCGACGACAAGAACAAGACCCTCCAACGCCGCCAGACACATTGCCAATGCCGTGCAACACACCGTCCTCGACGACCCATGAACGACAGCATGTTAAGACAAGCCGACAACCCGCCGTAGTTCTTCGTAACCACGACGCTTCTCTTCGACGCCGCATCCCTTCGACGCACCAAAGCCGCGATCGGACTCCTCGACAGTACCGCAAGACGCCACCACCGGCCGATTTAGACGTTTCAGTAGACGGAACAGCCGTAACTGCTTTAGTTAACACTGGGGCCGATTATTCTGTGCTCAGTAGACAATTCGCCGCTGTGCTCAAAAAGGTTATGACAGCTTGGTACGGCCCGCAGTTACGTACCGCTGGGGGACATTTGATTACGCCGATAGGAATGTGCACGGCTAGGGTCACGGTGCAAGGGCAAACGTTCCCTGCAAGGTTTGTTGTCCTCGCTGATTGCTCTCGTGATGTTCTCCTGGGTATGGACTTCCTAACGGACAACGGAGCCATCATCGACCTGCAGTCCCAGTCCGTCCAGTTTTCGACAGAGAATGCCATTGACACCACAGATGCCCTCCCGTCGGCGCTCCATATTCTTGACGAGCAAGTGACCGTGCCTCCCCGCTCCAGTATACTGGTGACTGTCGGTTCGCATACCATTCGAGACACTGAAGGTATAGTCGAGAGTAAACAACTTTTGCTTCTCGACCGCGGTATTGCAGTACCTCGGGCGGTCGTGTTTCTGGAAGACGGCAAAGTTGATGTACTCCTGACTAATTTCAGCAATGAGCACCAGCACCTGAACAAGGGGACGACTGTCGCTTATATAGATGCCGTCACTGATACCAAGTGCGCACAAAGCCTGACTCGTGTTTCACGACCGGATCCAGAGGACATAGTCGACGTCAAGTACGACATTAATCAGACATTGCCGCAACATCAACAAGGCATGCTGCGCGACCTGCTCAATCGCTACAGACACACATTTGCGTCGTCTCCGCGAGTCGGCAGGACACACCTTGCTACACATCGGATTATTACGGACGACACGATGCCACCACTGCGACAGTCACCCTACCATGTTTCCTCTAGAGAACGCGCCGCCATCAGCACGCAAGTAAAGGAAATGCTTGATAACGACGTCATTCGACCGTCTGGGAGCCCCTGGGCCACACCTGTCGTGCTCGTAAAGAAAAAGGACGGAACATTGAGGTTCTGCGTTGATTACCGGCGACTGAATAACATTACTAAAAAGGACGTTTACCCTTTGCCCAGAATCGACGACGCTTTGGATCGTTTATGCAACGCCAAGTATTTCTGCTCCATGGATTTGAAGTCTGGGTACTGGCAAATAGAGGTAGACGAGAGGGACCGCGAGAAGACGGCATTCATCACTCCAGACGGGTTGTACGAGTTCCAGGTCATGCCATTTGGTCTTTGCTCCGCCCCAGCGACCTTTCAGAGGCTTATAGACACAGTACTCGTGGACCTGAAATGGCACACTTGCCTCGTATACCTGGACGATGTGATCGTATTCGCCCCAACTTTTGACGAGCACCTTCGTCGCCTCGAGGCGGTGCTGCAGGCCATAAAATCCTCTGGACTCACTCTAAAAGCCGAGAAGTGTCACTTCGGTTACGAGGAGTTGAAGTTTTTGGGTCACCTCGCGAACCAAGAAGGGGTCCTTCCGGACCCTGAAAAAACCGTCGCCATCGCGAATTTCCCGCCGCCACGCGATCAGAAAGAAGTTCGGCATTTCCTTGGACTATGTGCGTATTATCGCCGCTTTGTGAAAAACTTCTCTAAAATTGCTGCGCCCCTTACTTACCTGACCAAGGCGGATGTCCAGTTCCAGTGGGAAGCGCCGGAACAACAGGCGTTCCTAGAGCTTCAACGCCGCTTACAGTCACCACCCATTCTGGCGCACTTTGATGAATATGCTGACACTGAGGTACACACCGACGGCAGCAATGTCGGTTTGGGTGCAGTCCTAGTTCAGGTCCAGAAAAATCAACATCGTGTAATTGCCTACGCAAGTCGTGCACTGTCTAAGGCCGAGGCAAACTACTCTTCCACCGAAAAAGAATGCCTCGCCATCGTGTGAGCAATTTCCAGGTTTCGACCATACCTTTACGGTCGACCTTTCAAAGTAGTGGCTGACCATCACGCACTTTGTTGGCTGGCCAACATAAAGGATCCTTCAGGGCGCCTTGCACGATGGAGTCTCCGACTGCAGGAATACGACATTTCTGTAACCTACAAATCCGGCTACAAACACTTGGACGCCGACTGCCTTTCCCGTGCCCCTGCACAGCCAGCTCCTGACGACGCTGCGGACGACGACGCCTTTGTGACCGCCCTAAACTCTACCGACTTTGCTGACCAACAACGCGCCGACCCGGACCTTCGAGACGTCATTGATTATCTTGAAGGTGCCAGTGGCAGAGTACCTGCCGCCTTCCGGCGAGCTTTGTCTTCCCTCTGCCTCCGTGACGGCGTACTCTACAAAAAGAACTTTTCTTCTAACAGTCGCGAGTACTTGCTCGTCGTGCCCGAGAACCCTACGCGTCGAAATTTTGAATGCCTGCCACCACGAACCTGCTTCCGGCCACCTTGGCGTCACTAGAACGCAAGCCAAGATTCGCGAAAAATACTACTGGCCTCGCCTTGGACATGACGTTACGCATTACGTTCGCTCTTGCCGTGACTGTCAGCGCCGCAAGGTTCCTCCTGCCAAGCCCTCCGGCTTCCTCAAGCCCATTGACCCGCCGTCCCGACCATTCCAACAAATCGGGATGGACTTGCTCGGCCCGTTCCCCATATCAAACTCCGGAAAGCGGTGGATAATTGTCGCCACAGACTATCTCACGCGTTACGCGGAGACAGCCGCTCTTTCGAGTGGAACCGCTATCGATGTGGCCAAATTTTTTGTGCTTCAGATCGTCCTGCGCCACGGCGCACCCCGGGTTCTCATTACTGACCGAGGAGCTGCCTTTACTGCTGAGCTCATGCAGCATATCCTTGCTTTCAGCCACACGAGCCACCGCAGGTCCACCTATACCACCCCCAGACGAACGGCTTGACCGAACGTCTGAACAAGACTCTCGCGGATATGCTTTCGATATACGTGGACGTGGAGCACAAAACGTGGGATGAAGTCCTGCCTTATGTCACGTTCGCCTATAATACCGCCGTCCAGGAAACAACCAACATGACACCGTTCAGTCCCGTCTATGGACGACAGGTGACGACAACACTCGACGCTATGCTTCCCCACGTCGACGACCACCCAAATGCCGACGTTGCCCACTTTTTGCAGCGCGCCGAGGATGCCCGTCAACTAGCCCGGGTGCGAATTTGCGCTCAGCAGGACCAAGATGCCCGACGGTACAACCTGCGGAGACGGGCGGTCGAATATTTCCCAGGCGACCTTGTCTGGGTTTGGTCCCCAATCCGACGTCGCGGACTCAGCGACAAGCTCTTACGTAGTTACTTCGGCCCCTACCAAGTCCTGCGGCGCATCGGCGATCTCAACTATGAAGTCATTCCTGATCAAACACCACGCTCACGACGCGACGCGCGCCCCGAGGTGGTCCACGTCGTTCGCCTGAAACCGTATCACGCAAGGACACCGTGACACTCCCTCTGACGCTGGTTTCCTTCAGCATCGGGACGATGCTTTTCGAACGGGGGGGCTAATGACGCTAGCGCTACTGAAGACGACGACGTGAGGACATTAAGAACAAAAGGACGAAGTTCGCCACCATCGCACTCGGCACCGGACGTTCTTGGGGAGCCTTCTAAACCGCCTTGAGCGTTAGCGCGTCTTACACCGACGTGACAATATTACGTCATGAACTAAGCACTAAATTATCGAAATGCCGTTTCAAACCATGTTGGTGCAGCAAGATAAACTTTATAAACTTCGCAGCATTTTCCAGTTGCGTTGTGTGACGGGTAGGACTGCATTTATATCAGGCTTCAAAGCTGCGTTGCATTGCTAGCCGCGGAAGGCCTGCTTAATTCATATTTGGCCGGCGGACGCTGAGTCGATAAGTTTGCATTGCAGTATGTCAAATAGCTGTCTACTAAGTCAAACACCCAATTTACTTACCTTCTGAGGTCTCATAAGTCGCATGTAAGGGAAACTATAAAGTCCGCTCTAAGTGAAGTGTTAAGTAAGGTGAAAGCCACTTCCCAGCCTTCCTGCCACCGGCCTACCATACTTTTCTCTAAAGCAAGTGTTGCCTGTACGGAGTGCTGTACGACCTACATCGCAAAACGTCGCAGTGTTAGGGTGATGATCATTGAAGGCATATGGCTCGCGAACAGAAGGAAATTGTTCATTTGTATGTAACGGCCTTTTTTCCCAGAGAGTAGGGCGGAATCCTATAACAGTTCATTTCACTGATCGAAGTACACTCGAACAGTCTTAGTTAAATACTTATGATAAGCCGTTAAGCGTAGAAACTTTAGGTGTCTTGAAAGACAGCACGTCATGGGGCCCATAAAGTTTATTTCTTAAATACAGAGCACAAGGTAGCATTTGATGAACTGAACGCCCTGGTTTAAATCTTGTTCCGAAATTTCTGGCAGCGTTCTCTAATGATAATTTTTTTCACTTTTTGCAGCTTCATTTTCTAAGCATTATGTATCGTTTTCAATGCAAGTCAGCCTTCCTTAAGAATATTCATTTCAGCCAGTGGTTATTTTTACTTTGCTTTCATAACACTGCGATCGCAAGGGTTTTATTTCACCACGCTAGAGAACCATTTTCTGCGCAGATATGTCTCCTTGTGCGACCTAGCGGATTCTGAATTTTGTCCTTTATATATGAAAGACAGGAGATTTAGGCTGTAATTTTCATCATTGCCTGTGTATTTATTTGATGCCATGTAATATTTTGGGCTACACATTGTGTTTTTCCACACCTGGGTTGACACATAAATATTTTGTCCGTTCGTGTTCCTTATTTCTAGTTTTGTGTGACTTGAGTTTTCTAAATTGTGTTGCCCTCTTTTTCTTCTGATGTAGACAGTGCAGCTGAGGCCACATTCATCAAAATCTGAGGGTCACGTTGATTAATTACACTTTATCAGACTTTAGTTTTCAGTGCACTTTGCAAATTACATGAAAAAAAATTAGGAAGATGCGAGCCCTATTTTTATGAAAACAGTCGTCCACTCCTTCCACGCCTACTCCATCACAAAGAATAAACAAACTTAGCCATGTAACCATTTCGACCAACCAGAATCCTTACTGCCAGTATGCTGCTTGGCAGACATGACAGAGCTAACCACATTTAAACAATTTACAGCAATCACAGGCCGGCTAGCCTTCTCAGTTTATTCTTTATCAGGTTCCAGGTATTGGGCAAATCCTTGCAACTTGAGTACTTTTGCTATTTCTGCGCAAAAGTCAATATCCGCCTCATTATCCACTTGAAGACATCCGAAACAACGTATGGTCAAGCCAGTAGCACACCAATGCTGTGTTGCCCCACTTTCGACTAGTTTGGTGGTTCGGTCTTTAGACACTATTCCCTCTCATTCCCAGGTGCGTCAAACGTGCCACATGAAACTACTTCGCGGTGCACTCTCCAATCGGCTTCATTTGGTCGCTTTGGTCGCTTCAAATTCACTCAGAGCGCCGGTTTAAAAAGTTGTTTACTGGTACCGCCAGTGTGCAACGCCAGTAGAGGCATTCATTCTGCAGTATTGTCATTATGTCCTTCAGAGATGCTTGGTCGAACGTATGCTCGACGTCTGCTAGCCTTGGCGTTGCCAAGCAATTGTAGCCAGCTGCGCGCCACATACATCAGCAGCGGCGAACAGCCATAACTGCATGAAAAATATTGAAACAGCTAATCAGAGTAAACTTTTACCGTTAAGAACGGTAAAAAAAATTATCGCTCAAAACAATATTGCGTCATTCGGACACATTTACCAGTGTGCGCCAAAAGCTTACTAGGAGGCTTGATTTGAACGGTAAAGTGTACAATCTTGACAACACGAAAACTTATACATCTCGTGCTTTCAGAAAAGAGCTGTAACGATTTCATTAATGAATTGTCCATATCTTTTTTTACCTGTGCATGGGCGCCACCATTTTCCTGCACTATAGCGGGCGTTAAACTTGAGAGAGTGCATCCCAGCCAAGAAGTTGTGCCGCATTAAATGGAAACTTTTTCAAACGTGCACTGATGTGTAGCGAGGCGCTGCAGTGTTAAAATTATTGCAAATGTGCTGCACACTTTGAAATGGCGCAGCAAGTGCAGCCAAACTAAACAGAAATTCACGAAAAGGGGGGTGAAGGTCTAGGTAGTATAGGAGACACTCTTCTGTCCCTGGTCTTTGTGGAAGCGAAATTGTTTTTGCGGAAGATATGATGGGATATGGTGCCTACTTCTGCGCTATAGCCTACTCATCTGGTTCCATTATTCATTGTGTCTGGGACGCGCAGCACTGGGCTTTATATAAAAGGACTCTATACTCATAAAAGGACTCATAATACGCCACCATCAGTTTTGGGTGGGCGCGAGCGTATGCGTTTTATGTTGTGCCTTGTTTTGCTATATTATTGCTATTGATTGCCAATATTGTCGGTAACGCGTTACAAGTAACGGCGTTACCGCTAACGCGTTACTTTTTTCGGTAACTTTTTAACGTACTCGTTACCATTTCAGGACTGTAACGGGTAACGTACTTTCGTTAACATTTTCCGGTAACGTGAGGTGTCACGTTGCTAGTTACTTTTTATTTCAATTGTCCCCCTCCGCCTCTTTTTCAGAAAAAAAGAACGCCGAAAATGATGTTGCAAATAAACAAAACCTACGGGTGCTCTCGATGACACTTGTTGCGGCTCGCATGCATGCCAGAAAACACCTGCCCTTGACGGTGCACTCAACTAAAAAAAAAAAACAAGAACACGCATTCACACCCCCAAACCACTCACACACACAACTCTCTAAAGAGTGGACGCTTACCGAGCCACTAATGGACCATTTGCTGAAATTTGTAAGTCAGTTTTCTCCGTAAGCTTGTTTTCCAGCCAAAAGGTCTCGTTCCCAGGCGACACTCTCGCATTCTTTGTGGAAGCAGTTCCCTCTTCTGAGTAAACTCAGAAATGTCGCCACTTTACTTCAAGATGGCCCCAAGAGAGCCGTCGAAAGAGTACAATGGTACAGCGCAGAAAAGAGGATTGCAGTCAACCGGCTGTAGTGCCATAGTAGAGGAAAAAAAGTAAATGGGCCTTTGTTAATTCCTGCGCCGGCAGTAGTGAGCTACCTCACACTAAACTTTCTAAAAATTTTCTGCTGAACAACTTTGTCGCTCCAACTTTCTGCCGTCATAGTCATACCCGCCCATTCTCCCCTAGCCAGAACAAGGAACTACGCACTTACCACAACACTGTGACTAAGGACGGCCTCCCTCCTTTTCCTGCCTAGACTCTGTTGCAGGCAGAGTGCGACCATCCGGAGTTACCATTCGCTTGAAGGATATGAGCGTGTCGTCAGGGTTTGAGATCTTTTGGTTGGAAAACAGGTCTTGCAGAGAGGACGAGTTATAGGTTACAGTTACAGCGAAGACATACTGATTAAAATTTATTGTCATGGAGTAACGCCAAAGTAACGTGCGATACTTTTTTTCGGTAACGGTAACGGTAACGTGTTACCTTTTTTTGTAGGTAACGTAGGGCGGTAGCGCGTTCATTTTTTCTTAGCGTAACGAGTAACGTATTTGTTACTTTTTTTCGGTAACGCCCACAAGACTGTTGATTGCTTATGGCCTTTTTAATTGTTTCCATCTGTTTTTCTTTTCTTTCCTGCAGAAGGCAGGACTGTTCCTTTTCGGGCAATTTGGCAGCCTGTCTTTCTTTGTTGACCGTTGTGTCCTCAATCCAAAGACGTTGTTTAGGGTGGATGCCCCAAGGTACCCTTGGGCAGCTGAAGAGTTCTGTATAGCTTTCTGCACCTCATGAGATGCTGCTATGCAGCATTAGTCTAAAAATAAGTGCAGCAGTAAGATATACATTTAATTGCTCTTTAACGCATCAGATATTTTCATGTATATTTAATTCTTTGAATGGCGGTATTGCTACCAACCCGGCCTGGATGTAATATGAGAGTGTTCCAGCACTTCTAAGACCAATTCAGTTCTCTAGGACGTTTTCTAGGGACAGCAGCGTTTCGGCAAGCTACACATTGTTCTGTGTCAAGACCATATTCATGCTGCATCGATCTGTAAGTACCCAACAAGAGACCACTGCGGGCAGGTGCAGATATGCGTGCTTTGAACACCTGCCACAACCGATATGTCGTCTACCGGGCGTTCTGTTGAACAGGCCGATCTGGGCGTGAGTTTTGATTTCTCAGCATGCAGCCCGCCTGTTTGCCTAAGCGGCCCCCTGTAGCCAAGAGTGTCTGGTGTAATCTTCTTAGGAAAATAAGGACTCGAGTTGCTCTTGCAATGTCGATATAGGACCCCTGTAGATGCAACAGACGCAGACACAATTACGGCTTAAACAAATATCCCCGTAGAGACTCGACGTAGTCACTGAGTGTTTGCCGCCCCTGTAACCACTTGACCCTATAGAACCCACAGGGCACAACATTTTATGCTTGGCTAACATGTTCTGAACATGAGCACTTTTTCAATCATAAAAACGTCGTTCCCTGTAAACATTGTAGTCTCGACATAAAAACGGAGGTCACCATTTTCCTGGCACACGACACAGATTTTACGACCATACGAACATAACCCTACGACAGGCAACTCCCAGTTACCTGACTTCTTTTCACATAAAATTAAAAAACAGCATAGACGTCGATACTATGCGCAAAGACAGATAGGCCACCCTATGCAGTTTGGAAAGGTCGTCATGAACGGAGGTAAACCCGCACTCCTGGTTTCAATGTCCTAAGTACTTGCTGCAGAAAAAAAAAGAAATTTTCGGGTCCTTGTCCTCAAAGCTATCTGCACGTCGGGAGAAAGCAGTTATTTTTTCTTTGATGATGTGGCAGGACAGCACGGTGCATTTGAGGGGTGCTAGGGCTACAATAATATGGAATTTACCTACATGTATGCGCGTTTCTGTGGTGTAGAGTTTACAGCTAGGGCAAAATTTGAGAAATCTTGGAGAACAAAGCGACAGTTTCTGGATAGTACCTTATGGAAATTAATGATGGTAAATTGAAGGATTTAAGTGTCACTTGTTTGCGGTGACCTTTCAGAAATACCGACCGATCACATGAGAGACGTAGATGCTAAAGGTTGTTAAATCAATTTTCATCAGGAAATATTCTTCGAGTGGCAGAATCTAAAATAAGTTAAGCAAAAAATTATGGCAAAATGCTACCGTGCTATGCAGGTACATATGTACTTTTTATGAAAATAAAAGCAGTTCTTTATGTCAACAATACTTGTAAAGAGCTGAAGGAAACTTTTCTGAAGAGAAAATACCCATGTGAATTAATCTCGAATTGCTAATACACAGAGAACTAGGCAAACCATCTATCATTTTCTTGAAATCAATTGCGTTGCTAATCTGCAATTCCGCTCTTAGTACATGAAAGGATTTGAAGCTTGCTTCCGCCATAAGATTGTTTTCTAGCAGAGATAAATCTAGAGATGCCTAGTAATTTCATAGAAACTATTTTAGCTTACCATTGTAATATGCAGGCGTTTATTTAAGCTTTGTATGCTTAGCTTAATGGAGGTGAAAGTATATTGAGATCTAGTACGCCATGGTGAGATTTGCTTTATATGTGGACAATCAATCAAACAGGGGAAAGTGGGAATGGCTTTCGAAGATATACGCCCTTATACATGTCTACGAGCCTTCAGTAAAAAAAGCTCCTCACAGTCAGAGTCCTCAGTCAATGAAAACGGCCTTCCGCATTTTTTCTGCCCCCTAGTGTTTGTAGATAATGCCCGCGTGGAAAATCAAGCAAACACGAATTAGGTTCCCCGGCATGAATCACGCTAATCATTATTTTTAGAAGCGCATTTATATGTCTTTTTCTCGTGATGTTGTAGAAACGTATAAGCATCAGAAATAGTTTTGATGAAGTTTATAATGAGGTTAATTTAATATTGAAGGTTAATATTTAAGGTTATATTGAAGTGTAATCATCCTCCTCGACTATAGCTTCATAGATACGATTTACGCACTAGGTATTTTGTTTTACTTCTTCAAGCAACAAGCACTCGATGTAGCGGCTCAGTGGCTTTGCCAGTCGGCTGTGTATTCTACTCTGCTAGAATTGACACCCGGTGACGGTGGTACAATTTTGATACACGAACATGAAAACACGCCAGCGGCACGTGTCCACAGCGCTCACGGCCAAGAACAAAAATTACGAGGAACTTTAGCGGGAACTTTAGCCTGAGTCCTGCATTATGCTACGCGACTATTCACTTCACATTTTGTTGCTGCATTAATTAACTGCCAATTAATGACGCTTAAGCTTCGCCTTTAGGAGTGGAACGCGACAGTGTGTTGTAGCGCTGCCACGTGCGACCACCCGTTCGGCGCGATGCGTAGCCCTTTGAATGCAACGCTTTTTGAGGAAAGGAAATGGCGCAGTAATTCTTTGTCGTTTCGGTGGACACCCGAGCCGCACTGTACAGGAAGGGAGGTAGTGTGAGTGAAAGAAGAAATAGGGGCCGTAGTGAAGAAAATTAAAATTGTATTTGAGGAAAGGAAATTACGCAGTAACTGTCTCGCATATCTCAGTTGACACTAGTCGAAAATTGTATTTGAGGAAAGGAAGTTGCGCAGTAACTTTCTCACATATTTCAGTGGACACCCGTGAAAATTCGCGCGTGCTGACGTCACGACAATTTGGACCAATCTCAAACGCGGACAAATACGCCTTGCTCGTCGGTAAATTGGTTTTTGAGGAAAGGAAATGTATCTGTCTCGCATATCTCGGTGCACACCTGAACCTCACCATAACGGGAAGGGAGGAAGATGGGAGTGAACGAAGGCACCGTATTCACTAGACACACCTTTGTTCATTCCAAACCATCGAGCTGGCACACACATTTTTACAATTTGCGGTGTACAATGTCTGGTTTTAGTGCCAGGACGGCCAGCACTGTGTCACCGTTGCCACAAGGTTAGCCATATACGCCGTCATTGACGCACTCCTCGGTGTGATGATTGTCAGTGTTTTGGCCATACTACAGAGAAGTGCGTAGTGTCGTATGCTGATAAGCTACGCGGTGGCACCCGTGCCATGAACGACGCATTGTAGGAGCACTTGCTGGACGCAACAGAAGTTTTGGATGCTGGTGGTGGCACGCCAGCCGTTGCGCCCATTGACTCAGCTACTACTGAACCGCTGTCTGGCCCCGTTCCTGCTGTGCAGCATGAGCCTACCCAGCCTTCACAGATGGAGCAGCTGTCTGCAGATGATGAGCGTCGATGCCTGGCGGAGCAGGCTCCAGCTAAATGCAGTGTCAGTGATTGCACTCTTCGCGCACGTGCCTGTGCTTTGCGTGGGCCACAGGAAGACAAGGACTACGGTGTGGCTCCGGCGCCGAGTGCCTGCACTGTTCCTTTACCACCCGATTCTTAGCCGATCCTCCAGGGTGGGTATGTGCCATTCTGTCGTAGGCTACAACAACAACAACAACAACTGCACTGCTACATCTTCTGAAGCTCCAGCCGGATGTGCCACACAGGTAACAGAGTGCCAACCTGGCACTTCTCTCCCCGAGCCGCTCCGGCCGCCTTTCGGTACTGTCACCGCTTCTCGGCTTCTTTTCATGCGCAACAAGCGCCCAAGAGGTCACCTCTTATGTACAACGTTTCCTAAAGGTGAGCGCTTTCCAACCGCTACAGCCATTACTAGATCGAGTCCTCTCTTCTGTCCGCACTGACGTCGTAAAGTTCGCTCCTCGCCAGCCGCCGCGCTGGGCCTCGCCTCGCTGGAGGCTAGGCCTATCACCGGCAGCGCACCTACCCCAACAGCCATGGAGGTGCATGCGCAGGGCGACAACCTTGACCCTGAAACGTCCAGACCCAGTGAGTGGACCGCAGTACTCCGCGCATACCAGGTTCGAGAACCAAGCCCGAATACCATGGTTGGACTTCCACAAACAGCCGTGTCCGCCGTCGGTGCTCAGGCCGAGGCTGCCCCTGCGCCCTTTAAGCCGACGTACCGTGCTCAACAGCAACAGCTGCGCGTGTCGCACGCAGTCTCGCAGCGAAGTAAACACCTTGCTTCACTCCCGCTCGGCACTATACGGGTAGTTTTTCGACCGAGAGGCGGGCTCGTTTTGAACGGAGTCATGGCGCAGCCCCTTATGCAAGCCCTGCAAGTCACCGCCGATGGCCGGGACCTAGGGGACATTCACCTCCGGATCCATGCTACGAATAACACATTCACCGTCGCTACCCACCAGGCGACAACCGCCCTGCACCTCGTCCAACTGAAGGAAGTGGTGCTCCAAGGGACCAGTTACCCTATCGCCGCCTTCATCGCACCGCCGCCAGCAGCGGTACGTGGAGTCATCTCGCAGGCCTACTGGGCGGAAACCCCGGAGCAGATGCTACGAGACCTCCAGACCCGCAACCCGGACGCTGATATTATCGCAGCACGCAGAATGGGGAGGACGCTCTCCATATTAATCACTTTTGCGCATGGACCAGTCCCTCATACCATACGCTACATGAGTGTGGTTTATAGATGCATGACGTACAAGGGCAGTCCAGATGCCTGCACCAACTGTCGCCGACCGGGCCACAGATATGACGTCTGCCCCCACCCCAAGACTAGTCTCTGCACGCGGTGCGGGGACAAGCATGACCCGCAAGCTGTTCCTTCCTGCATCCCGATCTGCATTCTGTGTGGGGGCGAGCACCTCACGGGTACCGGCTCATGCAAGGCAAGACATACAATTCCGAAACAACGCAGCCCGCCGCCACAGAAAACAAAGCCCTTTAGCAAGAAGGACTTTCCCCCGCTGCAAACGACCCTTCCCACTACCTCTACGTGGGCCTCCAAGGCCGCCAGGACTCATTCGCCGACTTCCCAGGACCACGAAGTGACTGCTCTGCGGGAAGAGGAAAGGCAGCTCAAGGCAGCCATCTCTACCTCCACCCCCGCTGTACCCCCAACTCCTCCACCCTCATCCTCTCCACCCACCTCGCCACCTGTCGAACCTCCTTCGAAAAAGAGGAGGCCTGATGAGACGCCAGCACAACCCATAGACTTGGAAGCAAAATTTCAGGCCTTCGCCAAAAAATTAGAAGCTAGGCTCGCAGAGCGCATTACTGCACAGGTCACTGCACAGTGCCAAATTCTGATTGAAACTACAATTACCCGTTAAATGGATACTGTCATAACTAGCATCATGGCCAAGGTAGAGGAGCGTTTATCTCTCCTTGTTCATAGCCTCTCACCGGCCTCTCCTCCCACAGTGCCACCCTCCACACCCCTCCTTCGCCCCTCCACCCTACAGAATGGCCCCTCCGACGGACCATAATTCTTTACATATTATTCAATGGAACTTCAGGAGCTTTCGGCGTAAGCGCGATCCTCTGCTGCAGATTATCGCTACCTCCTCATCCCCACCAGACATCATCGCAATTCAGGACGCAAACGTTTGCAAACAACTTCCAGGATACGCTCTTATCCCCTCGGACTCTACTGATCTTCCTCGGGTGGTCACATACGTCTGCAACTCTTTGCATTACATGGAACACACAATTACCACACCTATCGCTCACACCTTCATCGAAATTTTACCTCCAACCCCTGCTCAATCTCCCTTGTTCGTTCTTAACTGCTATCTTCTACCACGACAGCCAGTTAATCTACTCCCTCCACTCCTCAAATCCGTGACGCAATTGGCTGGATCAAATCCTCTACTCATTGCCGGTGACTTCAACTGCACACACGTGGACTGGGGCTATCGGCGCACAAACCACAAAGGCACAGTTCTCTGCAATGAAATGATGGTGCTCCACTTGTCCATCTTTAATGATTTCAGCCTGCCTACGTGGGTTGGTAACAGTGTTACTACAGATACCAGCCCAGATCTCACGCTTGGAAGAAATGTGGCCCACCTGCAGTGGGAAAGAACCCAAACTACACTAGGCAGCGACCACCACCTAATTCGCATAACACTAAGCTATCGCCGCCCTCAGCGCAAATTTACCGTTACACAAACTAATTGGGACCAGCTACGAAAATTTCGCCAGGAACATGCACAGTCAACACAGGTACCCTTCGACCTAGACACCGGGACTACCCAGTTACAGGACTACATTCGCCAACATACCCAAACGCTAGACACTACCCCAGACACCCCCGTAATTGACAGTAAGCTCGCGCACCTCCTTCAAGCTCAAGAACGCATAACACACAGATGGAAAACTCAAAAACACAATAGGAAACTAAAACTCAAACTGGCACAGCTTCAAACCCAAATAGAAGACCACAGTACCACTCTTTGCAAAGCTAACTGGAATGAGATTTGTGACAGTCTCCGCGGCAATCTCTCCACAACCCGTGCCTGGCACCTCTTACGCCACATGCTAGACCCCACGAAATCTAAAACGCAGACACGCCTTAGCATTCGCCGCCTTACTCATAACCACAGGCAGGGCACGAACGCCTTCCTCGCACAGGTGAAATCAACATATACCACCCCAGGTGACCCATGCAAGCACCCCGAGTACACGGGTCCACCTCAACCCCAGCTTGACGCCCCTATTACAGAGGCGGAATTTCGGATAGCCCTTTTGAAATTACGCAATACTGCACCCGGGGAAGATCAAATTACCAATGCTGCCATCCGAAACCTTGACGATGCCTCAATATCTAATCTAGTCACCCACTTTAACGAGTGCTGGAAGTCAGGTACACTCCCTGCCACCTGGAAGCATGGAAAAATCATATTTATTCCTAAACCCCACAAACCCATCAACATAGAGAATATCCGACCAATTTCTCTGACATCTTGTCTCGGCAAGGCATTCGAACACATAATTCTTGCCCGACTAACCACGTACAGGGAAGACAACCACCTTTTTCCGCACAGCATGGTGGGCTTTCGTGCGCATCTATCAGCACAGGATGCCCTACTACAAATTACACATGACGTGCTTGATGACACGATCCCCCACCTCACTAAAGCTATTCTGGCGGTTGACCTCACAAAGGCATTTGACAGGATTCGACATGATGCCATTTTGCGAGAACTACAGGCGCTACAGGTAGGCTCAAATACCTACAACTACGTTCGCGCCTTTCTCTCGGGCCGCACTGCCTCCCTGCACATAGCTGAGCTGAGCACACCACCTTATACACTCGGCAACCTTGGAACACCCCTAGGCGCGGTCCTCTCCCCGCTTCTATTTAATATTGCTCTCATCCCCCTAGCTCATAAACTCGCTCTCATCCCTCACCTAAGGCATACCTTGTACGCTGATGATATATGGCATGGACCACTCACGGATCTGATGGAGAAATTGAGGAAACTCTTCAATTAGCAGCTGACACCATCTCCGCTCATGCGTCGTCTATTGGGCTCGAATGCTCCCCCTCTAAATCCGCGCTTCTCCTCATAAGACTGAAATCTGCAGCTAATTCGCCCATTCAAATCACTTTACAAGGAACCCCTATCCCCGTTACCCCCACCCTCCGTATCATTGGCCTTTACTTGCAGGATTCCGGACGCAACGATCATACCGTTAAAACACTCAAGCCCTCCACGCAATCCGTGTTGTAACTTCTACGCCGCGTATCCTCCCTGCACAAAGGTTTAGACGAAGCGGATAGCATGAAAGTAGTGCATCCTTTTACACTTAGCCGCATTTTATACGCCACCCCATATCTTAAGCTGAACGGCATAGAAACAGAGCGAGTGAACGCCATGATTCGTCTAGCAACCAAGGCAGCCTTAAACCTACCCCACAGCACTAGCACAGCCAAGCTCCTTGAATTAGGCATGCATAACACCATTCAGGAACTAGTAGACGCGCACCTTCAGACACAGTATCTAAGACTTGCCGCGAGCGCAACTGGCAGGCATATCCTCGCTTCCCTTCGCATAAACATTCCCGCTAATCAGACATCCCTTATAGCCATTCCTCGACACATTCATACCCCACTCGTTGTGAAACCCCTTCCCCGGAACATTCATCCCCAGTACCACATCCCTCGCCGCATGGCTCGCGCTAAGGCCCTACACAAGTATTACGGACAAGCCGAGGACGCCATTTGGTAGACGCCGCGTGCACAACTCATGAAGCTGTAGCAGTTGGTTACAATCCAGCCCTAGCACAGCCCCTCACACACCGCCTTCCCTCGGGCTGTACGTCTGAGGAGGCAGAGGAAACCGCCATCGCCCTAGCCCTTGTACATTCCAATGTAAACTACATCTTTAGCGACTCCAAAACGGCTTTGTTCAACTTCGCGAGAGGCAGGATGCACGCCGCTGCTTGGGAGTTGTTCAACACCCCCTCCAAAAACTTACCACGCAGGGTAGAGCTCCAGTGGGTGCCGGCTCACTCTGGGAGTCCAGGAAACGAGGCTGCCGATAAATTGGCCCGAGGTTTGATTTGCCGGGCTCAGGACGGCCTCGGTCCAGGTTTCTCGAGAGAGCGGGCGCACACCTTTGCAGAGCTCACGCAAATGCCCCGCTTGGACCGTCGGACTTACTCTCCTCCACACCCCTCCCTTGCCCATTCCCAACAGATCCTCTGGAGACGCCTCCAGACCCGCTCTCTCTCATCCCCTCAGCTGCTATCTCTCTACTGTGGCACCTCCCCTGCATGCACCCTCTGCGGCGACCCTCACGCCACACTCTCCCACATCCTTTTCGGCTGCCCTGCTGATCCTCCCCCGCAGGGACAGCCCGCGTTATCAAGTTGGGAGGACTGGGAGGTCGTGCTCTCGTCTCCGGATCCGCCATCGCAGCTTGCTGCGGTGCTTCGAGGTGCCGACGTCATGAACAAACACCGCATGAACGTTCCGACGTAGAGTGGGACCGTGCGGTGGTCCAGGGACCCAAGGGGGGTCTAACACACTTGCCATGATAAAGTTTTTCTCTTTCTCTCTCCCTCCCCGACGGCAACTGTGATGCCGATGAGTAAATTTTAAGTGTGGCCTCGAAGCGCGGTGTGTCTCCGAGTTCTGCCTCCTCTGAGGAGGACAGTGTCCCCGCCAAGCACAAGTCCCGCCGTCGAAAGTCAAAGAATAAGAAACCTCCTCGGCGCTCCAGATCAAGGAGAAAGGGCGTCCACTCTAGGGACGTCTCACCTTCCGGAGTGGTACCCCCAGACATCGTGGATGTCTGATTGAAGCTCAAGTTAGCCACCATGGCGTCTAACCAGCAGTTGACTGTTGCAACACTCAACATATGTGGACTCCGTTCAAGGCAGAAACAGGTACAGTTACGCCGATTGCTTTGGGGCAATCGGCTAGACATTATCGCTATTCAAGAAACTAAGATAGAAAGTGAAGTGGTTACAGAGATAGCCCTGCGACCTTTCCTAACAGATTACAACGTTTGTGTGTCGCACTCAGTGGGTCTTTCGGCAGGTTGCTTTCTTTTCTTAAAGAAGAGTCTACCTATTTCTGACTTTAAGTACCAGCTTGACATAGAAGGGCGTCTGATATGTTGTGACTTTCGACTGCATGGCGAGTCGTGGAGGGTTATCAATGTGTATGCTTCAAATAATCCGGTGCAACGAGCAGTTTTTTTTTCCTGACATTGGAACTCTCCTACGATGTGATCGTTATGTCGTTTTCATGGGTGACTTCAACTGTGTGTGCGACCCACGCGATCGCACAGGTCCTAACCAAAACGCCGATATGAGCTCTGGTATATTATTGTCTATTACCGAAAACGCAGGTTTAATTGACGCCGGATTGTCATCCGCCTTCACATACATCAGAGGAGCCTCACATTCATGCCTTGATCGCATTTACGTTTCCGTAGATCTCCTTAAACGGCACATTTCATGTGCTGTCAAGCCTGTTTCTTTCTCAGATCATGCTATGGTCATTGCGCGGATTGGAGAATGCGCCAGTCCCAAATTTCAGCCGCAGTGGGAACTGTGGAAGCTTAATTCCGAGCTTCTAAATGATTAGCATTTTCAGCAGAGAGTGATGACAGCTTTGGAATCTTGCTTGGTCATGGATGTCCCATTATTTGCAGCTTGGGAGATGTTTAAGCTGGAAGTTCTTAGAATAGCTATTGAGATCGGGTCCGTGAAGTCTTACCTTAAGCATGGTGAGGAGAAACGGTTAGTTCAGAGTCTTTATAATCTGCATGCGCTTGAATGTAAGGCTCCTGGCTTGTACACAGAGGAAATTAGTGCTGTTAAGTGCAAGCTTCAGAAGTTTGATGCAGAACGCTATCGTGCGGCCCGTGTACGATCCCGCAGCAACCGTGTTCTGCACACTGAGGAGCCTACTACACAGGCCTTGCTATATGAGCGTCGTCACGTGGCTGCCAAGCGAATTTCTGAGCTCTACTGTGGTGGTGCCCTGGTCACAAGTAAAGATGTCATAGTTAATGAGTTTGAAAACCACTATAGCTCTCTGTTTGCTGCCACGTCTAGCACTGCTGATGGTGATCATATAGCACGATTGGTGTCCATGATTAACCCACTTAATGAGGATGAGTGCAAGGCAATAAGTGGCTGTTTAAGCTTGGGTGAATTGAAAGATGCAATTGATCAATTGCCGCTTTCGAAAACCCCGGGGCCTGACGGCATCTCAGGAGAATTTTATAAGGCATTTAAATCCGTTCTAGCCCCGGTCCTGCTCCAAATTTTTGAGACAAGTATTGATGTTGAATTTGTGCCTCAGTCATTTACGAAAAGTCATATTGTCTTTATACCAAAAACCAAGGATAAGGAAAAACTTCGATTTGTAGATGGCTACAGATCAATCACGCTTTCTAATGTAGATTATAAAATTTTTGATAAAGTACTATCAAATCGGCTGCAGCTTGCAATGTCTACTTTGATTGGCCCTCATCAAACATGTGGCTTGCGGGGACGATCAATACAATCTAACCTACATGTAGCGCGTACGGTGTTGCAGTATTGCAGTGACGCTCAAGGACAAGTAGCAATGCTGCAAATTGACCTGGCAAAGGCATTTGATCGAGTGTGCCATTCATTTCTTTTGCACTTTTAAATCACGTGAATCTCGGTTCAATACTTTCTACTGGCATACGCCTTTGTTACAAATCCTGTACCACGCGCTTGATTGTTAATGGCTGTCTCTCGCAACCAGTCCCAATTCAGTCTTCGGAGAAACAAGGGGGCCCACTGTCTGCGCTCCTGTTTGCATTATACTTGGAGCCACTTTGCATAAGTGTTATAAACAGTAGAGCTGTCAATGGTTTCCGAATAATGGGCCACGAACTGCAGGTATTGGCTTATGCAGATGACCTTGCGTTTTTTTGTACTGATAAGCCAAGCATCGATGAGGTTATTCGTTTAACGGAGGACTTTGGTTCGGTGTCAGGAAGTCGGATTAATCGCTCTAAGAGTTGCGGTCTTTGGTTTGGTAGTTGGGGTTCGACACCTGCTGAATATTGTAACGAGGCGGCCAGCCGAAGAATGAGGCGTGGTGAACAATGGAGAAGAGATGATATTAATGGCCGCTGGCCTAGCGCGAGCGCTCCGTCCCGCGCCACTGCCAGCTTCGTCTTCCTCGTAACGTTACCCCGGGGCCCCCGAGCGATCGTCCCGATCGTAAACTCAAGAATACGTGGACGAAGGGATACGTGATTCAGCTATGGTGTTCATTGCAGAACAGAAGTGGCAAGGTGATGAAGTGCTGGCCCCCACAGTGGATGAGATGATCGAACGATGAGTCCCGGTCCACGAAGCATGCGGGCCGTAGGGTGCCAGGAGCTGACGGCCGAGGTCCGTGGTCGCACCGGACGGCAAGGGCAGGGGGGCGATGTCTTCATGTGTTGGTCTTGGGTCTTGGGTCGGTCGGGTCTCGGGTCGGTGGGGTCTCGGGTCGGTGGGGTCATGGGTCGTCGTGTCTTGTGGTCCGGGCGGGGGACGGGGCTGGGGTGAGCGGCGAGGTCGGTTCAGGTCCGGCGCGCTGGGGCATGGCCGGGCGGTGCGGACCAGGTACTCACGGCGACGTCCACGGCAGGGGCAGGACACCGAAGCTCCAAGACCAGGATGGCGATGAAGTGACCCCAGCACCTCACACCAAATGTAACGTGGCGGCCAGCCGAAGAATGAGGCGTGGTGAACAATGGAGAAGAGATGATTTTAATGGCCGCTGGCCTAGCGCGAGCGCTCCGTCCCGCGCCACTGGCAGCTTCGTCTTCCTCGTAACAATATGCTGGTATAACATGGACATGCAGGCCACCAAAGCACCTTGGCGTCCCTTTGAGTGCCTATAAGCATAGCGCACATTATTGGAAAGACCGTGTGTCAACTCTTCAGCGCTATGCTCAAACGTTTGTCCCCCATGGCCTCTCAATTTTTGGTAGGGCGACCGCCTGTAATCTGTTTTTCACCACTAAAATGTATTATGTACTGCAAATTATTCATTTCGCAAGACTTCCTATCCAGCTTTTTCACAGGGTTTTCGCTACTTTTGTGTGGGATTCGTCGTTTGAATCCATGAGGCGTGATAACCTTTTTCGGCCTGCAAGCGCTGGCGGCCTTGGTCTAGTTCACCTGTATGTCCGACAGATAGTGTCACGTTTCATGTTTTTCCGTGGCACTACACACCCAATAGTACGTTCATTCCTGCAAACAAATTTAGTTCATGTTTTACCCAACCTCATTGTGTCTTCCAATGTTTGTGACCGTCCGTGTTTATGGGGCATATTGCAAGATGTGTATTTGGCTGTCCGCTTCCTACTTGTTCGTTTTTCTCCTGAGTTCCTTTTTTTAGTGTCGAGGAAAAAGTTGTATAAGGATTTGATTAGTATGCTCTTCCTTCCAGCCATGTACCGCTCTCTGTATTTTGGTTTACCGGGGCATGACATACTCAAAAGAATACGTAAGATGCCAGTCTCGCCGTGTACAAAGACCTTTTTCTTTAAGTTACACACCGGTACGTTCCCCGTTAGAACATGGTTGCAGAAAAAGGGCATTTTTGTGTCTACCGTTAATTGCCGCCTTTATGATGAACCAGAAACAATTGAGCATTGTTTCATCAGTTGCGAAGATGCAGTACTCTTCTGGGATATCCTGCAACGCATATTTAAAAAAAGAATTCATCTGACTCCACATTCTGTTCGCTATCTCACTGCGCTGCCATTTGTTGATGAACCCCTGGACATGTTCTTTCTGATTGGACTGCACAGCCTCTGGAAAACCCGCATGATGGACAGGCACTGTGAACCTGTTGTGTCTACAAAGGATCACTTCAGTCGAATGGTTGTTCATCTAAGAGACGTGTATGCCCAGACTGAGTACGAACCGAGTGGCACTCACTATTAGTGATGTGCTCTGCATTGCCCCTTTTCTAGTGCATGGTCTTTTCAATATGTATTGTCTAACGCTGTTTTCATAATGGCTTGTATATAGTTCATGTACATAGAACATTACATCACTGTAATAAATACCATGTTGAAGAAAAAAAAGCTGGCATGGCGGAGTGGTAGCGTGCTCGACTCGCACTCCGGAGACCGGGATTCGATTCCCAAGCTCGGCCAATTTCTTACTCGGTTTTATTTATTTATGTGGTGTGACTAGAAAGGTTAATTGGACTAATTGGTTAAGTAAGCAATTAACTAAAATCAGTCAAACTTACTTGGAGCATCACTATACGATCCCTTTATTTGGTTGCATGGTTTGTAGCCAAAGTACAATTGGCCCCGTTTGAAAGTACAATTGGCCCCGTTTGAAATCCGCGCACTGTGACGTCACGCCGTTTCGACCAACTGAAGAGCGTGACATTTCTGTCGACAGCTCCTGCTTACAACGATGAGGCAACGGTTTCGCCCCATCAGCACGAAAAATTTCAACTGAAGGTTTGGTTCTTCAAATGAAAACATAGACATCACGTGGTCGTAATTGTTCCGACCTCCAGTACGCCACCTCTTTCCCTCTCTCTCTTCTTCCACTCCCACCTTCCTCCCCTTCCTTACGACGCGGTTCAGGTTTCCACCGAGATATGTGAGGCAGATACTGCACCATTTTCTTCCCACAAAAAGAAACAGTTTGCCGGTTCACCACTCCTTTTTTTTTTTAAAGCGCGCAATGATGCAAGCCTCTCAATCCGGGGATAGGGGTATCTGTTACAGCCAGCGTCGTCGCATAGGCGGACGCTGTTGTTGCGACGCGCGTCTGTTCTTTTAGAGCGCAGATCTTTGGCGCCTGTCTGGCTGTCTGAAAAACGTTATGATTGGTACATAATAGGGAGGGAGTTTGAGGTATCCCAGAAAGGGCCACCTCTCACAACCACTAGGTGCACGCCTCAGTACAGGAGCCCATTAGCGACCGCTGCGGATCGGGCGCGCTCGACCAGGGCCTTCTGGCCCACCAGGTCGGAGCAGCCGAGCAGGGCTGCCTCCCAGTCCTCCCGGGTGGGGTTGGGTTTTGGGGCGAGGTTCGGGGTTGACTGACATGCTCATACCATGTGGAAGATGTCCGAAGACTTCTCCGTACAGTACGGACACTTTCTTGTACATGCAGGATCAAAGTGCTTTAAAACTGCCGGGCACAGCAGTGTTTTCGTATAAAGACGGAGGAGTGTGCGTTACTCCGTCTTTGTAAGGCCCTTACAGGGCTTAGGATAAATTGCGTGACCCATTTGGTAGAATTCAGTAATTTATCGAAAAGTGAGGGCCGGATTGGGTACAGGATCTGTTTCGCAAGGGTCTGAAGGCGTTGCCCGGAGAGTGAGCGCGCGGGCGACAGCATCTTCCATTTTATTGCCTTTGAGGCCCATGTGAGCAGGAGCCCATACTATCGTTCGAGACGCGGGGGCCCCTATGTAGTCGCTGTTTTGAATACTGCACACGCACAGAAAGAAGTGTATCCCTGTTGAATATTTCTGCAGGCCCCTCTCGAGTCGGTAACGATGACTCGCGAGTCCTGGTCTGCGACGGCTGGCGCAATGGCGACCTCCTCCGCATGTGTTACGTCTTGAGCTCGGAACGGTAGGCCATCACCACGACATTTTAGTGGACGACTGCGGTCGTGTTCCACCCCCCATAATGAGGGCCGGAGGCGTCCACGTAGAAGATTCCGCGTTTGCTTCCATAGTGTCGTGTCACTGCCTCCGTCCGCGCAAAGCGCCTGCCACTGTGGTCGTCACATGTCATGTTGGCCGGAAGAAAACGCACGTGCAGGGCGTATCTCCAGACTTCAGGGATGCGTACGCGCTCTTCCGTCAGTGTTGGGTGGTGGATGTGTAGTCGGGCTAATAAGCGGCGTCAACCCGTTTCTGCGTTTCGCGACGTCGCCGTCGCCGTTGTCCGTTGTAACCAGCAGTGGACACCTTAGTCGTGCTTTAAGCTGCGAAGCCAATGGAGTGGGAGCTTGAAAAACAGAGGGTAAAATTGGCAAACTGGTTTTTGAGGAAAGGAAATGGCGCAGTATCTGTGTCACACATCTCGGTGGACACCTGAACCAGAGGGAAGGCGCATAATTGCCCTCTTCGAACCGTGGACACCTCAACCGTGCTTTAAGGAACGTGGCGGTAGTGGCTCAGCACGAGTCGGTAGGCAGGCCCTGCAATTTCCTTTTCATCCTTCCTTGTGTAGCAACCACCACCATCACCTCTCAGTACTAAAAGTTTCTTGAGCAAATTCTCGAAAATGTCGTTAGTGTGCGCTGCTCTTTTTTGAAATCAGTAAGTTTTTGAACCCAAATACAAGGCTCCGTTTGCAGCAAATCGCGATCCTTAATAACAGTTCTGTGAGCTCTGCGGAGCGCTATGAGACTGTTGACGCTCAGTTACATTGATATGCACTGCCATATCTGTGCGCGGCAAAAATGAAAAAGAAGTGCGTGCACCTGAGAGAGCTACCCTTCGTGGCACCATGTCTTTGCGTAGGGTGCGCACAAATGTACCAATAGTTTTTGGCCTTTTGTAGCCGGCACAAAGTCCTAGTCCTAGTTGTGGCGCCAGCCTGGCGTCGCGTCTCTACAGGGCCGACCGCAGCGAGCCATGTTCCCCCTTCTCCAGCGGGTTCGGGCGCGCCTCTTCCAACAGGCGTGCCTGGACCGAGAGATGCTCCCCGAGGAAGAGTTCCTAATGACTTTTGTTTGCAGGGCGACAGGAGTCGCCGTCGTGTCTTTAGTGATCGCTTTTCCGTAATCGAGCGACAATAGTCGCGAACTGTACTCTTGTATTTTAGAGCGCAGCTCTTTGGCGTCCGTTCCTGGGTTTCGCGTCGGCGTCGGCCTCGTAACCAGCTCCGCCCCCAATGTCACGCTTTTCAATTGGTCGAAATGCTCGTGACGTCACAGTGCGCGAATTTCAAATAGGGCCAATTGTACTTTGGCTAGTAACCATGCAACCAATCAAAGGGATCGTATAGTGATGCTGCAACTAAGTTGGAGTTTAGTTAATTGCTTAATTAATCAATTAGCCTAATTAATATAGACGAGAATGAAGAGGTCGGAAGAAAATAAATTAAAAGACGCCCGCCGCAGCTACAACACCGTCCGCGGAAGGAGACGCTGCTGAAAAAAACAGATAAGTATGTTTAGAAAAAATTTATTTACATATGTACACATGCCAAGGTTACAAGATACAATCACATTAACAAAAACACATGACATTAAACATGTAAGGTGAGCCAATTAAACAGGTACCGTAAACATTTCTAAGTAACTAACAGGAATGGGCAATGTAAAATAAGAATGCACATATACCGATTGACAGAAGAGCGAAAAGTCGATAATTAGTCATTGAAACATTGAAAAGGAGACCTTAGCGCCAGTTTGGCCTAAAAACCAAGACAAGACGACCGTTATTAACAGAAATAAATGGGCATGACCATTGTCGGAGAAACTCTTCCTCACCCAAGAAAAAGAGTTCCTCAGACAAAAAACTAATCAGCTCCCGTCGGAGACGGCCGAGAATTGGCCACACAGCGCGGCGTCGAAAGCCACAAGCGACCGCGGCGCATCGACTGCGCCATAAACTAAAAAGACCTGCAACTATTAACAGGCGAGCAAAACGGCCGCTGGGGAAGCGGCCGCGGGAGACGAAGCACGAAATGCCCTGCCCACGAAATCCCGCATGAACCGCGCGCCACAAGACACGCGCTACAACACAGGTGACTGTAGCGTGGCGATTAGATTCCGGGAGCGGGCAATTCGGACAGGTACTGGAGCGTAACACACCCCACCGCTCTAACCGGTCACAAGTAGGGAGCACTGCCCAGCCAAGTTTCCAGACAAAGTCACGTAGATGATCTGGGAGAGGTGTCGACGCTAAACGCGCCCACTGAACGCGGCGCATAGGTGAGCGGCGAGACGCCGGCACAACAGGTAACAATAGTGTGCCCATAATGTCCACCACACGGTCTGCAACGATGTTGACAGCAGGTGCTACTGCTCTTACATGCCTGTAAAAGGCCACTGATGAAGCGTAGAAAGCGGTAGGCTGCTCTGACTGGGGTCCATGATTAACAGGGGCCGCCGGATCCAAAAAGCGTAAAGAAGGGCCCAAAAAGTACCGAGCCAGGATACGCGCCGGAGACGCGTTTCCTAGCAGGATACGCAAAATACTCTTCAACGCTAACAGCGAGGACGTGACGGACAAATTTGGAAAGGCAAACCCTCCTCTCTCCCGTGGTTGTCCAAGAACAGCACGGGCTACAAGCTCGGTTCCGCCTGACCAAAAGAACGAAAAAACTGTAGTCTGCACTCGCCTTATGACACGGAGGGGTGGTTTAACAGTGTAGCAGAGGTACCAGAAGCCACCAAGTATGACGGACTGAACCAGGTAGCGCCTCTCAAGCAGAGGCAACTCGAATGTCTGCGCCCTTCGCACACGAGCTGTAATGTCTTCGAGGACCGAAGACCACACACCATTCCATATTCCAGCACAGTCGTAGGTCACACCTAAAATGGGCATCTGCGCGCACCACTGCAAAGGTATTGAAGATGTAATACGAGTCTGGGAAGAGCCCACAAAAAAGTAACAACTCTTCGAGTAATTAAGAGCAGCCCCAGACAAGGAGGCGTACTCACGGAAAACATTTAAAGTTTCAAGCAGGCTGCGTTCATCAGCTAAGTACAGAGTGATGTCGTCTGCATAAGCAGTGACGCGTACCGCTTCGCTGCCTGGCAAAGCCAGACCTCTAATAAAGGAGTGGCGATTGACTGCCAAGAGGAAAGGCTCTAATGCTAAGACAAACAAAAGGGGGGAGAGCGGACAACCTTGACGGACGCCGCGGCGAACATCAAATGCGGTACTTTCCCGGCCATCGAGGAACAGAGTGCTTGAAATATCTCTGTACATCTCTTTAATGAGAAGCACGAATGAAGGTGGGAAGCCGAAAGCATCCAGCATCCCGTAAATGTACTCGTGCTCTAAGAAGTCGAACGCCTTTTCCTGATCAAGGGAAACAAGAAGACCCTGTGCGCGCCGTCGTAAAGTATACGCTAGGATGTCTCGCGTTACAGAAGATAAACTGTGTATTTCACGGCCTGGGATGGAGCAAACCTGGTGGCAGGAAATAAGTGACGGGAGGAGAGCTCGTAGACGACGAACGAGTAATTTTGCTAATACTTTGTAATCTGAATTTAGCAGGGTGATAGGGCGCCAATCTGCCGGGCATGTCGACATAGGAGACTTTTTAGGAATAAGGACAATGCGGCCTCTCTTGAATGATTCAGGAAATACGTGCTCAGTAAAGCATATTTTTAATACTTCCGAGAAAATAGGGCCCACAATATCCCAAAATTCTAAATAGAACTCCACAGGAAGGCCGTCTGGACCAGGCGCTGAGCCTCGTTTCATGGAGTCCAACGCCTCCTTGATTTCATCTGTTGTTGGCACAGCCATAAGGCCGTCATGGAGTTCAGTTGAAACCTGCGGCAAGCCTGCTAAAAATGGGGCTGCGGAAACGACATTGCGATCAACTAGAATGACCGACTGAGCAATACCCCTGAAATGGCTAAAGAACGCACTGAAATTCCTGCCACCTGGTTGGGACGTAGCCCCGGCGGGAGATGTAAACGCACGGGCACCTTGAGTGTACAACAGCTCTTGGCGGGCCAACCGAAGCACCTCAGGATGAGCAGTTGGACTGCGTCGACAACGCCATGCAGCCGCTGTCAAAGAGGAGGCACGTAAAAGACGCTGTAGGCGCTCCGAAAGCTCCTCTTTCCATGCGCACATAAGCGACGAAGGCGACGGGGTGCGTTGAGCAATACGTAGCTTCGCCGTCACCACACGCACCTCATCTGACACGCGAGCCCTAAGGGCTCGACCAGATGCGGCGCAATGGTGACGCCACTGCTCCTTCAGACGGTCCCAGTCACCAGGCACCGCCCCAACAACCGAAAAACGCAAGACCCGTCTGAGCCCCTCTTTAGTGCTGGCGTCGTGAAGTATGCGTACATCCAACCGCCATGGTCTATGGGGTGATACTGCAGGCGCCGGAACCGTGAGTGATAGAAGAAAAGGGCGGTGGTCTGATATGTGCACCGGCGAGGATGGCAGCGTCAGTACATTAGCTACACAAACTGACCGCGAAAGGCTCGCCGGAACGTACGCCCTGTCTAGCCTACTCGACGATAACCCGCGACGCCAAGTCCACACAAAGACGTTGCCATAGAGGAGCTCATACGCGTCCGTGAGCATGAAATGATTCACTAAGCGGCGCAACTCACGCGCATTCCAGCCTGGCCTACCCCTACCAGGGCCATGCACATCGGCGACCGTATCGAGCACGCAGTTGAAATCGCCCAACATCACAACATTACGCCCTCCAAGAAAATACACATTTAAATCTTTAAAGAATGCGTTTACCAAATTGGAATGCGCAGGCGCATAAATACAAAGAATTCTCAGGTGAAGTGCGTTAAACGTGCAGTCGAACGCCAACGCCGCTAGAACGCGTGCTGGCGTACGAAAAGAAGGCATCGACGCCAAACCTACGCTTGAATTTCAACACGTCACTGAGACGAAAAAAATTGGTTTCTTGCAGGCAGGCGATATCGCAACCCGAGGAACGAGCGAATGCGACCACCGTTGCCTGCTTCAAAACACTGCGGAACCCCTGCACGTTAAGAGTAATAATTTGAAGGTTAGTCATTTTGGAAAAGAAAAATGAAACCTGAACAGTCGTGATGTTTAGGCAATACAAAGCGCGCCGCGAACGGCGCTAAACCACCTCACTTTTTGCGGAGGGTCGGACCAGAGGAGGCACGAGGCCTCCTTGGCCGACCGGCAGAATTGTCCGAGTCCGTAGTCGACGCATGTGGACGCTTTAAGCTCGAACTTAAAGCGACCATCTCAATATCCGACGACTCTTCGCTAGAAGTGCTAGTGCTGATCCTCGATGTTGAAGAGGACGGCGACTGCACAGGGTCAGCGTCTGGAGATGATCTTTGCTCTCGTACAAGCGATGACGAAGACGACGATGGCGGCGTCGGGTCCTCCTCAGGCGTGATGGCAGTCTCGTCAATGACGAGGTTGACTGAAGAGGCCGAGGACGTCAAGCTGCTGTCGTCACCGTCGACCTCAGCTATGTCGGCGTCCCTGCTCAAACCCGCAACGCTGGCCGCGGGCTCTAGCGCGGGCTCCGAGGGTGGCACGTTCTCAGCCTCAGATTTTTCCAGGGACACAGTAGGCTCGGCCCCTGTCTCATCAGGGACGCTCGGAGAGACTGAGGCTGACGCAGCAGGAACCTTTACTGTCTGCTCGCTTGGTGCAGCACTGGACGCATCAACAGCAGACTCCGGCTCTTCCACGCAGCGACGCTGAGACGCAGTGGAAGCACCCGTAACGGCGGCGGTGTTGGATCCGCCGGTCTCCTTGATGGCTTCAACCGCTCCCTGAGCGGCCTGCGGGGGCGCAGGGCGGGCCGCAGCCTCCGAGTACGAGGGCTTGATAGCGCACGCCACAGTAGCGTGCGGATCACCACAACGACGACATGGCAGCACGCAACCCTGGCCTTGGTGCCCAAAGACCCCACAGCGGGCGCAGAAAGGAGCCGTGCACTGTGCCCTGAAGTGCGCAGTGGACCCGCAACGCCGGCAAACGCGCTGCATGCCCTTGTAGTCGCACGTCACGCGGTGGCCCGCGACCTTGATGTAGTTGGGTACGGGTGACTGGTTTCATTTCAATCCGCACGTAGCGGGTCCCGGTGGTGACAGTGGGACGCGATCCCATGACGCCGCGACTAATGTGCAGCACCTTGCCAAAAGGGGAGAGAGCCTTGGCAAGGGCGTCACTGGGTACACGTGCGGGCAGAAAAAGAACAGTCACCTGGGTCACCTGCGGGCTCAGGGGAACGATGGCGACGCGTTCCTTGCCGATGGTGAGGCAGGAAGCTTCAACGATTTTAGCCATGGCGGCTTCACTTTTCACAGTGACTTGGTAGTTGCGTCCACCGAAGTGCTGGACGCAGTACACTTCCTCCAATCCAACTACGGAGGCTGTCGCATCGACGACATCCTCCGGACTAGCCCCCTCAGGGACGACAACATCAAAGGCCAGAGCCTTTGTAGGTGGCTGGCTCACCATAATGAGGCGCCCGCCAGCCGAAGGACACCTTAACAAAACACGTCGAAAGGTCACACACCGGCCACCGACGCAAGCCGGCGGCCGGAACACACACCGAAGCGTCCACCAGCACAGCTACTCTAACCGCGTACGAAGCCGCGTTCCCTCCACCACCACGCACTTCCCCACTCAGTAAGACGTTGCTCGTTTCTTATACGTTGTGTCGAACATCCTAGACAGTTCCAACAATTGACAGGTTAATGACAGAGCACGATGGATAGAAATACAATAATATAGTTATGAAATAGCCTAATTAACCTTTCTAGTTAGACCGCATAAATCAATAAAACCGAGAACGAAATTGGTCGAGTTGGGGAATCGAACCAGGGCCTCCGGAGTGCGATACGAGCACGCTAGCCACTCCGTAATGCCAGCTGAATGGTTTTGAATGAACAAACGCGCGTCTAGCTAATACGGCGTCTTCGTTCACTCCCATCTTCCCCCTTTCCCTTACGGCGAGGTGCAGGTGTCCACCCAGATATGCGAGAGAGATACATTTCCTTTCCTCAAAAAATAAATTTACCGTCCAGCAAGGCGTACAGCCGAATTGGCGATGGCGTTCTGTGGACTCCCTGGCAGCGTTGCAAGACGCTGTCGCGTTCCACTCTTACAGGCGAAGCTTAACATGTTAACCACACATCAGTAACACACGCAGACAGCCAATGGACGCGTCATTCGCTGGCAGCACTTGATTCATCATTCACAACCACATTCTTAACGTACGCTCCCTTGCCGCACATGCCAAGGACGTACACCACGATCACATTCTGCGCCATTCCTCTGTACTTTGCTTTGCTGAAACCTGGATGGATCCCGAAGAGCCTCTCGAAATCATAGATTTCCTATACTGGGGCGCTATGCTGGAAGGCCCGAGTTTGCTGAAACTCGGAATCTTCCCGAGCTCTGGGGACGCCCTCAGAAGAGTGAACTAATGGTAGCAAGACAAAATCCCACCCTCGTCACGCCTCAAACTTCATTGGGTTATCTGGATATATTCCGTGCTTTATCATCACGTCGGCGCCACCTCATGGGCTTCTTGGGCGGTCTACAAAGAACGGGTCCCGTGAGCCAACCGCCGGTGCACTTTTCATTTGTGTGTCGCTCCACCAAGTGCACTGCGTGTGCAATTAGACAAACGAGGTTTGTTGAATTTTATAATGCACTTAATACACCTTTATAAGCATTTTATAGTGTGCAAGATTTGGATTTAAAGCGCTTTGGAGTGATTTATGCAGTATTAAATTTTGCTTTGTACCGCGAGGGAACGCTACCAACGCCCGTCATCAGCTGACCGCCAATGGCGACGAGGTACATGTGGAACGCTGTGAAGGCTACGGAAGTAGTCCGCAACAAAAAAATAAAGAGAGGTGTATCACTCCGCGCTGTTCTGTGGCCGTGTGGTCTAACGCGTCGCTCCGCAGAGTCGACAGGCAATGGGAGCGCGTGGGTTCAAATCCCGCATGGTGAAACTTTTTTATCTCACATTTTTTTTTTCACCGCAAGTTGAATTTCGCGTGACTTGAATGAGAAAACTCGTTTTGTTCAGAATCGCTTGAATATTATGCCGTGTTCTGAAATGAACTGCATGCATCTGTTCATTTCATGCATACCGCGTTAATGTGAGCTGTCCGAAATTCGTTGTCAATGAGCTCGCACCGGCTTTTGGTCAGGCGGTTATCTTCCTGATTCTGCAGCATTGTGACTATACTTTTTAGATGCAAGTGAGAGGTTTGTGCGAAAGATGACATTCATTCGTCGGATTTAATTAATTAGCACAGTGGTGAGTGCTCTGCAGTGGCCCGATTAACAAGTGGCCATCTGCAACTTTCGATTTCGCCGTTGCCGAGGAGCCCACTTTTTTTTGTGGGCCTCTCTTAAGGCACCTGGCATGTTATGAATTGTTCTGTGGAACCGGTTAGCGGCTGATCCAGTCTTCGCCAAAAGAGTATGGGACCGACTTTGGCACTCTGCTGTAGAGTAGCCCAAAGGACTTGGCGAGAACATTTATTTTTTACTGATTGCAATGTTCAATGCATAATGTGCCTTCCTCGTGAAATAGTTGGCCTTCACCATGTCAGGGCTGGACTTCGAAGGGGCCTTTACGCCAATGTAGGTCCCGTGGACGCATCCCACGACGTCTGTGATGCCGCCGCGCAGAAGGAAACGCTCCTCAAGATAGGCTCGCTCGGCCGCAGTCGTGGGCAAAGCGAGCCACCGCTTCTGCACAGCCGCGTCAATAAGCGCGTCGGAGACGTCCCTCACACAGCGGCTCTCAGTGCTTTATTGGCGTCCAATAAAGCGGTCTGCGCCGACGCTCCCCTGGAAGCTCCCGGTCGCGAACAACCGGAGGGCGCAGAGGACTTGCTCTTCGACCGAAAGCGAATGAAGCCCGGTACGCACTCTCCGCAGGCGTGAGTCGTCGCCTAACTATTTACACAACCATCGTACCGATTTTTTGGAGAGGCGAAAATGTCGCTGAAATTCGTCGTCGCCCATGGCAGTAAACGGGTCCAGCCAGCCGTACTGACATTTGCCGTCAGAGGAAGCGATTACCCAGGCCCCAGGCTGCTGCTGCTGCCGCCATGACAGTCCCGAGATGAATTCGGGGCACTTCACCGTTCACGAGTTTAGCTCCGAGTTCACCTGTCAATCAAAACCATTGGTCACGCCCCCGGCGTGCCGTACATAAATTATAGGGGTACGCAGTATCGGTGGGCCACTCCCAACATCCCTGCCGGCTACAGGTATGCTGCGCGGCTGTGCTGATTGCTGACAGACATCGACGATGTTGACCATCGAAATATAACAGACAAAACGGACGTCATCGCTGATAAATATAAGCAGGTCTGCGAAGGACACGCAACGTGGCGAAAGCCGCCGATTTTTTCGCTCGCATACCAAGATTGCACAACACTATAGCCTGTTGCAACCACGTAGGACACAGCACAACGCTGAAGGCGCGTCACACCTGCTTGCAAGGCGTCAAACACGGAGCACGACGACGAACCGGTGCTTGGAGCACGTCCTACTCCAACAACATCGCATCACAGGTGTTTGGCTTGGCCGTGCTTTCATCGGTGATAAAGCTCAGGATCAATGTGTCAAACACATCTGGGGCGCTATGCTGGAAGGCCCGAGTTTGCTGAAACTCGGAATCTTCCCGAGCTCTGGCGACGCCCTCAGATGAGTGAACTAATGGTAGGAAGACAAAATCCCACCCTCGTCACACCTTGAACTTCATTGGGTTATCTGGATATATTCCATGCTTTATCATCACATCGGCGCCACTTCATCGGCTTCTTGGGCGGTCTACAAAGAACGGGTCACGTGAGCCAACCGCCGGTGCACTTTTCATTTGTGTGTCGCTCCACCAAGTGCACTGCGTGCGCAATTAGACAAACGAGGTTTGTTGAATTTTATAATGCACTTAATACACCTTTATAAGCATTTTATAGTGTGCAAGATTTGGATTTAAAGCACTTTGGAGTGATTTATGCATTATTAAATTTTGCTTTGTACCGCGAGGGAACGCTACCAACGCCCGTCATCAGCTGACCGCCAATGGCGACGAGGTACATGTGCAACGCTGTGAAGGCTGCGGAAGTAGTCCGCAAAAAAAAATAAAGAGAGATGTATCACTCCGCGCTGTTTTGTGGCCGTGTGGTCTAACGCGTCGCTCCGGAGTGTCGACAGGCAATGGGAGCGCGTGGGTTCAAATCCCGCATGATGAAACTTTTTTGTCTCACATTTTTTTTTCATCGCAAGTTGAATTTCGCGTGAGTTGAATGAGAAAACTCGTTTTTTTCAGAATCACTTGAATGTTATGCCGTGTTCTGAAATGAACTGCATGCATCTGCTCATTACATGCATACCGCGTTAATGTGAGCTGTCCGAAATTCGTTGTCGATGAGCTCGCACCGGCTTTTGGTCAGCAGTGGCGGTTATCTTCCCGATTCTGCAACATTGTGACTATACTTTTTAGATGCAAGTGAGAGGTTTGTGCGAAAGATGACATTCATTCGTGGGATTTAATTAATTAGCACAGTGGTGAGTGCTCTGCAGTGGCCCGATTAACAAGTGGCCATCTGCAACTTTCGATTTCGCCGTTGCCGAGGAGCCCGCTTTTATGCGTTGCATATTGCAATCACTCAGTTCAGCCCTTGGGCGCGGCCGGGCAGCCACCATTGACCTTGAGCGGAACCACGTGACCTGACGTCACGACAGCCGGTGGAAAAGCTGGGCCCCAACTCGCGCGGTTGCGCGCGGCCGCAGCCACCACCTGACTCCCGCTCCTCCCGCTAGGGGCGCTGCGCCAGCGCGTGACGTCTTGCCGAGAAAATCGAGTGCCGCCAAGCAATACCTCGCCCTCAAAAAAAAAGACCGTGCAATATGCAACGCATTCTTGGCTTAACCAAGCTAAGCCTGTTCATCTTTTATTTATTTTTTTTGTGGGCCTCTCTTAAGGTACCTGGCATGTTATGAATTGTTCTGTGGAACCGGTTAGCGTCTGATCCAGTCTTCGCCAAAAGAGTCTGGGACCGACTTTGGCACTGTGATGTAGAGTAGCCCAAAGGGCTTTTCGAGAACAATTATTTTTTACTGATTGCAATGTTCAATGCATAATGTGCCTTCCTCGTGAAATAGTTGGCCTTCACCATGTCAGGGCTGGACTTCGAAGGGGCCTTTACGCCAATGTAGGTCCCGTGGACGCATCCCACGACGTCTGTGATGCCGCCGCGCAGAAGGAAACGCTCCTCAACATACGCACGCTCGGCCGCAGTCGTGGGCAAAGCGAGCCACCGCTTCTGCACAGCCGCGTCGATAAGCGCGTCGGAGACGTCCCTCACAGAGCGGCTCACAGTGCTTTATTGGCGTCCAATAAAGCGGTCTGCGCCGACGCTCCCCTGGAAGCTCCCGGTCGTGAAGAACCGGAGGGCGCAGAGGACTTGCTCTTCGACCGAAAGCGAATGAAGCCCGATACGCACTCTCCGCAGGCGTGGGTCGTCGCCTAACTATTTACACAACCATCGTACCGATTTTTTGGAGAGGCGAAAATGTCGCTGGAATTCGTCGTCGGCCAAGGCAGTAAACGGGTCCAGCCGGCCGTACTGACATTTGCCGTCAGAGGAAGCGATTACCCAGGCTGCTGCTGCTGCCGCCATGACAGTCCCGAGATGAATTCGGGGCACTTCACCGTTCACGAGTTTAGCTCCGAGTTCGCCTGTCAATCAAAACCATTGGTCACGCCCCCGGCGTGCCGTACATAAATTATAGGCGTACGCGCTATGGGTGGGCCACTCCCAACATCCCTGCCGGCTACAGGTATGCTGCGCGGCTGTGCTGATTTCTGACAGACATCGACGATGTTGACCATCGAAATATAATAGGCAAAACGGACGTCATCGCTGATAAATCTAAACACCTCTGCGAAGGACACGCAACGTGGCGACAGCCGCCGAATTCTTCGCTGGCATACCAAGATTGCACAACACTATAGCCTGTTGCAACTACGTAAGACACAGCACAACGTTGAAGGCGCGTCAGACCTGCTTGCAAGGCGTCAAACACGGAGCACGACGACGGACCGGTGCTTGGAGCACGTCCTACTCCAACAACATCGCATCACAGGTGTTTGGCTTGGCCGTCCTTTCATCGGTGATAAAGCTCAGCATCATTGTGTCAAACACATCTGGGATCGACAAACGATCGCTGCTCCAGACCCAGTGCAATAAAGTGTTTGTAATTTCCAGCACGCAAGCAGTGCGTACTTGACAACCGTAACACCTTTCTCTGTTATAAGTCCGATTCCATTATTACAAACAGGATCCCTCACCTGCCCGAATGATATTAATGCGATGTCCCTGTGGTATACAACAGCGATCGACGTTAGTGACCAAATCAGTCCGCAAAACCTTGAAGTGCGCGACGTTAACAAATACTACGCAGATACGCGCGCCACCCCCTTCACAGCTTTTAGTCAGCGTCTGATTGCATAGGATGAGTTGTGTCGCTGGGTAGCACGCTCTTCGCATGCGTAGTGTACTAAAGAGGCGTCACACGCAACAGGCATACGTAATGAATCATTGAATGCAGCCAAACAGCAATTTTTTTTCTCACACCGCATCGCAGCCGCTCGCACGGCCAATTTCTACCACTGAGACTTGCCAAGAGAGTACTAAAAGCAATGGTTGGCCATAGCGAGGTGCGGCAGCGGCCGTAGCAGCGGAGAGCTCCACCTGAGGTCCCTGCAGAGAGCAGCAGTGACGCGGGGGTGCAGTGAAGTCCAGTTTTTTGCTTTTGTTTATAATGCAAGCCAGAAGATGCATGACTGTTATATTTTGATATACGACACAATAAAATATATTATCGCAATGGCCGAAAAATAAGACAGATTCAGCGTGTAGTAGTTGCCTAGTCTTTCCAGTCGAAGGCAGCGCTACCGGCGGCGTGTGAGCGCAGGAGCTCTGTTTTTCAGCACGGTGGGCTGCCGCTCTAGTTCGTATGGAAGCCACGCTGCAAGCTATGGCCTCACTATCGCCACTAGCGGCAGAAAGCGTCAAATCTTTGTTAATTGCCTAAAGCTGTGCTTTTCAACTACGCTTTATTGGGTTCAGATTTTAAAATACATTTGAAAATGAAAAAAAATGTTCTTAATATTATCTGTTCCCTTTTAACGTATTCGAGAGAAAAGAAAGGGTTGATACAAGAGTGCACCTAGTGCGCACTATTCGTCTTCGGAAATGGAGAGACAGATAGAGCCTGAAAGAGAAGACACGCCTTCGACGCGCCCGAAAAGGCGTGTCAGACAGCTAGCGGCGAGTGTGCAGATAGATAGCAGAGAAGTCACGGTTTCGCGATTGCTGATATGGCGCTGATAACTTCAGGTAGCGCTGCGGCCTGGTATTGCGCCGTGTATTGTGTTTGAAGAGTGAAACGGGCGCGCAGGGTGCGCTTGTATCGCCTTTACGTGGCTTTATCTCTACATTTTATTGTTCGCTGCCTGCGCACGTTCCGCGCTATCTTCGTTCACTGACTGCCATCATCGCAAACTCGGATGAAACTCGGGCGAGCGCCAAACTCGGGCCTTCCGGCATAGCGCCCCTGGGATCGACAAAGACCCAGTGCAATAAAGTGTTTGTAATTTCCAGCACGCAAGCACTGCGTACTTCACAACCGTAACACCTTTCTCTGTTATAAGTCCGATTCCATTATTACAAACAGGATCCCTCACCTGCCCGAATGATATTAATGCGATGTCCCGGCGGTATACAACGGCGATCGACGTTAGTGACAAAACCAGTCCGCAAAACCTTGAAGTGCGCGACGTAAACAAATACTACGCAGATACGCGCGCCACCCCCTTCACAGCTTTTAGTCAGCGTCTGATGACATAGGATGAGTTGTGTCGCTGAGTAGCACGTTCTTCGCATCCGCAGTGCACTAAAGAGGCGTCACACACAACAGGCATACGTAATGAATCATTGAATACAGCCAAACAGCAACTTTTTTTCTCACACCGCATCACAGCCGCACGCACGACCAATTTCTACAGCTGAGATTCGCCAAGAGCGTACTAAAAGCAATGGTTGGCCATAGCGGGGTGCGGCAGCGGCCGTAGCAACGGAGAGCTCCACCTGAGGTCACTGCAGAGAGCAGCAGTGACGCGGGGGTGCAGTGAAGTTCAGTTTTTTGCTTTTGTTTATTATGCAAGCCAGAAGATGCATGACTGTTATATTTTGATACACGACACAATAAAATATATTATCGCAATGGCCGAAAAATAAGGCAGATTCAGCGTGTAGTAGTTGCCCAGTCTTTCCAGTCGAAGGCAGCGCTGCCGGCGGCGTGTCAGCGCAGGGGTTCACTCGTTTTCGACACGGTGGGTTGCCGCTCTAGTTCGTATGCAAGCCACGCTGCAAGCAATGGCCTCACTATCGCCTCTAGCGGCAGAAAGTGTCAAATCTTTGTTAATTTCCTAAAGCTATGCTTTTCAACAACGCTTCATTGGATTCAGATTTTAAAATACATTTGGAAATGAAAGAAATGTTCATAATGTTATCTGTTGTCCTTTACCGTATTCGAGAGAAGAGAAAGGGTTGATACAAGAGTGCACCTAGTGCGCACTGTTCGTCTTCGGAAATGGAGAGACAGATAGAGCCTGAAAGAGAAGACACGCCTTATGCACGCCTTTGACGCGCCCGAAAAGGCGTGTCAAACAGCTAGCGGCGAGTGTGCAGATAGATAGCAGAGAAGTCACGATTTCGCAATTGCTGATATGTCGCTGATAACTTCAGGTAGCGCTGCGGCCTGGTATTGCGCAGTGTATTGTGTTTGAAGTGTGAAACAGGCGCGCAGGGTGCGCTTGTATCGCCTTTACGTGGCTTTATCTCTACATTTTATTGTCCGCTGCCTGCGCACGTTCCGCGCTATCTTCGTTCACTGACTGCCGTCATCGCAAACTCGGATGAAACTCGGGCGAGCGCCAAACTCGGGCCTTCCGGCATAGCGCCCCTGCTGTGGTGCTCGCAGAGACCTCAACAGAGCGGCGGGAGTCGCTATCTACTTGCGCACAGGTCTCTCTGCAATACCAGTCGAAATGTTTGGCACGTCACATGAAGTTGGCGAACTGTGCGCCGCAAAGTTGCCCAACGGCTTGCTGGTAGTAGCTGCCTACTTCGCCCCTACCGCACTCACGAAAGACGTCGTGCACTTCTTGCAACTCGCATTAACCGTCCATCGATCCACACCGATGTTAGTAGTGGGGGACTTTAATGTTGACATAAAGACAAACAGCAATTTCCTAACACTTATGCGGGAGAACATCCCGTTCCTCTCGCTCGTAACGCGTCCCACGGCTGCGACAACCTCGCGAGGCACTTGTATAGATCTCGTCTTTGAGAATCAAGCATTGTTGTACCAAGTCGAACATATATCAGTCTATTTCTCCGACCACAAAGCTTCCTTCATGACTGTCAAGAACTGTTAGTGGAATCTTTGTTAAAGGAATATGTGTGAAAAATAAAAAAAAAACTCTGTGATAGCGCATACATGTGTTGCTCGATTTCTTTGCCTCAATCTATCGAAAAGGTGAAACAGCTTATTTGCTGCGCTCAAATTTCGCATTAGGAAGTAACGTAATCGTCGGTAATTTTTTTTTTTGAGGGACTATGGTCCCTTATCGTGTAACCATGGGGTCGAATAAAATTCTCTTCGAAGAAGTCCTAGTCCAATTATGAGAGAAGCCAGCGTCCTATGGTTCTTATTGTGAATCCTCGGCCATGGTGCAAAAAATCCCAGCGATGGCGTTCACGTCGAATGCCGCCATTTCTTGCAGTCTATGTGTACTCCTCTCTGTCTTTGTTGGCGCTGCACCCCCCCCCCCCCCCTCTATTTTCACCGTGCAGACACGCGTGTACATGCACACAATAATGAATATCTCGTGTGACGGTTATTAATTTAATGCTAAAAGAATAACAGTCCCATTGCAACCAAAGATAGCAAAGCCCGTGTGTTCATGTGTAGAAAATTCAAGCGATGACAATAAAACAGAATGACGTCACCAACCAGCCGTATGGCGCACAAACCAACCCAAGCATCACCACTTCAGATAGTCACATGCATGTCTTCTATACATACTATACATACTATACATTCTATACATACCAGTTCTCCTGACAGCATTCGTCTCAAAATTGTGATGCAACCTGTGGGCGCACAGCGTTCAGGGTGGTTTGATATTTTTTCTCTTTGCATAAAGCTACATGTGCTAGTCAATATGGGGCTAGCTTGAGACATGTTTTCGAGCCGATGATATTTTCACCTTCAGTTGTGTACCTTGCCAGGCTCTCTACCTCTTTCCTCCCTTAAGACGCGGTTCAGGAGCCTATCCAGATTTGATGCAACTACTGCGCAATCTTCTTTCTTGAAAATCTAATTTTTGCGAAAAAATCCAAGAACAGAGAGTCAACATTTATTACGCACAAGGAGACCGCAGCTGATTCTGGGTGGCTCCTCAGTCTGTGACCCCAGTGGCTTCCGCCGAAGCTTTGGCGATGACGACTGGAGCATTCTGGTCTTCAGTGTGCTGCAGGCCAGCGTCACCTCCCACTGCTTCAGCACCGCGTTGTATGGCTTTAAGTGATTCGTTTAACCGGAACACGTCCTTGTAATGAGTGTGAATGTGGGAATATCACCACGCCAAGGACATGCACTTGCGTATAATGTTGGGTGAATGTGGTGTAGGCTCTGGAAATTGGGGAAAATTATTTGGATGCGTCGTAGATGGTAGGAGTCCTCTGGAAAAAATTGTTTAGGTTATGGAGGTAGAGACGCCTATTTAGACGGAGTGTCTGTATGCGGGTTACAATATGTGTAGACTGTGGGTAGAGCGCAGAATCAGTGCACCCTTTTCGGCAGGTATAATCCCGAGCTAGGGCATCGCCTAAATATTACGAGTGGAAATGGAAAAGCAATAATGCCCTGAGTGCATGTACCTTGCAGGGAGTTTAACCTTACTTAAACAATTTTTTACAAATACGCTATTGGAGTTAGAAGAGCGCCTTTTTCTGCATCGGACTCTCAGAGGTGTAGTACATCAGAATGCACCTAACATGTGCTAACTGGTAGGCTCGTTAGCTAATACTCAATACTTAAATTTCCAACTATTACTGTTAGGATCCTTAGTTATTGACAAGAGGGTACAAAGCGCAAGTAATATCCGTATTAGTTTTTAGAATTTCAAAAACGCGGTTACCTTGAGTGTTGCGGGCCGAGAAATTCTGGCTTCATCGCGCAAAATCCATGCTCTTTCGGGAAGCTTGCTGCTAAAGCAAACTCTCCAGCGCACGCAACTCTCAAAATAGCCAAAACTTGTTAGTCCACAGCGCCGACGGAACCGCGTTTTCAAAATTCCTGAAACAGAAGATATTACTTACAGCGGGCTACGCGCCCTCAAAACTAAGGAATCTAACAGTTAGATTAAAAAGTTAACTATTCTGTATTAGTTAACCAGCCTGCTAGCGCACGTCTCAGCTGTGTTCTTATGTGCTACACCGGTAGCAGTACTATGCCAATGGAACCGCCCTTGTAACTCAAAAAGCCTATTTCGAAAATTGTGTAAATTCTTACTTGAAACACCCTGAATAAAAATTGCACCACCGTTTGTCGCACAGCGTTAGAGGTGGTGTGACACGCGCGGTGGTGGTGTGACACGGTGTTGTGACGAGGTGGTGTGACACTCGTGTGTGTGTGTGTGTGTGTTGTGTGTGTGTGTGCGTGTGTGTGTGTGTGTGTGTGTGTGTGTGTGTGTGTGTGTGTGTGTGTGTGTGTGTGTGTGTGCGTGCGTGTGTGTGTGTGTGTGTGTGTGTGTGTGTGTGTGTGTGTGTGTGTGTGTGTGTGTGTGTGTGTGTGTGTGTGTGTGTGTGTGTGTGTGTGTGTGTGTCAGTTCACGCCCGTTCAATAATGCTTTCGCATTGCCTGCACGCAAGCAGTCCTAAATGTGCCTGCCAAACTGTTTAGTCAACCTTATCAAAGAATTTTGATGTGTATGCTCCTCTAGTGGTGCAGCTCCCCTGCAGAAACGCGTCCAGACTAATTGGATAGTTTTTTTTTTGCCTTGTCAGACGCTCAGCACTGTCAGTAAAAAATATTGTGCTTAATTTCTGATACCACGCAGTATACGGGCGTCTATAGTTTCACATCTGTCAAAATTCGACCGCCACGGCCGGGACAAAACCAGGAACTTTCGGGTCAGCAGGCGAGCGCCATAACCACTGAGACACCACGTCTGCACTCCACTAGTTCTATCCTTTTGTTATGTACCCATAACCCAAGCAGTCACTCCGTCGAGGTTCCCATCGGTAGGCCTAGTGCCTTCCTAATACATTTCCGAATAAGGACATCTGTTTTCTCCTTCTCTCCTGCTTATACATCTCAGCAGCGGCCTCGTTTCGATGGAGCCGTAACGAAAAATTGTGACGGGAAATATTTTGGGAAGCTAGGCACATGACGTGACGATGAAAGGACGATGGCGTTCAGTGGGGTTTCCAAACGTGCTTCGACACTATGACGGCGATGTTCGCATGGTTTTTTCCCACATCACAGCGCGAAGAACACACGCGTGCATATGCGCTACTATGCGTGCATATTAGCTGTGAGGCGCATCCTACGTTCGTCACGATGCTTAGGTTTAGGTTTATGGTGGTTTAACATCTTAAAGAGACTCAGGCTATGAGGGACACCGTAGTGAAGCGCTGCGGAAACTTCGACCACCTGAGGGTCGTTAGCTCGCCGTGGTGGCTCAGTGGTCAAAGTGCACTACTCAGCCGGAGTACTCCTGTTCATACCAGGCCGCGGCAGCCGCGTTTCCATGGACGCGGAACGCAAAGGCATCCGTACGCTGTGCAATGTCACCGCCCGTTCAAGAACCCCAGGTGGTTGAAACTATTCCGGAGACCTCACCTATAGCACCTCTTTCTCTCTTTCTTCTTTCACTCCCACCTTCCTTTCTTCTCTGACGGTGCGGTTCAGGTGTCCGCCGAGATATGTGAGACAAATACTGAGCCATTTCCCTCCCTCAAAAACAAATTTACCAATTTACCTGGGGCTCTTTGACAGGCACTGAGATCGCGCAGTACACAGGCCTCTACAATTTCGCCTTCATCGAAGTTCGACCACGGCCGGGTTTCTTGTGGGTCAGCAGCCGAGCGCCATAACCACAGAGCCATGGCGGCGGGATTACTGAACTAGCTCCATTTGATGCTGTAGCCGACTATAATAACCAATAGATTCTTGCTGGAGGCATCCAACCGGAAGTTGACGTTATCATGCATTTCTCTTGTTCTTAACTTTGCCAGGCATCACGCCACATATGTTTCTTTTATTGCGTTAGCAATACTAGTATGGATTTCGCCTCGACGCATAGCCCGGGTCGGTACGTAAGAGAGGTGAGAGAGAGATTTAAGCTGAAGGCATTTACACGGTTGTGCACAGAAACGCGGCGCTTAGGCAATAGGCCGTCGACGTTCATTGCGTTCATTGGCGATCGAGTTGAAAATACAGAAAACTTTATTGTAAGATAAATTCGGGGCAAGCATAGGGTTAATTTTTTTATGGTAGGCTTGAAGTAACCTGCCTTTTTTTTTCTTGTTCTACTCTCGACGATGCCTCAGGAAATGTTTTCCTAAAAATCTTACCCTGCTAGCCGTCACAGTTATGTTATGGATCGTACAACTTCGACGTTGTCTCCATGCTGTACGTTCCAAACTCAATCATGTTGCACCAAAAATTCATTCAGTTTCCCATCTTTTCGTCGTGCATTTGCCTTTACAAATTATAGCGCATTAATTCTGAAGGAGAGTTGTGTGTTTTAATCTTACCTTCTACGGTAAATTCCACGCATTTACGTACAAAGGGAAGGAACTTCAAATTGTTTCAAGGTCAGAACTGCGCGCGGTAAAAGAATTTCCGGTCCCGCAAGTACCTGAAAGACTTGAAAGGCTCATATATTGACTATGTTTATGCACGTCCTGACACAGAAACCAAAACAAACAGGAGCTACTACTTCGCATGTGCCCTTCATCCAAGCAACTCTCATGCATATGCCAGCGCGTTGTAATTTTAATATTTGATTCTACAGTAAAAGAGAATACATTGAGTCCACGCTCTTGGTGCCTCATCTGCGGCCGCATGAATCGCAAGAGCCGAACGTGTCCAGTAATCGACTCTCCAAACCATGCCGTTCAAGATTTGTGTTAACGGAACAAACTCCTTCATAATTCATAAACTCCTTCAAACTCCTGCTTCATAATTTTTTATGCCTTTCACACTTATGTAGAGATATAGCTCAATATTCTGGTTGCCTTGGACTTTATTGCAAGGAGTGCATGGATATGAAGAAGTGAAGGTGTGTACTGCACGGCGCCTGATTAAAATGTAAACTCACTGACGAACTCAGTGGATGTTGACATGCGTTTTCTGAGGTATCGCTTTACTGTCCGCACCTTTGTTCCGCCCAAGCCTATTTTTTTAACAGTCGTGTCTGGCTTCTAAAAACTCTCCTCTCATTGCATTCTGTAATTTGAGGCCACCCACCAGATGCCGAAAATTAATAAGACCCCGCCTAGATCACTGATGCAGAATAGCTTGAAATAAGATAGTGTAAGTCAACAAGCATGTTCATTTCTAAATCAACAAGCATTTTACTTCTTGTCGTCAATAAACATGAAGTTCTAATTTCTATTATTTCTGCGACAGTAGTATCTTCTTTTAACTGTTATTTGCATTCCCAAATGGGCAATTTTTCTCTAATACTGGTCTCTAATTTTTAAGTACACGTACTGAAATATAATGATTTCCAAAGTATTCGAAATGTATTTGCTGCGGTTACGACACAAGTGGAAATTCTTGAATCCCTACATGATTGCTTTTGAGTTGACATAAAAGGTATTCTAATCATATTATACTCAGTTTCCAAAAAGCAGCCAAAACAAGCCTTGTCGAGGAGCATTCAAATTTTATGTCCAAAGCAAGAGTTCCTCTGATGCCCGCGCAGCTCGTCCCTACTGCGGCGCGCAGAGCGATTCTTTCTCGCAGCTTTCAGTCGGCTCAGGAACGTCCCTAGAAAAGATGAATCCCACTTCTCCCTGCGGGTCCAACTGAGGAAGCACTGCTGCGGCGTTGCCGCAGGTAGGATCTACGTCGTACAGCTTGTAGACAACGCGGTCGTTTTGGCTTGAGATGGCTGCGAAAGAGAAAGTGGAACTTTATTTACCGGTACCAGGGCTATACTTTCCCGGTTACGAGCGGCCTTTTAGGAGTTTCCTTGAAATCTCTCCTTTTTGATGTTTATATGCTTACAGATAGATTTTGAAGGAATTGTGCTCGGCCATACATAAAACCTACATGTTTGCACTCAAATAACAATAGACAGATGCAGGAGAAATCTTCATCCTGAATCTTAATACCGCTTTTTCTTTCAGTTATTTTGGCGGATTCCTGAAAATGCTTATGTAGGGATCATGGTAGGTGGGGTTTAACTTCCCGATGGCGCACACGGATTATGACAGGGGCCGTGGTGTATATCCGCGGAAGATTTCCAATGAACTGAGGCTTTTGGCGGAGGATTACATTGCAAATCTCGCAGAGATAGAAATGCTGCTGCCCTTAACCTTAATTCACTTCTGCAAAATACAAAGTAGTAAGGCTCATCTCATTTTTCAACACAAGGCTCCTTTTCAGTTGAAAAATATTACGCATAAAATAATACTATATTTTCTTGAAAAGGTAAATCGTTGGTGACGTACCATTTTCGCCGTCTACCACTTGATTAACGCTCGCCGCCCATCTGCCGGCTAGCTCAAAATTTATAGCTGGGGCCGCAGGGAAGTGGACAACTTCGTCTCAGCATACCCGTTTCCTGACCATTCGGTGTCGACGAGACAAATAGCCACGTTTGTCGTGGACAACTCTCTATTTACTGCGTGCTTCACTCTAGTACCAACTAGAAGCGGTAATCGACAACGTCATCTTGTGACGCCACACGCATTTTAATTAATTCACTCACTCATGAGACTGCATTAAGGCATAGACTCATGAAACCACTGGGTGTCCCTCCCATTCTGCCCTCCAGAGACATGAGCTGCTCGGACGTAAAAGGGAGATTTCACCAAGCGAAGTGGTTTATTTTATGAGACCTACCCGCAAGGGCGAAAACCAATTCACACATAGTGATATTGCCTATCACCCTCAGATCAGTGTTATAAATTGGAGTTTCTTTAGGTGACGATTTTAATATCTTACGTATCCACGGCTAAGCTAAAATAGTTATTATTAGGTAAAAAACATTTTGCTAAATTCAGTTCTCTTTTCAAGCTTAAGTTCACATTTTTTGCGAAGAAGAAAAGCTTCAGCGCGTCAATGTTTGAGTTTGTGCGTCTTTGGAGCATTACCAGAGCAACAAAAAATCTTATTACGTGCTCACATGTGTCTTCCTTATCTGTATAATCGTAGCTGCTTGTGTGCCCTGGATGGTCAAGAACACAGCTCAAGAGCAAGCCCTTATGCCCTAATTCGCTTGGGATGTGCACTTATTATGCGCGAGGCTACTATAATAGTTGGTACTTACTTATGTTCAGGTAGTATGCCAAACCATTGTACGGCTTAATGTACTCAATAAAATGCTCCTCCACATCTGAAAACGAAGGAAAGTAGTTTAAATTGGTTATGCAGTGGTCACTTAATCTCCCACTACTTCGCTGCACTCGCTTTGTAATTATGTATGCGCTATGTAGTATATATTCATTATATATTCGCTGTGTGAGGTGTGACCCGTAAAACAATGGCCAATTCCACATATATATGTGAATCAACCAATCAACGCTGGTGCGTCATACCCTCAAGGCAGGGATTAAATTACCCCTCCAATTTTGATACATTCGATTATGATGAAGATTAGGTTGCTGATAATCTCGACGTTTGTTACGCTTCTGGCCAATATAGATTTTATTCTTTCGCATTCCCATTGTTGACTGTGTATTCTAGAAATTCCTCGCCCTTACTTACACAATCAGGAATGGAGACACTTCTTTCTTTCCGTATAACAAGTCCCATTTGGTGTAAGCTTTTTTGAAGTGCTACACGATTTCCCCTTCAACGTTACAGAGCATTTCTGTGATTTGTTTATTATATCTCAGAACGAAACGTTACAGAAAATCGCCAACCTGATTAAGGACAAGTCAACTGTACTGCTTCGCCATTCACTCGACAAATCGTGGTATTAGATTGCATGCACATGTAGCGACCTAACATTAATAGCACAGTTTCCAATCCCACACGTCACGATGATCAGTTTCACGTTGTGGAACAAAATGATGCGAAGTGACCCCAAACGTTACCGAGGAAAATATCTGGATTGACTGAATAAAGCGCCAACCCGCGTGTCTGCTCACTTGCTGCTACCGCGCATATAATCAAACCATCAGTGACGATATGGCATATATTGAACGATTGAACGGCGCGGGAGTGCATGGAAGCCGCCGATGTGGTACGCTTTTCAGTCAAGCGTGCTCGTATTCTGGAGGCGAAAGCCGAAATATGTGGCCGGTCGCACCCAACGAAAAGCCCTGTGGTCACTAACCGCGAACTCGTTCAACTACAAAACATTCATATGTGTGCAAATATATTTTTAAAGCACTTGTAACCTTTCAAGACAAATACACACACTTGCACACCGACACCTGGCGGCCGCATCAACAGCAAATGCTGGAATTTCAAAAGCGGAATGTGAAACATCTACCACAGATCATTCGCAATGCAACGGGCGCAATCACCAGCGAACTTTTTTGTCCACACAGTTCATTCCCAAGCTATTAACATGCGAAAACGAATAAAATTTATAATGATCGCCTTCTTAACCTTTTCAATCACGCTATGGTTCAATCATTTTCTCGATCTTTATACACGCTGGTGGGACGATGCGTTCAGCTTCCTTTTTGTCCGTGCGCGCAAAATTCGGAAGACGTTTAAATAAGTCAGTTTGAGGTGTAGAAAATATTTTTTTTCTTTAGTAGCTAAAAACTACTGTCGCCTACGGAACGCTGGCCCAGGTGATGAAAATTGCCGTTCTCAGGCGCCACATCCGCATTGAGAACACCACAATCCTCCCTAATCGATTTCTCCCTTCTTTAGGTGTGTATTGTTTGTCTTTTATTAGTGCTGTACTTGCATTACGCGCCCTCGCAGCTACTGGTAGAAACTATAAATTTATTGAAATAGAATTCCTCAAGTCAAGTCGTATAGTCTATTGAACAGTGTGAGTAAGTTGCTGCATATATATTAATCTGTATTCTTTATTCCCCATTATAATTGACGGGCCCACTACTCAAGCACTAATCTTGCCTGTCATGAGACATCGCCATTGCCATCGAGAGTTGTGAGAGGGTGCACCCGGGTACAACGCATCTGTTTATGCCAGGCACAGTTCTAAGTTGAGAGAGGGCGGTGAAAAAATGCGATATTTCGGTGGCGGCTAAATAACGGCTGTGCGAATGGCACCGGAGGAGGTGCTGAGTCGGCGCATGTTTCGGAGTCGGAGCATGTACGAGCATGTTGCTTTTCAGGTGGCGCACACAACCAGCCGGAATATTCATGGAGTGTGTCTTCCAGGAGCGCCGCCTTTCGAACTGAGAAACAGCGTTTTATCTATCGCCTAGTAGCTGTACGCGGAGTTAATCGCTACGGCATCAGCAGCCCCGCCATTGGGGCAGCATTCAGTTAGAATACCGTCTTACTGTTTAGTCGGACCGTACGGGTATAGAGCGGTTTTTTTGCGGGAGTCTCCTCAGGATCATTGCACATTTAGCCCGTGCGTGTGCAGCCTGCACAGTGAACAGTGCTGTCTCTTGTATGGCGGCTAGCACAGAACTGCGTAACTTGTAAAACCACTGCGATAGCTGCTCTGTTGCAGCAAAGAGTACTCGAGGGTAGTTTGGAGTACCGCTGAATTGTGCCCTGTATGGCTATGCCGTCGCACCGGTAGCTTTGTTTTATCACGCAGTTGTGGGATATACAAATATCCCTCGCCGCCCCGCGCTGAGTCACGCGACGAAGCGCCGCCGCCGGGCGTGGGGAGAGGGGGGCCACGCGGCCACTCTCCTCACCCCCCAGCTTGGACGTGACGTCACGCCTACGCTCTGGCGTCTTAGGAACGGGGTGAACGACCCCTCTTGGTTGCAACCGGTTGCTCAAGGGGGTGCAATGTCGTAGGGGTTTTAAGGAGAGCTCACGCGGGAACAAAGGCTGTCTAGTCTCTCCTCTCGCGGTGGTGACTGCCCGATTGCCCCGCCGACCCCGTCTCCTGCCCGCGCCTCCCTGGATTATTCAACGCCGGTCGACGACGACCTGGTAAGCTGCTGAACCATATATTATCGGATAGAACATTCTTCCGCAGTGTGCTTTGCCTTGCGCTAGGTAAATAAACGGTTTCCTAGCGTACTCTGTTCGTTGCCTACTTCGTCCGAACCCGCCGTGGCTGTGACTTTGCGCCACGGGTTGGGGACACGAGAACGCCCGCGCATAGCTGGCACGGAAGCGCGCCTTCCCGGCCGGCTGCTCGCGGGTGACCCCATACAGTTTAGTGTTGTTTTCTTCACCAGTGATAAAGGGTGTCTTCTCTCCTGCACATCTGGTTATACTATAGCTCACGCTTTCCTTATCTAGTGGGTTCACTCGAAAAAACAGGGAAATAATGCTTGACAGATTTGGTGATAATAGCGAATAGTCGGAGACATATTACACCAATTCACCTCAAATATTTGGAGTCAGCATTTAGCCTTGTTTCTCTCAGCTCATAAATGCTTATCACATCTCCTACCAGTGTTTTTAGAGATCATATCTGTAAAATTTGGCAGGGGCCTTTGTGGAACCTGTTGGTGGCACGTCTTAGGTAAAAGATCACTCGCAGTTCATAACGCACAACAAAATCGCAAACAGTGGCACATTACCGCGCAGTAGAAAAGATACATATGCAACTGAGACCTTTTAAAGACCTTTTCAGTAAACTAAGTTTGTAATTATAAACATCTGTCTCTGAACATTACGCCATGACAACTTTCTACAAAAAAAAACAGCTCACAGAAGCTCGGAATAGAACTGCGTCTACATACCGGGTGAGCTTATTTGGATCGAAGACGTTTGCTCGTCGTATTCAGAAACAAATTTTCCTCTGCAAAAAAGAATTATAAGGCAACCTCAAGCCACGCTTCCAACTTCGGTCATTATCAGTTCGCATTAAAGAACCATAGATTCCCCTTATCTAGAGAGTTCACTGGCTTGACATTTCAAAGCACCTTGACATTTCACCCCACCATTCTTACCACCCACGTCGATGCCGATGCTGGGAACAGAATTGTCAGGCCTGAGTGCTTGAAACAACAATTCACGATTAAGGAAAGGAACGTTGCGGACACGTATGAGCATCACAATACAGGTCTAACAAGGGAATAATTCTGCAGTGCTGAGGTGTTTGAGGTAAAATATGTAAACCTATCTCTGGAGCACACATTCATAGAAAACAACTATGGGAAGTGTAATCAGCCTCGATGGCAGGTATATATTTTAGAATTTGTTCTTTGTGCAGGCATATATATAGTTCAGGTTAAGCCGTTTCTTCACCTAGCATATGTACGCTGGAACAGCTGGATTCCTATTAGTGGTTAATATATACCGTATTGTCAGCCCTCTAAAAGTTTCAATGAACCGAGAAAGGTGTACCTGATATTCACCCGCATTGAGAGCAGCATTACGAGAAGGCGTCTCCAGAGTTCAAAAACACTTACGTGGAATATTGGTTCACTGTTCCGTTTGGTGCATACCACGTCGTGCCATTAGCCTTGTCACTACTGGGATCAGTGCCGTCCCAAAGAATGGTAAAGTTCACCGTGCCCTCGGGTTCAAGAGTGACTCCAGTCCGGTAGCATTCATACATCAAAACTGGCCTGAACTGAGATTCCTGCGTAGTCAAAAGTAAACTTTTCAGGGCACCCTGAGTTGGGACCACCAGGAAAACACAAAAAGAGCGCAAACTTACTTCTTTTCTTTTTTAATTGAGTCTTAAACGTCTCATAGTCCTGCTGCCCTTATTTTTCTGCTTATGAACAGTGTAAAGGCTTATATTATGGCAATATTTAAACCACTATTGTCGACCGGTGCAGGAAGAATGTCTGGTAATTAACAAAGCAGCGTTAGTTTCATTTACTGACCGTCAATCCAGACCCTTTGGATCTCTGATCGGCTTCTTGGCCAGTATGTTGGTGACAGTGTTATTCGCCAAACAAGGGCTTAAAAATGTGTTTTTTGCAATCCACTCTAAACGCTTCGGAAATAGCAGATAACACTTGAAACCAATTTCCTGTTCTCACAGGGCCAAAAATAACTCTAAACAGAAGACCTGAGAAGTAAGTACAAAAACCTTTTATCTTATGAGAAAAGTTTCAGTGTGGTTATGGTGGTGAGCAATCCTTTATTGCAAATAAAGTACTGCAAGAGCCCAAAGGACGAATAGCAACAGGAAATCGGTTTCTTATTCTACAACAAAGGCCACTGCTGTGAATGAGTCATAAGGTCATAATGTTCGTATTTATTAGAGAGGAAAAGTGCCATCTGTATCTGCGCTCAGACGCGTTGCTTGCACGGACAGGGTAAATGTCTAAGTAGTCGGGCACAAAATTGTATAGGTTTGAATTATGCATGCCTTATGGCGGTCACACATGCAGGTTCAGCGCCGAGTAAAGGCTCCTTTATGCCGCGTCCTGTATGTCCGCAAAAAAGAACCGTTGCGCCAGACTTTTTTATGCGCCTTCATCGAGCAGCAGCGGCGCGCGAATTTAGAGTTCGCTATAATAACCTGCATCGCTGTCATCACTCCGGCAAGATCTCAAGAGGTAGCTAGAGGAATAATTGTTCAATCCTTTTGAGAAGAATAACGTTGTAGTTGGAACAGACGAATGGTCACATCTCCTTTTCTTACGTTTTGTTTCACCATTTTTTAAAAATAATTTATGAAGTAAATAACAATTAAAGCAGGTGATTATGTCTATTCTGAGGTCCATTCGCAGAATTCTGACCAGAAATTTAGCCCTAATTGCAAAATCTGGATCATAAAAATTTTTGAAGCTAAATTGTACTGTTTGTAATAGCTTAAAAAACTGACAATTGGCAATAAGGGACATCCTGCGCTATTAACTCCAGCGTAAATTCACTTTTGTTGTTCGTACCTTGTATATATGCGCCTGTGCCGAATTCTCAACGTAAACAATTGAACAAAAATATGCTTTCCTGAGCTCGGACCACCGACCAATCGATTTAGTGCACTGTAAAACACTACGGCGAACAGGCGAATATGTACAATGGAAAAGCACGTGCTTCTTACATCGTAAAAATCCTTGGTGTACTGGTCAGCAAGTGCGACTGCACACAGGAGCACAAAGGTGACGAACTCAGGCAGGCGAGTCATATTATATTGGCTTTGTCCACAACAGGAACCTGTCTGCAATGTAACTGCAAGAAGAGAACATTTCTTACCACCCATAGATTTCCCTTGTCGTTTAGTGTTCGTACCCATGAAAAAGCTGTTCATTTTACTTAAAACAAGATTCTCTCCACTATATATAACTTTCATTCCTCTATCTAGGTTTTATTATTTTTCCTGATTTAGTCTGCAAAAACAGCTAGTTGCAAACGGCAACTAGCTTCAAACGAAGTGGCTGGCTCGTGACTCATTGACAACAGCATTGCTGTGAAATCCCCTGCCCGCGCTTATTACTCAACGAAAACAGCCAGCATATTTTGAGACAGAACTCTTTTGTGTTTTTATGACGTGCATTTTAGCACTTTTGGACAGCTGCTGCTCCCTGCTGAGAAATTTCTAGGCTCTTAACCATCTGTTTCAGCTGACCGAGACATGCAGTGTATTATAGCAATATACAACCAGAACCATCTGTATGAAATGCTCCTCAAAGCACATCGCTCAGCCAAAATCGCCTAACTTTGGCGCCTACATCGCGGTGGCTAAAATTGCCCTTTATTTGTGCCATTCCAGAATGCCCGCAGGCGAAGGGCAGTTACTGCAAGATAATGACAATAGGTGAGTGGCATTAGCCCGAGGTAGTCATTTAGAAGAAGTTGCTTTTGGGTTGGTATGTTGAACCGGGCTGTAGCGCTTTCTATCTGCAGTAGTACACTATGCGCACGATGTTTCGTTCCCGAATGTAGTAAAAACAAGAAAATTTTCGCTTGCAACAGCTCATTGCCTTTGCGGGCAAGGGAAACCAAAACAAAAAGGCTTATTCGCCAACTGCAGAATGTACAGCCACAAGCCTTCAAACGCTACTTCTGGACGACGGTCCCTGAAAATTGTTACGTGGGCCTAAAAAACAGCAAGACCATGGACGCGGACTGAAGGAAGAGACACAGGCGGGCGCTGTGTGTCTTACAGAACAGTGCCCGTCTGTGGGTTTTCCTTGAGTCCTTGTCCACGTTCGCGTTGTTTTTCAAGAAATCGGCTTACTAATTCCCCGGGGATCCGTTTTCTTCTTACATGAGCTTACCTAGAAGAGATAACAAACCCAAGAGAGTACGTAAAATCTATAAAGCCGATAATTTTGGGCATAAAACGCATGTATGACTTGCCGAACTTCCTACAACTTAGTAAGAAAAGATGGGAGAGAACATGCCTCAGAAAGCATCCTAAACAAAGTTATAAGCAACGCAGCGTTATAAAATGCGACATAAAAAGTTGAACACATCGAAAGGTAGGTATGAGCTGAAAAAAAAAAAAAAAAACAAACCCGGCTCGAGCTGCCTTATTGCACACCTGAACTCCGCTCTAAATTATTCCCTCACAGCGCCCATGACAATCCGACGCTTTGAATGTAATATTTTAGAAATTCTTGATGAGGGTGGGGGGGCTGCCATTGTTAACTGTGCGGGCCCCATTTGGTAAGTAGGCTAAAAAGAAGCGCCTGCGAAAAGGCCGGAGCATGCTATTGATTGTGGCGCCTGTAGACCTAATATAATAATTGGTGTATAGGTTTTAACGTCTCAAAGAGACTTCTGTTTCGAGGGGCCCTTTAGTGGAGAGTTTCGGACGATTTCTACCAACTGGAGGTTTTTAACGTGCTAGGACATTACAGAGTACAAGGACCTTTTGCATTTTGCCTCGATCAAAATCTGACCGTCGCGGCTGGGACGGAACTCGTGTCTTTCGGTTCAGCAGCAGAACGCCATCACCAGTGTGGGACCGCCGCGGCTCGGGATAAAATAGTGAATAAAAAAACTGACCCGGGGCATCTTCCTTCATCTGTGAACCATAAGAGGCAGCGGCAAGAATACCTTTATTTTCACCAGATGGGCTCGACTCACTACATACAAGGTAGAAGTGCTAACGACAAGCTTGAAGGTGGAGAAAAGAGAGGCATGTTTGTTTACTTCTATTGAGACGTTTCTGCGTTGAGCTGGAATATGTGAACAGTTAAGACGGGTTCCAGTTTCACTCAGAACTTCCTTGATTGCAATGTTGTCCCCTTAGAAAAACTTGCAATGCTCAGTATTCTTCACATGCAATCAGTTGAATTTCAATCGTAAAATATTTTAAGATTCAGTAGAATGTTCTGCAGGCGCGCTTTGAAAATTCCGGAGAAGAAATCGCAAGGAACCTCTCCCCACGGAACTTTTTACTGGCCCGCTTTTTGGAAGATGGGCAAATTGTGGCCCTCCTTTTGAAACTTACAATATTTTTCTGTTTGCTGTGAGAACATGAAGGACATCATGGACGCGACTGGGCTTTGTACATTTATGGTGCCTGTGGAACAAAGTTACTTCCGGTGCTTTTTTGCCTGAGAACAACGGGTACGCAAGAACATCCGGATATCTGGGTAACCAATCGTTTCTCCTCCGCCAGTGAATGTTTCTAAGTTTGCTGAAGCCTTTCTTGATGCGGAACGATTTGTATTTCGCTGATATTTTCTTCATTTTATATTGCATTTTTACGACCGTATGCGATGTACCGAAAAGTAATTTTTCAGAGATTAAGTTCAAAATCAATATTGTGAAGTTGCTTTTTTTCTGCTCAGGCAGTTTTACCCAAAAAGCGCCATGACAGAAGACATCTTTTCTTCTACATACGTTAGGTTCATACACACATGGTTTAAACAATTTTAACAGAAGCCAACCACCGGCCTGCGACATAGGCCTCACTGCGGAGCCGTCCTACTACATGATATCAGATCTTACACACGTGTTCCTCTGAGGCAATGTGTCGGCCACTTGGCTTTGAAATTAATTTCTCCTAAAACAGCTTGATTACATCGACCAGCAAACATTCAGATATCAAGCACAGGTCTAAATTGGATTAAATATCGAACAAGGTTTTTAAGACAAAATAGAAACCAACTTTTCTTCCAGTCTTATTGCCTGCACTGACAACCACTTTATTAGAGGGGTCTATTGCTGCCATAACTCTCTTATTGACAGTGTTATAAGGTGGTTACCGTATTTTTCTCACCTGGAGATAGCGAGCTCGGCCGCCTCAAGAGAAAACGAGGCAGTACTACGGTGATGGTTTTGACACAGAAAGTATTTCTATCTCTGGGGTGGCACATGGCGTGCAATACTATTCAGATTTGTAAAACAAAAGCAAGATCCTCATGTTTTCAATTAATTTCATGAAAAACTGCAAGTTTATGCGAGTTCTTCATTAATCTGTGGGAGTTTCAAAACTTTAGGAAGGCGTAGGTTAAGGAATGTATAAGACGGCACCTAGAATAGTATTTGATTTAATGCCTCCAAGTTAGGCCATAAATTACTGAAAAAGCACCCTGTCACAGAGCTATGCATCTTTAAGCTTTGGAAGGAGAATCTATACAAATACAGGCACTCACTTAGCTTTTTCTGCTAACTTCAACAGAAACAACCTGCTTAACTGACAATCACCCATCCGACCCGTTTATATACTATCAAAGTGGAGCACTTGTACATCATGTGACCTTGTCCAGTAAACAGGTTGAAGGACGGTTTCAGCTCAGGGTCATTTTTTATGTTCTTCAGTGTTCACTCTCAGAGACGGTAGCTTGCAGTATAAAAAAGAAAATGCATACCGGTTTCATGTTTCGGGGTGAACAACCGGATACTGCCCCTGCTGTTGCTACTGCGTTCATATAACCGGTTCATCATAGATGATGACAGATGTTAAAAGCCATCGTCGAAGTATTTTGGCGCACATGGCATGCTAGCGATGCTCGCAAGAATAAATGATTTTTTTTTTGCCGTAACCAGAAGGAAGAACTACTCCCAATGGCGTCCGCTTAGGTGTAGTTGAATTACACCATATCGTTGATTAGTGCCCAATGTTCTCAAAATTTGGTCAAATTTATTCAAAAGAAACTGTCGTGTTCACGAAATGCAGTTATAAAAAACTCGAGCGCTCGCCTCACCTCATAACCGAATGTGAGATATCACATTTTCGCACAAATATTTTAGAAATCGGCAGTAGTTTGTAATACCCCCACTCAATTTAATCCACCAGTCATTTGGCTTGATGAACCTTTCCATTAAAACCAACCTGCCTATTTTTCAGAACGCCGTACAGACTTGCAGGCACTGATTAAAGTCTGCCTCGTGGGGTCATTGATAATAAATCGCAACACTATGCTATTTTCTTGTTAGAATGCGCTCATACTGGCTCAGATCTCAACAGTGTGACGGGACGTTTCTACGATAACTAGCCTACCCGATTCTTATGCAGCGGTTTTAAGATCACGATCATATTTTCCACCATCAGGGAAGGAATATCGAAATGCCGCTTCTAACTGCACTTTACTTCGAACATCTATTTATGAGCAGTTCACACGGAACCACCATCCGAAGTGTTCTTAAGCAGGACGTCAAGAAAAAATATTGAACAGAAAATTAGTTGATGATCTAGCATTTTTCTGCGCAGAAAAGCCAGCGTGGGCAAAGCTGTGACATTGACGCAAGAATTTGCAATCGTTTATTGTACCGAGATGTGTTGACAAAAGTTACATTTTCTGGTCATAACGGTGGGAGTCTGCATCAATGCTTCTTTAATAACAACTTTATTGGAGCGACCTCGGCTGATCAGTTGTGGGTGCGTGAAGGGGTGTGATCAGGACGGTGAAGTGCTCTTGAGTAGCCCTAGATGACCGGGCACTCTTTTTTCCGCAGCGACCTTCAAGATGCAGCCCATGATGCGCAGCTGTAGCTGCAGTTGCGAACTGCGCAGTGCAGCCTCCCATCGCTCCGCTGGAATGAGCTGGTGCAACATAAGCTAGTACGCCTCCCAAGATACCGCTGTGCAAGAAAGCGTCCACAATCACAGTAAAACTTATTGAAAAGATAGTGCGTGTACTCTATAGAGCACATTCCAACATTACACTAGCTTGGTATTTGTCTACTTGGCAAATCTTCTAATACGACACACGGGTTGTGCATTGCTGGATATTTGCTATGTCTGGCTTTATATTCAGGGATTTGGTTTCGGTGATGTTTTGAGGCTACAACAAGTGATTATTTTTTTGCGACGAGTCTCCACTTAGGCGCTTCGTGTACTCCATTTTTTTGTGCTGCAAACTGTTCCCCAAACTACGTTTTTCTAAGACACTCTCCCAAACTATTTCACGGGTACATGCAAACCGATGTGGTCAATGCATCGCCCATCTGATTCTGTGCTCAAGGGTTGTGATGCTCCTTGTTTATTTTGGTTTATTGCATGAAGTGCATTGTATGGTAGCATTTCGCGCAGCGCGTTTTAGAAATTATTTATTTAGTTCCAGGAAAATATTTGTGTATTTCTAGATTTCTATTCTTGAATATATGTTGGATGGTCACGTGTGAAGAAAGCACCACATTGACCCTTCCCCAAGAGTTTTTTCAACAAGCTTGTTGCGGAGACAATGCCGGTGACGAAATCACATCAGAGCAGGAATATTGTTGTGTCAGGTGATGGCTGCCGTGATGAAAGTTTCAGGAGCAATTGAGCATGCAGTAATCAGTGGTGAAGACGCAATTCTCTTCTGGGATGTTTCACAACAGACCTCTTAAAACCAAATACTCTGGCAGGGTAGAAATTTTTACTGCGTTGCACAATATTCATTAACCTCTTCTTATATTTATTCTGACTAGGCTGCACAGCTCATGAACAACTTGTATTATGGTTATATTTTGAACTAATACATTATTCATCCCAGAGAAGCGTATAATTTGACAGATATTAAAGCGGGGAGGCACCTCTCTTTTGAACGCACTCAGTCTTAGGTAACATGTAGTGCTTCATCTCTATGATCTGTAAATGTCTCTGGTAGAACTTCCCAAACATAGAGTGAGGGGGATGATGTCGAAAGCCGGTGGGGGATGCTTACCGCCTCTGTTTATTCTAGTGGTCCGGCAGCTGTCCTTGGTGTGCAAGCAGAGCCTACCGAAGATGCTGTTGAATTGGCCTATTGAGAGTGAGTTCTGTCCCGGGTCTTCAAGCTCATGCTCCTAGTTTGAACTTCTTCGCATCACCATCGCTGCCCATATTAGCGGCGCTCCAGCACTGAGAATAGTTTATCAACGTAAAACCCAATTTGAATAACAAGTACCATATTACAACAAAGGAAAATTCTGAGGCCAAGCCACTGTGCCTTCGGTGTTGGGAATAAATTTGTTTTCTTAACACCGGCGCCGTTTCTGATTCGTATCAAGGCTAAAATTTTTTTTTGTAACTTTTTTTGTTCAGGCTTCCTCACTGACGGAATACTTCGGAAGTTTTCGACTAAATTTTCTCTGCCATCGGGATCATGTTCGGCGGGGATTGGGCTGACGTTTATCCAAATATGCCGTTATGTAGAGCAAACAGATTTCATGTTTCAGAACGGCCTCAGAGTGCAGAGTGACCGTTGTGCATTTAAATGAAATACACTCTGTTCGCGGGCTGCACAGGCACCATATCCCGTTGAGCCAGGCGCTTGGCACATGACAGGTGGTGCATGATGCGACTGTGGGGCTGACGTACTAACAAAAACACACATCACATAGCAATGGACTGGGAGGAGAAGTTAAGAAAATGGCACTGCTACACCTTCAAAGATCACATGTGCATTATTCCACACCTAGAGCGTTTAAGTCGGCCTGAGAATGGAATGACTGCTACCGACGTCGCTTATTCACATCCTGAAGATTAAAGCGTGCTGAATAGTTTTGATCTTTGATTGCTCCATCTTTCTTTGAGCAATGTGTTATTTTTGTACTTCTGCGGTGTTTCAGATAGATGGGACCGCCTTGAAGTTGAATCCTGCGTTATTGATTCTGGGTAAAACAGGAGAGGCCGAATTTCACCATTTAATAAGGTTCGATCTTTTGGGGCACTACAGCCTTTTTTTAGCCATTTAAACTGCTCGTGCGCTCCATTGCGGGTGCAGCACGTCTGCGCACGGCCGAACTGTTGCCTGTTAGATGTTGCATGTTATCGCCGTGGTGATTACTTGATAAAAGCAGGGAAAGCAGGGCGCCAAAAAACTACGGCGGGAGAGCTGCTCCGGCGCTGTCACACTCTCACCGGCTAGCACCTCTTCCAGGATTAAGAGAAAAGATCGAAGCATACGGAAGTGGCATGAATGAAGATGCAATAGCTGTTTTGCGTGAGTAGCTGCTGCACGAGCAGCTACGTTTCATGTACCGCTTCTTGCCCTGATCTGCGTCGGTTCGTCCCATTCTAGCATCAGTGTATTTTTGTTCTGCCTCCTTTACATGTTAGCGCCGGTTTCATTGTTCCCTTATCGTTTAGTTCTCAAGAGCCTCGACCGGACGCTATGCTCCGCAATTAGGTTCAATGGTGGGCCCCTTTGGAACCGTAGGTGTCATCCGGTATAAAGCAGTATTTTTTTACGATGACTGGGTGAAGACGATATCTTCAATATAAATCATGTGTTCACTTTTCGGCTTGAAAAACTTCAGTACTGCAAAGAAGAAGATGAGGACCGAGCTCTCGCGCTCTGTCAATCACCAGTGCTCTAGTCTCGGGCTGAAGCAGCTCCCTCCGGCTGCATGTTCTCTATGGCACCGCCCTGACTGCTCTTTAAGTTGGTCGATGTGTCCCGTCAATACATCACCCACCTCTTCAGTACCTTCCTTCTCTTCTGGGATGGGTAAGCGTAAAATGCAGGAAAACAAATTTGACAAATATATACCAGAAATTCGGCTTGATTTTTTTTATGCGAAATATTCTATTTCTTGAGTTAGTTGGTTTATGGTTGGTTTATGGGGTTTAACGTCCCAAAGCGACTCAGGCTATGAGGGACGCCGCAGTGGAGGGCTCCGGATATTTCGACCACCTGGGGTTCTTTAACGTGCACTGGCATCGCACAGTACACGGGCCTCGAATTTCTCCTCCAAAGAAATTCAGCCGCCGTGGCCGGGATCGAACCCGCGTCTTTCGGGCCAGCAGCCGTGCACCATAGCCACTGAGCCACCGCGGCGGCTTCCTGAGTTAGTTGTTTTAGCTTGCGCATTCAGTTCGAAAAACAGAGCCTCAGTTATTATTATTTTAGTGCAGACGCAAAATACGTCTGTGAATCTTGAAGCCCTTTTGCGACTCCCTTTTTGCGCATTGCGACCAGCATGCAATCCGATTGTTCTAATTACTCGTTCAATGCTATGTTGTCGTATGTACGGTTTAACGTCCTGAAGCTATGCATGGTAAGGGAGATATCCAAACAATGATAAAGAAAATGATGCTCGTCCTAGAAATCTGGCACCCAATTCAAGGTTTTTCTGAGTTTGTGCGCGTTCAGTATTTCAGGTAACCACGGCTCCAGGAAAAATTTCCTCGGCTGCTGTCCCGAAAAACGTGGGTTCGATCCCGGCAGCGGCGGCTGAATTTCTTTGGACGAGAAATTCGAGGCCCGTGTACTGTGCGATGTCAGTGCACGTTAAAGAACCCCAGGTGGTCGAAATTTCTGGAGCCCTCAACTACGGCGTCTCTCTTAGCCTTAGTCGCTTTGGGACGTTGAACCCCATTAACCAACCAAACAAACCAAGGAAAAATTTCCAAGGCCTTTGTATACATCGTAAACAGAGTATGATGAGTTTTCTTGACAATAAGCCCGTAGACATGTATGCGAATATGCACAAACAAAAGTCATTTCTACACTTCGAAGTATAAATTACTATCTACGAAGGTTTGTTTCATCTAAGAAGTTGTGTAAGTTTTGTACAACTAGGCGCTTTCAATCAGAACAGCGCTTTTTCCGGTGTAGCATTGTAAGCGACTTAGTACATCAGATTGCAGCTAAGACATGCTGATTAGTGTGTAGGTCAGTTATAATGAGTAGTAAATTTTTTAGCAATTGAGGTACGTTTCTGAGCTCAGAAGATGCATGTAGCCCAGCGTAAGTATTATACATATCAGTTCAAGAATTTATAAAATCAAGTTACCCTCGGCGCTGTGGCCCAAGACATTTTGCTAACGTCTATAACTTCTTGATCTCTAGACGCTGATTTGCCTGCAAGATTCTGAAAAGCACATGCAATTTCGACACGATGCAGCCAAAAATTCTTCGGCCACAGGGGCGAGGGTAACTGCGTTCTCGAAAAATCTAAAAACTGACAAGGACACTACTTACGGCTGACTACACGCCTCTCAATACAGGAGAGAGAGTAATACTTTAAAAAGTTGCAACAGAATGTTAGTTATTCAACAAAATTATTACTCCGCTGGTCCTTAAGAGTAACGGAGTGCATTCCAAGAGAAGGCAAACGTAGCAGGGGGCTGCAGAAAGTTAGGCGGGAGGATGAGATCAAGAAGATTGCGCGGATACGGTGGCCGCAACTGGCAAAGGACAGGGTTAATTGGAGAGACATGGGAGCAGCCCTTGCCCTGCAGTGGGCGTAGTCAAGCTGATGATGATGATGATTAACTATCTAACAGTTTCATGCCAAAAAAAAGCACTCCTAAATTAAAAACCATATTTTCAAATATTTCAGAACATCTAAGGCGAAACATCCTGTATAAAGCTGTTACTGGGTACTGGATCCGAATAATGGTCAGTTTCACTATGGTTTATATACAGTGCACCCCCCAGCCCTCCATACGAAAAGAGGAGTACTAAACCTTTTATTCCCGAGTCATGAGGTAGCCCGAGATTTACCACTGATAGAATGCATTCTTATCAAGCAACAAAGTCCGCAAATTTTCCTGTGCTCTGCAAGGGATTACTACTCTGAAAAATTTGAAATATATTTCCAGCTTTCGACGTCTTTAGAAACATAATTCTTCAAAGGATAGCGCTGGCTGACAATAGCTAATTTTCGCGCAATCAATGGCTTTTATTTCCACTGGAAAAGAAAGTTAAGACAAGTCGGAATAGCTTGTAATCAGTTTATTGTAGTTTCTGTGAGCAGAAGCTTTCTTTCGCCAAAAGCAGAATAATATCTTCATGCTGCAAGATCTAGAGCTATTTAGCACGCCCATCATGTAATTAAATTTTCGCGGTTACTGAAAACGCCAGCATAAACAAACCGGTATGCAAAACTTGTATTCTACCGCGTACTTCCTTTGGGAGACCCTCAAGAACTATTAGTAGTGTCACTTGTTTTTCTAACATTTTTGCACTAGCATAACACTGTGTTTACAGAAATGTACAGAAATATAGCCCTCGTCCTCGACAAGCGCACCAAACTGCTCCGCCCAATCGCTCAGAAGCAAGCCCTCGTTGAGCTGAACGAGGTAGTCTGCTTCGATTTTATAGACCTAATAATCATCCTTTTTCTGCGCAAAATGCTGCGCACATGAAAACCAGGAGCATCAGTACGCCTGAGGTTATGAGAAAGCTTCCATAGTCTGCATGGTGGCTTATCGGGTGTCCGCAGTAAATCCGCGTGTATGTTTTTTTTTTCTTTTTAAGCTGAGGAGAAACGAAGGCTGGGGTAATAAAAGTTGCTTGTACCCGGGTTACCTGCATACGGTCGTAAATGCTATCGTATGTGCGCGAAATATGAATTTCTGCATTCTGTTACCCGATGCTACTGTTTTTCTATGGAACGATGCTTCCATGCTTGTAAAAAAAGCCGAGGTACACACGCATGTTATGTTCGTCAGCCATCTGTGCAAAGCGCATAACTTTGTATTTGCAGGTTTTTAAATATAACGTACAGTTTTGAAAACAGCCGTAATATCTTGCGTGCAATGGGGTATTATCCCCATAAAAATATTCTGCCAGAAGAGCTGCATCATGCTGCTTCTCTGAGTAGCCTTTCAAAGCGCGCGAAACTAAAGAACGCTAAAGGCATCCTGCATTGCTTTAACACCAATGGCAAACAAGGGTAAATTCCGAAGCACACCGGGGGAACAGTGGCTGATGGTCCCTATACCCTCCTCAAAATTGTATCTATAGTAATCTTCCTTTCGTCTTCATGCTTCCCATCATTTCTCCTCCCCCCACCCCGCCAAAAAAAAGGTGATGAAAATAAGCAAAATACTTAAATAAACATCACACACATTAAAACAATCACTTCACAATGAATATGCATATATATTTCACGACCACAATGTGTGTGTATGAGCGTGTGTTTGAGCGTGTGTTTGAGCGTGTGCGTGTTCGCTCGTGCGCATGTTAAAGCGTCTTGCCCATGAATAAAGCCCCCTTTGTCAGTGACCGCATTTTACTCCTACAACAACAAAAACTCCATAGCACAATCATTTAAGCACTATCCTTACCTCTCCAGTTGTTCCGAAGTCCAACGTGAATGGCTCGTTTATCTCGCTTCACATTCATTCTTAAATTAAGACGTCATATATCTAAAACCCTCTTACAAATGACACGCATCACAAATATCAAACACCATAAGTTAAACTAAACCATCAAACTATCCTCCTTTTCATATAGGACACAACACTAGACTATTGTCACATTTATCAACCGAAATCAGCTCCAAACCCTTAGGCCACCTTGGGCTAATCCTTCTACTTCACAAACGTAGCTTCTGACCTTTCTCAAAACTACAAGGACCCAGAGAGAAAATAATTCACGTTTACAAAGCTTACTCGTACATAATTCCCAGCCAAAACCTAGCATTGAAAGCACCCATCATTACAAGGAGGGAGAGTGATTATTTCCTTAAATTTGCATTTCAGATCAGCCACCTGTCATATATCCTGATTGCCACAACAGACGGAAGCAAGACCAAAGATTCTCAACTTTTATTTTTCTTTCATCTTTTTGAAACTCTTTCTCATCTGCCCATCAGGGGTGAACATACCGAAGTCCGGCCTTCTTATCTTGCTAATTATATCTCCTAATTTTCACAGGTAAGCCTTCCCAGCAAAAGAGAAAGTTTTTTTTTTCCTTCATCCTACAATAAGCCTCCTTAACAGCCGTTCCAATGCCTTCAGCTTCAAAAGTCCAAAATATTTTTTTTTATTTTTCTTTCCTACTTTGCAAAATTCTTTTTTATTCTTGGTCATTTTTATAATTGGTATTCGATTGAGCCTGTTGTACTGAGTGGCACGTGCCAGGACACTTTTTTTCATTTTGTTATTAGTCCCACCATAGCAATAGCTTACAAGAGGTCTATAGTGCAGAGAATACAACTTCGGTGAAAAAAAAAATGCTGTATGGTTGATCCCGGTACATACAGCGCACACTGAAGGTTATCGGCACCTGAAGTTTATAACAGTGTTGGGCATTCTTCCACTGTTGCATGATACTGCAGAAAAATGCGGAACACCGCAGGCTCAATATAAATAAATTTGATGTATTCGCTTATTTCTGTGTGTCTTTTGTTTTAATCCTATGCCCCTGCGTTGCATCTGCAAGCACGCACCTTCGAACTTTTCAAATACGACCTATGTGCTCAGTCTATTCGAGCGTCTCCGTTACAAGTGCTGCAGCTGCACTGCGCATACGCCAGGAAACCGAGTCATCCAATCATTTTGGGTTTTGATCCCGAGTGACATTTAAATGCGTTTCGCGCGGTTTTGACGCAAGTGCTCTCCCGAAAAATATTTTTCAACGAGCGGAGACCACAATTTGCATCGAAATCCTCAGTGGACCTCTAAAATGTGTCACGAGGAAAATCATCAAGGCTGGTAGAAATGAGAAAAAACGCGGAAACGTAGAAGCCATTTTCAGATATATTTGGAACACTCGATTTTCAAGTTAACTGCTGTACGTTTCTTTTCACGTTTCTGTTCTTATATGCATGTAAGCAAAAGAAAGGGCGGCACGCACGCATGATTCCTGTGTTGTAATCTAGGTTTAGCAAGAAAGGGGACCGCCAATATTCTGTCATGATCTAAGCACTAAATCACTGAAATGCTGTTTGAACCCATCTTGGTGGAGAAGGATAAAGCTTAAAAACGGCAGCATTTCGCTGTTCTGCTGTACGACGGGTAGCACGGCATTCAAATCAGGCTCTAGCACGGCGATCCAGTGATAGCCGCGGAAGGCCTGCTGCATTCATATTTCGTCCGCAGTCGCTGAATTAATGAGTTTTCATTGCAGCATTTTAAATAGCTGCCTACTGAGTCGATGATCGAATTTGATTTCCTTTCGAGGTCTTATATGTAACATGCATGGCAAACTATTAATTCCTCACTAAGTGAAGTGTTTAGTGAACTGAAAGAGAGAAGAGAAAAGATAGAAGATGGAAGCACTTGCATGCTGCTTTTCCTAATGTGGAATAGCTGTTGTTTTGGCGTGAGAGGATGGTACTCGAGCAGCTAGGCTTCATGTACAGTTACGTGCCCTTATATGCGTCGGTTCATCCCATTGGCGCGTCGGTGTATTGTCCTCCCTCCCTCAGATGTCAGCGCCCATTTTCTTGCCAAAGCAACACTACTGGAGCCCAGCTCGGCTCGTCGCGTATGCTCGTGGCGGTGCGGCTACCAAACGACCTTGAGTCGCCGTTGCCTAGCAACCGCTTCAGCTGCGCTCCTACATCCGCCTGTCGCCTACACACCCAGAGGGCACCACCCTAGCACAGGCGCTGGATTTCACAGCTCATGACAACATCGTGCTGGCCAGAGAGTCGGCACGAGCTAAACCAAACGCTTAACCACCAGCTAACACCACAATCCTATTGGCAATAACGGCACGTACTATCTTGTGTCGTTGCCTAGCAAAGCGAGTTACTACCCGAGCTTGCACGAGTTAGTCGGGTAAGCTCGGGTAAGTTCGGACGAGCGTCGTGCCATCTATGCGAGAAGTTTCTCGGGAAGAGCAACATGGTTAGCAAAATTCCGACGGGTTTCTGGGATAGGAACAGCCAACTGCAAGTGCAGTGGAGCATCGCTTAACCGCTGCGCCACTGGGCTGGTAGTGTATATGAGGATTCACCACCAAATGTGAATCTTAAGTAGGAATTACCCATTAAGCATACATGGGCATTAACCCGCTAAAGATATCATGCCACCCCCATAAGGCGGAGTTTAAGTTCCCCTCCAATTGAACAATGAACACTTTCTTTCGAAGGCCTACTCGGTTTAACTACGTGAAGCCCCTATCATTTTTTGCGTTGCCTTAGCACTGCGCTTTCGAAAGTTTGGACCACAATCTATGCGCCGCCGCTAGGTTCAGATTTGCCCCTTTGCAACCGTCGGTTGCGTCCGCAATAAACGAATGTCTTTCAATGTGCCTTTGGGTGAAGGCGTAACCTTCAAAATAAATCACGTGTTTACTTTTCTAGCTTGAAAATCTGAAATACTGTAAAGAAGAAGACGAGGACCCGACAGCACTCTCGCGCTCTATCGCCATTGCTGATCGCCACAGCTCTAGTCTCGGGCTGAAGCAGCTCCCTCCGGCTGCCTTTTTGTCTCCCGCTGCGCCCTCACTGCTGCCTGTGTTGTTCGATGTGTCCCAACAGTAAATCACCTCTTCAGTAGCTCATTTATTTTCTGGGAGAATGGGTGCAAAGTGAACCAAAACAAAGTTGCAAGCTATATAACATAAATTAGGCTTGAATTTTTTTGTGTAATTAATATACTATTTCTTGAGTTAGATGTTTTAGCTTGCGCATTCACTTCAACAAAAAAGGCCTCTGTTAATATTACTTTGGTGTAGCCGCAGAGTACACCTATGAGTCTTGCAAGGCCTTTTGTGACCCCGTTTTTGGGCATTGCGACGAGCATGAACACAGTAATGTAGCTCCTTCTTGTATGGTATAAAATATTGTATGCAGGGTTTAGCGTCCTAAAACTACACATGCTAAAACGGACGTCGAAGTAGAGGGATCCGGGTTAATTGAGAGCTCATGTCGAGTGAATCAGTGGCTGAATAACTTTACTGCTGTAAGAAAGTATTCTTCTAAGCAGTTGCTCCTTCTTCTCATGGAACCTTGAGTGCTGGTTTGTGCCCGCATTCCAGGGCTCCACTTGCTTCTCCCAGCGCTTACAGCACTCTGTACAAGGTCTCACTGGTCTTTACAGCTGTCGCTGGCCTGTATTACATTCCACTGCTCCGCACGAGGGTTTTGTAATATTTGTACGCAGTCAATAATTTTCATGGCCATGCATAAGGTGCATCGCGGTTGTTTCCCCAGACCGATGGCATACACCCGGATATAGCGTAAGTTAAGTTCCTAGCATACATATTCGAGTACGTCCCGCTTTGAGGACTATCCACATGCCCGCCTCTTCTTTAAGGGGACAGGGTAACCAAAAAACCTGAAAAATATCGATTTTTAGTTTTTTCCTAAATATGAAATTACATTCTTTTCTGCATCGTTTGGTTATCACACTTCATCCTGGGCAATTTATATCAACCTGAAAAAGCTATCTGAAAGCAAAGCGGTCAGCGACACACCCCTTTACCAGCGATGTGTTTTTTCCGTTTTTACTAAAAACTAAAAAAAAAACTCGAAATGTTACGGAATTTAGCTGCAAGAGGAAGCTCTCTGGCTACCATTCAAGATCCAGAACCCAAACGAGTCCTGCAACAACGTCGTATGAGAGTGTGCTAAAAAAGATGTCTTTGCGGGCCTACAGACAATGAAGATTGCTACATTAGATGCTGTTCTGACCTTCAATGATGGCGCCATCACAAGAACTAAGGTTCTTGAGGCAACCGGACTAAGTCCGGGCACCAGCACTGTCCGCTGGCTGAAGCAAGTCCATCGACGTCGAGTTTACTTTGCTGATCGAGCTACGCAGCAAGTGACAAAACAGGCACGAGAAGCTAAACGGCAGGAAAAGAAGCACCAAGCTGACCTAGATGATAACTATGCAGCTGGTGCCTACTGAATAAATTGGTCAAAATGAGTTGGCTAAGTCGAAATCTTGGGATTGAAGGTTTTGTTTACTTCAAACTCAGTTTTCTTAAAACAAGATTTTTTGTTAGTACGTCGGTACCATTATTTTCTAAATGACAATTGATATCAAGCTGATTTTTTCTGTGTATACAGTACATATATGTGGCAATTTAGTGTAACAAAATTATCAGCGTGCAAATAATATTGTTTGTTTTAAAATAAAAATATATACAAAATTTGGTCAAAATTAGGGTGTTGAAAGTAAAAAAATCACTAATAATTTTATTCTTCGTATACTAAAATAATTTTGGTACAGCGGCTAGAAGATGAAATTCTGAACAAAATGATATAAATATCTTGCTGCTATCTTTATTAGTTGCTGAGAAAAGTGTACCACAATATGCCCCAAAATACATGGGAAAGATGGGGCTTACCCTGTCCCCTTAATTAGTTCTTTTTGTGGCAGTGCGTATCTCCGCCTCTTCGAACTAAAATTTTAAAGGATAGCCAAGTACCCGCAAGGTACCGGTCTGCGTTGCTAGAAGCCGGATGTCCCTGGCGCACAATATCATACCTCTTCTCCAGCTACCTGATTCGTTTCTTATTTTTCCCACCATCCTCGCATGTCACGCGAACCATAAAATACTGTGCTCGACAGACCTGATGCCTCCCTGAGTGCTTTCTATCCCATCACAAGTCGTCTGAAGGAGTATGCGCTTAGCGGCCTTGCACCCCCGTCTGCCCCTAACAATCTAGCGAGCCATTTTAAAGTAGTTTAAAATTGTTAGCGAAAGCCTTTTCCGAAAGCCTCCGCCACCGCTAGAGCCTCGTCTACTTCTTTCACTTCTATTCTGGAGTCGTCTTTGATCGATGTGCTGGCAACCTCCTTGTGAATCAAGTTGACCACCAGCGCATCTGCCTTCTGTCTCGTTTCCGTACGTAGCTGCGTCCATTCCATCATCTTTCTCTAGTTCTCCAGGTAGATTCCAACGCTTTCGCTCTATGTTATGTCTTTCAGGGTGGAATTAGCGGTTTTGCATTTTCCTCTGTAGAAAAGCACCAGCTGCGAGCGAGAGTCAATTACGCCTGAGTGGTACAAGCACCAGAACGGCCAAGCCATTGAGCCACCATGGCAGGTGCTTCTTGACTGGAATTACGCATCGGTATACCTTAACCGAAAATAAACGTATATCGAATTAATCCGGGTATATTTAGCCTGTACCCAGATATACGCAAAGATTTTTATTTTCACCGAAAAAAAGTTTTTCGCACCTGCCGGCAAAGCTTATTATCAATCTGTTGAATTTTTGGCGAGCGAATGTTTCGTTTCACGACCCGCAGAATAATGTCCTTATGCCTTCTCCTAGAAACGTTTAGCACGCCCATCATGTAAGCTGAGCGAAGCCACTGCCATTTTAAAAAAAATGTATCTAAAAAAAAGGAAAAGCTACTCAACTGCCTAAATCTGATGAGCGTCTGAATCGCGCTGTGCGAAGTTATGAAAAAATTTACCGCCGACGCTGCTGCAGTGTTCGACTTAAGAGCTTTAGCTGTAGCAGCTTCAAGTGTTTATATCGGCGTGTTCAGCAAGCACACCGTACTAGAAAGAAAAGCCAACGAATGTGCGGTGTACTGATAGAGGAGATTGTCATTTTGTCAGACATAACCCTAATAATCTGGTCACCAAATCTGCGTCATTCCTTACCTATATACTGACGCGCCAAGGTGGCCTTGGTTCGGTTCGTAGTGGACCAGTGCCGATGTTGTTTTGACCTCTTTACATCCTGTAGATAAAAGCCTGCTGAAGTTATTTCCGACCTTTTGGTGATGCATCTTTGTTTAAGCAACATCGCTCTTGATGAGCCGTAGTTAGCGCTAAATAAGGGCTAAAATTTTCACTTTTCTTCTGTTTTGGTATTCCTATTTTATTTTTTATTTCCTGTACCTAAGACACCCCAAGGGTGGGAGGTTTCCTTGAGGGGTGGATTAGGGATATATAACAGAAACGTCGTTGGATCGCTGTTTTGAAACGGCTGCACTTAAGAGTGAAGGAATATGTCACAGGAACATCGTTCTAGTCAATGGCAGTCCTTTCAAAAAGCATTTGAGGTTGGTCGTTGTTCGGACACTTGGCGGAGACGACTTCTGAATTTGCATGATGAGTGCAGTGCTAGGTAGTAACCGAAGCTAGATTGTATAGTCTAAATGTTTTCCGGTGGGCTTGTAGGCTTGGTAAACCGGCTTTACCGTGAAAAAGACAGACGCTTATATCGCGAAAGAAAGTGGAAAGGATAAACCTGTCTGCGCCGTTTTGAGTTGATTAGGTCATAGCTACTGGGTTATGGTGACTCGTCTCCCATTTTGCGCCTTACTAGGTTTACGTATGTTATATCTTTCAGATGGGAAGGCCCATGACCCGGGCTGTGTCGAAGGAAGCTTGGAGGGCGTAGAATATCTTTTATACCATTCATGGTGAGAGAAAAGTTTTTTGAATCGCCAGAAATTTCAACGTGTCGTCTGAGAAAGAACGTTGTTCATTGCAGCTTAACTCTTGAGAGTTGTCTTTTGAAAGGAAAGAACAAACAATTTTTATCCAATTCTTAAGCTTCGAAAATGAATCACGTATTGTTTTCGACTGTGCAAGAATTCAATGCTGTCTTTTTTTACGAAAATTTTAACGGTAACAATGGAAGTATAAAGGAACTACTCGGCTTAGCTTTCATCTGAAACAATCCATTCCTTGAGAAGGATGAATATGGCTTACGTGTTCACTTCAAAGCTAAAGCTTCAATTAAAATTTGTCTTACTGCTGGGGTGAAACCATGACGCGAGTCATGTAGGGAAACGCTTGTGTGCCTATCAGGCATTGTGATCAATACGGCCTCAGTGATGCAGTGATCTGATTGATTAATATTGTGGCATGAGAGAGCAATGACATGTAGGTGCGCAGGATAAGACGGAAGCCATAACAGAGGGCTCCGAGTTAATTCAGACCATGTATTGTTCTTGGCCGTGAGCGCTGTGGACACGTGGCCCTGGCGTGTTTTCATGTTCGTGTGTCGAAACTGTACCACCGCCACCGGGGGTCCATTCCTCCAGATTGTGACAAGCAGCCTAATGGTAAAGCAATTGAACCGCTACGGCGAGTGCTTGTTGCTTGGAGCAGCGCAACAAAATACCTAGCAAAAACTTCAACATAAATCGTATCTATAAAGGTATATTTGAGCGGAATGATTACACCTCAGTATGACCTTGAATATTGTATTACCCTCAATATACACTTCATCAAAACTATTTGTGGTGCTTAGACTTTTCTACAAAATCAAACAGAAAGACATATATAAGCGCTTCCAAAAACAACTATTAAAGTGCGCAATGTCGGGAAAGCTAACCCGTGTTTGGTTGGTTTTCCACGCGCTTATTATCTACAAGCACTCTGAGACTAAAAAATTGCGCAAGGTAATTTCCATTGATTGAGAACACTGACTCTGAGTAGCTTTCGTTGCTGAAGGCTCGCAGCCATGTATAAGAGCGTGTATCTTCATGAGAAATTCCCACTCTACCGTGTCTGATTGCTTGTTCACGTATAAAGCAAATGTCACAATGGCGTACTGGATCTAAATATACTGTCACCTCCATTAAGCTAAGCATATAAAGCGCACATAAACACCTGTTGATTACCAAGGAAAGCTAAAATATTTTCTATGAAATTACTAGACATCTCCAGGTCTATCTCAGTTAGAGAACAATCTTATGGCGGAATCAAGCCTAAAATCCTTTCATTTACTAAGATAAGAATTGCAGATTAGCAACGCCATAGATTTCAAGAAAAGTCTAGATGGTGTGCCTAGGTCTCTGTATATTAGCCGTTCGAGATTGATTCACATAGATATTTTCTCTTCAGAAAAGTTTCCTCCAGATATGTGTAAGTGATATTGACATAAACAACTGCTTTTATTTTCATAAAAAGTACAAATCTGCCTGCACAGCATGGTAGCACTTTACCTTAATTTTTCGGGTACCGTAATTTGAATTCCGCCACCCCCAGAATATTTCCTGATGCAAATAGATCTAACAACGTTTAAAATCTACGCCTCAGATATCATCGGTTGCTATTTCTGCAAAGGACACCGGAAACAAGTGCCTCTTAAAACCTTCAATTTACCATCTTTAATCTCGGTAAGGTACCAACCATAAATTGTCGCTTTGTTCCCTGTGCTTTGTCAAATTTTGCCTTAGCTGCAAACTCTACATCTCCAGAAACGCACATACATGTAGGTGAATTCCATATGATTGTAGCCCTAGCACGTCTAATAATGCATCATGTTTTCCTGCCACATCATCTAACAATGGATAACTGCTTTCTCCTCCCGTGCAGTTAGCTTTGAGGACAAGTACCCGAAAATGTCTTTTTTTTTTCCTGCAGCAAGTGCTTAGGACATTGAAGCCAGGAGTGCGGGTTCGCCTCCGTTCATGACGACCTTTCCAAACTGCATATGGTGGCATTTCGGGCTTTGCGCCTAGTATCTACGTGTATAATTTTTTTTTATATAATTTTATCTGAAGTGAAGTTAGGTAGCTGGCAGCTGACTGTAGTCGGGTTATGTTTATCCGGTAGTAAAAGCTCTGTCGTGTGCCAAGAAATGACGACCTCCGTTCTTATCTGGAGACTACCATGTTTACAGTGAACGACGTTTTTACGGTTGGGAAAAATGCTCATGTACACATTATGTTTGCCAAGGAATACACAGTGCCGCGCACTGTCGGTCCTAAGGGCACCGTGAATAAAGGGGCGGCAAACACTCATTCACTACGTCGGGTCTCTGCAGGGATATGTGTTTAAGCCTTAGTTTTGCCTATGTCTCTTCCTGGTACAGGAGTACTACATAGACATTGTAAGGGCAACTCGAGCCCTCATTCTCCTAAGCAGACTACACCAGAAACAGGCTTAAGGGGGGCCGCCTAGGCAAATTTGCGGGCTCCACGCTGAGAAATCAGAAAGTCACGCCCAAATTGGCTTGTTCAACGGAAGCCCCGGTATACAACATATCGGCTGTGGCAGATGTTGATTACTCGCATATCTGCAGCTGCCCCCATTTTTCCCGTGTTGGGTAATTACAGACAGATGCAGCCAGATTGTGGGCTTGGCACAGGAAAATGCTTGTCATGCCCAAATGCGGCTCTCTTCAGCAAAACGTCGCGTAGAACTAAATCGGTGTCAGGAGTGCTGCAGGGCACGCATATCACATCAAGCCCACATTGGTAGCAATATCGCCCTTCAAAAAAATAAATATGCCTTTAAATATCTGATGCGTTAAAGAACCACAAAATGTATTCCTTACTGCTGCGCTGCTTTTGAGACTAATGCTACAAAGCAGTCTGAAGGCGGGTTGCTTTCGGTACCTTTTTTGTACAGTTGTGTATCAGGATAACCCTTGCATATACCACAATACCCACAGTAACAATATGTCGTGTTTTCTTTTTATATTTCTCTATGGAACTCTTCACAGTAGTGCGCTCTTGTTTTCACAGGGTGTGTGCTTAATGTTAAATTACGCGGAGGCTGAGTATCTTGAGTATTCTTTAAAGCTTGTACCACTTGAAGCAGCATTAAAAACTTGTCTTGTACACTACTGTATATGACAAAATTTTCAACGCAAAAACCACCAGATAAAAGGTGATACATGGTACTTTATTGAAGTACTGAGCCCCGTATGGTAATAGATTGAGCGCAAATAAGCTGACAAAGACAAGTAGTGTAGACTGAGAAATATATATGAGGAGCAAAACTTCAACTTTTATGGAAGGATTCTGCGCAACAAAAAAAAAAGCTGCTATGAAAAAGAGAGCTTACACACTGCATAGCTTTTCAGGAAGCTAGCTTTTGTTCACACCCGTAGCACTGCAGTCGGGAGAGCACTCATTATTAGCCTCTGCAAGAAAGCCTCAACTTACTCATCCGTCTCCTGGAGTGCAGCAAGCTATACAGCACTCTTCAACTGCCCAGTGGTACCTTGGGGCATCCACTGTAAACAACATTTGTCTACTCAGGGCACAACGGTCAAAAAAATAGACAGGCTGCCAATGGCCGCCCAAAAAGGAACAGGCCCGCCTTCTTCAGCGAAGAGAGTAAAGAGAAAAAAAAATGAAAATAATTACAAGCCCATAAGCAATCCGTGAGAACAACATGGAAAAACAAGGCGCCTCATAAAAAGCATAGGCTCCGGCCCACCCACAACTAATGGTCGCTTGTTATGAATGAGAACAAAGAGTCATATTGTAAAAAGCCCAATGCTGGTACGTCCCAGACACAATGAAGAATGAGGCCACACTAGTCGACAATAGCGCAAAAGTACCCATCATAGCCCATCATTTTTGCTGAAAAAAAAATTCACTTCCGCAAAGCCGAGGGACAGAAGAGTGTCTCCTACCCTCCTAGACCTCTACCCCCACCTCCTGGAAAGTTCTCTTCGATATCGTTTCACTTCAAGAACCAGTTCAAAAAGCACAGCACATCTGCATTCCTTTTGACAGTGCAGCACGCTAGGTACACATCCGAGCATGTTTTCAAAAAGCGCCCATTTAATGCAGCAAAACTTCTTCGTGAGTCTGCACTCTCTAAAACTCAACAGGAGCTAGAGCAAACGAAAATAGTGGCAACCTTGCACCGGTAAGGGAATGTATGACCCAAGTACAAAGCAAATCGTTCCAACTATTTTTTCAAAGCATGAAATGGATAACTGTTCTTAGTGTCAAGTTTGTACACATTACCGGCCAAATCAAGCCTCATGGTTAATATTTCGGCGCACAGTGGTAAATAGTGCGTGCTAAAGACGCAATTATTTTTTGGAGTGAACAATGATTTCCTGCGTTTATTAACAGTAAATCTTCGTTCTGACTGCCTGTCTGAAACTTTTTCAAGCAGTTATTGCTGGTGGCCGCCGCTAACGTGTCTGGCGCACAGATGGCTGCAATTTCTTGGTGAAGGGGAGGCTAGCAGACGGTCGAGCATGCACTCTACCAAGTAGTTTCGAGGGAGATAATGCCAATGCTGCACATGAACTGCCTCTAATGGCGAGGCAGACTGGCGGTGCTGCCGCACAACTTTTTGAAACCTGTGGTGCGAGTAACTTTGAAGCGACTAAAGGCTAAATTGGAAGCACCAGTAAATTCTGGGCGTATTGAATCTTGGATAAACTGTTTAACCGCATCTGCGAACAAAAGATGCAGGCTTTTCAGTAGGTGCTCTTCTTGCTGCAAAGCACAACAAGCGTTGCATTACACAATTAATAGCACGTGCATAAATAGCAGCAATAAGCAGTTGTCGTTTCTGGGGTTCTATCGTAATCTACAGGCAGAATGCAGACGCCTCGACAATGACCAACGGTTTTTCCTCAGTCAAGAAGTGTGTCCGTAAGTATAACTTAAAGAGAGATTGCAATGAGATTAGAATGATTTCAAATTTCTTCGCCAAGTGCCACGTTGAGCGCCACCATCGCACGAAGAATAGACCAATATCTACTCGCTATGAATCATGGTATGGTGCACCACCTGGTTGTTTCCCTGACAACAAAGAATATGCTCCTGTGCTACGGTGTGCAATATGTAAGACCAGTCATCGCACATCGGAATCATTTAGGCACGGAAGGTGTAGCAGCACAGCTAATAGGCCCCGTATTGCAAAGGCGTTTGGGAAAAGTCGGGCCTACAAAGAACCAGAGTGAATCCAGCCATTTCCAATAGTGGGCTAATTACCTGTAAAGAAGCACGTCTTTCAATACTCTTGAGTTTTGGGAAGGCAGATGCCGACGTTTCGGCTTGAACATCGAAGCGGATTGCACAGTGCATCGCGAAGTAGTTTCATATGACAGGTTTGACGCACCTGAGAATCACAAAGAATGGTGTCGAAGATCCGCATGTCCAAACTGGTGAAAACTGTGGAAACATAGCATTGTTGTGCTACTGGCTGGAATATACGTTGTTTCCGGTGTCTGCTGGTATTGATGCGGACGTACAGTCATTCGTATATGAAGGCAAAGTACTCAAATTGCGACCACTTCCCGACTGCCTTGAATCTTATATAGAAGAAAATGAGTTGGCTGGCTGCCATTGGGTGCTGTCAAAACTTTAAATGCAGTTAGCTACTACCTTTATTCAACGCAGCATGCTTGCAGTCCGTGCCTTGGTTATACCAAATGGCTGCACAACTAATTTGTTTTTGAAGAAGCAGATGTGGAACCGGAGGAAACTTTTTATAAGAATAGAGATCGCATCTTCCTCCTTATCGTTCGCTGTATTTTGGAAAGTGTACTGACAGCAAACGTCTTATACAATAACCTGGTCAACGTGACCCACAGGTTCGATAGAAGTGGGCCCAGCTGCAATGTCTGATTCAGCAATGAAAGACAAAGACACAATGCACATAAGTGAAGCGAAACTAAGCCGAACAGAACAAACACGAACGAAAGTAGCACAAAATAATTGCCTGTCAACCCAGTTGCGGAAACAAGGAATGTGTAGCACAAAATAGTACATGGCACAAAAATAAATGCAGAGGCAATGGCGTAATGTACGGCCGAAAGCGGCAGTTTTTTATATATAAAATACAAAAGTTCAGATTCCGCTAGGTCACCTGAAGAGACATATCAGCGCAGAAAATGGCCGTTCTCTAGTGCGGTGCAGTAAGACTCTCGTGATTGCAGCGCTGAGAAACCAAAGTAGAAATGCTCTTGTTGTTATAAATTTTAAAACACTGTTTTATTGTTGCTTTTATTGTTATTGCTTCAACTCGTATTGATTATCACACGTGCACGCTGGTTATTGTGTATTTGTCTGTGGGCATTTTTTTCTCACAAGTGCTCTCGCTTGCCACTGCCCACTTACTGCACAGGGGATGGTAACCTTGTAAAGCGATAACGGCTTTTTTTTCCCAACCCCTCCAATACTGTATGGTTAAGGAAATAAATCATTATTATTATTATAAATTTAAGTGTGAAATGAAGCAAGATAAGCGTGCAATTCGCAATGGACTTCGGATCAACTGTACAGGTAAAGATAGTACATAAATTAATGTGCTAGGTAGTTTTTACTGCTATAGGAGTGCAATTGTGTTACGGAAAAAGGGGGTTTATCCGTGGGCAGGCCATTTTAACACGTACACGCTCAAACACACGCACATATCCACAAATAGTGTTTGTGAATTATATATATTGCGACGTATCATTGTAGCATCCGTTCGTTCGCGCAAGGCCGCAGAAAAGGGGTGTTATCATTTTTGTTCCTGACGCGAGAAGCGACCGGACTAATCTCGATTGCTCACAGCCACGAACAGCTTCGTCTGCGTGTTTCCAGGTTACTCTAGATGATCTCGACCTGTTATCTCGAAGTTTCCTAGCCGGCTTTAAATTGAACGATGCCGCGAGCAGCAGGCATTAGTACTTCAACGACTGACGAGCACATTTGTTGCTTACGCCGCCGCCGAGTGATCAATTTATTTGCGGGCGCAAGTCAGCCCAAATACAGAGCTTCGTTTCAAAGTCTTGCTGGTGTTTTCTTGACCGCTGGACTGCCGTCACCACAACGTGACAATATATATATGGAAAGGGGAATAAGGGGCTCGTTATAAATACGAGAAGCCCACCGGATCCCACCGTCGGCATGTGGTTTTTTCTGCTGCTTTTCTAAGCAATTAGCTTTAAGCGATAATATATTCAGTAATATTATAAATTGATCAACACCACAACAATAATAAATTAATTAAAGATCCTCTGCGCCCCTTGGTTTCTGTGGCTGTCGGCTTCTCCTATATATATATTTACATATATATATATATATATATATATATATATATATATATATATATATATATATATATATGTGTGTGTGTGTGTGTGTGTGTGTGTGTGTGTGTGTGTGTGTGTGTGTGTGTTATTCATTGTGAAGTCATTCTTTAACAGTGTGTGGTGTATTTAAGGATCTTAATTATTTTCTTCAGCCTTTTTTTGGCGAGGGGGGGGTGAGATGATGAGGTGAGATGATTGCCATCAAGAAGACAAAAGGAAGGTGATTATAGATAAAATTTTCATGAGAGTACACAGACCATCAGTCACTGTTCTCACGACATGCATGGGAAGGTACCGTCGATTGTCATCTGTGTTAAAGTAATGCAGAATGCCTTTAGCGTTCTTTAGTTTCGCGCGCCTTCAAAAGATAGTCAGAGAAGCACCATGACGCAGCTCTTCTGGCAGAACGTTTTTATGGGGATAATACCCCACTGCACGCCATATGTTACGGCTGTTTTGAAACTGTGCGTTATATTTTAAAAAAAACTGCAAATACAAAGTGATGCGCTCTGCACAGGTGGCTGACGAACTTAACATGCGTTTGTACCTCGGCATTTTTTCAAGCACAGAAGCATCGTTGCATAGGAAAACAGTAGCATCGGGTAAAACAATGGAGAAATTCATATATCGCGCACATAAAAAAGCATTTACGACCGCATGCCGGTAACCCAGGGATAAGCAACTTTTATGACCCCATCCTTCGTTTCTCCTCAGCTTAAAAAGAAAAAACAAACATACACGCGGGTCTACAGCGGAAACCCGATAAGCCAACACGTAGACTATGCAAGCGTTCTCATGACCTCCGGCGAACTGATGCTCCTGGTTTTCATGTGCTCAGTACATACCGCAGAAAAATGATTATTTTCTAGGCCTACGAAATCGAAGCAAACTTGCACGTTGAGCTCATCGAGGGATTGCTTGAGAGACGATTGGTGCGATTGAAGAAAATAAGGGCTACAATGTTCAAGACTTTTTTTCTTGCTGTGAATGCTTCTCTTGGAACAGAGCGTGTGGCTGGTGCCAAAATGTAACAAAAAAGTGATTACTCGGCTAATAGTTTTGACGGTCTACTGCCGGAGTCAGGCGGAAAAATACAGTCTTTGCATACAGATTTCTTGGTGGTGGCGTTTTCAGTAATACCGGAAAGTGAATTACATGATGGGCGTGTTAAATATTTTTAGGTCCTGTGGCATAAAGACATTATTCAGCGGGTGGCGAAACAAAACATGTGCTCGCTGAAAATGCAAGAAATTGATTACAAGAAATGCCGGCATGTCTTAACTACTTTTTCATTGGAAATAAAAGCCGTTTATTAAGCTTAAATTAGCTATACTCTGACAACACGATCCTTAGATCAATAATTTCTTTGAATGCATCACAAGGTGCGAATATATTCCAAACTTTTAGGAACAATAATTCCTTGCAGGGTACAGGAAAACGTTTGTATTTTGTTTCTAGGTAAGAATGTATTCTATCAGTAGTAAATCTCGGGCAGCCTCATGCCTAGGAAATAACAGATTTTTGTGCTTCTTTTTTATATAGAGGTATTACTGGTGCGTCGTAAATATACCATAGTGAAGCTGACCATTATCAGAATTCACTACGCCAGGAACAGCTTTATATACGGTGTTTACCCTAAGATGTTCTCCAATTTTCAAAAATAGGCCCTTTAAATTAGAGGGACGATTTTTTTCAGCATAGGTTGGTGCGTCGCTGCCCACCTAAGACGTGGTAGAAGGTGGGCTCGATAACGAATCTTCTCGAAAATCTTAATTAATATTCTGTCTAATTATTTAATGAGAGCCGTGCAGTGAGCCGTAAGAGCGTCCATGTCAGTTCTTATAATATTTGAAGACGCAATTACCGTCGGCCCTGTGCCGATAAAATTTTGGCTACATCGCGTGGAAATTGCATGCGCTTTTGTGAAGCTTGGCGGCAAAGCAATTTCTACAGATAACGTAAATCATAGAAATTGTTGAGGGCACAGCGCCGGAGATAACCAGGATTTTATGAATTGTAAAATTGGTATGCATAATACTTACGGTGGGCTACATGCCTCTTCTTAATGCAGAAACTTACGTAAACAGTTAAAAAATGTACTACCAATTATAGTTAAACAATATACTAAATATCATGTAATAGCTGAATTCTGACGCGCTACGTCGCTGAGAACGCTACAGCGAAAAAAGCACTGTTCAGGCGGAAGCACCGATTTTTTTAAGATACAGAACTTCTGAAAAAAAATATGTCCACGTAGCTAGCGAGTTATGCAAGGAAGAGTAAAATGAGTTTTGAAGGTTTTGACTTGTATACTTGTCTACGGGCTTATTTGAATGAAAAGTCCGCACACTCTGTGTTGACGATGTATAAAAAAGGCCTTGCAAACATTTCCTGGACTCGTGGTTGTCAAAAATACTCAACGCGCGAAAACCCACAAAAACCTTCTATTGGGTGCCTTAACATTTAGCACGTGCATCTTTTTCTTGGTAACAGTTTAGATATCTCTCTGAGGTTTGAGGCGTAGAAATATCTGACAACTTCGAAAGCCTTGGCTAAAATTTTTAATTAGATTGGCCTTCGTGCCATGCAAATATCTACGTGGAGACCAAAAATACATGGATGAATTCGATATAAATTTGTGTTCCTTTACAGTGTACCGATGCGTCCTTGTAATCAAAAAGCACTTGTCGTGGTGCCTCAATGGCTTGGCGGTTGTGGTGCTGGTTTCAGTAAGGAGGAATTGACTCTGGCTCGCGGCTAGTGCTTTTCGACAGAGGAAAGGCAAAACCGCTGGTTCCAACCGCTAGCTCCAAAGGCGAGCGCTTTGGAGCTAAATCACATAACTAAAGAAATTCAATATTTACATCAAAATTGAAGCCGAAATTGTGCTCTATATTTGAAAAATTTGTTTCTGTGAATTTTACGCCAACTCTTCTCAGAAAAGAAAGAAGGTGCTGAAGGCGTGATTTATTGCAACCGAAACCGCGCTTTAACTCCCGGAAGACAACAATTGAAGGTACATATACCTTCGGTTCCAATCTCTGTCGCAAGCAAGCCTCAAAGATGACTAGCTGAGGCAACCTTTATGCAACAAGACGTCCTATGGCACCGCTGGTAAATTTAAACATCGAGCAGTCGCCCCACAATATTTGTACGAATGTTGTCTGGACAAAACGCGCCCTACTGAGGTTGGTCAGTGAGGAGTATATACAATGACTTGAACATGATTTTCTGATGTGGCGCTGCTCGGCTTGATATGTGCGTCATACGGACACTTGTTGACGTCATCCTATTTTTTTTACCATTGCTAGGACTTTCTACACCATCTGCTAGTACCCACAGAAATTTGCGCTGTGTTTCGAGAAAACCGGAGAGCCCACTGCGCACCATCGTCTGCATTAGCTTGCCGACACGAGACGTGAGTAGGATGGGGCGAAGGTTCTTGACATCAGTACGTTTGCCGGCCTTCGGTATGAAGGCTACGAGAGCCGCCTAGCAGTCGAGAGGGAGAGGAGTCTCTCCGTGTCAAATGCTATTGATGTATTTGAGAAGCGCGACGTAGGATGCGTCGGGAAGGTTGGCCAAGAGCCTGGCCGTAACCTTGTCGCACCGGAAAGCAGTGCTCCGCTTCACCTTGCTGAAGGCCACGAGGAGGTCTTGGAGCTAGGACGGGGTGTCCAGCTACCTCTTCTCTTCGCCTTTTTGTCTTCTCTTCGCTCCCCGTGGGTGCTCGGTGGTGCACAGCTTTGCGGACACCATGTTCGGATTTCGCCCTCACAAGTGAGCACACAATATACCTCTGCAGCTCCACCGCGACATCTTAGATCCTGTCGAATACCCCCTCAACGGCAAGGAGGTCCTGACCTGGGATCTTAAAGGCGCATTCGACACTTCAAACAATAAGCAATCCTGGACCACGTCAGTCCCACGAACTGTGGCCAGAGAACAATCCATTACATCGGACAATTTCTTACAGACCGCCAAGGCTATAATTGCATGCAAGAAAAACAGACCATACACTACCGGCTCAAGAGGAACACCTCAAGGTGTGGTTCTGTCTCCACTCCTCTTCAATTTGGCAATGCTTCATCTTCCCTTCAAACTGCCTTCTCTGTCCGGGATACATCACGCTCTTTATGCGGATGACATTACATTCTGGGCCACGCAAGCTAACCTGGGCCACATGGAATCCGGCCTACAAGCAGCGGCTACCCTAGTTGACGAATACGCTGCCTACTGCGGACAGCAGTGCAACCCAGCTAAATCAGAATTTATGGACGTCTCTCCACTCGGGACACAACTCCGCTTCTCATCAGTCTCCCTTCGGGACCGATCCGGGAGGCCAAGCAGATCCGCGTCCTTGGCCTCTTCATACACCACCAACGCAAGACCGACGTCATCCTGGCGAAACTTCGGACTGTGGCAGACCAGGTGGGCCGCATGGTCCACCGGGTTTCCACAAGCGAGACGGATTACGAAGAAAGAATGCACTGCGGCTTGCCTATGCTTTCGTAAATAGTAGAATCCTCTACTCAACTACTTACTTGCACTTGCGCAAACGCGATGATGACCAACTGGAGGTCATCCTTCGGAAAGCCATTACGCGGGCTCTCGATCTCCCTGGTCGCCATGTCCAACCGGAGATTTCTGGCCTTGGGCGTGATGAAAATTGTCCGGGAGCTTATAGAAGCCCACTTAGTCAACCAATACAGGCGTCTTGCACAGACTACGTCCGGTCGCTGCCTCCTGGACCAGCTACACATCAAACATGACTACGATATTTAGGAAAGGGAGAGAGTGTCAGAATCGTGGAGTAGACCATAGCATCGTCCCCTGGCGCGCGCGGATGTGTTGGCACAAGATTATGGTAACCAACAGCACGTGCGTTACGTGGACGTTGCCGGCCCACACCAGGGGGGGTGGTGCACGGCCGCACTTGTACACAACACAAACACAGTTTACGGGCTCTCTTTCAAATGCCTACAGCGCAAAAAACGCGGAGGAGATTGCCATTGCTCTGGCTCTCACTAATCCCAAGTAGAAACATATAATCATCGACTCGCGAGAGGCCTGTCGGAACTACGAGCTGCGATGGGGTCCCCAGTTGCCTGGCGCAGACTACAACATGGCTGCCGATGATAAGATCCCACTCGACGTAACCTGGTTTGGGCCCCGGTCACCAGGGACTCTAGGGAGAAGAATATGCCGATCAGGCCACCCGCAAACTCTCTTCGCGGGCTATATCTTGCTGTCCTTGGACGCATACTTCCAATCAAGGAATCTGGCCCTTCCTTCAAACATATCATCGATTACTACAAGGAGGGGCACCGGCGCTACCTGGCCCCTTGTAAAGTTCTGGACCGCGCTGAGGAGCGCCTCGTCATAAAAATTCTCAATAAGACTGTACTGTGTCCGGCGGTGCTTAATCATTTCAACCCATCCTTTGATATCACGGGCAAGTTCTGTGGGGAGGTGGCTGACATATTTCACATGGTATGGATGTGCCAATGAAACCCAACTTTACAACCAACCCCACCAGAGAGGGCTGGGAGGCGGCCCTACTGGGATGTCAAGACCTTAAGACACAAGGGGCCTTGGCTCAACGGACGCGGGTGGCATTGCTTTCAAATGGGGCCCAGGAATAGGGGCTCAACCTAGTAATGTGAAAAGAAAGGGCCAAGAGGGCCTTACTGCAGTCACGTCTCTGCAACAATATTAGTAGTAGATAACTGGTTTTCTGCATCACCACCACATCAATACCCGCGCACCGTTGGTTTTTCTCGTAATGGGCTTATGAATGATTTCGCAATAAAATATTCCTCTACAGAATGAGTAGCGTTAATTTCACTTCAGGCGCAAAACCTCTACTCTGGGGCAGCGTCTTTGGTGTCTTAGGTGGCATTGTCATCAGGATTGTGGTCAGGCAAATAAGTAATAGAGTGATTTTTTTAATTTATATTCATCTATAGGTTATGTGGCTAACATGATTTCGTAACTTTGCAAACTCGTCGGCGAAAGCTTTGAAAAGAAATGTTCAATAATAGCGTGTTACGCTCTCACTTCATACGATGCATCTGAAATTCGCGGCTGCGCTGCGTTTGCTAGAAACAACAGTGTTGCGTTTATTATTTCTCCACAAGGGAAGCTACATTAGTAGAACTGTTTTCTGGTACACTTCCATGGTTCCTTTTGCCTCCTATACTTGTTCCTAGGAATTTTCTTCGCTCGTGAATTCACCAGTACACCTCCATGTATTTGCGGAAAGGTGGCTTGTAATTCTTTCTTTTTGTTGCACAAAAAAATAACTTATTGTTGCCAGCATCTCTAAAGTACTTCGACGATGGCGCTGAACATCTGTCATCATGTATGAAAAAGAAAGTTATATGAGCGCAGTGCCAATAGCAAGGGCAGTATCCGGTTATACAGGGGAAAACATGAAGCCAGTATCTATTGTATTTTTTGTACTTTAAGCTACCGGGTGATAGGGAACACTGAAGAAAATAAAGAATGACCCTGAGCAGTAGGCGACCTTCAACCTGTTGACAGGATAAGGTCACGTGATGTACATGTGCTCCGCTTTGAAAATATATAAAGGGGTAGGCTGGATGATTTTCAGTTAAGCAGGTTGCCTCTGTTGAAGTTGGCAAGAAAAAGCGAGGTGAGTGCCTCTATTTGCATACATTCTCCTTGAAAAGCTACAAGGAGCATAACTGTGTGACACGGAGCTTTTTCAGTAAATTATCGCCTAACTTGTACGGATGAAATCAAATACTCGTCTCGGTGTCTTCATATACATTCCTTATCATATGGCTTGCTAAATTTTTGAAACTTCTACAGATTAATGAGGAAGTCGAACGAAACGCAGTTTTTCAACAACTTTTGCTGGGCGATTCACTATTCACGTAAGCGCCTGTTGAAAACCAAACCATCTTGCTTTTGCCTTAAAAATCTGTATAATACTGCACGTCGTGTGTCACCGCAGAGATAGAAACACATTCTGTGTGAAAATCATTTCGGTAGTACCGGCTGGTTCTCTCTTGGGGTGGCCGAGCTCGCTCCTTCCAGATGAGAAAACTATAGCAACCACCTTATAACTCTCTTATAGACAGTTATGGAAGCAATAGACCACATATAGTAAATAGGCTTCTAGTGCAGGCAATAAGAGAGGAAAGAAAAATTTCTTTTTTTTTGTTGAAAGCCTGTTTCGGTATTCCAATCTGCCTGGTTCCAAAGTACTGCCTGGTTCTCTCTTGAGGTGGCCGAACTCCATCCCTCCTGATAAAAAAACTACTGTAAGCAGCCTGTATCCCTATTAAAAACAGTTATAGAAGCAATAGACCACATGTAGTAAATAAGTTGCGAGTGCCGGCACTAAGACAGGAAGGAAAAATTGCTTCTTTTATTCCAACCTGAGTTAGTCATGTGCCTTTTATCTGCATGCTTAGAGGTTGATGTATGCAAGCTGTTGTTGAAGAAATTAATTTACAAGCCAAGTGGCAGTTACATTGCATCAGAGGAACTTGAGGAACAGCCCTTTGGTGTAGGCCGGCTGTAGGCTTCTCTTGCATAAAATGTTTGGAAAATGCGTGTATGACCTTACCATATGCAGATGAAAAGATACCTTGTGTAACGGCTCTTTCTCGGCAACGCAGCTTGAGGGAAAAAAAAGCAACATCACATAACTAATTTTAACAAAATCTCTGCAAAAAGGACTCCCCGTACTGTCGTTAAAGCGCTGCTTCAAATGAAAAAAAATATCCTCGGAATGCGCAACATTCTCTAGCAGGAGAGGCTTGAGCACTTGTGCAAACTTTTAGTGGCGTGCCCCTTGCGTGCTCTTTGTTGCCAAGCGAAAAAACCCGGGAAATAATTTTGTTCCGCAGGCACCGCAAACGTATAAAGCACAACCGCGACCACGATTCCGTACCTATTCACTCGGCAAGAAGAAAAATATTGGAAGCTCCAGAAGTCGGGCCTTAATTTGCCCAGCTTACAAAAGGTAGGCCACTAAAAAAGTTCTGTGGGGATTCCTTCTCAAGGTAATTCGAAGTGCGCCTGAAGGGCATTCTCCTCAATCTTAAAATATTTTCCGATCGAACTCATTCTATTTTAAGAACACAGGGCATCGCCGGTTTTTTAAGGAGATAACAATGCAATGAAGCAAGTACTGAGCATATGGGGAACACGTCTAAATTCTTGACATATTGCAGCTCAACGCACAAACAACCAATAGAAGCAGACGAATATGCATCTGCCTTCTTTACCCTCAAGCTTGATCTTAGCACTTCTAGCAGCGTATGTAGAGCCGTGCCCATCTCGTAAAAATACAGGTATTGTTGCAGCTGGCAGTTATGGTTCGCTGGTGAAGGAAGGCGCGTCGGCTCAATTTTTGTCAGTTATTTAAACAGAGCTTCCACAGACCCTCACTGTTCATGGAGCTCTACTGCTGAGCCAAAAAACACGGGTTCGGGCCCAGCCGCGATGGTCAGATTTTTATGGGGGCCAAACGCTCATAGCCCTTGTACTCTGCGATGTCCTAGCACGTTAAAAACCCCCGGGTGGTAGAATTTGCCCGAAGCGCTTGCCTACAGTGTCCCTCTTACCTGCAGTCTCTTTGCGATGAAAAAACCAATAAAGAAGTCATTAACTAAGCCTACAGCCACCGAAAACAATAGCTTTGACAAGGCTGCTCGCGGGCGCTGTTTCTTAGCTTATTTACCAATGCAGCCGCCAAAGGAGGAGAATTTCGTACTGTTTGATTGTGTTGTGTATTGCTATACTTCACGGCACGTGTCGGTTAACTCAAACAGATTGATCCGCCACGGTGGTTCAGTGGTTATAGTGCTCGTCTGCTGACTCGAAAGACGCAGGTTCGGTCCCAGCCTCGGCGATTGAATTTCGATTGAGGTGAAATTCTAGAGGCCCGTGTACTACGCGCGCACGATAAAGAACCCCACATGGTCGAAATTTCCGGAGTCTCTCACTACGGCGTCTCTCATACCCTGAGGTTATTCGGGACGTTAAACCCCACAAACAAACGAAAAGCAAAGAAACAAATTCAAACAGATTGATAACATCCTAATAAATCCTCATTAGAGAGGGGCCGCGGTCCGAGAGTGCTATAAATTGTTTGGAAGAAAGCACATCCAGGCCATAAAAACAAAGTAGTTCTGCCTCATAACATGCCGGATATGGATGCAGAGTCATAAGCGCCGGCGGTGGGTTTCGTACCGGTGCTGTTATCGCTGAGTGACGAGCCAGCCACATAGTTTGAATCTAGTTGCCGTTTGCAACGGCTGTTTTTGCAGTGTAAATCAGGAATTATAATAAAACCTAGACAGAAGAATGAAAGTTCTATCGCCTTTTTCATCGGTATGGAGGCTCAAAGACAGGGGAAATGTAATGGTGGTAAAAATCTATTTTTCTTGCAGTTAAATTGCAGTCAGGTTGCTGTTGTGGACAAAGCCAATATACAATGACTCGCCTGCCTGACTTCGTCGCCTTTGTGTTCCTGTGTGCAGTCGCACATGGTGACCAGTACACCAAGGATTTTTACGATGTAAGAAGCGCGTGCTTTTTCACTTTACACATTCGCCTGTTCGCCGTAGTGTTTTACAGTGCACAATATTCATTGGTTGGTGGTCCGAGCATAGGTCAATGTATTCTTGTCATTTGTGTATCTTTAGAATTCGGCACACGGGCACACATACATCGTACGTACACCAAAGGTGAATTTACACTGTAGTTATTAGCACAGGATTTCCCATATTGCCAAGTGTCATGTTTTTAAACTTTTGAAAACGTTAGAATTTGGATATAAAATTTGAATTACTCAGATTTTTAATTAGAGCTAAATTACTAGTCAGAATACTGGAAATGATATAGGAAAAGCCTAAATCGTCTGTGCTAGTATTGAAATAATTCATAAATTTTTTTCAACGAAAAAAACTGTGAAATAAAGTGAAAGGAAACAACATGAGACCATTCACTCAGTTCCAGCGACCTCGTAATTTTTTCGCGAAAGGAATGAAGATTTTTTCTAACTTCGACTTGATGTTTTGTCAGAGTGATGTCAGCGATAAAGGTTGCGAAAACGAAGTGTAAATCCACGCGCCACTGCTGCTCAATGAAGACGCAAAAAAAGCCAGGCGCAAAGGTTCAGTTTGCCGACATACGGGCCGTGACATAAAGAGCCATTTGCTCGGCGCTGAACCTGCCTGTGTGACCTCCATAAAGCAGCATTTTTCGGGTCTACGCTCGTCTGTGCCCGACTACTTATACATTTATCCTGTCCGTGCTGACAGCGCGTCGAAGTGCAGATATAGAACATTTACTTTGTATTAAATACCAACAGTATGACCTCATGACTCCTTCACAGGAGTGGCCATCGTTGTATAATAAGAAAACGTTCTCATCTTGCTATTTCTTCTTTGCGCTGATTCAGTACTTTATTTGCAATAAAGCATTGCTCGCCACCATAACCACACTGATAGTTTTCTCATAAAATAAAAGGTTTTTGTACTTTATTTCTACGGACTTTCGTTTACAGTTCTTTCAGCCCTTTGAGCAAAGCACATTGGTTTGAAGTATTCTCTTCTATTTCCGAAGCGATTACAGTGTATCGCAAAAAAAAAAAAAACATTTTTTAGCCCTTGCTCGGTGAGTGACGAAGTCACCAACATAATGGCCAAAATGGCCGTAGGAGAGGCAAAGGGGATTTATTGACGGTCACTAAATGAAACTAACGCTGCGTACTTAACCACAACACTTAATTGCCATAATTTAAGCCTGAACTGTGCTCCTCAGCAGAAAATACAACGCAGGAGGACTATGAGCCTTTCGGTCTCAATTAAACACAAAGGAATTTCATTTGGGCTTTTCTTAAGTTTTCCTGCAGGCCCAAACTCAGGGTGCCCTGAAATGTTCGCCTTTGTCTACGCAGGAATCACAGTTCAGACCAGTCTTGACGTATGAATGCTACCGGACTGGAGTCACTCTTGAACCCCAGGGGACGGTGAATTTTACAATTCTTTGGGACGGCACAGATCCCAGTAGCGACAAAGCGAACGCCACGACGTGGTACGCACCAAACGGAACAGTGAATCAATATGCCACGTAAGTGTTTTTCAACTCTGGAGACGCCTTCTGATATTACTGGTCTCAATGCGGGTGAATGTAAGATACACCTTTCTCGGTTCATTGAAACTTTTTGCGGGCTGACATTGCGGGAATAAATGAGCCACCTAGCGGAGTCCACATCTTCCTGCATACATATGTTAGGCAAAGAAACGTCTTGACCTGAACCATATATGTGCTGGCACAAAGAGAAAATTCTAAAATAATATACCTGTGACCGAGACTGATTATACTTCCAATAGTAGCTTTCTTTGCTTGTGTTCCCAAGGGATAGGTCTACTTATTATACCTCAATCACCTAAGAACTGCAGAATGATTCCCTTCTTAGACCTTTATTGTTATGCCCATAGCGGTCTCAACATTGCTTTCCTAAAGAGTGCATTGTTGTTTCAAGCACCCAGACTTGAAAATTCTGTTCCCGGCATCGGCATTGACGTGGGTAATCAGCATAATGGGGTCAAAACTGACTTTTTAATTTCTTTTTGCAGAGGTAAATTTGTTTTCGAATACGACGAGGAAACGTCTTCGATCAAAATATCATCCCCCGGTAAGTTAATGGAGCTGCATTCCGAGCTTCTATTAGCGGTTTTTTGTCCAAAGGTACCTTAGCGTGAAGTTCAGAGGCAAATATTTATAATTAGAAACTTCGTTAACAGAAATTTTTTTCGAAACGCTGGTCTTAGATATCTAACTGCGCCCACTCTAACTCTCTTACGCCGCAGTTAGAGTTTCTTTTGTGCTTGTATTTTGCCACTGTTCACAAATTTGAGGTGTGCTATGAAGCTCGGCAGATTTTTTACGCAATATATGCGACCAACAGGTTCCACACAGGCGTCTGCCAAGTTTCATGAACGTGATCTCTAAAAGCTCTGGTGGGTGATGTAGCAAGCACTTATGAGCTGAGAGTACCAAAGATAAAAGTTCTAGACATATATATATATATATAAATTAGTGAGAATAGCGAAGTATTGGCAGATTAAGTGACCGCTGCATAACTACAGCCCTTAATTACTTTTTTTCTATTTCAGATGTGGAGGAGTATTTTACTGAGTACATTAAGCCATACAATGGTCTGGCATACTACCTTAACATAAGTAAGTACGAAAATATTATATTAGCCTTACGCATAACAAGTGTACACCTTGAACGAAAGATATTCAGGCATTAGGACTTTCTTTTGAGCAGTGTTCTTGGGCAGCCAGCGCACGTCAACAGATACGAATATAGAGATAAAGAAGAGACCTGTGAGTGCGTCATGGGAGTTCTGACTTTTTTTAAGGAATGCTCCAAAGCGGCACGGAATCAAACCTTAAAGCGCGGAAGCTTTTTTTTTTTTCATAGAACACGTGAATATCTGATTCGAAGGAAAGCTGAATTTAGAAAAAAGCTTTTTACCCAGTGATGAATTAGAGCTTTTCCAGCCAGTAATGCGAAAGCTCTTAAAATGGTCAACTAAAGAACCAGGAACTTGTTATACTGCTTTAGTGGGTGACAGGCACGAGCAACTTTCGAGAATTGGTTTTCGCCCTTGCGGGTAGGTCTTTTATAATAAACCACTCAGCGTGGTGAAATCTCCCGCTTACGTCGGAGCAGCTCATGTCTTTGGCAAGGTAATATGGGAGGAACAGCCAGTGGTTTCATGAGTCTGTGGCTTAATGCAGTGTCATAAATTGTTGCTTTCATGCCGAAGCGTGTGGCACCACACGATGACGGGGCCGAGGATGGCTTCTACTTGGTACGAGACAGAAGCGCGCCCTAATTTTAAGTTGCCCACGACGAACTTACCTATTTGTCTCGTCGGCGCCGCTTCGTCAGAAAAGCGGTATGCTGAGTGGAGGTTTTACCAGTACCCTGCGGCACCAGCTTGAAATTTTGAGCTAGCGGACGGAAGTGCGGTGAGCATTATATGTTGCGGTACAGACTTTATGCCTTCCGAAATGGTGCGTCACCAGCTATTAGGCTTTTCAACAAAATATATTGTCATTTTACGCGTATTATTTTTGAGTAGAAAAGGATTTTTGTGTTGGCAAACTGGATGAGCCTTACTACTCTGGATTTTGCGCAAGGGAATACAGAGGACGGATGCAGCGTTTCCACCTATGCTAAAAGTGCGATGTATACTTGCGGCAAAAACCTCAGGTTAGCGAAATCCTTCCGCGGCTGTCAAATGCGGCCCCTGTTAAAATCTGTGTGTGCCATCGGAACGTTATAGCTCACCTACCATTATCTCTACATAAGCATTTTTGAGAGTAAGCCGAAATCACTGAAAGAAAATGCGATGTTCGGATTCAAGATGCGGATTTCTCCTGCATCTGTCGATGCAGTAAGCTATCTCTAAGCATGTAAACGTGCAAAAGATAGAAATTACATAGAAATTACATGAAAGCCCCTAAAAGGCCGCTCTTAAGCGGAAAAGGAAGTATAGCCTTCATACCGGTAAATAAAGTTCCACTTTCTCTTTCGCAGCCATCTCAAGCCAAAACGACCGCGTTGTCTACAAGCTGTACGACGTAGATCCTACCTGCGGCAACGCCGCAGCAGTGCTTCGTCAGCTGGACCCGCAGGGAGAAGTGGGATTCGTCTTTTCCAGGGACGTTCCTGAGCCGACCCAAAGCTGCGAGAAAGAATCGCTCTGCGCGCCACAGTAGAGGCGAACTGCGCCGGCATCAGAGGAACTCTTGCATTGAAAATAAAGTTTAAATGTTCCTCGATAAGGCTTGTTACGACCACTTTTTAGGAAACTCAGTAGAATATGAATAAAAAAGCTTTAGTGTTAACTCAAAAGGAATCTTGTAGTAATTCAAGAATTTTCAGTTGTGGCAGGGCCGCAGCAAAAAGATTTCTAGTACTTTGAAACTCATTTTTTGAAGTAAGTGCACTTATAGAAACTACAGAGCATTATTAGTGATAAGCTGCACATATGGTACTGCATCATCATCATCATCATCATGAACCTTACTACGCCCCCTGCAGGGCAAAGGCTTCTCCCGAGTCTCTCCAATTAACCCTGTTTCTCGCTAGTTGCGGCCACCGAATCCCCGCAAACTTCCCAATCTCACCCGCCCACCTAACTTTCTGCCGGCCCCTGATACGCGTGCCTTCTCTTGTAATCCACTCCGTTACCCTTAAGGACCAGCGGTTATCTTGCCTTCGCATTACATGCCCTGCGCAAGCCCATTTCTTCATCTTCACTTCGACTAGGTTATTATTATCCCGCGTTTGTTCTCTTACTCTATCCGCCCGCTTCCACTCTCTGAACATTACACCAATCATTCTCTGTCCATGGATTGTTGAGTAGTACTTAACTTAAGCTGAACCCTCTTTGTAATGGAAATAATGGCTAAAAGAAATACTGCTGTTCAGAAATAAAGGAAGTTAGAACTGCATGTTTATTTACGACTAGAAGTAAAATTCTTGTACGTTCAGAAATGAACGTGCATGTTGATTTACATTAATTTTATCTTAAGCTATTCTGCGGCACTGATGTAGGCGAGGATCTTATTGTTTTTCGGTATCTCCTGGGCCTCACTCTCCGCGCGGACCCCGTCCACCCAACACGGCTAGGAAAATCCGCGACACGGGACACGTGCCCAGACTTTTCCTTCGCTCGCAACATACGACACTCAAACAGGCTCAACACCGAGGAGACCCTCGGTAGCGACCACTGCATCCTCAACACTACACTACGCACGCGCCCCCTCAAACTTCCCAGAACAAAAGCCCGTATCCCAGATTGGACGAAATTCAGGCAAAATTTTGACTCGCTTGATAATTAACCCATTTCTGAGCGAGGCGACCCAGCATGGTCCCAACAGCGGCTGACACACCTTTCCTCGCATGAAACACATTTCCAGCTCTCAGAGGTGGTCACGGACGATGATATCTACCTTCCACACCTCTAGAAGGCCCGTCGTAGCCTCCTCCACCGTTGGCGACGCCAGAAACACCATAGAAAGCTCAAAGCTCTCATTGCCGAGCTTACCTAGAAAGCGTCAGAGTACGCGGCCCAACTCACTGACTCCAACCGCGTGGATATATGCAACACGGCCGCCTTACAAATGTCCAGCCGAAAGACGTGGCGTCTCATTCGAGCCCTAATCGGCCCAACCCAAACACGAACCGAAACACAACACATTTGCAGCGAGCCATGCACGCTTTCCCTGGCAACACAACTCAACTGGCATAGAAACCTCGGGACCAGTCTCTGTGTACAACCGAAGACGCTTGTGGATTTGCGTAATCTTAAACAGCCAGAGTAAACACGAAGCTGGATCAACCTTTCCAGCTCCGTGAATACCTGGCAGCTCTCGCCAAAATGAAACACGGCACTTCGCCGGGAAGAGGTAAGGTCACCGCGAAGCTTTTGACGAGCCTGTCACACTCGGCATACCAGTCCCTTCTTGACCACATCAATGCGATTTGGCACCGGGACAGCACTCTGGGAATCGAGTGGAAAGTGGATCTGGTGAGCTCTTTTCCAAAGCTAGCAAACCAATTCACACAGGTAACCTCCACCCCATCTCTCTCACCACCTGTGTGGACAAATTATTGGAGACGATGATGCGGGATCGATTATCTGCATATCTGGAACACAAACATATCATTGCGAACACCATTTTCGGATTCCACCCACACAGATACGCGTCTGCGTCTGAAGAGAGCTGTTGGTCGACTATTAAGCGCTAAGAGATATGGTGCTCCGAACCTCTTGTTCGGAAGCCTTAGCCACCATGGACGTCTTCATGTGCAGCAGCCCGCCTCTGATGCATCCCATGCATGAGGAGCCTCTCAGTGCAGATACAGCTAAGGTATCCGATGCGGAGGGTTAAGAAAAGATTATTTGGAAAAAGAGAGAAATCAGCGCCCTAAAGACTGCCAATTCACAAGCGGGATTTCTCGGCGGATGGAGTTAAAAAAAGTATTTTTTCAAAGTGGCGGGGCACACAGCTTTTGCACTCGCTACACTTAATGTTAGAGGACTACAAAACCGTCGGCGGCACTACTTGATAAAGCACCTGTTTCAAAGATGCACCCAGTGAATGTCGCTGCAATTCGGGCAACTAAACTCTATTCTGATTAGGAGAAAGAAACTCAAGTTGATCCGTTTGTAGTGGGCTTTAATATCATCGGCACCCATTCCAGACGGTTTTCTCTAGAGTACATGGTGTTTTCGGGTTATATGCTGGATATTACTGACCTCTAAGATTGCATTGAGGACAAGAGAGGAGTCATGTGTTGTGGTGTCACCACTTGGGTCAGCAGTGGCGAGTTATTATTGCGTATACGTCTGTGGACCAGCGAGATATAAAATTCTTCCTGTCACTGGCAAACCTCCTGCGCACGTATGGGGAAATTTTAGCGCCTGACAGATTTCCAATGTGTTCTCGAAAACAAGCATCGATCTGCGTATAACGGACGTTATGACAACACTTCTGCTGCTCTAGTTGACTTAGTGTTTTCAACACGACCTTGCTGACATTGGCTGATTCAAAAGCGGTACTACAGACTTCATGCATTTTCAATGCTCTGTTAATGCTCGATCTCACTGTATTTACGCTTCTTCTGCCGAGTTAACTTCTTTGCATGGCTGTTGGGTGAGGCCGATATTTTTCACCGACCACTCCACGGTGTCTGAGGTAAGTACACTCGTAATCTACGCCAACCGTGTTGGATGTTTTAGAATGATCATGAAACCCCCTCAAAAAGAGAAGCGACAAGGAAGAAACCCAACATGGCTGAGTACGGATAGTAAACTAGCCCGCCTTTCTCCGTTATGCACGGTGTGGGGTAAGGAAACGAAATATATTTCCGATCTCTGAGAAAAATTTTCAGCGCGCTCTGGCTCGTTTGCTCGAGGAAACGTGGGTTCTTTCTGGTTTCATATTCTTTCAAAGGTGGGACCTATTTAAGCAGCTGGTTAAGACTTGGTTTCTCGAAGAATCATCGCAGATTTTATTCCTGACACGCGTTCACACTCCTGAATGTGGGTGCCTACGACAAACTGCAGGACTTGGAAAGAATTTTCCCGAAAAAGTATCTTGATGAAATAAAAAGGATTAAAACACAGAGCAGCTCAACGCAGAGAACTATCAGCGTGCCTTTACTAAGTCGCGAACGCGGAGATTCGGTTCGCGGTGTTAGAACTGAAATGCGGTGAAGTTCACAGGCTTCCCTCCTGAAACACGTTCTGCGAATTTGCCCGTCTATTTCTCGTCGACAACGTCGTGAATTACGAAGTAAAGGGTACCGATCCGTACATCTCACAATATTGAATGGGCTTTTGGCAGCGGGAGCGATTGTGAGATTCTGGTGCTCAATTAAAGCTTGTTACCTAAGATCTCCAATCTTAATCTCTATCGCAAGCTTGGAGAACGCTTTCCGCTTGTCTGCTCGATATGTCACAATAACATTGCTATTACGATTTCATCGGTAAATTGCGTGCTTTAACTTGATGCAGAAGGCAATAAAGAAAGCTATCCACTTACACTTTGAAGACAGCCTACCATGTGTTGTGTGTGAACACCAAACCTGAAAAAAGTTATTTCAAATATAGGTCATAAAGATGGTTTAAACTGCATGTTCTAAATAAGCACGTCGTTACACATCTCCGAGGAAAACATATAATGAGTTACTTTAGAGAACTTTGCAAACTGAATCATATCACTGCGTAGCTTCGCCGTATTCATTACGAAAAATATCACAGTTGGTTTTGAGCATTTATAATTTTTTTTACAGGGAATCGATAGGAATTAATCACGGGGGAAAAGCGAAAAACAGTCGCTTGGTTTGCAGAGGGAGGAATTTTGGGCAAAAAGTGCGCGTGAAGAGGGTGAAAATATCAAGGAAATCTCAGAAAGTGGTTTTCACACCCAAACATGCGAATCTGGTCTCAAGCATCCTTCTTACTTTAGTCAAATCGGCGTTTGTTAGGAGAGAAGAATATAAAGCAAACGTGAGAAATGCGCTTGGGATAACACGTGCTGTGCCCATGGTGTGTTTCTGATGCGAACTTGTTGCGTCTTGCGTCACCAAAACACACTCCAAATTCGCTATATCTGTGTGGATGGAGGTATCCGGGCACTAACTGCATGGGACTGTCTCGCTAACGAGATAAATATATTCATGCATGTGAGATTTCCTAGAAAGAGCGAAGAGAATATATCTGGTTGTTTCTAAAACAATGACGGCATTCGAGGTCACACGACCAAGTTCTAGCTTCATATGAATTTTTAAATGAGATAGGCAATTGTGTAACCTCAAAGAAATGGAGCTGAACCTTTGCAAGAAACATAGTTCGTTCGAAAATTCTTGTATAACATAATACTGAAAACGTCCTTTTTCTTACTTCGCAGAATGAAAGTTTGTATCCTCCGGTAGCGAAAAATGCAAGTTTTTGGAACTTGAATACTTATAATTTAAATGAAAGCAAACTATTCCTTAGAAGTGCTGAACAAGGATTTTTTTATGCTGCTGCAATAGTTTACAGCAAAAATACAAGCATTCCTAGAAGTGTAATGGAGACAACCGCAGTCGTGGCCCAGTGGTTTGAGCGCCCGTCTCACTGACAACTAAATATATCTGCAGAATCACCTGTCAGGTTGGGATTGATAACATAGTTAAGAGCGAGTCTTCACCAACCGAGCGTTTTTTTTTTTTAACTTAGGAATACCGATAATTTGGTGTCGGCTAGTCTCCTTCCTAAGGCTGTCTTTCCATATTTAGGTCTTGGCGGGGGCTATCATAAGTGCAGACAAGGCAGCGCCTTGACTATAAGGGCCAACTGCTGAAATATCTTTTTCTTCCGCGGTTTTCGTTAGTTCATTTTGGTCAATGATGTCGGCAGTCACCTTCAATTTCATCAGTATCATGCCTGACAAGATGAACTTTCGTCTAAGCCTAGATTACGTTTGCAGTCAGCGTTCGCTGTTCTCTTGCTTTAACCAAGCAATGACATTTCTTTTCCTAACTAATTGCTGTTCCTAAATAAAGCCACTGTGATACAATTTGTAGTCATTCTATTCGGTTCGCTTCATTCGCCTGTTTGAGCATATGTTTCAACTTACAGCGAAGGCGCGGGCGAAAAATAAAATGCGAGAGCTTTATAATGAAGTTTACACAATACATCGCTCCCTTCATTTCCTAGATGGCTAATCACCATATAGGCACATCGTAATGAGGCATGCTATTACATCAATTTTCCTGTAACTAATGATGCTTTTCAATTCACTTTATATTTCTTCAGGGAAAGAATACGTGCTGGAGAGATTCAAGGGGATAAAAGCAGCTACGAATAGCATCCCCGGGTCTACAAAACTCTAATGGCTGTGCACAGCTGAGCGCACATAAACTGAATGAAGGCCGATAGCGCAAATATGTCTAAAACCAACAAGGTCGAAGTGTCCACTTATTTTTAAGAGCATGGTATAAAATCTGCACCTGTTTGAATTTGCACAACCTAAAATGAGTGAAAACCTACTCCATTGCAAGAGCCGAAGCAAAGACAAGCATTATATATACATGTGTACAAATAACAGTAACCAAGGCACACAACCTAGCTATAATTTTACATAAGATATTTTGAGCCCATTATCGGTAACATTCGCTAGAGTCGTATCGATTAAGAACAGACACTAAGTTGTTTAGTAGTGTTTATAGTATATAATTCTTTGGAGAACATAGTACAAAGCTGAGTTTGGTGTTGCTGGTCCGGCTGGATTTGTTCAGGATCCTAAATGTGCAGTACTTATTAGTAGAATGGTAAAACGAGCGCGAAACCCTGAAGACACACTTTTGTTATAAGCGAGTTTTTTCTAAATCTGGAAAGATTTTCTAGCCTGAGACACGAAAAAAAATTAAAAATGTTCATTTCTTGCGCATAACCTGTATTTTTATTATATCTGCTTTGGAGGTGGTCTCCCAAACAAAGTTTCCATAATTCAGAACCGAAGCAAACAAAGCAGGTTAAATTTTAACTAACACCTCCGTGAGGAGGAACAAGCATCATGATAGCAATGCTAGTTAAAAATGAACTTTGTAGAAATGTTATTCACATGACGATCCCAATATATGTGAGTTGCGGAGGTAATGTCCAAAATTTTATTGATATTTACAACTTGAATTTCTTCTCCTGCTTGTTTGACAACGTGTAGTAGCTCCGCTAGCTTGTTACTAGAACGGAAAATTATCTTAGTTTTTGTCTGAATAATTTGGAGGTAATTAGATCGCGCTGTTTACTATGATTTACATTGCACCTTCTTTTGAATCTGATTTGATCAGGAACAGGGATATCTATGCTTCTATCATCCGCGTATGTAATAAATATCGCGATATATTCAGTGTGCCTGCCATTCAAGCAGACACCAAACAAATGGCCCGGAATGCTTTCCTGATGCACACCCTTTATTACAGCCAGAAAAAGAACTCATAACTTTCTCTATAGGCAAGTTGTTCCCGATTATTATAGTATGATTTGATGAGGCTGAGAAGTGCTCTGCGAAGCTCAAATTCTCAGAAATTTATGATTTATTATTTTATGGTTAAGGGAAGCAAAGGCTTTACTGAAGTGAATGAAGAGTCCGAGAGTCAGAATGCCTGTTTCGATATTACGCGCTATTGATTACTTAAGGCATAACAGATCAGTTTTCGCCGACATGCCCTTTCGAAAGGCAAATTGAGAATGAGGAAAGATTTACAGTGTATTAAGCTTTGGTCACAAAATTGGTCTCATATATTATACATCTTATAGAAGCCTTTAAAGGCAACTGTCACCCTTGTCTGCTTCATTTTTTCAGGGAAAACACCGGTTTCAACTAGCATATTCATTATACTTATAAGCAGACGCGACTTATGTTTAGTTCATGTTTCACAGCTTTTATTTCCTTAATTTTGACTTGTAATGCCTTCCTATTAGGTGAATTTGCATAGGTACAATGTACTCCCTTTCTAATCGTTAGGTAAAAAAAGGTTTTCAATGGGGCTATGAGATAAAAGAATTTCGGATGATTGAATGACAGTTAAAAATTGCTATTAGAGTGCTCAGCCAGTGCCATGCTGGATAGATCGAGGCTTTTGTTGAACATACACTCAGGGGGAGCATTTTGAGCCCTGCTGCCTAGCAAATTATATAGAATTTTCTATTGAGCGTCTGATTTTAATTCTAGTTTCAGAGAAGAGCTGTCGGCGATATATCATCTTAGGCAGTGTGAGCTCTGTATTCTATTGGTTTCTTGTATTTTTCAAATAGATTCGAATTTCTGGATATCGAATATATGGTAGCATGATGAAGCTTGTTCCTGTAATTTTTTGAGTTCCGGTGTGGTCCATGGTTTTCTTATTCTTTTAGATTGCTTGACGCCTCTCAAGTGAAAACGCATAGCGTATATATCATCAAAAACAGGAATGACCTCTAAATATGCCCCACTACATCTTTAACATTGAATAAAAATGGCCCATCGAGAGCACCATTACCACGCTTGAGAGATTCAACAGGCTCGTTTGTGAGTTTCGTATTGTGCACGATTGATATGTGCGACTTCTGTATTTTGTTTCACCTTGAAAAGGCATAAGTACAAGACAGCACTCAATAAGGTTATGTGACGGTTCATTTTTGAATCAGCGCAACAAAGACGGGACGTGGAAACTAAGGGCTCGGCCCTTGGGGCTCGGCCGAGTGCAAAAAATGAAAATAAAAATAAAAGGCCGGCAGTGGTTTCATATGCGCACAGCATGTCCCATGGGCTCAAGAAAGTGGCAGGCAGATATGGCGTTGACGTCGTGTTTTCTGCCCCGAAGAAATTAGGCAGGATGTGCAAACAGGTAAGGCAGAGGCAGGAGGGAAACAAAAGGGCTTGTCAGGTGCGCCATGTTTCCCCTTATGTACCTTGCGAGGTAGGGGTAGTATACAAAATTCCCTTCTCGTGTGGCGCCACATATATTGGCCAAACAGGAAGATGCATCAACAAGCGACTCATGGAACATGAGAACACCAGAAAAAAAGACCCCCTGTCACACGTGGCGGTCCACTGCAGAAAGTGCAAATGTCAACACGAAAAAGATTACGAAAAAAGAAAATCTGAAGGAGACCCTCTCGCTAAAGGTGCATTCCGTTGCAAGAAATGCAAATGTACCCCCGACTATAAAAACACCAATATCGTGTTCCGCCATTGTGATAAGATGACGCGAGAAGTGATTGAAGCTTTTCTTATACGTGAGAAAGGCGCAACGTGCATTAGTTGCCCATCGGTCGCCCATTCCGAAGGGGAGATTGGGTATCTGGCTTTACATGTGGCATGAGTTGACTATGGTGGCGATTAATCTTTCCTAACTCTGTCTATATATTTGTGTGTTTTTTTCAATAAACCCAGTTGTTAGTAAACAGCGCCTGTTTGTCTCAATATGTGACGGTTGCAGCATTCGAAAGTTTTGATGAAATATTTTTAATCAAGAGATCAAGATAGGACAACTTAGATATAGCATTTTGAGTTGTTTAAGGTATCACTGTTTGAAACCGGTCCACTGAAGCACGGCGGTGAAGTCGCATGCATTCGCGTTTTCCTCTAACAAGACTTAATCAAATGTCCTCTGTAAATTAGGTGTCATTTCTTTGCTTGAACATTATCAAAGTATTTTTCAAGACGTTTATAAGCACCGCACAGTTCTCGTCCGACGGTTGGTAAGATAATGAAGAAAATAGAATTTCAGATATGGTTTATTGTAGGTAGTTTATAGTTCTTAGTCTGTGCAAAACTCAGGAACCATACAGCATTTCGGCATCTTTAAATATAAACAGCAACACACTCCTCCACGTGTTTCTGTGCTTTTAATGAAGAAGTTGTTTCACCTGGAAGGACCAGCATTTTATGTTGTTATTTAAACAGGCTGCAGTTGAACCGCAATCAATATTCTTTGATTCACACTTAAACGCTCGTTCTGGGAAGAATAAAAGCGACGAAATTCTGGTTTTCCCTTCAGCAAATCCATTTAAACCGTAGTATCCTTATGCTGGTGGTTTGGTTTGGTTTCATGCAGTTTAACATCCCAAAGCGATCCAGGCTATGAGGAACACCGTAGTGGAGGGCTTCGGATAATTTCGTCCACTTGGGGCTCTTTTACGTGCACGGACACCGCACAGTACATAGGCCGCTACCATTTCGCGTGAGTCAAAATGTGACCGTTGAGGCCGGGGCGGTCGGTACCACGAATACTGTCGCATAAATGCTTGAGCAATGTCGGTAGTACAAGCGTTTAAGCTTCTCTCTGTTTTGAAACTTCGCATGCGCGCTGACTAGAGTGCCTAAGAAAGTGATAATATATTTTAAGTGCATGATTTTCCGCCCCCTTGGTGTCGACAGAGTCAAATAGCCTAAATGAAAAAAAGTATCTTTTTGCTCACCTTTCTTCTTGCATTTCTTCCATTTGTACACAAGGCACAGGAACAAAAGAATGTTTTAACAAAGCTAGTAGGAATCAGTTCTATGTCGAGATAGATAATTATCGTGTTTTAAAAGAAGATTTACGGACGTTTTCTTCTTTAACAGTTGCGCTAAGGAAAGGTGGAACTTTACCGCCAATAAGGTTGTACTCACAGTGCAGCGATGACAAGGAGAAGCACAAAGAACTTCGAGTACTTCATCTGGATTTGAGCCGCCGCGGTGGCTCAGTGGTTATGGTGCTCGGCAGCTGACCCGGAAGACGCGGGTTCGATCCCGGCCGCGGCGGCTAGAATTTCTTAGGGAGGAGAAATTCTAGAGGCCCGTGCACTGTGCGATGTCAGCGCACGTTAAAGAACCCCAGGTGGTCGAAATTTCCGGAGCCCTCCACTACGGCATCTCTCATAGCCTTAGTCGCTTTGGGTCGTTAAACCCCATAAACCAAACCAAACCATCATCTGAATTTGAAGCTCCAGACCTTTATTTGAATCGACAAAATATACTGCCGGATTTGGACACATATACTACGAAGAAAAAAAAAGAAAAATGCAGATAAAGCTAATCAGTGCTTATTCATTGCCGTCATAAAGTCTTTTCGCAGGGCCCGAAAGAATGTTTTCTTAAGTAAATGGCAGGATCGCGTCTAATTTGCATATTGAATACCGACACTTTGATAGGCGATGTGGGGAATAAAAACTTAAATAAGCGTAGGGTATGCGAATTAGCAGCTTTGTTATTGCATGTATAACAAAAACGCAGCGAAGAAATTCCACCTACCTAATTTATATTTTCTTCGCGTGTAGCGCTCATAACAATCCAGTACCAAAAAAGCGCTTATCTCGGAGCCAACACCAAATGAAGATGTCTCGTCGGCAAATAAAGAGGCGCACTTTTGGCAGCGCTTTACCAAGTCGCAGATGAATGCACTGTAACAGGGCCGCAATCCTCCGTATAGAGTACGGTGTCACGTGGTGCTTTTATATTTCACCGGCTTTTATTTTGCCGCCTAAAATGGGGTACGCTAAGCCTATTTCCTCGGAAGAATATAGGTCGGGTCAGTTGCTTCCCGCTAGTCACCTTTCTTTTTCAGACATCAGTGTTCGAAGTCGCATTTAAAAATATATTTATTATTCTTCTGCAACTCATAATATAGGTGGGAAGAAAAATTAAAACTGGTACTTGCCATCAATCACGAAAACATTCGCTTCAATTTATTTTTGAAAAACGCATTTTAAAAAGGTTAACATGCAAAAAAATTTTACATGCACCAAGTACGCCTGCAAATACGGCACACATAATAAGGAAATAGTACAGCAGGAAATGTGTAGGTCACGCAAAATTCGACAAAAAAACTGAGGCGTCCGCTCAGTAGGACGAAAAAAGTAGATGTTCTCAAAAACACAATTGTACATTGTGATGAACAGCACATTGTTTTAGCACGCAAGATTTCTTCGAAGGAATAAGCGTTTTTCTACGTATAGTCGAAAAAAAAAACCGTCAAAAACGAATACAGTTTTTACCGTTAGAAGCGCTCTAGTGCACATGCTGCCAACAATAGTTATTTCTCCACTCTATTGTTTTCAAATCATGATATAAGATAAGGTGTAATATCGGATATGTGGTATAAGGCCCAAAAGCTACTCTTTGAATAAGTTATGTGCCAGGTCTGAAAAATCCTGAATAATTTCGGCCGCTTTATTTCTTTAAGGTGTCTTCACACCAGATACCTTAAGCCCACGGTCCAGGTGTCACGTGACGTGACATCTCTGCGCCGTTAGGCTTGCCACAACGCCTGCATGATAGTGCTCCTCTCAGCTGATCGCTACTTGTAAGGATTTAGGAAGTGTGTTGTTCGGACTATTGCGCATGCTCGCGGCCATTCTTCACGAACAAGCCTGGCGCCGACACCACAGAGAAGTTCAACATCATCTCATGCCTGATACACGCGGCAACTGTGCGTCGTGTTGATCCACCTTTCTTCTCGAATGGCTGCCGAAAGAACACGGGCGGTTTTCATTTCGCCTCTGGTGGAACGCATGTGCCGCGACCATCCTTCCTTTCCGTGTCCATCTTGTGAGCAACCGAACATTAAAACGAGTGGTGCACCACAACTGGTGGAGAGGTAAAACATTTTATTATTTCTAGCATCTAATCATTTTAGTGAAATGCGACGCTTAAAATGTTTCCATCTACCAATTAGACTACAGAACAAAGCACGATTTTTTGCACGAGTAGCGACACAATGAAGGCTTGCTAAGGAGCCAATTTTAGGCCTACCTTTTTTGCAGAAAATTTTCCCCAATGCGAATGAATGCATCATACGACAAAGTTTCCCCATGCTCTCACTGTTCGCTGTTGTGAACATTTATGTATTATTGTTTATTGTGGTGGTTACAGTCTATTATTGTCATTTGTGGTTACAGTCTATTGTGGTGGTACAGTCTCATGGTCAGGAAAAAAACAAAACGAAAAGGCATGGAGCTCAGAAAAAATGAACGACGGAGATAAACGAGGCCTCCCGCGGCTGAAGACACTAAACATTACACTCCTGACGCATTTTGGCAGACACCAGCTGTTCCTAAAACTTGTTTCAGTTTTTCGGAAAGTCTTTTTGGACATGACTGGCCAACTTGCAGAAAGCGCATTAGGACAATGGCTTCACAGAATTTCATCCGCTTTGTTCCAATTGATTCATAAAAAAATTCGTAGTTCACTATTTTTCAATATTTTTGTATTAATCGTTCATTTTTTCACTCTCTCTGACACCAATTTGGCACGATGATTACAAGTGAAGTATGCAAGCATGCATGTAACATTTTGTGAAGAGATAAATAGGTTTGGTTTGGTTTTGTTTATGGGGTTTAACGTCCCAAAGCGACTAAGGCTATGAGAGACGCCGTAGTGGAGTGCACCGGAAATTTCGACCACCTGGGGTTCTTTAACGTGCACTGACATCGCACAGTACACGGGCCTCGAATTTCGAGATTGGTGATGCGTGAGCCTTTGTTTTGGGTAAAACTTGAGAGGGACAGCAAGCTACTGCCTTTTTTTTTGCTCTCATGCTAGGCTTTCTATAGGTTTGATATAGGAATGAAGCATATTAATTTTCTAAAGTCAAAAATGCTTAAGGTACAGCCTTTGTCAAAAGTTTAGAGCCCAGGGGGTCTGCTTCTGGGCCACATTGCTTTGCTGGTAATGCTGGTTGGTTGGTTGGTTTATGGGGTTTAACGTCCCAAAGCGACTAAGGCTATGAGAGACGCCGTAGTGGAGGGCTCCGGAAATTTCGACCACTTGGGGTTCTTTAACGTGCACTGACATCGCACAGTACACGGGCGTCGAATTTCTCCTCGAAAGAAATTCAGCCGCCGCGACCGGGATCGAACCCGCGTCTTTCGGGCCAGCAGCCGAGCACCATAGCTGCTGAGCCACCGCGGCGGCGTAATGTCCTCAGCGTCCCATATCTCCTAAATTTAAGATTTTTGGTGCTGCTCCCTCCGATGCGTAGGACTTCCATTAGTGCTACAGGAACGCCACCGCCACAATAGTGCTTAGAAGGAAACTCCCTGGGCTCTAAACTTTTGGCAAAGGCTGTACTTCAGTTAAAGTTTGTATTTAAGCATTCAGTACATTTTCCAATATAAATGCCATATTTTATTGCTCAACACTATAAAAAACAAATTTCACTCCCATCCAAGGGGCCCTTCTTAAAATATAATGTATGGGCGTACTAACTGTGCTAAAAGGCGCATAAATTTATGGATATAAAAATACAAAAACAACATCACTCATGTTGTACTTCGCGTGACTGGAATCACCTTCGCATAGATGTTGCCGGCATAAATAATTACGAGTTGTTCCGCGAAGCTACACTTAGCATTGTATACTACGAAGTTATATAAATTGGTCTTTTTGCTGTATTTTATAATCTTAGTCTTGTGTTTTGCCACTACCCCTCTATAATGCCTCTGGCCCTGAGTAGTACGACAAGTAAATAAAATAAATAAATAAATAATGTGACGAATAGTGCGTCTGCCACACTGCACTATACAAACCAGAACGAAAGGGTAAGCTTAGATGATGCGATTGTAGAAATTCAGAAAATGAACAAAACACTCTTTTGATAAAAGAATTCATCCTCTATATGTTATGAGAGACCTGAAACAAAGCGAAAATCGGAACCACTGGCCTTCAAGTCAACAGAATAAAGATTCACACAGTGGAAACATTCTGAATCCTAAAAAAACTTAGGGCGTTTTCTAATCGACCATCCGTAGCAACTTTCTTGCTCCTCATAACCGAAGTGCTTGTTTCAAAGGACGATTTGAATTCAGATGCTGAATCTTGATTCGACCATGGTGAATACAAGGCTCGTTGCATGGCGAATACAAGATTGAGGCAGCCGCTCTGAATACCAGTTTGGAATATTGTTCTAATGCTAAATTAATATTGCAAATAATTCCTAAAGGCGAAAATGGAACTTCTGTTTTGAACTTCCAAGCATTTAACTGGATGTCCTCAGGAGCCTCGGCCTATTGAAGTTTACTGTTCTCAGAATAAAAAAAAAATAAAATCGATTTATCTTTCTGAAAACTTGTTTAAGATTCCCTGTTTCATCACCCTTAAATCAAAAGATTCTACTTACAGAGCTGGTTAAAATGAGATCAGAAGAACGTGCTCCAAGGCCAAGTTCCCTTTGCATGATATCATTGAAGTGAACAAAATATTCAGACAAGGGCCGAGAAGAACCACATACGACAACTCACAAGCGCTTCTCATTCGTCGTATGTGTTTCTTCTTGGCCCTTGTCTAAGTTCTGCGTCCACTTCATTTATATATTTCAAATGAGATGTTCTGAAAAAAAAAACGCATACTGCTTTCGTCCTCTTTCAGACCTTGCATTACTTTATTACATTGCTTTTCATTAACAAAAGACAATGTCATTTTGCACTCCGAGTGGTCCCATGTGACACGGCATATTGCATAACTTGTTCATTGCGGAGGGGAAGTGTTGACGAGCTACAGATGCACAAATAAAAAGTGCGCGAAAGATAGTCACAACCTTTCTTGGCGCAAACAACATTTCTAATATATTTAAATAGAAAGCAAAGAATCCCTTCTTACTCCTACTGGGGCTGCAGTCTTCGTCTCCATCACAAACCCTAGTAAGCGGGATATACTTGTGGTCGGCTTGGCACCGAAATTTTTTTGGTATTACACCCCCAGAAAAAGCGCAGTGATGTGAAACCAGGAATGAAACGAAGCAAAATTGTTTCCTGCGAGTTCAGCTTTGAACAGAAGTTTACCCTGCCACCAGGTAATGCGTGTGCTGTGCACATCATCGACAGCGTTCAATCAGAGCAGAAAGCTGCCGATCGGCGCAGTAATCATCCCGAGAAACAAGTGTACATCATCCTGGCGCGACTTGCGCAGCGCAACTGATTTCAGAGCTGGACAGGGGGCCAGTTAAGCAGCTCATGAATGCTCAACCACGGTGCAACTCGTACGTACTATATATTGTAGCTTATACAGTCTGACATTTAATTCTTAAGGCCTCTTTATTCCCGAGCCGCTGCGGCACCGACAGAAGCTGTCGTCTTTCCCTATCATAGGGTCAAAAGCAGTACCAATTGAACAGTTTAACACAATAGTCGTCAACTGGTTCTCACAGGCGCGAAAACATCAAGAAAATTTACATCGATGAAGCCGTATCACCTGTTAGTGCGTAATTTCCGAGCGTTTCGTCATGCTACGTTAAAAAAATTGGTATTCCATAAAGAGGCCTTCCACGAAGGTTGCTTTCTGTCGACGAGAACTTCGAAGCTTGAAGAAATAATTGTGACAATTATAATATTTCGTATTTTTCAATGCGGAGCAATATTGGATGTGAATAAACAGACGGAAAAAACCACAATTTTCCTCTCGTTGCTATCTGCATCCCAGCGCACTTTTTACAGCCCAAAAAATTTCCATTCACGACGTTCCTACAGAAAGCTATATAGAATCAAAATGTTGAAAAAGCATTCCCCAGTTATCAAGTTACCAGTTAAAACTTTAAAGAAGGTGTTACAATGGTATTTCTTGTTCCGTGAAGGGTTAGCTATAAACTTCATCGAAACGTTCTGGTTATTCTAAAGAAAGCAATGCTTCTAATCAGCTGATTCAATTAGCGCTCTTGATTTACATCAGTTGTGAAGTGTGCAAAAAGTGCAGAGGCCACATAATTAAGTAATCGTTACATCCCATCTGTACCTTGGCGTATAATGCGGATCGAAGGCGTGCGTGAAGACTAGCATCAGTTAATAGAAAATTACAACATACGAAAAGGCACAAACCATGAGGTTAAGGGAGAACAAAAAATTTTTAATATTTTAATATTGAATGGTTCTGTTTTGTAAATATTGAAGGTACCGATTCATCATTCTGATACGTAGCAAATTCTTTCTTTTTTTCCATCACCGAAATAGGGCTGTTAAGCTGGCTTTAGCAATCCAATGGAGAACGATTTTGACGATAGCAATACGTTAATAGCAAAAAATATAAGCCTGTCAAAGGAATATCTGTGAATATATTGATTGTTAAAGTGAAATCTTTCAAGAAGTGAAAACAAAAATTCCGTTGTTAAATCATTTCCTGTTTAGGAATGCTTTTCTTCAGAATTTCTTGGTATGTTTGAAACATGTTCCTTTTTGGGCTCCTCTATATGAAACCTTTTTCGGTAGGGCTGCATTAGTCTAAAAGAAATAACGCATAGTAATACACCAAGACCTAACCTATAGCAGCATCCAGGAACTCAACAATGAGAATACATTTTATGGTTCTCAGCGGTCCACGGTTGCTTCCTCTTTAACTGCTTCTTCGGTGTGCTGAGCTTGGTTTCGGAGTGTCCGACAAGCACTACAGCGGCGGAAAGTATATGGCGCCGACGGCCGACGGCCGCCACGTCTATTTGCTGGGTCTCGTGGTTTCGAGTTCCCGGGGAGCATGCGATGTGCAGAGAGAGACGCCAACACGCTGTTTGCGTCAGGAGTTTATAAACAAAGAGGTTCCGGTCTTTTTGGTCATGATGACAAGGCGTAAAGCATTTCCGACGGATAACTGTGCTGTAACGAGTTGGAGTCTTTATGGGTTACAGCCGGGGAAGTTTCCATTTCTTTTAAAGCGAGCTTTTAAGGCAAAAAGCCTTTAATGTCACACCGTTGTAAGCAGCAGTTGTCGACAGAAATGTCACGCTTTTCAATTGGTCGAAACGGTCGTGACGTCACAGTGCGCAAATTTCAAACGGGGCCAATTGTACATTGGCTAGTAACCATGCAACCAATTAAAGGGATCGTATAGTGATGCTCCAAGCAAGTGGGACTGAATTTAGTTAGTTAATTAACCAATCAGCCTAATTAACCTTTAAAGTGGGACCAGTCAAATAAATAAAATCGAGTAGGAAATTCATCGAGTTGGGGAATCGAACCTGGGTCTACAGAGTGCGAAACGAGCACGCTACCACTCCGCCATGCCAGCTCTTTTTTTTTCTTTATTGCATGGAAGAACATCCGTAAAAAGGGGGAAAACTTCAATCAAACTGGCTCGCGTCTCAAGTTACCGGGCTGCTTAATACGAGCCCGCCATAGCCCTAACTCAACATTGCATCCCCATCAGTCCCAACAATGCACAATAGGTCATTATCTACTTTACCTTCATATGTCTCTCGAAAGCCTCCCATCACTCCTGGTGGAGCGGTGCCGCAGTTAAGCGATGATCCACTGCCCTGCGATGGCCGCTGCTGCTGTCGTCGAAGGTTACGCACCCCAGGTTTCTCTTCCCGGGGAACCGCTCGCGACCAATCAACAATTTAACAGCCACCTGCCACGCTGTATTGCTTGCTCCAGATCCGGCAAGCACGTTGGGAAGCGACCATAAGGCTACATGATCCGAGTGTACGCCTGCGCCCTAGTTTGCCTTTATTGAAAACTTTCGTGGATTTTTCATTCACGCTGAGCGACGTCAACGCCGACCGTGACGAGTAAGCCGGATTTCCTGCGACGCGAACTCCTTAACCCTGTCGCGCCATAACACAGCGATGGCGGGAATACGACGGACAAAACAGGCGGGCGCTATTAAATATATTTCATTCTTCCAGTTTTGCGCCGATTTCTGTCAGTAAGCAGGGCAGTTCACGGGCGCCGCCTTGTCACTGAACCCGAATGATACGAAGGCTTGTTGCTGGGATGCTTTCTTTTTATTTGTATTTAATAAATTATTCACGTCGACCCCCACACGCTCAATGAGCGTGCATTGTATTCCGCGTGAGGATCTGGCGTTAATCTTGATAAAAAACAGGCAGGTGAATGGAGCTGTCTCGAGGCTGCAAGACCGCCAACCCAGGGGGTGTCGTGGGAAGGGCGTGTGTGGTCTGGCGCAGCTTCAGCAATTGAGCGTTACAGAGTGCTCTGCTCATTGAGCAGCCTTGACTTGCAAAGCGCCTCCGTGGCTGCTTCAATGTGCTACGAGGGCCTAGGGACTTGTAGACGGCGGTCCCCCTTGCCCTGGCAGACGAAGGCTAATTGGGTAACTCAGGGCTTCGGCCATAACGGCGTAGGTGGTGAATGCAGAGTTACAACGACATTAGGGAACGTCAGGTGGTTGAAGTTATTCCTAAGACTTGTACGATGGCACCTCTTTGTTTTTGTCTTCTTTCACTTCCATCTTGCTCGTTTCCCTCACGGTGCGCTTGAGGTGTCCACCGAGAGGTTCGTAGTTAAATCTGGTTTCTTTTGCTGTTATGTTTGCAATTTTTTGGCAGTGAAATGTGTGTGCACTGACTTGTGGACGGCTGCCGGCAGCCTCTATCTAAAGCTATCCAAAATGTGACGCATTCTGTGTGGGCCCGCCAACTCCACAAAGTCATGGGTGTTCAAAGCGTGCGTGCAAGCCTCTAACACACACATCAAACAAAGATTAAACACCATAGAAATTGTATCGAAAAATGTACACAGTTTCAGGTAAGCCCATTGTTAGACCAAAGTTGCGAAACAAGGTCGTGTCCCTCTATAACGAAGCAACAACAACGAAATTAGAGCGGGGCCCTTTTGGCTTTGCATAACCAGGTCTCCCTGTAGACCTTAGTAGACAAAGGAATACCCGCCCAATTTCACACAGAAGCATAATAATAGTGATATACATATTAGTCATGCAGTACAGAGAGTTGCAATCATTATTATCATGAAAATGCTTCTTCGTGTATTGAACAACATAATCCTCGCAACAATTGGACAGTACGGTGAGGGTACTTTATTTCTGAACTGATGTACAGCAAAACAGGAAATACGCCCAGAAACAAACTCGTACGGAAACTGGCTACAAATCTTTAGCCAATACTGGTGATTTCACGCGCACAACTCTGTCTCAAAAACTAATATGTTTAAGTTGCTTGAGTGTGACGATGCTCATATTACCTCAACTCACTTTCAGACTCATTTCATGGTAGAAGCTCGAACTTCAGTCGAAGCTGGTCGTCTTGCACGTAGCCGTCATGGATGAGATCTTGGATGGACAGCCATTTGGAAGAAATGAATGGATATTGTACATGTCCATTCCGCGGTCTCTGGCAACAAGGATTTGAGCCATCGGTACGCTGCCGTTCTAGCACACGTGCTACGCCTCCCTTTGGATGCATGACAAGAAGTTTGAACCCCTTCCTGAACGGCCACTTAGCAACGTCGTCCATGACGCCTTTGTGCAGGATGAAGAGTGCACGCAACTCTGCACTGTCATTCTTATTGCAAACATAGAAACCGGGGGAGATACAGTAACCTCGGAGGTATACCGCCTCACTCCTAAAAGCAGCCACATCTTGCTTCACTGTTGTATCTGTTATCAGTTTTACATGTTGCATGACAAACTCGCATTCTGATGCCTGTAGGGGAGATGATGTGGGCACTACTTTGTCTACGCAGACCATTGCACTGTTACTTTCTGCCACTTGCTCCGTAGCCCTCGTGGAGTCGCCTGCAAGGTGACAGTCGTTGCCACGCTTTTCTCCAGCCACTTTTGCACACCAATCTTTCAGTAGTGTTTCCAATGAACGTATACTGTTGAAAATGGTGCTGAGAGCATCACTGCTTGAAATGAAACGCTCCTTCGTTTCTTGGCTAACCGCTACCACTTCATCCGAATATTTTTTCAGGCAGTCACTTTGTTGAATCGTTCCTTGGGCCATATTTATCCCCACTGTGTCCTTCACGCTACTTATGCCTTGAGAGACTTCTCTCACTGCTTCGCGGCAGTTGTTCACCGCTTGACTGATTTCGTTCAGTCGGTCGCTGTTGGTGCTACTTTCAAAGAGCACCCGCTCCAGAAGTTGCTTCAGCTGACCGCCCTGCAGTTGCAAGGCTTTTCGGATGGATGTAAAAATTCCAGTCTCGTCCTCGCGGCTTGCACCCCCTTCGCTTTCGGATGCGGGAGACGTTGATGCAGTGCCACACTCCGACCTCCAGTGTGCACATATGTGGGAGCACAGAATTGTATTCGAACACTTTGGGCAGCCAATAGAGTGGTGTCGACATTCACGGTGGAAGTGCTGCAGGATTTTGGATGCAGGAAGCACTGCTCCACACCCGCTTTCTTCGTTCCAACACTTCACCTGCGAGAGTAAAAGAAAGGAGAATTTTCAGAGCCATCGTATTTAAGGATGTATGATCTCGGTTGTCGTGATGGTCTTTTAAAATTTAAGCATCTAGTATAACCGATACAAAGGGCAACTAAGGCATTTTTAACTGACCGTCAGGAAGAGTGCTTAGTTTAAATTCCCATAAAACACATTCATATTTTAGGGGTTTTGCTGAAACTGTAGGATTATCTCTATTGCTCAGCGAGATCTGCTAATGAGAAAGCTTGCGCCGCCGGACTACGCGTGATTCAGCCTGAGATAATGTCTTTACAACCAGCACCTTCCTCTCGCTAGATTCATGGTCCTGAGTCTAGAGAAACGCCTAATTTCATCACGGGACCACAGTTTTCAAGCCCCACAAGCATCACTTTGGGGAACATTCATCTTCATCAAATCGGACGCGCAGTCGGGAGATGATTCCGGAAGTTTTGAAAGATAAATGTGACGTGAGAACCTACAAACCATGAAAAAAATATGTGAGCAAAGAGGAAACAAGGGCATCAGTTTAAGAACAAAAATTCGCAGCGATTACGCTAGCTCTCGCTTAATGTCTAAATCAGCACTTCAAGCCTAAGCGTATCGTTCCAACATCTGTAAGTCTGGTTGAAACAATTACGATAAAACTACAAGGAATGTCTTGCAGAATACAGTCGCAGAAACAGATTTTTAGCATAATGGGTTTTATGACTTTTGCACACCATAAGTAGAGTGCTGAAGACAAAGAAATATTCCTTTTGCGCAAGCATCATACCCAAGGCTTGCAGCGCGCTGATGTCAGTGACGCACTGAGAAAAAATGGCATATGGTGAGGTAACCGGCTGTTAGGCCGTTGACTAGCGCTAACTAGATCACATTGTATATTGAAAGTGCAGGATTATTTTAAGCGCACAATGACACACCTATGTGTGTGGTGACCGTGTTTGTGCTTTACGAGTGCCGAAAGGACTGCTCTACGGTGTGAAAGTAGTTTTGGAGGAAACTGGACCATGTTCGAGTGTGGCGCGTTAGTGGTGCGCGGCCCGAGGGTGTTCTTATTTTGTACGACTTGTGGGGTTTGTGCATGGTTCTGACTTCCGTCGTCCATGTAGCGTTCAGGAACTAACGTTCTAGCCCGGACGCATTTATATATGTGGCATCCGAAACGCGATTTATGTACTCGATCACCTCAGACAGCTTTTTCACTAATCTTAGAACCGCTGCTACTGCGCAGACGCCCAACATGACGCTGTTTACAGCCCCCCCCCCCTCGCCATAGCATCTTTGTCATGAGAGAAGACGGCTAAGTTTGCGCGACATACGTGGACATGGCCGCATTGAAGGTTTCTAACATGATTATGTGGTAGTGGAGCACGGCGCATTCGGCGCATTTCTGAAAAAAAAAAAAACCAGCGCCGCGCCGAAGCGATCTCGCCAGCGCGCTCTATTCGAACAGGGAAGAAGGAAAACCCGGAGAGCACCCAGCATTTTGTGTGTTGCTGCCCTCGCCCCCATAGATTCGTCCAGAATATCGGGCTAGTTTCTACTTCATGATGACGGAGAGCGCTTAGCCTTGAGTGTGCTAAATGATGCCCTCTCTCTCTTCGCTCATGTGCCAGAGGCGGCGCAACACAAGAAAGATCTCGAAGAATCTCGAAACCAGTGTCCGCGCCTGACAAATGGGGACGCGCGCCCGGCGCGAAAGAGAGAAGGAAATGGCACAGCTGGTGCTATGTGTATGTGCGTTCCTGCTTTGGCGCGGAGAACGAACAGACGTGGAGCTTGCCTATATATGAAGGGCGTTCACCGCTGTCTCTGAACACGAGCCGCCGTTTAAGCTTCAGAGAAGCGCGCCCGCTCAACTCCCGGGACAGTACCACTCGCCCAGCCACTGTCCAACGAGGCAACGCGCTAGTCAGCGGGACAGCACCGTCATGAACCTCTGTTCATCGGGCTGTCGGTGTGCCTGGTGAACAAATTGTGCTTTGTTTGTTTGCCTTTATCTTTTGGTTAGTCCACTTGAAGTGCAATAATTCTTTTGCATTGTAATCTTTCTCTAGTGTAACTTGTACGAATTACATAGGTTTGCTAGTCATTTTGTGTGTGCTCGTACGAGTGACTGTGAAATCCTCTGTATCTTCTCTTTTCTGCATAAAGTTTGTTTTCTTTCTGAACCTTTGATGTGTGGTATGCGATTTTTGCAAGCTTCACGGAAACGAAATGCACAAGGACCATGTTGCCCCGGTTAGCGCCCGTCCTGCGGGCACCCTTTCCAAACAGGCGAACTCCACAGATACGTTTGCGAGCGCTAGATGACCTACATAGAAAGATTTCGATCTTGGAAATTTTGAGAGACTAAGCGCACAACATAGCCGCATGAACAAACTGTCACCTCGTGCTTTCAGTTGCTGCGCAGTGTGTTGAGACCCCATTGCTCGTAAGTTAAGTTGTGAGGTCATTAATAAAAGGCGCGGCCGGGGACGAATTATAAACGGGATAAAAAACGACTTACGCTCCTAAATGCCGCTACTGTTGTGTAGTGCGCAGCCATGCGAGCGGACGACGCTTACCGTCAGTCGGCGTACTACACGCCTTCTTAATGTTGAGCTTCGCTCGAAGTAGCGCGGTTTTTGTGGACGATGTTCGGTATAAAGGAATGGCGTTACGGCTGCTGTGCTGGGTAGTTGTCACTTCATCGCTGTCCATGCGAGACATTCACTAAAAGTGATTCCGCAGGCTTAGAGTGAAGCTGATTACTTACAACAAATGATACTTGGAGCATTTTCATGTCTGCATGCCGAGCTTCGAGCGTACCACAATTTTATATGTAAGACTGATTTAATTGTGACCTTCGGGTAGTATGAACGCGTTGCCATGCATACGTTATAACAATTATTTTAGTTTACAGTACCGTGGAACCCTTCAAAACGATTGCACGCCATCTTGTGAAGGCTGCTTGATGCATGGTATTGCTACCATGATAATCCACATTAGTGTATCTATTTATTTTTGCCGCTTTTCTATGTTAAACAAACCGGTAGAAAATATTTTGGGCTTCTTAAGCTTTGTGAACAGGTTGTAAACAACTGCGCACGATGTGTATGTGAGCGTTTTGTGTGGTGTCTGCGTGCAAGTACACAATACGTACAACAACCTGTGCTGCCGCAGGAGCATTAAGCCTTGCCATTTGAGATAATGACATTAAAACATCAATAAGGAAACCCTTCAGAGGATGCAAAGACTAGCATTCAGGCGATCAATCCGCTGGCTCGAAGAGGCGGAGCGCTCAGCAGGTCTCAGCTGCATGAAGCCCGATCACAATTTCACGCCTCAAGGGATCAAATTAGGGTTCTCGCACATCCTTCGAAGCTTTCGCCAATCCGTAGTGTCATCTTCCCACTATTTTACAACCGTACCAGACGAAATATTGTCTGTAGGAACAGATCCATCAGACACAGCAGCTGTCGCGACGAGGCGCGCGCCGAGCTGTCAGGAGGCGTGTAGTGGCGGCGTGATCACGTGATTAAAGACGGAAGCCCCCATGATACGGGGCTGTAAAGCGTCTGTTGTAAGATTGCCGGAGCCCTCTCCCGTGCTTGGGCTCCACTCTCGGGCCTATTGCACAGCGTCACTCTGACTGAATACGTGGAGGCTCAGTGCTGCTTCTCCCGACAGCTGGTGTCAACACTGGATGGGGTCGTGAGCACGTTAAGTACGACGGTCGCAGGGTGGGCCTCATTACAGCGGCACGGACGTCCAAGCAATTCGCGCCATGTTGAATGCGGCGCGTTTTTCTCAAAAGGATACTAAAGCAGAATACTAGCTTCACGTGATAGAAAATTAATTTTTTTTTTGAAAACGAAGGCTTAATCAGCCAAAAAATTGTGTAGGAGTAAAGCAAAGTACAGCCTTTGTCAAAAGTAACCAGGCTGCATAGTTTGCTTCTAGCTCGTACAATGGAGCCCTTACAGCTTCCCTGAAACTGAAATGGCCGTTAAAGGTAAGGACTGGGAGTCTTCTTATCTTCCAACACGTTTTCATCTTTAGGAAAGCCACAAGGGCTCCACTATGCAAGCTAGAAGCAAACCATGCAGCCTGGTTACTTTTGACAAAGACTGTACATGTAGCTCCACCCCATGATGATTCGTACAATAGCAGAGCGTTACGTAATTATACGTTTTCTCAGCAATTGCTATACGCAATCATTAGGGACCTTATGTCAGTATTATATGAAAGCAGCGGTGTGAGCGTATGGCCAAGAATGAGAAGAGTTTCGTAAAAAAAACGGTGCAAAACAGGCCACGGAGAAAAAAACTGTACGCAAAAAGGAGAGCTGAATCTTTCGTCTCACATTCTGTGGACTGAGGTTGCTTGGAGCGTCGGCAGCAGCATGTGAAGAAGCGCAAGCTCTCAACTGTATTCGTTCTGCATTGTGCTTTCTAAGTGGCCGGTGAAACGCTATCGCTCTTAGTTAAGCTGTCAGATCAGCTACTTTGTGCAGGCTGCACGCGTTATTGAACTGCAGTGTTTTTTTTTATTAGTATGCTCCGACGCACACAGACGCAAGCATGCATGTCATCGACGTGTTAAGCCCGTGGCGAGCGCGTGCTATCATGCTTTGCGCTCAGTGGTAAGGCGAATATGCACGGAGATATGCTGAAAATTACCTCAGAAGTACCACATGCATGCAACATCAATTCGAATCAATAAATAGTTTCCCAACACGGGCCATATGCATAAGGCGGAGAAATCGCCAACCTGTCACTTATACGCAAGCACCAGAACAAAACGAACCCTCGCTTCCAAGGGATGGAATCACAGGAGGAGCAGCTCAGAGGCGCATCTACAGCTTGGCATCATGGGCTGGGCCTTGAAGGTCGCAGCGGCCCAACAGTGTCCAGTCATACAGAGCGGCCCGAGGGCCCGTCGACATCCTGTTCAACTCCCCTGCCTCTTCAACCACCCTAACCTGATCCACTGAAGTGGGTCTAATATAAAGTTATTGCCAACAAACCATATGCATCTAATACGTGAGGCGCCGGCTCGTAAGACAGGACTTAAGCTCCTCACATTCTAGTGAGCATGTTATAGGGTGAAGCTGTGGCATACAGATGTTATTTTAAGTTAAACTGGTATTACCGGCACGTGCGTTTCCTCGAGAAAAGCGTTTAACGAACTGAAGCATATTCGTAAGGAATACGCGTATTTCGTGCTGACAGCTGCAGCCAACAGGCGGCAGACTGCAGTTGGGCGCAACATAACGTGGTTCTTTAAGCCTTACAGCCGACAGGAAGCGATTCACGAACGTGGAAATCGGAAAAACAACAGCACAGTCAATCGTAAGAGATGTCTGCGATGACACTTGCTGCGTATTAGAGAACAAATGTGCGATAATTGGCAGCACAGTGAGCCGTTTCATTTGAAATACGCTTTACATTTTGCACTGTGTTGTGGTTTCAATTATTACGTTAGAGCGTGAATGCTGCTCGCAGGCTTTTAGGATACTTCACAGCATACGTGTACACTTCATGACAGCGACGGCACACAGCACACCGAAAACCACACGCTCGCGTTACCGTCGCCAAGTTGTACATGCGTGAGCGCAATCATCAGTTTGTTTACAGTCTGAGGCTGCCCTCGTTAACTTTACGTTGTTTGTTTGGGAGCCTTCTCTACACTATAGAACCAACCATTTGGTGCTGGTGGGGCAGAGTTGGACGGCTGAGGCGGCCTGAACTTGCACCTGGCCACCGTGAGGGCGAGCTCAATAGGTCATGGAACCCGTGGGCTGACTTCGGTATCTTGCCGAGTTTTCAGTCGTTGAAAGTTGCGCCCCTGATAGGTTGCAGAGCTTCGTTGCAAATGCGTTGTAGCAAGAAGGTCCCTGAATATCATTTTTCGCATTTGGTTTCAATGAGAGATGCATTCCGAACATTCATTTGTGATTTTCTGAGGTATATTTCCACTATTCAGGGCAAAAAAAAAAACATGCCAATAACTTTTCTTAATAATAATGTATCCTCTATGCAGGGCTTGATATTTCCCTATAGTGTCACTTAAGCTTGGCATGGCTGCGACACTCTCGCAGCCATGCCAAGCGTAAGTGTCGCAGCGAGACCGTTTTTTTTTGTGTCCATGCCATGTAAACGGCTCACTTCGCTAAAGATTTGCAGCAGGAAGGCTGCGCCATGAGGGACTAGATTGAAACCCGACTGCTTCTAAAAATGAATGCGCCAGTAAGTCACGTCGCACCCGGAAATCACGTCGCGGTGAAGCGAGGGTGGAGACCCTGGGTTGCATTAAGAAAAATTCACTCGGACACCTAATTTCACTGCGTGCTGATAATGCGACGGAATTAGCAGTTGTTGAATCCTCTGCAGAAAGCGACAACACATCCGGTCTGGGGATGTAACGACACCATTTTCCTTGCTACGTTCCAATCAGCTGACATGATGTCACTAGCCTGGAACATAACAACCATAGAGAAAATTAAAACGCCCCAACTGCATTCACAAAAGAATAAAACAGGCTGGTTCCTCCGCCTTGCCCATTTTCAACTAAACCGGCGCCGTTATTAAGCTATAGCGAACAGAGCTGAAAGCAACATGTGGGCAAGCAAACCCCTTCAGAGCATTTGTGCCGAAAACAGGAAAGCGCACCTCAAGTAGGTTTAGGCTTCGAAATATAAGTGCGCGATTTTTTTTAAATAAAATTCAAATTAACCTGTGCTGACGAAACACAGGAGGACAAGATGCACAGACTGACAATGACGGTTACCAACTGCCGGCTCCCTTTTTTGTGCATACAGAGATGGTATAACTTGCAGGCGGAAATGTTCGCGTGACAACAGAGCTAGCTTAACATGACACGAGGCTGATTAAAAGATCAGGACATGGTCGACACCTTCCTTTCAGATGTTCTCTTTTTTAACCAGTCTTTGCTAGGGAGCCAGACTTTTTACTGGTCCTCTCGGAAAAAATAAAAAAGAAACATAAAAGAAACGGAGAGGGTGCCCGGACCACCAAAGCTCTGCCAGGCTTAACGCCAATTCAAGATAAATGAAGAAAGCCACGGCACGGATCGCTTGAGTTCAGTAAAAACAATCGTTTTCAGACTTCTCCGATGTCATCCTAGCGAGGTTGTTATAGCAATTCGCCCCCCTATAACTATAACACACTACGTCAGTTCTCCGCCGCTCCTTAAACAGATTTCTAACCTTGCAAATTTTAAAGCGATAGAGTGAAAAATCTCACTGGGCGGTACACCCACCATACGCGTCGTTGTGAGTGGAGATTACTGATTGGTCGAGAACGTAGAGGGGTAGAAAAACAGTTTCCCAGAAAAGACAAAAAGGCTGTCAAGCGGAATCGAGCCACTGTCCTATGTGCATGGAGCCGAGTGTACTAAATCTACGTTGGTTGAGCGGGATAGAGCAGGCATTGTACAAGCGCGTCACACAGCAGAGTAGACAAGTTGCATTACGGGAGCAGTTAGTTAATTATGACCACTAATCAGCATTACGAATTAGAGTACGGGTGATGGGGAGGTCGTCAAGCCGATCACCCAGATTTTTCTCCTTACCTCCCTCATCACTATGATGGAAAACAAAGGTATTATTATTATTATTTGTATTAGTATTAATAATAATAATTTGTGTATTATAAAGCAGCATTTGACGGCAACAACCGTGCCAATGTCAGCAAAATGGTGCGCCAGTGGACCGTAAAGCGACTGTAGGCACCCTATTATGCCACAACGTCATACTCTCATGGGCAAATATTTGTCCGTCATGTTTGTATTTCGATATATCTGAAAATACCACCCAATAATTCAGAAGAAGAAGGTTTTATTTTTAAAGGGGTTCTGAAAGCGGGTGTCAATAAAGGTGCGGTATTCTTGGGAAGGAAAAGGAGGCCGCTACGCTAATATCCTTGAGCAAGAATTTTTTAATGCGTTTTGTAGAAGCTGAGTGTTCTGCAGTAAAAATTTTAATTTTGTTGTCTTCGCGCCTTTCCTGTCCTCTCGGCATTATTGGCACGTCAAAAATTGAGCGCTCTTCCGCCGGCCGTACTTAGTCTGGCCAACCGCCGGATGCCTATGTGCGCGGCAGTTCCCCGGCGGACGGAACTTCCCGACATGCCGTAGTGACGCTGCTAGCATTTAGTGGCTATTACCGCTCCGTGACGTCTAAAAGAATCTAATAGTCATTTCTTAACAGCGTTATAAAGGAGAGTGAGATGGAGTAGGGGGGGGGGGGGGGGGGGGCATTAAAAACTAGTCAGAAAGAGCGAGTCAGATTTGGCCTGCAATTGTTTGTTTCCTGCCACGTGTAGAAGTGTAGTGAGAGAGAGAGAGAGAGAGAGATAAGTTTAATGAAAAGAACCCGAAGAGATTGGCCGGAAAGATAAAAATTTAGCTTGTTACTCGCCATTCGGCAAGAGGAAGAGAAGAAGGTCATGATGGGTGACGATGTAGTGAGTTGGATATCAGAATATCTTCAGTCACATATCAGGTAATCACAACCATGTGTGGAAGTGTATTATTTAGCTCAGGTGTTAATGACAGGAAAACCAGGCGATTGAGCGAGTGTATGTATTACATGAAGAGAGGGTCTAGAGCCCTTTTAAAATCTGGCCGCGCTGATAAAGCCTATTGCTGTGCTCACGAGAGGATGAAGAAGGGATGACATGAAAATGAGGCGCGATCAATGGGTCTGGTGCGGCGGAAATATGATAATGTTTGCACCGCTCGAGCAACTTTAGTTATTGATGAGGCCATCTTCTTCATCTTTCCATGTCCCGGGTCATCCTTAGTTATCGTTCTTTCTCCCACCAACTGATTCTATTTATCTTGATGTAGAAGGGTTTTATAGCGCAAACAAGGACACGGCCAAGAGAGACGAAACGCAGACACAAGCGCTAACGATGTGACTCAGTAGAAGGTCAGAGATGCAAGAAGATGAAGAAACACCGAAAGAAGGGTTCACTGAATAAGAAATGAACTTCATAAGCAATAGATGAACTGCCAAATCGCCCAACAGAAAGTTTTAATGATTCTATTTGCGGTTCCATATTCTTCATTCAACAGTCTACTTCAATTTGACACCATTCTGTGCAGTCAATCGTTATCATTGTAAGTTTTGCTGAGTCATTTCGAATTCCCTTTCTCCCTCCTCTCTCTGACCAGTGGCGATAGGGAGTTATAATAAGGGAGTAATTACTCATTGGCATCCACCCAAGCGCAGCCATACGGCTACAAAGGAAAGCTATACAGCTTTCTCAGAAACTTCGTAGTTAAAGAAAAATTTGTCCTGGTCCGGGGTCCCCTAAAACATTTGACCGGGGTCCGGGGTCCCCTAAAACATTTGACCAGCGATAGGGAGTTCCTTCTCTACGCCTGCCGACCATGCTTTAGCTATTCCTAACAGTCCTACCGACCGTAATCGTGCCACCTGTCACAGTTGTTAGGTGAAGGATTGACGCGGCCGCCTACACTGGACACTTCTTCCCTTTTTTGGCCCAGCTAATGCAGTGGAATTAAAAAGCGAAATACGCAAGAACATCCTTTTGGGAATCATTGGAAGGCTGTATTCTCCGCGTATTGCTTGGAAGTAGAGGTAATTAGCACAAAGGGAATGGCGTGACAACTGATTCAAACTCAGTTCGAACCTTCGTCGCAGATTAGGTTAGGACCTCAAGGGAATAAAAAAGAAAGGAGGATGAAGGATTAGGTACGAACTGCGGTTGAAAAGGCTATGAAGGCTGTCGCTGGCGAATAAAGGTAACCGTAGCTTGGCCTAGAATATATGCACTAAACAATGTACTCCATATCTGACGCGATGAGAGCTATAAGCCTATACAATGAATTAGCGCTTCAAAGAACTTTAGGGGCCTTGAGATAATGTTCGCTATCTCTCCGTGTGCCCTTCTCTCACGGTACCTTCAGCTGGATACTTCTAAGGCACACCGTGCGATAAACGCTTAACGCTGTACTCTCCTCTCCCGTCTTTTTTCCCATGGTTCCTGCTCCGATTTTCCCACCACAGATGCCCATGTACTTAAGACAACCTCCTATACGTTACCACAAACTTGGACAACTTGGCTAGAGCTAGGTCGCCTAGAGTACCAGTTCCTTCACTTCCTTCAGGCTGCGCATATTCTGCCGCTTATTTTGTCGTCGTGGATGGATGGATGGATGGATGGATGGATGGATGGATGGATGGATGGATGGATGGATGGATGGATGGATGGATGGATGGATGGATGGATGGATGGATAGGAGCGCCCCCTTTGAAACGGGGTGGTGGCAATTGCCACCATGTTCAGCTTTTCTTTCTTCATTATTATTTTTTTTGTTTACTGTGTTCGCAATTCTCATTAAGATTCTCCATCACCTTTGCCTACGGTTTCCTACAATTCTAACCTTATGCCACATCTCTGCTTTTCAGCCACCAATCTTCCAATCGCTTTTTGCTGACTTCCACTGCAGATTTATTTACATGACCATTGTTATCTTTAAACCCTAGGGCCTCGGGAAGAGTGACTGTGCCTGCATCGACATCCGGATGGATACCATCACATTTGATTATGAGGTGTTCAATTGTTTCCACAGATCTACCACACACTGCACATGTGTCATCTTCTTCGTTAAATTTCTTTTTGTAGCTGCGCGTTTTAAGACACCCTGATCTAGCTTCAAAAAGTAGGGCACTGCCTCTTGAGTTATCATAGAAAAATTCTTTCCTGATCTGCCTTTTCCAGAATCGATATTGTTCTAAACTATGTTTCTTTTCCATTGAATTCATCCAATTTTTAACTTCCGCGTTTTTAACCTGTCGTTTAATGCTCTTTCTTTCTCCGTCCTCATGACCGGCATACTTACTGGTTAGTTTTCTAGTTCTTTTCCGCCACTGTGAGTCAACGTTCTTTCTGTATAAATATTTAAATACCTTAGCTGCCCATCTGTTATCGTCCAATTTCCTCAGGCGTTCTTCATATAGTATTTTACTCTTAGCTTCCCGTGCCTCGAACGATGCCCAGCCCATATCCCCTTGTACTGCCTCGTTTGTGGTTTTGCCGTGGGCACCTAGTGCTAATCTTCCAACAGCTCTCTGATTTACGTCTAATCTCGACTTAACTTCTGCCCTTAAGCACAGAACCGCATTACCGAAAGTAAGTCCCGGCACCATTATTCCTTTCCAAATACCTCTTAGTACTTCATATTTGTTGTACCCCCATAATGCCCTATGTTTCATTATCCCGGCGTCTCTTCGTCCTTTTGCCCTAAGAGCCTGTTCATGCTTTTCCGTGTATATCTGCCCTTCGTTTAGCCGTATCCCGAGGTATTTGTATTCGGCCACTTTCGGTATTTCGTGGCCTTGTATTGTAAGCACCTAATCAGTTGTATCGTTAAAAATCATCACACCTGATTTAGTTGCGCTAAAACTGAATCCTAGAGCGTCTCCTTCGTCTCCACAGCAATTAACCAAAGTTTGTAAATCTTCCTGGCTAACGTTCTCCGAAGCGCTGCCATGCGAATACAAAGAAATCTACAGAGCTTATACAGAAAGTTCTTAATTCTAGAAAAACTTATCCACATCTGGCAGTCCAGCTTGATATTACCACTTGCCGAGGAAGAGCCCGATCATTTAAACAACTCGAAAGGATGAGAACTGGCTACCCGAGATTATAAAGAGCAACAATTAAGTTAAAAATTATTCTCATTAACTTCCTGTAGCGACACATGGACTATGAGAGACGCCGCAGTTGAGTGAGCCGGATTCCTTCAGACCACTTGATATTCGTTCACGCGCAGACACCTGACACAACCCTGACGTTTTTCGGCTTCGCTTCCATTCAGATATCGGTTACTCTATTTGCATACAAATACCCTTGCATCAGCGGCTGTAGGTGAGAGCTGTTGAGCCAGCGTTGTGGCCGCATCAACCAAGGAACATGGAGCGATGTTAGTCTAAGACGGTTGAGACAATCACCGAAAGCACAAGATAACGAAGTAAACACTGAGTAGCATTTTTCCAAACCGAAAACGTGCTCGTAGATCAAGCAGAGTGAACAATGGCGTCAAGCTCGTGATAATACCAGTGAACCTTGCCCTCAGCAACATCTTATCACGCGATGAACGTCAACCGCACAGCCCAGCGCACAGCCCGAGATACCCGCCTCCTGCTCAAAATCTGACCGTTATTCCGCTCTTGAACGAAGAAATCGGCAGCCATTGAACGCCGTGCCTGACACATTTCGCTCTCTTAACGCACAAGCCGTGCTTATTAGTGCTGGGTGCCAGACATTTTCTAGCAGTAGATCTGAGCCCACTGTCACATCGATCGGCTGTGGGAGACTGTCAGGATTTCGCATTCAGGCTGATTGCTGCAATAAATATAAACAGGACTATTTTCCCTAGAAGGTAAAATTAGCTCCCATCCTAGCTGCACGGAAACCCGACCGGTGTCCATTTCTAGCGTTTAGGTGTACATAACTGCGCTGCTCAATTAGGTTCAAAGCTTCGAAGAATTTATTTACATTTTTGGAAGCATTTACTCCCAACTATTTGTAATATTGGAAACACTAAATTGTTTCATTCAGATATACGCGGCTGGCCGTTAAAAAAGCTTGATTACGTCGCTGTTGGTATTTCCGAACAGGGTACATTACGACTGCGGTCGCTAGAGAAAGTGATCATTTTTGCAGTTGCAGCTTATCCCTCCTTTAGTTCGCCTGACTTGGCATGCACATTCGTTGCATTTTATTTAACTATGGATGGCGTTTCAACACAGTTAACCGCAAGTTATAGTTTTCTGCGTGGCGTTTCACCTGCAGGATCTTTTCGACCCGTACTAACCTTGACAATTCTGAGAGAACCAAAGAATGTGAAATGAAACTGCGCTTTATTCTAAGCACACAAGCAGCTCATACCCTGTTGCGCCAACCGGATGAAAAGCAAAAATTGGAATTAATTCGCGAAAGCCCCATTCTTCCCTTCGCAACCAACTCACCTCTCTCCTGAGTAGCTCCTCGGCGCAGAACTTTTTAAGGTAGACGTCGCCTTCCTCAAACTGGCAGCCATCGATAGGACAGACGAAGGCGCCGTCCTGCGCACACTGCTGGTAGCAAGATTCGCACAGTGTGTGCGTGCAAGGAAGCAGTGCGGTTTTAACACGAACCAGTCCACAGGCGCCGCACACCCTGTATGAAGGAATAGGCTTCACAAACTTCAAAGGCCTCCAGTCCAGTTCTGCGGAGAACCCTACGAGCTGATGCTGGTATCCAGGAGGCATCGCCCACCGCGTGCACTCAGTAAGCGGCGTAGTCTTCGAAATGGCGTTTCCAGACCTCAAGCGGGCGTTGTTATCGTCCCTTTCTCTTTTTTGCTTTTTTCATCGCCATGGCGACAATCGTGTAGATATCTCGTAGTACTCCTGTCCGTTGCTTGAAGATGTGAGCGCACGAGGCGAGAGTGAAGCGTTGTAGTGCATCAGCGAGTTTTTTCTCGGATCTATCTCTTCGAACTAAAATGCTGTATTGCGGCTTTTCGATACATACGATCCGTGAGAGAGAATCGCCTATAGTTCGTTTGGACTAAACTCTTCATGACCGATGTGAAAGCCGCCCTCGTAACAGGAACCGAGGCGTTCTACTTTGGCCTTCGTGTGTGCCAATAAATCAAGGTACTTGGAAAGCATCAACCGCAGAGCTTCGGAGAAAAGCCTGCATAGAAAGGGCATACCAGGCAGAATCCAGTTACTCGTGTTGGCTGGAATGCTACGGAACACTTTGGATTCAAGATGTAGTCGCCTACGGCCAACGAAATGCGTTCACAATTGCTACAAGGGAATTGCGGCAACACAGAAATGCGGCAGGCTGCTTCAATAGCTCTAGCCTGTTTGTAACCTGAGCATAGACCAAAGTTACAGAAGAGCTAATATACTTGGCTTTTATACATCGAATAAGAGATGTATCGAGCTAATTTTTATCCTTTTGTACCTATGTATATTTGGCTTATACTTTAGTCCAACGAACACGGGCACCCGTGCTGTGGACAGTTTACAAGTTCAAGCGCACATTGCACACTTTAATGGCATATATTCTATCTTTCCAGCGGTATTTGTTTTTAGGGCATTTAAGCAATGGAGCCGCACGACCTATATATGTTAACTCATATGAAATAGGACGAAAGGCATCGCGACATGTCATGTATGACGTCGCATAGCAGGCAACGTGAAACTTGGCCCCACAATATTTCAGCAGGGCGATAAAGCGCTGCTTCTTTACACAGCTTCTACGCTATTGCCGTGCGGGTTGCCTCGGGGAAGCCTTCTCGTGTTGCCCACACATAAAAAAAGCAAAAGCAGCCCTGGGAACCAAGGCTCATTGACCTCTGGCTCATATCCATCACGAGCAACAGCTGGATTTTATTAACGCATTTCAAGCGTTCACTCACACTTATTTAATTCTAAACGTGGCAGTTGTAAAGCCTTAAAAGGAAAAAAAATAGGCTTGAATTATCTTGCACCTTAGGAAAGAATTACATTATAATGAGCATCATAAAAGACAGATATACAAAATGCACACCGCGGAAAAGTCGCTGTCCTGCCGCTGTCGCTGTGGCTGTTGTAGTGAAATCAATAGAGTGATAAAATGGGAATCAAACGCCAAATCGCACAAGTGAACTACATGTCATTTGAAACATAATTGAGGCATTTTAACAAATACAGCCCGAAACAAGGGCCAAACAATGAGATATCACCAATCTATTCAAGCAGCAGGATATCATTGATATTATATTATGAGAAGCATCAAAATAGACGTCAGAAAATAATACAGTAATCTCATTTAACGAAAGCAATACATTTGTTTGTCGACAGTTTTTTCTTTCCTTTATAAATCCCTTGATCCCTCCTCGCCTGAGCAGCACTAACCAGAACATCCTTCTAATTAACTTCCCTGCCTTCCATTTTCCTCTCTATACATATATTTCTCTAATAAAGAAGAGAGTATGCGGTTCAATATTCGGCCACTATAGTTAGCACGTGAGTTAGGAATGATGTTTCTCTACAGTCTGTGCTGTATATGCCGCAATTAGTGTAGTGCTTAGTCAATGCACAAAAACGAAGTAGTGTTATGCTTTATTCTTTTTCTTGCATAACCTTTTTTTACAGCGTGAAAAATCCGCGGGAAGACTATGCAGAAAAGATGCTTAAAAGACGCGTCTTAAGTGCGTGCTATGAGGAAGTAAATATGCTGTTGGCGCTTTTCTTGTGCGAGAGGAAATATTCCGTTGCAATGGGCACTTGCGGTGCTTTAGATTAAAGTGCAAAAGTTAAAAGCCGAAGGGCGGAGCACTGTAAAACTTTGTTTTCGTTTAGTGGAACAAGACCGGCAATTTTTTATTACTAGATGAATACAAGAGTGCTTTATGGAAGCAAATTTTATAAATATTTCCCTCTGCCAGGTATTCCCATCGTCATCACCGGGTGCAGCATCTCACGCGTTCCCGTCTAACCACGCTGGCTTTGGTAGACGTTGGTGCTTAGAAAACTATGTTGCGGTCTTCAGTGAAATAACAAAATAGCGAAAACAAAGCAATCCTGTATATATAGCGTCTGTAGATTACGAACAAACATATGACAAAGCCTAAATTTCTCTAGCCATGCAGGCACAGTGTAACCACTGTGCAGAAGAGGTGTGTGTCAGCGTCTGGTAAATGTATATAGCAGTTGCGCGGCGATCATTGTCAATCGCAATGCGATTAATATAATACGTATGAGGAAGGATTAGAGAAAAGGATACAGGGTCTCACCATCACTATTCACAGCGCATTCATCGCAGGTAATCAGAATACTTTCATGGGTAGAAGTATCGGTTAATGATATCATTACCTTCATGTTCTGCAACGTAATTTTGCTGTCGCTATCCTCTTTCCTTTTCTCTTTCATCCCGTTTCTCTTACTTTCTCGTGCGCTAGCTCTGTCCTGACGTATATAGAGCGCGGCTGGTTTGTGTGTTTCGTGATCAAGAAAAATTCAGCGCCATTTCGGTCTGCTTTTTGTATCCGACGTATTTTTGATGGAGCAGGCTCTCCTTCGCAAAAAGTCGATCGCTTATGCCAGAAGATTTTTTCGTTTGCACAATAAAGCGGTCCACATGATTCACACAAATTACGCCCGACCGCCTTGACTTATGCTATGCCCGACATTGTTCGTGTTGTTAAGGGAGGTAGAGCATCAGCGATAGAGATTGTATGCAAATTAGGAAACATGTATATAATCGTTAATTTCGGTTTTGCTGTTGCAGAGTAAAATTTGAGAATATACGAAGCCAATTGCTAATGCATGCCGTCTTCGAAATGAGAGCGCTCTTTTCTTGATTACGGAAGAAAGTTTGAGCAACTGCGCACCAAATGAAAGCAGGGACGAAAAATGCTTGCGCTTGTGCTCATACCTCATGCTTGTGCTCATACCGACAGGATAAGATGCAATAGATTATGCCATGGTTTGAGAATGCTGAAATGAATATGTGTCACAGATAGGAGGTGATAAGAATAATACACAGGTATCATACTGTACGAAAATTAATATAAAGTTCACTTTTGAACGGAAGAGGAATAAGGTGATTGCAATGTTTTGCAAGAATGACTGCTCTGTAGCCAGCATTAGGGTCTCAGCTACAGCAGCAACGGCCCTATGATTTGAGCGTCCACCTCGCTTGCGAAACGGAGGGTGTTCACTCCCTGAGCCACCTTTGGTCCACAGTAGGACTGCATTCCGTGTACGCTTACACCTGCCTGGCACTTGGCCTTTCTACAAGAAAATTGTTAGCGTAAAGTTTCTGGAAGAACCATTGCCTTCATCGGTCGGTGATTCGTTCCAACATCAAATAAATTAAACCTGCCTCCCGCGGCAATGCTCCTTTCCTTTCCTTGTTGCTCGCAAATAAAGAAAGCCAGAGAAGAACAGCGACTTGCTGAAACCTCAGTAATGATCTGAAGCGAACTTCTTTCAAATCATCGCTTGAAGTTTCAGTTAAAGCAGTAGGCCGGTTCATACTCGGCGCTTAGATCGCACCAACTTGACCTCTCAGTGGAAAGAGCCCCGTTGTGAACACTGTATGCAGAAAGCATCTGCAGGCGGAGATATTTCAAATTGGGTTGGCCCCCGATACGAAAGAGCTGAATTTGCGGAGTCTCTTTCAGGTTTACCATGCTAAGGAACACGGACGCCAGGATAATTATTGTTTTACTCTTTTCTAACGGCACATGTCCGATGGCAGGCTCCTATCCATCTCTCGCAGCCGTGACCAACATTAAACCACTTGACATAGCGTTAATATAAACAATAATACATAAATGTTCACAACAGCGAACAGTGAGAGCATGGGGAAACTTTGTCGTATGATGCATTCATTCGCATTGGGGAAAATTTTCTGCAAAAAAGGTAGGCCTAAAATTGGCTCCTTAGCAAGCCTTCATTGTGTCGCTACTCGTGCAAAAAATCGTGCTTTGTTCTGTAGTCTAATTGGTAGATGGAAACATTTTAAGCGTCGCATTTCACTAAAATGATTAGATGCTAGAATTAATAAAATGTTTTACCTCTCCACCAGTTGTGGTGCATCACTCGTTTTAATGTTCGGTTGCTCACAAGATGGACACGGAAAGGAAGGATGGTCGCGGCACATGCGTTCCACCAGAGGCGAAATGAAAACCCCCCGTGTTCTTTCGGCAGCCATTCGAGAAGAAAGGTGGATCAACACGACGCACAGTTGCCGCGTGTATCAGGCATGAGATGATGTTGAACTTCTCTGTGGTGTCGGCGCCAGGCTTGTTCGTGGAGAATGGCCGCGAGCATGCGCAATAGTCCGAACAACACACTTCCTAAATCCTTACAAGTAGCGATCAGCTGAGAGGAGCACTATCATGCAGGCGTTGTGGCAAGCCTTACGGCGCAGAGATGTCACGTCACGTGACACATGGACCGTGGGCTTAAGGTATCTGGTGTGAAGACACCTTAAAAAAATAAAGCGGCCGAAATTATTCAGGATTTTTCAGGCCGGGCACATAACTTATTCAAAGAGTAGCTTTTGGGCCTTATACCACATATCCGATATTACACCTTATCTTATATCATGATTTGAAAACAATAGAGTGGAGAAATAACTATTGTTGGCAGCATGTGCACTAGAGCGCTTCTAACGGTAAAAACTGTATTCGTTTTTGAAGGTTTTTTTTTTCGACTATACGTAGAACAACGCTTATTCCTTCGAAGAAATCTTGCGTGCTAAAACAATGTGCTGTTCATCACAATGTACAATTGTGTTTTTGAGAACATCTACTTTTTTCGTCCTACTGAGCGGACGCCTCAGTTTTTTTGTCGAATTTTGCGTGACCTACACATTTCCTGCTGTACTATTTCCTTATTATGTGTGCCGTATTTGCAGGCGTACTTGGTGCATGTAAAATTTTTTTGCATGTTAACCTTTTTAAAATGCGTTTTTCAAAAATAAATTGAAGCGAATGTTTTCGTGATTGATGGCAAGTACCAGTTTTAATTTTTCTTCCCACCTATATTATGAGTTGCAGAAGAATAATAAATATATTTTTAAATGCGACTTCGAACACTGATGTGTGAAAAAGAAAGGTGACTAGCGGGAAGCAACTGACCCGACCTATATTCTTCCGAGGAAATAGGCTTAGCGTACCCCATTTTAGGCGGCAAAATAAAAGCCGGTGAAATATAAAAGCACCACGTGACACCGTACTCTATACGGAGGATTGCGGCCCTGTTACAGTGCATTCATCTGCGACTTGGTAAAGCGCTGCCAAAAGTGCGCCTCTTTATTTGCCGACGAGACATCTTCATTTGGTGTTGGCTCCGAGATAAGCGCTTTTTTGGTACTGGATTGTTGTGAGCTCTACACGCGAAGAAAATATAAATTAGGTAGGTGGAATTTCTTCGCTGTGTTTTTGTTATACATGCAATAACAAAGCTGCTAATTCGCATACCCTACGCTTATTTAAGTTTTTATTCCCCACATCGCCTATCAAAGTGTCGGTATTCAATATGCAAATTAGACGCGATCCTGCCATTTACTTAAGAAAACATTCTTTCGGGCCCTGCGAAAAGACTTTATGACGGCAATGAATAAGCACTGATTAGCTTTATCTGCATTTTTCTTTTTTTTTTCTTCGTAGTATATGTGTCCAAATCCGGCAGTATATTTTGTCGATTCAAATAAAGGTCTGGAGCTTCAAATTCAGATGATGGTTTGGTTTGGTTTATGGGGTTTAACGACCCAAAGCGACTAAGGCTATGAGAGATGCCGTAGTGGAGGGCTCCGGAAATTTCGACCACCTGGGGTTCTTTAACGTGCGCTGACATCGCACAGTGCACGGGCCTCTAGAATTTCTCCTCCCTAAGAAATTCTAGCCGCCGCGGCCGGGATCGAACCCGCGTCTTCCGGGTCAGCTGCCGAGCACCATAACCACTGAGCCACCGCGGCGGCTCAAATCCAGATGAAGTACTCGAAGTTCTTTGTGCTTCTCCTTGTCATCGCTGCACTGTGAGTACAACCTTATTGGCGGTAAAGTTCCACCTTTCCTTAGCGCAACTGTTAAAGAAGAAAACGTCCGTAAATCTTCTTTTAAAACACGATAATTATCTATCTCGACATAGAACTGATTCCTACTAGCTTTGTTAAAACATTCTTTTGTTCCTGTGCCTTGTGTACAAATGGAAGAAATGCAAGAAGAAAGGTGAGCAAAAAGATACTTTTTTTCATTTAGGCTATTTGACTCTGTCGACACCAAGGGGGCGGAAAATCATGCACTTAAAATATATTATCACTTTTTTAGGCACTCTAGTCAGCGCGCATGCGAAGTTTCAAAACAGAGAGAAGCTTAAACGCTTGTACTACCGACATTGCTCAAGCATTTATGCGACAGTATTCGTGGTACCGACCGCCCCGGCCTCAACGGTCACATTTTGACTCACGCGAAATGGTAGCGGCCTATGTACTGTGCAGTGTCCGTGCACGTAAAAGAGCCCCAGGTGGACGAAATTATCCGAAGCCCTCCACTACGGTGTTCCTCATAGCCTGGATCGCTTTGGGATGTTAAACTGCATAAAACCAAACCAAACCACCAGCATAAGGATACTACGGTTTAAATGGATTTGCTGAAGGGAAAACCAGAATTTCGTCGCTTTTATTCTTCCCAGAACGAGCGTTTAAGTGTGAATCAAAGAATATTGATTGCGGTTCAACTGCAGCCTGTTTAAATAACAACATAAAATGCTGGTCCTTCCAGGTGAAACAACTTCTTCATTAAAAGCACAGAAACACGTGGAGGAGTGTGTTGCTGTTTATATTTAAAGATGCCGAAATGCTGTATGGTTCCTGAGTTTTGCACAGACTAAGAACTATACACTACCGACAATAAACCATGTCTGAAATTCTATTTTCTTCATTATCTTACCAACCGTCGGACGAGAACTGTGCGGTGCTTATAAACTTCTTGAAAAATACTTTGATAATGTTCAAGCAAAGAAATGACACCTAATTTACAGAGGACATTTGATTAAGTCTTGTTAGAGGAAAACGCGAATGCATGCGACTTCACCGCCGTGCTTCAGTGGACCGGTTTCAAACAGTGATACCTTAAACAACTCAAAATGCTATATCTAAGTTGTCCTATCTTGATCTCTTGATTAAAAATATTTCATCAAAACTTTCGAATGCTGCAACCGTCACATATTGAGACAAACAGGCGCTGTTTACTAACAACTGGGTTTATTGAAAAAAACACACAAATATATAGACAGAGTTAGGAAAGATTAATCGCCACCATAGTCAACTCATGCCACATGTAAAGCCAGATACCCAATCTCCCCTTCGGAATGGGCGACCGATGGGCAACTAATGCACGTTGCGCCTTTCTCACGTATAAGAAAAGCTTCAATCACTTCTCGCGTCATCTTATCACAATGGCGGAACACGATATTGGTGTTTTTATAGTCGGGGGTACATTTGCATTTCTTGCAACGGAATGCACCTTTAGCGAGAGGGTCTCCTTCAGATTTTCTTTTTTCGTAATCTTTTTCGTGTTGACATTTGCACTTTCTGCAGTGGACCGCCACGTGTGACAGGGGGTCTTTTTTTCTGGTGTTCTCATGTTCCATGAGTCGCTTGTTGATGCATCTTCCTGTTTGGCCAATATATGTGGCGCCACACGAGAAGGGAATTTTGTATACTACCCCTACCTCGCAAGGTACATAAGGGGAAACATGGCGCACCTGACAAGCCCTTTTGTTTCCCTCCTGCCTCTGCCTTACCTGTTTGCACATCCTGCCTAATTTCTTCGGGGCAGAAAACACGACGTCAACGCCATATCTGCCTGCCACTTTCTTGAGCCCATGGGACATGCTGTGCGCATATGGAACCACTGCCGGCCTTTTATTTTTATTTTCATTTTTTGCACTCGGCCGAGCCCCAAGGGCCGAGCCCTTAGTTTCCACGTCCCGTCTTTGTTGCGCTGATTCAAAAATGAACCGTCACATAACCTTATTGAGTGCTGTCTTGTACTTATGCCTTTTCAAGGTGAAACAAAATACAGAAGTCGCACATATCAATCCTGCACAATACGAAACTCACAAACGAGCCTGTTGAATCTCTCAAGCGTGGTAATGGTGCTCTCGATGGGCCATTTTTATTCAATGTTAAAGATGTAGTGGGGCATATTTAGAGGTCATTCCTGTTTTTGATGATATATACGCTATGCGTTTTCACTTGAGAGGCGTCAAGCAATCTAAAGGAATAAGAAAACCATGGACCACACCGGAACTCAAAAAATTACAGGAACAAGCTTCATCATGCTATCATATATTCGATATCCAAAAATTCGAATCTATTTGAAAAATACAAGAAACCAATAGAATACAGAGCTCACACTGCCTAAGATGATATATCGCCGACAGCTCTTCTCTGAAACTAGAATTAAAATCAGACGCTCAATAGAAAATTCTATATAATTTGCTAGGCAGCAGGGCTCAAAATGCTCCCCCTGAGTGTATGTTCAACAAAAGCCTCGATCTATCCAGCATGGTACTGGCTGCGCACTCTAATAGCAATTTTTAACTGTCATTCAATCATCCGAAATTCTTTTATCTCATAGCCACATTGAAAACCTTTTTTTACCTAACGAATAGAAAGGAAGTGCATTGTACCTATACAAATTCACCTAATAGGAAGGCATTACAAGTCAAAATTAAGGAAATAAAAGCTGTGAAACATGAACTAAACATAAGTCGCGTCTGCTTATAAGTATAATGAATATGCTAGTTGAAACCGGTGTTTTCCCTGAAAAAATGAAGCAGACAAGCGTGACAGTTGCCTTTAAAGGCTTCTATAAGATGTATAATATATGAGACCAATTTTGTGCCCAAAGCTTAATACACAGTAAATCTTTCCTCATTCTCAATTTGCCTTTCGAAAGGGCATGTCGGCGAAAACTGATCTGTTATGCCTTAAGTAATCAATAGCGCGTAATATCGAAACAGGCATTCTGACTCTCGGACTCTTCATTCACTTCAGTAAAGCCTTTGCTTCCCTTAACCATAAAATAATAAATCATAAACTTTCTGAGAATTTGTGCTTCGCAGAGCACTTCTCAGCCTCATGAAATTATACTATAATAATCGAGAACAACTTGCCTATAGAGAAAGTTATGAGTTTTTTTCTGGCTGTAATAAACGGTGTGCATCAGAAAAGCATTCCGGACCATTTGTTTGGTGTCTGCTTGAACGGCAGGCACACTGAATATATCGCGATATTTATTACATACGCATTTGATAGAAGCATAGATATCCCTGTTCCTGATCAAATCAGATTCAAAACAAGGTGCAATGTAAATCATAGTAAACAGCGCGATCTAACTACCTCCAAATTATTCAGTCAAAAACTAAGATAATTTTCCTTTCTAGTAACAAGCTAGCGGAGCTACTACACGTTGTCAAACAAGCAGAAGAAATTCAAGTTGTAAATATCAATAAAATTTTGGACATTACCTCCGCAACTCACATATATTGGGATCGTCATGTGAATAACATTTCCACAAAGTTCATTTTTAACTAGCATTGCTATCATGATGCTTATTCCTCCTCACGGAGGTGTTAGTTAAAATTTAATCTGCTTTGTTTGCTCCTGTTCTGAATTATGGAAACTTTGTTTGGGAGACCACCTCCAAAGCGAATATAACAAAAATACAGGTTATGCGCAAGAAATAAACATTTTAAAATTTTTTTTATCTCTCAGGCTAGAAAGGCTTTCCAGATTTAGAAAAAAACTCGCTTAGAACAGAAATGTGTCTTCAGAGTTTCGCGCTCGTTTTACCATTCTACTAATAAGTACTGCACATTTAGGATCCTGAAAAAATCCAGCCGGACCAGCAACACCAAACTCTGCTTTGTACTATGTTCTCCAAAGAATTATAGACTATAAACACTACTAAACAACTTAGTGTCTGTTTTTAATCGATACGACTCCCTAGCGAATGTTACCTATAATGGGCTCAAAATATCTTATGTAAAATTATAGCTAGGTTGTGTGCCTTGGTTACTGTTATTTGTACACATGTATATATAATGCTTGTCTTTGCTTCGGCTCTTGCAATGGAGTAGGTTTTCACTCATTTTTGGTTGTGCAAATTCAAACAGGTGCAGATTTTATACCATGCTCTTAAAAATAAGTGGACACTTCGACCTTGTTGTTTTAGGCATATTTGCGCTATCGGCCTTCATTCAGTTTATGTGCGCTCAGCTGTGCACAGCCATTAGAGTTTCGTAGACCCAGGGATGCTATTCGTAGCTGCTTTTATCCCCTTGAATCTCTCCAGCACGTATTCTTTCCCTGAAAAAAATATAAAGTGAATTGAAAAGCATCATTAGTTACAGGAAAATTGATGCAATAGCATGCCTCATTACGATGTGCCTATATGGTGATTAGCCATCTAGGAAATGAAGGGAGCGATGTATTGTGTAAACTTCATTATAAAGCTCTCGCATTTTATTTTTCGCCCGCGCCTTCGCTGTAAGTTGAAACATATGCTCAAACAGGCGAATGAAGCGAACCGAATAGAATGACTACAAATTGTACCACAGTGGCTTTAGTTAGGAACAGGAATTAGTTAGGAACAGAAATATCAATGCTTGGTTAAAGCAAGAGAACAGCGAACGCTGACTGCAAACGTAATCTAGGCTTAGACGAAAGTTCGTCTTGTCAGGCATGATACTGATGAAATTGAAGGTGACTGGCGACATCATTGACCAAAATGAACTAACGAAAACCGCGGAAAGAAAAAGATATTTCAGCAGTTGGCCCTTATAGTCAAGGTGCTGCCTTGTCTGCGCTTATGATAGCCCCCGCCAAGACCTAAATATGGAAAGACAGCCTTAGGAAGGAGACTAGCCGACACCAAATTATCGGTATTCCTAAGTTAAAAAAAAAACGCTCGGTTGGTGAAGACTCGCTCTTAACTAGGTTATCAATCCCAACCTGACAGGTGATTCTGCAGATATATTTAGTTGTCAGTGAGACGGGGGCTCAAACCACTGGACCACGACTGCGGTTGTCTCCATTACACTTCTAGGAATGCTTGTATTTTTGCTATAAATTATTGCAGCAGCATAAAAAAATCCTTGTTCAGCACTTCTAAGGAATAGTTTGCTTTCATTTAAATAATAAGTGTTCAAGTTCCAAAAACTTGCATATTTCGCTACCGGAGGATACAAACTTTCATTCTGCGAAGTAAGAAAAAGGACGTTTTCAGTATTATGTTATACAAGAATTTTCGAACGAACTACGTTTCTTGCAAAGGTTCAGCTCCATTTCTTTGAGGTTACACAATTGCCTATCTCATTTAAAAATTCATATGAAGCTAGAACTTGGACGTGTGACCTCGAATGCCGTCATTGTCTTAAAAACAACCAGATATATTCTCTTCGCTCTTTCTAGGAAATCTCACATGCATGAATATATTTATCTCGTTAGCGAGACAGTCCCATGCAGTTAGTGCCCGGACACCTCCATCCACACAGATATAGCGAATTTGGAGTGTGTTTTGGTGACGCAAGACGAAACAAGTTCGCATCAGGAACACACCATGGGCACAGCACGTGTTATCCCAAGCGCATTTCTCACGTTTGCTTTATATTCTTCTCTCCTAACAAACGCCGATTTGACTAAAGTAAGAAGGATGCTTGAGACCAGATTCGCATGTTTGGGTGTGAAAACCACTTTCTGAGATTTCCTTGATATTTTCACCCTCTTCACGCGCACGTTGTGCCCAAAATTCCTCCCTCTGCAAACCAAGCGACTGTTTTTCGCTTTTCCCCCGTGATTAATTCCTATCGATTCCCTGTAAAAAAAATTATAAATGCTCAAAACCAACTGTGATATTTTTCGTAATGAATACGGCGAAGCTACGCAGTGATATGATTCAGTTTGCACAGTTCTCTAAAGTAACTCATTATATGTTTTCCTCGGAGATGTGTAACGACGTGCTTATTCAGAACATGCAGTTTAAACCATCTTTATGACCTATATTTGAAATAACTTTTTTCAGGTTTGGTGTTCACACACAACACATGGTAGGCTGTCTTCAAAGTATAAGTGGATAGCTTTCTTTATTGCCTTCTGCATCAAGTTAAAGCACGCAATTTACCGATGAAATCGTAATAGCAATGTTATTGTGACATATCGAGCAGACATGTGGAAAGCGTTCTCCAAGCTTGCGATAGAGATTAAGATTGGAGATCTTAGGTAACATGCTTTAATTGAGCACCAGAATCTCACAATCGCTCCCGCTGCCAAAAGCCCATTCAATATTGCGAGATGTACGGATCGGTACCCTTTACTTCGTAATTCACGACGTTGTCGACGAGAAATAGACGGGGCAAATTCGCAGAACGTTTTTCAGGAGGGAAGCCTGTGAACTCCACCGCCTTTCAGTTCTAACACCGCGAACCGAATCTCCGCGTTCGCGACTTAGTAAAGGCACGCTGATAGTTCTCTGCGTTGAGCTGCTCTGTGTTTTAATCCTTTTTATTTCATCAAGATACTTTTTCGGGAAAATTCTTTCCAAGTCCTGCAGTTTGTCGTAGGCACCCACATTCACGAGTGTGAACGCGTGTCAGGAATAAAATCTGCGATGATTCTTCAAGAAACCAAGTCTTAACCAGCTGCTTAAATAGGTCCCACCTTTGACAGAATATGAAACCAGAAAGAACCCACGTTTTCTCGAGCAAACGAGCCAGAGCGCGCTGAAAATTTTTCTCAGAGATCGGAAATATATTTCGTTTCCTTACCCCACACCGTGCATGACGGAGAAAGGCGGGCTAGTTTAATATCCGTACTCAGCCATGTTGGGTTTCTTCCTCGTCGCTTTTCTTTTTGAGGGGGTTTCAAGATCATTCTAAAACATCCAACACGGTTGGCGTAGATTACGAGTGTACCTACCTCAGACACCGTGGAGTGGTCGGTGAAAAATATCGGCCTCACCCAGCAGCCATGCAAAGAAGTTAACTCGGCAGAAGAAGCGTAAATACTGTGAGATCGAGCATTAACAGAGCATTGAAAATGCATGAAGTCTGTAGTACCGCTTTTGAATCAGCCAATGTCAGCAAGGTCGTGTTGAAAACACTAAGTCAACTAGAGCAGCAGAAGTGTTGTCATAACGTCCGTTATACGCAGATCGATGCTTGTTTTCGAGAACACATTGGAAATCTGTCAGGCGCTAAAATTTCCCCATACGTGCGCAGGAGGTTTGCCAGTGACAGGAAGAATTTTATATCTCGCTGGTCCACAGACGTATACGCAATAATAACTCGCCACTGCTGACCCAAGTGGTGACACCACAACGCATGACTCCTCTCTTGTCCTCAATGCAATCTTAGAGGTCAGTAATATCCAGCATATAACCCGAAAACACCATGTACTCTAGAGAAACCGTCTCGAATGGGTGCCGATGATATTAAAGCCCACTACAAACGGATCAACTTGAGTTTCTTTCTCCTAATCAGAGTAGAGTTTAGTTGCCCGAATTGCAGCGACATTCACTGGGTGCATCTTTGAAACAGGTGCTTTAGCAAGTAGTGCCGCCGACGGTTTTGTAGTCCTCTAACATTAAGTGTAGCGAGTGCAAAAGCTGTGTGCCCCGCCACTTTGAAAAAATACTTTTTTTAACTCCATCCGCCGAGAAATCCCGCTTGTGAATTGGCAGTCTTTAGGGCGCTGATTTCTCTCTTTTTCCAAATAATATTTTCTTAACCCTCCGCATCGGATACCTTAGCTGTATCTGCACTGAGAGGCTCCTCATGCATGGGATGCATCAGAGGCGGGCTGCTGCACATGGAGACGTCCATGGTGGCTAAGGCTTCCGAACAAGAGGTTCGGAGCACCATATCTCTTAGCGCTTAATAGTCGACCGACAGCTCTCTTCAGACGCAGACGCGTATCTGTGTGGGTGGAATCCGAAAATGGTGTTCGCAATGATATGTTTGTGTTCCAGATATGCAGATAATCGATCCCGCATCATCGTCTCCAATAATTTGTCCACACAGGTGGTGAGAGAGATGGGGTGGAGGTTACCTGTGTGAATTGGTTTGCTAGCTTTGGAAAAGAGCTTACCAGATCCACTTTCCACTCGATTCCCAGAGTGCTGTCCCGGTGCCAAATCGCTTTGATGTGGTCAAGAAGGGACTGGTATGCCGAGTGTGACAGGCTCGTCAAAAGCTTGGCGGTGACCTTACCTCTTCCCGGCGAAGTGCCGGGTTTCATTTTGGCGAGAGCTGCCCGGTATTCACGGAGCTGGAAAGGTTGATCCAACTTCGTGTTTACTCTGGCTGTTTAAGATAACGCAAATCCACAAGCGTCTTGGGTTGTACACAGAGACTGGTCCCGAGGTTTCTATGCCAGTTGAGTTGTGTTGCCAGGGAAAGCGTGCATGGCTCGCTGCAAATGTTTTGTGTTTCGGTTCGTGTTTGGGTTGGGCAGATTAGGGCTCGAATGAGACGCCACGTCTTTCGGCTTGACATTTGTAAGGCGGCCGTGTTGCATATATCCACGCGGTTGGAGTCAGTGAGTTGGGCCGCGTACTATGACGCTTTCTAGGTAAGCTCGGCAATGAGAGCTTTGAGCTTTCTATGGTGTTTCTGGCGTCGCCAACGGTGGAGGAGGCTACGACGGGCCTTCTAGAGGTGTGGAAGGTAGAGATAATCGTCCGTGACCACCTCTGAGAGCTGGAAATGTGTTTCATGCGAGGAAAGGTGTGTCAGCCGCTGTTGGGACCATGCTGGGTCGCCTCGCTCAGAAATGGGTTAATTATCAAGCGAGTCAAAATTTTGCCTGAATTTCGTCCAATCTGGGATACGGGCTTTTGTTCTGGGAAGTTTGAGGGGGCGCGTGCGTAGTGTAGTGTTGAGGATGCAGTGGTCGCTACCGAGGGTCTCCTCGGTGTTGAGCCTGTCTGAGTGTCGTATGTTGCGAGCGAAGGAAAAGTCTGGGCACGTGTCCCGTGTCGCGGATTTTCCTAGCCGTGTTGGGTGGACGGGGTCCGCGCGGAGAGTGAGGCCCAGGAGATACCAAAAAACAATAAGATCCTCGCCTACATCAGTGCCGCAGAATAGCTTAAGATAAAATTAATGTAAATCAACATGCACGTTCATTTCTGAACGTACAAGAATTTTACTTCTAGTCGTAAATAAACATGCAGTTCTAACTTCCTTTATTTCTGAACAGCAGTATTTCTTTTAGCCATTATTTGCATTACAAAGAGGGTTCAGCTTAAGTTAAGTACTACTCAACAATCCATGGACAGAGAATGATTGGTGTAATGTTCAGAGAGTGGAAGCGGGCGGATAGAGTAAGAGAACAAACGCGGGATAATAATAACCTAGTCGAAGTGAAGATGAAGAAATGGGCTTGCGCATGGCATGTAATGCGAAGGCAAGATAACCGCTGGTCCTTAAGGGTAACGGAGTGGATTACAAGAGAAGGCACGCGTATCAGGGGCCGGCAGAAAGTTAGGTGGGCGGGTGAGATTGGGAAGTTTGCGGGGATGCGGTGGCCGCAACTGGCGAGAAACAGGGTTAATTGGAGAGACTCGGGAGAAGCCTTTGCCCTGCAGGGGGCGTAGTAAGGTTCATGATGATGATGATGATGATGCAGTACCATATGTGCAGCTTATCACTAATAATGCTCTCTAGTTTCTATAAGTGCACTTACTTCAAAAAATGAGTTTCAAAGTACTAGAAATCTTTTTGCTGCGGCCCTGCCACAACTGAAAATTCTTGAATTACTACAAGATTCCTTTTGAGTTAACACTAAAGCTTTTTTATTCATATTCTACTGAGTTTCCAAAAAAGTGGTCGTAACAAGCCTTATCGAGGAACATTTAAACTTTATTTTCAATGCAAGAGTTCCTCTGATGCCGGCGCAATTCGCCTCTACTGTGGCGCGCAGAGCGATTCTTTCTCGCAGCTTTGGGTCGGCTCAGGAACGTCCCTGGAAAAGACGAATCCCACTTCTCCCTGCGGGTCCAGCTGACGAAGCACTGCTGCGGCGTTTCCACAGGTGGGATCTACGTCGTACAACTTGTAGACGACGCGGTCGTTTTGGCTGGAGATGGCTGCGAAAGAGAAAGTGGATTCGCATTTACTGGTATGAAGGCTATACTTCCTTTCCCGCTTAAGAGCGGCCTTTTAGGGGCTTTCATGTAATTTCTATGTAATTTCTATCTTTTGCACGTTTACATGCTTAGAGATAGCTTACTGCATGCAACTGTGCTTGGCATCACTTAAGACCTACATGTTTGCACCGGAATAACAATCGACAGATGCAGGAGAAATCCGCATCTTGAATCCGAACATCGCATTCTCTTTCAGTGATTTCGGCTTACTCTTAAAAATGCTTATGTAGAGATAATGGTAGGTGAGCTATAACGTTCCGATGGCACACACAGATTTTAACAGGGGCCGCGTTTGACAGCCGCGGAAGGATTTCGCTAACCTGAGGTTTTTGCCGCAAGTATACATCCCACTTTTAGCATAGGTGGAAACGCTGCATCCGTCCTCTGTATTCCCATGCGCAAAATCCAGAGTAGTAAGGCTCATCCAGTTTGCCAACACAAAAATCCTTTTCTGCTCAAAAAGAATACGCGTAAAATGACAATATATTTTGTTGAAAAGCCTAATAGCTGGTGACGCCCCATTTCGGAAGGCATAAAGTCTGTACCGCAACATATAATGCTCACCGCACTTCCGTCCGCTAGCTCAAAATTTCAAGCTGCTGCCGCAGGGTACTGGTACAACCTCCACTCAGCATACCGCTTTTCTGACGAAGCGGCGCCGACGAGACAAATAGGTAAGTTCGTCGTGGACATCTTAAAATTAGGGCGCGCTTCTGTCTCGTACCAAGTAGAAGCCATCCTCGGCCCCGTCATCGTGTGGTGCCACATGCTTCGGCATGAAAGCAACAATTTATGACACTGCATTAAGCCACAGACTCATGAAACCACTGGCTGTTCCTCCCATATTACCTTGCCAGAGACATGAGCTGCTCCGACGTAAGCGGGAGATTTCACCACGCTGAGTGGTTTATTATAAAAGACCTACCCGCAAGGGCGAAAACGAATTCTCGAAAGTTGCTCGTGCCTGTCACCCACTAAAGCAGTATAACAAATTCCTGGTTCTTTAGTTGACCATTTTAAGAGCTTTCGCATTACTGGCTGGAAAAGCTATAATGCATCACTGGGTAAAAAGCTTTTTTCTAAATTCAGCTTTCCTTCGAATCAGATATTCACGTGTTCTATGAAAAAAAAAAAGCTTCCGCGCTTTAAGGTTTGATTCTGTGCCGCTTTGGAGCATTCCTTAAAAAAAGTCAGAACTCCCACGACGCACTCACAGGTCTCTTCTTTATCTCTATATTCGTATCTGTTGACGTGCGCTGGCTGCCCAAGAACACTGCTCAAAAGAAAGTCCTAATGCCTGAATATCTTTCGTTCAAGGTGTACACTTGTCATGCGTAAGGCTAATATAATATTTTCGTACTTACTTATGTTAAGGTAGTATGCCAGACCATTGTATGGCTTAATGTACTCAGTAAAATACTCCTCCACATCTGAAATAGAAAAAAAGTAATTAAGGGCTGTAGTTATGCAGCGGTCACTTAATCTGCCAATACTTCGCTATTCTCACTAATTAATTTATATATATATATATGTCTAGAGCTTTTATCTTTGGTACTCTCAGCTCATAAGTGCTTGCTACATCACCCAGCAGAGCTTTTAGAGATCACGTTCATGAAACTTGGCAGGCGCCTGTGTGGAACCTGTTGGTCGCACATATTGCATAAAAAATCTGCCGCGCTTCATAGCACACCTCAAATTTGTGAACAGTGGCAAAATACAGCACAAAAGAAACTCTAACTGCGGCGTAAGAGAGTTAGAGTGGGCGCAGTTAGATATCTAAGAGCAGCGTTTCGAAAAAACTTTTCTGTTAACGAAGTTTCTAATTATAGATATTTGCCTCTGAACTTCACGCTAAGGTACCTTTGGACAAAAAACCGCTAATAGAAGCTTGGAATGCAGCTCCATTAACTTACCGGGGGATGATATTTTGATCGAAGACGTTTCCTCGTCGTATTCAAAAACAAATTTACCTCTGCAAAAAGAAATTAAAAAGTCAGTTTTTACCCCATTATGCTGATCACCCACGTCAATGCCGATGCTGGGATCAGAATTTTCAAGTCTGGGTGCTTGAAACAACAATGCACTCTTTAGGAAAGCAATGTTGAGACCGCTATGGGCATAACAATAAAGGTCTAAGAAGGGAATCATTCTGCAGTTCTTAGGTGATTGAGGTATAATATGTAGACCTATCCCTTGGGAACACAAGCAAAGAAAGCTACTATTGGAAGTATAATCAGTCTCGGTCACAAGTATATATTTTAGAATTTTCTCTCTGTGCCAGCACATATATGGTTCAGGTCAAGACGTTTCTTTGCCTAACATATGTATGCAGGAAGATGTGGACTCCGCTAGGTGGCTCATTTATTCCCGCAATGTCAGCCCGCAAAAAGTTTCAATGAACCGAGAAAGGTGTATCTTACATTCACCCGCATTGAGACCAGTAATATCAGAAGGCGTCTCCAGAGTTGAAAAACACTTACGTGGCATATTGATTCACTGTTCCGTTTGGTGCGTACCACGTCGTGGCGTTCGCTTTGTCGCTACTGGGATCTGTGCCGTCCCCAAAGAATTGTAAAATTCACCGTGCCCTCGGGTTCAAGAGTGACTCCAGTCCGGTAGCATTCATACGTCAAGACTGGTCTGAACTGTGATTCCTGCGTAGACAAAGGCGAACATTTCAGGGCACCCTGAGTTTGGGCCAGCAGGAAAACTTAAGAAAAGCCCAAATGAAATTCCTTTGTGTTTAATTGAGACCGAAAGGCTCATAGTCCTCCTGCGTTGTATTTTCTGCTGAGGAGCACAGTTCAGGCTTAAATTATGGCAATTAAGTGTTGTGGTTAAATACGCAACGTTAGTTTCATTTAGTGACCGTCAATAAATCCCCTTTGCTTCTCCTACGGCCATTTTGGCCATTATGTTGGTGACTTCGTCACTCACCGAGCAAGGGCTAAAAAATGTTTTTTTTTTTGCGATACACTGTAATCGCTTCGGAAATAGAAGATAATACTTCAAACCAATGTGCTTTGCTCAAAGGGCTGAAAGAACTGTAAACGAAAGTCCTTAGAAAAAAAGTACAAAAACCTTTTATTTTATGAGAAAACTATCAGTCTGGTTATGGTGGCGAGCAATGCTTTATTGCAAATAAAGTGCTGCATCAGCGCAAAGAAGAAATAGCAAGATGAGAACGTTTTCTTATTATACAACGATGGCCACTCCTGTGAAGGAGTCATGAGGTCATACTGTTGGTATTTAATACAAAGTAAATGTTCTATATCTGCACTTCGACGCGCTGTCAGCACGGACAGGATAAATGTATAAGTAGTCGGCCACAGAGGAGCGTAGACCCGAAAAATGCTGCTTTATGGAGGTCACACAGGCAGGTTCAGCGCCGAGCAAATGGCTCTTTATGTCACGGCCCGTATGTCGGCAAACTGAACCTTTGCGCCTGGCTTTTTTTGCGCCTTCATTGAGCAGCAGTGGCGCGTGGATTTACACTTCGTTTTCGCAACCTTTATCGCTGACATCACTCTGACAAAACATCAAGTCGAAGTTAGAAAAAATCTTCATTCCTTTCGCGAAAAAATTACGAGGTCGCTGGAACTGAGCGAATGGTCTCATGTTGTTTCCTTTCACTTTATTTCCCAGTTTTTTTCGTTGAAAAAAATTTACAAATTATTTCAATACTACCACAGACGATTTAGGCTTTTCCTATATCATTTCCAGTATTCTGACTAGTAATTTACCTCTAATTAAAAATCTGAGTAATTCAAATTTTATATCCAAATTCTAACGTTTTCAAAAGTTTAAAAACATGACACTTGGCAATATGGGAAATCCCGTGCTAATAACTACAGTGTAAATTCACCTTTGGTGTACGTACGATGTATGTGTGCCCGTGTGCGGAATTCTAAAGATACACAAATGACAAGAATACATTGACCTATGCTCGGACCAGCAAAAAATGAATATTGTGCACTGTAAAACACTACGGCGAACAGGCGAATGTGTAAAGTGAAAAAGCACGCGCTTCTTACATCGTAAAAATCCTTGGTGTACTGGTCACCAAGTGCGACTGCACACAGGAACACAAAGGCGACGAAGTCAGGCAGGCGAGTCATTGTATATTGGCTTCGTCCACAACAGCAACCTGTCTGCAATTTCACTGCAAGAAAAATAGATTTTTACCACCGTTACATTTCCCCTGTCTTTGAGCCTCCATACCGATGAAAAAGGCGATAGAACTTTCATTCTTCTGTCTAGGTTTTATTATAATTCCTGATTTACACTGCAAAAACAGCCGTTGCAAACGGCAACTAGATTCAAACTATGTGGCTGGCTCGTCACTCAGCGATAACAGCACCGGTACGAAACCCACCGCCGGCGCTTATGACTCTGCATCCATATCCGGCATGTTATCAGGCAGAACTACTTTGTTTTTTGGCCTGGATGTGCTTTCTTCCAAACAATTTATAGCACTCTCGGACCGCGGCCCCTCTCTAATGAGGATTTATTAGGATGTTATCAATCTGTTTGAATTTGTTTCTTTGCTTTTCGTTTGTTTGTGGGGTTTAACGTCCCGAATAACCTCAGGGTATGAGAGACGCCGTAGTGAGGGACGCCGGAAATTTCGACCATCTGGGGTTCTTTATCGTGCACGCGTAGTACACGGGCCTCTAGAATTTCGCCTCAATCGAAATTCAATCGCCGAGGCTGGGACCCAACCTGCGTCTTTCGAGTCAGCAGACGAGCACCATAACCACTGAACCACCGTGGCGGCTCAATCTGTTTGAGTTAACCGACACGTGCCGTGAAGTATAGCAATACACAACACAATCAAACAGTACGAAATGCTCCTCCTTTGGCGGCTGCATTGGTAAATAAGCTAAGAAACAGCGCCCGCGAGAAGCCTTGTCAAAGCTATTGTTTTTGGTGGCTGTAGGCTTAGTTAATGACTGCTTTATTGGTTTTTTCATCGCAAAGAGACTGCAGGTAAGAGGGACACTGTAGGAAAGCGCTTCGGGCAACTTCTACCACCCGGGGGTTTTTAACGTGCTAGGACATCGCAGAGTACAAGGGCTATGAGCGTTTGGCCCCCATAAAAATCTGACCGTCGCGGCTGGGCCCGAACCCGTGTTTTTTGGCTCAGCAGTAGAGCTCCATGAACAGTGAGGGTCTGTGGAAGCTCTGTTTAAATAACTGACAAAAATTGAGCCGACGCGCCTTCCTTCACCAGCGAACCATAACTGCCAGCTGCAACAATACCTGTATTTTGACGAGATGGGCACGGCTCTACATACGCTGCTAGAAGTGCTAAGATCAAGCTTGAGGGTAAAGAAGGCAGATGCATATTCGTCTGCTTCTATTGGTTGTTTGTGCGTTGAGCTGCAATATGTCAAGAATATAGACGTGTTCCCCATATGCTCAGTACTTGCTTCATTGCATTGTTATCTCCTTAAAAAACCGGCGATGCCCTGTGTTCTTAAAATAGAATGAGTTCGATCGGAAAATAGTTTAAGATTGAGGAGAATGCCCTTCAGGCGCACTTCAAGTTACCTTGAGAAGAAATCCCCACAGAACTTTTTTAGTGGCCTGCCTTTTGTAAGCTGGGCAAATTAAGGCCCGACTTCTGGAGCTTCCAATATTTTTCTTCTTGCCGAGTGAATAGGTACGGAATCGCGGTCGCGATTGTGCTTTATACGTTTGCGGTGCCTGCGGAACAAAATTATTTCCCGGGTTTTTTCGCTTTGCAACAAAGAGCACGCAAGGGGCACGCCACTAAAAGTTTGCACAAGTGCTCAAGCCTCTCCTGCTAGAGAATGTTGCGCATTCCGAGGATATTTTTTTTCATTGGAAGCAGCGCTTTAACGACAGTACGGGGAGTCCCTTTTGCAGAGATTTTGTTAAAATTAGTTATGTGATGTTGCTTTTTTTTCCCTCAAGCTGCGTTCCCGAGAAAGAGCCGTTACACAAGGTATCTTTTCATCTACATATGGTAAGGTCATACACGCATTTTTCAAACATTTTATGCAAGAGAAGCCTACAGCCGGCCTACACCAAAGGCCTTTACCTCAAGTTCCTCTGATGCAATGTAACTGCCACTTGGCTTGTAAATTAATTTCTTCAACAACAGCTTGCATACATCAACCTCTAAGTATGCAGATAAAAGGCACATGACTAACTCAGGTTGGAATAAAAGAAAGCAATTTTTCCTTTCTGTCTTAGTGCCGGCACTCGCAACTTATTTACTACATGTGGTCTATTGCTTCCATAACTGTTTTTAATAGGGATACAGGCTGCTTACTGTAGTTTTTTTATCAGGAGGGATGGAGTTCGGCCACCTCAAGAGAGAACCAGGCAGTACTTTGGAACCAGGCAGATTGGAATACCGAAACAGGCTTTCAACAAAAAAAAAAGAAATTTTCCTTTCCTCTCTTATTGCCTGCACTAGAAGCCTATTTACTATATGTGGTCTATTGCTTCCATAACTGTCTATAAGAGGGTTATAAGGTGGTTGCTATAGTTTTCTCATCTGGAAGGAGCGAGCTCGGCCACCCCAAGAGAGAACCAGCCGGTACTACCGAAATGATTTTCACACAGAATGTGTTTCTATCTCTGCGGTGACACACGACGTGCAGTATTATACAGATTTTTAAGGCAAAAGCAAGATGGTTTCGTTTTCAACAGGCGCTTACGTGAATAGTGAATCGCCCAGCAAAAGTTGTTGAAAACTGCGTTTCGTTCGACTTCCTCATTAATCTGTAGAAGTTTCAAAAATTTAGCAAGCCATATGATAAGGAATGTATATGAAGACACCTAGACGAGTATTTGATTTCATCCGTACAAGTTAGGCGATAATTTACTGAAAAAGCTCCGTGTCACACAGTTATGCTCCTTGTAGCTTTTCAAGGAGAATGTATGCAAATAGAGGCACTCACCTCGCTTTTTCTTGCCAACTTCAACAGAAGCAACCTGCTTAACTGAAAATCATCCAGCCTACCCCTTTATATATTTTCAAAGCGGAGCACATCTACATCACGTGACCTTATCCTGTCAACAGGTTGAAGGTCGCCTACTGCTCAGGGTCATTCTTTATTTTCTTCAGTGTTCCCTATCACCCGGTAGCTTAAAGTATAAAAAATACAATAGATACTGGCTTCATGTTTTCCCCTGTATAACCGGATATTGCCCTTGCTATTGGCACTGCGCTCATATAACTTTCTTTTTCATACATGATGACAGATGTTCAGCGCCATCGTCGAAGTACTTTACAGATGCTGGCAACAATAAGTTATTTTTTTCTGCAACAAAAAGAAAGAATTACAAGCCACCTTTCCGCAATACATGGAGGTGTACTGGTGAATTCACGAGCGAAGAAAATTCCTAGGAACAAGTATAGGAATTCAAATTCTTTATTTCTGCCTTGTAAAGATACAGACAGCGGAGGCGCAGAAAAAGCTGAGAGACAGCTTGACTAAGCCGCAGCCCCCTTTCGCTTGGCAGCAGCTTGACAGCAAGGCTTTTAATACAAAAGGCAGTTGCAAAGCGTGATAACAAGTATACAATAATGAGCAGGTACAAGAGAAAACGAAAGAACATTATACAATATTGACACAATATTCACATTGGGTAGACACAGGTAATGGGAGCAAAGAAAAAAAGAGACAGAAGAAAAAAAAACACAAAGCAAAAATCCTACATGCTAGCATACATGCTAGGAGGCAAAAGGAACCATGGAAGTGCACCAGAAAACAGTTCTACTAATGTAGCTTCCCTTGTGGAGAAATAATAAACGCAACACTGTTGTTTCTAGCAAACGCAGCGCAGCCGCGAATTTCAGATGCATCGTATGAAGTAAGAGCGTAACACGCTATTATTGAACATTTCTTTTCAAAGCTTTCGCCGACGAGTTTGCAAAGTTACGAAATCATGTGAGCCACAAAACCTATAGATGAATATGAATTAAAAAGATCACTCTATTACTTATTTGCCTGACCACAATCCCGATGACAATGCCGCCTAAGACACCAAAGACGCTGCCCCAGAGTAGAGGTTTTGCGCCTGAAGTGAAATTAACGCTACTCATTCTGTAGAGGAATATTTTATTGCGAAATCATTCATAAGCCCATTACGAGAAAAACCAACGGTGCGCGCGTATTGATGTGGTGGTGATGCAGAAAACCAGTTATCTACTACTAATTTTGTTGCAGAGACGTGACTGCAGTAAGGCCCTCTTGGCCCTTTCTTCTCACAATACTAGGTGGCGCCCCTATTCCTGGGCCCCATTTGAAAGCAATGCCACCCGCGTCCGTTGAGCCAAGGCACTTTGTGTCTTAAGGTCTTGACATCCCAGTAGGGCCGCCTCCCAGCCCTCTCTGGTGGGGTTGGTTGTAAAGTTGGGTTTCATTGGCACATCCATACCATGTGAAATATGTCAGCCACCTCCCCACAGAACTTGCCCGTGCCATCAAAGGATGGGTTGAAATGATTAAGCACCGCCGGACACAGTACAGTGTTATTGAGAATTTTTATGACGAGGCGCTCCTCAGCGCGGTCCAGAACTTTACAAGGGGCCAGGTAGCGCCGGTGCCCCTCCTTGTAGTAATCGATGATATGTTTGAAGGAAGGGCCAGATTCCTTTATTGGAAGTATGCGTGCAAGGACAGCAAGATATAGCCCGCGAAGAGAGTTTGCGGGAGGCCTGATCGGCATATTCTTCTCCCTAGAGTCCCTGGTGACCGGGGCCCAAACCAGGTTACGTCGAGTCGGATCTTATCATCGGCAGCCATGTTGTAGTCTGCGCCAGGCAACTGGGGACCCCATCCCAGCTCGTAGTTCCGACAGGCCTCTCGCGAGTCGATGATTATATGTTTCTACTTGGGATTAGTGAGAGCCAGAGCAACGGCAATCTCCTCCGCGTTTTTTGCGCTGTAGGCATTTGAAAGAGAGCCCGTAAACTGTGTTTGTGTTGTGTACAAGTGCGGCCGTGCACCACCCCCCTGGTATGGGCCGGCAACGTCCACGTAACGCACGTGCTGTTGGTTACCATAATATTGTGCCAACACATCCGCGCGCGCCAGGGGACGATGCTACGGTCTACTCCACGATTCTGACACTCTCTCCCTTTCCTAAATATCGTAGTCATGTTTGATGTGTAGCTGGTCCAGGAGGCAGCGACCGGACGTAGTCTGTGCAAGACGCCTGTATTGGTTGACTAAGTGGGCTTCTATAAGCTCCCGGACAATTTTCATCACGCCCAAGGCCAGAAATCTCCGGTTGGACGTGGCGACCAGGGAGATCGAGAGCCCGCGTAATGGCTTTCCGATAGATGACCTCCAGTTGGTCATCATCGCGTTTGCGCAAGTGCAAGTAAGTAGTTGAGTAGAGGATTCTACTATTTACGAAAGCATAGGCAAGCCGCAGTGCATTCTTTCTTCGTAATCCGTCTCGCTTGTGGAAACCCGGTGGACCATGCGGCCCACCTGGTCTGCCACAGTCCGAAGTTTCGCCAGGATGACGTCGGTCTTGCGTTGGTGGTGTATGAAGAGGCCAAGGACGCGGATCTGCTTGGCCTCCCGGATCGGTCCCGAAGGGAGACTGATGAGAAGCGGAGTTGTGTCCCGAGTGGAGAGACGTCCATAAATTCCGATTTAGCTGGGATGCACTGCTGTCCGCAGTAGGCCGCGTATTCGTCAACTAGGGTAGCCGCTGCTTGTAGGCCGGATTCCATGTGGCCCAGGTTAGCTTGCGTGGCCCAGAATGTAATGTCATCCGCATAAAGAGCGTGATGTATCCCGGACAGAGAAGGCAGTTTGAAGGGAAGATGAAGCATTGCCAAATTGAAGAGGAGTGGAAACAGAACCACACCTTGAGGTGTTCCTCTTGAGCCGGTAGTGTATGGTCCGTTTTTCTTGCATGCAATTATAGCCTTGGCGGTCTGTAAGAAATTGTCCGATGTAATGGATTGTTCTCTGGCCACAGTTCGTGGGACTGACGTGGTCCAGGATTGCTTATTGTTTGACGTTGTCGAATGCGCCTTTAAGATCCCAGGTCAGGACCTCCTTGCCGTTGAGGGGGTATTCGACAGGATCTAAGATGTCGCGGTGGAGCTGCAGAGGTACATTGTGTGCTCACTTGTGAGGGCGAAATCCGAACATGGTGTCCGCAAAGCTGTGCACCACCGAGGACCCACGGGGAGCGAAGAGAAGACAAAAAGGCGAAGAGAAGAGGTAGCTGGACACCCCGTCCTAGCTCCAAGACCTCCTCGTGGCCTTCAGCAAGGTGAAGCGGAGCACTGCTTTCCGGTGCGACAAGGTTACGGCCAGGCTCTTGGCCAACCTTCCCGACGCATCCTACGTCGCGCTTCTCAAATACATCAATAGCATTTGACACGGAGAGACTCCTCTCCCTCTCGACTGCTAGGCGGCTCTCGTAGCCTTCATACCGAAGGCCGGCAAACGTACTGATGTCAAGAACCTTCGCCCCATCCTACTCACGTCTCGTGTCGGCAAGCTAATGCAGACGATGGTGCGCAGTGGGCTCTCCGGTTTTCTCGAAACACAGCGCAAATTTCTGTGGGTACTAGCAGATGGTGTAGAAAATCCTAGCAATGGTAAGAAAAATAGGATGACGTCAACAAGTGTCCGTATGACGCACATATCAAGCCGAGCAGCGCCACATCAGAAAATCATGTTCAAGTCATTGTATATACTCCTCTCTGACCAACCTCAGTAGGGCGCGTTTTGTCCAGACAACATTCGTACAAATATTGTGGGGCGACTGCTCGATGTTCAACTATACCAGCGGTGCCATAGGACCTCTCGTTGCATAAAGGTTGCCTCAGCTAGTCACCTTTGAGGCTTGCTTGCGACAGAGATTGGAACCGAAGGTATATGCACCTTCAATTGTTGTCTTCCGGGAGTTAAAGCGTGGTTTCGGTTGCAATAAATCACGCCTTCAGCACCTTCTTTCTTTTCTGAGAAGAGTTGGCGTAAAATTCACAGAAACAAATTTTTCGAATATAGAGCCCAATTTCGGCTTCAATTTTGATGTAAATATTGAATTTCTTTAGTTATGTGATTTAGCTCCAAAGCGCTCGCCTTACATAGCGTCTGCCAGCGTGGAACCAGCGGTTTTGCCTTTCCTCTGTCGAAAAGCACTAGCCGCGAGCCAGAGTCAATTCCTCCTTACTGAAACCAGCACCACAACCACCAAGCCATTGAGGCACCATGACAAGTGCTTTTTGATTACAAGGACGCATCGGTACACTGTAAAGGAACACAAATTTATATCGAATTCATCCATGTATTTTTGGGCTCCACGTAGATATTTGCATGGCACGAAGGCCAATCTCATTAAAAATTTTAGCCAAGGCTTTCGAAGTTGTCAGATATTTCTACGCCTCAAACCTCAAAGAGATATCTAAACTGTTACCAAGAAAAAGATGCACGTGCTAAATGTTAAGGCACCCAATAGAAGGCTTTTGTGGGTTTTCGCGCGTTGAGTATTTGTGACAACCACGAGTCCAGGAAATGTTTGCAAGGCCCTTTTTATACATCGTCAACACAGAGTGTGCGGACTTTTCATTAAAATAAGCCCGTAGAGAAGTATACAAGTCAAAACCTTCAAAACTCATTTTACTCTTCCTTGCATAACTCGCTAGCTACGTGGACATGTTTTCTTTCAGAAGTTCTGTATCTTAAAAAAATCGGTGCTTCCGCCTGAACAGCGCTTTTTTCGCTGTAGCGTTCTCAGCGACGTCGCGCGTCAGAATTCAGCTATTACATGATATTTAGTATATTGTTTAACTATAATTGGTAGTACAATTTTTAACTGTTTACGTAAGTTTCTGCATTCAGAAGAGGCATGTAGCCCACCGTAAGTATTATGCATACCAATTTTAGAATTTATAAAATCCTGGTTATCTCCCGCGCTGTGCCCTCAAAAATTTCTATGATTTACGTTATCTGTAGAAATTGCTTTGCCGCCAAGCTTCACAAAAGCGCATGCAATTTCCACGCGATGTAGCCAAAATTTTATCGGCCACAGGGCCGATGGTAATTGCGTCTTCGAATATTATAAGAACTGACATGGACGCTCTTACGGCTCACTGCACGGCTCTCATTAAATAATTAGACAGAATATTAATTAAGACTTTCGAGAAGATTCGTTATCGAGCCCACCTTCTACCACGTCTTAGGTGGGCAGCGACGCACCAACCTATGCTGAAAAAAATCGTCCCTCTAATTTAAGGGGCTATTTTTGAAAATTGGATAACATCTTAGGGTAAACACCGTATATAAAGCTGTTCCTGGCGTAGTGAATTCTGATAATGGTCAGCTTCACTATGGTATATTTACGACGCACCAGTAATACCTCTATATAAAAAAGAAGCACAAAAATCTGTTATTTCCTAGGCATGAGGCTGCCCGAGATTTACTACTGATAGAATACATTCTTACCTAGAAACAAAATACAAACGTTTTCCTGTACCCTGCAAGGAATTATTGTTCCTAAAAGTTTGGAATATATTCGCACCTTGTGATGCATTCAAAGAAATTATTGATCTAAGGATCGTGTTGTCAGAGTATAGCTAATTTAAGCTTAATAAACGGCTTTTATTTCCAATGAAAAAGTAGTTAAGACATGCCGGCATTTCTTGTAATCAATTTCTTGCATTTTCAGCGAGCACATGTATTGTTTCGCCACCCGCTGAATAATGTCTTTATGCCACAGGACCTAAAAATATTTAGCATGCCCATCATGTAATTCACTTTCCGGTATTACTGAAAACGCCACCACCAAGAAATCTGTATGCAAAGACTGTATTTTTCCGCCTGACTCCGGCAGTAGACCGTCAAAACTATTAGCCGAGTAATTACTTTTTTGTTACATTTTGGCACCAGCCACACGCTCTGTTCCAAGAGAAGCATTCACAGCAAGAAAAAAAGTCTTGAACATTGTAGCCCTTATTTTCGTCAATCGCACCAATCGTCTCTCAAGCAATCCCTCGATGAGCTCAACGTGCAAGTTTGCTTCGATTTCGTAGGCCTAGAAAATAATCATTTTTCTGCGGTATGTACTGAGCACATGAAAACCAGGAGCATCAGTTCGCCGGAGGTCATGAGAACGGTTGCATAGTCTACGTGTTGGCTTATCGGGTTTCCGCTGTAGACCCGCGTGTATGTTTGTTTTTTCTTTTTAAGCTGAGGAGAAACGAAGGATGGGGTCATAAAAGTTGGTTATCCCTGGGTTACCGGCATGCGGTCGTAAATGCTTTTTTATGTGCGCGAAATATGAATTTCTCCATTGTTTTACCCGATGCTACTGTTTTCCTATGCAACGATGCTTCTGTGCTTGAAAAAATGCCGAGGTACAAACGCATGTTAAGTTCGTCAGCCATCTGTGCAGAGCGCATCACTTTGTATTTGCAGTTTTTTTTTAATATAACGCACAGTTTCAAAACAGCCGTAACATATGGCGTGCAGTGGGGTATTATCCCCATAAAAACGTTCTGCCAGAAGAGCTGCGTCATGGTGCTTCTCTATCTTTTGAAGGCGCGCGAAACTAAAGAACGCTAAAGGCATTCTGCATTACTTTAACACAAATGGCAATCGACGGTACCTTCCCATGCATGTCGTGAGAACAGTGACTGATGGTCTCTGTACTCTCATGAAAATTTTATCTATAATCACCTTCCTTTCGACTTCTTGACAGCAATCATCTCACCTCATCATCTCACCCCCCCCCACCAAAAAAAGGCTGAAGAAAATAATTAAGATCCTTAAATACACCACACACTGTAAAAGAATGACTTCACAATGAATAACATACATGCATATATATATATATATATATATATATATATATATATATATATATATATATATATATATATATATATATATATATATAGGAGAAGCCGACAGCCACAGAAACCAAGGGGCGCAGAGGATTTTTAATTAATTTATTTTTGTTGCGGTGTTGATCAATTTATAATATTACTGAATATATTATCGCTTAAAGCTAATTGCTTAGAAAAGCAGCAGAAAAAACAACCACATGCCGACGGTGGGATCCGGTGGGCTTCTCGTATTTATAACGAGCCCCTCATTCCCCTTTCCATATATATATTGTCACGTTGTGGTGACGGCAGTCCAGCGGTCAAGAAAACACCAACAAGACTTTGAAACGAAGCTCTGTATTTGGGCTGACTTGCGCCCGCAAATAAATTGATCACTCGGCGGCGGCGTAAGCAACAAATGTGCTCGTCAGTCGTTGAAGTACGAATGCCTGCTGCTCGCGGCATCGTTCAATTTAAAGCCGGCTAGGAAACTTCGAGATAACAGGTCGAGATCATCTAGAGTAATCTGGAAACACGCGGACGAAGCTGTTCATGGCTGTGAGCAATCGAGATTAGTCCGGTCGCTTCTCGCGTCAGGAACAAAAATGATAACACCCCTTTTCTGCGGCCTTGCGCGAACGAACGGACGCTACAATGATACGTCGCAATATATATATATATATATATATATATATAATTCACAAACACTATTTGTGGATATGTGCGTGTGTTTGAGCGTGTACGTGTTAAAATGGCCTGCCCACGGATAAACCCCCTTTTTCTGTAACACAATTTCACTCCTATAGCAGTAAAAACTACCTAGCACATTAATTTATGTACTATCTTTACCTGTACAGTTGATCCAAAGTCCATTGCGAATTGCACGCTTATCTTGCTTCATTTCACCCTTAAATTTATAATAATAATAATGATTTATTTCCTTAACCATACAGTATTGGAGGGGTTGGGAAAAAAAAAGCCGTTATCGCTTTACAAGGTTACCATCCCCTGTGCAGTAAGTGGGCAGTGGCAAGCGAGAGCACTTGTGAGAAAAAAATGCCCACAGACAAATACACAATAACCAGCGTGCACGTGTGATAATCAATACGAGTTGAAGCAATAACAATAAAAGCAACAATAAAACAGTGTTATAAAATTTATAACAACAAGAGCATTTCTACTTTGGTTTCTCAGCGCTGCAATCACGAGAGTCTTACTGCACCGCACTAGAGAACGGCCATTTTCCGCGCTGATATGTCTCTTCAGGTGACCTAGCGGAATCTGAACTTTTGTATTTTATATATAAAAAACTGCCGCTTTCGGCCGTTCATTACGCCATTGCCTCTGCATTTATTTTTGTGCCATGTACTATTTTGTGCTACACATTCCTTGTTTCTGCAACTGGGTTGACAGGCAAATATTTTGTGCTACTTTCGTTCGTGTTTGTTCTGTTCGGCTTAGTTTCGCTTCACTTATGTGCATTGTGTCTTTGTCTTTCATTGCTGAATCAGACATTGCAGCTGGGCCCACTTCTATCGAACCTGTGGGTCACGTTGACCAGGTTATTGTATAAGACGTTTGCTGTCAGTACACTTTCCAAAATACAGCAAACGATAAGGAGGAAGATGCGATCTCTATTCTTATAAAAAATTTCCTCCGGTTCCACATCTGCTTCTTCAAAAACAAATTAGTTGTGCAGCCATTTGGTACAACCAAGGCACTGGCTGCAAGCATGCTGCGTTGAATAAAGGTAGTAGCTAACTACATTTAAAGTTTTGACAGCACCCAATGGCAGCCAGCCAACTCACTTTCTTCTATATAAGATTCAAGGCAGTCGGGAAGTGGTCGCAATTTGAGTACTTTGCCTTCATATACGAATGACTGTACGTCCGCATCAATACCAGCAGACACCGGAAACAACGTATTTTCCAGCCAGTAGGACAACAATGCTATGTTTCCACAGTTTTCACCAGTTTGGACATGCGGATCTTCGACACCATTCTTTGTGATTCTCAGGTGCGTCAAACCTGTCATATGAAACTACTTCGCGATGCACTGTGCAATCCGCTTCGATGTTCAAGCCGAAACGTCGGCATCTGCCTTCCCAAAACTCAAGAGTATTGAAAGACGTGCTTCTTTGCATGTAATTAGCCGGCTAATTGGAAATGGCTGGATTCACTCTGGTTCTTTGTAGGCCCGACTTTTCCCTAACGCCTTTGCAATACGGGGCCTATTAGCTGTGCTGCTACACCTTCCGTGCCTAAATGATTCCGATGTGCGATGACTGGTCTTACATATTGCACACCGTAGCACAGGAGCATATTCTTTGTTGTCAGGGAAACAACCAGGTGGTGCACCATACCATGATTCATAGCGAGTAGATATTGGTCTATTCTTCGTGCGATGGTGGCGCTCAACGTGGCATTTGGCGAAGAAATTTGAAATCACTCTAATCTCATTGCAATCTCTCTTTAAGTTATACTTACGGACACACTTCTTGACTGAGGAAAAACCGTTGGTCATTGTCGAGGCGTCTGCATTCTGCCTGTAGATTACGATAGAACCCCAGAAACGACAACTGCTTATTGCTGCTATTTATGCACGTGCTATTAATTGTGTAATGCAACGCTTGCTGTGCTTTGCAGCAAGAAGAGCACCTACTGAAAAGCCTGCATCTTTTGTTCGCAGATGCGGTTAAACAGTTTATCCAAGATTCAATACGCCCAGAATTTACTGGTGCTTCCAATTTAGCCTTTAGTCGCTTCAAAGTTACTCGCACCACAGGTTTCAAAAAGTTGTGCGGCAGCACCGCCAGTCTGCCTCGCCATTAGAGGCAGTTCATGTGCAGCATTGGCATTATCTCCCTCGAAACTACTTGGTCGAGTGCATGCTCGACCGTCTGCTAGCCTCCCCTTCACCAAGAAATTGCAGCCATCTGTGCGCCAGACACGTTAGCGGCGGCCACCAGCAATAACTGCTTGAAAAATTTTCAGACAGGCAGTCAGAACGAAGATTTACTGTTAATAAACGCAGGAAATCATAGTTCACTCCAAAAAATAATTGCGTCTTTAGCACGCACTATTTACCACTGTGCGCCGAAATATTATCCATGAGGCTTGATTTCACCGGTAATGTGTACAAACTTGACACTAAGAACAGTTATCCATTTCATGCTTTGAAAAAATAGTTGCAACGATTTGCTTTGTACTTGGGTCATACATTCACTTACCTGTGCAAGGTTGCCACTATTTTCGTTTGCTCTAGCTCCTGTTGAGTTTGAGAGAGTGCAGACTCACGAAGAAGTTGTGCTGCATTAAATGGGCGCTTTTTGAAAACATGCTCGGATGTGTACCTAGCGTGCTGCACTGTCAAAAGGAATGCAGATGTGCTGTGCGTTTTGAACTGGTTCTTCAAGTGAAACGATATCGAAGAGAACTTTCCAGGCGGTGGGGGTTGAGGTCTAGGAGGGTAGGAGACACTCTTCTGTCCCTCGGCTTTGCGGAAGTGAATTTTTTTTCAGCAAAAATGATGGGCTATGATGGGTACTTTTGCGCTATTGTCGACTAGTGTGGCCTCATTCTTCATTGTGTCTGGGACGTACCAGCATTGGGCTTTTTACAATATGACTCTTTGTTCTCATTCATAACAAGCGACCATTAGTTGTGGGTGGGCCGGAGCCTATGCTTTTTATGAGGCGCCTTGTTTTTCCATGTTGTTCTCACGGATTGCTTATGGGCTTGTAATTCTTTTCATTTTTTTTTCTCTTTACTCTCTTCGCTGAAGAAGGCGGGCCTGTTCCTTTTTGGGCGGCCATTGGCAGCCTGTCTATTTTTTTGACCGTTGTGCCCTCAGTAGACAAATGTTGTTTACAGAGGATGCCCCAAGGTACCACTGGGCAGTTGAAGAGTGCTGTATAGCTTGCTGCACTCCAGGAGACGGATGAGTAAGTTGAGGCTTTCTTGCAGAGGCTAATAATGCGTGCTCTCCCGACTGCAGTGCTACGGGTGTGAACAAAAGCTAGCTTCCTGAAAAGCTATGCAGTGTGTAAGCTCTCTTTTTCATAGCAGCTTTTTTTTTTGTTGCGCAGAATCCTTCCATAAAAGTTGAAGTTTTGCTCCTCATATATATTTCTGTCTACACTACTTGTCTTTGTCAGCTTATTTGCGCTCAATCTATTACCATACGGGGCTCAGTACTTCAATAAAGTACCATGTATCACCTTTAATCTGGTGGTTTTTGCGTTGAAAATTTTGTCATATACAGTAGTGTACAAGACAAGTTTTTAATGCTGCTTCAAGTGGACAAGCTTTAAAGAATACTCAAGATACTCAGCCTCCGCGTAATTTAACATTAAGCACACACCCTGTGAAAACAAGAGCGCACTACTGTGAAGAGTTCCATAGAGAAATATAAAAAGAAAAGACGACATATTGTTACTGTGGGTATTGTGGTATATGCAAGGGTTATCCTGATACACAACTGTACAAAAAAGGTACCGAAAGCAACCCGCCTTCAGACTGCTTTGTAGCATTAGTCTCAAAAGCAGTGCAGCAGTAAGGAATAAATTTTGTGGTTCTTTAACGCATCAGATATTTAAAGGCATATTTATTTTTTTGAAGGGCGATATTGCTACCAATGTGGGCTTTATGTAATATGCGTGCCGTGCAGCACTCATGACACCGATTTAGTTCTACGCGACGTTTTGCTGAAGAGAGCCGCATTCGGGCATGACAAGCATTTTCCTGTGCCAAGCCCACAATCTGGCTGCATCTGTCTGTAATTACCCAACACGGGAAAAATGGGGGCAGCTGCAGATATGCGAGCAATCAACATCTGCCACAGCCGATATGTTGTATACCGGGGCTTCCGTTGAACAAGCCAATTTGGGCGTGACTTTTGATTTCTCAGCGTGGAGCCCGCAAATTTGCCTAGGCGGCCCCCCTTAAGCCTGTTTCTGGTGTAGTCTGCTTAGGAGAATGAGGGCTCGAGTTGCCCTTACAATGTCGATGTAGTACTCCTGTACCAGGAAGAGACATAGGCAAAACTAGGGCTTAAACACATATCCCTTCAGAGACCCGACGTAGTGAATGAGTGTTTGCCGCCCCTTTATTCATGGTGCCCTTAGGACCGACAGTGCGCGGCACTGTGTATTCCTTGGCAAACATAATGTGTACATGAGCATTTTTCCCAACCGTAAAAACGTCGTTCACTGTAAACATGGTAGTCTCCAGATAAGAACGGAGGTCGTCATTTCTTGGCACACGACAGAGCTTTTACGACCGGATAAACATAACCCGACTACAGTCAACTGCAAGCTACCTAACTTCACTTCAGATAAAATTATAAAAAAAAATTATACACGTAGATACTAGGCGCAAAGCCCGAAATGCCACCATATGCAGTTTGAAAAGGTCGTCATGAACGGAGGCGAACCCGCACTCCTGGCTTCAATGTCCTAAGTACTTGCTGCAGGAAAAAAAAAAGACATTTTCGGGTACTTGTCCTCAAAGCTAACTGCACGTGAGGAGAAAGCAGTTATCCATAGTTAGATGATGTGGCAGGAAAACATGATGCATTATTAGACGTGCTAGGGCTACAATCATATGGAATTCACCTACATGTATGTGCGTTTCTGGAGATGTAGAGTTTGCAGCTAAGGCAAAATTTGACAAAGCACAGGGAACAAAGCGACAATTTATGGTTGGTACCTTACCGAGATTAAAGATGGTAAATTGAAGGTTTTAAGAGGTACTTGTTTCCGGTGTCCTTTGCAGAAATAGCAACCGATGATATCTGAGGCGTAGATTTTAAACGTTGTTAGATCTATTTGCATCAGGAAATATTCTGGGGGTGGCGGAATTCAAATTACGGTACCCGAAAAATTAAGGTAAAGTGCTACCATGCTGTGCAGGCAGATTTGTACTTTTTATGAAAATAAAAGCAGTTGTTTATGTCAATATCACTTACACATATCTGGAGGTAACTTTTCTGAAGAGAAAATATCTATGTGAATCAATCTCGAACGGCTAATATACAGAGACCTAGGCACACCATCTAGACTTTTCTTGAAATCTATGGCGTTGCTAATCTGCAATTCTTATCTTAGTAAATGAAAGGGTTTTAGGCTTGATTCCGCCATAAGATTGTTCTCTAACTGAGATAGACCTGGAGATGTCTAGTAATTTCATAGAACATATTTTAGCTTTCCTTGGTAATCAACAGGTGTTTATGTGCGCTTTATATGCTTAGCTTATTGGAGGTGACAGTATATTTAGATCTAGTACGCCAATGTGACATTTGCTTTATACGTGAACAACCAATCAGACACGGTAGAGTGGGAATTTCTCATGAAGATACACGCTCTTATACATGGCTGCGAGCCCTCAGCAACGAAAGCTACTCAGAGTCAGTGTTCTCAATCAATGAAAATTACCTTGCGCAATTTTTTAGTCTCAGAGTGCTTGTAGATAATAAGCGCGTGGAAAACCAACCAAACACGAGTTAGCTTTCCCGACATGGCGCACTTTAATAGTTGTTTTTGGAAACGCTTATATATGTCTTTCTGTTTGATTTTGTAAAAAAGTCTAAGCACCACAAATAGTTTTGATGAAGTGTATATTGAGGGTAATACAATATTCAAGGTCATACTGAGGTGTAATCATTCCAGTCAAATATACCTTTATAGATACGATTTATGTTGAAGTTTTTGCTAGGTATTTTGTTGCGCTGCTCCAAGCAACAAGCACTCGCCGTAGCGGTTCAATTGCTTTACCATTAGGCTGCTTGTCACAATCTGGAGGAATGGACCCCCGGTGGCGGTGGTACAGTTTCGACACACGAACATGAAAACACGCCAGGGCCACGTGTCCACAGCGCTCACGGCCAAGAACAATACATGGTCTGAATTAACTCGGAGCCCTCTGTTATGGCTTCCGTCTTATCCTGCGCACCTACATGTCATTGCCCTCTCATGCCACAATATTAATCAATCAGATCACTGCATCACTGAGGCCGTATTGATCACAATGCCTGACAGGCACACAAGCGTTTCCCTACATGACTCGCGTCATGGTTTCACCCCAGCAGTAAGACAAATTTTAATTGAAGCTTTAGCTTTGAAGTGAACACGTAAGCCATATCCATCCTTCTCAAGGAATGGATTGTTTCAGATGAAAGCTAAGCCGAGTAGTTCCTTTATACTTCCATTCTTACCGTTAAAATTTTCGTAAAAAAAGACAGCATTGAATTCTTGCACAGTCGAAAACAATACGTGATTCATTTTCGAAGCTTAAGAATTGGATAAGAATTGTTTGTTCTTTCCTTTCAAAAGACAACTCTCAAGAGTTAAGCTGCAATGAACAGCGTTCTTTCTCAGACGACACGTTGAAATTTCTGGCGATTCAAAAAACTTTTCTCTCACCATGAATGGTATAAAAGATATTCTACGCCCTCCAAGCTTCCTTCGACACAGCCGGGGTCATGGGCCTTCCCATCTGAAAGATATAACATACGTAAACCTAGTAAGGCGCAAAATGGGAGATGAGTCACCATAACCCAGTAGCTATGACCTAATCAACTCAAAACTGTGCAGACAGGTTTATCCTTTCCACTCTCTTTCGCGATATTAGCGTCTGTCTTTTTCACGGTAAAGCCGGTTTACCAAGCCTACAAGCCCACCGGAAAACATTTAGACTATACAATCTAGCTTCGGTTACTACCTAGCACTGCACTCATCATGCAAATTCAGAAGTCATCTCCGCCAAGTGTCCGAACAACGACCAACCTCAAATGCTTTTTGAAAGGACTGCCATTGACTAGAACGATGTTCCTGTGACATATTCCTTCACTCTTAAGTGCAGCCGTTTCAAAACAGCCATCCAACGACGTTTCTGTTATATATCCCTAATCCACCCCTCAAGGAAACCTCCCACCCTTGGGGTGTCTTAGGTACAGGAAATAAAAAATAAAATAGGAATACCAAAACAGAAGAAAAGTGAAAATTTTAGCCCTTATTTAGCGCTAACTACGGCTCATCAAGAGCGATGTTGCTTAAACAAAGATGCATCACCAAAAGGTCGGAAATAACCTCAGCAGGCTTTTATCTACAGGATGTAAAGAGGTCAAAACAACATCGGCACTGGTCCACTACGAACCGAACCAAGGCCACCTTGGCGCGTCAGTAGGTAAGGAATGACGCAGATTTGGTGACCAGATTATTAGGGTTATGTCTGACAAAATGAAATCAATCTCCTCTATCAGTACACCGCACATTCGTTGGCTTTTCTTTCTAGTACGGTGTGCTTGCTGAGCACGCCGATATAAACACTTGAAGCTGCTACAGCTAACGCTCTTAAGTCGAACACTGCAGCAGCGTCGGCGGAAAATTTTCTCATAACTTCGCACAGCGCGATTCAGACGCTCATCAGATTTAGGCAGTTGAGTAGCTTTTCCTTTTTTTTAGATACATTTTTTTTTAAATGGCAGTGGCTTCGCTCAGCTTACATGATGGGCGTGCTAAACGTTTCTAGGAGAAGGCATAAGGACATTATTCTGCGGGTCGTGAAACGAAACATTCGCTCGCCAAAAATTCAACAGATTGATAATAAGCTTTGCCGGCAGGTGCGAAAAACTTTTTTTCGGTGAAAATAAAAATCTTTGCGTAGATCTGGGTACAGGCTAAAAATACCCGGATTAATTCGATGTACGTTTATTTTCGGTTAAGGTATACCGATGCGTAATTCCAGTCAAGAAGCACCTGCCATGGTGGCTCAATGGCTAGGCCGTTCTGGTGCTTGTACCACTCAGGCGTAATTGACTCTCGCTCGCAGCTGGTGCTTTTCTACAGAGGAAAAAGCAAAACCGCTAATTCCATCCTGAAAGACATAACATAGAGCGAAAGCGTTGGAATCTACCTGGAGAACTAGAGAAAGATGATGGAATGGACGCAGCTACGTACGGAAACGAGACAGAAGGCAGATGCGCTGGTGGTCAACTTGATTCACAAGGAGGTTGCCAGCGCATCGATCAAAGACGACTCCAGAATAGAAGTGAAAGAAGTAGACGAGACTCTAGCGGTGGCGGAGGCTTTCGGAGAAGGCTTTCGCTAGCAATTTTAAACTACTTTAAAATGGCTCGCTAGATTGTTAGGGGCAGACGGGAGTGCAAGGCCGCTAAGCGCATACTCCTTCAGACGACTTGTGATGGGATAGAAAGCACTCAGGGAGGCATCAGGTCTGCCCAGCACAGTATTTTATGGTTCGCGTGACATGCGAGGATGGTGGGAAAAATAAGAAACGGATCGGGTAGCTGGAGAAGAGGTATGGTATTGTGCGCCAGGGACATCCGGCTTCTAGCAACGCAGACCGGTACCTTGCGGGTACTTGGCTATCCTTTAAAATTTTAGTTCGAAGAGGCGGAGATACGCACTGCCACAAAAAGAACTAATTAAAGAAGAGGCGGGCATGTGGATAGTCTTCAAAGCAGGACGTACTCGAATATGTATGCTAGGAACTTAACTCACGCTATATCCGGGTGTATGCCATCGGTCTGGGGAAACAACCGTGATGCACCTTATAACATGGCCATGAAAATTATTCACTGCGTACAAATATTACAAAACCCTCGTGCGGAGCAGTGGAATGTAATACAGGCCAGCGACAGCTGTAAAGACCAGTGAGACCTTGTACAGAGTGCTCTAAGAGCTGGGAGAAGCAAGTGGAGCCCTGGAATGCGGGCACAAACCAGCACTCAAGGTTCCATGAGAAGAAGGAGCAACTGCTTAGAAGAATACTTTCTTACAGCAGTAAAGTTATTCAGCCACTGATTCACTCGACACGAGCTCTCAATTAACCCGGATCCCTCTACTTCGACGTCCGTTTTAGCATGTGTAGTTTTAGGACGCCAAACCCTGCATACAATATTTTATACCATACAAGAAGGAGCTACATTACTGTGTTCATGCTCGTCGCAATGCCCAAAAACGGCGTCACAAAAGGCCTTGCAAGACTCATAGGTGTACTTTGCGGCTACACCAAAGTAATATGAACAGAGGCCTTTTTTGTTGAAGTGAATGCGCAAGCTAAAACATCTAACTCAAGAAATAGTATATTAATTGCACAAAAAAATTCAAGCCTAATTTGTGTTATATAGCTTGCAACTTTGTTTTGGTTCACTTTGCACCCATTCTCCCAGAAAATAAATGAGCTACTGAAGAGGTGATTTACTGTTGGGACACATCGAACAACAGAGGCAGCAGTCAGGGCGCAGCGGGAGACAAAAAGGCAGCCGGAGGGAGCTGCTTCAGCCCGAGACTAGAGCTGTGGCGATCAGCAATGGCGATAGAGCGCGAGAGTGCTGTCGGGTCCTCGTCTTCTTCTTTACAGTATTTCAGATTTTCAAGCTAGAAAAGTAAACACGTGATTTATTTTGAAGGTTACGCCTTCACCCAAAGGCACATTGAAAGACATTCGTTTATTCCGGACGCAACCGACGGTTGCAAAGGGGCAAATCTGAACCTAGCGGCGGCGCATAGATTGTGGTCCAAACTTTCGAAAGCGCAGTGCTAAGGTAACGCAAAAAATGATAGGGGCTTCACGTAGTTAAACCGAGTAGGCCTTCGAAAGAAAGTGTTCATTGTTCAATTGGAGGGGAACTTAAACTCCGCCTTATGGGGGTGGCATGATATCTTTAGCGGGTTAATGCCCATGTATGCTTAATGGGTAATTCCTACTTAAGATTCACATTTGGTGGTGAATCCTCATATACACTACCAGCCCAGTGGCGCAGCGGTTAAGCGATGCTCCACTGCACTTGCAGTTGGCTGTTCCTATCCCAGAAACCCGTCGGAATTTTGCGAACCATGTTGCTCTTCCCGAGCAACTTCTCGCATAGATGGCACGACGCTCGTCCGAACTTACCCGAGCTTACCCGACTAACTCGTGCAAGCTCGGGTAGTAACTCGGTTTGCTAGGCAACGACACAAGATAGTACGTGCCGTTATTGCCAATAGGATTGTGGTGTTAGCTGGTGGTTAAGCGTTTGGTTTAGCTCGTGCCGACTCTCTGGCCAGCACGATGTTGTCATGAGCTGTGAAATCCAGCGCCTGTGCTAGGGTGGTGCCCTCTGGGTGTGTAGGCGACAGGCGGTTGTAGGAGCGCAGCTGAAGCGGTTGCTAGGCAACGGCGACTCAAGGTCGTTTGGTAGCCGCACCGCCACGAGCATACGCGACGAGCCGAGCTGGGCTCCAGTAGTGTTGCTTTGGCAAGAAAATGGGCGCTGACATCTGAGGGAGGGAGGACAATACACCGACGCGCCAATGGGATGAACCGACGCATATAAGGGCACGTAACTGTACATGAAGCCTAGCTGCTCGAGTACCATCCTCTCACGCCAAAACAACAGCTATTCCACATTAGGAAATGCAGCATGCAAGTGCTTCCATCTTCTATCTTTTCTCTTCTCTCTTTCAGTTCACTAAACACTTCACTTAGTGAGGAATTAATAGTTTGCCATGCATGTTACATATAAGACCTCGAAAGGAAATCAAATTCGATCATCGACTCAGTAGGCAGCTATTTAAAATGCTGCAATGAAAACTCATTGATTCAGCGACCGCGGACGAAATATGAATGCAGCAGGCCTTCCGCGGCTATCACTGGATCGCCGTGCTAGAGCCTGATTTGAATGCCGTGCTACCCGTCGTACAGCAGAACAGCGAAATGCTGCCGTTTTTAAGCCTTATCCTTCTCCACCAAGATGGGTTCAAACAGCATTTCAGTGATTTAGTGCTTAGATCATGACAGAATATTGGCGGTCCCCTTTCTTGCTAAACCTAGATTACGACACAGGAATCATGCGTGCGTGCCGCCCTTTCTTTTGCTTACATGCATATAAGAACAGAAACGTGAAAAGAAACGTACAGCAGTTAACTTGAAAATCGAGTGTTCCAAATATATCTGAAAATGGCTTCTACGTTGCCGCGTTTTTTCTCATTTCTACCAGCCTTGATGATTTTCCTCGTGACACATTTTAGAGGTCCACTGAGGATTTCGATGCAAATTGTGGTCTCCGCTCGTTGAAAAATATTTTTCGGGAGAGCACTTGCGTCAAAACCGCGCGAAACGCATTGAAATGTCACTCGGGATAAAAACCCAAAATGATTGGATGACTCGGTTTCCTGGCGTATGCGCAGTGCAGCTGCAGCACTTGTAACGGAGACGCTCGAATAGACTGAGCACATAGGTCGTATTTGAAAAGTTCGAAGGTGCGTGCTTGCAGATACAACGCAGGGGCATAGGATTAAAACAAAAGACACACAGAAATAAACGAATACATCAAATTTATTTATATTGAGCCTGCGGTGTTCCGCATTTTTCTGCAGTATCATGCAACAGTGGAAGAATGCCCAACACTGTTATAAACTTCAGGTGCTGATAACCTTCAGTGTGCGCTGTATGTACCGTGATCAACCATACAGTATTTTTTTTTCACCGAAGTTGTATTCTCTGCACTATAGACCTCTTGTAAGCTATTGCTATGGTGGGACTAATAACAAAATGAAAAAAAGTGTCCTGGCACGTGCCACTCAGTACAACAGGCTCAGTCGAATACCAATTATAAAAATGACCAATAATAAAAAAGAATTTTGCAAAGTAGGAAAGAAAAATAAAAAAAAAATCTTTTGAACTTTTGAAGCTGAAGGCATTGGAACGGCTGTTAAGGAGGCTTATTGTAGGATGAAGGAAAAAAAAAACTTTTTCTTTTGCTGGGAAGGCTTACCTGTGAAAATTAGGAGATATAATTAGCAAGATAAGAAGGCCGGACTTCGGTATGTTCGCTCCTGATGGGCAGATGAGAAAGAGTTTCAAAAAGATGAAAGAAAAATGAAAGTTGAGAATCTTTGGTCTTGCTTCCGTCTGTTGTGGCAATCAGGATATATGACAGGTGGCTGATCTGAAATGCAAATTTAAGGAAATAATCACTCTCCCTCCTTGTAATGATGGGTGCTTTCAATGCTAGGTTTTGGCTGGGAATTATGTACGAGTAAGCTTTGTAACGTGAATTATTGTCTCTCTGGGTCCTTGTAGTTTTGAGAAAGGTCAGAAGCTACGTTTGTGAAGTAGAAGGATTAGCCCAAGGTGGCCTAAGCGTTTGGAGCTGATTTCGGTTGATAAATGTGACAATAGTCTAGTGTTGTGTCCTATATGAAAACGAGGATAGTTTGATGGTTTAGTTTAAGTTATGGTGTTTGATATTTGTGATGCGTGTCATTTGTAAGAGGGTTTTAGATATATGACGTCTTAATTTAAGAATGAATGTGAAGCGAGATAAACGAGCCATTCACGTTGGACTTCGGAACAACTGGAGAAGTAAGGATAGTGCTTAAATGATTGTGCTACGGAGTTTTTGCTGTTGTAGGAGTCAAATGCGGTCACTGACAAAGGGGGCTTTATTCATGGGCAAGACGCTTTAACATGCGCACGAGCAAACACGCACACGCTCAAACACACGCTCATACACACACATTGTGGTCGTGAAATATATATGTATATTCATTGTGAAGTGATTGTTTTAATGTGTGTGATGTTTATTTAAGTATTTTGCTTATTTTCATCACCTTTTTTTTTTTGGCGGGGTGGGGGGAGGTGAAATGATGGGAAGCATGAAAACGAAAGGAAGATTACTATAGATACAATTTTGAGGAGGGTATAGGGACCATCAGCCACTGTTCCCCCGGTGTGTTTCGGAATTTACCCTTGTTTGCCATTGGTGTTAAAGCAATGCAGTACGCCGTTAGCGTTCTTTAGTTTCGCGGGCTTTGAAAGGCTAGTCAGAGAAGCAGCATGATGCAGCTCTTCTGGCAGAATATTTTTATGGGGATAATACCCCATTGCACGCCAGATATTACGGCTGTTTTCAAAACTGTACGTTATATTTAAAAAACTGCAAATACAAAGTGATGCGCTTTGCACAGATGGCTGACGAACTTAACATACGTGTGTATCTCGGCTTTTATTACAAGCATGGAAGCATCGTTCGATAGAAAAACAGTAGCATCAGGTAAAAGAATGGAAAAATTCATATTTCGCGCACATAAGATAGCATTTACGACTGCATGCTGGTAACCCGGGGACAAGCATCTTTTATTACCCCAGCCTTCGTTTCTCCTCAGCTTAAGAAGAAAAAAAAAACATACACGCGGATTTACTGCTGACACCCGATAAGCCACCATGCAGACTATGGAAGCTCTCTCATAACCTCAGGCGTACTGATGCTCCTGGCTTCCATGTGCGCAGCATTTTGCGAAGAAAAAGGGTGATTATTAGGTCTATAAAATCGAAGCAGACTACCTCGTTCAGCTCAACGAGGGCTTGCTTCTGAGCGATTGGGCGGAGCAGTTTGGTGTACTTGTCGATTACGAGGGCTATATTGTTCAAGAATTTTTTTCCTTCTCTGAACATTTCTGTAAACACAGTGTAATGCTAGTGCAAAAATGTTAGAAACACAAGTGACACTACTAATACTTCTTGAGGGTCTCCCAAAGGAAGTACGCGGCAGAATACAAGTATTGCATACCGGCTTGTTTATGCTGGCGTTTTCAGTAACCGCGAAAATTGAATTACATGATGGGCGTGCTAAATAGTTCTAGATCTTGCAGCATGAAGATATTATTCTGCTTTTGGCGAAAGAAAGCTTCTGCTCGCAGAAACTACAATAAACTGATTACAAGCTATTCCGACTTGTCTGAACTTTTTTTTTTCAGTGGAAATAAAAGCCATTGATTGCGCGAAAATTAGCTATTGTCAGCCACGACCATCCTTTGAAGAATAATGTTTTTGAAGACGTCGAAAGCTGGAAATATATTTCGAATTTTTCAGAACAGTAATCTCTTGCAGAGTACAGGAAAACGTGCGGACTTTGTTGCTTGGTAAGAATGCATTTTATCAGTGGTAAATCTCGGGCTACCTCATGACTCGGGAATAAAAGGTTTAGTACTCCTCTTTTCGTATGGAGGGCTGACAGGTGCACTGTATATAAACCATAGTGAAACTGACCATTATTCAGATCCAGTACCCAGTAACAGCTTTATACAGGGTGTTTCGCCTTAGATGTTCTCAAATATTTGAAAATAGGCTTTTTGATTTAGGAGTGCTTTTTTTTGGCGTGCAATTGCTAGATAGTTCATCATCATTATCATCATCAGCCTGATTGCGCCCACTGCAGGGCAAAGGCCTCTCCCATATCTCTCCAATTAACCCTGTGCTTTGCCAGTTGCGGCCACCGTATCCGCGCAAACTTCTTGATCTCATCCTCCCACCTAACTTTCTGCAGTCCCCTGCTACGTTTGCCTTCTCTTGGAATGCACTCCGTTACTCTTAAGGACCAGCGGAGTAATAATTTTGTTGAATAACTAACATTCTGTTGCAACTTTTTAAAGTATTACTCTCTCTCCTATATTGAGAGGCGTGTAGTCAGCCGTAAGTAGTGTCCATGTCAGTTTTTAGATTTTTCGAGAACGCAGTTACCCTCCCCCTGTGGCCGAAGAAGTTTTGGCTACGTCGCATCGAAATTGCATATGCTTTTCAGAATCTTGCAGGCAAATCAGCGTCTAGAGATCAAGGAGTTATAGATGTTAGCAAAATATCTTGGGCCACAGCGCCGAGGTTAACTTGATTTTATAAATTCTAGAACTGATATGTACAATACTTACACTGGGCTACATGCATTTTCTGAGCGCAGAAACGTACCTAAATTGCTGAAAAATTTACTACTCAGTATAATTGACCTACACACTAATTAGCATGTCTTAGCTGCAATATGATGTACTAAGTCGCTTACAATGTTACACCGGAAAAAGCGCTGCTCTGATTGAAGGCGCCTAGTTCTATAAAACTTACACAACTTCTTAGATGAAACATACCTTCGTAGATAATGATTTATACTTCGAAGATTGGAAATGACTTTTGTATGTGCATATTTGCATACATGTCTACGGGCTTATTGCAAAGAAAACTCCTCACACACTGTGCTTACGATGTATACAAAGGCCTTGGAAATTTTTCCTGGACCCGTGGTTACCTGAAATACTGAACGCGCACAAACTCAGAAAAATCTTGAATTGGCTGCCAGATTTCTAGCACGAGCATCATTTTCTCGATGATTGTTTGGATATCTCCCTTACCATGCATGGATTCAGGACGTTAAAGAGTGCATACGATAACATAGCATTCAACGAGCAACTAGATCAAGCGGGTTGCATGCTGGTCGCAATGCCCAAAAAGGGGCCGTAAAAGGCCTTGTAAGAATCACTGATAGATTTTTCATCGGCACTGAAATAATATTAACTGAGGCCGCGTTTTTTTTAACTGAAGGAGCAAGCTATAACTAACTCAAGAAATAGAATGCTTCGCATAAGAAGAAATCAAGCCGAATTTGTGGTATGTATTCGTGAAATTTGTTTTAATTGTCAAATTTGTTTTTGTGAATTTATAATTTATAATTGTCAAATTTGTTTTTGTGAATTTTACGCTCACTCTTCGCAGAAGAGAAAGAAAGGACTGAAGCGGCGATGTATTGACGAAGCACATCGGCCAAATTAGGCAGCAGTCAAGGCACCGCGGGAGAGAACACACAGCCGGGGAGAGTTGCTTCTGCCCTAGATTAGAGCTCTGGTGATTAGCGATGGCGATAGAGCTCAAAATCACTGACTGATCCTGATCTTATTTACATTACTTAGGTTTTTCAAGCCGAAAAAGTAAACACATGAGTTATTTTGAAGGATTCGTCTTCACCAAGTCAGAGTAAAAAAATATCGGTTTATACCGGACGAAACCAACGATTTCAAAGGGGCACATGATAGAACCCAGCAGCGGAGCATGGCCTACAGTCGAGACCCGCGAGGGCTAAATGATAAGGCAACAATGAACCGGGCGCTAACATCTCAGGGCGGCAGAACAAAAGTACACTGAAGCTCGAATGGGATCAACCGACGCAGATCAGGGCAAGAAACGGTACATGAAACCAAGCTGCTCGCGTAGCAGCCACTCACGGAAAACAGCTATTCCGTCTTCGCTCATGTGACTTCCATATGCTTCGATCTTTTCTCTTAATGCTGGAAAAGGTGCTAGCCGGTGAGAGTGTGACCGCACCAGAGCAGCGCTGCCGCCGGACTTTTTTGGCGCCCTTCTTTTATCAAGTCACCAAGGCGGTAACATGCAACATCTAACGGGCGGCAGTTCGGCCGTGCGCAGACGTGCTGCACCCGCAATGGAGCGCACGCGCAGTTTAAATGGCTAAAAAGGGGCTGTAGTGCCCCCCAATTTCGAACCTTAAGAAATGGTGAAATTCTGGCTCTCCTCTGTGATAGAGAACCATTAACCTGGGGTTCAACTTCAAAACCAATCGATCTGAAACACAGCAGAAGTACAAAAACAACCAATATCAGCAGCAATATATTGCTAAATGAAAGATGGAGCAATCAAAGGTCGAAATCATTTCAGCGCGTTTTCACCTCCGTGATGTGAATAGTTGACATCACTAGCGGTCATTCTATTCTCCAACCCACTAAGTTTGGAATGATGCACATGTCATCTAGGAAGAAGTGCAGTGCCCTTTTCTTAAACTCTCCTCCCAGGCCATTGTTATTTGATCTGTTTTCTTCTTAGTACGTACGCTGCATACGCTATATAGTCCCACTATGCACCTCCTGTGAAGTGCCCAGATTTTGGCTCAGCGGGATAAGGTTCTTGCGCAGCCCGCTAACGGGATATATTTAATTTTAATTCACAACCGTCACGCCAAAGCCGAAACATGCGATATTTTTATTCTTCATAACGGATTATTTCGACAAACATCAGCCCCAATCCGCGCGCAATATGATCCCGAAAGCACAGAAAACTTTGTCGGAATCTTCCGAACTATTGTTTTTTTTTTATTCGAGCTGTTTGCCCTTCGGCATAATGAAAAAGGAAAGAAAGTTATAAAAAGGAGTGCAAACAAGCCTCGCTTAAAAAGCGGCAAAAGTTCGCGATAAAGCGATTATCTTGAGTCCACTTGCGATAGTCGTCTGCAACGTCCCATCGCAGGCCAACCTTTCTTAGGAAACGTCTTCTCACGGAAGCTGTAGCCGGGCAAGTCCACAGCAAGTGTTTTTCATCACACTGGTCGGGCGCAGCACCACAATGGGGACACTTGTCTGTCACTTCGTAACGTTTGTCACGCCACCGATGACGCACAGAAGGAGTCAGAGCTGCTCGTACCCGAATCCGGCGCACAGATACCTCCTCCTCCCGAGTGAGACTCCAGGGGAGAGGGTACGAACACGGAGGAATTAGAGCGCGTGTTCGCTGCCGCAAAGACTGTTTCTCGGAAACATGGGACAGGAACGGATCTGAGGGAAGAGGGGAAGTGGCGGGATATCGGATGTGTCAAGGTGTGTCATTGCATCCACATGAATATTATGCGGATCCTGGGCGTGCCCGCGAATCCAATGTATACGCACAGGACAGGGGTATTTTATGCAAAGTTGGTGAATGGATTCTGTAACTTGGAATGTGCGCCGGACAGCCTTAAGCTGCTTAAAGGCGGCAAGGGAGTCGGTGTAAATGTGAACAATATTGAAAGTAGGTACGAGTGGAAGGGAAGAAATGGCATTGTGTATCGCCTGAAGCTCCAAGGCAAGAGGGGAGAGTATCCGCGCTATATGCAGCGCGGGAGTTGAGATGAAGATGGGAGTGACTGTAAACTGCAGGAACTCCCTGCACTGCTGTGTGTGATGCATCGGTGTATATTATGCAGCCTGAAGGAAGATGGGCGGCTGATATCGGCGTCGAAGCAGAGGGGCGATTGTCTGTGAGCTGACAGTATGACCATGGAGGAAGAGTCTGTAAACGATGAAGCTGAAGCGACATCTTGCGTGCTCTGTTTGCTTCACGCTGGTCGATACGTTCACTCAATGTATTAAGTTGAGCGTACTCTTGCAGAATGGGTATGGGTGGGATACGAGGAAGATACGTTATGGCGCGCATAGCCTCCCGATTGACTGATTCAAGGGAGTCCCACTGTCGGCGGGTGAGGCGATGAAATTGCGCCTGGTACACTATCTGCGGCTGAAGGATGTAGCGCATGAGCTGACGGGCAGTATCAAAACGCGCTCCTCCAGAGCGCATAGCTATGCGTCGAATCAGACCGAGAGTAGCGTGAGCCGACTTACGGGTCGCGTTTAGCCACGGAGTCCCAGTCCCAGATGTATGAAGTAGAAGACCTAGAACACGCACACTTTCTACTTGAGGAATTGGAGAATTATCTACCCTGAAGGTAAAAGGTGCTGCTTTCCGTAAGCTACTTCTGTTTCCAATGCGAATGAAAGAAGATTTATTACCCGAGAGGGTCAGACCCAAAGGGGGTAGTCGGGATGTTAAGGCATCAAGCGCTGGCTGGAGCGCCGACTGTGGCACAGACGCATCTGGATGACAAGACCACAAGGTTATGTCGTCGGCGTACGCAAGGACGCGTACAGAAGGAATTTTCTCTAGGGCTCGGACAAGAGGTATAAAAGTTACATTAAATAATGTGGGGGCGAGGACGGAGCCCTGGTGTACACCGCGGTTGGAGGTAAAGTGACCAAAGGGCTTCCCATGGACACGTACACTGAAGTTTCTGTTTGTTAAAAATGAGTGAATTGAAAGGAGAAAGCGATGCGGGAGACCGATATCTTGAAGGGTGCCAAGAATAGAAGAGTGTAGGACGTAGTCATATGCCTTTGTGATGTCAGTAGCGATCACCGTACGAACAAGATGACTATTGGGAGAATGGTTCAGTACGTCCGCAGCCAAAACAGCCAGACCGTCTTCTGTTCCAATGTGAGGGCGGAACCAAATTTTAGATTCTGGATAACAATCATTCGATTCCAGCCACCACGACAAGCGAGCTGCTAGAATGTGTTCATAAAGGTTGCAGATAGTAGGCGTAAGTGAAGTAGGGCGGAGGGCCGAAAGAGAAACCGGCGGCTGACCTGATTTGGGGATTGGGACAACGATGGAATGTTTCCACTCTGCAGGAATAACTCCAGAATGCCACACGTCATTTAATGTATCAAGGAGGGAATGTAGACCAGGTCCTTTCAAGTTGCGAAAAAACGCGTTAGGTACACCTCCCGTCAAATAACCAGGAAAAAATGTTACAAAAATGTTTACCTATGATTCCAATCGGAGCGGGCGCCGGTGATCACAAAACTAATTTATTTTCCTACACTGAGAACACCTCGACCTTCGCTTGAGAGAGAGAGAGAGAGGGAAAGGCAGGGATGTTAACCAGAAAGGATTCCGGTTGGCTACCCTGCACAGGGGAAGGGAAAGAGGGGAATTAAAGAGGAAAGAGAGAAGTAAAGGGAAATAATCACAGTCTGTCAATCAAGGCAGTCGCTCTCAAAAAGCGAAAGAGTGCCTTGTAAGCCTTGATGGCAGTTGACTGTTGTGGCCACGGACCGAGGATCTTGGCCTCTGTGAAAGGGCGAGGTTCCAGGCGGTCCAGAGCACATCGCAGCTTATGTCTTTCGGCTACAAAGGCAGGGCACTCACACAAGATATGGGTGATTGTCTCATCACAGGCGCAGTTCACACAAGAAGGGCTGTCGGCCATCGCGATCCGGAAAGCATACTTATTCGTGAAGGCAACACCGAGCCATAAACGACACAGGAGTGTTGCTTCCAGAAGAGGGCAAATACGGGCTGGTTGGTACATGTTTTACGAATTGGAAAAACAGCGCAATCAAAGACGAGACACAAGAGAAGGACAAAACACCAGCGCTGACTAACAACCAAATGGTTTATTGCTTCAGGCAAGGCAGCATATATATGAAATGGCACGAGTAAAAACACAAAATAAGCATGAGAGAAAGATACCGCACAACCACACAACTTGACTAAAAAAAGGCACGTCACTGATTAAGATACGCAAGTTCCTTTGAGAGTAGATTTATGGATGGGCTGCTGATACAGGTGTTACCGAGCTTTCTGATATGGCAAGCCTCCGAAATGAGCCTTGTGGTCTCATCTTTATAACGGGCGATGATAGTGGTCCGATTGAGGTGCGCTTCGCAATCTTCACACTCAGCACAGTGCACAGCAAGGTGGTTTCTGCGAGACTTGTTCTCTATATCTTTTGCATGTTCACGCAGTCTATCGTTGATGCATCGTCCCGTCTCACCGATGTAGAAGCTGCCGCAAGAGGTCGGGATCTTGTAAACGACACCAACACGACACTGAACGAACTTCCGCTTATGCTTCTTCTGGCAGCCTTTTTTGCTTCCATCCTCATTAACACGCTTGCACAATCCGCTAAGTTTATTCCTGGCTGAAAAAACCAGTCTAATGCCTCCTTTGCTCACTATCTTTTTTAGATTGTGCGAAACTTTGTGCACATACGGGATGCACACTGTTCTTTTTCTTTCTGCCAGACCCGCATCGGTGTCCTTGATCTTTCGCAGACTACATTCTGCAAGCAGGGACTCAGCAACATTTGACACCATCTTCGTGGGGTATCCTGCTGCAGATAGCCTGTTCACCTGTGCGTGAAAGCTGCCTTTTGTCTGATGCAGACATGATCTTTGCAGTGCGGCTCTTAGGCATGCCTTAGCGATACCGCGCTTAATAATCTTCGAGTGAGCTGACCGGAAAGGGAGAAGGCTCTTCCTGGACCGCGGCGAGTATGCCCAACAAATATGGTTGCTAGAAATTGTCATTTCCATGTCTAAAAACCTGAGCCTATTATTAGAGGGGAGCTCTGAAGTCAATTGGAGGTCATTAAGTTCATAACAGAACGTGTCAAAAATCTCTGCAGCCGTTTGCTGTGCGTCATTAGTGCGATATAAAATTAGAAAGTCATCAACATATCGCATTATCTTAACAATGGGCGCGTCATCGAGCTTAGTTCGAAGACGCCTGTCATAACTTGCTAGAAGTAGATCGCTTAGTACAGGAGCGATGCTCGAGCCAATGCAGACTCCTTGTTTTTGGATAAAAAATTTGCTGTCTATAGTGACAAAGGTTGATTTCATGTAAAAGCTCAGCAATTCTAAAAACCTGCTAACGTCCATTCCACATGCGTTTTGGAATTTTGTTACGCCAAAGCGGTCGATGCAAAGGCTGACTTCCGCGGTCACAGAGCGCTGAGGCAAGGAATAGTAAAGGTCCTTCACATCAATCGAAAAAGCGCTTACATGTGGTGGGCACTCTTCCCGAAGGAAGTCTGAAACAGTCTCGGGCTTCCTGATGAGGAATGGGTCGTCCACCTCCAGGTGAGAAAGGCACTTCTGCAAGAAAACAGCGACTTCACGTTGCCACGTGCCTCTTTCAGACACGATAGCGCGGAATGGGCACTGATCCTTGTGTGTCTTCGCACTGAAGAACATTGAAAGGCAGGTTCCTTTCGATGCCTTTACAGACGAAGCCAGCCTCGAGAGGCCGGCTTGTTCACAAAGCTGGACCGCTTTTTCTTGCACCTTGGCAGGTTTGACGGACTTTAATTCTCTGAAGTTGGCTTGGACTGCTTCTTGAGCCTTTTCTTTGTACAGGCCATTAGACACGATGACAAAGCCACCTTCCTTGTCGGACTGTAGCAGCTTCACCTTTGCATCTCTGAGGGCTTCTGCAGCGGAGGTGAGAAGACGCGTGTTTCCCTTCTTGACGTCTTTTGGGAGGCACTCAACTCCTTCCAAGATGCACCTGTTGGCGTCATCTATGGTGGCCCTTTTTGCAGCCGTCCGCACAAGAGAAAGTAGCTCAGTTTTGTCCAGACGCGGATGTTCACAGAACTTCGGTCCCTGCTTGAGAAGGCTGTTGACTTTCGTAGGGATGTTGACGTCGCCAAGCACAACCACTTCCTGTTGGACGCGCTGTTTTTCCAATTCGTAAAACATGTACCAACCAGCCCGTATTTGCCCTCTTCTGGAATTCATTTCTTCTACATCGGGCACTTTTCTACCCTCTTTATGCCTCCGCTCTTCAGTTATATGTGTCAATCTTTTGGCCGCAACCACATGCCGGGCTCGTCTTCTCACGTTTTCAATCAAGAACTCTTATCTGCCTCCTGATGTTCTCAGCTTATTTGGGGGACTCGCACCCTCAGATGGTCACGCCAAGCGAGTCTGCCGCATTCTGCGATCCGAGACCTGGAGGCAAGCCAGGTTCTACACCGAGTGCCTGAGCTTCGCGTGCAGAAGCGAGGTATCTACACAAGCAGGGAACAAAAGATTCGGACAAGACCTCCGTTTGGCATCCAATACAGCAGAATTCATGTGGCGCCAGATAGTTCCTTGGCTTCCGCGGAAAAGGAGACCTCCAGGGCCCGTCCAACAGGAAGTGGTTGTGCTTGGCGACGTCAACATCCCTACGAAAGTCAACAGCCTTCTCAAGCAGGGACCGAAGTTCTGTGAACATCCGCGTCTGGACAAAACTGAGCTACTTTCTCTTGTGCGGACGGCTGCAAAAAGGGCCACCATAGATGACGCCAACAGGTGCATCTTGGAAGGAGTTGAGTGCCTCCCAAAAGACGTCAAGAAGGGAAACACGCGTCTTCTCACCTCCGCTGCAGAAGCCCTCAGAGATGCAAAGGTGAAGCTGCTACAGTCCGACAAGGAAGGTGGCTTTGTCATCGTGTCTAATGGCCTGTACAAAGAAAAGGCTCAAGAAGCAGTCCAAGCCAACTTCAGAGAATTAAAGTCCGTCAAACCTGCCAAGGTGCAAGAAAAAGCGGTCCAGCTTTGTGAACAAGCCGGCCTCTCGAGGCTGGCTTCGTCTGTAAAGGCATCGAAAGGAACCTGCCTTTCAATGTTCTTCAGTGCGAAGACACACAAGGATCAGTGCCCATTCCGCGCTATCGTGTCTGAAAGAGGCACGTGGCAACGTGAAGTCGCTGTTTTCTTGCAGAAGTGCCTTTCTCACCTGGAGGTGGACGACCCATTCCTCATCAGGAAGCCCGAGACTGTTTCAGACTTCCTTCGGGAAGAGTGCCCACCACATGTAAGCGCTTTTTCGATTGATGTGAAGGACCTTTACTATTCCTTGCCTCAGCGCTCTGTGACCGCGGAAGTCAGCCTTTGCATCGACCGCTTTGGCGTAACAAAATTCCAAAACGCATGTGGAATGGACGTTAGCAGGTTTTTAGAATTGCTGAGCTTTTACATGAAATCAACCTTTGTCACTATAGACAGCAAATTTTTTATCCAAAAACAAGGAGTCTGCATTGGCTCGAGCATCGCTCCTGTACTAAGCGATCTACTTCTAGCAAGTTATGACAGGCGTCTTCGAACTAAGCTCGATGACGCGCCCATTGTTAAGATAATGCGATATGTTGATGACTTTCTAATTTTATATCGCACTAATGACGCACAGCAAACGGCTGCAGAGATTTTTGACACGTTCTGTTATGAACTTAATGACCTCCAATTGACTTCAGAGCTCCCCTCTAATAATAGGCTCAGGTTTTTAGACATGGAAATGACAATTTCTAGCAACCATATTTGTTGGGCATACTCGCCGCGGTCCAGGAAGAGCCTTCTCCCTTTCCGGTCAGCTCACTCGAAGATTATTAAGCGCGGTATCGCTAAGGCATGCCTAAGAGCCGCACTGCAAAGATCATGTCTGCATCAGACAAAAGGCAGCTTTCACGCACAGGTGAACAGGCTATCTGCAGCAGGATACCCCACGAAGATGGTGTCAAATGTTGCTGAGTCCCTGCTTGCAGAATGTAGTCTGCGAAAGATCAAGGACACCGATGCGGGTCTGGCAGAAAGAAAAAGAACAGTGTGCATCCCGTATGTGCACAAAGTTTCGCACAATCTAAAAAAGATAGTGAGCAAAGGAGGCATTAGACTGGTTTTTTCAGCCAGGAATAAACTTAGCGGATTGTGCAAGCGTGTTAATGAGGATGGAAGCAAAAAAGGCTGCCAGAAGAAGCATAAGCGGAAGTTCGTTCAGTGTCGTGTTGGTGTCGTTTACAAGATCCCGACCTCTTGCGGCAGCTTCTACATCGGTGAGACGGGACGATGCATCAACGATAGACTGCGTGAACATGCAAAAGATATAGAGAACAAGTCTCGCAGAAACCACCTTGCTGTGCACTGTGCTGAGTGTGAAGATTGCGAAGCGCACCTCAATCGGACCACTATCATCGCCCGTTATAAAGATGAGACCACAAGGCTCATTTCGGAGGCTTGCCATATCAGAAAGCTCGGTAACACCTGTATCAGCAGCCCATCCATAAATCTACTCTCAAAGGAACTTGCGTATCTTAATCAGTGACGTGCCTTTTTTTAGTCAAGTTGTGTGGTTGTGCGGTATCTTTCTCTCATGCTTATTTTGTGTTTTTACTCGTGCCATTTCATATATATGCTGCCTTGCCTGAAGCAATAAACCATTTGGTTGTTAGTCAGCGCTGGTGTTTTGTCCTTCTCTTGTGTCTCGTCTTTGATTGCGCTGTTTTTCCAATTCGTAAAAAAGAGTGTTGCTTCACGACGCGCTATATTACACGGAAGACGGAGGCGCAGTCCAGGGTCCAATGTCCTGAGCCGACGGTTGCACAACTCTCCAGAGTTCCACGCTGAAAGTATGAGCTCCAGCCTCAAGGAACGAAGCCCACACGCTGCGTCAGCTCTCCTTACGGTGATATTAACGGGGATTCCGTCATTGTGGGCAGAACAGGCAGCTTCGTCAGCCTGGTGATTGCCATGAATGCCGCAGTGGCCCGGCAGCCACTGGAAAATTATGTCATGTCCTTTCAATGTGGCGTCATGGTACAGCTTGCGGATTTCGGCAACGAGTTGTTCGTGTGACCCACGGCGTAGTGCAGTTTTCAGGCCTTGAAGGGCTGCTTTTGAGTCGGTGAAAACTGTCCAGTCAAGTGCAGATTCCTGACTAATGAACTGAACTGCAGCCCGTAGGGCAGCTAGTTCTGCACCACTTGAAGAGGTGAGATAGGTAGTCCTCTCCTTCATTAAAATAGACCTGGCCGGTATCACCACAGACCCAGCAGAGCTTGTTTAAGTCACTGAGCCATCTGTGTAGACATGTATGCGGTGTTTATGGTTAAAATTCAAATAATGCAGTGTCAGTTGCTTGAGAGCAGGCAATGATAAATCAGATTTCTTATTAATTCCAGGAATAGATAGTATTTTACTTTAATGTAATATGATACTTATTAGTCAAATTTCGTTTCACCTTGATTAACAATTCGCAATGCTGGAGCGCCGCTAATATGGGCAGCGGCGGTGATGCGAAGAGGCTGAAGCTAGGAGCATGAGGTTGAAGACGAGGGCCAGAACTGACTCGGAATCTGCCAGTTCAGCAGCATCTTCGGTAGGCTCTGCTGGCACACCGAGGACCGCTACCGGACAATTTGAACAAACAGAGACGGTCAGCATCCCCCACCGGCTTTCGACATTTATTTATTTATTTATACATACTGCAGCCCTATTGGGCTATTGCAGGGGTGGGTGTGAACAACAGTTTAGGAAAACATGGAGCACAACAATGGCAAACATCCGAAACAGTACGAGTGAAAACAAGAAAAACGAAAAAACTATTCAATAGCCGCTAAAAACAGCTCTAAAGGAAGAGAGCGATTAGAACCGGGTAAACAATTCCAATATTCGATTGCACGCGGAAAAAAACTGTATTTAAATGTGTCCGTGCGGGCAAAATAAGGCGTGATGTTTAGGCTGTGGTGACTTCTAGATTTAGATGGTATAGCAGGGGTTAGGTAATCATTTGCAGAGGTCCGGCAGAAAGAGTTAATAATGCAATACAAAAATTTTAAAGACTCAGTCCTTCGTCGAGATGAGAGTGGTTGCAGGCCCAGTGATGAAAGTGCTGTGGAAGGCGAAAAATCTCTACCAAACCTGTGACATATGAAGCGAACGGCTTTCTTCTGCACTGCCTCGATTTGGTTAATTTCGCGTTGTTTGTGCGGGTTCCATACAGGGGAGGCGTATTCAAGTAGTGGACGGATTAGCGATTTAAACATCAGTAGTTTCGTATCTCTAGGAGCAGCTTTTATTGTGCGACGGAGGTATCCTAACTTTTTAAGTGCCTTTGAGGTTATGAAATCTATATGTTTGGACCATGACATACTTGGTGTGAAAATAAGACCAAGGTATTTGTATTGACTCACACTCTGGATGGGGGTATTGCTAATTGTGTAATTAAACACGGAAGGTGTCGTTCTATTAGTGAAAGTCATAACAACGGTTTTGCGGATGTTAATAGTCATTTGCCATGTAGCACACCAAGAGCTAAATTCTGAAAATGATTTCTGAAGGTATAAGTGATCATCAAGGCAGGAAATTTTGTGATACAACACGCAGTCATCAGCATACAAACGTAGGTTACAGGTGATGTTACAAGGTAAGTCATTTATAAAAATCAAAAAAAGCAATGGGCCCAATACAGAACCCTGTGGAACTCCTGAGGGCACGTCTGCTACCCTAGAATTAGTTCGGTTGAAGGACACAAATTGAGAACGGTTGGAAAGAAAACTTGAAATCCAATTGAGAAGGCGGGGGTTATTGAGGATCATGTCAAGTTTATACATAAGTTTTGAGTGAATCACTGTATCGAATGCCTTCGAAAAATCAATGAATATTGCGTCTATCTGATTGCCTGCATCAAGGTTACTGCAAATGTCGTGAGTAAATTCGTTAATCATCCGCCTCACTCTATAATGGTAATAATAATAAATTATGTATTTGAAAAATTACACAGTACAAATACGAGCCTATGTTTATATATGTTTATATATAGCCTATGTTTATATAAATATGTTTGAGAAGTTCTACCAGAGACATTTAAAACGACACAAAAGTCTTACAATAACAAAGATAGATTAACTAGGGAAATTAGCGAAGCATTTCATATTCATAAAAACCACGACACATGCGTAGGCACTCCATCCGTCCTTGTTCATGACTGTCAGATATCGTTTCTTGAAGATCATGGCTGATTGTAACATCTAATCAGTGTTGTTGGCGTCGATCATGCGTCCTCCTGGTTGTTTGTAGAGTATTATGCGAAGCATACTAAAATAGCCCAACCCAGCTCCTCGAGCGCGGCGGTGTCGTTACCATTGACCTTTCGTGACCTCCATGCCATACCACGTGATGCGTGCCGTCACAGCAGATGAAAAACGGGGGCCAAACTCGCGCCGTCGCGCGAGGCGTCGTGACCAAGGATGACCACGTTATGCGTGACGTCACAGCAGATGAGAAACGGGGGCCCAGCTCGCGCCGTCGCGCGAGGCGTCGCGACCAAGGAGGACCACGTGATGCGTGACGTAACGACATAGGAGAAACGGGGCTCCAGCTCGCGCCGTCGCGCGAGCGTCGCGACCAATGTGTTTCCTGCTTCTGCCGCTCGGTGCGCTGTAGTGAACGCGTGATGCTGGAGCGGCGGTATACAAGGGGGTGCGCCTGCCTCTGCTAGGCGTACACGGGATAGAGATGCCTCCTGGAGACAGGGCTGCTCGTTGGAATGAGAAGCAAAAGTTGCGGCGTGCTACAGAGACTGATGAAGAGCGTGAAGAACGTCTAGCCAAGCGGCGTGCTCGATATGCAACTCGGCGACAATATGCTTCGCATCTGACTAGGCTTAACCTAAGCTAAGCCTCAGCCATTTTTATTTTTTCGTGTTCCGTGCAATAAACCTTCAGTTGCTAGTCAGCCCCTTTCCCGTCGTCTTCTTTTCTTGTGTCCCTGTTCCTGCGCTGTTTTTTGTCTCAAGATGTACCAACTCGCTCAACTCGCCGTTTTACACGCACTATCTTTTCAATACGTTTCACTGCGATTGTGGATGTTTTCTCGCACAGCGGTGCTCTTGGGAGGCGCACTAGCTTATGTTGCACCTGCACATTCCACAGGAGTGATGGGAGGCTGCACGGAGCAGTTCACTACTGGAGCTACAGCTTCGCATCATGGGCTGCATCTTGATGGTCGCCGCGGACCAAGAGTGTCCGGTCATCTAGGGCTACTCAAGAGCACTTCACCTTCCTGATCACTCCCCTTCACGCACCGACAACTGATCAGCCGAGCTCGCTCCAATAAAGTTGTTATTAAGGAAGCATTGATGCAGACTCCCACAGTTATGACCAGTAAATGTAACTCTTTTGTCAACTCATCTGAGCACAATAAAACGATTGTAAACTGTTGCGTCAATGTCACACGTTTGCCCACGCTGGCTTTTCTGCGCAGAAAAACGCTAGATCATCAACTAATTTTTTGTTCAATAATTTCACTTGACGCCCTGCTTAAGAACATTTCGGATGGTGGTTCTGTGTGAAATGCTCATAAATAAATGTTCGAAGTAAAGTGCACTAAGAAGCGGCATTGCGAGATGCCTTCCCTGATGGTAGAAAAGATGAACGTGATCATAGAACCGCTGCATAAGAATCGGGTATAGTAGTTATCGTAGAAAAGTTCGGTCACATTGTTGACATCTGAGCCAGCATGAGCTCATTCTAAAAAGAAAATAGCATAGTGTTGCGATTCATTATAAATGACCCCACGAGGTAGACTTTTATCAGTGCAAGCAAGCCTATAAGACGTTTTGAAAAATAGGCAGGTTGGTTTTAATGGAATGGTTCCTCAAGCCAAATGAATGGTGGATTACATTGAGTGTGGCCATTACAAACTACCGCCGATTTCTAAAAATTTGTGCGGAAATGTGATATCTCACAATAAATTCGGGAGTGAGGCGAGCGCTCGAGTTTTTTATAACTGCATTTCTTGAACACAATAGGACTAAATGTGTCCGAATTTTGAGAAGATTGGGCGCTAATCAACGACATGGTGTAATTCAACTACACCTAAAGGAACACCATTTGCAGTAGTTCTTCCTTTTGGTTGCGGCAAAAAAAATAATTTATTCTTGCCAGCATTATTAATATGCCACGTGCGCCAAAATACTTCGACGATGGCTTTTGACATCTGTCATCATCTATGATGAATTGGTTATATGAACGTAGTAGCAACAATAGGAGCAGTATCCGGTTGTGCACCCCGAAACATGAAACGGGTATGTATTTTCTTTTTTCGATACTGCAGGCTACCGTCTCTGAGAGTGAACACTGAAGAACATAAAAAATAACCCTGATTCGAAACCGACCTTCAACCTGTTGACTGGACGAGGTCGCATGATGTACAGGTGCTCCACTTTGATAGTACATAAAGGGGTCGGATGGATGAATTTCAGTTAAGCAGGTGCTTCTTTTGAAGTTAGGAGAAAAAGCTAGGTGAGTGCTTTATTTGTATATATTCTCCTTCCAAAGCTTAAAGATGCACACTTCTGTGATACGGTGCTTTTTCAGTAAATTATGGCCTAACTTGAAGGCACTAAATCAAATATTATTCTAGGTGTCGTCTTAGACATTCCTTAACCTACGCCTTCCTAAAGTTTTGAAACTTCCACAGATTAATGAAGAACTTGCATAAAACTTGCAGTTTTTCATGAAATTAATTGAAAACATGAGGATCTTGCTTTTGTTTTACAAATCTGAATAGTATTGCACGCCATGTGCCACCCCAGAGATAGAAACACTTTCTGTGTCAAAATCATCACCGTAGTACTGCCTAGTTTCTCTTGAGGCGGCCGAGCTCGCTGTCTCCAGGTGAGAAAAATACGGTAACCACCTTATAAAGCTATCAATAAGAGAGTTATGGCAGCAATAGCCCCCATCTAATAAAGTGGTTGGCAATAAGACTGGAAGAAAAGTTGGTTTCTTTTTTGTTTTAAAACCCTTGTTCGATATTTAATCCAATTTAGACCTGTGCCTGACACCTGCATGTTTGCACGTCGATGTAATCAAGCTGTTTTAGGAGAAATTAATTTCGAAGGCAAGTGGCAGACACATTGCCCTCAGAGGAACACGCGTGTAAGATCTGACATCATGTAGTAAGACGGCTCCGCAGTGAGGCCTATGTCGCAGGCCGGTGGTTGGCTTCTGTTACACTTGTTTAAACCATGTGTGTATGAACCTAACGTATGTAGAAGAAAAGATGTCTTCTGTCATGGCGCTTTTTGGGTAAAACTGCCTGAGCAGAAAAAAAACAACTTCACAATATTGATTTTGAACTTAATCTCTGAAAAATGACGTTTCGGTACATCGCATACGTTCGTAAAAATGCAATATGAAATGAAGAAAATATCAGTGAAATACAAAACGTCCGCATCAAGAAAGGCTTGAGCAAACATAGAAACATTCACTGGCGGAGGAGGAACGATTGGTTACCCAGATATCCGGATGTTCTTGCGTGCCCGTTGTTCTCAGGCAAAAAAGCACCGGAAGTAACTTTGTTCCACAGGCACCATAAATGTGCAAAACCCAGTCGCGTCCATGATGTCCTTCATGTTCTCAAGCAAACAGAAAAATATTGTAAGTTTCAAAAGGAGGGCCACAATTTGCCCATCTTCCAAAAAGCGGGCAAGTAAAAAGTGCCGTGGGGAGAAGTTCCTTGCGATTTCTTCTCCGGAATTTTCAAAGCGCGCCTGCAGGACATTCTACTGAATCTTAAAATATTTTACGATTGAAATTCAACTGATTCCATGTGAAGAATACTGAGCATTGCAAGTTTTTCTAAGGGGACCACATTGCAATCAAGCAAGTTCTGAGTGAAACTGGAACCCGTCTTACTGTTCACATATTCCAGCTCAACGCAGAAACGTCTCAATAGAAGTAAACAAACATGCCTCTCTTTTCTTCACCTTCAAGCTTGTCGTTAGCACTACTGCCTTGTATGTAGAGAGTCGAGCCCATCTGGTGAAAGTAAATGTATTGTTGCCGCTGCCTCTTATGGTTCACAGATGAAGAAAGATGCCCCGGGTCAGTTTTTTTAGTCGCTATTTTATTCCGAGCCGCCGCGGTCCCTCACTGGTGATGGCGTTCTGCTGCTGACCCGAAAGACACGAGTTCGGTCCCAGCCGCGACGGTCAGATTTTGATGGAGGCAAAATGCTAAAGGTCCTTGTACTCTGTAATGTCCTAGCACGTTAAAAACCTCCAGTTGGTAGAAATCGTCCGAAACTCTCCACTAAAGGGTCCCTCGTAACCGAACTCTCTTTGAGACTTTAAAACCTATACACAAATTATTATATTAGGTCTAAAGGCGCCCCAATCAATAGCATGCTCCAGGTTTTTCGCAGGCGCTTCTTTTCAGCCTATTTACCAAATGCAGCCCGTACAGTTAACAATGGCAGGCCCCCCCACCCTCACCAAGATTTTCTAAAATATTACATTCAAAGTGTCGGCTTAGCATAATTTCACTGTTGCAATCTGTTTGTATGTACTTTTTACACGTGTCTTCAAACCCTGTAAATAGTTGCCTGTGCTGTCAAGGGTGAGATGGCCTCGTCAGGCGGGAAACAGCCTTTAACCTACTCACACAGGACAGAATTTTTTGTAAATTTTGTCCCAAATAAAAAACTTACTTACTTAGTGTGAGGAAATAATTTAGAGCGGAGTTTACGTGTGCAATAAGGCAGCTCGAGCCGGGTTTGCTTCTTTTTTTTTATTTTCAGCTCATATCTACCTTTGGATATGTTCAAATTTTTGTCGCATTTTATAATGCTTCGTTGCTTATTACTTTGTTTAGGATGCTTTCTGAGGCATGTTCTCTCCCATCTTATCTTAATAAGTTGTAGGACGTTCGGCAAGTCATACATGCGTTTTATGCCAAAAATTATCGGCTTTATAAATTTTTACGTGCTCTTGGTTTGGTTATCTCTTCTAGGTAAGCTCATGTATGAAGAAAACGGATCCTCGGGGAATTAGTACGATATTTTCTTGAAAAACAACGCGAACGTGGGCAAGGACTCAAGGAAAAGACACAGATGGGCGCTGTTCTGTAAGACACACAGCGCCCGCCTGTGTCTCTTCCTTCAGTCCGCGTCGATGGTCGTGCTTTTCTTTTATTGCGAAAGCAATACTACTTGCACTTTCACGCCTTTGCCGTGCCGCGGCCGGTGACCACCACTGACCTTCATTTGACCTTTATTGCATTACATTGGATTAGATTGGCTTAGATTGGATTGTATTGGACTAGACTGGATTAGATTACATTAGATTAGATTACATTTGATTGGATTGGATAGGAGTGGATTGGATTGCATTGGAGTGGATTGGATTAGATTGAAGTGGATTGAATTGGATTGGAGATTCGATTACTTTGGATTGGATTGGATTGGATAGGAGTGGATTGGATTGCATTGGAGTGGATTGGATTAGATTGGAGTGAACTGAATTGGATTGGAATGGATTGGATGGGATTGGTTTGGATTCGAGTTGATTCAATTGGATTGGAATGGATTGCATTGGATTGGTTTGGATTGCATTGGATTGGATTGCATTGGATTGAATTGGATTGTATAACCGATGCATCACCACAAGTCTAACCACAAGCACCACCACCAGCTACACTACCAGCTGTACCATGGTGTACGTACTGATATTGCTTTCGCAATCACCGGGCTTAACCAAGCTAAGCCACAGATTTTTATGCCCATGTATCAATTTTCAGGTACCGTCGTCCATAAGTAGCGTTTGAAGCCTTGTGCCTGTACATTCTGCAGTTGGCGAATAAGCCTTCTTGTGTTGGTTTCTCTTTCCTGCAAAGGCAATGAGCCGTTGCAAGCGAAAATTTTCTTCTTTTTACTATATGCGGGAAAGAAACATCGTGCACATGGTGTACTACTGCAGAGTAGAAAGCGCTACAGCCCAGTTCAACATACCAACCAAAAGGCAACTTCTTCTAAATGGCTACCTCGGGCCAATGCCACTGACCTATTGTCATTATGTTGCAGTAACGGCCCTGCGCCTGCCGGCATTCTGGAATGGCACAAATAAAGGGCAATTTTATTCACCGCGATGTAGGCGCCGAAGTTAGGCGACTTTTTTGGTGAGCGATGTGCTTTGAGGTGCATTTCATACTGCTGGTTTTGGTTGTATATTGCTATAATACACTGCACATCTCGGTCTGCTGAAACAGATTGTTAATAGCCTAGAAATTTCTCAGCAGGTTGCAGCAGCTGTCCGAAAGTGCTAAAATGCACGTCATAAAAACACAAAAGAGTTCTGTCTCAAAATATGCTGGCTGTTTTCGTTGAGTAATAAGCGCGGGCAGGGGATTTCACACCAATGCTGCTGTCAATGAGTCACGAGCCAGCCACTTCGTTTGAAGCTAGTTGCCGTTTGCAACTAGCTGTTTTTGCAGACTAAATCAGGAAAAATAATAAAACCTAGATAGAGGAATGAAAGTTATATATAGTGGAGAGAATCTTGTTTTAAGTAAAATGAACAGCTTTTTCATGGGTACGAACACTGAACGACAAGGGAAATCTATGGGTGGTAAGAAATGTTCTCTTCTTGCAATTACATTGCAGACAGGTTCCTGTTGTGGACAAAGCCAATATAATATGACTCGCCTGCCTGAGTTCGTCGCCTTTGTGCTCCTGTGTGCAGTCGCACTTGCTGACCAGTACACCAAGGATTTTTACGATGTAAGAAGCACGTGCTTTTCCACTGTACATATTCGCCTGTTCGCCGTAGTGTTTTACAGTGCACTAAATCGATTGGTCGGTGGTCCGAGCTCAGGAAAGCATATTTTTGTTCAATTGTTTACGTTGAGAATTCGGCACAGGCGCATATATACAAGGTACGAACAACAAAAGTGAATTTACGCTGGAGTTAATAGCGCAGGATGTCCCTTATTGCCAATTGTCAGTTTTTTAAGCTATTACAAACAGTACAATTTAGCTTCAAAAATTTTTATGATCCAGATTTTGCAATTAGGGCTAAATTTCTGGTCAGAATTCTGCGAATGGACCTCAGAATAGACAAAATCACCTGCTTTATTTTTTATTTACTTCATAAATTATTTTCAAAAAATGGTGAAACAAAACGTAAGAAAAGGAGATGTGACCATTCGTCTGTTCCAACTACAACGTCATTCTTCTCAAAAGGATTGAACAATTATTCTTCTAGCTACCTCTTGAGATCTTGCCGGAGTGATGACAGCGATGCAGGTTATTATAGCGAACTCTAAATTCACGCGCCGCTGCTGCTCGATGAAGGCGCATAAAAAAGTCTGGCGCAACGGTTCTTTTTTGCGGACATACAGGACGCGGCATAAAGGAGCCTTTACTCGGCGCTGAACCTGCATGTGTGACCGCCATAAGGCATGCATAATTCAAACCTATAAAAATTTGTGCCCGACTACTTAGACATTTACCCTGTCCGTGCAAGCAACGCCTCTGAGCGCAGATACAGATGGCACTTTTCCTCTCTAATAAATACGAACATTATGACCTTATGACTCATTCACAGCAGTGGCCTTTGTTGTAGAATAAGAAACCGATTTCCTGTTGCTATTCGTCCTTTGGGCTCTTGCAGTACTTTATTTGCAATAAAGGATTGCTCACCACCATAACCACACTGAAACTTTTCTCATAAGATAAAAGGTTTTTGTACTTACTTCTCAGGTCTTCTGTTTAGAGTTATTTTTGGCCCTGTGAGAACAGGAAATTGGTTTCAAGTATTATCTGCTATTTCCGAAGCGTTTAGAGTGGATTGCAAAAAACACATTTTTAAGCCTTTGTTTGGCGAATAACACTGTCACCAACATAATGGCCAAGAAGCCGATCAGAGATCCAAAGGGTCTGGATTGACGGTCAGTAAATGAAACTAACGCTGCTTTGTTAATTACCAGACATTCTTCCTGCACCGGTCGACAATAGTGGTTTAAATATTGCCATAATATAAGCCTTTACACTGTTCATAAGCAGAAAAATAAGGGCAGCAGGATTATGAGACGTTTAAGACTCAATTAAAAAAGAAAAGAAGTAAGTTTGCGCTCTTTTTGTGTTTTCCTGGTGGTCCCAACTCAGGGTGTCCTGAAAAGTTTACCTTTGACTACGCAGGAATCTCAGTTCAGGCCAGTTTTGATGTATGAATGCTACCGGACTGGAGTCACTCTTGAACCCGACGTCACGGTGAACTTTACCATTCTTTGGGACGGCACTGATCCCAGTAGTGACAAGGCTAATGGCACGACGTGGTATGCACCAAACGGAACAGTGAACCAATATTCCACATAAGTGTTTTTGAACTCTGGAGACGCCTTCTCGTAATGCTGCTCTCAATGCGGGTGAATATCAGGTACACCTTTCTCGGTTCATTGAAAGTTTTAGAGGGCTGACAATACGGTATATATTAACCACTAATAGGAATCCAGCTGTTCCAGCGTACATATGCTAGGTGAAGAAACGGCTTAACCTGAACTATATATATGCCTGCACAAAGAAAAAATTCTAAAATATATACCTGCCATCGAGGCTGATTACACTTCCCATAGTTGTTTTCTATGAATGTGTTCTCTAGAGATAGGTTTACATATTTTACCTCAAGCACCTCAGCACTGCAGAATTATTCCCTTGTTAGACCTGTATTGTGATGCTCATACGTGTCCGCAACGTTCATTTCCTTAATCGTGAATTGTTGTTTCAAGCACTCAGGCCTGACAATTCTGTTCCCAGCATCGGCATCGACGTGGGTGGTAAGAATGGTGGGGTGAAATGTCAAGTTGCTTTGAAATGTCAAGCCAGTGAACTCTCTAGATAAGGGGAATCTATGTTCCTTTAATGCGAACTGATAATGACCGAAGTTGGAAGCGTGGCTTGAGGTTGCTTTATAATTCTTTTTTGCAGAGGAAAATTTGTTTCTGAATACGACGAGCAAACGTCTTCGATCCAAATAAGCTCACCCGGTATGTAGACGCAGTTCTATTCCGAGCTTCTGTGAGCTGTTTTTTTTTGTAGAAAGTTGTCATGGCGTAATGTTCAGAGACAGATGTTTATAATTACAAACTTAGTTTACTGAAAAGGTCTTTAAAAGGTCTCAGTTGCATATGTATCTTTTCTACTGCGTGGTAATGTGCCACTGTTTGCGATTTTGTTGTGCGTTATGAACTGCGAGTGATCTTTTACCTAAGACGTGCCACGAACAGGTTCCACAAAGGCCCCTGCCAAATTTTACAGATATGATCTCTAAAAACACTGGTTGGAGATGTGATAAGCATTTATGAGCTGAGAGAAACAAGGCTAAATGCTGACTTCAAATATTTGAGGTGAATTGGTGTAATATGTCTCCGACTATTCGCTATTATCACCAAATCTGTCAAGCATTATTTCCCTGTTTTTTCGAGTGAACCCACTAGATAAGGAAAGCGTGAGCTATAGTATAACCAGATGTGCAGGAGAGGAGACACCCTTTATCACTGGTGAAGAAAACAACACTAAACTGCATGATAAAACAAAGCTACCGGTGCGACGGCATAGCCATACAGGGCACAATTCAGCGGTACTCCAAACTACCCTCGAGTACTCTTTGCTGCAACAGAGCAGCTATCGCAGTGGTTTTACAAGTTACGCAGTTCTGTGCTAGCCGCCATACAAGAGACAGCACTGTTCACTGTGCAGGCTGCACACGCGCGGGCTAAATGTGCAATGATCCTGAGGAGACTCCCGCAAAAAAAACCGCTCTATACCCGTACGGTCCGACTAAACAGTAAGACGGTATTCTAACTGAATGCTGCCCCAATGGCGGGGCTGCTGATGCCGTAGCGATTAACTCCGCGTACAGCTACTAGGCGATAGATAAAACGCTGTTTTTCAGTTCGAAAGGCGGCGCTCCTGGAAGACACACTCCATGAATATTCCGGCTGGTTGTGTGCGCCACCTGAACAGCAACATGCTCGTACATGCTCCGACTCCGAAACATGCGCCGACTCAGCACCTCCTCCGGTGCCATTCGCACAGCCGTTATTTAGCCGCCTCCGAGATAACGCATTTTTTCACCGCCCTCTCTCAACTTAGAACTGTGCCTGGCATAAACAGATGCGTTGTACCCGGGTGCACCCTCTCACAACTCTCGATGGCAATGGCGATGTCTCATGACAGGCAAGATTAGTGCTTGAGTAGTGGGCCCGTCAATTATAATGGGGAATAAAGAATACATATTAATATATATGCGGCAACTTACTCACACTGTTCAATAGACTATACGACTTGACTTGAGGAATTCTATTTCAATAAATTTATAGTTTCTACCAGTAGCTGCGAGGGCGCATAGTGCAAGTACAGCACTAATAAAAGACAAACAATACACACCTAAAGAAGGGAGAAATCGATAAGGGAGGATTGTGGTGTTCTCAATGCGGATGTGGCGCCTGAGAACGGCAATTTTCATCACCTGGGCCAGCGTTCCGTAGGCGACAGTAGTTTTTAGCTACTAAAGAAAAAAAATATTTTCTACACCTCAAACTGACTTATTTAAACGTCTTCCGAATTTTGCGCGCACGGACAAAAAGGAAGCTGAACGCATCGTCCCACCAGCGTGTATAAAGATCGAGAAAATGATTGAACCATAGCGTGATTGAAAAGGTTAAGAACGCGATCATTATAAATTTTATTCGTTTTCGCATGTTAATAGCTTGGGAATGAACTGTGTGGATAAAAAAGTTCGCTGGTGATTGCACCCGTTGCAATGCGAATGATCTGTGGTAGATGTTTCACATTCTGCTTTTGAAATTCCAGCATTTGCTGTTGATGCGGCCGCCAGGTGTCGGTGTGCAAGTGTGTGTATTTGTCTTGAAAGGGTACAAGTGCTTTAAAAATATATTTGCACACATATGAATGTTTTGTAGTTGAACGAGTTCGCGGTTAGTGACCACAGGGCTTTTCGTTGGGTGCGACCGGCCACATATTTCGGCTTTCGCCTCCAGAATACGAGCACGCTTGACTGAAAAGCGTACCACATCGGCGGCTTCCATGCACTCCCGTTTCGTTCAATCGTTCAATATATGCCATATCGTCACTGATGGTTTGATTATATGCGCGGTAGCAGCAAGTGAGCAGACACACGGGTTGGCGCTTTATTCAGCCAATCCAGATATTTTCCTCGGTAACGTTTGGGGTCACTTCGCATCATTTTGTTCCACAACGTGAAACTGATCATCGTGACGTGTGGGATTGGAAACTGTGCTATTAATATTAGGTCGCTACATGTGCATGCAATCTAATACCACGATTTGTCGAGTGAATGGCAAAGCAGTACACTTGACTTGTCCTTAATCACGTTGGCGATTTTCTGTAATGTTTCGTTCTGAGATATAATAAACAAATCACAGAAATGCTCTGTAACGTTGAAGGGGAAATTGTGTAGCACTTCAAAAAAGCTTAAACCAAATGGGACTTGTTATACGGAAAGAAAGAAGTGTCTCCATTACTGATTGTGTAAGTAAGGGCGAGGAATTTCTAGAATACACAGTCAACAATGGGAATGGAAAAGAATAAAATCTATATTGGCCAGAAGCGTAACAAACGTCGAGATTATCAGCAACCTGATCTTCATCATAATCGAATGTATCAAAATTAGAGGGGTAATTTAATCCCTGCCTTGAGGGTATGACGCGCCAGCGTTGATTGGTTGATTCACATATATATGTGGAATTGGCCATTGTTTTACGGGTCACACCTCACACAGCGAATATATAATGAATATATACTACATAGCGCATACATAATTACAAAGCGAGTGCAGCGAAGTAGTGGGAGATTAAGTGACCACTGCATAACCAATTTAAACTACTTTCCTTCGTTTTCAGATGTGGAGGAGCATTTTATTGAGTACATTAAGCCGTACAATGGTTTGGCATACTACCTGAACATAAGTAAGTACCAACTATTATAGTAGCCTTGAGCATAATAAGTGCACATCCCAAGCGAATTAGGGCATAAGGGCTTGCTCTTGAGCTGTGTTCTTGACCATCCAGGGCACACAAGCAGCTACGATTATACAGATAAGGAAGACACATGTGAGCACGTAATAAGATTTTTTGTTGCTCTGGTAATGCTCCAAAGACGCACAAACTCAAACATTGACGCGCTGAAGCTTTTCTTCTTCGCAAAAAATGTGAACTTGAGCTTCGAAAGAGAACTGAATTTAGCAAAATGTTTTTTACCTAATAATAACTATTTTAGCTTAGCCGTGGATACGAAAGCTATTAAAATCGTCACCTAAAGAAACTCCAATTTATAACACTGATCTGAGGGTGACAGGCAATATCACTATGTGTGAATTGGTTTTCGCCCTTGCGGGTAGGTCTCATAAAATAAACCACTTCGCTTGGTGAAATCTCCCTTTTACGTCCGAGCAGCTCATGTCTCTGGAGGGCAGAATGGGAGGGACAGCCAGTGGTTTCATGAGTCTATGCCTTAATGCAGTCTCATGAGTGAGTGAATTAATTAAAATGCGTGTGGCGTCACAAGATGACGTTGTCGATTACCGCTTCTAGTTGGTACTAGAGTGAAGCACGCAGTAACTCGAGAGTTGTCCACGACAAACGTGGCTATTTGTCGCGTCGACACCGAATGGTCAGGAAACGGGTATGCTGAGACGAAGTTGTCCACTTCCCTGCGGCCCCAGCTATAAATTTTGAGCTAGCCGGCAGATGGGCGGCGAGCGTTAATCAAGTGGTAGACGGCGAAAATGGTACGTCACCAACGATTTACCTTTTCAAGAAAATATAGTATTATTTTATGCGTAATATTTTTCAACTGAAAAGGAGCCTTGTGTTGAAAAATGAGATGAGCCTTACTACTTTGTATTTTGCAGAAGTGAATTAAGGTTAAGGGCAGCATTTCTATCTCTGCGAGATTTGCAATGTAATCCTCCGGCAAAAGCCTCAGTTCATTGGAAATCTTCCGCGGATATACACCACGGCCCCTGTCATAATCCGTGGGCGCCATCGAGAAGTTAAACCCCACCTACCATGATCCCTACATAAGCATTTTCAGGAATCCGCGAAAATAACTGAAAGAAAAAGCGGTATTAAGATTCAGGATGAACATTTCTCCTGCATCTGTCGATTGTTATTTGAGTGCAAACATATAGGTTTTATGTATGGCCGAGCACAATTCCTTCAAAATCTATCTGTAAGCATATAAACATAAAAAGGAGAGATTTCAAGGAAACTCCTAAAAGGCCGCTCGTAACCGGGAAAGTATAGCCCTGATACCGGTAAATAAAGTTCCACTTTCTCTTTCGCAGCCATCTCAAGCCAAAACGACCGCGTTGTCTACAAGCTGTACGACGTAGATCCTACCTGCGGCAACGCCGCAGCAGTGCTTCCTCAGTTGGACCCGCAGGGAGAAGTGGGATTCATCTTTTCCAGGGACGTTCCTGAGCCGACTGAAAGCTGCGAGAAAGAATCGCTCTGCGCGCCACAGTAGAGATGAGCTGCGCGGGCATCAGAGGAACTCTTGCTTTGGAAATAAAATTTGAATGCTCCTCGACAAGGCTTGTTTTGGCTGCTTTTTGGAAACTGAGTATAATATGATTCGAATACCTTTTATGTCAACTCAAAAGCAATCATGTAGGGATTCAAGAATTTCCACTTGTGTCGTAACCGCTGCAAATACATTTCGAATACTTTGGAAATCATTATATTTCAGTACGTCTACTTAAAAAATAGAGACCAGTATTAGAGAAAAATTGCCCATTTGGGAATGCAAATAACAGTTAAAAGAAGATACTACTGTCGCAGAAATAATAGAAATTAGAACTTCATGTTTATTGACGACAAGAAGTAAAATGCTTGTTGATTTAGAAATGAACATGCTTGTTGACTTACACTATCTTATTTCAAGCTATTCTGCATCAGTGATCTAGGCGGGGTCTTATTATTTTTCGGCATCTGGTGGGTGGCCTCAAATTACAGAATGCAATTAGAGGAGAGTTTTTAGAAGCCAGTCACGACTGTTAAAAAAATAGGCTTGGGCGGAACAAAGGTGCGGACAGTAAAGCGATACCTCAGAAAACGCATGTCAACATCCACTGAGTTCGTCAGTGAGTTTACATTTTAATCAGGCGCCGTGAAGTACACACCTTCACTTCTTCATATCCATGCACTCCTTGCAATAAAGTCCAAGGCAACCAGAATATTGAGCTATATCTCTACATAAGTGTGAAAGGCATAAAAAATTATGAAGCAGGAGTTTGAAGGAGTTTATGAATTATGAAGGAGTTTGTTCCGTTAACACAAATCTTGAACGGCATGGTTTGGAGAGTCGATTACTGGACACGTTCGGCTCTTGCGATTCATGCGGCCGCAGATGAGGCACCAAGAGCGTGGACTCAATGTATTCTCTTTTACTGTAGAATCAAATATTAAAATTACAACGCGCTGGCATATGCATAAGAGTTGCTTGGATGAAGGGCACATGCGAAGTAGTAGCTCCTGTTTGTTTTGGTTTCTGTGTCAGGACGTGCATAAAATAGTCAATATATGAGCCTTGCAATTCTTTCAGGTACTTGCGGGACCGGAAATTCTTTTACCGCGCGTAGTTTTGACCTTGAAACAATTTGAAGTTCCTTCCCTTTGTACGTAAATGCGTGGAATTTACCGTAGAAGGTAAGTTTAAAACACACAACTCTCCTTCAGAATTAATGCGCTATAATTTTTAAAGGCAAATGCACGACGAAAAGATGGGAAACTGAATGAATTTTTGGTGCAACATGATTGAGTTTGGAACGTACAGCATGGAGACAACGTCGAAGTTGTACGAGCCATAACATAACTATGACGGCTAGCAGAGTAAGATTTTTAGGAAAACATTTCCTGAGGCATCGTTGAGAGTAGAACAAGAAAAAAAAAGGCAGGTTACTTCAAGCCTACCATAAAAAAATTAACCCTATGCTTGCCCCGAATTTATCTTACAATAAAGTTTTCTGTATTTTCAACTCGATCGCCAATGAACGCAATGAACGTCGACGGCCTATTGCCTAAGCGCCGCGTTTCTGTGCACAACCGTGTAAATGCCTTCAGCTTAAATCTTTCTCTCACCTCTCTTACGTACCGACCCGGGCTATGCGACGAGGCGAAACCCACACTAGTATTGCTAACGCAATAAAAGAAACATATGTGGCGTGATGCCTGGCAAAGTTAAGAACAAGAGAAATGCATGATAACGTCACCTTCCGGTTGGATGCCTCCAGCAAGAATCTATTGGTTATTATAGTCGGCTACAGCATCAAATGGAGCTAGTTCAGTAATCCCGCCGCCATGGCTCTGTGGTTATGGCGCTCGGCTGCTGACCCACAAGAAACCCGGCCGTGGTCGAACTTCGATGAAGGCGAAATTGTAGAGGCCTGTGTACTGCGCGATCTCAGTGCCTGTCAAAGAGCCCCAGGTAAATTGGTAAATTTGTTTTTGAGGGAGGGAAATGGCTCAGTATTTGTCTCACATATCTCGGCGGACACCTGAACCGCACCGTCAGAGAAGAAAGGAAGGTGGGAGTGAAAGAAGAACGAGAGAAAGAGGTGCTATAGGTGAGGTCTCCGGAATAATTTCAACCACCTGGGGTTCTTGAACGGGCGGTGACATTGCACAGCGTACGGATGCCTTTGCGTTCCGCCTCCATGGAAACGCGGCTGCCGCGGCCTGGTATGAACAGGAGTACTCCGGCTGAGTAGTGCGCTTTGACCACTGAGCCACCACGGCGAGCTAACGACCCTCAGGTGGTCGAAGTTTCCGCAGCGCTTCACTACGGTGTCCCTCAGAGCCTGAGTCTCTTTAAGATGTTAAACCACCATAAACCTAAACCTAAGCATCGTGACGGACGTAGGATGCGCCTCACAGCTAATATGCACGCATAGTAGCGCATATGCACGCGTGTGTTCTTCGCGCTGTGATGTGGGAAAAAACCATGCGAACATCGCCGTCATAGTGTCGAAGCACATTTGGAAACCCCACTGAACGCCATCGTCCTTTCATCGTCACGTCATGCGCCTGGCTTCCCAAAATATTTCCCGTCACAATTTTTCGTTACGGCTCCATCGAAACGAGGCCGCTGCTGAGATGTATAAGCAGGAGAGATGGATAAAAAACAGATGTCCTTATTAGGAAATGTATTAGGAAGGCACTAGGCCTACCGATGGGAACCTCGACGGAGTGACTGCTTGGGTTATGGGTACATAACAAAAGGATAGAACTAGTGGAGGGCTGACGTGGTGTCTCAGTGGTTATGGCGCTCGCCTGCTGACCCGAAATTTCCTGGTTTTGTCCCGGCCGTGGCGGTCGAATTTCGACAGAAGTGAAACTATAGAGGCCCGTATACTGCGTGGTATCAGAAATTAGGCACAATATTTTTTACTGACAGTGCTGAGCGTCTGACAAGGCAAAAAAAAACTATCCAATTAGTCTGGACGCGTTTCTGCAGGGGAGCTGCACCACTAGAGGAGCATACACATCAAAATTCTTTGATAAGGTTGACTAAACAGTTTGGCAGACACATTTAGGACTGCTTGCGTGCAGGCAATGCGAAAGCATTATTGAACGGGCGTGAACTGACACACACACGCACACACACACACACGCACACGCACACGCACACACACACACACACACACGCACGCACGCACGCACGCACACACGCACACACGCACACACGCACATGCACACGCGCACACGCGCACACGCGCACGCACGCACACACACACACACACACACACACACGCGCGCGCGCGCACGCACACGCACACGCACACGCACACGCACGCACGCACGCACGCACACACGCACACACGCACACGCACTTGCACACGCGTACACGCACACACGCACGCACGCACACACACACACACACACACACACACACGTGTGTCACACCACCGCGTCACACAACCGTGTCACATCACCACCGCGCGTGTCACACCACCTCTAACGCTGTGCGACAAACGGTGGTGCAATTTTTATTCAGGGTGTTTCAAGTAAGAATTTACACCATTTTCGAAATAGGCTTTTTGAGTTACAAGGGTGGTTCCATTGGCATAGTACTGCTAGCGGTGTAGCACATAAGAACACAGCTGAGACGTGCGCTAGCAGGCTGGTTAACTAATACAGAATAGTTAACTTTTTAATCTAACTGTTAGATTCCTTAGTTTTGAGGGCGCGTAGCCCGCTGTAAGTAATATCTTCTGTTTCAGGAATTTTGAAAACGCGGTTCCGTCGGCGCTGTGGACTAACAAGTTTTGGCTATTTTGAGAGTTGCGTGCGCTGGAGAGTTTGCTTTAGCAGCAAGCTTCCCGAAAGAGCATGGGTTTTGCGAGATGAAGCCAGAATTTCTCGGCCCGCAACACTCAAGGTAACCGCGTTTTTGAAATTCTAAAAACTAATACGGATATTACTTGCGCGGTTTACCCTCTTGTCAATAACTAAGGATCCTAACAGTAATAGTTGGAAATTTAAGTATTGAGTATTAGCTAACGAGCCTACCAGTTAGCACATGTTAGGTGCATTCTGATGTACTACACCTCTGAGAGTCCGATGCAGAAAAAGGCGCTCTTCTAACTCCAATAGCGTATTTGTAAAAAATTGTTTAAGTAAGGTTAAACTCCCTGCAAGGTACATGCACTCAGGGCACTATTGCTTTTCCATTTCCACTCGTAATATTTAGGCGGTGCCCTAGCTCGGGATTATACCTGCCGAAAAGGGTGCACTGATTCTGCGCTCTACCCACAGTCTACACATATTGTAACCCGCATACAGACACTCCGTCTAAATAGGCGTCTCTACCTCCATAACCTAAACAATTTTTCCCAGAGGACTCCTACCATCTACGACGCATCCAAATAATTTTCCCCAATTTCCAGAGCCTACACCACATTCACCCAACATTATACGCAAGTGCATGTCCTTGGCGTGGTGATATTCCCACATTCACACACATTACAAGGACGTGTTCCGGTTAAACGAATCACTTAAAGCCATACAACGCGGTGCTGAAGCAGTGGGAGGTGACGCTGGCCTGCAGCACACTGAAGACCAGAATGCTCCAGTCGTCATCGCCAAAGCTTCGGCGGAAGCCACTGGGGTCACAGACTGAGGAGCCACCCAGAATCAGCTGCGGTCTCCTTGTGCGTAATAAATGTTGACTCTCTGTTCTTAGATTTTTTCGCAAAAATTAGATTTTCAAGAAAGAAGATTGCGCAGTAGTTGCATCAAATCTGGATAGGCTCCTGAACCGCGTCTTAAGGGAGGAAAGAGGTAGAGAGCCTGGCAAGGCACACAACTGAAGGTGAAAATATCATCGGCTCGAAAACCTGTCTCAAGCTAGCCCCATATTGACTAGCACATGTAGCTTTATGCAAAGAGAAAAAATATCAAACCACCCTGAACGCTGTGCGCCCACAGGTTGCATCACAATTTTGAGAAGAATGCTGTCAGGAGAACTGGTATGTATAGAATGTATAGTATGTATAGTATGTATAGAAGACATGCATGTGACTATCTGAAGTGGTGATGCTTGGGTTGGTTTGTGCGCCATACGGCTGGTTGGTGACGTCATTCTGTTTTATTGTCATCGCTTGAATTTTCTACACATGAACACACGGGCTTTGCTATCTTTGGTTGCAATGGGACTGTTATTCTTTTAGCATTAAATTAATAACCGTCACACGAGATATTCATTATTGTGTGCATGTACACGCGTGTCTGCACGGTGAAAATAGAGGGGGGGGGGGGGGGGGGGGTGCAGCGCCAACAAAGACATTCACTACGCCAGCACTCAAGAATTCACTACGCCAGGAACAGCTTTATATACGGTGTTTACCCTAAGATGTTATCCAATTTTCAAAAATAGCCCCTTAAATTAGAGGGACGATTTTTTTCAGCATAGGTTGGTGCGTCGCTGCCCACCTAAGACGTGGTAGAAGGTGGGCTCGATAACGAATCTTCTCGAAAATCTTAATTAATATTCTGTCTAATTATTTAATGAGAGCCGTGCAGTGAGCCGTAAGAGCGTCCATGTCAGTTCTTATAATATTCGAAGACGCAATTACCATCGGCCCTGTGGCCGATAAAATTTTGGCTACATCGCGTGGAAATTGCATGCGCTTTTGTGAAGCTTGGCGGCAAAGCAATTTCTACAGATAACGTAAATCATAGAAATTTTTGAGGGCACAGCGCCGGAGATAACCAGGATTTTATAAATTCTAAAATTGGTATGCATAATACTTACGGTGGGCTACATGCCTCTTCTGAATGCAGAAACTTACGTAAACAGTTAAAAATTGTACTACCAATTATAGTTAAACAATATACTAAATATCATGTAATAGCTGAATTCTGACGCGCGACGTCGCTGAGAACGCTACAGCCAAAAAAGCGCTGTTCAGGCGGAAGCACCTATTTTTTTAAGATACAGAACTTCTGAAAGAAAACATGTCCACGTAGCTAGCGAGTTATGCAAGGAAGAGTAAAATGAGTTTTGAAGGTTTTGACTTGTATACTTCTCTACGGGCTTATTTTAATGAAAAGTCCGCACACTCTGTGTTGACGATGTATAAAAAGGGCCTTGCAAACATTTCCTGGACTCGTGGTTGTCACAAATACTCAACGCGCGAAAACCCACAAAAGCCTTCTATTGGGTGCCTTAACATTTAGCACGTGCATCTTTTTCTTGGTAACAGTTTAGATATCTCTTTGAGGTTTGAGGCGTAGAAATATCTGACAACTTCGAAAGCCTTGGCTAAAATTTTTAATGAGATTGGCCTTCGTGCCATGCAAATTTCTACGTGGAGCCCAAAAATACATGGATGAATTCGATATAAATTTGTGTTCCTTTACAGTGTACCGATGCGTCCTTGTAATCAAAAAGCACTTGTCGTGGTGCCTCAATGGCTTGGTGGTTGTGGTGCTGGTTTCAGTAAGGAGGAATTGACTCTGGCTCGCGGCTAGTGCTTTTCGACAGAGGAAAGGCAAAACCGCTGGTTCCACGCTGGCAGACGCTATGTAAGGCGAGCGCTTTGGAGCTAAATCACATAACTAAAGAAATTCAATATTTACATCAAAATTGAAGCCGAAATTGTGCTCTATATTCGAAAAATTTGTTTCTGTGAATTTTACGCCAACTCTTCTCAGAAAAGAAAGAAGGTGCTGAAGGCGTGATTTATTGCAACCGAAACCACGCTTTAACTCCCGGAAGACAACAATTGAAGGTGCATATACCTTCGGTTCCAATCTCTGTCGCAAGCAAGCCTCAAAGGTGACTAGCTGAGGCAACCTTTATGCAACGAGAGGTCCTATGGCACCGCTGGTATAGTTGAACATCGAGCAGTCGCCCCACAATATTTGTACGAATGTTGTCTGGACAAAACGCGCCCTACTGAGGTTGGTCAGTGAGGAGTATATACAATGACTTGAACATGATTTTCTGATGTGGCGCTGCTCGGCTTGATATGTGCGTCATACGGACACTTGTTGACGTCATCCTATTTTTCTTACCCTTGCTAGGATTTTCTACACCATCTGCTAGTACCCACAGAAATTAGCGCTGTGTTTCGAGAAAACCGGAGAGCCCACTGCGCACCATCGTCTGCATTAGCTTGCCGACACGAGACGTGAGTAGGATGGGGCGAAGGTTCTTGACATCAGTACGTTTGCCGGCCTTCGGTATGAAGGCTACGAGAGCCGCCTAGCAGTCGAGAGGGAGAGGAGTCTCTCCGTGTCAAATGCTATTGATGTATTTGAGAAGCGCGACGTAGGATGCGTCGGGAAGGTTGGCAAAGAGCCTGGCCGTAACCTTGTCGCACCAGAAAGCAGTGCTCCGCTTCACCTTGCTTAAGGCCACGAGGAGGTCTTGGAGCTAGGACGGGGTGTCCAGCTACCTCTTCGCTTCGCCTTTTTGTCTTCTCTTCGCTCCCCGTAGGTCCTCGGTGGTGCACAGCTTTGCGGACGCCATGTTCGGATTTCGCCCTCACAAGTGAGCACACAATATACCTCTGCAGCTCCACCGCGACATCTTAGATCCTGTCGAATACCCCCTCAACGGCAAGGAGGTCCTGACCTTGGATCTTAAAGGCGCATTCGACAACGTCAAACAATAAGCAATCCTGGACCACGTCAGTCCCACGAACTGTGGCCAGAGAACAATCCATTACATCGGACAATTTCTTACAGACCGCCAAGGCTATAATTGCATGCAAGAAAAACGGACCATACACTACCGGCTCAAGAGGAACATCTCAAGGTGTGGTTCTGTCTCCACTCCTCTTCAATTTGGCAATGCTTCATCTTCCCTTCAAACTGTCTTCTCTGTCCGGGATACATCACGCTCTTTATGCGGATCACATTATATTCTGGGCCACGCAAGCTAACCTGGGCCACATGGAATCCGGCCTACAAGCAGCGGCTACCCTAGTTGACGAATACGCGGCCTACTGCGGACAGCAGTGCACCCCAGCTAAATCGGAATTTATGGACGTCTCTCCACTCGGGACACAACTCCGCTTCTCATCAGTATCCCTTCGGGACCGATCCGGGAGGCCAAGCAGATCCGCGTCCTTGGCCTCTTCATACACCACCAACGCAAGACCGACGTCATCCTGGCGAAACTTCGGACTGTGGCAGACCAGGTGGGCCGCATGGTCCACCGGGTTTCCACAAGCGAGACGGATTACGAAGAAAGAATGCACTGCGGCTTGCCTATGCTTTCGTAAATAGTAGAATCCTCTATTCAACTACTTACTTGCACTTGCGCAAACGCGATGATGACCAACTGGAGGTCATCCATCGGAAAGTCATTACGCGGGCTCTCGATCTCCCTGGTCGCCACGTCCAACCGGAGATTTCTGGCCTTGGGCGTGATGAAAATTGTCCGGGAGCTTATAGAAGCCCACTTAGTCAACCAATACAGGCGTCTTGCACAGACTACGTCCGGTCGCTGCCTCCTGGACCAGCTACACATCAAACATGACTACGATATTTGGAAAGGGAGAGAGTGTCAGAATCGTGGAGTAGACCATAGCATCGTCCCCTGGCGCGCGCGGATGTGTTGGCACAATATTATGGTAACCAACAGCACGTGCGTTACGTGGACGTTGCCGGCCCACACCAGGGGGGGTGGTGCACGGCCGCACTTGTACACAACACAAACACAGTTTACGGGCTCTCTTTCAAATGCCTACAGCGCAAAAAACGCGGAGGAGATTGCCATTGCTCTGACTCTCACTAATCCCAAGTAGAAACATATAATCATCGACTTTCGAGAGGCCTGTCGGAACGACGAGCTGGGATGGGGTCCCCAGTTGCCTGGCGCAGACTACAACATGGCTGCCGATGATAAGATCCCACTCGACGTAACCTGGTTTGGGCCCCGGTCACCAGGGACTCTAGGGAGAAGAATATGCCGATCAGGCCACCCGCAAACTCTCTTCGCGGGCTATATCTTGCTGTCCTTGGACGCATACTTCCAATCAAGGAATCTGGCCCTTCCTTCAAACATATCATCGATTACTACAAGGAGGGGCACCGGCGCTACCTGGCCCCTTGTAAAGTTCTGGACCGCGCTGCGGAGCGCCTCGTCATAAAAATTCTCAATAACACTGTACTGTGTCCGGCGGTGCTTAATCATTTCAACCCATCCTTTGATGGCCCGGGCAAGTTCTGTGGGGAGGTGTCTGACATATTTCACATGGTATGGATGTGCCAATGAAACCCAACTTTACAACCAACCCCACCAGAGAGGGCTGGGAGGCGGCCCTACTGGGATGTCAAGACTTTAAGACACAAAGGGCCTTGGCTCAACGGACGCGGGTGGCGTTGCTTTCAAATGGGGCCCAGGAATAGGGGCTCCACCTAGTATTGTGAGAAGAAAGGGCCAAGAGGGCCTTACTGCAGTCACGTCTCTGCAACAAAATTAGTAGTAGATAACTGGTTTTCTGCATCACCACCACATCAATACGCGCGCACCGTTGGTTTTTCTCGTAATGGGCTTATGAATGATTTCGCAATAAAATATTCCTCTACAGAATGAGTAGCGTTAATTTCACTTCAGGCGCAAAACCTCTACTCTGGGGCAGCGTCTTTGGTGTCTTAGGTGGCATTGTCATCGGGATTGTGGTCAGGCAAATAAGTAATAGAGTGATCTTTTTAATTTATATTCATCTATAGGTTATGTGGCTCACATGATTTCGTAACTTTGCAAACTAGTCGGCGAAAGCTTTGAAAATAAATGTTCAATAATAGCGTGTTACGCTCTCACTTCATACGATGCATCTGAAATTCGCGGCTGCGCTGCGTTTGCTAGAAACAACAGTGTTGCGTTTATTATTTCTCCACAAGGGAAGCTACATTAGTAGAACTGTTTTCTGGTGCACTTCCATGGTTCCTTTTGCCTCCTATACTTGTTCCTAGGAATTTTCTTCGTTCGTGAATTCACCAGTACACCTCCATGTATTTGCGGAAAGGTGGCTTGTAATTCTTTCTTTTTGTTGCAGAAAAAAATAACTTATTGTTGCCAGCATTTCTAAAGTACTTCGACGATGGCGCTGAACATCTGTCATCATGTATGAAAAAGAAAGTTATATGAGCGCAGTGCCAATAGCAAGGGCAGTATCCGGTTATACAGGGGAAAACATGAAGCCAGTATCTATTGTATTTTTTATACTTTAAGCTACCGGGTGATAGGGAACACTGAAGAAAATAAAGAATGACCCTGAGCAGTAGGCGACCTTCAACCTGTTGACAGGATAAGGTCACGTGATGTACATGTGCTCCGCTTTGAAAATATATAAAGGGGTAGGCTGGATGATTTTCAGTTAAGCAGGTTGCCTCTGTTGAAGTTGGCAAGAAAAAGCGAGGTGAGTGCCTCTATTTGCATACATTCTCCTTGAAAAGCTACAAGGAGCATAACTGTGTTGTGACACGGAGCTTTTTCAGTAAATTATCGCCTAACTTGTACGGATGAAATCAAATACTCGTCTAGGTGTCTTCATATACATTCCTTATCATATGGCTTGCTAAAGTTTTGAAACTTCTACAGATTAATGAGGAAGTCGAACGAAACGCAGTTTTTCAAAAACTTTTGCTGGGCGATTCACTATTCACGTAAGCGCCTGTTGAAAACGAAACCATCTTGCTTTTGCCTTAAAAATCTGTATAATACTGCACGTCGTGTGTCACCGCAGAGATAGAAACACATTCTGTGTGAAAATCATTTCGGTAGTACCGGCTGGTTCTCTCTTGGGGTGGCCGAGCTCGCTCCTTCCAGATGAGAAAACTATAGCAACCACCTTATAACCCTCGTATAGACAGTTATGGAAGCGATAGACCACATATAGTAAATAGGCTTCTAGTGCAGGCAATAAGAGAGGAAAGAAAAATTTCTTTTTTTTTGTTGAAAGCCTGTTTCGGTATTCCAATCTGCCTGGTTCCAAAGTACTGCCTGGTTCTCTCTTGAGGTGGCCGAACTCCATCCCTCCTGATAAAAAAACTACAGTAAGCAGCCTGTATCCCTATTAAAAACAGTTATGGAAGCAATAGACCACATGTAGTAAATAAGTTGCGAGTGCCGGCACTAAGACAGGAAGGAAAAATTGCTTTCTTTTATTGCAACCTGAGTTAGTCATGTGCCTTTTATCTGCATGCTTAGAGGTTGATGTATGCAAGCTGTTGTTGAAGAAATTAATTTACAAGCCAAGTGGCAGTTACATTGCATCAGAGGAACTTGAGGAGCAGGCCTTTGGTGTAGGCCGGCTGTAGGCTTCTCTTGCATAAAATGTTTGAAAAATGCGTGTATGACCTTCCAATATGTAGATGAAAAGATACCTTGTGTAACGGCTCTTTCTCGGCAACGCAGCTTGAGGGAAAAAAAAGCAACATCACATAACTAATTTTAACAAAATCTCTGCAAAAAGGACTCCCCGTACTGTCGTTAAAGCGCTGCTTCCAATGAAAAAAAATATCCTCGGAATGCGCAACATTCTCTAGCAGGAGAGGCTTGAGCACTTGTGCAAACTTTTAGTGGCGTGCCCCTTGCGTGCTCTTTGTTGCCAAGCGAAAAAACCCGGGAAATAATTTTGTTCCGCAGGCCCCGCAAACGTATAAAGCACAATTGCGACCGCGATTCCGTACCTATTCACTCGGCAAGAAGAAAAATATTGGAAGCTCCAGAAGTCGGGCCTTAATTTGCCCAGCTTACAAAAGGCAGGCCACTAAAAAAGTTCTGTGGGGATTTCTTCTCAAGGTAATTTGAAGTGCGCCTGAAGGGCATTCTCCTCAATCTTAAAATATTTTCCGATCGAACTCATTCTATTTTAAGAACACAGGGCATCGCCGGTTTTTTAAGGAGATAACAATGCAATGAAGCAAGTACTGAGCATATGGGGAACATGTCTAAATTCTTGACATATTGCAGCTCAACGCACAAACAACCAATAGAAGCAGACGAATATGCATCTGCCTTCTTTACCCTCAAGCTTGATGTTAGCACTTCTAGCAGCGTATGTAGAGCCGTGTCCATCTCGTCAAAATACAGGTATTGTTGCAGCTGGCAGTTATGGTTCTCTGGTGAAGGAAGGCGCGTCGGCTCAATTTTTGTCAGTTATTTAAACAGAGCTTCCACAGACCCTCACTGTTCATGGAGCTCTACTGCTGAGCCAAAAATCACGGGTTCGGGCCCAGCCGCGACGGTCAGAGTTTTATGGGGGCCAAACGCTCAGAGCCCTTGTACTCTGCGATGTCCTAGCACGTTAAAAACTCCCGGGTGGTAGAAGTTGCCCGAAGCGCTTGCCTACAGTGTCCCTCTTACCTGCAGTCTCTTCGCGATGAAAAAACCAATAAAGCAGTCATTAACTAAGCCTACAGCCACCAAAAACAATAGCTTTGACAAGGCTTCTCGCGGGCGCTGTTTCTTAGCTTATTTACCAATGTAGCCGCCAAAGGAGGAGCATTTCGTACTGTTTGATTGTGTTGTGTATTGCTATACTTCACGGCACGTGTCGGTTAATTCAAACAGATTGAGCCGCCACGGTGGTTCAGTGGTTATGGTGCTCGTCTGCTGACTCGAAAGACGCAGGTTCGGTCCCAGCCTCGGCGATTGAATTTCGATTGAGGCGAAATTCTAGAGGCCCGTGTACTACGCGGGCACGATAAAGAACCCCAGATGGTCGAAATTTCCGGAGTCCCTCACTACGGCGTCTCTCATACCCTGAGGTTATTCGGGACGTTAAACCCCACAAACAAACGAAAAGCAAAGAAACAAATTCAAACAGATTGATAACATCCTAATAAATCCTCATTAGAGAGGGGCCGCGGTCCGAGAGTGCTATAAATTGTTTGGAAGAAAGCACATCCAGGCTATAAAAACAAAGTAGTTCTGCCTCATAACATGCCGGATATGGATGCAGAGTCATAAGCGCGGGTGGTGGGTTTCGTACCGGTGCTGTTATCGCTGAGTGACGAGCCAGCCACATAGTTTGAATCTAGTTGCCGTTTGCAACGGCTGTTTTTGGAGTGTAAATCAGGAATTATAATAAAACCTAGACAGTAGAATGAAAGTTCTATCGCCTTTTTCATCGGTATGGAGGCTCAAAGACAGGGGAAATGTAACGGTGGTAAAAATCTATTTTTCTTGCAGTTAAATTGCAGACAGGTTGCTGTTGTGGACAAAGCCAATATACAATGACTCGCCTGCCTGACTTCGTCACCTTTGTGTTCCTGTGTGCAGTCGCACTTGGTGACCAGTACACCAAGGATTTTTACGATGTAAGAAGCGCGTGCTTTTTCACTTTACACATTCGCCTGTTCGCCGTAGTGTTTTACAGTGCACAATATTCATTGGTTGGTGGTCCGAGCATAGGTAAATGTATTCTTGTCATTTGTGTATCTTTAGAATTCGGCACACGGGCACACATACATCGTACGTACAGCAAAGGTGAATTTACACTGTGGTTATTAGCACAGGATTTCCCATATTGCCAAGTGTCATGTTTTTAAACTTTTGAAAACGTTAGAATTTGGATATAAAATTTGAATTACTCAGATTTTTATTAGAGCTAAATTACTAGTCAGTATACTGGAAATGATATAGGAAAAGCCTAAATCGTCTGTGCTAGTATTGAAATAATTCATAAATTTTTTTCAACGAAAAAAACTATGAAATAAAGTGAAAGGAAACAACATGAGACCATTCGCTCAGTTCCAGCGACCTCGTAATTTTTTCGCGAAAGGAATGAAGATTTTTTCTAACTCCGACTTGATGTTTTGTCAGAGTGATGTCAGCAATAAAGGTTGCGAAAACGAAGTGTAAATCCACGCGCCACTGCTGCTCAATGAAGGCGCAAAAAAAAGCCAGGCGCAAAGGTTCAGTTTGCCGACATACGGGCCGTGACATAAAGAGCCATTTGCTCGGCGCTGAACCTGCCTGTGTGACCTCCATAAAGCAGCATTTTTCGGGTCTACGCTCGTCTGTGCCCGACTACTTATACATTTATCCTGTCCGTGCTGACAGCGCGTCGAAGTGCAGATATAGAACATTTACTTTGTATTAAATACCAACAGCATGACCTCATGACTCCTTCACAGGAGTGGCCATCGTTGTATAATAAGAAAACGTTCTCATCTTGCCATTTCTTCTTTGCGCTGATGCAGTACTTTATTTGCAATAAAGCATTGCTCGCCACCATAACCACACTGATAGTTTTCTCATAAAATAAAAGGTTTTTGTACTTGATTTCTAAGGACTTTCGTTTACAGTTCTTCCAGCCCTTTGAGCAAAGCACATTGGTTTGAAGTATTATCTTCTATTTCCGAAGCGATTACAGTGTATCGCAAAAAAAAAAAACATTTTTTAGCCCTTGCTCGGTGAGTGACGAAGTCACCAACATAATGGCCAAAATGGCCGTAGGAGAGGCAAAGGGGATTTATTGACGGTCACTAAATGAAACTAACGCTGCGTCCTTAACCACAACACTTAATTGCCATAATTTAAGCCTGAACTGTGCTCCTCAGCAGAAAATACAACGCAGCAGGACTATGAGCCTTTCGGTCTCAATTAAACACAAAGGAATTTCATTTGGGCTTTTCTTAAGTTTTCCTGCTGGCCCAAACTCAGGGTGCCCTGAAATGTTCGCCTTTGTCTACGCAGGAATCACAGTTCAGACCAGTCTTGACGTATGAATGCTACCGGACTGGAGTGACTCTTGAACCCGAGGGCACGGTGAATTTTACAATTCTTTGGGACGGCACAGATCCCAGTAGCGACAAAGCGAACGCCACGACGTGGTACGCACCAAACGGAACAGTGAATCAATATGCCACGTAAGTGTTTTTCAACTCTGGAGACGCCTTCTGATATTACTGGTCTCAATGCGGGTGAATGTAAGATACACCTTTCTCGGTTCATTGAAACTTTTTGCGGGCTGACATTGCGGGAATAAATGAGCCACCTAGCGGAGTCCACATCTTCCTGCATACATATGTTAGGCAAAGAAACGTCTTGACCTGAACCATATATGTGCTGGCTCAAAGAGAAAATTCTAAAATATATACTTGTGACCGAGACTGATTATACTTCCAAAAGTAGCTTTCTTTGCTTGTGTTCCCAAGGGATAGGTCTACTTATTATGCCTCAATCACCTAAGAACTGCAGAATGATTCCCTTCTTAGACCTTTATTGTTATGCCCATAGCGGTCTCAACATTGCTTTCCTAAAGAGTGCATTGTTGTTTCAAGCACCCAGACTTGAAAACTCTGTTCCCGGCATCGGCATTGACGTGGGTAATCAGCATAATGGGGTCAAAACTGACTTTTTAATTTCTTTTTGCAGAGGTAAATTTGTTTTTGAATACGACGAGGAAACGTCTTCGATCAAAATATCATCCCCCGGTAAGTTAATGGAGCTGCATTCCGAGCTTCTATTAGCGGTTTTTTGTCCAAAGGTACCTTAGCGTGAAGTTCAGAGGCAAATATCTATAATTAGAAACTTCGTTAAAAGAAAATTTTTTTCTAAACTCTGCTCTTAGATATCTAACTGCGCCCACTCTCTCTTACGCCGCAGTTAGAGTTTCTTTTTTGCTTGTATTTTGCCACTGTTCACAAATTTGAGGTGTGCTATGAAGCGCGCCAGATTTTTTACGCAATATGTGCGACCAACAGGTTCCACACAGGCGTCTCCAAGTTTCATGAACGTGATCTCTAAAAGCTCTGGTGGGTGATGTAGCAAGCACTTATGAGCTGAGAGTACCAAAGATAAAAGCTCTAGACATATATATATATATATATATATATATAAATTAGTTAGTGAGAATAGCGAAGTATTGGCAGATTAAATGACCGCTGCATAACTACAGCCCTTAATTACTTTTTTCTATTTCAGATGTGGAGGAGTATTTTACTGAGTACATTAAGCCATACAATGGTCTGGCATACTACCTTAACATAAGTAAGTACGAAAATATTATATTAGCCTTACGCATAACAAGAGTACACCTTGAACGAAAGATATTCAGGCATTAGGACTTTCTTTTGAGCAGTGTTCTTGGGCAGCCAGCGCACGTCAACAGATACGAATATAGAGATAAAGAAGAGACCTGTGAGTGCGTCATGGGAGTTCTGACTTTTTTTAAGGAATGCTCCAAAGCGGCACAGAATCAAACCTTAAAGCGCGGAAGCTTTTTTTCTTCATAGAACACGTGAATATCTGATTCGAAGGAAAGCTGAATTTAGAAAAAAGCTTTTTACCCAGTGATGAATTAGAGCTTTTCCAGCCATTAATGCGAAAGCTCTTAAAATGGTCAACTAAAGAACCAGGAATTTGTTATACTGCTTTAGTGGGTGACAGGCACGAGCAACTTTCGAGAACTGGTTTTCGCCCTTGCGGGTAGGTCTTTTATAATAAACCACTCAGCGTGGTGAAATCTCCCGCTTACGTCGGAGCAGCTCATGTCTCTGGCAAGGTAATATGGGAGGAACAGCCAGTGGTTTCATGAGTCTGTGGCTTAATGCAGTGTCATAAATTGTTGCTTTCATGCCGAAGCATGTGGCACCACACGATGACGGGGCCGAGGATGGCTTCTACTTGGTACGAGACAGAAGCGCGCCCTAATTTTAAGTTGTCCACGACGAACTTACCTATTTGTCTCGTCGGCGCCGCTTCGTCAGAAAAGCGGTATGCTGAGTGGAGGTTGTACCAGTACCCTGCGGCACCAGCTTGAAATTTTGAGCTAGCGGACGGAAGTGCGGTGAGCATTATATGTTGCGGTACAGAATTTATGCCTTCCGAAATGGTGCGTCACCAGCTATTAGGCTTTTCAACAAAATATATTGTCATTTTACGCGTATTATTTTTGAGCAGAAAAGGATTTTTGTGTTGGCAAACTTGATGAGCCTTACTACTCTATTTTGCGCAAGGGAATACAGAGGACGGATGCAGCGTTTCCACCTATGCTAAAAGTGCGATGTATACTTGCGGCAAAAACCACAGGTTAGCGAAATCCTTCCGCGGCTGTCAAATGCGGCCCCTGTTAAAATCTGTGTGTGCCATCGGAACGTTATAGCTCACCTACCATTATCTCTACATAAGCATTTTTAAGAGTCAGCCGAAATCACTGAAAGAAAATGCGATGTTCGGATTCAAGATGTGGATTTCTCCTGCATCTGTCGATTGTTATTCCGGTGCAAACATGTAGGTCTTAAGTGATGCCAAACACAGTTGCATGCAGTAAGCTATCTCTAAGCATGTAAACGTGCAAAAGATAGAAATTACATAGAAATTACATGAAAGCCCCTAAAAGGCCGCTCTTAAGCGGGAAAGGAAGTATAGCCTTCATACCAGTAAATGCGATTCCACTTTCTCTTTCGCAGCCATCTCCAGCCAGAACGACCGCGTCGTCTACAAGCTGTACGACGTAGATCCTACCTGCGGCAACGCCGCAGCAGTGCTTCGTCAGCTGGACCCGCAGGGAGAAGTGGGATTCGTCTTTTCCAGGGACGTTCCTGAGCCGTCCCAAATCTGCGAGAAAGAATCGCTCTGCGCGCCACAGTAGAGGCGAACTGCGCCGGCATCAGAGGAACTCTTGCATTGAAAATAAAGTTTAAATGTTCCTCGATAAGGCTTGTTACGACCACTTTTTTGGAAACTCAGTAGAATATGAATAAAAAAGCTTTAGTGTTAAGTCAAAAGGAATCTTGTAGTAATTCAAGAATTTTCAGTTGTGGCAGGGCCGCAGCAAAAAGATTTCTAGTACTTTGAAACTCATTTTTTCAAGTAAGTGCACTTATAGAAACTAGAGAGCATTATTAGTGATAAGCTGCACATATGGTACTGCATCATCATCATCATCATCATCATGAACCTTTCTACGCCCCCTGCAGGGCAAAGGCTTCTCCCGAGTCTCTCCAATTAACCCTGTTTCTCGCCAGTTGCGGCCACCGCATCACCGCAAACTTCCCAATCTCACCCGCCCACCTAACTTTCTGTCGGCCCCTGATACGCGTGCCTTCTCTTGTAATCCACTCCGTTACCCTTAAGGACCAGCGGTTATCTTGCCTTCGCATTACATGCCCTGCGCAAGCCCATTTCTTCATCTTCACTTCGACTAGGTTATTATTATCCCGCGTTTGTTCTCTTACTCTATCCGCCCGCTTCCACTCTCTGAACATTACACCAATCATTCTCTGTCCATGGATTGTTGAGTAGTACTTAACTTAAGCTGAACCCTCTTTGTAATGCAAATAATGGCTAAAAGAAATACTGCTGTTCAGACATAAAGGAAGTTAGAACTGCATGTTTATTTACGACTAGAAGTAAAATTCTTGTACGTTCAGAAATGAACGTGCATGTTGATTTACATTCATTTTATCTTAAGCTATTCTGCGGCACTGATGTAGGCGAGGATCTTATTGTTTTTCGGTATCTCCTGGGCCTCACTCTCCGCGCGGACCCCGTCCACCCAACACGGCTAGGAAAATCCGCGACACGGGACACGTGCCCAGACTTTTCCTTCGCTCGCAACATACGACACTCAGACAGGCTCAACACCGAGGAGACCCTCGGTAGCGACCACTGATCCTCAACACTACACTACGCACGCGCCCCCTCAAACTTCCCAGAACAAAAGCCCGTATCCCAGATTGGACGAAATTCAGGCAAAATTTTGACTCGCTTGATAATTAACCCATTTCTGAGCGAGGCGACCCAGCATGGTCCCAACAGCGGCTGACACACCTTTCCTCGCATGAAACACATTTCCAGCTCTCAGAGGTGGTCACGGACGATGATAGCTACCTTCCACACCTCTGGAAGGCCCGTCGTAGCCTCCTCCACCGTTGGCGACGCCAGAAACACCATAGAAAGCTCAAAGCTCTCATTGCCGAGCTTACCTAGAAAGCGTCAGAGTACGCGGCCCAACTCACTGACTCCAACCGCGTGGATATATGCAACACGGCCGCCTTACAAATGTCCAGCCGAAAGACGTGGCGTCTCATTCGAGCCCTAATCGGCCCAACCCAAACACGAACCGAAACACAAAACATTTGCAGCGAGCCATGCACGCTTTCCCTGGCAACACAACTCAACTCGCATAGAAACCTCGGGACCAGTCTCTGTGTACAACCCAAGACGCTTGTGGATTTGCGTAATCTAAAACAGCCAGAGTAAACACGAAGCTGGATCAACCTTTCCAGCTCCGTGAATACCGGGCAGCTCTCGCCAAAATGAAACACGGCACTTCGCCGGGAAGAGGTAAGGTCACCGCCAAGCTTTTGACGAGCCTGTCACACTCGGCATACCAGTCCCTTCTTGACCACATCAATGCGATTTGGCACCGGGACAGCACTCTGGGAATCGAGTGGAAAGTGGATCTGGTAAGCTCTTTTCCAAAGCTAGCAAACCAATTCACACAGGTAACCTCCACCCCATCTCTCTCACCACCTGTGTGTACAAATTATTGGAGACGATGATGCGGGATCGATTATCTGCATATCTGGAACACAAACATATCATTGCGAACACCATTTTCGGATTCCGCCCACACAGATACGCGTCTGCGTCTGAAGAGAGCTGTCGGTCGACTATTAAGCGCTAAGAGATATGGTGCTCCGAACCTCTTTTTCGGAAGCCTTAGCCACCATGGACGTCTCCATGTGCAGCAGCCCGCCTCTGATGCATCCCATGCATAAGGAGCCTCTCAGTGCAGATACAGCTAAGGTATCCGATGCGGAGGGTTAAGAAAAGATTATTTGGAAAAAGAGAGAAATCAGCGCCCTAAAGACTGCCAATTCACAAGCGGGATTTCTCGGCGGATGGAGTTAAAAAAAGTATTTTTTCAAAGTGGCGGGGCACACAGCTTTTGCACTCGCTACACTTAATGTTAGAGGACTACAAAACCGTCGGCGGCACTACTTGATAAAGCACCTGTTTCAAAGATGCACCCAGTGAATGTCGCTGCAATTCGGGCAACTAAACTCTATTCTGATTAGGAGAAAGAAACTCAAGTTGATCCGTTTGTAGTGGGCTTTAATATCATCGGCACCCATTCCAGACGGTTTTCTCTAGAGTACATGGTGTTTTCGGGTTATATGCTGGATATTACTGACCTCTAAGATTGCATTGAGGACAAGAGAGGAGTCATGTGTTGTGGTGTCACCACTTGGGTCAGCAGTGGCGAGTTACTATTGCGTATACGTCTGTGGACCAGCGAGATATAAAATTCTTCCTGTCACTGGCAAACCTCCTGCGCACGTATGGGAAAATTTTAGCGCCTGACAGATTTCCAATGTGTTCTCGAAAACAAGCATCGATCTGCGTATAACGGACGTTATGACAACACTTCTGCTGCTCTAGTTGACTTAGTGTTTTCAACACGACCTTGCTGACATTGGCTGATTCAAAAGCGGTACTACAGACTTCATGCATTTTCAATGCTCTGTTAATGCTCGATCTCACAGTATCTACGCTTCTTCTGCCGAGTTAACTTCTTTGCATGGCTGTTGGGTGATGCCGATATTTTTCACCGACCACTCCACGGTGTCTGAGGTAGGTACACTCGTAATCTACGCCAACCGTGTTGGATGTATTAGGATGATCTTGAAACCCCCTCAAAAAGAGAAGCGACGAGGAAGAAACCCAACATGGCTGAGTACGGATAGTAAACTAGCCCGCCTTTCTCCGTCATGCACGGTGTGGGGTAAGGAAACGAAATATATTTCCGATCTCTGAGAAAAATTTTCAGCGCGCTCTGGCTCGTTTGCTCGAGGAAACGTGGGTTCTTTCTGGTTTCATATTCTTTCAAAGGTGGGACCTATTTAAGCAGCTGGTTAGGACTTGGTTTCTTGAAGAATCATCGCAGATTTTATTCCTGACACGCGTTCACACTCGTGAATGTGGGTGCCTACGACAAACTGCAGGACTTGGAAAGAATTTTCCCGAAAAAGTATCTTGATGAAATAAAAAGGATTAAAACACAGAGCAGCTCAACGCAGAGAACTATCAGCGTGCCTTTACTAAGTCGCGAACGCGGAGATTCGGTTCGCGGTGTTAGAACTGAAATGAGGTGAAGTTCACAGGCTTCCCTCCTGAAAAACGTTCTGCGAATTTGCCCCGTCTATTTCTCGTCGACAACGTCGTGAATTACGAAGTAAAGGGTACCGATCCGTACATCTCGCAATATTGAATGGGCTTTTGGCAGCGGGAGCGATTGTGAGATTCTGGTGCTCAATTAAAGCTTGTTACCTAAGATCTCCAATCTTAATCTCTATCGCAAGCTTGGAGAACGCTTTCCAATTGTCTGCTCGATATGTCACAATAACATTGCTATTACGATTTCATCGGTAAATTGCGTGCTTTAACTTGATGCAGAAGGCAATAAAGAAAGCTATCCACTTACACTTTGAAGACAGCCTACCATGTGCTGTGTGTGAACACCAAACCTGAAAAAAGTTATTTCAAATATTGGTCATAAAGATGATTTAAACTGCATGTTCTGAATAAGCACGTCGTTACACATCTCCGAGGAAAACATATAATGAGTTACTTTAGAGAACTTTGCAAACTGAATCATATCACTGCGTAGCTTCGCCGTATTCATTAAGAAAAATATCACAGTTGGTTTTGAGCATTTATAATTTTTTTTTACAGGGAATCGAAAGGAATTAATCACGGGGGAGAAGCGAAAAACAGTCGCTTGGTTTGCAGAGGGAGGAATTTTGGGCAAAAAGTGCGCGTGAAAAGGGTGAAAATATCAAGGAAATCTCAGAAAGTGGTTTTCACACCCAAATATGCGAATCTGGTCTCAAGCATCCTTCTTATTTTAGTCAAATCGGCGTTTGTTAGGAGAGAAGAATATAAAGCAAACGTGAGAAATGCGCTTGGGATAACACGTGCTGTGCCCATGGTGTGTTCCTGATGCGAACTTGTTTCGTCTTGCGTCACCAGAACACACTCCAAATTCGCTATATCTGTGTGGATGGAGGTGTCCGGGCACTAACTGCATGGGACTGTCTCGCTAACGAGATAAATATATTCATGCATGTGAGATTTCCTAGAAAGAGCGAAGAGAATATATCTGGTTGTTTTTAAGACAATGGCGGCATTCGAGGTCACACGACCAAGTTCTAGCTTCATATGAATTTTTAAATGAGATAGGCAATTGTGTAACCTCAAAGAAATGGAGCTGAACCTTTGCAAGAAACATAGTTCGTTCGAAAATTCTTGTATAACATAATACTGAAAACGTCCTTTTTCTTACTTCGCAGAATGAAAGTTTGTATCGTCCGGTAGCGAAAAATGCAAGTTTTTGGAACTTGAATACTTATTATTTAAATGAAAGCAAACTATTCCTTAGAAGTGCTGAACAAGGATTTTTTTATGCTGCTGCAATAATTTATAGCAAAAATACAAGCATTCCTAGAAGTGTAATGGAGACAACCGCAGTCGTGGCCCAGTGGTTTGAGCGCCCGTCTCACTGACAACTAAATATATCTGCAGAATCACCTGTCAGGTTGGGATTGATAACCTAGTTAAGAGCGAGTCTTCACCAACCGAGCGTTTTTTTTTTTAACTTAGGAATACCGATAATTTGGTGTCGGCTAGTCTCCTTCCTAAGGCTGTCTTTCCATATTTAGGTCTTGGCGGGGGCTATCATAAGCGCAGACAAGGCAGTGCCTTGACTATAAGGGCCAACTGCTGAAATATCTTTCTCTTTCCGCGGTTTTCGTTAGTTCATTTTGGTCAATGATGTCGCCAGTCACCTTCAATTTCATCAGTATCATGCCTGACAAGACGAACTTTCGTCTAAGCCTAGATTACGTTTGCAGTCAGCGTTCGCTGTTCTCTTGCTTTAACCAAGCATTGACATTTCTGTTCCTAACTAATTGCTGTTCCTAACTAAACCACTGTGATACAATTTGTAGTCATTCTATTCGGATCGCTTCATTCGCCTGTTTGAGCATATGTTTGAACTTACAGCGAAGGCGCGGGCGAAAAATAAAATGCGAGAGCTTTATAATGAAGTTTACACAATACATCGCTCCCTTCATTTCCTAGATGGCTAATCACCACATAGGCACATCGTAATGAGGCATGCTATTACATCAATTTTCCTGTAACTAATGATGCTTTTCAATTCACTTTATATTTTTTCAGGGAAAGAATACGTGCTGGAGAGATTCAAGGGGATAAAAGCAGCTACGAATAGCATCCTTGGGTCTACGAAACTCTAATGGCTGTGCACAGCTGAGCGCACATAAACTGAATGAAGGCCGATAGCGCAAATATGTCTAAAACCAACAAGGTCGAAGTGTCCACTTATTTTTAAGAGCATGGTATAAAATCTGCACCTGTTTGAATTTGCACAACCTAAAATGAGTGAAAACCTACTCCATTGCAAGAGCCGAAGCAAAGACAAGCATTATATATACATGTGTACAAATAACAGTAACCAAGGCACACAACCTAGCTATAATTTTACATAAGATATTTTGAGCCCATTATCGGTAACATTCGCTAGGGAGTCGTATCGATTAAGAACAGACACTAAGTTGTTTAGTAGTGTTTATAGTCTATAATTCTTTGGAGAACATAGTACAAAGCAGAGTTTGGTGTTGCTGGTCCGGCTGGATTTGTTCAGGATCCTAAATGTGCAGTACTTATTAGTAGAATGGTAAAACGAGCGCGAAACTCTGAAGACACACTTCTGTTCTAAGCGAGTTTTTTCTAAATCTGGAAAGCCTTTCTAGCCTGAGAGATGAAAAAAATTTAAAAATGTTTATTTCTTGCGCATAACCTGTATTTTTGTTATATCTGCTTTGGAGGTGGTCTCCCGAACAAAGTTTCCATAATTCAGAACAGAAGCAAACAAAGCAGGTTAAATTTTAACTAACACCTCCGTGAGGAGGAACAAGCATCATGATAGCAATGCTAGTTAAAAATGAACTTTGTAGAAATGTTATTCACATGACGATCCCAATATATGTGAGTTGCGGAGGTAATGTCCAAAATTTTATTGATATTTACAACTTGAATTTCTTCTCCTGCTTGTTTGACAACGTGTAGTAGCTCCGCTAGCTTGTTACTAGAACGGAAAATTATCTTAGTTTTTGTCTGAATAATTTGGAGGTAATTAGATCGCGCTGTTTACTATGATCTACATTGCACCTTCTTTTGAATCTGATTTGATCAGGAACAGGGATATCTATGCTTCTATCATCCGCGTATGTAATAAATATCGCGATATATTCAGTGTGCCTGCCATTCAAGCAGACACCAAACAAATGGCCCGGAATGCTTTCCTGATGCACACCCTTTATTACAGCCAGAAAAAGAACTCATAACTTTCTCTATAGGCAAGTTGTTCCCGATTATTATAGTATGATTCATGAGGCTGAGAAGTGCTCTGCGAAGCTCAAATTCTCAGAAAGTTTATGATTTATTATTTTATGGTTAAGGGAAGCAAAGGCTTTACTGAAGTGAATGAAGAGTCCGAGAGTCAGAATGCCTGTTTCGATATTACGCGCTATTGATTACTTCAGGCATAACAGATCAGTTTTCGCCGACATGCCCTTTCGAAAGGCAAATTGAGAATGAGGAAAGATTTACAGTGTATTAAGCTTTGGTCACAAAATTGGTCTCATATATTATACATCTTATAGAAGCCTTTAAAGGCAACTGTCACCCTTGTCTGCTTCATTTTTTCAGGGACAACACCGGTTTCAACTAGCATATTCATTATACTTATAAGCAGACGCGACTTATGTTTAGTTCATGTTTGACAGCTTTTATTTCCTTAATTTTGACTTGTAATGCCTTCCTATTAGGTGAATTTGTATAGGTACAATGTACTTCCTTTCTATTCGTTAGGTAAAAAAAGGTTTTCAATGGGGCTATGAGATAAAAGAAGTTCGGATGATTGAATGACAGTTAAAAATTACTATTAGAGTGCTCAGCCAGTGCCATGCTAGATAGATCGAGGCTTTTGTTGAACATACACTCAGGGGGAGCATTTTGAGCCCTGCTGCCTAGCAAATTATATAGAATTTTCTATTGAGCGTCTGATTTTAATTCTGGCTTCAGAGAAGAGCTGTCGGCGATATATCATCTTAGGCAGTGTGAGCTCTGTATTCTATTAGTTTCTTCTATTTTTCAAATAGATTCGAATTTCTGGATATCGAATATATGATAGCATGATGAAGCTTGTTCCTGTAATTTTTTGAGTTCCGGTGTGGTCCATGGTTTTCTTATTCTTTTAGATTGCTTGACGCCTCTCAAGTGAAAACGCATAGCGTATATATCATCAAAAAAAGGAATGACCTCTAAATATGCCCCACTACATCTTTAATATTGAATAAAAATGGCCCATCGAGAGCACCATTACCACGCTTGAGAGATTCAACAGGCTCGTTTGTGAGTTTCGTATTGTGCACGATTGATATGTGCGACTTCTGTATTTTGCTTCACCTTGAAAACCATAAGTACAAGACAGCACTCAATAAGGTTATGTGACGGTTCATTTTTGAAACAGCGCAACAAAGACGGGACGTGGAAACCAAGGGCTCGGCCCTTGGGGCTCGGCCGAGTGCAAAAAATGAAAATAAAAATAAAAGGCCGGCAGTGGTTCCATATGCGCACAGCATGTCCCATGGGCTCAAGAAAGTGGCAGGCAGATATGGCGTTGACGTCGTGTTTTCTGCCCCGAAGAAATTAGGCAGGATGTGCAAACAGGTAAGGCAGAGGCAGGAGGGAAACAAAAGGGCTTGTCAGGTGCGCCATGTTTCCCCTTATGTACCTTGCGAGATAGGGGTAGTATACAAAATTCCCTTCTCGTGTGGCGCCACATATATTGGCCAAACAGGAAGATGCATCAACAAGCGACTCATGGAACATGAGAACACCAGAAAAAAAGACCCCCTGTCACACGTGGCGGTCCACTGCAGAAAGTGCAAATGTCAACACGAAAAAGATTACGAAAAAAGAAAATCTGAAGGAGACCCTCTCGCTAAAGGTGCATTCCGTTGCAAGAAATGCAAATGTACCCCCGACTATAAAAACACCAATATCGTGTTCCGCCATTGTGATAAGATGACGCGAGAAGTGATTGAAGCTTTTCTTATACGTGAGAAAGGCGCAACGTGCATTAGTTGCCCATCGGTCGCCCTTTCCGAAGGGGAGATTGGGTATCTGGCTTCACATGTGGCATGAGTTGACTATGGTGGCGATTACTCTTTCCTAACTCTGTCTATATATTTGTGTGTTTTTTTCAATAAACCCAGTTGTTAGTAAACAGCCCCTGTTTGTCTTTACCCCTTAGTTTTCACGTCCCGTCTTTGTTGCGCTGTTTCAAAAATGAATACATACTAACTTGCCCAAATTTCTGCTTTACTCAATATGTGACGGTTGCAGCATTCGAAAGTTCTGATGAAATATTTTTAATCAAGAGATCAAGATAGGACAACTTAGATATAGCATTTTGAGTTGTTTAAGGTATCACTGTTTGAAACCGGTCAACTGAAGCACGGCGGTGAAGTCGCATGCATTCGCGTTTTCCTCTAACAAGACTTAATCAAATGTCCTCTGTAAATTAGGTGTCATTTCTTTGCTTGAACATTATCAAAGTATTTTTCAAGAAGTTTATAAGCACCGCACAGTTCTCGTCCGACGGTTGGTAAGATAATGAAGAAAATATAATTTAAGATATGGTTTATTGTAGGTAGTTTATAGTTCTTAGTCTGTGCAAAACTCAGGAACCATACAGCATTTCGGCATCTTTAAATATAAACAGCAACACACTCCTCCACGTGTTTCTGTGCTTTCAATGAAGAAGTTGTTTCACGTGGAAGGACCAGCATTTTATGTTGTTATTTAAACAGGCTGCAGTTGAACCGCAATCACTATTCTTTGATTCACACTTAAACGCTCGTTCTGGGAAGAATAAAAGCGACGAAATTCTGGTTTTCCCTTCAGCAAATCCATTTAAACCGTAGTATCCTTATGCTGGTGGTTTGGTTTGGTTTTATGCAGTTTAACATCCCAAAGCGATCCAGGCTATGAGGAACACCGTAGTGGAGGGCTTCGGATAATTTCGTCCACCTGGGGCTCTTTTACGTGCACGGACACCGCACAGTACATAGGCCGCTACCATTTCGCGTGAGTCAAAATGTGACCGTTGAGGCCGGGGCGGTCGGTACCACGAATACTGTCGCATAAATGCTTGAGCAATGTCGGTAGTACAAGCATTTAAGCTTCTCTCTGTTGTGAAACTTCGCATGCGCGCAGACTAGAGTGCCTAAGAAAGTGATAATATATTTTAAGTGCATGATTTTCCGCCCCCTTGGTGTCGACAGAGTCAAATAGCCTAAATGAAAAAAGTATCTTTTTGATCACCTTTCTTCTTGCATTTCTTCTATTTGTACACAAGGCACAGGAACAAAATAATGTTTTAACAAAGCTAGTAGGAATCAGTTCTATGTCGAGACAGATAATTATCGTGTTTTAAAAGAAGATCTACGGACGTTTTCTTCTTTAACAGTTGCGCTAAAGAAAGGTGGAACTTTACCGCCAAATAAGGTTGTACTCACAGTGCAGCGACGACAAGGAGAAGCGCAATGAACTTCGAGCACTTCATCTGGATTTGAGCCGCCGCGGTGGCTCAGTGGTTATGGTGCTCGGCAGCTGACCCGGAAGACGCGGGTTCGATCCCGGCCGCGGCGGCTAGAATTTCTTAGGGAGGAGAAATTCTAGAGGCCCGTGCACTGTGCGATGTCAGCGCACGTTAAAGAACCCCAGGTGGTCGAAATTTCCGGAGCCCTCCACTACGGCATCATAGCCTTAGTTGCTTTGGGACGTTAAACCCCATAAACCAAACCAAACCATCATATGGATTTGAAGCTCCAGACCTTTATTTAAATCGGCAAAATATACTGCCGGATTTGGACACATATACTACGAGGAAAAAAAAAAGAAAAATGCAGATAAAGCTAATCAGTGCTTATTCATTGCCGTCATAAAGTCTTTTCGCAGGGCCCGAAAGAATGTTTTCTTAAGTAAATGGCAGGATCGCGTCTAATTTGCATATTGAATACCGACATTTTGATAGGCGATGTGGGGAATAAAAACTTAAATAAGCGTAGAGTATGCGAATTAGCAGCTTTGTTATTGCATGTATAACAAAAACGCAGCGAAGAAATTCCACCTACCTAATTTATATTTTCTTCGCGTGTAGCGCTCATAACAATCCAGTACCAAAAAAGCGCTTATCTCGGAGCCAACACCAAATGAAGACGTCTCGTCGGCAATTAAAGAGGCGCACTTTTGGCAGCGCTTTACCAAGTCGCAGATGAATGCACTGTAACAGGGCCGCAATCCTCCGTATAGAGTACGGTGTCACGTGGTGCTTTTATATTTCACCGGCTTTTATTTTGCCGCCTAAAATGGGGTACGCTAAGCCTATTTCCTCGGAAGAATATAGGTCGGGTCAGTTGCTTCCCGCTAGTCACCTTTCTTTTTCACACATCAGTGTTCGAAGTCGCATTTAAAAATATATTTTTTATTCTTCTGCAACTCATAATATAGGTGGGAAGAAAAATTAAAACTGGTACTTGGCATCAATCATGAAAACATTCGCTTCAATTTATTTTTGAAAAACGCATTTTAAAAAGGTTAACATGAAAAAAATTTTACATGCACCAAGTACGCCTGCAAATACGGCACACATAATAAGGAAATAGTACAGCAGGAAATGTGTAGGTCACGCAAAATTCGACAAAAAAACTGAGGCGTCCGCTCAGTAGGACGAAAAAAGTAGATGTTCTCAAAAACACAATTGTACATTGTGATGAACAGCACATTGTTTTAGCACGCAAGATTTCTTCGAAGGAATAAGCGTTGTTCTACGTATAGTCGAAAAAAAAACCTTTCAAAAACGAATACAGTTTTTACCGTTAGAAGCGCTCTAGTGCACATGCTGCCAACAATAGTTATTTCTCCACTCTATTGTTTTCAAATCATGATATAAGATAAGGTGTAATATCGGATATGTGGTATAAGGCCCAAAAGCTACTCTTTGAATAAGTTATGTGCCAGGCCTGAAAAATCCTGAATAATTTCGGCCGCTTTATTTTTTTAAGGTGTCTTCACACCAGATACCTTAAGCCCACGGTCCATGTGTCACGTGACGTGACATCTCTGCGCCGTAAGGCTTGCCACAACGCCTGCATGATAGTGCTCCTCTCACCTGATCGCTACTTGTAAGGATTTAGGAAGTGTGTTGTTCGGACTATTGCGCATGCTCGCGGCCATTCTCCACGAACAAGCCTGGCGCCGACACCACAGAGAAGTTCAACATCATCTCATGCCTGATACAAGCGGCAACTGTGCGTCGTGTAGATCCACCTTTCTTCTCGAATGGCTGCCGAAAGAACACGGGCGGTTTTCATTTCGCCTCTGGTGGAACGCATGTGCCGCGGCCATCCTTCCTTTCCGTGTCCATCTTGTGAGCAACCGAACATTAAAACGAGTGGTGCACCACAACTGGTGGAGAGGTAAAACATTTTATTATTTCTAGCATCTAATCATTTTAGTGAAATGCGACGCTTAAAATGTTTCCATCTACCAATTGGACTACAGAACAAAGCACGATTTTTTGCACGAGTAGCGACACAATGAAGGCTTGCTAAGGAGCCAATTTTAGGCCTACCTTTTTTGCAGAAAATTTTCCCCAATGCGAATGAATGCATCATACGACAAAGTTTCCCCATGCTCTCACTGTTCGCTGTTGTGAACATTTATCTATTATTGTTTATATTAACGCTATGTCAAGTGGTTTAATGTTGGTCACGGCTGCGAGAGATGGATAGGAGCCTGCCATCGGACATGTGCCGTTAGAAAAGAGTAAAACAATAATTATCCTGGCGTCCGTGTTCCTTAGCATGGTAAACCTGAAAGAGACTCCGCAAATTCAGCTCTTTCGTATCGGGGGCCAACCCAATTTGAAATATATCCGCCTGCAGATGCTTTCTGCATACAGTGTTCACAACGGGGCTCTTTCCACTGAGAGGTCAAGTTGGTGCGATCTAAGCGCCGAGTATGAACCGGCCTACTGCTTTAACTGAAACTTTAAGCGATGATTTGAAAGAAGTTCGCTTCAGATCATTACTGAGGTTTCAGCAAGTCGCTGTTCATCTCTGGCTTTCTTTATTTGCGAGCAACAAGGAAAGGAAAGGAGCATTGCCGCGGGAGGCAGGTTTAATTTATTTGATGTTGGAACGAATCACCGACCGATGGAGGCAATGGTTCTTCCAGAAACCTTACGCTAACAATTTTATTGTAGAAAGGCCAAGTGCCAGGCAGGTGTAAGCGTACACGGAATGCAGTCCTACTGTGGACCAAAGGTGGCTCAGGGAGTGAACACCGTCCGTTTCGCAAGCGAGGTGGACGCTCAAATCATAGGGCCGTTGCTGCTGTAGCTGAGACCCTAATGCTGGCTACAGAGCAGTCATTCTTGCAAAACATTGCAATCACCTTATTCCTCTTCCGTTCAAAAGTGAACTTTAGATTAATTTTCGTACAGTATGATACCTGTGTATTATTCTTATCACCTCCTATCTGTGACACATATTCATTTCAGCATTCTCAAACCATGGCATAATCTATTGCATCTTATCCTGTCGGTATGAGCACAAGCATGAGGTATGAGCACAAGCACAAGCATTTTTCGTCCCTGCTTTCATTTGCGGCGCAGTTGCTCAAACTTTCTTCCGTAATCAAGAAAAGAGCGCTCTCATTTCGAAGACGGCATGCATTAGCAATTGGTTTCGTATATTCTCAAATTTTACTCTGCAACAGCAAAACCGAAATTAACGATTCTATACATGTTTCCTAATTTGCATACAATCTCTATCGCTGATGCTCTACCTCCCTTAACAACACGAACAATGTCGGGCATAGCATAAGTCAAGGCGGTCGGGCGTAATTTGTGTGAATCATGTGGACCGCTTTATTGTGCAAACGAAAAAATCTTCTGGCATAAGCGTTCGACTTTTTGCGAAGGAGAGCCTGCTCCATCAAAAATACGTCGGATACAAAAAGCAGACCGAAATGGCGCTGAATTTTTCTTGATCCCGAAACACACAAACCAGCCGCGCTCTATATACGTCAGGACAGAGCTAGCGCACGAGAAAGTAAGAGAAACGGATGAAAGAGAAAAGGAAAGAGGATAGCGACAGCAATATTACGTTGCAGAACATGAAGGTAATGATATCATTAACCGATACTTCTACCCATGAAAGTATTCTGATTACCTGCGATGAATGCGCTGTGAATAGTGATGGTGAGACCCTGTATCCTTTTCTCTAATCCTTCCTCATACGTATTATATTACTCGCATTGCGATTGACAATGATCGCCGCGCAACTGCTATATACATTTACCAGACGCTGACACACACCTCTTCTGCACAGTGGTTACACTGTGCCTGCATGGCTAGAGAAATTTAGGCTTTGTCATATGTTTGTTCGTAATCTACAGACGCTATATATACAGGATTGCTTTGTTTTCGCTATTTTGTTATTTCACTGAAGACCGCAACATAGTTTTCTAAGCACCAACGTCTACCAAAGCCAGCGTGGTTAGACGGGAACGCGTGAGATGCTGCACCCGGTGATGACGATGGGAATACCTGGCAGAGGGAAATATTTATAAAATTTGCTTCCATAAAGCACTCTTGTATTCATCTAGTAATAAAAAATTGCCTGTCTTGTTCCACTAAACGAAAACAAAGTTTTACAGTGCTCCGCCTTTCGGCTTTTAACTTTTGCACTTTAATCTAAAGCACCGCAAGTGCCCATTGCAACGGAATATTTCCTCTCGCACAAGAAAAGCGCCAACAGCATATTTACTTCCTCATAGCACGCACTTAAGACGCGTCTTTTAAGCATCTTTTCTGCATAGTCTTTCCGCGGATTTTTCACGCTGTAAAAAAAGGTTATGCAAGAAAAAGAATAAAGCATAACACTACTTCGTTTTTGTGCATTGACTAAGCACTACACTAATTGCGGCATATACAGCACAGACTGTAGAGAAACATCATTCCTAACGCACGTGCTAACTATAGTGGCCGAATATTGAACCGCATACTCTCTTCTTTATTAGAGAAATATATGTATAGAGAGGAAAATGGAAGGCAGGGAAGTTAATTAGAAGGGTGTTCTGGTTAGTGCTGCTCAGGCGAAGAGGGATAAAGGGATTTATCAAGGAAAGAAAAACCTGTCGACAAACAAATGTATTGCTTTCGTTAAATGAGATTACTGTATTATTTTCTGACGTCTATTTTGATGCTTCTCATATTATAATATCAATGATATCCTGCTGCTTGAATAGATTGGTGATATCTCATTGTTTGGCCCATGTTTCGGGCTGTATTTGTTAAAATGCCTCAATTATGTTTCAAATGACATGTAGTTCACTTGTGCGATTTGGCGTTTGATTCCCATTTTATCACTCTATTGATTTCACTACAACGGCGACAGGGACAGCGGCAGGACAGCGACTTTTCCGCGGTGTGCATTTTGTATATCTCTCTTTTATGATGCTCATTATAATGTAATTCTTTCCTAAGGTGCAAGATAATTCAAGCCTATTTTTTTCCTTTTAAGGCTTTACAACTGCCACGTTTAGAATTAAATAAGTGTGAGTGAACGCTTGAAATGCGTTAATAAAATCCAGCTGTTGCTCGTGATGGATATGAGCCAGAGGTCAATGAGCCTTGGTTCCCAGGGCTGCTTTTGCTTTTTTTATGTGTGGGCAACACGAGAAGGCTTCCCCGAGGCAACCCGCACGGCAATAGCGTAGAAGCTGTGTAAGGAAGCAGTGCTTTATCGCCCTGCTGAAATATTGTGGGGCCAAGTTTCACGTTGCCTGCTATGCGACGTCATACATGACATGTCGCGATGCCTTTCGTCCTATTTCATATGAGTTAACATATATAGGTCGTGCGGCTCCATTGCTTAAATGCCCTAAAAACAAATACCGCTGGAAAGATAGAATATATGCCATTAAAGTGTGCAATGTGCGCTTGAACTTGTAAACTGTCCACAGCACGGGTGCCCGTGTTCGTTGGACTAAAGTATAAGCCAAATATGCATAGGTACAAAAGGATAAAAATTAGCTCGATACATCTCTTATTCGATGTATAAAAGCCAAGTATATTAGCTCTTCTGTAACTTTGGTCTATGCTAAGGTTACAAACAGGCTAGAGCTATTGAAGCAGCCTGCCGCATTTCTGTGTTGCCGCAATTCCCTTGTAGCAATTGTGAACGCATTTCGTTGGCCGTAGGCGACTACATCTTGAATCCAAAGTGTTCCGTAGCATTCCAGCCAACACGAGTAACTGGATTCTGCCTGGTATGCCCTTTCTATGCAGGCTTTTCTCCGAAGCTCTGCGGTTGATGCTTTCCAAGTACCTTGATTTATTGGCACACACGAAGGCCAAAGTAGAACGCGTCGGTTCCTGTTACGAGGGCGGCTTTCACATCGGTCATGAAGAGTTTAGTCCAAGCGAACTATAGGCGATTCTCTCTCACGGATCGTATGTATCGAAAAGCCGCAATACAGCATTTTAGTTCGAAGAGATAGATCCGAGAAAAAACTCGCTGATGCACTACAACGCTTCACTCTCGCCTCGTGCGCTCACATCTTCAAGCAACGGACAGGAGTACTACGAGATATCTACACGATTGTCGCCATGGCGATGAAAAAAGCAAAAAAGAGAAAGGGACGATAACAACGCCCGCTTGAGGTCTGGAAACGCCATTTCGAAGACTACGCCGCTTACTGAGTGCGCGCGGTGGGCGATGCCTCCTGCATACCAGCATCAGCTCGTAGGGTTCTCCGCAGAACTGGACTGGAGGCCTTTGAAGTTTGTGAAGCCTATTCCTTCATACAGGGTGTGCGGCGCCTGTGGACTGGTTCGTGTTAAAACCGCACTGCTTCCTTGCACGCACACACTGTGCGAATCTTGCTACCAGCAGTGTGCGCAGGACGGCGCCTTCGTCTGTCCTATCGATGGCTGCCAGTTTGAGGAAGGCGACGTCTACCTTAAAAAGTTCTGCGCCGAGGAGCTACTCAGGAGAGAGGTGAGTTGGTTGCGAAGGGAAGAATGGGGCTTTCGCGAATTAATTCCAATTTTTGCTTTTCATCCGGTTGGCGCAACAGGGTATGAGCTGCTTGTGTGCTTAGAATAAAGCGCAATTTCATTTCACATTCTTTGGTTCTCTCAGAATTGTCAAGGTTAGTACGGGTCGAAAAGATCCTGCAGGTGAAACGCCACGCAGAAAACTATAACTTGCGGTTAACTGTGTTGAAACGCCATCCATAGTTAAATAAAATGCAACGAATGTGCATGCCAAGTCAGGCGAACTAAAGGAGGGATAAGCTGCAACTGCAAAAATGATCACTTTCTCTAGCGACCGCAGTCGTAATGTACCCTGTTTTCGGAAATACCAACAGCGACGTAATCAAGCTTTTTTAACGGTCAGCCGCGTATATCTGAATGAAACAATTTAGTCTTTCCAATATTACAACTAGTTGGGAGGAAATGCTTCCAAAAATGTAAATAAATTCTTCGAAGCTTTGAACCTAATTGAGCAGCGCAGTTATGTACACCTAAACGCTAGAAATGGACACCGGTCGGGTTTCCGTGCAGCTAGGATGGGAGCTAATTTTACCTGCTAGGGAAAATAGTCCTGGCGCGCTATGCTGGAAGGCCCGAGTTTGCTGAAACTCGGAATCTTCCCGAGTTCTGGCGACGCCCTCAGATGAGTGAACTAATGGTAGCAAGACAAAATTCCACCCTCGTCACGCCTCCAGCTTCATTGGGTTATCTGGATATATTCCGTGCTTTATCATCGCATCGGCGCCACCTCATGGTCTTCTTGGGCGGTCTACAAAGAACGGGTCACGTGAGCCAACCGCCGGTGCACTTTTCATTTGTCTGTCGCTCCACCAAGTGCATTGCGTGTGCAATTCAACAAACGAGGTTTGTTGAATTTTATAATGCACTTAGTACACCTTTATAAGCATTTTATAGTGCGCAAGATTTGGATTTAAAGCGCTTTAGAGTGATTCATACATTATTAAATTTTCCTTTGTACCGCGAGGGAACGCTACCAACGCTACATCATGTGCAACGCTAGGGCTAGCAACGCTGTGAAGGCTACGGAAGTATACCGCAAATAAAATAAAGAGAGGTGTATCGCTCTGCGCTGTTTTGTGGCCGTGTGGTCTAACGCGTCGCTCCGGAGGGTCGACAGGCAATGGGAGCGCGTGGGTTCGAATCCCGCATAGTTAAACTTTTTTTCCCACATTTTTTTTTCATCGCAAGTTGAATTTCGCGTGAGTTGAATGAGAAAACTCGTTTTGTTCAGAATCGCTTGAATATTATTGCGTGCTCTGAAAGGAACAGGATGCATCTGTTCATTTGATGCATACCGCATACACCATACACCATGCATACACCACCTCGATATGGCCTGTTTTCTCGTGTTAAGTGTTAAATTGTGAACATAGTATTGATTCCCACAGTGACAGCAAATAGTACTGCCTCAAGAGTCAGCTTGGCTCGATTTCCCTGCTCTCCTAGAAGAACAGAAGCTGCTCAGGCAGGATTTTCATGCAGCCAGGTACAAAGAATTCCAAGTTGTGGGAGCGTCAAGTAAGAATGCAGAAAAAGTTGTACAACGCTAGGAAAAAATTTTTCAAAAGAGCAAACAATAAATGAGACAGGACAATAAAGAATGCTGACCCCGCAGTGTTTGCGAGAAATGGTTTATTCTGGAAACAGCCAGTGGCATGGATCACAGTGCACACATATTAAAGGACACGTGCAGTGGATTTACACCAACACACAATCAGTCAAGTGCTCCAAAACTGAAAAAAAAAATGTGGAGCCATCGAACAACACTATTTGATAAAACGAAAACCTGACCAATGTACTAACAAAGACGTGACTCGAAACAAATTCACACTACACTGAGCAAGAGCCAGCTTGAAATCATTCACACCTCCGAAAAATTAAGGACAAAACATACAGTACTGGCTGCCTCAACACAGGCACTGCATAACATGTCAAAACGACCAGAGATTGACGGTAATGCAAGACAGCACCAAACCAGGAATTCCTTTTCAGGACATGAAGATCAGAAACCCATACATATCATTCTCAACCCTCACACACAAAATGAGGCCAATGCCTAGGGGTTTGTGAATGTTCGAACTTTTTGGACAACATAATTGAATAAATTTCTGTTGAGTTAGTCAAACAAATCAAACAGTATATGTTCAAATTTATTTTAAATGAATCCAATTTACTCTCAAATTTTCATATACTTTCCGAATAATTCACACAACGCTTCATTAAGCTCCACCGTATTTTTCTGCAATTAAACTTCCAAAAACTGCACACATTGACGACGTGTACCAGTATACGTATTCTAATTGGAAAACAACTATTTGCTCTCCCTTACAAATTCTACTTCTCTACAGACACTATTAACATGACCACCTCAACACCTACACTACCAGTTACTGCCCAATACAATTTGATGCAACGAATTGCAATGATGCAATGATTTGATGGAAATGTTACAATTTCCTCGGTAGACTGATCGACACACAAACCCACATACACAGATATTTCACATTTCCACCCACACACGCACAAAGGTGATCACAGCAAGCCGATGAGTCCTCTCTCTTTCCTCGGTAGCATATGTATTACACATCAATTCGATGTCAGACAAGTTCCTCGATGCCACTCAAATCTTCATCACTGGAATTGGTGCTCGACTCACCAAAGGAGGAGTTGCACGAGTCGGAAATGCTGAAGACAACCGGTTCAATTTCAGCGTCAACAATCATAGCGCGTTGCCATGCTTCAGCCTTAACTTGCTCCACATGAACACAACAGTTATGCAAGTTTTCCTGGCTTACAGACGCCAGTGCTTCCGGCAGGAGCTTTTCCACTTCAGCCAAAGTCAAACATTTATTGCGACTTACGATTATGAATATTGCATAACAATGCAATCTTCCAAGTGACACAAATGCTACCGTTTAAAAACCCATTAAAATGCATGCATGAAATAGGTGGAAAAGTCCATGCACCTATTACGTGCGCAAACATGAGGTAAAAAAATATTATCTACACTGAGTGTAAAACTGCTCAGTTACTGATAAACGGAAGCGGTTTTTGAGGTTTAATATCCCAAAGTAACTCAAGCGAGGAGGCATGCCATGGTATTAGCATATGTATTACACATCAATTCGAAGTCAGACAAGTTCCTCGGGCTGCCAATAACTTCAACCATATGGGGTTCCTTAACATCCACTGACACTGCACAGTACACGGACCACTATCACTAATAAATGGGAGAACATTCCATTAACCGTGACATGCATGAGAGCAAAAACAGCATTCTTACAACCATTGTGTTCAATACATAATGTGCCTTCCTCGTGAAATAGTAGGCCTTCACCACGTCAGAGCTGGACTTCGAAGGGGCCTTTATGCCAATGTAGGTCCTGTCGACGCATCCCACGACGTCTGTGATGCCGCCGCGCAGAAGGAAACGCTCCTTAACATACGCACGCTCGGCCGCAGTCGTGGGGAAAGCAACATACCGCTTCTGCACAGCAGCGTCGATAAGCGCGTCGGAGACGTCCTTCACACAGCGGCTCACAGTGCTTTGGTGGCGTCCAATAAAACGGTCTGCGCCGACGCTCCCCTGGAAGCTCCCGGTCGCGAAGAACCGGAGGGGGCAGAGGACATGCTGTTCGACCGAAAGCGAATCAGGCCCGGTACGCACTCTCCGCAGGCGTGGGTCGTCGCCTAACTCTTTACACAACCATCATACCGATGTTTTGGAGAGGCGAAAATGCGCTGGAATTCGTCGTCGGCCATGGCAGTAAACGGGTCCATCCGGCCGTACTGACATTTGCCGTCAGAGGAAGCGATGACCCAGGCTGCTGCTGCTGCCGCCATGACAGTCCCGAGATGAATTCGGGGCACTTCACCGTTCACGAGTTTAGCTCCGAGTTCAGCTGTCAATCAAAACCATTGTTCACGCCCCCGGCGTGCCGTACATAAATTATAAGCGTACGCGCTTGGGTGGGCCACTGCCAACATCCCTGCCGGCTACAGGTATGCTGCGCGGCTGTGCTGATTGCTGACAGACATCGACGATGTTGACCATCGAAATATAACAGGCAAAACGGACGTCATCGCTGATTAATCTAAGCACCTCTGCGAAGGACACGCAACGTGGCGACAGCCGCAGATTTCTTCGCTCGCATACCAAGATTGCACAACACTATAGCCTGTTGCAACCACGTAAGACACAGCACAACGCTGACGGCGCGTCACACCTGCTTGCAAGGCGTCAAACACGGACCGCGATGACGAAACGGTGCTGGGAGCACGTCCTACTACAACAACATGGCACCACAGGTGTTTGGCTTGGCCGTGCTTTCATCGGTGATAAAGCTCAGCATCAATGGGTCAAACACATCCGGGATCGACAAACGGTCGCTGTTCTAGACCCAGTGCAATAAAGAGTAATTTCCAGCACGCAAGCACTGCGTATTCACAACCGTAACACCTTTCTCTGTTATAAGTCCGATTCCATTATTACAAACAGGATCCCTCATCTGCCCGAACGATATTATTGCGATGTCACTGCGGTATACAACGGCGATCGACGTTAGTGACAAAACCAGTCCGCAAAACCTTGAAGTGCACGATGTAAACAAATACTACGCAGATACGCGCGCCACCGCCTTCAGAGCTTTTAGTCAGCGTCTAATGACATAGGATGAGTTGTGTCGCAGGGTAGCATGCTCTTCGCATCCGCAGCGCACTAAAGAGGCGTCACACACAACAGGCATACGTAATGAATCATTGAATACAGCCAAACAGCAATTTTTTTCTCACACCGCATCACAGCCGCTCGCACGGCCAATTTCTACCGCTGAGATTCGCCAAGAGCGTACTAAAAGCAATGGTTGGCCACAGCGGGGTGCGGCAGCGGCCGTAGCAGCGGAGAACTCCACCTGAGGTCACTGCAGAGAGCAGCAGTGACGCGAGGGGGGGGGGGGGGGGGGGGTGCAATGCAGTCCAGTTTTTTGTTGTTGTGTATTATGCAAGCCAGAAGATGCATGACTGTTATATTTTGATATACGACACAATAAAACATATTATCGCAATGGCCGAAAAATAAGTCAGATTCAGCGTCTAGCAGTTGCCCAGTCTTTCCAGTCGAAGGCAGCGCTACCGGCGGCGTGTCAGCGCAGGAGCTCTCGTTTGCGGCACGGCCGGCTGCCGCTCTAGTTCGTATGCAAGCCACGCTGCAAGCAATGGTCTCAGTATCGCCACTAGCGGCAGAAACTGTCAAATCTTTGTTAATTTCCTAAAGCTATACTTTTCAACAACGCTTCATTGGATTCAGATTTTAAAATAAATTTGGAAATGAACAAAATGTTCGTAATATTATCTGTTGCCTTTTAACGTATTCGAGAGAAGAGAAAGGATTGATACAAGAGTGCACCTAGTGCGCACTGTTCGTCTTCGGAAATGGAGAGACAGATGGAGCCTGAAAGAGAAGACACGCCTTTGACGCCCCCGAAAAGGCGTGTCAAACAGCTAGCGGTGAGTGTGCAGATAGATAGGAGAGAAGTCACGATTTCGCGATTGCTGACATGGCGCTGATAACTTCAGGTAGCGCTGCGGCCTGGTATTGCGCAGTGTATTGTGTTTGAAGTGTGAAACGGGCGCGCAGGGTGCGCTTGTATCGCCTTTACGTGGCTTTATCTCTACATTTTATTGTCCGCTGCCTGCGCACGTTCCGCGCTATCTTCGTTCACTGACTGCCGTCATCGCAAACTCGGATGAAACTCGGGCGAGCGCCAAACTCTGGCCTTCCGGCATAGCGCCCCTGTTTATATTTATTGCAGCAATCAGCCTGAATGCGAAATCCTGACAGTCTCCCACAGCCGATCGATGTGACAGTGGGCTCATATCTACTGCTAGAAAATGTCTGGCACCCAGCACTAATAAGCACGGCTTGTGCGTTAAGAGAGCGAAATGTGTCAGGCACGGCGTTCAATGGCTGCCGATTTCTTCGTTCAAGAGCGGAATAACGGTCAGATTTTGAGTAGGAGGCGGGTATCTCGGGCTGTGCGCTGGGCTGTGCGGTTGACGTTCATCGCGTGATAAGATGTTGCCGAGGGCAAGGTTCACTGGTATTATCACGAGCTTGACGCCATTGTTCACTCTGCTTGATCTACGAGCACGTTTTCGGTTCGGAAAAATGCTACTCAGTGTTTACTTCGTTATCTTGTGCTTTCGGTGATTGTCTCAACCGTATTAGACTAACATCGCTCCCATGTTCCTTGGTTGATGCGGCCACAACGATGGCTCAACAGCTCTCACCTTCAGCCGCTGATGCAAGGGTATTTGTATGCAAATAGAGTAACCGATATCTGGATGGAAGCGAAGCCGAAAAACGTCAGGGTTGTGTCAGGTGTCTGCGCGTGAACGAATATCAAGTGGTCTGAAGTAATCCGGCTCACTCAACTGCGGCGTCTCTCATAGTCCATGTGTCGCTACAGGAAGTTAATGAGAATAATTTATAACTTAATTGTTGCTCTGTATAACCTCGGGTAGCCAGTTCTCATCCTTTCGAGTTGTTTATATGATCGGGCTCTTCCTCGGCAAGTGGTAATATCAAGCTGGACTGCCAGATGTGGATAAGTTTTTCTAGATTTAAGAAATTGCTGTATAAGCTCTGTATATTTCTTCGTATTCGCATGGCAGCGCTTCGGAGAACGTTAACGACGACAAAATAAGCGGCAGAATATGCGCAGCCTGAAGGAAATGAAGGAACTGGTACTCTAGGCGACCTAGCTCTAGCCAAGTTGGCCAAGTTTGTGGTAGCGTATAGGAGGTTGTCTTAAGTACATGGGCAACTGTGGTGGGAAAATCGGAGCAGGATACATAGGGAAAAGGACGGGGGAGGAGAGTACAGTGTTAAGCGTTTATCGCACGGTGAGACTTACAAGTATCCAGCTGAAGGTACCGTGAGAGAAGGGTACACGGGGAGATAGCGAACGTTATCTCAAGGCCCCCTAAAGTTCTTTGAAGCGCTAATTCATTGTATAGGCTTGTAGCGCTCATCGCTTCAGATATCGAGTACATTGTTTAGTGCATACATTCTAGGCCAAGCTACGGTAGCCTTTTATCGCCAGCGACGGCCTTCATAGCCTTTTCAACTCCAGTTCGTACCTCATCCTTCGTCCTCCTTTCTTCTTTATTCATTTAAGGTCCGAACTTAATCTGCGACGAAGGTTCGAACTGAGTTTGAATCAGTTGTCACGCCATTCTCTTGGTGTTAATTACATCTTCTTCCAAGCAATACGCGGAGAATACAGCCTTCCGATGATTTCCAAAAGGATGTTCTTGCGTATTTCGCTTTTTTAATTCCACTGCATTAGCTGGGTCAAAAAAGGGAAGAAGTGTCCAGTGTAGGTTGCCGCGTCAATCCTCCACCTAACAACTGTGACAGGTGGCACGATTACGGTCGGTAGGACTGTTAGGAATAGCTAAAGCATGGTCGGCAGGCGTAGAGAAGGAACTCCCTATCGCCACTGGTCAGAGAGAGGAGGGAGAAAGGTAATTCGAAATGACTCAGCAAAACTTACAATGATAACGATTGACTGCCCAGAATGGTGTCAAATTGAAGTAGACTGTTGAATGAAGAATATGGAACCGCAAATAGAATCATTAAAACTTTCTGTTGGGCGATTTGGCAGTTCAGCTATTGCTTATGAAGTTCATTTCTTATGCAGTGAACCCTTCTTTCGGTGTTTCTTCATCTTCTTGCATCTCTGACCTTCTACTGAGTCACATCGTTAGCGCTTGTGTCTGCGTTTCGTCTCTCTTGGCCGTGTCCTTCTTTGCGCTATAAAACCCTTCTACATCAAGATAAATATAATCAGTTGGTGGGAGAAAGAACGATAACTAAGGATGACCCGGGACATGGAAAGATGAAGAAGACGGCCTCATCAATAACTAAAGTTGCTCGAGCGGTGCAAACATTATCATATTTCCGCCGCACCAGACCCATTGATCGCGCCTCATTTTCATGTCATCCCTTCTTCATCCTCTCGTGAGCACAGCAATAGGCTTTATCAGCGCGGCCAGATTTTAAAAGGGCTCTAGACCCTCTCTTCATGTAATACATACACTCGCTCAATCGCCTGGTTTTCTTGTCATTAACACCTGAGCTAAATAATACACTTCCACACATGGTTGTGATTACCTGATATGTGACTGAAGATATTCTGATATCCAACTCACTACATCGTCACCCATCATGACCTTCTTCTCTTCCTCTTGCCGAATGGCGAGTAACAGGCTAAATTTTTATCTTTCCGGCCAATCTCTTCGGGTTCTTTTCATTAAACTTATCTCTCTCTCTCACTACACTTCTACACGTGGCAGGAAACAAACAATTGCAGGCAAAATCTGACTCGCCCTTTCTGACTAGTTTTTAATGCCCCCCCCCCCCCCCCCCCCCTCCTCCATCTCACTCTCCTTCATAACGCTGTTAAGAAATGACTATTAGATTCTTTTAGACGTCACGGAGCGGTAATAGCCACTAAATGCTAGCAGCGTCACTACGGCATGTCGGGAAGTTCCGTCCGCCGGGGAACTGCCGCGCACATAGGCATCCGGCGGTTGGCCAGACTAAGTACGGCCGGCGGAAGAGCGCTCAATTTTTGACGTGCCAATAATGCCAAGAGGACAGGAAAGGCGCGAAGACAACAAAATTAAAATTTTTACTGCAGAACACTCAGCTTCTACAAAACGCATTAAAAAATTCTTGCTCAAGGATATTAGCGTAGCGGCCTCCTTTTCCTTCCCAAGAATACCGCACCTTTATTGACACCCGCTTTCAGAACCCCTTTAAAAATAAAACCTTGTTCTTTTGAATTATTGGGTGGTATTTTCAGATATATCGAAATAAAAACATGACGGACAAATATTTGCCCATGAGAGTATGACGTTGTGGCATAATAGGGTGCCTACAGTCGCTTTACGGTCCACTGGCGCACCATTTTGTTGACATTGGCACGGTTGTTGCCGTCAAATGCTGCTTTATAATACACAAATTATTATTATTAATACTAATACAAATAATAATAATAATAATACCTTTGTTTTCCATCATAGTGATGAGGGAGGTAAGGAGAAAAATCTGGGTGATCGGCTTGACGACCTCCCCATCACCCGTACTCTAATTCGTAATGCTGATTAGTAGTCATAATTAACTAACTGCTCCCGTAATGCAACTTGTCTACTCTGCTGTGTGACGCGCTTGTACAATGCCTGCATCTATCCCGCTCAACCAACGTAGATTTAGTACACTCGGCTCCATGCACATAGGACAGTGGCTCGATTCCGCTTGACAGCCTTTTTGTCTTTTCTGGGAAACTGTTTTTCTACCCCTCTACGTTCTCGACCAATCAGTAATCTCCACTCACAACGACGCGTATGGTGGGTGTACCGCCCAGTGAGATTTTTCACTCTATCGCTTTAAAATTTGCAAGGTTAGAAATCTGTTTAAGGAGCGCCGGAGAACTGACGTAGTGTGTTATAGTTATAGGGGGGCGAATTGCTATAACAACCTCGCTAAGATGACATCGGAGAAGTCTGAAAACGATTGTTTTTACTGAACTCAAGCGATCCGTGCCGTGGCTTTCTTCATTTTTCTTGAATTGGCGTTAAGCCTGGCAGAGCTTTGGTGGTCCGGGCACCCTCTCTGTTTCTTTTATGTTTCTTTTTTTATTTTTTCCGAGAGGACCAGTAAAAAGTCTGGCTCCCTAGCAAAGACTGGTTAAAAAAGAGAACATCTGAAAGGAAGGTGTCGACCATGTCCTGATCTTTTAATCAGCCTCGTGTCATGTTAAGCTAGCTATGTTGTCACGCGAACATTTCCGCCTGCAAGTTACACCATCTCTGTATGCACAAAAAAGGGAGCCGGCAGTTGGTAACCGTCATTGTCAGCCTGTGCATCTTGTCCTCCTGTGTTTCGTCAGCACAGGTTAATTTGAATTTTATTTTTAAAAATCGCGCACTTATATTTCGAAGCCTAAACCTACTTGAGGTGCGCTTTCCTGTTTTCGGCACAAATGCTCTGAAGGGGTTTGCTTGCCCACATGTTGCTTTCAGCTCTGTTCGCTATAGCTTAATAACGGCGCCGGTTTAGTTGAAAATGGGCAAGGCGGAGGAACCAGCCTGTTTTATTCTTTTGTGAATGCAGTTGGGGCGTTTTAATTTTCTCTATGGTTGTTATGTTCCAGGCTAGTGACATCATGTCAGCTGATTGGAACGTAGCAAGGAAAATGGTGTCGTTACATCCCCAGACCGGATGTGTTGTCGCTTTCTGCAGAGGATTCAACAACTGCTAATTCCGTCGCATTATCAGCACGCAGTGAAATTAGGTGTCCGAGTGAATTTTTCTTAATGCAACCCAGGGTCTCCACCCTCGCTTCACCGCGACGTGATTTCCGGGTGCGACGTGACTTACGGGTGCATTCATTTCTAGAAGCAGTCGGGTTTCAATCTAGTCCCTCATGGCGCAGCCTTCCTGCTGCAAATCTTTAGCGAAGTGAGCCGTTTACATGGCATGGACACAAGAAAAAACGGTCTCGCTGCGACACTTAAGCTTGGCATGGCTGCGAGAGTGTCGCAGCCATGCCAAGCTTAAGTGACACTATAGGGAAATATCAAGCCCTGCATAGAGGATACATTATTCCTCAGAAACGTTATTGGCATGTTTTTTTTTTGCCCCGAATAGTGGAAATATACCTCAGAAAATCACAAATGAATGTTCGGAATGCATCTCTCATTCAAACGAAATGCGAAAAATGATATTCAGGGACCTCCTTGCTACAACGCATTTGCAACGAAGCTCTGCAACCCATCAGGGGCGCAACTTTCAACGACTGAAAACTCGGCAAGATACCGAAGTCAGCCCACGGGTTCCATGACCTATTGAGCTCGCCCTCACGGTGGCCACGTGCAAGTTCAGGCCGCCTCAGCCGTCCAACTCTGCCCCACCAGCACCAAATGGTGGGTTCTATAGTGTAGAGAAGGCTCCCAGCTCCATTGCGTCCGCCTGCGTCTCGTTGCAAAGCGCGGGAAGGGCAAATGTAGGCTCCGTGTATGCCAAACAAACAACGTAAAGTTAACGAGGGCAGCCTCAGACTGTAAACAAACTGATGATTGCGCTCACGCATGTACAACTTGGCGACGGTAACGCGAGCGTGTGGTTTTCGGTGTGCTGTGTGCCGTCGCTGTCATGAAGTGTACAGGTATGCTGTGAAGTATCCTAAAAGCCTGCGAGCAGCATTCACGCTCTAACGTAATAATTGAAACCACAACACAGTGCAAAATGTAAAGCGTATTTCAAATGAAACGGCTCACTGTGCTGCCAATTATCGCACATTTGTTCTCTAATACGCAGCAAGTGTCATCGCAGACATCTCTTACGATTGACTGTGCTGTCGTTTTTGCGATTTCCACGTTCGTGAATCGCTTCCTGTCGGCTGTAAGGCTTAAAGAACCACGTTATGTTGCGCCCAACTGCAGTCTGCCGCCTGTTGGCTGCAGCTGTCAGCACGAAATACGCGTATTCCTTACGAATATGCTTCAGTTCGTTAAACGCTTTTCTCGAGGAAACGCACGTGCCGTTAATACCAGTTTAACTTAAAATAACATCTGTATGCCACAGCTTCACCCTATAACATGCTCATTAGAATGTGAGGAGCTTAAGTCCTGTCTTACGAGCCGGCGCCTCACGTATTAGATGCATATGGTTTGTTGGCAATAACTTTATATTAGACCCACTTCAGTGGATCAGGTTAGGGTGGTTGAAGAGGCAGGGGAGTTGAACAGGATGTCGACGGGCCCTCGGGCCGCTCTGTATGACTGGACACTGTTGGGCCGCTGCGACCTTCAAGGCCCAGCCCATGATGCCAAGCTGTAGATGCGCCTCTGAGCTGCTCCTCCTGTGATTCCATCCCTTGGAAGCGAGGGTTCGTTTTGTTCTGGTGCTTGCGTATAAGTGACAGGTTGGCGATTTCTCCGCCTTATGCATATGGCCCGTGTTGGGAAACTATTTATTGATTCGAATTGATGTTGCATGCATGTGGTACTTCTGAGGTAATTTTCAGCATATCTCCGTGCATATTCGCCTTACCACTGAGCGCAAAGCATGGAATAGCACGCGCTCGCCACGGGCTTAACACGTCGATGACATGCATGCTTGCGTCTGTGTGCGTCGGAGCATACTAATAAAAAAAAACCCTGCAGTTCAATAACGCGTGCAGCCTGCACAAAGTAGCTGATCTGACAGCTTAACTAAGAGCGATAGCGTTTCACCGGCCACTTAGAAAGCACAATGCAGAACGAATACAGTTGAGAGCTTGCGCTTCTTCACATGCTGCTGCCGACGCTCCAAGCAACCTCAGTCCACAGAATGTGAGACGAAAGATTCAGCTCTCCTTTTTGCGTACAGTTTTTTTCTCCGTCGCCTGTTTTGCACCGTTTTTCTTACGAAACTCTTCTCATTCTTGGCCATACGCTCACACCGCTGCTTTCATATAATACTGACATAAGGTCCCTAATGATTGCGTATAGGAATTGCTGAGAACACGTATAATTACGTAACGCTCTACTATTGTACGAATCATCATGGGGTGGAGCTACATGTACAGTCTTTGTCAAAAGTAACCAGGCTGCATGGTTTGCTTCTAGCTTGCATAGTGGAGCCCTTGTGGCTTTCCTAAAGATGAAAACGTGTTGGAAGGTAAGAAGACTCCCAGTCCTTACCTTTAACGGCCATTTCAGTTTCAGGGAAGCTGTAAGGGCTCCATTGTACGAGCTAGAAGCAAACTATGCAGCCTAGTTACTTTTGACAAAGGCTGTACTTTGCTTTACTCCTACACAATTTTTTGGCTGATTAAGCCCTCGTTTTCAAAAAAAAAATTAATTTTCTATCACGTGAAGCTAGTATTCTGCTTTAGTATCCTTTTGAGAAAAGCGCGCCGCATTCAACATGGCGCGAATTGCTTGGACGTCCGTGCCGCTGTAATGAGGCCCACCCTGCGACCGTCGTACTTAAAGTGCTCACGACCCCATCCAGTGTTGACACCAGCTGTCGGGAGAAGCAGCACTGAGCCTCCACGTATTCAGTCAGAGTGACGCTGTGCAATAGGCCCGAGAGTGGAGCCCAAGCACGGGAGAGGGCTCCGGCAATCTTACAACAGCCGCTTTACAGCACCGTATCATGGGGGCTGCCGTCTTTAATCACGTGATCACGCCGCCACTACACGCCTCCTGACAGCTCGGCGCGCGCCTCGTCGCGACAGCTGCTGTGTCTGATGGATCTGTTCCTACAGACAATATTTCGTCTGGTACGGTTGTAAAATAGTGGGAAGATGACACTACGGATTGGCGAAAGCTTCGAAGGATGTGCGAGAACCCTAATTTGATCCCTTGAGGCGTGAAATTGTGATCGGGCTTCATGCAGCTGAGACCTGCTGAGCGCTCCGCCTCTTCGAGCCAGCGGATTGATCGCCTGAATGCTAGTCTTTGCATCCTCTGAAGGCTTTCCTTATTGATGTTTTAATGTCATTATCTCAAATGGCAAGGCTTAATGCTCCTGCGGCAGCACAGGTTGTTGTACGTATTGTGTACTTGCACGCAGACACCACAAAAAACGCTCACATACACATCGTGCGCAGTTGTTTACAACCTGTTCACAAAGCTTAAGAAGCCCAAAATATTTTCTACCGGTTTGTTTAACATAAAAAAGCGGCAAAAATAAATAGATACACTAATGTGGATTATCATGGTAGCAATACCATGCATCAAGCAGCCTTCACAAGATGGCGTGCAATCGTTTTGAAGGGTTCCACGGTACTGTAAACTAAAATAATTGTTATAACGTATGCATGGCAACGCGTTCATACTACCCGAAGGTCACAATTAAATCAGTCTTACATATAAAATTGTGGTACGCTCGAAGCTCGGCATGCAGACATGAAAATGCTCCAAGTCTCATTTGTTGTAAGTAATCAGCTTCACTCTAAGCCTGCGGAATCACTTTTAGTGAATGTCTCGCATGGACAGCGATGAAGTGACAACTACCCAGCCCAGCAGCCGTAACGCCATTCCTTTATACCGAACATCGTCCACAAAAACCGCGCTACTTCGAGCGAAGCTCAACATTAAGAAGGCGTGTAGTACGCCGACTGACGGTAAGCGTCGTCCGCTCGCATGGCTGCGCACTACACAACAGTAGCGGCATTTAGGAGCGTAAGTCGTTTTTTATCCCGTTTATAATTCGTCCCCGGCCGCGCCTTTTATTAATGACCTCACAACTTAACTTACGAGCAATGGGGTCTCAACACACTGCGCAGCAACTGAAAGCACGAGGTGACAGTTTGTTCATGCGGCTATGTTGTGCGCTTAGTCTCTCAAAATTTCCAAGATCGAAATCTTTCTATATAGGTCATCTAGCGCTCGCAAACGTATCTGTGGAGTTCGCCTGTTTGGAAAGGGTGCCCGCAGGACGGGCGCTAACCGGGGCAACATGGTCCTTGTGCATTTCGTTTCCGTGAAGCTTGCAAAAATCGCATACCACACATCAAAGGTTCAGAAAGAAAACAAACTTTATGCAGAAAAGAGAAGATACAGAGGATTTCACAATCACTCGTACGAGCACACACAAAATGACTAGCAAACCTATGTAATTCGTACAAGTTACACTAGAGAAAGATTAGAATGCAAAAGAATTATTGCACTTCAAGTGGACTAACCAAAAGATAAAGGCAAACAAACAAAGCACAATTTGTTCACCAGGCACACCGACAGCCCGATGAACAGAGGTTCATGACGGTGCTGTCCCGCTGACTAGCGCGTTGCCTCGTTGGACAGTGGCTGGGCGAGTGGTACTGTCCCGGGAGTTGAACGGGCGCGCTTCTCTGAAGCTTAAACGGCGGCTCGTGTTCAGAGACAGCGGTGAACGCCCTTCATATATAGGCAAGCTCCACGTCTGTTCGTTCTCCGCGCCAAAGCAGGAACGCACATACACATAGCACCAGCTGTGCCATTTCCTTCTCTCTTTCGCGCCGGGCGCGCGTCCCCATTTGTCAGGCGCGGACACTGGTTTCGAGATTCTTCGAGATCTTTCTTGTGTTGCGCCGCCTCTGGCACATGAGCGAAGAGAGAGAGGGCATCATTTAGCACACTCAAGGCTAAGCGCTCTCCGTCATCATGAAGTAGAAACTAGCCCGATATTCTAGACGAATCTATGGGGGCGAGGGCAGCAACACACAAAATGCTGGGTGCTCTCCGGGTTTTCCTTCTTCCCTGTTCGAATAGAGCGCGCTGGCGAGATCGCTTCGGCGCGGCGCTGGTTTTTTTCTTTTTCAGAAATGCGCCGAATGCGCCGTGCTCCACTACCACATAATCATGTTAGAAACCTTCAATGCGGCCATGTCCACGTATGTCGCGCAAACTTAGCCGTCTTCTCTCATGACAAAGATGCTATGGCGAGGGGGAGGGTGGCTGTAAACAGCGTCATGTTGGGCGTCTGCGCAGTAGCAGCGGTTCTAAGATTAGTGAAAAAGCTGTCTGAGGTGATCGAGTACATAAATCGCGTTTCGGATGCCTCATATATAAATGCGTCCGGGCTAGAACGTTAGTTCCTGAATGCTACATGGACGACGGAAGTCAGAACCATGCACAAACCCCACAAGTCGTACAAAATAAGAACACCCTCGGGGCGCGCACCACTAACGCGCCACACTCGAACATGGTCCAGTTTCTTCCAAAACTACTTTCACACCGTAGAGCAGTCCTTTCGGCACTCGTAAAGCACAAACACGGTCACCACACACATAGGTGTGTCAATGTGCGCTTAAAATAATCCTGCACTTTCAATATACAATGTGATCTAGTTAGCGCTAGTCAACGGCCTAACAGCCGGTTACCTCACCATATGCCATTTTTTCTCAGTGCGTCACTGACATCAGCGCGCTGCAAGCCTTGGGTATGATGCTTGCGCAAAAGGAATATTTCTTTGCCTTCAGCACTCTACTTATGGTGTGCAAAAGTCATAAAACGCATTATGCTAAAAATCTGTTTCTGCGACTGTATTCTGCAAGACATTCCTTGTAGTTTTATCGTAATTGTTTCAACCAGACTTACAGATGATGGAACGATACGCTTAGGCTTGAAGTGCTGATTTAGACATTAAGCGAGAGCTAGCGTAATCGCTGCGAATTTTTGTTCTTAAACTGATGCCCTTGTTTCCTCTTTGCTCACATATTTTTTTCATGGTTTGTAGGTTCTCACGTCACATTTATCTTTCAAAACTTCCGGAATCATCTCCCGACTGCGCGTCCGATTTGATGAAGATGAATGTTCCCCAAAGTGATGCTTGTGGGGCTTGAAAACTGTGGTCCCGTGATGAAATTAGGCGTTTCTCTAGACTCAGGACCATGAATCTAGCGAGAGGAAGGTGCTGGTTGTAAAGACATTATCTCAGGCTGAATCACGCGTAGTCCGGCGGCGCAAGCTTTCTCATTAGCAGATCTCGCTGAGCAATAGAGATAATCCTACAGTTTCAGCAAAAACCCTAAAATATGAATGTGTTTTATGGGAATTTAAACTAAGCACTCTTCCTGACGGTCAGTTAAAAATGCCTTAGTGGCCCTTTGTATCGGTTATACTAGATGCCTAAATTTTAAAAGACCATCACGACAACCGAGATCATACATCCTTAAATACGATGGCTCTGAAAATTCTCCTTTCTTTTACTCTCGCAGGTGAAGTGTTGGAACGAAGAAAGCGGGTGTGGAGCAGTGCTTCCTGCATCCAAAATCCTGCAGCACTTCCACCGTGAATGTCGACACCACTCTATTGGCTGCCCAAAGTGTTCGAATACAATTCTGTGCTCCCACATATGTGCACACTGGAGGTCGGAGTGTGGCACTGCATCAACGTCTCCCGCATCCGAAAGCGAAGGGGGTGCAAGCCGCGAGGACGAGACTGGAATTTTTACATCCATCCGAAAAGCCTTGCAACTGCAGGGCGGTCAGCTGAAGCAACTTCTGGAGCGGGTGCTCTTTGAAAGTAGCACCAACAGCGACCGACTGAACGAAATCAGTCAAGCGGTGAACAACTGCCGCGAAGCAGTGAGAGAAGTCTCTCAAGGCATGAGTAGCGTGAAGGACACAGTGGGGATAAATATGGCCCAAGGAACGATTCAACAAAGTGACTGCCTGAAAAAATATTCGGATGAAGTGGTAGCGGTTAGCCAAGAAACGAAGGAGCGTTTCATTTCAAGCAGTGATGCTCTCAGCACCATTTCCAACAATATACGTTCACTGGAAACACTACTGAAAGATAGGTGTGCAAAAGTGGCTGGAGAAAAGCGTGGCAACGACTGTCACCTTGCAGGCGACTCCACGAGGGCTACGGAGCAAGTGGCAGAAAGTAACAGTGCAATGGTCTGCGTAGACAAAGTAGTGCCCACATCATCTCCCCTACAGGCATCAGAATGCGAGTTTGTCATGCAACATGTAAAACTGATAACAGATATAACAGTGAAGCAAGATGTGGCTGCTTATAGGAGTGAGGCGGTATACCTCCGAGGTTACTGTATCTCCCCCGGTTTCTTTGTTTGCAATAAGAATGACAGTACAGAGCTGCGTGCACTCTTCATCCTGCACAAAGGCGTCATGGACGACGTTGCTAAGTGGCCGTTCAAGAAGGGGTTCAAACTTCTTGTCATGCATCCAAAGGGAGGCGTAGCACGTGTGCTAGTACGGCAGCGTACCGATGGCTCAGATCTTTGTTGCCAAAGACCGCGGAATGGACATGTACAATATCCATTCATTTCTTCGAAATGGCTGTCCATCCAAGATCTCATCCATGACGGCTACGTGCAAGACGACCAGCTTCGACTGAAGTTCGAGCTTCTACCATGAAATGAGTCTGAAAGTGAGTTGAGGTAATATGAGCATCGTCACACTCAAGCAACTTAAAAATATTAGTTTTCGAGACAGAGTTGTGTGCGTGAAATCACCAGTATTGGCTAAAGCTTTGCAGCCAGTTTCCGTACGAGTTTGTTTCTGGGCGTATTTCCTGTTTTGCTGTACATTAGTTCAGAAATAAAGTACCCTCACCGTACTTTCCAATTGTTGCGAGGATTCTGTTGTTCAATACACGAAGAAGAATTTTCATGATAATAATGATTGCAACTCTCTGTACTGCATGACTAATATGTATATCACTATTATTATGCTTCTGTGTGAAATTGGGCGGGTATTCCTTTGTCTACTAAGGTCTACAGGGAGACCTGGTTATGCAAAGCCAAAAGGGCCCCGCTCTAATTTCGTTGTTGTTGCTTCGTTATAGAGGGACACGACCTTGTTTCGCAACTTTGGTCTAACAATGGGCTTACCTGAAACTGTGTACATTTTTCGATACAATTTCTATGGTGTTTAATCTTTGTTTGATGTGTGTGTTAGAGGCTTGCACGCACGCTTCGAACACCCATGACTTTGTGGAGTTGGCGGGCCCACACAGAATGCGTCACATTTTGGATAGCTTTAGATAGAGGCTGCCGGCAACCGTCCACAAGTCAGTGCACACACATTTCACTGCCAAAAAATTGCAAACATAACAGCAAAAGAAACCAGATTTAACTACGAACCTCTCGGTGGACACCTCAAGCGCACCGTGAGGGAAACGAGCAAGATGGAAGTGAAAGAAGACAAAGACAAAGAGGTGCCATCGTACAAGTCTTTGGAATAACTTCAACCACCTGACGTTCCCTAATGTCGTTGTAACTCTGCATTCACCACCTACGCCGTTATGGCCGAAGCCCTGAGTTACCCAATTAGCCTTCGTCTGCCAGGCCAAGGGGGACCGCCGTCTACAAAGAAACCCCCTACTAGTCTGTGCCCGGGAAGTCCCTGGACCCTCGTAGCACATTGAAGCAGCCACGAAGGTGCCTTCCAAGTCAAGGCTACTCAATGAGCAGAGCACTCTGTAACGCTCAATGGCTGAGGCTGCGCCAGACCACACATGCCCTTCCCACGACACCCCCTGGGTTGGTGGTCTTGCAGCCTCGAGACAGCTCCATTCACCTGCCTGTTTTTTATCAAGATTAACGCCAGATGCTCACACGGAATACTATGCACGCCCATTGATTGTGTGGGGGTCGACGTGAATAAATTATTAAATGCAAATAAAAAGAAAGTATCCCAGCAACAAGCCTTGATATCAGTCGGGTTCAGCGACAAGGCGGCGCCCGTGAGCTCTCTTGCTTACTGGCCGAAATAGGTGCAAAACTGGAAGAATGAAATATATTTAACAGCACCCGCCTGTTTTGTCCGTCGTATTCCTATCATCGTTTTCATATAGCGCGAGAGGGTTAAGGAGCTCGTGTCGCAGGAAATCCGGCGTCCTCGTCGCGGTCGGCATTGGCGTCACTGATCGTGAATAAAAAATCCACGAAAATTTCCAAAAAAAGCAAACTAGGGTGCAGGCGTGCCACCTGGATCACGTACGGTTATGGTCTCATCACAACGTTCTCGCCGGACCTTGAGCAAACAACACACCGTGGTAGATGGCTGTTAAATTGATGATTGGTCGCGAGGGGTTCCCCGGGTAGGCAAACCTGGGGTGCACAACCTTCGACGATGGCAGCAGCGGCCAATACAGGGCAGTGGATCGTCGCTTAACCACTGCACCGCTCCGCCAGGAGTGGTGGGAGGCTTTCCAAGGAGCTATGAACGTAAAGTAGATAATCAACTATTGTGCATATAAGGCCATTGACCTATAAAAGCTATCGCCTTATTTACTTATAGTGGGCTGGTTCCTTCTACTTTATTTTTTACTAGATGTAACTAATGTGCATGTACTTCTTGATTTTTTCTGAACCTTTCTGTTTCCTAGTCCTTAACATGCGGGGAAAACTCTGCGGACCAGAGCCACAACAATTGGTGGCAGTGGTGGGTGGAAGTGGAGGAGTTGAAGTTGAGTCGACGAGAACGACCTCATGAAAGCTGGGAGATCGTTAAAGAAACAGACCAGCTGAGGACGGAAAGCGCCAGCAGGTGTAGGAATAACGGAAGCACAGATTTTCAACTTCGTGAAAAGCAACCTGAGGTGAAAGGCAGTTGAAAATCCAAAAACTCAGTGTAGAGCTCAAGAACTTTGAGCTCCTTGAGGTAACGACAGGGCAGCCCACAGCAGTTACACAGTTTAAATCTCGGTAGGTTGTGAGCAAGGAAACCTGAGAATTGAGAAGAAAATTATCTGATGCTTTTGCTGCAAGGAGCCAAGCCACCTCGCATGTAGCTGCGAAAATGAAACTGTGCAGGAAGCAAGCAGATTTGGTTGCAAGAGCTCGGGAGTGGGGCAACCGGAAAGAGCGGTCGAGAGAAACAAAGTTTTTCAACTGCTTCCGTTGTCGCCTGGGAAGAAATTTCGCATCAGCGTGCGCGAAAAATCCGGAACGCATCGAGCAAAGCACAGAGAAAATACGAAGGTGTAACACCCAAACTCCGGTAAGTGGCTGTCTTGCTGATAAAGTCAAGGGAGACGCTCCATTAAGTGAGTTTCTGAGGCAAGAACCTGCCAAGAGCGATCCATTTAAGTGGATGCAGATAAGCAAGGTACAGGATTAGATGAGCTGCCCGAGTCAGGGTATGTCGTCACGGAAGTAACTCGCACAGTTAGGCTACCCTCTGTTCAGCGTCCTCACTAATCGAATCGCGCCACGCTGATCAGATCAACTTGCCAGCTCAAATCGCATTAAGGAAGCAGCACATGTGCCCACATTCTACCATGACGGGAAAGAATGATCGTCTAATGAAGTGAATGCTTTCAAATGTGGAAGAAAATTTTCCTAGCCAGGATTTTAAATGTGCAACGCTTCTCCAGACGTTGGTGGTGATGAAATGTACTTACAAATGGAGAAAAGAGAAATGAACGTCTAAAATCTTCTGGGACAGAAAACAAGGCGCTAGAGGAGAAGTCGCTCAACATAGAAAGAGTAATGCTTTAAAAAGAAGCAACGGCAGCCTGTGGGAAGGAGCTGGCATCAGGAAATATAAATTAGGATCAGCATCTCCACGTGCAAGCACGCCCCTGAGAGAACCACATTTTGCTTTCGGTAAAAAAGGAAAGACAATAACTGTGAGACGCTTTTACCACATGCAAATTAATGAAGCCAGGAGCACTGCCAAAGCATCTCCGCAAAGGCTTCGTCAGTGTCGCACCGCAGGATCAGCGGTAAAGTGCTCACATCAAAAATGAGCATACACGCCAGGTTCCCTTGTCAAAGCCCGCCGCATAGCGCTTGCAAGTCAGAATGAAAAAGCTGCCATGCACGTTAAGAAAGAGGAGAGAGGGACTTAGGTTTTTGTGCATTCGTTGCCCTCTTTTCCTTTTTACTTGGCTCTATTACCTTGTGATTTCTAGGAGGAAAGAAGCTTAGACCCGAGAAAGGAAGTGACAGGCGAATTGGCTGCGTCTGATTCTGAAGCTTGTACATCCCGAAATGTTGTCAGAACGCGACCAGAGAAAACAAGAATGAAAAGCAGCAAAATCTGGCAGATGCTGACTGCACAGCATTCAGTAAGCAGCTCGAAGCACAACTTTTTCCTATCAATGTTTCTTCTTTTTACGCTGCTAAGAGAGCGAAAACCCTATGTTAAGCTGTTTAGCTGAACTGCTGCATTATTCCAATGTTTTTTTTTTGTCTCTCATGGCGTGAAAGTAATGCATATTTCGTCGCGTTACGTATTAGTTCGAAACTACCCAATCTTTCGAGTGAGAATCACAGAGGCAAAGGGCATTTGAAAGAGTCATGTCGATGCCATGTGTTTCATTTGAAAATATAACATGTTTCGATCGAAGCAATCAGCCACTGTGGTGGCTCAGAGATCATTTTGCTCGGCTGTTGACTCGAAAGAGGCGGATTAGATCCCGGCCACGGCGGTAGAATTTCAACTGTGGCGAAATTTTAGAGGCGCGTGGTCTGTTTGATGTCAGTGCACGCTAATGAAACCCAGGTGGTGGAAATTTTGGGTGCCCTTCATTACGGCGTCTGTCATAGCTAGCGTTGTTTTGGGACGTTAAACCCATCAAACCAAACCACATCGAAGGAATCAGAATTGTAAAAGCTGCCGCAGTGGCTCACTGTTAAGGTGCTCGGCTCTTTATTCAAAAAGGAGGTTAGACCCCAGTTGCAGTCGCATTGCGATGCAGGCGAAATGCTGGAGGCCCGTGCGCTTCGCGATATCTTGCATGTAATGAATTACAGGCTTATTCGCGTTTAGATCTTAAACTCCGCAAAATAAAGCAAAAATAAATTTAAACATTAAAATTGGCTGCACAATAGTCTGTGGTGCGATAGGGCGCTTGAGGTTGAACTGTGCAAAGAAAGAAGTTCATTTGCTGGTTGCGGTTATGTTCGTCCCACACCCCCATCCTGCTCACAAACCACTAGCTCTCCGGTCCGGCCTTAGCCCATGCACTAGCAAACTGAAGAAAAGGATGTGGTACAACTGATTGGAGCCGACGACACCGCTGTTGTCCCGATCAATCTTGGGTAGGCACCACTGACTCCGTTCGGACGCCTTAACTACACAGGAGAGCAGAAAGTTGGACTAGTTGGTTGATATGCATACTGAAAAAATTGCACAGAAACACGAGGACTAAGCAGAGAAAAACACAAGGACGAGCGCTACTCAAAACTGGAGTTTTATTCCCAACTTCAAACAAATGCATCCGCTAGACTTCCGTCTGCTTCTCTGATAGGGAGTTCCGCTTTCTGGCCAAATCACTCGGATATACAAGGGGTGACATGTGATGTTCTTGATGATAGCTTGCTCTGGTCTTGTTTTGTTTTTCCCGTTATATTTTTATGTGTTTGGAATAAAACTTGAGTTGTGAGTAGCGCTAGTCCTTGTGTTTGTCTGTGCTTAGTCCTCGTGTTTCTGTGCAATTTTTTCAGTTAACTACAAAGCTCCACGACTTGTGTTTTACCCTTTCCCCACCTATTCACAACTCATCCTAGATGGCCTCTCCCAATGCGCAGCTCTCTGCGGCGTTCGCACTCTTAGACCACCAATAGGCGCTGTCCCAAAGAACCGCAAATCTAGCTTAGGTGAAAATCAGGCTATATACCCACACTTCTGCAGCCTCTCCTACTGGACAAAGAACACCTTCTAAGCTTCAGAACATGCCACTGTGAAGATAGCATCCTTCATGCATGTTGTAAATAGTCAATTAAAAGTCTACTCCAAAACTGTTGTAAAAAACAGGCCTTCCAAACATACTTCTTATGTCCCTAAGTTCCGGCGCCCGAAGAACCATGGAACGGATAGCTAGTAATCATCTTGAGGCCCATCTTACTGTGCGGATTACTTTTCGATCAACAAATTTATTTTCAGAGACGTCTATCAGATACAGACCTTTTTTTCCCTGGTCAAACAAAAACTTGATCCTCTTCCACTTTCCAGATGCAAACTCCAGTTGTCCGTTATACCCAAAATGCATTCGACAATCTTTTCCATAATACCCTTCAAAACATCATTGCATCTACTGCCTTGATGTCCAAGATGTGCAGCTGTTAATAATAATTGGTTTTTGAGGAAAGGAAATCGCGCAGTATCCGTCTCACATATCTCGGTGGACACCTGAACCACGTCGTAAGGAAAGGGAGGAAGGTTGGAGTGAACCGCGCTGCGTTTCCGTGTGATCAGGCGGTCATATTCCGCCTCCCCGAGACAGGTGCCTGCTCCCTCCCTCTCACACAGAGTACTGCGCAAGGCACCTGAGTAAGGCCACTTTATCTCGTATTCTTGCATCTGTATCACACCTCAAACGTACCTTCTAAGTAGGTGAGCTTGCTGTTTGGTTAGTCTCTGGCTCTCCTATGGCAGTGAAAGGCACAGCAAAGCATCGATGCAATCACTTGTGTGGGCAGTGTAGACCTCTCTCTCGTACCAGGCAAATGCGGTTTACTTCGCATAGAAAAATTGGAGGCTTATCATGGTTAAGCCCAGTGGATGCGAAGCATGTTAAGCAGCTGCCTCAGTGTGGATGGGGCTAAGTAACGGAGACGTGGTTTTATGTTAATCGTCGTACTTTATTCTTTGCAGCCCGACAAACACACTCTTATGGTCCGTAAATGCATCACTCTTGATTTGCACGTCACTTATTCTTCGCGTTCTTCCTCGGTTTCCGTAGCACGCTGCAGCCTTCGTTTTGCATTCCTATTATTAACGTCCTTAGCGTTTGGAGGCATCTTGACCGCATACACGCCCGGCGCAAAGACGCTGGCGCGGTTGCGGGCACAGAGCCTGACGCGACGGCGGGCGCGCGCCGCTTCATCCCTGGCGTGACGTCACATATCACGTGATGCAGCGATGGTGGCGCCACCGCCGCGTCGCACGCGACGGCGCGAACCGCAGCGTGGAGGCCTCCGCCGGGCGACGTCCGACTGCGCGATATGAGGCCCCATCTGCAGCCGGTGTGACGTCATCACGTGACGTCACATCATGTGATCTCACTTCAAGGTCAATGGTGGCCACCGCCGGGAGGCGACCGACGGCGCGTTATGAGGCCCCATCTGCAGCCGGTGTGACGTCATCACGTGACGTCATGTCACGTGACCCCACTTCAGGGTCAATGGTGGCCACCGCCGAGCGTCGCGCGAAGGCCCGAAAGCTACGTTAATATGCTTCGCATAAAAAACAACCGCTAGCAGCTATCAAAAATCAACTATCCATCTCACTATAGGTCCTCCTTTGAAAGGGTGCCATCCTGCTTAATTATCGAGCTTCATACCCACGAAACATCCAAGCAAGACAATTTTCCCACCACCATGAAGTCTGCGATGAACTGCGGCCTCTAATCTGTCACATTGCCAAGAAATGCGTCCGGCTTCACCAGGTCAAGAAGAGCAGCGAGTGTACTTAGCTCTTAATAAAATTCGGTATACAGTTCCACCTCGGTTTCTAGCCTTTTTATCAACATCAGATTTACGTTGCACTTCATGAGTTAAAAACCCCCGTTGATGTTCCCATACACACATCCACAGCACCTGCATTCCACGGAGATTTTGTCCGTGAAAGACTTCCTAAACCTACACTGTCTCTGTCATTTGGCCCATATTTTCCGCACCAAACAAGAGTTCTCGATACTTCAACAGGTAGTTCCTAGTCACATCGAGCCGTAAATAAGTCGCGCCATGCCCTTCTGCCACATAACTGCCGCGTCACGCTATATTTAAAAAAAGAAAGATGCCGCCACCATCTAGAAGACGTTGAAGTAACGAGCATTAGCTGTTGGTAGCGCCATCGATCGTCCATGTGAGGTATTGCCACGTGATTAGGCTACTTTTTATACCTTACGGAGAGCGGGTGCCTACCGCCTTGATGTCGGATATTTTTGACGAGTTTTTCGACTCTTTGTAGAGCCATCTTCCTTACCTCAAGGCGGTTTGTGAACGATAGCCACGAGGTATGAAATTGTGAGCTGCCGAGTGATGACGACATGGCCGCCATGTTAAGCCTAACCATAAGTAAATGTTATCCTAATAACACAATATTGGTGTCTAACCTGTCCTACTCATCGATCCCGTAAGGAATAGCCATTAGTTAGATCAAGACGTTAATGGTTAATTAATTACAAGCAATTAAATATAAGCCTACGTATAACTAAATGTCATCTTCATTAGTTAATCTTGGGGTCTAACCTATTCTACTCATGTAGAGGATTAGAAATATCCAATTCGTTTTATGATGCCTCATTTATTACATAGTTAAAGCGATTAAACAGTCATGTGACTAGTTAATTATGACGACACAAAATTAGTGACGTCACCAATCACCAATTTGATATATTAATGACGTCAGTAATCTATCGCCAATTGTGTTGCTACATAGATTTACTATGAGGGCTGTCATTTTCTTCGGTTTTAGAAAATTTCACGCCGAAGGGAGGTGGTAGCAGACCCCAAGAAATCGAGAAACGTGCTGAATAAGAGCTAACGCTCTTAAAACAAGCTGCGGCCGACGCCCGCTCCGGCGGTCGGGCTCCTCGTGTTACCCAGCACAATAATCAATTTCATTCGATCATCTACACAGACATTTCATATCCTCAGATTGGAGCTGCGGCATAGTCATCTGCGTGTGAGCGCCGCGCATTGACTTACCCTTGGGTCATCTCACTCAACCGCCGCCTATCTCTACCCTGGTAGCCCTTACAATATTCACCGGTATGCGAGACCTCCTTAAGTAGAGATAACCTGTTAGGCTGTGTGATATACAGCGTTCAAGTGCAAGATGTAAGCACAGTTCACACATATTGTATTCGTGCACAGCTCCAAGGTTATCTACAACCGTCCCTTGCGTGAATTCTTCGTCGAACAGGCACACCTATTTTCTTTCATCTATGAGGCAATCTTGAAACCAGAACACTTGGGATACCCCAGCCATATCGACCATCGTGGTACACCACTCACCGTCACAAACATGAAATAAATCTTCACCATAGCAACATTAGGAAAACTGTTCGCATCCTTACTAGTTATTACAAATCCCTCACCACTCCACATTGTGAACTCTACAGCACATACACTAAGCCCAATCCTCACCCCAGCCCGTTCTGTACTCTATTGTGTCCACCCCCGCGTAACCAAACAGCACAAGTTCTACGCTAATCAGTATTCCCTGTTCTCTTGTGCTGCCACTCAACGTTCTTGACATTGAATGAGATACCGTGATCAAGTATTTCTCTGTCTCTCTCTCTCTCTCTCAGAAGCTTCTTACTCAAAGGGCAGAAAAGCGTGACCAAAAATCATACTATATTTCCAGTTCTCTAAAGCGTCTAAGTTTAAGGCCCCAAGTGGCACAATGGTCAACAAACAGTATACGAATTACTGGCGTTTGCCTTTAGTGACGTGTACAACCGGTAGCAAAATAAGTTGGGGCAAGCGACAGGCGGCCCGAATCAAATAGAACTGCATCGCCGCGCCGACTAGTGTGGCTATTCTGACGTCGAGACATCGCAGTGCGCGCCCTTTCATGCTCGCGGCCGTATCTTTTATCTCGCTTGCGTTTGGCTAGCTTATTAGATCCAGCTTTTGGCGTTAGGGTCGCTTTCTTTATTCACTAGGTCACGCTCGCACTTCGGCGGGCGCATGGCAAGGGTGAGGCGAGCTGCGAGCGTCACGCTGTGAATAAAGAAAGTGACGCCTATCGCCAAAAGCTGGATGTAATCAGATAGCCTGCTTCTGACGAGAAAAAAAGACACGGCTGTGAGCATGAAAGGACGCGCACTGCGATGTCTGCACGTCAGAAATGTAACGTCAGATGGCGCGGCGACGCAGTTGTACCTGATTTCGGCTGACTGTCGCGTGCCCCGACTTATTTTGCCGCTGGTTGTAGAAAGAATTTGCTTCCAAAATCATAGCAGCAGCGCAGAATGGGCCCGCACATGCGAACATTATTAGCTGTGGTTTAGCTACTCTTGAATTCGGTTAGACAGAGAAAGCTACGGTGTATCGGCAACTAGACGCGGCTTGGCGTTTGTGTTGTTGAGCGTCTTCTGGACAAGTTGGCTACATGCCAAATTGGAACATCTGTAATTTGACACTCATAATTAAAATTATTTATGAACGCCTCAACACATAACACGAAGATACCTTGCTGAGACCTCTGCGGACGGACGGACGGACGGACGGACGGACGGATGGACGGACGGACGGATGGACGGATGGACGGACGGACGGATGGACGGACGGACGGATGGACGGATGGACGGATGGACGGATGGACGGATGGACGGACGGATGGACGGACGGATGGACGGACGGATGGACGGACGGTTGGACGGACGGATGGACGGACGGACGGACGGATGGACGGATGGACGGATGGACGGATGGACGGATGGATGGATGGATGGATGGATGGATGGATGGATGGATGGATGGGTGGGTGGGTGGATGGATGGATGGGTGGGTGGATGGATGGATGGGTGGGTGGATGGATGGATGGATGGATGGATGGATGGATGGATGGATGGATGGATGGACGGATGGATGGATGGATGGATGGATGGATGGATGGATGGATGGATGGATGGATGGATGGATGGATGGATGGATGGATGGATGGATGGATGGATGGATGGGGCGCCCCCTTTGAAACAGGGTGGTGGCAATTGCCTCCATGCTCAGCTTTTCTTTCTTTACTATTTTTTGTTTACTGTGTTGGCAATTCTCATTCAGATTCGCCATCACCTTTACCTACGGTTTCCTGCAATTTTAACATTTTCCACATCTCTGCTTTTCAGCCACTAATCCTCCAATCGCTTTTTGCCAACTTCCACTGCAGATTTATTTACATGACCATTGTTATCTTTAAACCCTAGGGCCTCAGGAAGAGTGACTGTGCCTGCATCGACATCCGAATGGATACCATCACATTTGATTATGAGGTGTTCAATTGCTTCCACAGATCTACCACACATTGCACATGTGTCATCTTCTTCGTTAAATTTCTTTTTGTTGCTGCGCATTCTAAGACACCCTGACCTAGCTTGAAAAAGTAGGGCACTGCCTCTTGAGTTATCATAGAAAAAATTCTTTCCTTATCTGCCTTTTCCAGTATCGATATAGTTCTACACTATGTTTGTTTTCCATTGAATTCATCCAATTTTTAACTTCCGCATTTTTAACCTGTCGTTTAATGCTCTTTCTTTCTACGTCCTCATGACCGGCATACTTATTGGTTATTTTTCTAGTTCTTTTCCGCCACTGTGGGTCAACGCTCTTTCTGTATAAATATTTAAATACCTTAGCTGCCCACCTGTTATCGTCCAATTTCCTCAGGCGTTCTTCATATAGTATATTACTCTTAGCTTCCCGTGCTTCGAACGATGCCCAACCCATATCCCCTTGTACTGCCTCGTTTGTGGTTTTGCCCTGGGCACCTAGTGCTAATCTTCCAACAGCTCTCTGATTTACGTCTAATCTCGACTGAACTTCTGCCCTTAAGCACAGAACCGCATTCCCGAAAGCAAGTCCCGGCACCATTATTCCTTCCCAGACCTCTTAGTATTTCATATTTGTTGCACCCCCATAATGCCCTATGTTTCATTATCCCGGCGTCTCTTCGTCCTTTTGCCCTAAAAGCCTGTTCATGCTTTTCCGTGTATATCTGCCCTTCGTTTAGCCATATCCCGAGGTATTTGTATTCGGCCACTTTGGGTATTTCGTGGCCTTGTATTGTAAGCAATTGATCAGTTGTATCGTTAAAAATCATCACACCTGATTTAGTTGCGCTAAAAGTGAATCCTGGAGCATCTCCTTCGTCTCCAAAGCAATTAACCAAAGTTTGTAAATCTTCCTGGCTATCTGCTAACACTACAATCTCGTCCGCATACATTAAACCCGGGAGTCGCTGGTCAACTACATTTCCGCCTAATCTGTACGACAGATTATAACCTAGATTACTTTCTTCTAGCCTTTTTTCCATATTTATCACATAAAGCATGAACAGCAGCGGTGATAGAGGACAACCTTGCCTTAATCGTTTGTACACCCCCATAGTTGTACTTTTTTTCCCTTCCCATCTAATTTAAACTTCATTATCTCGGTAGATTTCCAGTAGAAAATCAATTACCTCATGACCGATACCTAAATCTTTCAATATGCTCCACTGTAGTTCCCTGTTCACGTTATCGTATGCACCGCTTATGTCCAGAAAGGCTAAAAACAGAGGTCTGTTTTCCCCCTTAGCTATTTCTATGCATTGGTAAGCACGAACTGGCTATCATCTAAGCGCCTACCCCTTCTGAACCCATTCTGAAGTTCTCCGAGTATCCGATTACCTTCTACCCATGACTGCATTTTTAATTTCACCGCCTGCGTTGCCAGCCTGTATATAACAGATGTTATCGTAATCGGACGGAAGGATTTTATGTTCATCTTATCTCCTTTCCCTTTATAAATCAAATTCATTTTACTCTGTCTCCAGCTGTGCGGAATTTGCTGATGTGTTATGACTGTCTCCAATGCTTTTATCAGCGCTTCCTTGCTTCTTCGGCCAAGTTTATTAATCAGCTTAATTGGAATTTCGTCTATCCCTACGGATGTGGTTTTTGTAATATTCGCTTCCACCTTTTCCCAGTTAAGACTAGTCAGTTGTAAGCTGTTCTCTATTATGTTTCCCTGTGTTGCCGCCTCACTTGGGGAGATTACCCCATTGTCGTTGCTCAAAGACGCAGCTATAAATGACGGAATGTAGTTCACAGCGCCGCCTCCATCTAAACATTTTCCCTCAGCATCTATAATCTGTTCCTGCGTTCTTTGATTTGTTTTTTCCCAACAGCTTATATGATTCCAGAGTTTCCTTGGCCCCCCTTTATTTGCCTCGCGAACTTCAGCCAGCCATTTATCAAAGGACTGCTTCATTTTAGCCTGGACTAGGACCTGAACTTGCTGTTTCTTTTGTCGATAAGATTCCCATTTTTCGCCAATTTCCTCTTCAGATAACTGCGCCTTCTTTGCTTCTCTGTGTTCCCTTGAAGCCACCCGTCGTTGTTCGATGGCCTCCTTAATTTCCATATGCCACCAGCTTCGTGGCTTCTTCTTTCCTCTCCAGCTGTTTACTCCTTTCACTTGTTTCATTTTTGTAGCGATGAGCAGTTCTAACTGATTGTAATCCCACTTTTCCATGGGGCGTTTCTCGATTACTTCTATATCTGCTGATATTAGCGCTATTTGTTCATCGTTTAATTTTGCGTTGCCTTTTTGACTTCACTGCATTTCTCTTTCGACTAGGGCTCCCAACTGTAGGCTAATACGTTCATGATCACTGCCTAGGCTGTACTTCCCCTCTTCGTCTATTTCTATTATTGCGAGCTTGCTATAGATGCCCTGCGACATTAGACAGTAGTCAATGGTTGTTTGCCTGTTACGGAATTCCCACGTGATTTGTCCTTCACATTTAGTTTCTCTATTGACAATAACTAGGTTGTGTCGCTCATACAAGTCTAGCATTAACTTCCCGTTACAAACAATCAATCAATCAATCAATCAATCACTTTATTTCAGCTTTCTTTTTACAAAAACTGAGGGCGGCAAGAAAAAAGCAGTCATTACGACCGCTTGGCAAGCCTCGCCACCCCTACAAAGAGGCAGTTTGGTAGCGACTATGATGGTTACTTCATACACTGGTAACAACGCAAGGTACACGGAAAGACAAGGTGTGTAAATATATGCATAAAAGGAAACTTTTTTTTTAATACGTGCATAAAAAGAAACTTTTTTTTTGAAATACACGCATGAAAGGAAACTTTGTTCTTATTTTGCATGGACAAGTACTAATTCCGCACAACAGAATAAAGGTTTTACACAACATTTAGGGTTCAATGCAATAAAGTTCTATACACGGGTACACACACTGTGGGACCTAACTTGAAAACACATTTCGAATAGCCGAGACAGACATGCTGAGCAACGTGGCGCAAAATGGCGCGTTCAAGTATTTGGGAAGAATGTATTTTAGTGTGGGAAAGCCATAGTTTGTTCTGCATCGTGGTAATGAATAGATCATACGCTGTCGTGTCATATACGGTGTCCGATGTGGTGTAAGTGTCACAATGCTAGAAAAAAATGTGTCGTCTTCGGCTATTATTTTTTTATAGAAGGACGCAAAGCTGTAATCGAACATTCTTGTTACGGGTATCATTCTGTATTGCTGGTAGATAGGACGTGTCGGAGCATCATACGGTACATTAGCAATTACTCGAAGTATTCTTTTTTGCAGCACTAGAAGCTTCTGGATGTTACATGCTGTGGTTTGTCCCCATACAAGGAAGCAATACGATACATAAGAATAAAATAACGCATTGTACACCTTAGTTTTGGCGGGTAAAATATGTTTATTCCGCGAAATTATCCCAATATATCTGGAAAGGGATAGGCACACTCTGCTTACGTGGGCGTCCCACGACATAGTAGCAGTAAATACTACTCCGAGTAATGTGAAGGTTTCCACGTACTCAATGGAGGCGTTGTCGAAATAGAGTAGTGGCGCACTGCCTATATGCTGCCCCTTCGGATGGAACAATAAAGCTTTAGTTTTTAGTTTGTTTATTTTTAATGAGTTCAAAGATGACCACTCAGATAATGGCTACAAAACTGTATTTGCGGTGCTAGTTAGTTCTTTGATGTCAGGTCAGCACAAAAATAGACTGGTGTCGTCAGCATATATGATGTATTTAACTAAATTACTGGTGTTGCATACGTCATTAATATATATGTTGAATAGGAGCGGCCCCAGAAGGCTGCCCTGGGGCACGCCGTTTGTGATTGCGAACAAGTCCGAAGAGCAGTGATTTAAAGCAACATACTGGCGACGAGCACTGAAATACGATTGAATGAGACAGAGGGCGTGGCCACGTATACCGTAGTGGTCGAGTTATTTAAACAGAGTTTCGTGATTCAGTGTATCGAATGCTTTGCTAAAGTCCACAGAGACGCCTAAAGTGAGGTGTTGAGCTTCGAAGTTGTTTAATATGTATTCTTTTTGATCAAGCAGAGCATGCTCAGTTGATCTATGCTTTTTGAATCCATACTGATAGTTGGCTATTACACAGTGCTTCTGTAGGAAATTGTAGTAACGTCGATGCATTATTCGCTCTAGCCCCTTGGAGAAAAAAGGTAGTACAAATATTGGCCTGTAATTTCCTAGAATGTTTTTATCGCCTTTTTTATAAATAACCACATCTTTGGCCACCTGCATGGCAGCGGGAAAACTTCCGGTGCGAAGCGCGGTATTGTAAATATGTGTGAGGCATGGCACGATCAAAGGTAGTGCGTATTTTACAGGTAAACTTTGAATATTACTTGGGTCAAGAGTTGTCGTGTTCTTTACTTTAAACTTTTGCACACCGAGTAAACCTCAGCTTCGTCGGTTGGTTCAAGAAACATCGATTCGATTAGCCTGTTGCCCAAAAATCGACACATACCTGGATTGTACTGACTGCTTCCAACTTCAGTGAAATATTGGTTGAAGGCATTTGCAAGGGACGGCCCAGCGATTTCCTTGCCATGCATAACTAGGTTCGCGAGGTCCTGATGTTGGTTATTTCGATTTAGCAGAATATTTAGGCGTCTCCACTTTTCTTTCGGGCGGTCTGAGATGCGCATTATAGAAGTTATTATAGTAGGCAGTCCTGGATGATTTAATTTCGCTATTTAAGCGGTTCCTTAGCGACTTATAAGTGGCTAACACTGCGGGGGCTCTACTTTTTATGAAAGTCGCGAAGAGCTTGTGTTTCTTTTTTACCAGTCGTACCAAGCGAGCAGTCATCCATGGCTTTCGTGCTTTTTTTGAAGGTTTTATCTCAACGATAGGGTAACACTCATTATAAATTGGGAGAAAAAGCCGAAGGAGCTCACTGTATGATTCATCGGGTGTTGTGTGATGAAAAACAGGATTCCAGTTCACAAGTGAAATACTGTTCCTGAAATGGTCAAGGCGGCTTTGGGAAAGTAGCTGTCGACGGACATTCAAGGCTGTCTTGGCGGAAGGTTCTTTTTGAAGACGGACGAAGATAGGAAGATGGTCGCTAATGTTTGTAGCGATACGACCAGCAAATGACTCATCCTCGCGATCTGTGATTAGTAAATCCAAAGAAGAAGAAGAATGTGAGGTAACACGTGTAGGTCCGCTGATTTCATTTTGGAAGCCAGCTGTTTGTATGGTGACTAACATGCGCTCTTGCACTGAACTGCTTGTGCTCATATCTATGTTGAAATCGCCCCCGATGCACGCCAAGAAGTTTTCAGAAAGAAAAGATAACTCGTGTTCGAAGCTGCCAAAAAAATTGCCTATATTGCAATGTGGGGGACGATAAACAACGCAAAAAGCTTGACCGCCACACCTAAATGTCATCATTTCTATGTCATCGTTACTTAAGCAGTGATCAGATAAAATGTCACAGGAATAGTTTTCTTTGATCAACATTGCTACGCCTCCGACCCGCTTCGTAGTACGATTAAGAAAAAATGATCTGTACCCGGGAAGATGGATGACGTCAACGTCTGTGCGATACCATGTTTCCGTCAATAGAATGACATCGAAGGGACAGGTTAAGCTGCATAAAAAGTATTTTAGTTGGTCAGTTTTATTTACGGCCCATTGCATATTCAAATGTATGATTTGGCATCATTTGTCTTTGTTTTGGGAAAAATATGCGTTGAGCTGTGAAGGTGTTAAAAGTAGCGATTTATCCATTGGCAATGTTAGAAGAGCTATTTCCACATGTGCTGCTTTACGGCGTCCCTAATTTATCTTCGATAATTCTGATTGTGAGTAAATGTGAACCACCGAAGAATCGTCAGTTTGGCGGGTTAGAATAGTGCCGTTCCTCGTCCACACATGTTTCCACGAGACCTCCTTCTTTCTCGCAATCGCAGCGCCTAGAGGCCTTTTGTTGTCTGGTGTCAAGTGTTCATTTACATAACTCGTTGGTATAGGCAAAGAACAATCTACACTGATGTCCTCATTTGTCAGACCTACTTTTTTCGCCTTTTCCAGCACTGCGTCCCTTTTTACACTGGATTTAAATTGAACAACGATGTTTGAATTATTAGGGTCACGAGTGGGCACTCGGTGGCAACACGCTACGTCGGACTCAGTGATAGGTTCATGAATAGCATCTCCAAGGTTTGTAACAAGATTAAGAACATTTTCCTCGTCTTGCTTCAGGACACCTTTAATTTCAATGTTCGACCTTCGTGAATACTGTTCCGCATGATTAAGCTTTCTCTCAAGCTCCTTTGTCTGCTTTTCCAGAGCAGCACACGTCACGCTCAATTCGTTGGTTACTTGCTCCAACTTGGCTTTCTTTTCCTTTTCATTTTTAGTTCAATTTTCAGGTCCTCAATTTCAGCATGCGCGTGGTCAATGCTCTTAATCATCTCAGTTTGCTCATTGCGAACTGTTCGGATTTCATTGCGCAGGTTTCGTTCGACAGATTCTCGTGAAGCTTTCAATTCCTGCTTTATCTCTTCTTTCAACTTTGACAGATCGCCTCGCATTTCATCCTTTACTTTTGCCGTGTATTTTGATATTTTCTGAACAACAGGGCACACACCAGTTGGCAGCAGCGGCGACGGGCAAGAAATGCAAAATTTTGATGTGTAAATGCCAAGCACTAACCTGCGGAACCGGGCAAACGGAGCGTTAGGCGTTGTTTTCCGTGCGTCATCGCTACTGCCAAGTGATGAGGGTAGCCAGCGATAGCGGTTTTATAGCCGGGTTGCGGTACGTCACTGCTGCTGGTGATAGCAGACGCCTCTCGTCGGTGACGATTACGTCCCCTGGTGCCGGTTGTCCGGTAAAGGGCACCGCGTCCAAGCGGGGGGAATGCTCGGTCGGCTAGAAACTGTCGATGCAAAGGGGCGGGAACGACCTGCGGAACCGGGCAAACGGAGCGTTAGGCGTTGTTTTCCGTGCGTCGTCGCTTGCCAAGTGATGAGGGTAGCCAGCGATAGCGGTTAATCTGTGTATCCATCCAGATCCTCGATGTGGGCGTTCATGTCTCCAAGCAAAATAATATCGACACCGTCTCCAATCTGCTTTATATCGTCATTGAGGCACTTAACTAGATCCTTGTTTCCTTGCCTGCATTTGTCCCCGGTCCCTAAATAAGCTACCCCTAGCCATGTCCTTTTGCCAGCAATTGTACCTGATACCGAGACATGTTCTTTGCAAGTTGATTTTATTCTTTGCCAATTTGTTCCGTGATGTATCAGCATACCTGCTCCTCCTTTCTTTTTCTCCGTTGTTGTTCTGTTCCACCCTTCCCAGACATAGCCATCGATTGAAGGTGGATCTTCTAGATCCTTCAGATGTGTCTCGCATAGAGAGTACACACCTACTGCTTCGTCCTTTAACTGCTGTTTCATTTCTAGCCATTTCGCTTTCTTTCTGCCCCCTTTCATGTTTATGTAACTGATCCTGTCGTTAAATTTATTTTTCGTAGTTCATTCACTAGAGGGGCGCCATCTGCTGGACCTTTGCCGTACATTGCGTATTGAGGTTTCAGTGAGTGCCGCATGATGGCGCTAGGACTGAACGCTATGTTGCCATCCTTCAACCAGCCTCAAATAGCAACTCCTGAAGAAATCATCCGCGAGGAAGTGTAACATGCGCTCGGCTCCCCGTCATCTTCGCCTCCAGCTGAAGCTCCAGCCCTCACCTACGCCGCTCCAGTACGTATCCCCAGCCCCAACTACACACCCCAAGTTCGCCTCTTCGACGTGAACTCCACCCCCTTTACCCCGCCCGCCCAACCTGCGAACGACGCTCAAGCCTCAGGAAATGAACGAATGAAGGACTGCCTACAACCGCCCTCTGTGTTTGCATTGCGTTGAAACCGGCCACATTCTTCGTCACTGTCCATACCGCCGTGTCGGTTTTTGTGGCTTTGCGGTTCGCGCACGACGACGGCCAGCCTCCGCAAGAAATCGACGAGCGTCTTCGTCGAGCGGAGTATGCGTCGAACTGCCTTTAGCGCTTGCCATCGCTGTCGGCCTCGCATTTTGTGCCGCCACACCTCAGCTACGCATCCCGAGTACGATGAAGGTCTCCCCGCCTTCGTAGGGGAAAATAAAGACACCAACCTTTGGAGCTAAAGGCGCTCGCTGTCTGAATGCCGAATATCCTCCAACGACCAAGCCGCATGAAGACGCCACCCCCCGCACGCTGACACCGCATGCAATGACAACTTCGGCCACGACGCGAACCCCCTTCATAAAGACTCCGCCACCAAGAAAAGCAGCGACGACATGCCCTATCCGCCATAAACATACCCGACCAAGCCGTGACCCGACACCGAGGCTGACGTTCAACGCAAAACCCAGGACATCTGTCTTAGAAGTGGTTATCGACGGCCGAAAAGTTGCCACTCTAGTCGAGATAGGAGCGGATTATTCGGTGATGAATGGAATATTCGCTGCGCAGCTGAGAACAATCACGACCGCTTGGGACGGCACAAAAATTCGCACCACAGGGGCCACCTCATTACGCCATCTAGACGATGGAGAATGCGAGCGACTTTGCGGGCACATATCTAACCCATGACCCTCGTAACGTCGCACAGGTAAAGTGTTTTGCTAATAAGCCATTTTCACTGTCTTCCTAATTTCCGGACCCACCACTACCTTAGCACATATAATTCATGAAAAATCACCTTATGTTACGCATGCAGATGATGCGAGCTAATTTTTGGAAGGCACCTCTTTTGATTTTTTTTTTCTAGTTAGAAATGATGCACTGGATGGACTAAAAAGTTTGGTGAAATCAATGCACTGCTTTTGAATGCTGAATGAACTAGAGCAGTTCTTGTTCAGACAAGGCACTTAGAAATTAGCCTGAATTTCGACATAAAGATTGGGGAGACCACCATACATTTATAAACATGACGATAACGCTGTTACATAATCCCAAGAGCGGAACCCTCAATTACAACGTGCTGGCGCTCATCTGTCAAAATGCGCTGGCACTGTTGCTAAAATGCTATGGTTCCTGTTTCAGTCGAGGTGTAGATATACAACGTCTTTTTGTGTTTCATGTAAACTTCTGTTAGATGGGTTTTTTCTCTAAAACAGAAACAAATAAGTGCAAAAGCTACATATTGAAAAAAAAACTGCGTTACACAACCAGTGTAGATTAAAATGCCGCCCCCGATTACCTGTTTTCACACTACCAGATTATGCAAGTTCATAGCTTGTATGAATATTATTTAGCAACCAGATACAAAATATATCTCGGAAATATAATAATGAAGAGTCTCTATTCTTAACTTCTCTCACACCAACTATCCCTGCTTATATCCTCCAAAATACAGAAAAATGGTTTATTGCTCTTTGCCACACTAAATGAGGAAAACAGATTATGCGCTGCAACAAGCCGCACTACTAAACCAACTACAGTGTATGAATTTTGATATTACAAAATCATCTCGCGCAAAATTCTAGCCACTTTAACTGTGAATAGAAACGTTGTTCGGATGCAGTTTTTGGTTCATATGTAAAATGTTCTGCATGTGTAAACTGTTTGTAAAAAGTGTTGTGCGTATTGTTAGCCGATCATTTATATGTGCAACGTGCTGTTTCTCATTTTGCTGTGGTACGCCATGTAAAGGGGGTCCGGGAGTACCTCAAGTAATCTTTTTACCCATGCCGACCCTCTATGATGTAAGTAAACAACCTGAAAAATTACTCTCGTGCTGCTGCATGGGTGCCTATTGCACTACCGGGCACGTCTACGGTTCACGGAATCCATGGTAAGCAAGAAGTTTGCATAAAGGCGCTGCAGTTAACACCTGTTTCTATGAGCCCCTACAAAGTGCACCGTGGCCTAGGAACAGAAGCTGCAGTGCTGTGAAGCTAACGACGAAGCCAGTGACTGCGGGCCTCTCGAAGGTTCGCGGAGCGCTGGACACAAAACATGCTGTGTGAAGAAGTTCCGTAAAGAATCAGTTATTGCTGACGTTATGTAGTTCTATGGCAGCTGTGTGGTCGTTATAGGTATCTTGCAGTATTTCACACAATCCCTAAGCATCGTTGCTAAAGTTTCGATTCAGCGAAAGCTTTGTAGTAATAAGGAAAGGTTATATATAGCGGTTGGTTATACTTTGTGCATTACTCTATCACCTGGCTGCAAGTGGGATCATGATATCTTGCCGACTACCCTTAACAAAGGCCTGCCTGAACGTTTGTTTGATTGAAGTATGACGTTGTTACGACTGTATTAGCGATTACCTTAGTAAATAACTTATACGAAACGGTTAGTAATCTGATCGATATTTAATTTTTGAAGCACTTGTCGCCACCTTCCTCATGGATTAAGATCATGTTAGCGTTCTTCCAAGCTTCTGGTACACTCGAGTTCATAAGGCATTGTGTACCCAGGGTGGCTAGTTTTTCTACCACAATTTCCTCTTCGTCTTTCAACAGACGTGTTGTTAACTAATCCTTACCTCCTGCTATCCCACTGACAACAACAACAGCAACAACAACGGCTGTGTTGCAGATTAACGCACGGCGTGATCGGCTGCGACGATACCATAGTGTCTTCACGCAATGATCAGCGTAGCTGCTCTCTTCGCACCGCCACGGATTCAAATCCCAGTCGCGGAAGCGTGCATTTTATTTATTCGTATAATCAAAGTCAAGATAACTGTTTTATTAATGGCTTTTTGCGGCGCTAGTCGTGAACTAGAGATTCCGCTCTAAAATGCATAATATTATGAGATACAGCCACGTTATAAAAGATATAAGATGTTAATTTTCAAACTATAAGTAAAATTCTTGCACAGGAATAAAGTTAGGATAGTTCGCTTGAAAGAAATGAAAACTGACGCGGCAGTAAGCCATAACTACTCCTACTCGTTATAGCAATGTTAGCCGTCGGAAATGCTTGCTTCACGCCTTGTCGTCATGGCCAAAACGGCCGAAACCTCTTTATTCAGAGAACCCCGCCGCAAAAATCGAGTTGGCGTCTCCGCATACACTCCGGGAACTCGAAACCACGAGACCTTATCAGATAGACGTGGGGAGCGTCGGCCGTCGGCACCATATATTTTCCGCCGCTCCCGTGTCTGTCGGACAGTCCTCAACCCCGAAACTAAGCTCAGCACACCCGGAGGAGCGCTGAAGGAAGAGGCAACCGTGGACCGCTGAGAAACATGAAATGTATTCTCATTATCGCGTTCCTGGATGCAGCTATAGGTGAGGTCTTTGTATATTACCGCGTGTTGTTTCTTTTAGGCTTATACAGTGCTACTGAAAAAAGGTTTCATATAGAGGAGCCGAAGAACGAACGTGTTTGAAACATACCCAGGAATTGTGGAGAAAAGCATTCTTAAACGGGAAAGAGTTTAAGAACGCAAATATTTTTCACATCTTGTAAGATTGCACTTTAACAATTAATATATCCCGTCGGCACGCTCATATCTTTTTGCTATTAGCGTTTTTACGATCATCAAAATCGTTCACCATTGGATTGCTAGGGCCATCTTAACTGCCCCATGCGAACGATTGAAAACTATAATAGATAGATTTGGCTACGCATAGGAAGTATGAATCCGTAACTTCAATGTATACGTAACAGTATCTTCAAATAATAATATATTTAAATTGTTGTCCAAGGATGCTGGACATGGTTTTCGAAAAGAGTAATTTTCTGTGAACTGATTATAATCTTCATGCATACAGTTAATCTGCATTAGAATCCATGGTACAGGAGTGTTAGAAACATTCCCACACGCAATTACCCCAGCACTTTCGGCACACTTTGCAATTTATCTAAATTAAGAGCGCTAACTTCATCTGATTATTAGCAGCATTGCTTTACTTAGAAGAACTAAAACGTTTCAAAGTAGTCAGTATCTAGCTCTTTACGGAACAAGAAATACCATAGAAACACCTTGTTTAAAATTTTAGGTTCTAGTTTGACAACTGGCGAAGGCTTTCTTCAACATTTCGATTCCATGCAGTGTCCTGCAAGAACGTCGAGGATGGAAATTTTGTTGCGCTATAAAAATTGCGCTGTGCGATGCAGCAAGCAGCGAGAGGGAAATTGTGGATTTTGCGGTTATTTGATAACATTCAATATTCATTAGCATTAAAAATACGAAATCATTGAATTATCCAAACATTTCTTGAAGTTCCTAAGTTCTCGTCGCCAGAAAACAGACTTTGCGGGAAACTTCCCTTTGGAATAGCACTTTATTATATGTAGTATGCAGCAATGCACAAAAAATTGTGCACTAATAAGCGATACGGCTTCAACTGCGCTAATTTTTTTTTTCGTGTTTTCGCACCTTTAAGAACTGCTTTACGACTGCTTTGTTAAAAATGTTCTGTAGGTATTGCTTTCGATCCTATGATGGGAAAAGACGACTGTTTCACTTGGTGCAGCAATGGCTAGGGCAATAAAGCAGCTGTATGAATGAATGTCAGAGTGTATAGCCCGCTTAACCTAGACAACAACATATATGTACGAGTTGCACCATGGTTGAGCATTCATGGGCTGCTGAACTGGCCTCCTGACCAGCTCTGAAATCAGGTGTGCTGCGCAAGTCGCACCGGGATGATGTACACTTATATCTCGGAAGGATTACTGCGCCGGTCGACAGCTTTCTGTTCTGATTGAAGGTGTTGGTGTAGTGCAGAACGCATGCGTTGCCTGGTGGCAGGGTAAACTTCTGCTGAAAACTGAATAGTTTGTGAAGAAGTGTAAAACTAATACAGAGAAAACTTTTTGCCTCTTTTCAGCCCTCGTATCAAATAGCTGCTCTTATTCTGGTGCCGTAATACCAAAAGAATTTCGGTGCCAAGACGACCGCAAGTACATCCCGGTTTCCAAGGTTTGTGATGGAGACGAAGACTGCAGCCCCAGTAGGAGTAAGAAGGAACTTCTTGTTCGCTTCTGATATATATTCGGAGTGTTTTCTGCACGACCAAAAGTTGTGACCACCAATGGCGCACTTCTTAAGCGCGCATCTCTGGCTCTTCAACACTTCTTCTTCGCAATGAATAAGTTGAGCTATGTGCATCGCCACACGAAACCACATGGAGTGCAAAATGACGTTGTCTTTTGTCAGCGTTAAGTAATGTAGTAAAGAAAGGGAAGGTCTAAAAGACATTCAAAAGCAATATGTTTTTTTTTAGAACATCTCATTCGAACCAGCTCTACAACTAGAAGTTTTCGATTTGGTTCGGTTTGGTTTATGGGGTTTAACGTCCCAAAGCGACTAAGCCTATGAGAGACGCCGTAGTGGAGGGCTCCGGAAATTTCGACCACCTGGGTTTCTTTAACGTGCACTTACATAGCACAGTACACGGGCCTCTAGAATTTCTCCTCCAAAAAATTCAACCGCCGCGGCCGCGATCGAACCCGGGTCTTTCGGGTCAGCAGCCCAGCACCATAACCACTGAGCCACCGCGGCGGCCTAGAAGTTTTCGATTTCGTGGCGATGAAAGAGGTAACCATAAAAGATTTAACAAACATATATTGATTTTAATTTGCCTTCTGGGAACGATAAATGCTTATAGGCCGAGGATGTTAAAATTTCAGCGAAGCGCATGAAAGTTCAAAACAGCAGTTGTATTTTCACATTTCGAGACGAATTGTAATATTAATAAACACTAGAGCAATACTGCAACAAGCTATTCAGAGCGGCTGCCTGAATATAATAACCAGCTTAATACTTGCCGCGGTCGAATCAGAAATAAGCACCTCAATTCAAATCGTCCATTAAAACGAGGTCTTCGGTTATGAGGAGCAAGAAAGTTGCTCCGGATCGCCGATTCGAATGCGCCTTAAGTTTATTTAGACTCAGTATATTTTCGCTTGAAATGTTGTTTATTCTGTTTATTTAAATGCCTGTGGCTCTCTTTTCGCTTCGTTTCCGGTATCTCATAACAGTTAGCGATCTATTCGCTTACGGAATTTGTTCATACTTTTTTTTCTCAATTTCTTCAATCCTATCATCAAAGCTTTCTCTTTCGCTCTTATTCGCATATTGCGATGAGGCGGTCACACTAATCATCATATTTTCAGTGGTCTTGTTTCTATGTTTTTACACGTGTAAATTGCTGCGTGTTTCATCAAAGTTAGTACGCTTATCATTACCTGGGTGGGAGGCTAAAGTTTTTTTGTTTGTGTGTTGGGCAAAAAATTTGCGTGTATATTGTAAAATTGGCTGAACGCTTGAATGCAAGCTTTTGCTTAAGCACCATAAGCAGTTTTTACATTAGAAAATTTTAGCTGTTTCATTTCTGCTCCTAACCTTAAGAAAGCCATTAGTGAGAGCAGAACATAGCTGTAGCTTTAAGACGCGTTTAAGTTTACCAAAAAGAACGTTGGATGCATCACCATCCTCCAAATATTTTTATCAGGGTCATTTATCTCTACAAAAAGTGTTGCATCCATGCTTGCACACTTCACTTGCTATCATCATGCTAAATTTGTGTACGAATAAGTGAAAAATGAGCGAGTAACTTGAACATAAATGACGTAATGACCTATGAAATTTGAAATGAAAATCTGTGAAGCCACCGCTCAGCTGTGCTCTATGCAAGCCGGGCAGTCAGGTCTAGAAACACTTCAGAAAAGTGGAAAAAAGCAGCCTGTGTCCGCCAAAATGCGACAGCACTGTAATGTTTAGCGTTTCTGCAGTGGAAGGCTCCCTCTATCTCCGTCGTTCTTTTATTTTGCCCTGGATGCCTTATTGTTTAGTTTTTTTTTTTTCCTGCCGGTCCCTTACAGCAGAGAGAGAGTGCGAACTCGAGCTGTATCGCCGGTATCGCGCGGAGTGAGCCGCGGACGCTGAACGCTTCGTTCCGCCGGCTGTCCGTAATAATCGTGATAACCCGGCGGCACATCCCGTGCTGTCGAGAAAACGAAACTTTACTCGCGTCGGAGCTGCGTCTCGGACCTTTCGCGACTTGTTTACTTGCCCATCCCGTGCTGCCTCGAAATCGAAACTTTATTCGCGTCGGAACTGCGTCGCGGCGCCTTGGGGAGTTGTTTACTTGCCTTCAAGGTCTTCGCATTTGCTATAGGGTGTCGACACTTTGACCTACGTCGGCCACTGACGGCAAATTGGCATGATGGTCACTGGGTGAACCTACATGCCCTTGCCGCTGCACGATTGTGTGATCGGCCTCACTTGTCAGTGGAAACTGCCGTGTGCTGCAGCCGTTTTGCAGCACCGAAATAACGTGCGGGATACTCGTTGATTTCACTGCCGCGCTGTTTTCTTTTTCTTTCTAACGGATCATGCACCGCGCTGACCCTTTTCGTCGTTGATGGCGTGCCGGTGCGCGCTTCGGCCAATTCACTGACCGTAATTTGCATTCTGTGCGACAGGAATACGCTTCCGCTTTCCACAGTCAGGTTTCGTCCGAAACGTGCGAGGATCCACCGCTGGCGCACACAGGCTCACGCAACGAAAAAATGCGATCTCGCGGAGTAGCAGCTACACACTTCAGAAATGCCGAGAAGTCGGAAAATGCGTGCATGCATTCCGCTGCAGCACACTGACTGATAAACAGGGCCGACGAGCAGCCACACAAAAGACGCGCTGAGCGTCACGTGGCTGGCCAGACCAATCGATGCAAAGCAGCAGCTTCCTGAAGTAATCCTGAAGTAACTTGGCTTGTATCGGACATTTTTCTGTCTATAATTAAAATATCTTATAGATGCTGATATGCTGTTTTCTTAAATCATTTCTTTAGATTTCCACGAATTCATCCTTGCCTCAGCCCATGAACGCTTTTGACTAATTTTATACAGCTTCTATATGTCTATATCAATTATAAATTTATTATGTTGTATTTCCTTTGTGCACATCACATTTACTTACTGTGCCATTTGTGTTTTGCCGCGGGCAAAGGCAGTTGCGGAAGCTACGTTGTGCCAACAACCGCTTTGTGTTTTGTAACAAAAAAAACTAACAATTGTAAACGAGAAGAGAGCCGCATTATTATGAGGAGTTTATTTAACGGCACATGCGCTGTTTTCGAAACCGAATTTCACGTGTGCCCTTGCTAATTCTTCAAGGTATATATTGTTGTGCAGAAAAACCCCACATGCGTGCTAGGACATAAGCGCTTGCCTAATCTTCACAGCTGACTACTGATCAACGTAACGCCATTTTATTTGTAACTACTTGTAAAAAAGACCAGGCGCGGCTCCATTTTTTTCACCTATCAGAGTGGGTGCGAAGTAGGCGCCGGGAGTTGGTCGAAGGCATCGGTTACATAGAACAATGTGGCGTGGCGCGTCTCAGGAGAGCATGAGGATGAGGAATTTGCTCCTTCCCAAGCAACCTGGTGTGCGAAAGTAAGTGGTTCATTCTACTGATACACACACACAAAAAAAACGATTGGGTGCGCCCCCTCCTTGTGCCAGGCCTATGTCGCAAGCACTCCGCCGATAGAACCTCCGAAATGCATCCTTTTTTTATGATTAGCTTCAAGCTGAGTAATGAAAACTTCAGGGGGGCACATTGTTGACCAAAAGTGCGGTGAGGCGAAAGCCTTTAGCGAGGTGGTGAGTCTTGTGTCACTGATGTGTGGTTAAGATGTTAATTAAGTACGCAATTGTTTGTGAATCTTAAAGGCTGGAGACAGTGGGGTGCGTTTGGGAGGCATCTGTCTGATTCGATGCCTTCCAGCAAACACTCTCCAGCGTCCTAGACAAGGAGAACTACATATTCGTTGGCAGGAAGTAGCGCCGCCATTAGCACTCTGGGCTGCGGAACAGAAGGATGGTAGTTCGAATCCCATCGTGCACGAAGATAGTGCTAAAAGATATTGCTACGGTTTCGGACTCCTCGCACCGAGCTTTCCTATGACAACCGTTCAGGCATGCCCCGCCGTTTTCCGCCCCGACTACCTGCTAACCAGTCAGATTCGGCCAACAATCTCGCCAGCTACCGACCACGTCGTTCTTCCCGCTCTCCATCTCCACGAGGCCGTCGTTTCCTATCCCCGCAGCCCCTCGATCCTCGGCTGCAGCCTCATACGACCGCTCTGACATGGAAAACTAGCTGATGCAGCTCCCGGAGGTGACGCTGCATCCACGACCAGGCCCGCAAATCCTTTACATACCTCCCAATTGAACCAACTAGACGTTTGTGTTGATGGTGTTCCCGTGCGTGCGCTTGTCGATACTGCAGCGCATATCTCTGTGTTGAGTGCAAACCTTCGTCGTCGTTTAAGTAAAGTTCTCACGCCTGCTCCGTCTCGGGTGCGTGTCGCGGACGGCGGAACAGTTAGTGTTGACGGACTCTCCACTGCACGCGTTAGTTTTGCTGGCCATGACCTTCCGGTGCAGTTCAATGTTTTGAACCCTTGTGCTCATGACCTCATCCTCGGCCTCGACTTCCTATCAGAACACTCCGCGCTGATAGACTGCTCGCAAGGCGTCCTGCACCTCGACCTCCCAACCATCGATCTTGAACCCTTGCATTCTCCCCGACTGTATTCGCCCGAGCAAGATTCTCTGCTCTCGCTAGCCGCCTCATTCGTTACCTTACGTCCTACCTCATCAGTCGCCGATGGTGAGTACTTAGTTGCACCCATTTCAGATCTCTTGCTGCGCCGCAACGTTGCACTGCCCCATACCGTCGCTACAATCAGGGGAAACAGTGTGTCGCTACCCTTCATCAATTCAAGCTATTCATCCCAAGTGCTTCCACCTGGCATATGCGTGGCAACGTTCTCACCTATTGACTCCTGCCAAGTTGCCCCTTTGGACACTGCCCATGCCACAGCCCGCTTCTTCGTCTTCTTCGTAACAATATTTTTTTCTGGTCTGACTGATGTGACCTCTGCTTAACAACTTTCTGCTGCCAACCTTCTGTCGACAACAATGAGGCATTAAAGGCTTTCCACTTAAAAAAGGCAGGCGCACTATTTTTTGCACCCAAAACTTTGAACTTACGAATGGAAAGCAGTGCTTGCTAAATAGTCAGATTCCCAAAAATGTCGTTTATTTTAAGAACAAGACAGTTCGGCGTTGAAGGTCATTGGTTCTCGGGTTCTTAAAGTCATTTCTTCTTAGCTGCGTCCCACAACAGAGGCAATGTGGCGAGAAAAATTGCATGTGAAGTAATATATTCAAAGCATAAATTGGCATTAACTTTTTTTTTTTAATTTAGAGAGACAAAAATATCTGCTTTCACGGCCTTCAAGGCTTCAAAACATTGCCTTTAATTCCTGGAAACAGACATTAATGATTTCAGTCCCGTGTTGTTCGGAACAAAGCGGCATCAATTCACGGTACAGTATGCCCACGGTGCGAGGAGGTCATTTTCTTTCTTTCTTCCTCATTGTTGCGTCGTGGCCCCACAATTTTCCTTTTTGTGGATCAAACAGTTATGTATGCGGATACAAGGCAGCCTAGACTAAATTTTTGAGAGTCTATGCTTTCAAACGACTGTCAGGGAGCCGCAGTCCGCTAGCCAACATTTCGACAAAAGAACCATTAGGGCTCTAACTCGAGCTCATTGGTGAAGAAAAGTGCCTTTCACTCCAATCGTTAGTTGAATGGTTCTTTCGTCTCGTTCAGTGCCTACGTTAGTGATATATAAATCTGTTCTTGAAATGAACGCAGACACTGCCATATTGAAACATAATCTTTTACTCCATATTCTATTAAAACCATAAAATATACTTCTGTCCTTTCCTTGCTAAAAAGATGGTTTGCTTGTTTTGGAAAATATACGCTAAATGGCTGACCAACTTTCAATTAATGTCTCGGTAAAGGATAGAAAATAGCAAAGACTTGGCATATTGGTCCTTAAAGGTAGTACACACTTCTCACTTATTGCTCCTCTCCACATTCAGAAACTATTCTTGTGATAGTTTCTGCGGTGCACTACCTTAGAAGCCAAACAGCTTTGGTAAGGTGTCTCGCTGGCAAACGCTTTCTGTCTCACCTACAACGCAGCATACGACATGTGGAAGTCGTTTCTTCTAAGCATCTCAACGACATGGGGCTGTCTTTTCAAATGCTATCACCTGATTGAATACTTTCCCATACTTCATCTTTTTATAAAGGGCAAAAACAGAAAAAACTACCGTAACGCTCTTCTATCTATCTCCTTTTTCTAATGTGTGTTGCCTTGTTTTAACTTATCTGCCCCTCGAACCTAATACTCCTATCATTCACACAGTTGCTAGTTCTTGTGCTACTCTGGTGAGGTATTTGGAAACTGCGTCGTCGGGCTACGAATCTTCATCTAGCTCTTTTCTATTGAAAGAAACCCTCCTCTCACTGCACAGGTTGTTTGCGCATTCCACCTTCGGGCGAGGACTCAACGCACTGACTCCATATTCTTGTAGATCTCCCTTCATTCCTAGTGCCTACGGCATCGCTAGATATTTCAGGGCTTAAAGGCAAGCTGCCAGTCATATGCGCCATAAAGTCCAACACAATATCAATGGTCAACCGAGAACATGAAAGGAGAAACCAGATATAGATCAGCGCAGCTGTGTTAATATCCATCACTGTTGTAAACACAACAATTCGCTCTGAATTGCATCCGCGCTAAAGACATCCCATTCAAAAAACAAGTTTTCAAGAATCCGCGTGATAGACCTTCCAGTTCTTATGGGTGATACTGCGTCCAGTTCTTTTGGATGATTTCTGCGACAGCCATGATGGACGCTCGGAATTGTACACAGATGCCGAAATTATGACAACGCTTTAAGTTTGCACGTCGCTAAATTCACATGGTTTGCCATTAGTGCTTCTTCTCACAGCTGGACAAAGCATTAACGCAGTATCATTAAAGGTCCGTTGTTCGGGAAATCTGGTGTCAGCGATGTCGGCGTTCTGAAAGAAAAATCACGGGGATGGCTCTAACAGGTCGGCCCCTGACGGAAACCTAGGGAAGCAGGTAGGCCACTTAGGTCACGCGACCTTGCGGCGTTATCGCAACCTGCCCATCAGATAGCGAGAAAACTGCTCGTCGTGACAGGTGCCAGTCGCAATATTGATTGGCCACTCGGAAAGAGCAACATCGCTCGCACAAGGCCTACCGCTCAGAGCACCTGCGATCGAATGGCAGTAGCACATCACTTGACCACTGCACCACTGCGCCAGGAGGGGTATGAGGACTCCCAGGGATCTATTAATGTAAAGCGAAGAATGACCTGAATATATGGCCGATGCCGCGTCATACCCTTAAGCGGAGCGTAAATGTTTTTTGCAATTTTTATTCGCTGGCTTATTTTCTTTGCTTTCCCCGTCATTACACCTGCTGCTGCTCCTGCCCCTGGCGAACATTGCCGACGGAGTTCAGGAAGTGTGGTCAAATCTCTTCGCCCGTGCACATAAAAAAGAGGTGTAACGTGGTACAGGGTTCTGCATACGGAGACCATTAGGATAGGAAAGCATCTTTCAAATCGAACATCACTGTAGCAGCGCGTTGTGGAGCTGTGTCTTGTCAGGCTGTTGTGGCAGTGAAATAAAATGAGTCGCCAAGTTTTTTACCCACCCTAAAATGATAGCAACATTTAAACGATCCTAAGAATATGTGCACTGCTACTTTCCGGTTTCAGATTATGACCGCTACTCGTGGAGCAGGACAGCGCAGGACGAGGATCCCAACATATGTGGTAAGTCGAACTTCCCCGCAAAGTCACATGCGCGCCTTCTATATCACTCCTTTCTCGATTATACCGAAAGCACATGAATAACTCCAGCACCTGTGAAATTCATTTTTCGACTTATAATGCTTTTCACCGGCAGTCCGGACAGCAAACACCAAAAGAAAAGGTGTACAAGCATGGTTTCACATTCATATGGAGTTTGCATATGTATCTGCACTCGTTTAGCGACAGAATGCCGTTTTTCGAGAACCCTATATTCAAAGCGAAATTATCAGAGCACCTAATCAGCTTCAACAATGCCGCGTTCATTTTGGAATGAGAGCTAATATTTATTGGTTTCTACGCGACCGCCAAAGCGCATTTCAGGACAGCTATTCACGGCAAGTGCTGCCTAGTGTTGTCCGCCCGAATTATTTCTCGTGCAGCTAATTAAATGGAAATGATTTCATTGGTAAGCGTAACCGAGCCACAATCGTTCAGTCGCAAAAGTGGACGTGAATCTTAAGAATATCTGTGTTATTAGACCATGCTATTGCAATTCTCATATATGACAGGCTTTGAGGATTCAGTTAAGGAAGTATATTAAACATTTGTAGGGATATATTGTGCAAAACCTACCCTCCGGTCTCACCGACGTAAATAAACGCAGCAGGAAAAAGGCCCTACAGCAGCGCTGGCCATTGGACAAATTAATTTTCGTTGAACACAACATGAGCTGTTTCTTGAGGAAGTTAGCAAGAAATAAATTCCTACAGTTGAGAAAATCTACAGACATAATCAAGGCCTTTCTAAGGGCGAGCGATGGGGTAGAATAGCCCCGTGTAAAACTGGCATGTAGAGGTATCTGAGCCGGTTTTGAACCGGAGCCATTGATTTTCAAGCATCGGTTATATTATCTTTATACGTTACAGTACTAGGCGTTGGGCCAATATTTCAACCCTAATTTCAGTGTTGCCACTCAGCAAATTAAACAAAATTAATATTGTCACCGACAAACGGGTGAAGAAATAGCCCAGGTTCTAATTAGACGAGGTGGGCGTGCCAGCCAGCAGGCAGCTCGAGCGAGGAAGACGACGATCTTCGATCACCTCGAATGCCCAAGGCTTGGCAAGTCCCTGCTTAAACAGTTCGGCCGCGGTACGGCGCCACTGATTGGTCGGACGGTGGCATTGCTCCCCCTCTCTGAAGGGCACCGACTCGGTGCCGCAGCAATGGGCAGCGCGAAGAGAAGGGACGCTGCATGTGTCCGGCGGCAGGTGTAGACATGCCTGTAGCGCTAGCGGGCGTGGTAGGGCTTCATCCGTGCGACATGGACAACTTCGGAGGTCGGCCGTCTGGAGGAGCGAACTGTTCCTTGGGGAAGGACCTCATAGTTCACCTCACTTACTTGGCGGAGTACTTCGTAGGGGCCGAAATATCGGCGCAGAAGCTTTTCGGAGCGTCCACGCATGCGGATTGGGCTCCAAACCCAGACTTGTTCGCCGGGCTGGTAACTAGCAGCTCTGTGGCGGAGGTTATAGCGGCGAGCGTCGTGGGCTTGCTGGTGCCGGATGCGCTGTCGAGCGAGTTGGCGGGCGGCCTCGGCGTGACGAACGAAGTGGTCAGCACCCACAACAGTTGAGGTAGTACTAGTTGGAAGCAACATTGCATCCAGCATGGTGGTGGCTTCGCGACCATGCACTAAACGAAACGGAGTGAAACGCGTCGTTTCCTGTAGTGCAGTGTTATAGGCGAAAGTGACGTAAGGGAGTATGGCATCCCAGTTCCGGTGGTCTGCGTCAACATACATGGAGATCATGTCGGCGATCGTCTTGTTGAGCCGTTCGGTGAGTCCGTTCGTTTGAGGGTGGTAAGCGGTTGTTTTTCGGTGACTCGTGCCGCTAAGGCGCATAACCTCCTGTGTGAGGGCCGAGGTGAACGCCGTTCCCCTGTCAGTTATAACGACGAGGGGGGCACCATGACGAAGCACAATGTTTTGAACGAAAAAGTTCGCAATTTCGTCAGCGGTACCACGGGGAAGAGCTTTAGTTTCACAGTACCGGCTGAGGTAGTCGGTGGCCACCACAATGTACCGGTTACCCAGCGAGGACTGCGGTAAGGGGCCGAGTAAGTCCATGCCGACTTGGTGGAAGGGGACTTGTGGCGGATCAATGGGCTGTAGTAGTCCGGCAGGCTTAGTCGGTGGCGTCTTGCGACGTTGGCACTCGCGGCAAGTTCGAACGTAACGCTGTACAACTGCCGCAACCCTGGGCCAGTAGTACTTTTGGCGTATCCGCGCCAAAGTGCGAGAAAAACCGAGGTGACCAGAAGATGGGTCATCATGGCACGCCTGCAGGACTTCTTCGCGCAAAGCCGCAGGTACGACGAGCAGATAGACAGCTTCCGTCGGGCGGTAGTTTTTCTTATACAGAACGCCATCGCGCAAACAGAATGACGACAGACCACGTGAGAAGAGTCGCGGGGGCGACTCTGCGCTTCCTTCAAGATACTCAATGAGAGGCCGGAGTTCACTGTCGTCTCTTTGGTGTTGAGTGAGGTCGGACGTGGAGATGGCGCCGAGAAACACAGAATCGTCGTCGGGATCAGCTCGGTTGTCCTCGACAGGGGCACGAGACAGACAGTCGGCATCACTGTGCTTCCTACCGGACTTATAAACGATGGTGACATCGAACTCTTGAAGACGAAGGCTCCAGCGTGCAAGCCGCCCCGAGGGATCTTTCAGGTTCGCTAGCCAACACAGCGAATGGTGATCACTGACAACTCGAAACGGGCGGCCGTATAAATACGGACGAAATTTGGTCACTGCCCACACAATTGCCAGGCATTCTTTTTCAGTAGTGGAATAGTTCGCCTCCGAGCGTGACAAGGTGCGGCTTGCGTATGCGATTACGCGTTCGAGACCATCCTGCCACTGCACAAGGACCGCACCGAGGCCGATGTTGCTGGCGTCTGTGTGCAGTTTTCGGGCTTGAGGGAAAGACCGGCTGAACGAATGGCGGCGAACACGGTGCGCAGGCGCCTCAGGTGCTCTTCGAACGTAGCGGAGAAGATGACAACGTCATCCAGGTAGACGAGGCAGGACTGCCATTTTAGGTCGGCAAGCACGGTGTCCATCATTCTCTGGAAGGTGGCAGGAGCCGAGCACAGTCCGAAAGGGAGCACCCGGAATTCGTACAGACCATCTGGTGTAATAAAGGCGGTCTTTTCCCGGTCGCGCTCGTCCACCTCGATCTGCCAATAGCCACTACGTAAATCTAGTGACGAGAAATACGTGGCGTGGCGTAACCTGTCCAGGGAGTCATCAATCCGCGGCAGAGGATAAACGTCCTTTTTGGTGACTTTGTTGAGACGCCTGTAATCAACGCAGAACCGTAGGGTGCCATCCTTTTTCGCCACAAGAACAACAGGCGATGCCCACGGGCTCGTCGACGGCTGTATCACGTCGTCCTGGAGCATTTCTTAAACTTGTCGGCGAATAGCGTCACGTTCCTTCGAAGAGACCCGATAAGGCGGCTGGTATAACGGTCGCTGGTTTGCGTCAACAATAATGCGATGCTTTGTGAGCGGAGTCTGCCTAACTTTAGAGGTCGAGGCAAAACAGTCGCGGAAAGAGTCGATAATGCTCTCCAGGCAGCGTTTCTGATGAGACGGGAGGTTCGGGTTGACGTCGGTCTTTATGGGAGTGGTCGGTGCCTCCACTGATGCCGGGATTTCTGACAACGCGTGCTGTCCCGCGACCTTCCTCAGGGCCGCGGCTAACCGACTGCTCATTACAGAAAAATCGGCGCCGGTATCCACCAGTGCAGTAACGTCGTGGTTGTCAGCGGATACCGGAATTTCGGCAGAAACCAGTCGGTCGCAGCGCGTCGTTGAGGTCGTCGGGTCAGGTCGTCGTCGGTCGGAGCGTCGCGGCGAATCTTCGAATGGAGGCTCTTGACATGGTCCAGTAGCGGCGGCCCTACCCCCGGAGGACGCCGTCTTCAGTTTTCCCGACGAGGGGACGCACCTCTGAACTGGCCAGAGGTCGATGGGCGGCCGGGCGAAGAGAACCGCCTTGGGGATGGCGATCTGGACTGGCGCCACTGCGGGGTCGAGGACTGCACGTTATCAGCCAGGTACAGCTCGATATCGCGTGGCCTTTCACCGTAGCGCGGTCGAGGTGCGTCTGGTGAAAACCCTCTTAAACCCATTCTGCGGTAGGGGCAGTGGCGGAGGATGTGGCCGGGCTCCCCGCAGTGGTAACAGAGCGGCCGATTGTTTGGCGTACGCCACACGTGCGCTTTGCTCATGCGGGGCCTGTACTCCTGCGGCACAGATGGTACTGCTGCGCTCGGGTACTGCAGTGATGGCATTGACATGGGAACGACGGGGGAAAAGGCTTGCATCGCTGGCCCAGGACTTCGTAGTGCCTCGCTGTACGTCATAACAGAGGGCGCCGGGTGTGGAGCTGGGGGCGGCTGCACAGCTCGTCGGATTTCGTCTCGGACTACGTCCGTTACGGCAGCGACACTGGCCTGTGGAGCTTCCAAGCGAAGTTTCGCCAATTCCTCGCGCACAACGCTTCTTACAAGCTCCCGAAGCTCCTCGGCGGGCAGCGACGTAGGCGTGCACTGGGAAGCGGCTGCTACAGTAGCCTCACGTCCGTAGTGCGCGCCCCGTTCCTGCAGAGAGCGCTCAATACTCGTTGCCTCCCTTGTGAAGTCGGCCACTGTTCTTGGCGGGTCACGGACAAGTCCGGCAAATAGCTGTTCTTTTACGCCGCGCATTAAGTGGCGCACCTTCTTCGCCTCTGGCATAGCAGGGTCGGCCCGATTGAATAGACGCGTCATGTCCTCGACGAACATCGCGACGCTCTCGTTGGACTGCTGGGACCTCGAGTGCAGAGCGCGTTCAGCCTTTTCTTTTCGTTCGCTGGTGGTAAACGTCGCTAGGAGTTCTCGACGAAACACTTCCCAGGTGGTAAAGGAGGCTTCGTGATTTTCATACCATGTTTTGGCTGAGTCCTGCAGCGCAAAGTAGACATTGCGCAATTTGCGCTCGCCGTCCCATTCGTTGAAGCCCGCCACTCGGTCAAAGCTGGCCAACCAGTCTTCTACGTCCTCGAACCTGTCCCCGTGGAACGGCGGCGGCGTCCGAGGTGCGTGAAGGACGAATGGCGGGGCATTCCCGGAATGCTGAGTCGTCTGGCTAGCCACGGTTGAGGTCATTGCTCTTACCGCCCTTACCGGCGCGGTCAGTTGGCTGAACTCCGGTTGTAGGCCTCGCAGACGGCGGCTCGCTTTGTGGACGGGTGTTGTGTCCACGCGTGGAGAACAGGTGTCGAGAGTGTCCTCGCAATCCGAGTACATGGGACGTTACCCCGCACCTCCACCAAATATGTCACCGACAAACGGGTGAAGAAATAGCCCAGGTTCTAATTAGACGAGGTGGGCGTGCCAGCCAGCAGGCAGCTCGAGCGAGGAAGACGACGATCTTCGATCACCTCGAATGCCCAAGGCTTGGCAAGTCCCTGCTTAAACAGTTCGGCCGCGGTACGGCGCCACTGATTGGTCGGACGGTGGCAATATACAGCACGCACGAGCTTGTTTTCAACGAAAAACTTCTTCAGCGCTCAGAAATTTCTGTGATATGGTCTGTTGTAGACAGCGCTCAAATTCAAAACTTTGCGAATATGTATGCTATTCTAATATGGCGAGCTGTCTAATGCCTAACTCTAAACTTTTGTCCATTGTATTCTTAGAAATGGCCAAAGAATGATCAGCAAGCGTTATTTATAGCCGAGGCATCAAAAAAGCATGAAACCGCCAGATTAGTGCGAGACAAATTAGCAGACGCAAATTGATTTCCTGAAATGAAATTCTCCTATTGTATGGTCGTAGCAAAAGAAAATTGAGAGTGCTTCAAGAAGTCTAAGAAGCACGCTTCGTGTCCTGACAAAAAAGACAAGGTATGTTCATAATTTCCGAAATTGTACGCAGAACACTTAGACGATGCTATATCCAAAGCCTTCGCTTTGCAGGGCGAAAGATGAAAGCACTCTAATAAAAACACGAAGATATGGTGATCGTCGGCCACAAAAAGCAAAGCTTTAATACACAGCCAGAACCTTTAACTTTTACATTCATAATAGAAGATCAGTTTTGCATGTTTAGTTTGCATGACTCTATCGTAGATAAAAACACGCAACTCCGTAAGAGATATGAACACAAATACAGCAAGGACGGCGGGAGCATCAAGGCGCTTAGCCACAATTTCGACTGGAGGACTTGCCTCTGTCTTAGCAAAGCGTTTATCATTCACGGGGCTTAAATAGGTCTTTTGCTGCAGGCAGCAAGTTCCTGTGGAGAAGGAGGCAGTGATGTAGGATAGGTGGGGGATGGGGAGCATAGTCGGGCGTGAGGGAAGGTAAAGTCTCACTGCTTGTAGCGTAATGAGCACACGGAGCGTTCTGCTAATGGTGGTAGGAAAAAGTTAATATTTCAACGTCTAATTAAAATACATGTACAGTCGGGGAAAAAAACTCTCTGGGCCGCCTGCTCCGAGAGGGAAGCCAATACCTCTGTTATTAGCCGTCGGCTGTAGACCATATTGGTTGGGGTGGAATAACAAAATTTCTGCTTTCACGTCCACAAGCTTAGTCTCGAGCCGGTGCCTAATAATACAGCTATCGACTTCTGTTACAAATGACGCTGTCCAGAGGACTTCTTCTCCGAATATACATTTTTACTGCATACTGGCGTTTGCGCCATGTTGGTGAGGTGTTCAACAGGGTAAGTACTTTGTTAGGCAAGATCTGTCGTACTCTGTAATACGCTTGTATAACTCGTTTCGTAGTTTATGGGAGCCAACAAAATTTCTTTCATTTTTTCCGAACAGCAAGAATTTTTTTGAGGAAGACACTGGACCTCAGCAGTGAGAAAAATCCCAACGGGTCACTCACGCTATCGTGGACTTGGCGCTACGGCGACTCGCCGAGTATCTACTACCTGGCTGGCTACTACATGATTGGACGCTCTGCGCACCACAACTTCGAAGTCACTCTTTCCCCAGCCCAGACTTCGTACACGCCGGACTGCATGCTTGTGCACACAGAGTACGAGATCTCGCTGTGGCCCTTTTACAAACGGCAACCTGGAGATCTCAGCAGTGATGAGCTACGACGACACATGTCTGGCTTTGACGACCCGCGGTACTTGTCGCTGGTTCAGCTGGGGAAAGTAGGGAAGGCTACTGTGTTTAAAGTTCGAACGCCGGCTTCGGGTGAGTACATTCAAGAGAGATACCTCGAGCGTTTACCAAGAAATTGATAGTGTTTATTGTCGTGAAGACTGCGTGTAAGCTCTATTTGCATTGTAGGAGATGTTTAGCGCATTCTACGGCTGATCACAGTCGGTGGTGCCCGCTTTGGAGTAATGAAGAGCTTTTTTCAGAACCTTTTATTAGGTGGAACGCGCGCTCCTCCTCCTTTCCCGCTTTTTGTGTGTATTGGTGGCAGTCATAGTAACCATTCACGTGCGGAGATGAGTATGTGATGCCAGCATATGCTGCTGCGAACTATTGAACCTTCGCATTAACCGGACACCTCCAATACGTCGATTTCCGCTTTAATGCAACTCCAATATCAACGCGATAGCCTTACATGTCCCGTTCGGCTTGAAACCCGGTGTTAGAGAGGCTACTGATGTGGAAATTCAGCTTAGCTCAAAATAAAATGCTGGCCATGCGGAATCAAACTGCAGCCTTTTGGTTCAAGGCGGGGAACATTGCTTTATTGGAATAAATAGAGACTTTGTACGAGAACGACACACAGCACTGTAGGAGAAGTGCTATCGCGGACAAAATTGGTATACTCCACATGGCGAGAGCCGGAGCAATAGAAAACTGCGTTGCGACGTCATCTACAGACGGAATCTGCGATCGAGACAGCCAATGCGCGACCTTTATTATGGGCAGGTATGTCGCTTGGGTCGTTTCAATGTTTACTTGAAGGAATTGGTGAGCGCTATAAAAACACGGAAAAGGGGACGAACACACAGGACAAAGCGCTTTCTAACAACAAGCGCTTCATCCTGTGTGTTCGTCCCCTTTTCCGTTTTTTTATAGCGCTCACCAATTCCTTCAAGTATGTATTTCCAACTAGCCCCAGTAGTAGCTCTTTTGTTTCAATGTTTCTTGCTTTAGCCCGCCAATATGCCGCAGTTTTCAGTTGCTCCGCATGTTCATTTTTAGAAACGACCGAAAAAATTGCTAAATTGTGGCTTTTCTTCTAGGGTTACATTTCTCAGCTCGCTTTCAAGCACACAAATATTCCTTTCCACACAACTAGCTTGAACTTTTAGGCAAAAGCTTTTTCTACTAAAAGGTAGGAGTTACAAAAAATATTAATTATATTCATTTTCTTTTTGATTTTCATATCTTTCTTAACGACTTCTTTGTATATTTCGAAAATAATTTGTTCTTGTCGCAATATTATAGCGTATAGAGCTTATTTGCTTTTTCAGTACTTCTTTAAACCGCCCCCTAGCACTTCTTCACTTCTTTAAACCGCCCCCTAGTTCATTAAACGCCTCCCCCCCCCCCCCACCCCCCTATAAATCTTAGGGCAGATTTTTCCTGCCAAGGGGCAGCAGCTTGATACGCATTACAAAATATTTTGTTCCTCTCTTGCTCACAGATTTCACGGTGTTATCACGTTTTAAGTGGCTGTATGATTACTGCAAATATAATCTGTGTATTGCAGTTAAGGGCTTCCAAAGGGTTGCATTTGAGATCTGCGATATTGGTAAATGGCATACAGTCTAGCCCGTTTATAACGAAGCCACTTATAGCGAAATAGCGGTTATAACGAAGGGATTTCAATTTCCCATTCTCATTTTTGCATTTTCAATACATTTTGGGTCCGGTTTTAACGAAGTAAATAAGAGCGCGTCAGCGGATATAACGAAGAGATTTAATACCAACCGAAAAATAATCTGCCAATCAACACATTTTTGCGTCCTTGAGGCGATTTTTTCCGCGAAAATAAGAGCGAAATTCGGCTGACGGCGTCCTTTCGTGGCATCGTCTGCTCTCCTGCGGAGCGAAAGGTTGCTTCACTGCATCGCATGGCACGCCGGTCTCGTGTTGCGCCGTCCTTGAACGGCGTCACGGCGTAGAGCGGTAGAGCACGCCGCGCAGGGGAAAAGTGTAAAAAAGCGCGCGCTTTGTTTTATGTCGGTGCCGCGGTGCGCAAGGCAGAGAGAAAGCGCGGCAGCATTGTGCATGTTGGAAGCGTGGCTCATTTTTATCGTTATCGCGGAGTTCGACCAGATCTTTGGTTCCCAGTTGGATGGTATGGAAGCCGCAATCCTGAAGTCCGCACTTGCGAAACGTGTTCAGGGGACGCTGGACGACTTATTTCAGCGGCAATAAATCGGTATGCCGAAGTTTGCATTTTTTTTTCGTAGTCCACATATAACGAAATAGCGGATATAGCGAAGTGATTTCCGATTCCCGCCGACTTCGTTATAACCGGGCTAGACTGTATTAAAATAACTGGGAATAATAGATTATGTGAGTAATGTTTCTCCGCTATCATTAAGATGAAAAATACTCCCGCAAAAAAGAACACGGTTCCTTAGTAGAATGAACTATTTATAAACTGCAGTGTAGAAAGAGAAGGCTTTCCAAAATTCATACCAAAGACAAAAGATTTTGTGAGGTGGAATGATCCCTAGAGCATATCTGAGCTGGGGAGGACAGCGGTGTTAAGAGGCTCATGATAACGAAGGTGGAGTAGAGCCCCAGAATGTAGCACAATGGCTTTCTTTTTTTGAGCCTTTCTTCCCGCGCCACATTTTTATTAAATTGAAAGCATCCTTTCTCACTTTTTGCTTGAATAATACATAGGATACATAGAAGTAAATATAAAAAGTCCTCAGTAATGTTACTTTAATTAATGCTGCAATGTTGGCAAGCTATAAAAAATAACTGTTAAATTCACTGCCGCGTTATTCCGCGCTGCTAAATAGTTAAGCCAATATACTTAGGTTATCCTCAGTTGTACATCTCTATCGATGCGGACCATGCGAGAATGTATGATACTGATATGGGATATGTGTTGTGTGCTATGCGATAGATAGGAAAATGTGAATTGCATTGATATGTGATAGATATTTCAATAGCATACGTATATAAAGAAAGAAATACAGGCGCTCTTAAGAACACCCATTTGGTCATGCGTCCAAGCCCGGTCGGGGGGCGGCGCATTCATTGCGAGCAGTGCTTTGACTAATTTGGCACCTGTCATGGTTGCCCCAAACAGCACAACAACACATAACAGGGAGAGAAAAGAAAGCTTTTAGGAGCGCAAAGAATCAATGTGATTATAGGTAACCATATACAGCTAAAGAGTATTGCTGGTTTGATTTCATCCAAGAATGCCGAGTGCAATTTCTTTCAGCACCGAATGCGGTGGACGAAATCCTTCCACTGCTCACCGAGCACGGCGAGGGTCAATTGGCAGGGAACCTCGTTGTCCACATCCGAGGCCCGGAGGAGTGGAACTCTCAACCCGCCGGCATCCACCTGCGCTGGAAACAAGTTGGAGCTGAAGAGACGGCTGAGAAAGATCTTGAGCTTCCTCGGCTCGCCTATGATGGGTACAGAAGAAGCACGCAATTGATCGACTTGAAAGCCACCTTGTCGCTGAAGCCGGGACGTCAGTACATAGTGTACGCGAGTGCGCGAGGCCTGGTAGGGAGAGGTGAAATCTTTGTGGGACCCGAAACTTCGGCGCTGGTGGAGATTCCTCCTCTAGGTAAGGAAGATGCATAGCAGCAACAAGTTTTTTAATCAAGGCGGAAAGCTGGGCTAGTTGGTTTGACATAGTTAATTAAAAGACTAGCGCAAAAAACTAGGACAAAGACAGAGAAGGAGACAGGACGAGCGCTAAACATCAAGTTTTTTAAGGACGGTGTTGTGTTAAACTTAGGCATGGGGCGAGGAGGAAATAAACTTGAGGAAGACAGACCAGTAGCCTGAAAGAACTTTATTTAGTGACAAGAAATGCGAAGTAAACCTTCTCTTTGGGTGCGTGGCGCCAGCGCAGTAAAGCACTGTTTAATCATACAGCGGATAAATTAAAGGGTTCAAGGAATAATTTGTTTCACAGGTGGTGTTCCCGTTAACAGCCTGATAATTTTATGCTTGCTGTTAGCCTCTTATGTTAGCCTCTTATGGAACTCACTTTTTGATATATGCTCCAGTTACTCGTCGTTAGCAATAGTTTAAATCTAGACCACAAAAAAACATGTACTGCTTAGTAGTGCGGATTTTTATGTTGGATGCTAGACATAGAAAACGCATTTCTTATATGCTGTCCAAATGTATCGGCTGTTTCCCATCTTAGTGCCATTAATTTAAACACCTAAATTCAAAGAAATGCTTCGTGATAATTACGCTCTAGCACCCTGTCGACTGTTTTGGTTTCTTAAAAATTACTGTTATATTGATTTCTGCTCTTCTAGAGTTGGTAGGTAAACAGAAGTTAATAAAGCGAGCAATCTCAAGATCCGACTACATTTTAGTATTTTTATGGAAGCTTGCTATCTTATGGAACCACACCTTCTGTTGAAAAGCGCGAACCGTGAAGATCTTTGTTAGGTTATTCAAACATGTTGCGTTATATATTTTCATAACTTAACTTAAAACGCGCCGTCACACCTTTTTTTTTGCAGTTCCCGTCGACTTGGTAGCCAAAGTAATTGATCCTACCAAGCTTATTCTTTCCTAGCGTGTTGAAAGTCCTACGAAAAAATTTGCTGTAAGTGAAAGTAATGTGAGTCTTCTGAGGGTGTTTTTGCGAGCGAATGATTATTTTGTGACAAGGGCATTATAGTGGCATTAGAGTATTACGAAAAGGGCAATATAGTATACTGGCTAGTTTGCCGAGGGTGCGCGCTCGCGTAGTCACTGTAGTGATGCCTGGCCGCAGTCACCATGAGGTGACGCTGCCGAAGGTGCCACCGCTCCGCGTTCGAGGATTAGTTCCGGCTAATGGGGCAGGCAACTACAATACAAGCACTCTCGCTGCGAAGCCTGTGTTTCTCCTTGCTTTGACAACACGTTTGCCTAAACCTTCATTGACAGGTGGAAAACTTGCGGGCCTAGCACTGTTCGTAGAGAATCCTCGACTGAAATACACGCAATAGCACAAGCCTGACAAAGCGTTTTTCACGTACTACAGGTCCAGTCTGCTAATTTTTGATAATTTGTTTATTGTGTTCAACTCCCCAGGGAGTGAAACACAAAACACAAAGTTCAATCCCCAGTACCCAGCAAGAGACCCAGCTAGCGAACTTCGTATAAGCTACGAAGCTTGACACGTTGGTCGCAATAAGTCATTTTGAACGAACAGTTGAGTTCGATCAGGGCTCGTTTTCCGATTACATGAAAATTTCGATTTCAGTTTTACTCGATCTGGCCCAATCGACTGCAATTCGCGCATTGCGATCCCGCATATTAGTCACAATCGTATGCTGTCGTATGGTCGTCATCCGGACCGAGCACAACCAGAGATATAAGCTGCCATTTTTATTCCGGATGAAAAAATTGACCCGGAAAAGATTGATGAAGATCCAGCAGAAGTGCCTGTGGTACACTGGTATTGAAAAATAGCATTAATAGTTTTTACAAAGGTCATTACATCAGCCTTGAATTCTGTTCGCGTTCTTTTTATGACCCAAGGGATCTCGGATACCAATGCTTGCACCGTTTCAGCAGCCGAACCGTGTTTACTGCAGTGTTGTATCAGTCAAATGACGTTTAATAGCCCCATATATACGCTAAAGTAAAGAAGTGACACTTTTGCTCTTTCCTAACATGTGGCATCTGTTTTGTTTTGTTTGGAAATCACAGCTCAATTCATGCCGAAATATTTATTGCGATTCTTTTTTAAAGAAAAAAGAGGAGGAAAAAAGAAAATAGAAGCTTTAACACTGCTTCTAATCTAGAAAGGTGTTTCATGCAGCCCGAACTTCACAAAAAGTCAAAGCGAAAATAAACAACGAAAACGTTTTCCCGTCATTGCTTAAGGTTTGTAACAAAATAAGCATCACACTGAAATGTTTAATAACGGAAGAAAGAAATATCTGAAGCTAGTTCCTAGAAAAATGACTGCTCCAGTGGCGCGGTCTCTTTTTGGAGAGCTCGTTGACTGGTGAAAGTTTTAAGCATGTCAAGCTAAATAATACCGAAATAAATAAATAAGCTATCGAACTTCGCGAAAGCAGCACAAATGTAAGGTTATTCGTAATGCGTTCAAAAAGTGTGGCATAAGAATTTTTTAATGGAGCTTCAATGTCGCTTCCAAAGACCGTGCAATCAAAGGTGACTTGTTTGGGGGGTTTGTCATGGCAAGTGTTAACCCATACTGAAACATTACGGTCGTGATTTCCAAGTTGCATCTAAAACATCACCGTAAGCTTCGTAAGTTATCGTAAAACAGACTCAGCCAAAGAGAGCTTCCCTTGTCCTATATCAAGCCCCCTATAGAGAGCTAATAGGAGTGCATAGTTCTCAATAACCCACAGTCCCTAATTCGCAACATATTTCTTGAGCGTCTGGTGCGCATTAGTAAAAGGAATCTAGGAGCGTATGAATAAAGTATATCTTTTCATTTTTTCAGGTGACATATAATAGGCGAAGATCATTGGAGCAAAAATGTGTAGAAGAGCTTTGGTCGGTAAGTTACTATGTTTCTGTATGACAGAAGCCAACAGCCACAGAAACCAAGGGGCACAGGGGATTTTTTTTTAATTAATGTATTTATTTTGTGGTGTTGTTCAATTTAGAATATTACTGAATATGTCATCGCTTAAAGCTAATTGATGAGAAAAACAGAAGAAAAAACAACCACACGCCGCCGGTGGGATCCGAACCCACGACCTCCGAATTACGCGTCCGGTGCTCTACCTCTGAGCTACGGCGATTTTTTTTTCTTTATTGTCTGAGCTACGGCGACGGCTGTCAAACCTTCTGCTTTCGGGGGTATTTATGTTTAGCAGTAACCTAACCTTGAGAGTATTCATCAGCGCCACCCACGTTCATAAGCGGCGGACGTAGAACGTCCTGAGTTACCGCAGGTGTGACGTAGAACGTCACCGAACTGAGAGGGTGGAAGCTGTGTGAGAACCCTCTTATGCTTCCTATGGCATCAAGGCTGCCAGAATCGAGGCCCTCGCTAAGCAATTAAGCAAACAAGGAAGGGGAATGAGGGGCTCGTTGTAAATATGACAGAAGCCAACAGCCACAGCTGTGGCTGTTGGCTTCTATGTTTCTGTATGGCATCTGCGGGGCAAAATTTCTAAATCAAGTTCCGTTTTTTTGTTTTGTAAATAATTTCAAGGCAGCTGCGGTTGCAAATGCAAATGTGACAGATGAAACATTGTACAGGGTGAGGGCTCTTTTAAACGCCGGAAACGGGGGTAATATCGATTTAGAATAATATCAAGCGAAGTGTAACGCAAATCACACTTTAAAGCAGAAGTACAGCTTTCCGCCACTTTTGGTATCAATTCTTTAGCAGCAGTCGCTGTGTGAAATTGCACTGAAGAAAGGAATGCGTAGCGGCATAACCATCATCACTATACCGAATAGAATGAATGACAGAGGTCTTCAAAAAGCAGAGTTCACAACACACTCCTTATTGTTTTAATTATGGAGCTTGTAATTTAGCCCCGCTCTACTCAATTCTCTCGGCCGCCTAATCAAAAACAGGTAATAATACACGTTAACGATGAGCAGGTTTAGTAGCGGCCTTTCGGTCCATGTTAGTCAATAAAAATTCTTGTTTTTACGACCGATCAAGGAGAAGTTTGACTGATTAATGAGCGGCGAATAATCGGCCGTAATACTTTCGTCGCAGGAGCTGCCAGGATCACCTTATTGCACTGGCAGCGGTGCTAAAAACATCATCCTCCAACTCCAAGGCAGCGACGAGGAGTCTTCCGCGTACACGCTTCCCGTGTTTGAACTCGACCCGTTCAGCGAGTACGAAGTCCGGGTCAAGGCTTGTGGGGCCTCCGTGTGCAGCCAAGACATGGGCGTCGTCTTTCGGACGCCTCCTTTAGGTATGAAAATCACTCTTTCCAACTCCTTAAGACCCAAAAATTCTCATTCATAGTTCGGTGCATGGTAAAATATTTGCATTTCACGCAAACGTTGTATGCAAACCTCGAATCTTGAAACAGAATACGGCTGGAGGAAAGGAAAAAGAAATATGAATATTTTTTTCTCTAAGAATCACTTCGCATGCAACGCCTACTCTAGCATTATTTTGTACAAATGCCTACCTCAAGGGATGAATAAATTGAGGGCAACCGCTATGGCCTGCCTCTCGCAGATTGCATGCGAGCATTTATACATAACAGCTTTTAGCTTCAAGGGCTCTGTACAGAACCCACAAAGCAGCTGGGCAAGCAACTCTATTATTGAAGACGGTTTGCCTAAAAGTTAAAAAAAAAGTGTAAACACTTGTTCAACTCTTCTCATTCTTCAGGTCTTTATTTGAGTATTTGTTTTTTATTCTTTTTTTGCGGAATCCTGTGCGCTTTTTAAGAAAGACACGTCACTCGCCCTATGTGCTAATGAGTACAAAAACGAATTTATCTCGGATTCGTGCATCAGCCTTCTACAATACTGCCTTTTGGACACACCCTCCGATAGGCTGTCCGGCGTAACTGGCATCGGCATTGAGTATGCGTAAAAGTAATCTCGGACAAAGAGTCAAAGAGCGGAACGCCCATGGGGTCATTCAGTACAAGCATGCGTAACTCCTTCAACATTCGACCGTTCCTTCTATTGGGTTACACCGGCTGGCGAGGCAGAATGCATCGCCACATTGCAGGAACGTCGCGGAGGCTGCGACCATGCAGAATGATCATGACGTCCTGTGTTATCGTTGACGGTAGCCAGTGTGCGCCTAAACATATTTTATAGCGGCTTAGCTTTTCATTATTTATTATGAATTGGTGGTCATAGCATCGAGGTACTGAAAATTTTAAGTCACAGAAAATTGGTCGTAGGTGGCCAACCATTCCACCACAACAAAATAAACTCCCAGAGTAATAGATGTAAGCCCGCCCCATGTAAGAGCGCAAAAGAAAATTCCGTACAACCGCGCCTGTAAGTACATGAACTTTATTGCCGAGTACTCGAGCGATCCTGAACAGTGACAAATCCCACTGTACAGTACAGGTTACACAGAAGAATATGAGCACAGTAGGATAAAATGCGAGCCGTCGGCTAAGACACGCAAGCTGGGACTAAAGCCGTGGCTACGCTGTCGATCTTATGTTGCGAAATGTGCATGTGTAGCAGTGACATGCGTAGTTATTGTTTGGTGTGCGCTGTTTTTGGCGTTGGAGATGGCGGTTAGGGGGAATTCAACAAAATTTGCGATTTCGTATTCATGGTAAATCGAGTGCAAACTGTATGAACCCCCTTATTCTTGTAACTGGACGCGCCAACCACTTCCACGACATCAGCGATTCAAGGCGAGCTGCCAAGAATCCTTCATCGCAGACGTCGTTTTCTTCTTTACATGCAGATATAATTACCTAAACAATTAACTTTGGTCTCTTGATTTCCTGCCACCTCATTAAAGTGATCTACAGAAATACTTACGCTTACAGAGTTACGAACAACCTTGTTTCCATAACTGAACGTGCAGCACTCTTAAAAGACACCCAAACAAAGAACTGAAACCGCATAACTCTTTAGGAATAAAGAGTTAATGAGGAATGAAAAAATGACGCGACAACTGTCGCACTCAAAAAGGATGCTTAATCAGCTCCGTAGCATAAGCCAATAGGAGGAAAGCAACAAGTGCGGGGGAGAATAAGAAACCAAAGTTAAAAGCTTTCCGACAAATGGCTCGAAAACACAATGCATGGAACACTACAAATAGTACAGATTAGAAAGTGTGCACTTTGAACGATTATTTGCCGTTTCCAAGATGTGCAGCCTCGTAAGGAAATGACATGCCTTTTTGTCTGAAGCCTTCAGCCAGCTGACACATTGCATTATAACGACCTCTGAGACTACAACGTATAAAACCAACTAAAATGAGAGAAGTTTAAGGCAATCGGCAAAAAAAGCGGTTTTGAAGAAGAGGTTCTAAGGCTTCAGAAGACGCGTATAATGTGGACGACTCAGCTGTCTTGATTCAGTGCATTTCGTTCTTTGAACCTTTTCAGAAATTCCCTCGCCCGTGTTCACGATGGTCCTATCAAACAACACCAGCTCCGTCTACCTCGAGTGGGAATGCGGGCTCTCTCACGAAGCCCTAGAAATGAACCTCGGATTCGAGTTGGTGCTGAAGACGAATGCCTCCTACAGGATTCTTCCAACGGCTGTCACATCAGTCAAAGTGGATAGCCTGCTTTCAGGAACGGAGTATGATGTAGAGGTGCGCGCATCTTTGGAATACCTACCAGGGAAGAAGGAGTATGGCCCCGCGGCGAAAGCCACCGTCAGCACTTGGCCAGTTGGTAAGAATACCTGTCTCTTCGTCTACATTGTTTAAGTCCGAGAGCGTTGTCACAAATGACTAATACAATATATGAGCTAAAAATTCTTTTAATAAGCACGCTTATATTTGGTCCCATTAGATCGGCAAATATAGTTCAGGTTTGGTAAAATTGTTAGGTAGGGCTTGCAATATGTTCTGTGCAGAAAAGGGTGATGCCTAAGATAACAAGGCGGCGTTACGTCCCCACAGCTGCGGCTTTAGCCTTTGTAATCCTTTTTGACCGCCTTTCGAAATTGCTTAACAAAGTTTGTTTTATACTCTTAATCTACGCTCCAGTCAGTTAGCCTTGGAACGTGATAAAAACCATTTTCCATTATTTCGACGGCATGTCTCAAAGCCTAAGACGTACTTTGGTGGGTTTTCTCTCTTTTTGTCTTCTCATCTCTTTTTAATGTCAAATATTGTGCTTCAAATCATTGTAACATCCATAGTGCTATTCAGCAGGATACGTTGTTGGGCGAGTTGGTTCATGACAAGAGGAGCACTCATCCCGTCCCGTCTCTTCTCTCGTGATCGTCCTTTTTGCGCACTTACCTTCCTACCTTCCCTTCATCCATAATGCTGTTACTGCATTCCTGACCTACGTCATATTATCCCGAAGTTTCACTGCTCAGTAGAAAACCCTTAAGAAATAATGACGATTTGCTTAAATAATACAAGTAGTCACTACCTCCAGTAAGTAGATTTTGTTTGCTATTTCATCTCTTGTGCATTTACCGGGCAACTGCTAGCTTTCGCTCTCAGAAATTACTGATGCTTAATATAGTTAATATAACTCGTGTACCCTTTGGAGATTAGCACTCAGTGCAAAATCTTCTCTCTTCAGAACTTTTGACGCTCGTTGGTATTTTCTTTGAAGCAACCGTGAAATACATTGTAACAGGAACAAAGCATCAAATAAAAAGCTGACCTACCAGAAATATGCGTGAACGCATAACCATGACATGCAAAGGGAACGCATCGACTCTCTTCAAGAGTGAACTGGAGTCGTAGTTGAATTACGCTTGCAGAGAGGCATAGAAAATGACAAAAGTTTGCAAGAGCAGCATGTAGTATTGTGCTCAGAGCATTGTAGGAGTTCATGCCTAATTTATGATGCTTCGTGGAGCGGTAGCCATGAGCTCGCAATTGTTGTAAACAAAGTAAAAGCTGTGTTGCCACCAAATTGTGCGCCAGAGTTGCAGAACAACGTGACAGGGACGTCATAGCAGGGTTGGCGTCATGCTCTCCCAGTATGTAGTTAGACGGTGCCACTCCGATCTGGGATGCTGCTCTGAGTTGCATGTGCCACCGAGAGCTAGACCATTTAGCTCGTATGGATCCGGATCAATGTGCCGCAGAACTTGTGCACCAACGGCGAGCCGCAAAAGCCCGTATATACTCACACGGATAGGCTAACAGCTTCCATTAAATTTACTCATTACGTCTTAAGCAAAAACATTCGTGTTTTCCTTTTTACACCAGAGCACTCGGTGCGCAACTGTCACAGGTATAGTAGCAAAGCAAATCAGGTAATAGGATCGGATAGCGCTCGTCCGCCACGAGGAGATCCCATTGAAATAAACATCGGAGACCCAAATTCAAAGTGAGTGCGCCCGTCCCGACGCGGTGGCTCAGTTGTTAAGGCGCTCGGTTGCTGACCCAAAAGACGCGGGTTCGATCCCGGCCGCGGCGACTGAATTTCGATGAAGGAGAAATTCTAGAGGCCCGTGTGCTGTGCGATGCCAGTGCACGTTAAAGAACCCCAGGTGGTTGAAATTTCCGGAGCCCTTCACTACGGCGTCCCTCATAGCCTGAGCTGCTTTGGGACGTTAAACCCCTATAAACCAAAACAAACCAATCCAAGTGAGTGCGATGGGAGTACGTTGCGATGGGAGAGAGAATGGGAGCTTGCAGCTGCGGGATGGTGCGGCGAGGGGGTGATGGTGTGAAGGTTCGGCGAAAGACGCTCACCTATGCACCAATGTCGAGAAGAAAACGGACGCTACAGGTGCGGCGACCAATGATGAATAAACGGCTGGTCTCCGTGCCGACACCGCTTGCCGCTTCTAGTGGTGCCCGTTGAAATTTCCCTGAAAAGGACAGGGCTGAGCACACCGACGCGCTTCTTCCCAGAGGGTACGCTGGTCAGGTGACTAAGAGAACGAGCGTGATCAATTGACTGTGCGATGAGCTGGTCAGAGAGACGGTCACGCTGGGCATGGAGCTCGTAACGGAGGCCATTCAAAAGGGAAGAGGTAACGGCGGGGTGAGAGGTCACGGGACAGCGCCGAGAGAAACCAGGGAACAAGACACAGGACATCTTCATGCTAGAATCCAAAACTCGGCAAGCTGCTCTATAGACAAACCGTGGGCGGTTACGAGCAGCATGTGGACGGACGACGGAAAACGGTGAAGGAACACATGCAGGAAGGGTTGGTCGAAGGCGGCAGCCTTGTTGCCTAGGAGTTGTTTGAGCCGGCGCAGCATCTGTGTAAGTTTGTGCTCCCCAGTTCTTCTTAGGAGATGATCTCTTGCAGACAGCTTGGATCTCAAGTTCTTGCTCGCTTGATGAGCGAAGTAACAAACGTGCCAAAGGGCGCCGAGGGGGTTGGCCCTATGAGAAGGTGGTTTTGGTGTACATTGGAGGCAATCTCAGGTGGGCGCGACAGAGTGACGTGATGAAACTTGTGCGTCTGGGAGGGGGTGCAGGCAATGGTGAATTGACGGCTTACTTTTGGAGCCACAGTTGACGATCAGCAGCAAAGAACGGAGGAAGGCGAGAGACACAGTAGAAACGCCGCAAGAGCCATTACCAGGCAGGGCGGGAGCGTGGCCATAGGTGTTGGCCTTGCTGCGCGCGGGTGTTGTATTTTACGCCCGGGTCAGCAGCCTCCTCGTAGAAAAGTATGAGGACTGGGGAAACATCGACTGATTTTTTGCCAGTAGGTACAGGGCTCAATGCGCTGCATTGAGCCAGCTAGAACAGACTCGTACGAGGCTCCAACGTGAGGAGGAGGCCCAGCTAGGATGGTTCTAGATGTCGCCATCGGCGACCCCTGCCTGCCACATGTGCTGTGTGAGGCCGGTGCTGTTGCTACATTGTAGTGACTTTTTTTATTCCATGAATAAAGCGAGCGTAAGTCCGCATACACTCTACTAAAATCATCTAATGACTGCCAAAAGGATGATCAACCATGCACTACGACCGAAGCCCTACCCGAGTCACGAATAAGGTAGCAGCTCTCGTGGCGCGCACTGATTCACGTGCACAGCCATTACTTTCCTCCTACCACGCCGGGGTGGTTCCTGACGCGGGGTGATATAATAATTTTGCCTACTGTGCGCAGTTGTGGGGATATCGAAATCAATTCGTTTACACGACTAGATGTCACAGAAAAATATTTTCATGTTGTTTTTCTGCGCTCAGGTTGAACATCGTAAATCACCAGGGAAAAAAAAATGATCAGAATGCGTGCGTGCGTCAACAGCGCGTCAACTACAAAAATTGGGGTCAGGTATTAAAGTTACCAACAGTATTGTGATAAAAACCACAGCGAAGTGCGCACTGCTGCCCATGACGGCTAAATCACTGGATTCTCTTAGCTAAATGTTAATGCTCCTGTTTTTCCAGGCAGGCCCGCCAGTATCGCTTTAAAATAACCATTCGCGATACTACAGACCGTCTGTGCTGCAGCACGGAAGAGCGCAGCGCAGGCGAGGTAGAAAGCCTTACGTGAAATTTGCGGCTTGCTATTACGAGGGCTGATGGGTGTTGCTGAGCGCGCGCCATATACTATCTGGAATAAAAGTACCCTGGACACGCGAAGGGCAACCAATGAGAATCCCTTTGCTATCAGCCGCGTTTTTAAAGCCGCACTTGTGGAGGCTAAGTTTGTGAGGTCACTACTCTGTGGCATTGAAATCAACTGAATATGGGCGCTCTTTGCACATAAGCGCCAAGATCGCCGATTCCGCGTCCTGGAGACTTTTGTCGCCAATATTAGAAGCGGATTTGCAAAGCCGCGTTGAAGGTCAACATTTTTGCGCAGGAAAAACTGAACCAAGTTTTAAAAACCGCCCAGGCTGATCCAGGTATTGCTAGCGGCTAGGTATAAACCTCTATTCTCAACCACGTGCCTTAACTAATTGCTTAAAAATTAAGCGTTAATATTAATTTAATCGGATTACAAGAAAGATGATTCGCTTTTCTTTACCTATATCTGAAATGACGTGGTTTGAAAAATTAGTGCGAGGCTTCCTTGAATCTCCCTGAAGCTACAGCGTCATACCCTACACGCGGAGCTTTAGTGCCCCCTCAAAATTTTTTACGCTGTATACTATTCTTCTGGTTGGTTTATAAGGTTTAACGTCCCAAAGCGACTCAGGCTATGAGAGACGCCGTAGTGAAGGGCTCCGGAAATTTCGACCATCTGGGGTTCTTTAACGTGCACTTACATCGCACAGCACACGGGCCTGTAGAATTTCTCCTCCAAAGAAATTCTAGCCGCAGCGGCCGGGATCGAATCCGCGTCTTTTGGGTCTGCAGTCGAGCACCATAACCACTGAGCCACCGCGGCGGCTACTATTCTTCTGTTCGCAGTTCAATGTTCGACTTGCAACGCTGCACTTGTGACGGCACAGCAATGCCTACAAGCCCAAGCCTGTTGGTTTTCTATAGAATAACACATGCAGATTTTTGGGGTGGGACTTTGAAGACATGTTATGCTTGCGCTTATCACTTGTTATTACCAGTAGGACCATTCACCGCGCGTACGAACGTTCTGCGAAAAATATTTTGAGATTTAATTACTGCCTTACCATCAGACGAGTTCCTTATTCGTTTCTCTGCTGTATGCGTGTTATAATTTGGTTTAGCTTCTGCAAAAAAGTATCACTTTCCAATATTAGAGAGCAAAATGTTAAAAATGCGTACAGTAATCAACTCTCCAGATTCTGAAAAAACCTCCAGTCACCCTTTCATTATGTTGCAGAGCAAAAAAAAAAAAAGGGCTCCTCTACAGGAGGATTTGAAAAATGTGCAGCAGTAGCACAGTGAAAAATCTGCAGGAAAATCTCTATACGCCTAAACTTCTCAAAATTTGGGATCCGTTGATCTTCATGTCGCGCAATTTATAATAAGACCCATATTTCCATGTTTACCTGAAACATGCATTTGGCCTGGACAAAATCTGGGATGCTATTTGTGTCTAGGTGTTAAGAACCTTGCCATAAAAAACTAGCATTATTTCCAGGTGAATCTAAAGAGAAGGTCTGGTCGACTAAATTTTAGGGACACCTTTATGTCTTGATGTCATTGAAGTTGTCAAGAGGAATGTTACGTTTTAGAAATTTTGAAAGAAACAGCATTTTCTGAACGTTCTTGCCTAATTATTTCATTGTGGTACGTCATACAGTTCCGTTGGCTCCAACGCTGTCGACAGAAAGCTTTCAAACTTCTCCGGATATTGCTGTTGTGTTTGGAGAGTTCGTGAACAGCACCGTCACCTACGTCGAGGTAAGCAGTAGACTCGAATATCTATGTGTTCTAGTTCAATTTATAAATCGATGATCCGATAGAACGTATGAAGTATTTTTAGTCGTCCGTGCGACAACAGGCTTACAACCCGACATCCCGTACTTTTTTTCTTTCTGGCCATCTGCTCTGTCAGGGCGCTTGACACCTTTCATGGTATTTCCTTCTCGACCAAAATAGGCACTCGCTCCACGTAGTCTTTATCGTGGCGCATCTCAGGCCGCATTGTGGGGCGGTTCCACTACAGAATTTTTAAACAGAAGACGCTCACAGCTCGAAACAAACACATGAAATAATTTTGTTTAGTCTTCGTTGCCTGCGCTGAAAACAAAGAAAAATTTCAACCTCTAGAATCTATTTCGCTTGCGTGTAGGGTATATTGGGGGCAGGAGCATGCAACCGAAACCTAAAGATTTCCGTGAATAAAATAGAGAGCAAATAACTTCGAGGCACACGTCACAGGCTGTACCCTTCTATAGATACCTGGTGAATGAACACTGCAGCTCTCATTGCGCTGTTCACATTAAGAAGTTGCTATGACAAGACAGGTATAGAAACGAAGAGCTGTCCACCGAACTCGCTATGCTTACGTGCGTGCCTGGTGGAATGCGTCCGATCTTCATCTGGCGGTAAGCATTTGGCGGTAAGCATTTCACTGATGCACATAAAACAAGACCAGCGCTTTCATCGGTGAAGTTCAGTACAGGGCCGGTGTTCTCTATCAAAATCGTTGAAGCTATTGTTCCTCAGGGGATGTTAAATCGAATACACAAGTGGCCTGCTTTTGTACTAGGATGAGTCAGTACTGTGTTCGGCTGCTGATCCTGATCTTGCTGCATGGATGCGAGGTAGCTTAAGGCAGGGCATTGCATTGAGGGCAAAGAAAAAATGCCCTCCTGATGCGCGATACCTGGGCACAGTAACAATTCAGATGCCCTCTATACGACGACTCTCAAGTCCCATCAGAGCCTTTTGGACGCTGACCGCGCGTTCCCTACGAGTGGTCTTGTTCTGCAAGAAAGCTGCACTGCTGAGGAGCTTCAGAGACATATTCACCTTAGGTAAATCAATGCTGAGTGAATGTGAGCACGATGGGAGGCGCACTGCTATATACTGTGGCTCATAACGATAATGTAAGTCGAATGTACGAGTACTTGAAGCGCTAAGAATATCACAGTGGCAATATGTTTCACCACTTTTAAAAATCTCTAAAACGTATAGCACGGTAGAGCGAGCTATGAAAAATTGGTTTGACTGATGCACCATATAGCAAGACAGCATCGTTGGTAAGCGCTACAAGTGTCTTCATTGTCATCTAAATATGCCTTCACGCCATGAGGTTGCTCTGATACGCAAATGAAGTTTACTGATACGTAGAGCAATCAAGACTCAAGGAAATTAAAAGCCGAAGACCGGAAGAGCACATTGGTATTCTGGATTTCCAGCGCAGCCATAACACGTCCCACAAATCGCACGCAAACACTAATTTTTAAATTTTCTCACTACCTGCGTGCCATGCCCAAAACTCAAATGTGATCGTACGGCTTTGTGCAGGAGAATTATGTTTTAATTGCATGCTCCCATTATATGTCAGATGCCGCAGCCCCGACAATTGAGCTTACTGCAAATGAATAGTCATTCAAGTGGCGAACCATGAAGTGCCCTCTGTTCTTTACCTGCAAAGTGACATGACTGTTTAATGAGATCGAAGGTTTACTTTTAGACTCTGAAGACAGGGTATTCTGGGTTAATTTTGCTATAGAGACACAATCGACACTTGAAAATGTGTCATTTTAGACGTCACATCAGGCAAAGATGCAAGAATCGTCGCTTTCGATCCACTATCTGAAGAACTAAGGCTTGATTCTTTCGTCTGAGATTTTTTTTGCATTCTCTCACGATAGGTTGCAACAGACAACGGCGAATGGCTTAGGTGTGGAAGTTCGCCGGACTGCAAGATCGTAGCGCTGGAAGGATGGACACCGAAACAAACAAAGGGTTACGCAATCATATCCGGTCTTGAACCTTACAGAAAATATGAACTATCTGTGAGAGGATGCAATGAAAACGGGTGCGGCAATGTTGCAACAACTTTCATCATGACGGAAATGAGTGGTAAGACACACTGATGCCCATTGGCCAATCAAAACCTCTTTGTTTTCGATCGCACTTAGTAGCGACAGTTTTTCTTAAGGAGAGCTTATGTTAGATATGTTAATGTGAAAATGGGTACTTCATAAAAAAGTAATGTCAGAATTCTCTGAAACGTGTTTTATCCTCACATGTCCAACATGCTTGGCCAAAATTTTTGAATATATGAAAATTGTAGGATACTGTCATGGAAATACTGAAGGTAATGGTCCATTCTTCTGATATGTGTCAAAATCTCTCAAAATGTTTTCATCGATAGCATCGAGCAGTTCAGACTGCCATAGAGAACCAAAGGGGGACGCGTACCCGCATCGTTTGCTCAGTTGTTACGGCGCTCGGATGGTGGCCCGAAAGACGCGGGTTCGATAGAGGCCGCGGTGGCCGAATTTCCATGGAGGCGAAATTCCAGAGGCCCGTGTACTGTGCGATGTCAGTGCACGTTAAAGAACCCCAGGTGCTCGAAATTTCCGGAGCCCTTCACTACGGCGTTCCTCATAGCCTGAGTCGCTTTGGGACGTTAAACCCCAATAAACCAATAAACCAAACCAAAGGTTTGCTTTGGTTTATGGGGTTTAACATCCCAAAGCGACTAAGGCTATGAGAGACGCCGTAGTGGAGGGCTCCGGAAATTTCGACCACCTGGAGTTCTTTAACGTGCACTGACATCGCACAGTACACGGGCCTCGAATTTCTCCTCCAAAGAAATTCAGCCGCCGCGGCCGGGATCGAACCCGCGTCTTTCAGGTCAGCAGCCGAGCACCATAGCCGCTGAGCCACCGCGGCGGCGTTACCAAACCAAAGGGGGCGCTTTTGGCGACAGCAAAAACATTCGCAGAAAAAATTACCGACGATTACGTTACTTCCTAATGCGAAATTTGAGCGCAGCAAATAAGCTGTTTCACCTTTGCGATAGATTGAGGCAAAGAAATCGAGCAACACATGTATGCGCTATCACAGAATTTTTTTTTTTTTTCACACGCATTCCTTTAACAAAGACTCCACTAACAGTTCTTGACAGTCATGAAGGAAGCTTTGTGGTCGGAGAAATAGAGTGATATATGTTCGAATTGGTACACCAATGCTTGATTCTCAAAGACGAGATCTATACAAGTGCCTCGCGAGGTTGTCACAGCCGTGGGACGCGTTACGAGCGAGAGGAACGGGATGTTCTTCCGCATAGGTGTTAGGAAATTGCTGTTTGTCTTTATGTCAACATTAAAGTCCCCCACTACTAACATCGGTGTGGATCGATGGACGGTTAATGCGAGTTGCAGGAAGTGCACGACGTCTTTCGTGAGTGCGGTAGGGGCGAAGTAGGCAGCTACTACCAGCAAGCCGTTGGGCAACTTTGCGGCGCACAGTTCGCCAACTTCATGTGACGTGCCAAACATTTCGACTGGTATTGCAGGGAGACCTGTGCGCAAGTAGATAGCGACTCCCGCCGCTCTGTTGTGGTCTCTGCGAGCACCACAGCAGTATAGGAAATCTATGATTTCGAGAGGCTCTTCGGGATCCATCCAGGTTTCAGCAAAGCAAAGTACACCCTATTGAAAAATCCGGTATCGCGGCAAACCGTATTTTACCGGAACATATCGGTTTCATACCGGTCCGGTATCACTCTCATACCTGCGAGACCCGTCCGGTTTGATGGCTATACCGGTTCATACCGGTCCGGTATCGATCCCAAACCGGACAGACCGCTCCGGTACGGAGCTCATACCGGACAGTCCATTCCCGGTTCGAAGCTCAAACTGGACAGACCAGTCCGGTACGGAGCTCAAACCGGACAGTCTAGTCCGGTACGGAGCTCAAACCGGACATACCAGCCTGTATTCAGAGCGATATGTGCCGCGGTTTTGGTGCTTGGTCTGCAGATTGGTCTGCAGATTGGTCTGCAGCTCGCATGAGGTGGCTGTAACATCAGGGGTGCCTCAGGGATCCGTCTTGGGCCCATTACTGTTCATAATTTACATGAATGACATCTTTTCAGGTATTTCTTCATACATGCGTCTTTTTGCGGACGATTGTGTATTGTATAGAATTATTAACGATCAAAGTGACTGCGATGCATTACAACAGGATTTGTGTAAAGTGGCCCAGTGGTGTGAGAACTGGAGAATGCATATTAACTTACAAAAATCTGTACATATGTGTTTCACTAAAAAGAAGGTTCCCCATATTTTCACTTATAACATAAATAATAGCAGACTGCTTTCAGTGTTGGAATTTAAATATCTTGGTGTATATTTAACAAGTTCAATGTCTTGGCATCGTCACGTGCATTTCGTGACTGCCAAAGCCTGTCGTGTTTTAGGTTTCCTGCGACGTAACGCTAAACTTTTCCCTTTAAAGACTAAAGAACTGCTGTATAATACAAATGTTAGAAGCATACTTGAGTATGCTTGCACAGTCTGGGATCCGAAAACCTTGCTTGACGTTCAAAAGCTAGAAAGAGTTCAGAATTTGGCCGTTCGTTTTGTTTTCAATAACTATGGGCGTTATTTTAGTGTAACGAGCGCGAAAAACTCTTTGGGTTGGGACTCACTTCAAAAACGTAGGAAAGTACTGCGTTTAAAATTATTTCATAATATATTTCATTCTAGAACTGGAATAGACAGAACCAAATATATAGCCAACCCTGATTACGTGTCTTTACGTAGAGATCATTCACTTAAAGTTAAAGAATACAGGTGCCGGACTGACCTTTTTAAAATGTCTTTTTTCCCCAAAACGGTTTCGGAATGGAACAAGCTGCCTGAGGAAGTAGTGTCCATATTATCAAATGATTCATTTTCTTCCATGCTGTGACATTTGTTTGTGTATAATAATTCCGTGTTCTTTCTATCTCATTGTTATCTTCTTTTTTTGTAACCACCTGCACGCGGTGGCATTTGTGTACTTTTTCTTCTACCCCCCCACTGTAATGCCAGCCAATGGCGCTGTGGGTATGATGATAAATAAATAAATAAATAAATGTTGTACGCCAGCAGATATTTTTTAGGGGAAAGGTGGGGGCAGCGCGCGCATAAGTGCGATAATCAACACATACGTGGTTTTGTTGAAAGGGCTAGGAAAAGAAAAGGGCTAAGCGTGAGCTTCGCAGTGGCAAAACATGCAGTTTGTGCATGATTTGGTGATTTGAGGGCAACCGCCATATTGGCTTCCCGTGCAGCACCCTGACAAAGTCAAGGCGGCTGTGTGCGGGCACACGGCTAGTATATATCCGCCAGCAGCCTTCGTAAGTCCTGCGCAGATTACTCTGGATTTCACAGTGCAGAACTTCACGACTGGCTGATAAACATGGCGAGCCTCCGGTGACTGCGCCAGAGGCTCCAAAAGGTTTGTTACTGTCGCGTTCATTGCAGCAGCTGTTCGCTAGCGGCAGCCTGTAGCAACGCATCGATGAAGAAAGAAAATTCTTGGTTTTCGTGCAGGAATTCTTTGCACTTCTTCTTCGTCAAGTGATTGCCCATTGATAACGCAACTTGTCCAATTGCCATCCCGAGCGGCCCCACCCTTCACTTTATCAGGAAGGCATACTAATCACAAATCACCCAGAACATTTCTATCGATGAACAAGATATCAACGGAGCCGGCAGCTTGCGGTGTTCCCTTAAGGGCGACGCTTCGTGCTAGCTAGAAGATACAGCGCTCGAGAGAACAAAATAAAAACAAAAACCACCTGTAGAAACCTTACGCGAGTAACCCGTCTTTACGCAAATTTTTTAAAGCTTTTTTTTTTCTCTCATCACCGCCTTCTCTGTTTTTCCTGGGTCCGTCACAACAAAAAAACCTGCGCATTCCTGGTCTTTCTATCGGGCTTTGTTCCTTCCCCTTGGGCTCCTCTGTGTCTGTCAACCCACGACCGAACATTTTAAGCCGCCCTCCCGACCACGCTTCCAGCGACTTCCATGAAGTGGCGAGGAGGTTCCGATTCTACTTGTTCACTGACCCCGGCAGCTTCGCGGTGACTTTTTGCAAAAGTGCCCCCCCCCCCCCCCCCCCCCGCCTTTCCTGCGTTTGTTTGGAACAGGTTTTTACTTCTCTCCTGCGGCTGGGTTGAGTGTCAAGCGATGAAGGTAGCTGGGAAAACACGCTGGCACTCGCTCGTTGGCGTTGAATTTGTGTTATACAATTTTTTGCGAATTTCTTCGTGTTGCCTTGATCAATCCATGATCAAAGATGACATCGCCTTTCATGCGTACGTCCAGTGCAAATATGGTGGAACCCTATCATCCTTGTCTCAGTGATGAATGACTTCGCTCCGAAAGACGTGAGTGGTGAACATTTGACCGGTGGAGGACGGTGGTGAACATTTGACCGGTGGAAGGCAGATTTTATGACGGCGACGTCGTGCTGCTAGGACGTAAGTACGCATTTTAAATCACTCTGTTCTTTAAGTACTGCCTCCGTCTCGGTTATATGCTCGGCGTCAACAGAAACGTTCTAACTGTTCAGTGTCTTTTTAACTAAAACTTTGTAGACTGCACAGCGTAGAGGGACGAAATAGCGCAAAATTTTCTTTCAGTTACATACCGAAATTGCTTGTCCTTCATGATAGCACGGCTAAAATTAGTTTTATAGTTTGCATTATTTCTTTACAGAGGCACATGGTGTATACGTGCGAGAGCAATCATTGATAAGCGTCCTGATGGGGAGCGGCTCAAGACCTTGAACAAACATCACGCATCGCATCAATGCTGCGGTATGTGCCGTAAATAATGGAGGATGACCACGCAAGCATCGCAATCGTCTGAGCAACCTGTTTACACACCAACAATGTTACGACGCAGATTTGCAATACATTATTGATTCAAATATGGAAGGCGGTAGGTGCATTCATGATACTGAGCATTGCCAATGCTCAGGGCCTGGCGTCTTGAGACGCCTGGCTTGTCTGTGGCTTGTCTGGGCCCACGGGGGCCCGCAATTCAGAGCCCCGTTTGTGCTACTGGGGTATGCATTTGTTATTGCATACAGGTCCACCTCGGGAATGGAATTTTTATTCCTTCGGCAACGTGCGCAGCAGTTATGGTGGCACCCAAAGATTCGCGTTTCTGTAAAGACGCAGCCTTTGGACGACTCCACAACTCCTGGAAAGGGGCGTTACAGGGCAAGCTTGCCATCGGAACCTGAAGTCAGAAGCCTCCACAGTGGGCAGAAAGCCAATGACCCCTGAAAAGCTACAAGCCATTGGCCGTAAGTTGCATGTCACAGTGCTCAATGCATTATGTTGTGTGTCAGTGCGCAATTAAATGATAAGCTGGGGGCATTATGTACTACCAATCATATTTTCTTTTCTGCAGGTGCTTTTGACTACTTCATTGGCCAGCACCCTGTAGAGACCCCAGCGCCGCTAGATCGTCGCAAAGAGTTAAATTATTACCTTAGTGAGCTGGTTCAAGACATGCGGCAAAAATAAACATCTTTTGGAGTTTTTGATGCATTATAATACTCACCAAGCTACCAATACTTTGGTAAAAGGTGGGAGAAAATAACACAATGGCACATCGACTGCAATGCGAGTTGCTGATAATCGCAGATTACCAGTTTCTGAGGCTCTGTATATTTCAGCATTTGGCATGTACACTTATGGCCCCAGTTTTTGGGCAGATTTAGTCCAAGTGGGATATATTTGAAGCATTTTATTCTGCCTTTGTCCTGTGATACAGGGCCCTCCTGTATAATACGGGCCTAGGCTGTTTAATACAGGACTGTCCTGTATTCCGGTATGAATTTTAAACCGGAACCGCATACCGGGCTATTGTACAGGATTTGCGATACTGGAGTATCCTGTACAAAACAGGAGAGTCCTGTATTATACAGGACTGTCCTGTTTTATACAGGATATTCCAGTAATCCGGTATCGCAAATCCTGTACAATAACCCGGTATGCGGTTCCGGTTTAAAATTCATACCGGATTTTTCAGTAGGGCAGAGGAATGGCGCAGAATGTGATCGTGGTGTACGTCCTTGGCATGTGCGGCAAGGGAGCGTACGTTAAGAATGTGGTTGTGAATGATGAATCAAGTGCTGCCAGCGAATGACGCGTCCATTGACTGTCTGCGTGTGTTACTGATGTGTGGTTAACATGTTAAGCTTCGCCTGTAAGAGTGGAACGCGACAGCGTCTTGCAACGCTGCCAGGGAGTCCACAGAACGCCATCGCCAAATCGGCTGTACGCCTTGCTGGACGGTAAATTTATTTTTTGAGGAAAGGAAATGTATCTCTCTTGCATATCTGGGTGGACACCTGCCCCTCGCCTTAAGGGAAAGGGGGAAGATGGGAGTGAACGAAGACGCCGTATTAGCTAGACGCGCCTTTGTTCATTCCAAACCATTCAGCTGGCATTACAGAGTGGCTAGCGTGCTCGCATCGCACTCCGGAGACCCTGGTTCGATTCCCCAACTCGACCAATTTCGTTCTCGGTTTTATTGATTTATGCGGTCTAACTAGAAAGGTTAATTAGGCTATTTCATATTTATATTATTGTATTTCTATCCATCGTGTTCTGTCATTAACCTGTCAATTGTTGGAACTGTCTAGGATGTTCGACACAACGTATACGAAACGAGCAACGTCTTACTGAGTGGGGAAGTGCGTGGTGGTGGAGGGAACGCGGCTTCGTACTTATCTGTTTTTTTCAGCAGCGTCTCCTTCCGCGGACGCTGTTGTCGCTGCGGCGCGCGTCTTTCTTTTCCTTTCTTCTGACCTCTTCATTCTCCTCTATATTAATTAGGCTAATTGATTAATTAAGCATTTAACTAAACTGAGTCCAACTTAGTTGCAGCATCACTATACGATCCCTTTGATTGGTTGCATGGTTACTAGCCAAAGTACAATTGGCCCCATTTGAAATTCGCGCACTGTGACGTCACGAGCATTTCGACCAATTGAAAAGCGTGACATTGAAGGCGGAGCTGGTTACGAGGCCGACGACGACTCGAAACCCAGGAACGGACGCCAAAGAGCTGCGCTCTAAAAAGGCAAAACTGCCGTTGGGTGATCTGCGGGTATATTGAGTGTTCTAGTGAAATCGTCAGTTACAATAAAAACTTGCGGTTGTCATAAACTGCTTCTCTCTCAAAAATGCTTTTGTCCAGAATTTTTGGGTATGAACATGCTCGTTATCTGGTGAGCAATTTCTTGCATTGCATTTTGTCGCCTATAGTAATCCTCTATAGCAACCGCATATAGAACACTGAAAATAAGGAATTTTCTGAATAATCACTAAATTTTTAAAAAATGAATCAAGCTGGAATGTTGGGACAGCTCAGATCATTTTGACAATGAAATAGATGCAAATTCGAACAGATATTTAGTTTATAGGGCTTTAACGTCCCAAAGCCACTCAGGCTATGAGGGACAGAACAAGTATTTAGCAGCAGGGAATAAACGCAGCTGAAAATCTTTCACTGAGCAAAACATGCTTAAAAAGCAGAAGAGCAATGCCTACGAGCAAAGCCCTTGACACAGGAATTAAAACATATCGTTAACTTCTTAGTTCCCCATCAGAAGGAAACAAAAATTTCTACCTTTAGATGGCAAACTTGAACTTGAAATCAGCATGCTTGAGTAAAAATGGGATAAATGTGATTTCTGCATGAAGCTTGTTCTGTTTCGCAGTCGTTTACGCTGCAAGAATTTTTTTCATGGCAGAGAATATAAATTTAGCACCTCAAAAATTGCAAGGCGTGCCTCCATGGCTCAAGCCGGGAGCAACGCTAACACCTTCACGAAGTGCTTTTAGGGCTGATTTGTAGGTGACTGCGTTACATGTAGAGTGGGTAAGAGCCACTTAATACAAGACAGCCTGAGGAGTCCTCTTCGAACGTATTGGCATTTCTCAGATCTTTCTTCAAAGGGCACTTCCACCTCCGAACTAGCTTAGGACTCTAGAAGGAACCTCGTTAACGCGATGCCAATAGTGGAAGACAAGAAGGGATCTCCATACCTTTGAAAAATTCTCGACCCTCCGCTTCTATGCTAGTCTAATGCTGGAATATTTTTGCATCATTGAGGAGGTCAGCCGCTTTTGAGAATTCTCAGAGGTGGTAATACGTGCAAGTTTTGCCTTGTGAAGCTTGAGCAGCCATGTTTTAAATCCTTACACCCTGTATCCTAGAAACAACACGCTCCCGTGCACGGAGCAGATAGCTGGGCAGGCTCAAACGAAATACAAGATCTCTGTTTTAGGTAGCACTCAAAATAAATTGTTGTAAAAATTCAGGAGCACGACGAACACAGTCGTTTCAACTACTTTGAATGCCGCCACCATCTCAACATATTTTCTGCAGCACTTACTTACGAGTACTGCGTTGACATGCATTTCAGTCGATTAAGACAAAATTGCTTTTTATTGCATTGCGCGGTATCAAATTAAGCGAATCTGACAGGAAAGATCTTCTCCGCTACGTACACCGGCCTTTGGAAATCTAAACACCAGACTGCTTTTGCACAGAGTCTATTTGATGTCTCCTGGTTTATATATAAAATAAAAGGTAATCTCTACAAATCAAACGTGAATTATTTACATCTCGCTGTATATCCACCGAACGTTCATAAATTTGCCGTTTCTTACAGTTCAGAAAAGTTAAGGGCATTGCTTAGACCTAGGCATTGCTGATTCAGAGTCCGCCGTTCGAATCAGAAATGTTGTTATGACATCATTCGCGAAGTTGCTCGCTGTACCTTCTGATTCACACCTGCAGTAATGCATGGGATCGTTAGACCTTAGCCACTAGTCCCTGTCACCGCCACGAATTATTAGGTAAACTTTTCGCGAGCATCTAAGACACCATAATTACTGCAAGAGAACGTCTGTCCAAGTAATCTCCAATTACCTCTTGCGGCTGCCGGGTTTTGTCCCCAGAGACATGCTAATGACTGCTGCTTGAACGACTGGCGCCGTGCGAAGTATCCCGATCACTTTTAACACCCCTTCGCCTGAGAGACCTATAACTTGCTCTCAGGAGAAAAGGTGCTGTCAGCAAGTGCTCTCAGAGGAAAGCAATATATCGCTTCTTAGCTCTGCGTATAATTATCACCTGCTCAGTTTACTCAGTAGGAAGCGCAACACATTTATTGAACTCATTCTGATACGAGCACACTGTTGTATCTTGGCTTCCGTTCAGAACCAAGCGAGCCTGCATACCTTTCTATGAATTCTACGGAAGAAGGAACAGTTACCCTTCACTGGGATGTTCCAGTGTTGCCCGCTGGCCCGCTCACTGGTTATGCCGTGTTTGGAGAGTGCGACAACGCAGGATACATGGCTACGACAACGGTGGAGCGTTTCGTCGATCTTTCTGGTGAGAACTGCTTGCCGCCGATGGCATCTACGCATCAAAGAACACGCCTTCTAGCCGTAGGCACAAAATTGAAACACGTAATTCCAAATGCAGAGCCAAGATTTCAGTTTATCGGAGTTCAAACAAAGTTTTCCATATAATGCTCTTGTTAATCGGTTATTGCTCTTTCAAGTAAATATGACCTTCTCAAAACCTCCAGCTCCAATGCGAGAACGGCTGGTTGGTGACTGAAAACAAATTTTGGCGCATTTCATTCAATTCGGTCCTATTAATTTGTGTCTATAAACGAAAAGTTCGTGAGCACTCTGAAATGAACCTAGAGGGTTCTAACAAGCACTGAGTATCCTCAAAACCACGTAGTTGAGTCAAAAGCCTGACGGAAATTTTTTTGTCGGAAAATAGAAATCAGCGTAAAAGACGTTTAAAATGAGCCTACTTCCATTGCCTTTTCGAAAGGGAAGTTTACTCTATAAGGCTATGGAGTGTTGTCGACTTTACCAGAAAGTTGTCAGTCCACTTTACCTACCCTAGCTACATTCTGTGCTCTGTATTTATTTTCGGCGCATTTATTTCCTTTCTCTACAATTTCGTTTCATTCTCCGTTCCGCTCATAGCGTAGTTAAAGCCTCGTGAATTAAATATCTACCGCGTCAATAATGTCATCGGAACAATTTGCTCTCACCTCCCAAGTCCGCAGTCAACCCTATAAAAAAAATAGAGCAACTGCTGTTTCCTTAAGTAAAGGTACAGAGGGCAAAACGCTTGCCTAGAACACGTTCTGGGCGTGTTTTGAAGCGAACACTCTCTATCTGGCAATAACATTTGGTTTAAATTACTATGGATATAAGCATGTGCAATAAACGTCATAAGATTTAATCGTTATTTTTTTCCTTCCTTGTCGCATCGGCTTTAGGAGCTGGGGAAAACTTAGTTCGGTCGTTCTAGACATGTGTTTTGCATTCTGTACATACTTAACCATGAATTTCTTATGCTCCGCTTTAGGAAAAGTTGCCGTTTGAAGCGGCTTCACCGCTTCTTAGTATGAAGTCTTTGCTTGAAACGTTCTAGTATTTATAGTGTTCAGATATGAGGCTGTCATTCCATGCGTGCTTTTTCATGAAACTAAAAAGAATTGGGGTAAGGTGTCTTCGTTCAAACTTCCTTGAGCTGCTGTGTATTTGGTGAACAGCTCGAAGGCTGACCTCTGAGGTCGAGTGACACGTACAGTCAGCACGAGATTAAAGCGATCTTTGCGTGAATATTTTTGTCCTTGAACATGTCTGTCGAATGTTCCCGTCCTATATTCCTGTGGAACAGCCTTTTGGATGCGAACAATTTCAAATTACTGATCTTTCGGGATCCAGGTATTTTCTTGATTCACGGCGTAAATCAGCGTCTGAAGAAGCAGTTATCAACTTCTAAACTTTCTTGATTTAGCGCTTTAGATGTAACGGTTTCGCATCATATTTACCGGGCCAGGAACCAGGCTCTTCAGTTTGCACAGGCTTGTTCGAGGTCGCTGTTTAGCATGACAGCATTTACAGCATGGCAATACGGATACTCAGTTTGGTAACATTACAAAATATTTCCCACCAGAAATGCTAGCAATCGAAGGTTAATGCACATTGCATACAGCATCCTTGCAGAGCAGACGTCTTTCAAATAAAACAGCGGTTTTAATCATCCCTGTAAACTGAAGCGCTGCCATGGAGGACACCTGTTTTAGTATTGATCATAGGACACACAAATTAAATAAGCGTAGAAATTAAAGGCATGAAGAAATAAAAATTGGAGGCTTATCAAGGTTAAGCCCAGTGGATGGGAAGCATGTTAAGCAGCTGCCTCAGTGTGGATGGGGCTAAGTAACGGAGACGTGGTTTTAGGTTAATCGTCGTACTTTATTCTTTGCAGCCCGACAAACACACTCTTATGGTCCGTAAATGCATGACTTGGTTTGCACGTCACTTATTCTGTATTGTCTTTGAGCACTTCTACACAACACCAAGTCTAAACTGTTTCCCCACTGATTCGTTTTGCATTCCTATTATTAACGTCCTTAGCGTTTGGAGGCATCTTGACCGCATACACGCCCGGCGCAAAGACGCTGGCGCGGTTGCGGGCACAGAGACTGACGCGACGGCGGGCGCGCGCCGCTTCATCCCTGGCGTGACGTCACATATCACGTGATGCAGCGATGGTGGCGCCGCCGCGCATCGCGCGCGACGGCGCGAACCGAAGCGTGGAGGACTCCGCCGGGCGACGTCCGACGGCGCAATATGAGGCCCCATCTGCAGCCGGTGTGACGTCATCACGTGACGTCACATCATGTGATCTCACTTTAAGGTCAATGGTGGCCACCGCCGGGCGTCGCGCGAAGGCCCGAAACCTAGTTAATATGCTTCGCATAAAACTACAATTACAGCAGGTCGCTCACAAAGACCAGGAGGTAACTATGGCTGAAAGTAGGGACCGCTGAAAAAAAACATTCCTCGCTCAGTTGCGGGCACGACTGTTAAGAGCAATGTAATGGATTTTCCAGCACCCTTCCAACACTGCAGTTTGTTGGACCATTTGGTGCATAAGGTTAAGCGAAGGAAACCGCTCAAATTATAAATATTTCACACGACTACACAAGCTACAAAGTGCCTGTGTAGTCGTCTCGTGTCTCTGGTTTTCCTTTCTTTCCTTCCCTTAGCACCTTTCTGACTTCTTCACTGCGCAGGTCTTCCGTCTGCAGCGAAGGAGTGCACATTCAATGTCAGCGCTTACAACGTGAACAGTAATGGCAGACAACTGCGTGGACCAGCTGCTTCGATAGTGACGTCGCCATGGCCCCCAGCGCTGTAACTGTCACACTTCACTGGGACACGAACTGGTGTGTGGCAAGCTGCAAGCTGCCGCTAAAAAAACAGCGAATCGTTAAGCTGCTCTGTATAACAAGGCATTTAGGCTACTTTATTTTATAAACGCACTTCATTTCAAGAAAACCCCTTGTTAGCCTCTCCTTGCGCCTTCTCTTTATGCCATCTCTTTCGTTCGTATACTCCTTGCGCCACCGAGTCCGTGGAGGCGCGTACAACGAGGTTCCTCGGAAAGCTTTCTGACCACAAAATTACTTCTGCATCAAAGCCCATGAAACTTTTTTTTCCACATAGCGTTTGCTACATAAAGTTCTGCATGTCCATAAAGGGGTTATATACAGATCATTTTCAACGCACTATGCTAGTGACGGCACTTCGCTAGCTTGACAGAAAACAACGCATCTAAAAGGGTGCCAAACAAAGGCACCGCATCAACACCGTAAGGCGGTCCGGTAGAAAGTCCTTCTCGTCATGAATGTCTCTTAGTTGGCGCATCATTCGACTGAAATGTCTAATGGCAGAAACAAGAGGTTTATAGCGTTGCGGTCCTGCATGCGCGTTTTTCGCAGGCTATGAAGTCCAATGAGGAAAAACATGACATGTGGTTCGCAATCAGGTTGAGTAGCTACAAGGTAAGGAACACTGGAGGATTTTAGAACAAAGTCTTCCTTTATCGCCCTCTGCAACACATCTAAAAAAAATCGCAGCCTTCCTGTTAATAAACCACTGTTAGATGGTTTTAGGTACATTGCAGAGGCGACAGTTAACAGAGGGTGCAAAAATAACTTTCCTATAGAGTCGCGTGTTAACAGTTAGAATTTTGATGTATGATTTGTAAAAAAATGTTTTAGTCTATGGAGGCACAGCCATCTTGTACACTCCCGTTAACACATCATGACCCTTGAGGCTAAAGTACACATAACTATACAATGGCGGCAGAAAGAGCACCTTTATCAAATTCATGTACAAACTCTTACGCGAAACAGAACATACGCACTCGTTGGAAAATCGAAAGATCCAAAACCCCACAGAAGCAAACTTCCTGCATAAAGCCTAGTAAAGAGGGGCGCTCAGTGAAATTTCAAGATGCCACTAAGTATGGAAACAGGGTCCTGAATACAATATGCCAGACACGCCACGTCACATCGACATTTGAAACTCAATAAAAGTGCGTGCAGAGAATGCAGACTTTGAAATAACTCATGTTCGAAATACGTACTAAGGCCTACATGAGTAATTATGAGCATGTTAGATGAGTAGCAAACAAGCGAGAACAACATTTCCTCCGTTTCCGGTAAATTTCCTCCGTGCTTGGCGTGCAGTCGTAGCGCCATCATGCGGCATCAACTGAAAACCCCTCTCCCATTGTACGGCGCTGATCCAGCAGATGGCGCAGGTGGCGGACCTCTCGCAGCTCTCGCATTTCACATTTCCGCGTGTGAGGAGACTTAATTGCACCTCGTAACATTTTTGTAGCAGAAAATCTTCACGTGAGTTTTATTTCTGGTCGATGTCTCTTTAGGATAGCGTCGCATTCTGTTATCTGTGTTTTCCGGATACTGCATTTCATCTCTAAAAGTCCCGACTTGAAAAGTTCGAGCTGTTAGGCTTTTGTAAAACGGCATAGTCAATGGCAATTTAAAATGATCGTATAAAAATCGTAAGCGTGCCTTGTGCGTCAGATACTTGCGCAAAAGATTATATTACGGTTGACGACAGACATCAGCATCAGAAAATAAATGCATTATGTCAGCTGTAAAAATCCCTACTTAATTTTAACACTCGGCTTATGATTTTACTTAATTCTAACACTCGACTTATGGTTTTTTACACTTTCAGAACTCGATCTGATTAGCGCTGTACATCTCGGGAAAAGTGATTTCGGTATGTTTTGTTGAATTCCTATTGTATTCGGATCATAATGCATTCTAGGTGTTACAGCTCATAAAACAAAATGCGACGATGTGGAGACTTCGTTCGGAAAATGGAATGTGAAGTCCATCTACTGCTCTTAGGTATAGGCAGGCCACCGCAAGCAAATTAAGGTAGAATCTTGAAATTAAAAAAAAAGGGACTGGAAAGTATTGAAGGAAAGTAATGATGAAATATCATCTCGTCGAAGTGAGCGCCAGCGGCTTATTTAGCCCAAACGCTCCTCACAAAACTTGGTTTGGAGCGTCTATGTACCAGAATGGCGCTACTGCGTGTTTTTTCTTTAATATATTTGAGTGGGACTCTTCAAGTCGCACAAAAGAGGACTATGAAAAGGTACTATGATTCAAGAAACTGGACCGGCTGAACCGCCCTTCAGTTTTACGACACGCGCTAGGGCCAAAAATAAATACAAAGTTTTCGCACAAATATTTACAACTTTTGAACTAACTATGCGGAGTTTAAACAGCTATGTGAATTTTCCCAACATCACGGCGAGCAATATAAATATGACCGCCTATCTGCACCGCGGTGCTTTCTTTAAATTCACTGCTCAAGTTACTTTTTGCGCCCTGCAAATGTGGATAGCTATCAACGGTGCCAGTGTCGCCGTTTTTAGTACGGAAAGCACTAATTGTTCACAGCTGGCCTACTGCGAGCGCTCCGATGATGATGATGATGATGATGATGTCCTCAGGCTGAATGGCATATACCCACGGCGGGGGATTGGCCCCGCGGCATTGCCTGCTCATCGTCTTTTTCAACGTTGCAGTAATCCGGCGGTTCTGATCGCAGCAAAACCGTCTTTTGCGTGTCAGTCGTTGTACTAGCGCAAGCGCTCCGTCCAGCGGCACTGTACGCTTATCGTCATCTTTTACTTAGCAAAAATCTGTGCTTTCGCAACGATTCGAATGTAGTGAATATTGCCACGTATCATTGTAGCGTCCGTTCGTTCACGCACGGCCGCAGTAAAGAGGTGTTATCATTTTTGTTCGTGACGCGAGAAGCGACCGGACTAATCTCGATTGATCACAGCCATGCCGAGCTGCATTTACGTGTTTCCAGATTACTCTAGATGATCTCGACCTGTTATCTCGAAGTTTCCTTGCCGGCTTTAAATTGAACGATGCCGCGAGCAGCGGGTATTCGTAGTTCGACGACTGAGGAGCACGTTTGTTGCTTACGCCGCGGCCGAGTGATTCAGTTCTTTTCCGGGCGCAAGTCAGCCCAAATACAGAGCTTCGTTTGCAAGAATGGTTGGTGTCTTCCTGACCGCTGGACTGCCGTCACTACAACGTGAAAATATTCTCTGCAGTTTATCTGTTATTAGAGTGCAGAAATTAAATATGCTGGCAGGAATGAGCATAGCAATAGAACATTTTAAAAGTGTTCTAACTGCTAGCCAGCTCCTCGAAAAACGCAATTCGCCTAAACAAAATACTGGAAATGTTGAATCCACGGCTTCCGCGTAATCACAGCTCAAAACACTTTGTCAGCCTGCCTACGAGATCCACTTGAAATAAAGAGGAAGTCTTACTAAAGGTTAGTGATTAAAATCCTTACAAGACAGTGGAAATAGCATGTTGACATTAATAGCGCAACAAATACATGAGAACAATAGATAAAACAGCAGGCAAGAATTGTTCCCTCCGTTGTTCAATTGTGTTTACTGCGCTATAATTGTTAGCACTTAATGACAACTCACCCGGACCCTAAAACAGCTATACAATAGGATGTGAAGCAAGTTCCCAGCCTTATCGGCGGCATTTGTTTGAAAATAAGTACTGCCATCACAGCAGAAGAAAATCCAAGAAAAACATGGCACCAACTGTAAATGCATCATCACCTACTGAAAGTCGAGCGTAAACCGTACAGTGCAAGACAAAAATATGCCGAAATTTTAACGAAAAATTCTCACGATAACCGCTTCAATGCAGTGCTCTCAACAACAGCAACATACCACCGTGCCGCTAATACTGAACCCACATATGCAAATGCGCCCAATATTGTTGAGATAGCAGTGTTAAACACGGCTACAAGGAAGGCTGCTTCGATGCCCGCTCTTTCCCTTGCTGCATAGGGTACAATTAAGCTCCCCAGGCAACGTGGCCCGGAACGTATTGCGCCACGCGACTGTGCCTCGCTGTTACCAGCGCTACGACTACAGACGTGAATAATCCGGGTTCGAGCGCTACACGGTGTTAGCTAGGCGGCTTGCGTTATTCCAACGAAAACGTTTAAAGTTTATGCAAATCATCCTGCACGCTGGAGCACCGATGGGTGCACCGAGCAGTGCATTAGCCAGCCACAGTTTCCATCCGAAACAGTCAGAAAATTCGATTTGCTTCCATTATTATCTCAAACACACTGGTCATGGAAATTAACGCGAGAGATGGGCATGACAGATGTACTGTATTAGTAACTCGTTTCTCATTCAACGCTTGGAAAATGACTGTCGATAAATGTAGTCACCCCCCACCCCCTCCCAGCCTCCGTTGTACGCCCACGTTAAAACATGTTCATATAGCTCCTGTAAAGACGTATCAATTGTACAAATTGATGAACCCAGAACCGGACGAACACTCTATTTTCCTTTTATGCTTTTCAGAGTGGTCGTACTTGAATACAGAATATTTTGAAAACACAATTTCAAAAAAAACTAGAGCACAGCAGCGCCGCGATGCATAGTTTGTCTAGATTGACCAATATTTGCATCATGTTTCGTCTTTAATGTAAGCAATAATCGCCACAGGCAGTCCGGGCCAGCAAAAAAAATAAAGCGTTCTCGAGGTGGCAATCAAACGAGGTTAGCATCCTTGGCCAGCTGGTAGAATACCGACGTCTCCCGCTTGAGCAGTTCGCGCGGTTCTTCGAACTCCACAATGCGGCCACGGTCGAGTACCATGATCCTGGAAAAAGCACAAATCCGAGAAGTATGCTTTCTTCTTTTTTCAGTGAAGCATAATTGACAAAGACCCGAAGTCACTATTACACGCCGTTCCGATTAGAAGCGCTGATTGTCGCGATATTTTGTGCCTGCTGGTGTACACAAATGTTTGTACAAACAGCTAAAAAGGCCCGATAAGGGCTACAAGCATCACGAATCAACTTGCTGACCTTCCCGTTTTATTCCAGTACACTAATGTAACATAAACATTTTTTCTCTTCAGGCCTACGCCGTGTTCAATATTACTTTATTATTACTGAATTATTCCTTCTAGTGTTTTTCATGTGGACAGCCTGGGAAAAGCCCGCACCTCACTAAACCGCGAAGGTGAAGTATGCCTCGAAAAGTGAAAACTGAAAATGACTTAACCGCACGTGGAAACACAAGCGCGAAATAATAAAGTAGGAAGAAGATAGATGTTTGCAGAAAATTATAAGGATGATTTCGATACTTCATAATCCAAAATTCGATTGCAGCTCTTTCTGCTTCAGCGGCTGGAACGGCAGGTTCCTCTCGGCCGCGGCGCCCAGCCCCTGCTCGGACAGCTCATTTAGCAGTAGCGGAAAACAAAGTATTCCCACCGGGTGCGTCGCTCATTCTTCAGAATAAACTGGCCGAGGCTATTAAAGACAAACCAATACTTGCACCATAGAGCGAAAGCCTGCCTGTGTGATTGAGAACTCTCGCTGGAACCGGTAAAGATCTGGACCTGTCTACCTTCTATGAAGCCTATCCAAGAACCGCATAATAGCGTACATCATCATCATCACCAGCCTGACTACATCTACTGCAGGGAACATACCTCTGACATGTCTCTCCAATTAACCCTGTCCTTTGCAGTTGCGGCCACCGTATCCCAGCAAACTTCTTAATCTCATCCACGCACCGAACTTTCTACCGGCCCCTGCTATGTTTGCCTGCTCTTGAAATCCAATCCGTTACCCTTATGGACCAGCGGTTATCCTGCCTTCACATTACATTCCCTGTCCAAGCCCATTTCCTCCTCTTTATTTCGACTAGGAAGTCATTAACACGCCTTTGTTCCCTCACCCACTCCGCCCGCTTTCGATCTCTTAACGTTACACCTATGATTTTCGTTAGTGACTGCGACATTGCAACTAGCGTGGAAAGCACAAGGACAGCGACAAAAGGAACGGACGGGACAGCACGCTTCGTTGCATAGCTCGCTGTGTTGTCCTTAGCTTATGCTTCTAGTTATTTCCCTCTCATGGTCCGGACCAGCGGTCACTACCTGCCCTAAGTAGACATATTCTCTTACTACTTCCAGCACCTCGCTTTCGATTGCAAACTGCTGTTCCCTTGACAGACTGCTGAGCATGACTTTGGTTTTCTGCATGTTAATCTTTAGCGCCACCGTTCTGCTCTGCCTGTCTAACTAATTGATCATTCTTTGCAGTTATGTCCTGAGTGACTTAGCAAGGCGATGCCGTCAGCGAATCGCATATTACTTAGGTATTTTCCATTAACTCTTATCGCCAACTCCTCTCAATTCAGGACTCAAAATACCTCCCCTAAATATGCGGTGAATAGCGTAGGTGAGATCGTGTCTACCTGCCTGACACCTTCCCTTATTGGACTTTTATTGCTGACTTTAACGAAGACTATGGTAGCAGTGCACTCGTTATCGATATCTTCCAACATTTTCACATAACACTCTTCAACACCCTGATTGCTCAATGCCTGCATGTCAGCTGAGTTTTCCACTGAGTGAAATGTTTTCTCGTAATCACTGAAGGCTATATATAGGCGTTGGTTATATTCTGCGTATTTCTTTAGCCCCTGACTTATAGCGTGAATATGGTATAGTGTCGAGTATCCGTTACAAAAGCCTGCCTGATCATTTAGTTGACTGAAGTCTAAGGTTGTCTGGACTCTATTAGCGATTACTTAGGAAATACCTTTTAGGCAGCGGACAACAAGCTGATGAGTGTGTAATCCTTCCAGTCTTTGACGTTAGCATACAAAACGCGTAAAACATGCATAGCATACATGCATGCACACTTGCATAGCATACAATAAGCTCCTAAATAACCAACTCCAAAAATTGTACAACCAGGAGGCAGCCTTGAGAGAGTAAGGAGGCGCCGCACCCAGCGTTGTGGTGAGTCACTCTACCCGTGTGTTCTCGAGAGGGCTCACACCTTCTTGAACGTCTGTCCACGCACGCCGCCTCACCAAGGTGGCGAAGAGAGGATGGCCGGGGCCTTGCACTGTGACACGCCAGCGGGAGGGAGCACCTCCCGTACACATCTCGCACTCCTCACCTTCGACGCCGATGCGGCTCAAACCACAAACCGGTGCCTAATAGCTGCACTCTAAAACAGTCTTTCTTGTACGTTCCTTGTCTGCTATTATGCAGTCCGCGATCATGGAACCTCAATTACAGTGACTTGGAGGGTACTGCGGCGCTCAGAGTTGTGCCTACAGGTACCGCTTGCACATGCCAAGAATTGTTGGGTTAAAAGATTTGACATTACCTGAGAGGCTTGCGTAAATCGATACCTTAGAAAATCCGGCCACACTCACCTGTCGTAGTCTAGGATGGTGTTGAGACGGTGCGCGATAGTGATTACGGTGCAGTCACCGAATTCTCGCCGTATTGTAGCCTGAATGAGGTCGTCAGTCTCCATGTCAACGGCCGCCGTCGCTTCGTCCAGGACCAAGATGCGTGACTTTCGCAGAAGGGCTCGTGCGAGGCACACAAGCTGGCGCTGGCCGACACTGTACAAGCGCGATGGCATGAAGTGAAAGCTTGCCTTGAAAAGTTCGACAGTAATGATTATGCATGAGATCTTTCAGATCTAGACCCTTGAACATACAGCTACTCCATTCGTAATTTCCTAACAGGCTGCCAGTAAATTGTATTACATATTAGGAACAAGCACATGAAATGGCATCAGAAAAAGATGCACACAACGCTCTACTGATACACTCGATTTTCTTCGCACCTAACGCGGTACAGCTTTTCACCCTATGCGTTATGGTCATGCCATTACGTAGGCGATTCCTGGCTACTGAATGAAATAGGTATTCTAAGAAACCCTCAGAGCGCCTTAAGCAAAAGAAAGTTAGCAGATAAATTGCTCGTAGACGATGCTCACATGTTAACAATTTGCACTAAGGAAAACTGACGCAGTAATGGACCAGCTACTGCCCATCCTCAGGTGAAAAGGAATTTCCTTGCACCTAAAAGCGGATAACATGACCTAGTCCAAAATACTCATTTCAGTCAAGCTTTGCGAACCATTTGATAAAATTTGTGTTTTTGGATATAGTATTTGGTCTCTTTGCATTAGTAGTGAAATTTGTTAAGCAGACAACGCATGGTGTGAAACTTTCCACCCAACGAGACCCGCTCTCTGCAAGCTTTGATAGCATATGCATTACCTTGCTGCTCCACTTTTCCGTACAGTGCACATTAAGCATGTAAGAGTCAGCGACTACGCATAGATATTGCTCATTACTTGGATGTTACAAATGACCGCTCCAACTAATGGCGTTATCAGTTATATAGTTCAAAATGTGAGCTTTCAGTTTCGATGAAATTCGTAACTAAACTACGAAGCGGTTTAGATTGGCGAGGGACAAAAGAGCGATATGCGATACTTTGCTTAGCATGCAAAAATTCTTTCTTATTCAGACCGTCTTGTAAAGTCTCTCGGTTTCGTGTATATTTTTTTCTGGGGGGGAGGGGTGGAGGGTGGTGGAGGCCTGTGGCGTTTATTTCTAATGCTAGTAGTTGGAGTGAGCTGGGGATGACGTCAAATAGTATAGGTATAATGTTTGCGATGAATGCCTCAATAAACCAGCCCGGAACATCAACAGTTGTCGTCCAGGGGCCATTCGTGTCTACCTGCTACCGCTGTACTAATATTCCCGGCCACCTAAGATGTTATAAAGGTGTTTAGAATTCTACTCATCCATATCTGCCACCTGTCTACATTACATGACCAAGTTTTAGTACCACCATCTGTAAAGATACCACCATTTTGTCAGAAAATTAAAAGAATCTTAATTAAGTTGTCTTGAGAATGAGTAGGTTTTGAGACACCGGATGTTCGGCGCAGTCCGCATCTCGCGCGCCATTTCATGGCGCAGTGGCGTACTCTGCGACGCCTGTAGTTTTAGCGGCCGCCACATGTCGGCGCCACTTGGACTTTTCAAGGGACTTTTTTCTGCCCCAAAAATGAACCCGACTCCCATAGCCACGTCATGTCACTGTGCAGTGAATACAATTGCACCCGTGCGGTGAAGAAGGCTGGATATTTGTTGACGAGATGTAGTGATGTTATGGGTCTCTTCTTAAGAACAACGTGGTAAGTTTTCAGGCACTTCAATAAATACGTCTGGATGCTAATCTCGAAAAAGGAAACTCGAAACCAATATAATGACCCATAAAAGAAGTTGCAAGTGCAGAGGTGCTTAGTTCAATCCGCTGCTGATTGCCAACAAAATTGTCGAGATCTTATTACTGAATTCCATCTGGGGTGATGGCAGCTTAGTTGCTGGTCGTTTCTTGCCAGGGTATTTTCCACGAAGAATTTTACTTGCCTTCAGCGCTTACTGGATGTTTTTACGCGTCTTTCAGCATTAAGGACCTATTTCGCGCAACGGCACATGAGCCATTGTTAATGAAGGTGTTCTTTTGTAGCTGAAGACAGAATCAGTGCGCAACTTTATTTTATGCGGAACATTTACTCACTTTAATTGGAATCATTTATGCACACAGGATGCAAATTTGCTAGTCTTCCTTTAACTACATTCCATTTCATCCTAACTTTTGTTCTAATCTTCGTTAGATTTTTCCGTTCTGGAATTTATCTTGTTATTACTATACCGCATATATTCTTTTAATGCTTATTGTGCAGCAAAACTGATATTTTTAGATATTCTTGCACTGTCCTGCATTTAAAAAATTATTTTCAGCAAAACTGATTGCCTTGGTAACACTTCCAAAAATAGCTTTGTTTTGTTTTATAGATGACGGTACTTTATAGATGCAGATGATTTGTTTTATAGATGACGGTATTTGTCAGCTAACATTTGAAAGTTGTGGCTGCTTTATGCAATAAAACAAGAAATATTTTACATTTCGTAAATTCTAGAATCCTTACCCTTTTCGCGTTAGAAGCCTCACATCACAAAATATCTACTGCAGTTTTCAGCAATGTTCGTAAAAACAAACAAAATTTCACATGACTATCTAATATTTGTGCTTGAAATTCGAAACTTCAAATAATATATTTTCCTTTCATTATGATGTGTTGCATGAAATTGTAACTAACGTATCTCGTTAAATTAAAAACAATAAATACAACCTGCAAAAATGCCTATTTTTCTAATTCACTGCAGAGAATTTATACGCTCGAATGAAGCGTTCAGTTCACTCGGTTGTGAACCGTTTTTTTTATTAACATGCATGACTGTTATGCTGCAAAGTGAGACAATCTGGCGTACCTGACGTTTTCTCCACCTTCCGTAATGTTGTGGCCAAGGCCTTTAACTAGACCAGTCACATAATCCTTCAGGTGTGAGTGCTCAAGCGCCTGCCAAAGCTCTCCGTCGTTCATTTGGTTGAACGGATCCAGGTTAGAGCGCAGAGTACCGCTGAACAGCACGGGGTCCTGCCAGTCGGAAAGAACTCACAGTATCGAAAAAAAAATTGATATAGAAAATAAATTTTATTGCGCAAATCACTACTGCGGCAGCTCGGGCACTCCGATTCACCTGGCCTCATTCACACGCTGAATAAAACTTCATTGAGCGGTCAAAGCTATATTACGTATGCCACATCTAATTATACGCCTACTGTAACCAGGATATGGTTCCTTACATAACCTTCACCGCTCATTAACACACTATCGATACTGCAGGAGCATCCCCAAGAAACTAGTGACAAACAACTTTGAAAACTTTCGCCATGAATACACAATCAGTTTCTTTTATTGCTTAGAAGGGTTGTTTTGTAGGCCAGTTGGTGATCCACACTTCAAGAAATGCTTCGGCGCTCTGTGGTGTGTCTTCTACGTTTTGTCCTTCTCTGCCGCGCCGAAGCATTTCTTGAAGTACAGTTACTTTTAATGACGGCACGCAATGTGAAAGATTTTTTTCCTGGATTATAGCCAACTGTAAGCTTCATGAACTTATTATGCCACCTGACAGCTGTTCTGGGGGGCACATTGCAAGTGTTTTTGGTTCTTTCCTATTATGTGTATGAATGTGAGGCCAAGCAGCATATCCAAACATACTTGAGGGATGATAGTGAGCTTGGAGCGGAGGTCGTGCAGGCCGAGGAAGGAGATGTCAATGCCATCGATGCAAATAGCCCCTTCTGTGGCCTCGATGAGCCGGAATAGGGATAGCGTAAGGGAAGATTTGCCGGCGCCCGTCCGGCCCACGATTCCCACCTGACGTGCAGTGGAGAGAAGGACAGAAATAGAGTTGCGTTCCTCACGGTGTCTAAGGGCAAAACTGCACAGTTTACTTCCTAGTAGGGCTAATGACATTGTAGCATATATAAGCCGTGCAAAACTCCAAAGTTTACTTCCTCCTAGGGCTAATGATATTTTGGCATAGAGAAGCCGTCATCACGTCCAACTTACAGGCTTGAAGCAATGGGCTTATTTTTCAAGCAGGAACTTCAAAACGAAAATGAACGAAAACGAGAAACTATGCTCGGCTCACAGATTCTACTCTGGAAACTCTGCCTGCATTTTCTTTTCTGCGCTCAAAGGGCAATGGCTTGCTAAGAAAACCGAAAATGAACTCCGTGATTAACCGCGTCATTCGCAAACCCAGAAACAGGGGGTGCTTTAAGATTTTTTAGTACAGCATTCCTAGGGCGACTAAAACAAAACGATCAGCCTCGTGGCTATAGAGGAAAAAAGAATAAAAAAAAACAGAACGCTTTGCTGGTTCATCACACTGCTCTTTGTAAGAGTATGTATGGCGCCAATCTACTTATTAAGAAAATGAAACTCGTGGAACTGAGGCTAATAAGTGTAAGCCATAAGGCAAACAAAACAAATTTCGTTAAAAAGAACAGTATACAGCGCAGTCTGGACGCAAACCCTGTATAACATTTGAACTGCCAGGGAACTCCTTTTGTCTAAATGAGCTGGCCTGAGAAACAAGGCAATCAGCATGCAAAGGGAGACAATCCTTGTCTAGCCTGGAAAAGCATCATAGAAAGCAGTTTACATTTTCAAGCAGAAGGCAAAGCTATAAATGCAGATGCTGAGAGCTGCATGGTCATGATCGCAGAAGTTCTTGCCCTTAAATACAGTGAAAGCACAGCTACCACGTGAGAATTAAGTACTACAAATATGAGACTAAAGCACCAGGGACAATAAACCGGTATGCAGAACTTTGAAGTAGCTGTCTGAGACCTCTACATAATATACTTCAGAAATTTGTTTGAAATTAGCTCAAAAGGACAAATAATCTGATTATCAGTAATTGTTAAAATGGCGCGAAAAGAATGAAACTGTCCCATTTTTTAATAGGCACGGGGGTGTTACGATTATTCCAAATAAATGCGGATGTCAGAAGCTGTTTCTGTCTATCATAAAGGTCAGCTGATCATCCGTCATGCTAATATAAAATTTAGCGTGCCGTATTGGTGCGAACAACGCTGAAAGCGTTGGTGACGAGCGTCTGAACTTGTGAAACTTAATAGATTGAAGCAGGTTGACAGTGCGGTGTTCAGTGCGAGTGATGCTTTGAATCACCTAATCTGAGGTGAACTCGTCACGCTGCCTTCCTGATGACGTCGAGGTTGTTTATTTATACTTACTGTAGCCTCGGTGAGGCTATTGCAGAAGTGGGGTAAAATATAAAGAAACATCAATAAAAAGGAGATTACAAAGAAATAAAGAAAGCAATCACGCACCACTAGGATCAAGCTTAATTCTAACGACAATGAACGGATGTTGGCAGCTAACGAATTCCAAACTTCAATGGTATGAGGGAAAAAGCTCTGCTTAAAAAATTTCTTGCGGGTTTAAAAGGGCAAAATCGTTAGGCCATTGTACCTCCTTCACGTGAAATTTATGTTGCGCGAGAAATGAATGAGCTAACGACCTGACCCTTCAATGGGATCAAGAGCGACTACTGGGACTTCTGCATGAGATCGCAATTATACCTCTGTGCATAAATTATGGCCTGTTAGAGGTCTTTTCTTCTTAAAATTCACAAATTGGTGTTTCGCTTATATTCTCGGAAACTTGCTGCTCGTAGTAATGAACGATTAATTCAGTTTCTCTTTATTTCCTCATGAAATATATGACGCATATGCAATCTTTGGTTGAAAGCTTCTTCGCTACCGGTTCTCGTAAAATAAATCTTTTAAACCTTCAACTGATGTGCCCATCTGTCCTTGACGGCCGGGCTCTTAATGTTATGCCAACCAAAGTGCAACATGGGATAGCGAGACCATTTTGCCACTTATATGACGAGTAGCTCACAGCATGGCGTAGGTCGCTGGTAAAACGGGGGCAAATATTCTTGCTGCAGAGTATGTGTTACGTCCAACAATGAATTCTATCTCAAAACGCAGCAGCGCTTGTCGTTGTTTCGGCTCCTTCGCTGATGTTACACGCGGTCTATCACAAAGAAAGCTACTAATTCGCATCGTACATGCGCATTGGCTTCGCCTACGCGTTGGACACTGCTGTGGCGGTCGTGAACATTTTTTTTGTCGGGGGGGGGGGGGGGGGGAATGTATATAACGGAAATGTGACATCTACGCAAACGCAGGGATTGGAGTGTTCCATCGCACAACACATCTCTAGTGTGTTCCGTAGAGGTTCACAAAGTTTGGGAGGATTCCTAGGAAAGCCAGTGCTGATATTCATAGAGGACACTAGCCTTCTTAAGACCCTGTCTTCTTGCAAGTGTCTCTTTTATGGATTGAAGTTTTCTTGCCTTTTCTCCGGCATTGATGTCGCAGGTAACGTCTTTGAGGACGAGTTCGAGGTCGTCCCTGTAGCGGGTGCAGAAGTTCTTGAAAATCACTCGTCCAGCCTTCGGCCACGAATGCTCAGGCTTGAAGTCTCGCCTCTCCCATGGAGCCTAGAGCAGTGGACACAGGGGCATTAAAAATCATTAGATGGGTCACGCAGAATGATTGTCAAATCATGAAGTGCACCGCAAGCAGCGGCCCACACCGCGCTGCAAGCATTCCCCATAACTGGTGTCAAGGAATAACGCGTTGCACTATTTGTCACCATACGGCTGTGTCTTTGTGCATCATTCTTCGACGCACCGGTGCCCCAAGATGTAATCTGAGCATCGGAATGGGGAGTCAGCTTGTGAAATAAGAATAGATAACACTTTTTTAAACAATGCTGGAAACAATTGTCGATATAGGTTATTGAGCATATACTGCAATCCACACTGTGTATTTTAGCGGGGTAGGATGCATATAAGTAAACACAACGTGTTAACACAATAAAAGAACATAAAAGAAATCACATTAGCACTGTTTCAATACTTTGAAAATTGTATCGTGATGTGATCTAGGATCAGATTCACGCATTACAGCGAGATCAGCCGCCAATACATGTGAGGAACAAGTCCTATGATTTTTGTGCTCGCATTATTGCCAGCGTATGTGGACAAGCAATCATTGCAACAATGGGCGTTATCAGCCCATTTATGAGAAGCGAGACATTAGGACCAATCATCTGAAGGTGAAAAAAATACGAAAAGTGAAAAGAGCGAAATAAACACAACATGACATGGTCTTGTGTGCCTTTCGGTTTTTTTCTGTGCACGTTTCATCGTTACTAACGTGTAAGAATTTTTCACTGCAGTTACAACATACTAGCAAGGTTGCGACAATCTCAGTGTGTGCTGCTTCTCAGAATCATGCTTTGGCAAAAAGAGCTAAATCTTTAGATTGATTCCTGGCCTTTGCGACGCGACGTGCATAGGGGTTGCTGCTATTTGCCTAGCGGCGCCGGCGCCAAGTCCCTAAAATACCACTTTTTCAACAAGGCAAATCGTAGCCAGAAGTTAAAGTTACATCATGATTACCAAGACTATACCGCCCGCACTTCGTTAACAAATTCAGGGATCTTGTGGTTTCCTGCGCAGCACTGCAGATTCTCACCGCTCGCCTGATCTGTTGAACTCATTCGGTGCCCGTGTTTCTCTTTTTCGCCCGAAGGAAGAAAGGAGCCAAGTTATGACATTGTTCGCCACTGCTTTTCATGCAGGACAACGCAAGTCTAAGCAGGCAGGGAGTTTACAGTAAAATTGACGCGCTAACGTGCTGGGCCCAGGAGTGTGGAGGTAGGCTAGTTGGTCCGTCTTATCTCAAAGCCGCGTACAACATAGAATGCCACTTGGCTGGTACTCTCCCGCTCCAGTTTGTTGCTAAGACTAGCCTGCAGAGGAAGAAACGCATCGCTGTTGCTATCTATAATTGTTTGGTTATGAAAGAAAATTCTCTTTTCATGTGCAGTATTCGAATTGTTTTATTCACACACCTTGTCGCTTTATAGCATAGATGGTCTTTTCCTTTGCTGCATGGTCTTGTAAATGACGGCCTTCTCACTTGTATATCGGTGCAAATATTCTATCATCACTCTCACTTCATGGAGCAGCTGTATATTCGTCAGGGCTGCTTTCAGATTATCACATCTGGCATTAATTTATGTCTGCAGTTATCATTAGTTCTGAAACTAGTTTAGCCTTAAGCGATATATACGAGTATTGCTCAAGTGTACAGAACTGATGGCTAAACGAGTAAATATCTGCCAGATTTTCAACAGAACACTTAAGACAAGCCAGGTTTCTTAAGTACATGCGGTACAGAATTAATCGACGATAGGGCCGCTGTTCAAGCAGCAGATAAACCTTCAGTGTACAACAAATGACAGGTTGCTTTGTTTCCAGATGCAAGGTTCTATTTGTTACACACATGCGTAATCAGTCGCTGTTTATATCAACTGTTGTTAATGTAAATGTTGAGTGTATATTGAAACAAAACGAGAGAGCATTGTTATACTTACTGCCTCAAATTTTCTACGCACGAAATAGCGCTTCAATGGCTAACGAGAGTAAAATTCTCCGTTTATGGCTTTGTTTGCGTTATTTCAAAACACTCAGCTCAATTTTTTTATGTAATCAGAGCCGCTCGCATTGAAGTAGGCTAAAAGGATTTCAGCAGCATTAATAAACATTGGAATTCATTTTATATATTTTCATTTTTGATGCACCGCAGCATAATTCTTAAACTTTGTGTGGGCTGTTTAGAAGGAAATAACGCGTCTTAAAATGGCGTACAACCCAACCTTTGAAGATAGTTTAAGAATTGCCGCAAATTGCAACAGCTGCCATACGTAAATTACAAGCATGCAACCACAATTTTTTTTTTCGGGAGGCGCCCAAGGTAATTTATTCAAGTATGCGGAAGAGGTGGAGAGAGGGATGTATGCAGCAGGCAGAACACAGCCAAGAGACCCAAGGGGGTCGAACTTGATTAAAATGGGGAAAGGGATAATGCTCCCCCTAAAATACCTGCCCGGTAATTTATCAGTTACATAGGTGCGGTGTTCGCGGGTCCCGGCAAGTAAGACGCGATAGAACACTGCGTAGTACTTTATTGGGCAACAGCTGAGATGCGTTCTCCCAGCGCTCATGCGGGTGCTCGCTTTTGTAGAGCTACTGCTGACGTCACTTGGCGCGTCATCACGCGTCTGACACAGAACGCCGGCACGGCACGCGTCTCACTCGGCTCACACAGAACGCCGACACGCGTCTCACTCGGCTCGCACAGAACGCCGGCACGCCTCAAAGGGTAATGTATTTTTGCCGTCCCAACGTGTCGGCCTTTCTATTTTCATCTATTTTGGTAAGGGAAAACGAGGTAAAGGGGACCACAGCACCCTCTTTGCCTTTGAAGAATTCCGCATAGCATCACTATCGCAAATGAATTAGGGGAGGGCTTCTTTCAAAACACCATTTTAGAATAAACCTTTAGTATACAAATTATCTTTTAGTAATAAGCATCCTCTTTGGTAGAACCAAAATATTTATTTGCAGTGTTGCCATTTCTGACGGACGTAGCTTTTATAGTTGAATTTTGTAAGGATCACTTTATATGGCCTATTGTACCTAGCGCGGACGGGGGAAAGCGGAGGCTCCAGCCGCCGTGGTTGAGTGGTTAGTGCGCGCGGCTTGTGAGCCGGAGTACCGGATTCGCAGCCCGGCTGTGGCCAGCGCGTTTCGATGGAAGCAAAATGAAAAAGGCACCGGTGAGCTGCGTGATGTCAGTGCACGAGATTCTAGGGCGGCCGAAATTATTCCGGAGCGGTCCACTACGGCAGCTCTTTCTCTGCCACATACTTCCCTTACCTCACGGTGCAGTTGCGGTTCAAATTTATTTAATAACGCATATAATAATAGTCAATACAACAAAATCTGTACAGAAGGAAGTACACGACTCTCAGGGGGACCTCCTAGGTGTCCCCCGAGAAGTGAGACCGTTATAGCGCCTTTACTTTCCTGATAATCAATCATCATATAAAATGGATTTGCCGTCCCTGCACCACTATACCTTATGTGAGCATCACCACACAAAACAAGACCTTTTCACCCGACTACTCTAATGCTGTGTTCTCGCTCACACCATTTGGATTGCTATTTGTGGTAATATGAGTGCAACGTAAAAGGAATGTAACGGCATAAAAGCAAGAGATATTTCTTACTGTGCGAATAATAGTTAATATCTTTGACTGGAATCAGAATTTCGCCCCAAACCAGCTGGCAATGAAGTTGACATTGTGAAAGGAGGAACGGCCGATGAATGCTCCCGTCCGTCGTTTGCAGTGCTCTGTAACTATGTTGTACGCCGTGATACCCAATGAACTCACGCACTTCTATTCGCCCCTATACATTTGCATATGTTAATAATTTTCTTCCTTCCCTCTAAGCATCACGAAAGTGCGCGTCGAAGCTTTCACCTCCTGTGGTGTTCGTGTGTACTCGAAGCACCTTTCCACGGCCACCAGATTGGTCTCCATGTTGGACGTTGCTCGAACAAGCATGTTCAGAGTGGAAGTGATCTGCACATAGGACCATTGCAGAGAAAGATATTGCAAGTCACCCCAGGGTTATGAGAAGCCGATCTTTTCTACGAACGCTGACAAAGTGTAGTTTGAAAGAATAGAAGAATAAGATGTTTAGTCACTTTTCAGCTGTTCCATAGGCTAATGTCTTTTCAAACGGTTGCGCTTAGAGGAAAGTGAACATAAGTATCTTCTGGCGGGCTAGTTGAACATACCAAATGAACATACCAAACATAACAAACCAAATATAGTTGAACATACCAAATATAAGTGAAAATACCAAATCCTTTTGTGGGATTTCCGAGCAGGTAACATGCTGCATTTCTAAATAGAAAAATGAAGTCTAACGTCCTCATTGAATGCAAGATAGTCGAATCTTTGCTTTGCTATAAGTTGTAACAACTATAAGACATTCCGCGTTACACTGCAGCTATCAGAAAAAGATATTTCTAAGTTCTGAGTTTTTTGCACGCATGAGGGTCATATCTTGCGCTCACGTTCATTGAGATATACCGTAATAAATTGCAGAAGTATTTTGCATCATTTCCGATTTTGAAGTGTACTAAAACGTCAGATTGTGTAGTTTTCGGACATTATGAAATTCTAGCACAACACACGCTGCTCTACAACTACCATGCGTGAAAACCTAAAGCTTATTCGTTGCTTCATAAAAGTGAAGGAAGATATGAATGAAATTAGCATCAATGTGTGTTCCTCATTCGGAACCTTTCATTCCTGTCACACGCTTGCTTTCGTAACTTAATAGCGTTGGGAAGGGAAGGAGGAATAAATGATACAGAAGACCAAAATGGATGACTTTGAAGGTGCCAAATATTCACATTTGACGGTTCTGAACAACAATTTCAACTACGCAAAGTTTCTACACAAACGTCTACTTTCTTCTTTAGAAGACAACGTTTGTACCACCGACTCGTACACATGAGCTACAAAACAAGACGGGATACCAATGTAACCAGATTGCCTTTCTTGCTTTTTATGCTCTTAAAGCTCGAACTGTGTCACCAGTAATAGGCGGGAAATATTTTAGGGGCAGCATTTCTGACGTAGCATCTTCAGCATCATGCCTGTCGCCTCATGTGGCCAATCATGCGACCAGTAAGAAGCAGGGTCATTGCACCTACCGCAAGGGCGTAGCTGACGGAGAGACCCGCGAGGCCTGGTGATAGTGTTTCCCGGGTGAACACGGCCAGCAGCGCAGCTATGAGCACGATACTGTAGCCGAGCGCCTCCAGTCGGACGGCCATCCATCTGCACAAGCAGAAAACAAAGCATTTCTTCTATGGTGCTCTTGCTTTCTATTCTGATTATAAAGTATATTGTTAGGAAGCCTTGAATATTATGATGCGGGCGTATGGGTTTAATTATTGAAAGACATTAAGGGAGATGCTCGTTATAGGACTTCCAGACACCTTTTCGACGACACCGTTTTTCGATGCGACTATTAAAGTTACTGTTTACCCCTGACTAACAAAAATATAGCAATTAATAAGGTAACCGCTGAAAATTAACGACCCTGGATAGTATGCACAAGTAAACACTCATCAGTATGCGGTGAATTTTGGGAAATAAAGTGCAGAACGCGTAATACGGGGTTCGCACTGGCTAAAGCGAATAACAGTATGAAACTCGAAGGTCTTAATGCGTGAAATGTTCGTATTCTGAAAGGAAAATTGTGCATGTGTAGAGGCTTTCATTCTGCTATAAAACCTAATTTTAGCACCTTCTTTAACCGCGAACACACTTTTTAAATTCCGGGTTAAACCCGATTTCTCAGCGGAATGCCCTTCTAGACAAAATAGTAGGGGATTGAGTTGCTGGCTACCATATCTGTATATGAAAGGCGTAGAGAACGTACATTTTCGTGAACAAAGGTGCATGCACCAAACGAAAACTAGTGGATTTGCCGTCGTTATTTCAGATGAGCTTTTTAAACCTCTTTTAAAGCTTTGTTCACGAGGTGGCTTAATTTGAGTGTATGATCAAAAAGAGACGTTAGAAACGAGAATTAAAACACCAGTATTGACTAAGCTCCTATAAGACGTCGTGTATCACCGCTATTCATGACATGTCCTGTTCGAGGGCTCTTGCATCTCTAAAATAGTGTATTGATGTTAAATCAACGTTTTCTTAGAGTACAAGACAGGCAGATTTTAAATGCAATCGAAGCTCTACATAGCGCGGTGAAAGTTTACTTGAAGAAGTGATTTAATAGATGAAAAGAAATCTAACTTCATGAACTGCAGTTCGTGAAATATTCAGCAATGAAGTGAGGAATTTTGCGTCCCGCACAAAAAGCATACCTTCCAAGTTTGTTTTTTTTTTTGCTGCAAAAGAAGGGCCCAAAAAAACCCTAATTGTTGAAGTTTTGTACAATAAGCCCATTTATACCCGAATTTGAATTTTGAAACCTTCATCCGAATTCTAGCAAAGATAAACACCGTAAACAAAAGGAACTATGTATGTGCCGTCTTAAACAAAAACAAAAAAAAAACAAATGGGTGAACTCCTATACACACTCCACAGGGGATCTGCTTATTACAGAAAAGGTGTTGCAAAACACTTTTAGCAGCTCAAGAAAGACAAACGACGCCCGTAAAAAAGGCTCCTATATATAACAGGATCGTGACAAAGGCCTTTTTATACTCTTGGCTAAAGAACAATGCGAAGGCCAATTTTTTGGTTTTATTTAGTTTCCGCGATGTCTATAAACGCGGAATTCTAAGAGGTCTTCTGGATACGTGCATGTCTCTCACTGTTTCTTTTTTGTCAACGCGCTTTCAATTTAAGAGCGATCATATTCTCTAGAAGCAACACTTTTTCATGAGTGCCGACTGCGTGTGCTTTTATTTCTTGGTTTAAGCAATTTTCTGCACTAATTTTAAATCATTTTTGTATACCTTTCGTGTATGATGTACTGAAATGAAATATTATCCTCAACGCAACACGACTTAGTATACACGGTAATAAATCACTATAGCATTTTATTATTGCATTACCGTAGTACAGGGACCTGTAGGTATTCGTTTGATATTTTTATGAAAAAATGTTCGCGGATTTGTGAACCCTCCCTGCTGGCACCGTATGACATATGATTCAGCTAAAAGCATGTGGCACACATTTATGCGCTGCAGTTTGACTCATCATATATCTGAACAAATACACCTCCTTTACAGCAAACAAGATCATAGAGTAAATGTTCGCCAGTTTGCATGTCAAAAACGCTTAGCAGCTGCACTAACACGAAGTGGCTCTAGGGTAAGACAGCCTACTGAAACGTTCCATATGAGCTGCTTGCATGGAATTACGGGAATATGATGTCAAAAAGATATTAAAAAATATATGGAATCTATATTTTATCTGTACGGAGGCCGTAACTATTCCGAATAATTCTCATACGACTTCCATACACTGAACAGGACGTCATACGGAGTCCGTAAGTTTCTAAACGTGCTTCTGCATAGTCCATAACGGCCCTATATACACATATTGACATCATCAAATTGCTATGGAAGCGTATGATATCTTGGTACTCATCATATAGAAACGTTCAGCAGCACGCTTTATTAATGAGCCTTGGGCACTGTCTTGGTATAGGAAAAAGATATACGTGTTGCCAAGCTATGCACCATAGCGCCTTGATCGTAAGTACCGTATTCACCTTATTTTAGCTTTGAAAGCAAAATTCAAGAGAAATATTCAGCCGAAACAAGAACTAGGCTGCACAATATCACGCCACGCATCAGCATTTAATTTATTCGATTTGGCTGGAGAAATATGTTAGAAAAATTCATAAACTCTCGACAGAACCCTTATTGCGGAAAATTCAGATGCACGTGTTACTAATAATGCTCCTGAGGACTCTCAAATTCTTTGCGGGAAAAAAATTCTTTCTCATATTTCAGACTTTCATCGCTCCCTTCATGAAGATTGTATAAGTTTTTGAACACACTTTTTCCAGTTTAGGAATAATGTGTTCCATCTAATCTTATGTTTAGTGCCTGCGCGTTATAAGCAAGAGACCAGGCAGCTACATCACTCTGTATTTGTAATACGTAACCGCTTGTACAAAAATACACTAGTTTGAAATGAGGACTTATCACTAAAGCATTAGCAACCGACCGCATGTATCGGCAAAAAAGAAGCTCTCTGACATTTACCGAGTCTTCATTTAAAGAAAAGCAACAAAATTCCCACTGCTACTTGGAAAAAATTCTAAACTTCTATCCGAAACAGTACCTGCCCAGGCCACCGTAAGCTATGCAAAACTGACTGGCGTGGGTACAGCAGACTAGCCCCCAAAATATTCTCTCGAACTGCTATTCCCCGCTTCTCCCCTAATTAGTAAATAAAAATAGGCTATAAAAAGAACCATCTATATATCAAAACGAGGGACCAGCTCTAAGCCCTCGCGACAAAAACAAAATTACAGGATTGCACTTCAGTCTGTTTAAGTGCGACAGTGCGAGAGTATTTCCCTGTCCTGTTTTTCTCCATCCATTTTTATTATTTTATATTTGAATTTTTTTTTCAGATCACTGCGCTGACCCGCATTGGAGCAGTGCGAAAGCAAAATGACCACATACTAAGACGTCCCTTGCTGTTCTGACGTCCATGTACTACAGCGATGCCCCTGGCTGTTCTGGCGTGCGTGTACTAAATTGACAATCTTGGCTATTTTGACATCTAAATGTATATTTTGGCGTTTAATTTATGACAGAATTACTGGCCACAAACGAAATTTTTCCCACGGCAACCGTTTACCACGCACTATGTGTTACAATCACACTTTCACACACCTATCTTCAGAGAACGACGTTATCGTGCGGACAAAAATTCCGGCCACTTTTTGGTGATGCGACAGAGTCAATAATGCTCTTGTATAGAAAAGAACAACGAAAAACTAGTTGTTTTTGAATCCTCTGGCAACTACTATCGCGCCTTTTAGGCAGGGTCATACACCGAACCATAAGCGTCTGCCGTACTGGGAGCTTTCGCGGTTGCGTGCTTATAAAAGACGCGATCAACGAATACGCGAAAACTGGCAGCGACAGTGTTTCAAAACTTTAAGCCATGAGCTATTCCGCCTGGCATCACCGCCCCCGGTCGTCCACAGCGCTGTCTCGGCCTTTTTCGGGCATCTTGCGCTTTCACTCTAGTTTTTAATTTGTTTAAAGCAAACGCAAGCGTCGGGACAGAAACTGAGAATAAACAAATAAATCTAAATAATGGCACTTTACAATAATTTGAATTTCACATTATGGGTTTAAATCACCCAAAAATGCATACTGGTGGAAGCCCTATCTGCACAAGGTGAGGCTTGCTAACCTCGTACTTTTTATAGCAGCAGTATATCTCCACCTAGACATAGGCTGCTTAAAGTATCGCCATATCCTACAACTGCTGCGTCTATATCAAATCTGGCCTTTTATTACTTAACTTCCTCGCAGGAATCACCTCAAAAAGAATGCAACCAGTCATATTTAGATATAAAGGCTCACCGGGCAGCCGCTATGCTGGGAAAGTAGCTTCTGTGGTTGATGTCGGTAAGTTCGTTGGATCTGGCCACAAATTTCTCGCCGGCTTGGTACGCTCTGATCGAACTGCAGCCCGACACCGTCTCGGAGAAGTGAACGTAAATCGGGGACCGGGAAATTGACTCGAGGCGTTTCAGCTGGCGCGAGGTAGCGACGTAGAATTTCTGCAGGAAGTAGAGTGCGGCAATCATTCCTGAAAAAACCTCTGTGGAAATCATCATCATCATTAGCTTAATTATGCCCACTGCAGGAAAAAGACAACTTAGCATACAATTAGCCCGTTTCTATGCCCGCTACGGCCCCCTTATTCATGCAAGCTTCTTATACTCAACCGCCAACCGAACTTTCTCCCACCCTCTGCTACGCTTGCCTTCTCTTCGAATCCAGCCCGTCACCATTAGCGAGAATTTGTTATCTTGCCTTCGCATTACACGCCCTACCCAAGCTCATTTATTCTTCTCAGTTTTGAACAGGAAAGTGTTTATGCAAGAGATATTTCTCGTGCTTAACTCAGCGTGAGCCGCCTAATGAGTTTTAGGGATCGGAACATTTATTTCTTCTAAGGACGTAACTTTAGTCAAACATGCCCCACTGAACACTTGTAGTGTCTATCAACATTGATGCCTTTAAGCCACATCTTGTGCTATAAAGCTTCAGATTCGTCATCAGAGTTCCTAACAAGTGGGGCCCACAACACACCTTAAAGACTGCTGACGGCAAATATCATCTCTGTCCTTTTTAGAGCAGGTAGAAAATGAGATGGCACCTGAACAATGGAGTAAATGATGAGAAGTGGAATGACCGCCGCCAGGAAAATTGGGTTCTCCATAGAGATCAAGACGAATGCCACAAGTGCCTTGAAGAACTGAATCAGAAGCATCCTCAGGTTGAATCTCAGTGTCATATCTGTGGTGTCGATGTCTCTCGAAAACCTGTCGAAGAGCAATGATTACACGATATTATTGCAGTCTGATTACTTTTCAGCGACGTAGGTGCGAGACACTAGGTTGGATTGCTTCTTAGGCTTCCTTACTCTTGACTCCATACGCACAGGGAATCGAAAGAGAAAATTTGGACCTGCCTTCGTCAATTATCATGTTTAAAGAGGGCCGTCTATTAGTCATGTTTACGTAATACACGTTAACGTTGTGAAAACGTTAACATCACGAATATGTATCAGGTTATTTCTGAGAGCTCTTGCAAAACTAGTAGCGCGATACAGATTTCAAGGTTTTAGACAGGCAGGCAGGTTTGCGCTTTCGTATCTTTCGGATGTGAGAAAGATACATATCCGCGGTATCAAACTTCTGAAGGAACCAGCGCACAAAACACAACGGACAAGAAAAAGGTGGTACACGACGGACAGGAGCGCTGATCAGCGCTCCTGTCCGTCGTGTACCACCTTTTTCTTGTCCGTTGTGTTTTGTGCGCTGGTTCCTTCAGAAGTATGTATTACCAACTAGCCCAACAACAAGTGTCGCGGTATCAAATTCTCGCAACCTTGGTGAGCGAACATCATGACGTGTGTGAGCAATGTGACGTTTCTTTGCTCGAAAAATATGTTCTTTTTCCCCTGCAAGGATTGTATTCGTGTTCAAAAAATACTCCACACGCACTTGATCAACCTGGGTAGTAGCAATTCCCAGAGTAGGACGGCATGATAAACAATTACTGCGTCCGAACGTGTTATTCTGTGGGGCAACATAGGTTTACAATGCACGGGTCAGGTCAATTGTTAAGGGCGCAAAAGAACTTCTGACTTTCTTGCCGGTGTCATTGCTTAATTTTGTGGCGAACTTTTCTTCGAATGGAACTGACAAATCTCGGGTGTGTAAATGAAGCTAATTATTTAAATCCAACAAATCCATTGTTCCGTTGGAAGTGCACAGAGAGGCTAAGAACGAGTACATGGTTGCTGGGCTCTCGGGTGTGTGCCACTTATGCAGTGGAAAAAACCACCAAATGCACTGCGAGCATCCCTGATAACTAAAATATTCAGGGGCTGCAAAAAGCTGCGAATACCCCAGGACGATAACACACACTTGAGTGCCTTCTTTGTTTTTGTTGGTTTACCACTTGTCGACATTTTCATATTGTCGCCGTATTCATGTTGACTTGGCAACTTATTAAATAAGATACCGGCGTCCCTCATAAAATAAGTCGCTTTGGGGCGTCAAATCCCATAAAAAAACAAACCAAATAAAAGAGTCACAAAAGTTACTTTTGCGCGTTCTTATTGATAGCTTTTCATATAGACTGATGTTCAAAATTCTCTGAGAAAGATTTTGAACATAGGAAAATTGTAAGATACTGTCATAGAAATAGTGAAGGTAATGGTTCATTCTTCTGATACGTAGCAAAGCCTTTTTTAAAGTGTTTCCATGGATCACATCGAGCAGTTAAGACAGCAATTAAAAACTAATAGAGACTGCTTTGAACGATAGCATAAATGTTAAAAGAAAAAATTTGCCAGACTACTTTCGGGTGTTCTGCGGATATAATGATTGTTATGGTTAAAAGTTACATTATATGAAAAAACTTTTGTTCATAAATGGTTTCCAGCTGAAAAATGCTTTTGTCCTCAATTGTTGGGTATGCCTATATTGTGTTATGACCTTTTTCAAGCACTGGTGCACTTGGGAATAAAAAACAGTTTCTGTTAAGCTTTGCAAAATATAAGTAAGTTTTTGACGCGTGCATCAGGCATTCAAGTGGCAGGCAATAATAGAGAGCGGTCTCAGAAGTAGATCTATCGATGTATTATGTTTGCTTATTTCCAATAAATATTCTCTCGTTTTCTAGTTTACGCTAGCCATCCTTGAAGCATAAGCGAGCTTCCTGTCCACCTTACCCACTATAAATGAGCAGAAAGCGAAGAGTTAAATATAGCAGAATAATACCTATCTCAGTTACGCACTGTACAGAGGAAATATGCTGGCAGCGGATACAGTGACTTGAGATTCTCTAAACAAAGTCGTCACAAAAATGCAGAGCTAAGACAGGCTAGAACAGGAGAGCAAGCTGCCGGGCTAGTTAGTGACGCATTTTTCGAAAGAAGTTAGAGCAAAAAACGGACAAGGGACAGAAAGAAAGGACACAGTGCTCGTGAATGTCTTATGTGTCCTTCTTCCTGTCCCTTGTCCGTTTTTTGCGTTAACTTCATTCGAAAACTATGACAGGCTAATCATTTGCAACAAGGTAAAACTGTTGTCGAACTGATCAGATTTACAAGACAAGTGCACTGAATAAACTGCCCCAACCAGAGCAAATTAAGCTAACAACAAAAAATCTGGAAACTGAAAGAAGCTATTGGATAAAAGAGTCTGGTAGTTGGTTTTGGTCAGTGGTAGAAATGCAAGCGTCAACAATTTAGAGATATACATAAACAACGTTCCCACCGCACACGTTAAGTTGTGTCGCGAAATTTTTAGTGCGGTGTCTGTAGCGCTCCATTTCTAACAGCGGGTATGCCTCTTACATTCGAAGCGGCATTGGCGTAAAAGCGAGTGACAAAGCACATACCTGTTGAGAACTCTGCCCATAGGTGTAGTATCGAAGAAGGACATCGGAGACCGCAGGACCCGCTGAAGCATATCAGCGTGCAGAACCTTGCTGCCTTGAATGGCGGCCAAGTTGAGGGATATGGTACCCACCAGAATGAAGGCAGCTGTGAGAAACGATGGAAGATAATTGAACAAACTTCCACGCCTATTAAGTATAGAGCATGCGTTTCTTGCAGCATGACACACTAATATTTCTGGATTCGACCTGGAACGGGGTGTGGCGTGTCACTCTAATCCACAGCTTCGATAATATAACCCGCTCCCACGGTCTGATCCCGTCAGCAGTAGCGGCTGCTCTGTCCTTGGAGAACGCTGAAGATAACCGATACTCTGCAGCAATTGTGGCGACTTATCATCAACAATTTTTTTAATAAAGCGAGACACCTTGAGCCCCCCAAATACATTTTTCTTGTCGCCGTTCCGGCTAAAATAGAGGCAAGAACACGTCTATGTAAACAAATGAAAGCATGATCGTGCTTCTGCGAAACACAGTGTGATATCATGCGCAAAAGTCTACGTCACTATCGAGCCGCCACACGAGAAAGGAAAGCAAACTGGATAAAAAGAAAGCCAAGATTAACGTACTCTGGTAGGTGGGGACTCAAATGCAACGGCACTTCCCCTCATTAATGTTTTGCACGTAAGCCACGAATAACAGCGACCTATAGGTCGTTACTGAAACTGATATGCAGTATTATTCGCACGCTCCGGTTTCAAAGACTAGGTTTAATAGTACGAAAGAGGCAAATTGACTGAAAGATAGATAATTATTGATCACAAATCCTACATCTAGCTCTGGCCTCTCCGCTTAACCATGAAAGCATACTACACTCCTGCTCTCTAACACTGTATAAGGTTCATCTGCCCTTTGGTACGCCAACTATCCCTCAACTTTCATACTCACTTTCGGTGAGGCCGTACATGGCGTACATGCCGAGTCGGAAATTGCGCTGCACCGGATCCGTAGCGAGCCCGGGGTCTAGGGCATCGTTGCTCCAGAGGCTGAGCCAGTAGCTGGTCATGATGTTGAAGGTGTGGGAGAACACGTACGACACAATCATGAGTGCTGTCAGTCTCTTCCCCATGGCCTTGATGTATGCCAGGTACACCCACCACTTTACCTGCAAGGATGGACGCGCACCTTGACACCATTACATTCACATCGCGCAAGAAGCATTCCCTTTGTGGCAGAGAGAAACAAATCCTTGTCGCGAAGACCTGGACATCAGCTAGCTGCATAACATAGCATGTTTGTGGTGCATACATTGCGAATAAAGATTACTATAACACAATGCTGCCGCCATAACAAATTCCCCAAGAACTTTCTAGCGTTGCTCAGGTGTGTTTGCGCCCTTGAGGAGCCCATGGCAGACGCATATGCAAGGAAGAGCCAGGGTGCATGAAAAACGAGAGGGAACAAAAACACCGTTCACGTAAGCCAATAGCGAGCTTAAGGGTGAAGCTGGGTGTAGAATGCCTGAAGATTGGTGGCTGCTAGGAGAAGCCGGAAAGTGTGTAGCGCTGTGGCTGATATGCCACATCCTCACATCATAGGCTGAGACGTCAAATAGTCTTATGTCTACTCGCGCAATATTTATGGCGCCACCACGCCTTTGTTACCCCCAGCCATAGCCAATCGTCTGGTAATGTCAATAGCAGCGCGGAAAGAACGGGCTGTTTACATATACCAGCCCCTCATCTCTTGGAAGAATTACTTCCGATGAATATTTACTTTATGAAACACAGACAATAGCCTGCTGCTCTAAGCACCCCACTCGAAATATTCTAGTCATAGAAAACCACTCATTTCATCTCCATGTTTGCATCAGCTGGCAAGTTCGAAGTCGAACAAAATGCTTTATTGTCAACAATTAGTGCGAATAAATAACAGGAGTAGTTGCGCCATCTCTTTCTTTTACATATGAACACCTACTCTAGTTCTTAGGTATCCCCAAGATGCATGGCAAAGCCGAAATTAATACGCATGGCGCTGCCATCTGAAAGTATTAGCAGTGAAGAAACAGCGATAATGACTGTTGGTCTAACGTTGCGTCATTGGTTTTGACATCATGGCATCATCTAAAAATGGGAACAACCAAAGTGCAACTGGTTCTTCTATCGCTCTGAGGTCCACATGACTTATGTCGGTATGCAGAGAACGCAATCGAATGTCATCTGTGCGCTTTGAGTACTATAAACAGCCTATTGTTTACTTCCCGCTCTACTGGTATTTCTATTGCCAGCGCGGCAGTGGACAAGGCTGGTGCATTTGGCAGCTCAGCGCTGCCGGCTGCTTTTTTACACTCCTTCGCTTCGCGTTTACCATGCATTTGAGCGCTTCTGCTCACCGAGCCTACTTGAGAACTCTCCTGCCCTGTCAGCTTGGCTCCAGCTGTAAGAGGCGCTTCCACGGAAGTGACAGGTCGTCTTCCGACGAGCACAGGATCGTCGCGGCCGCTGCGGTTCGAAGAACTACGGCGACGCCCGCCGCAGCGCTCGGTTTCCGAAGCGGAGTCACTATCATGGCCGCTCAGCCTGGAGAGCTGCCTACAAGTTGAGGCGGGCGAAAAGTGATGATCTGTGGAATGAATCCTTCCAGGTACGCACACATTCATTTGAAAACCTGAATGTCTTTTTCATTGTTCTCTTTTGATGCGCATTATAGGCAGTACGAAAGTATTTGGTAAATCATTGCCTACCGGAATTCCTACTCCGAATTCCGCATCCATGCACTGCAGCGCGAAAGGCAAAGTGTTGCACTCGCATGTTAAAATAATTCTCAGGTGTTAATTTGAGTCTTTTCAAGATTTTATGTTACTACCTGTGATCCCATTTAATCTGTGTAAGGTATTTTGTGCATGAATCAAAGAGGCGACCGTTATTTGACGTGTATCGGAAGTAGATCTGAATGCGTAGAGGGTACTTGCAGGAGAAGGAATCATACAACGGCTAGACGCAAAATTCTTCGCGAGAAAAGCACTACGGACACAAGGGGGTAAACGTAAACCCAGCCATCGGAGATTCACAAGTTAGCGAAAAGAGAGAGTGCAGGAGTTAAAAATTTCGCCTGAGAACTGAGTTTCCGCCTTAAGAAATGAGGACAAGTTCAGTCCATTGACCGTGAATGGCAAGCTTAAATTCTAGTAACGAGGATGGGTTTAAGAAGTTTGCGGAGATATGGTGGCCGCAACTGGGAAAGGCTAGGGTTAGCTGGAGAGACATAGCAGAGGCGTTTCCCTGCAATGAGCGCGCAGTGAGGCTGATGATGATTATGATAATGATGAAAGTTATGGTATACAGTAGCTGTTAAGAATGCTGGCAAAATCTTAGTATAGAAAAAATTTTTTATAGATAGCGACAAAAAAGTTTCCCGAACACACTAGATCTATCGTGAAAGCACTCGAAAAGATAAGGAGCGAGAGTGAGACGCACATACAGTGTGCTACATGGTGAATGTACCATACTCGTGAACCAACAATCCCAAACGCTGCCGGTGTTGAAATACGGTAGGTAGAACGAAACCAGAGAAAAGTGGGAAAGATAACAATGGGGTAACTTAACTGAAATAAGAATGCATATATTGTGAAAAAATCGAAGCTTGAAAAAAAATCCTTGAGAAAGAACAGTTGGCTCATAAAACAGCAGGTTTTCGCACAAAGGTGCACAAAACATATTGTCCTGCGTTGCAAGAATAAAAAAACTAAACTTATCGGATGAAGTGGCGATGGATTTACACAAAAAAAAAGTGTGATGGCAGTGACGGGCACCGCGGTGCTGTAGAAATGGATACCCAGCAGCTAAACACAAAGAAAATGACCAAAGCCTTGCAATGAATGGAAGCAGCAAAACTAGTGCGGAAGGTCAGGGAACAAGAAAGCAGCTTAAGGTCACGGAAGATATCACGACAAACCTTGCCACTTCCTATACACAAGCTTACTGAAACCATGAAACAAAGGTAAAAAAATATTTCTATAAGAAATGCTGTGCTAACGATTTCAAAAAATACTACCTAGCGGATTCTGTCTGTTCCTCACAGAATAATGCAGTGCCAACTATTAACTACGTTCCAGAGACATAAAGTAGCGCGGGCAGGAAGCAGATATAAATAAAAAAAACATTGCCCAGTGGACGGAGGAGATTGAGAATAGCCCGGCGTCATTTAGCCGGAGCTAGTGCAGCATAAGGATAATTGGAGGTAAATTCGGCAACCATTTGTTCTGCAAGTGGTGCAGTTGCGTTGACGACACAGTTCTTTATGGTGAAATAGAACAGCGAAAAACAGAACCTTTCCGCCAATGCCTAAGCTATTCGCGACGAACTTAGTAAACATTTGATCACATCTGAAAACGGGCGAGGCTACCAGAAAAGATAATTTTAAGGTGTTTTCGCCAGCATATCTTCTTTTTCCTGTGTCACGCACGCATTTTTACTTGCAGCATCTGACCTTTCTTTTTTTTTTTCTACGGAGTCATTTCCGCTGCCGTGCGAATGACCTTGACGCACCTGACTAGCTCTTTGGATATGCCGACCCGGGATGCGATCTCCCCAAGTAGCTGCATGTCCTCATCGGGGACTCCCCCGATCACCTCTTCTTCCTGCAGGAACTGCACCAGGAAGTCGGAGAAGGCACCGCCGCGCGTCAGCAGCTCCTGGTATGTCCCCATGTCGGTTATCTTCCCGCCATCCAGCACCACCACTTTGTCCACTTGGGGCAGTACCGCGAGCCGGTGGGTCACCAGGACGCGGGTCTGCGTGAGGTGCATGCGCACTCATCACGACAGTATTGAGTATACTGCGTGCTTCGATTCTTGCACAAGAGCAGACCCACGTGTGTTTGCTTGTGTGCTTAAAGAAAGGCGTTTCGACCTGCATGCGACAAGCTCAGTGATTGAAGTCTGGGCTGGAAGGGTGAATCTCAGCTCGTCTCCTGCGCAGTCCGAAATAAAAATCTACGAGCATATCATTTAACACTTGTGTACTCTATCATCGCAATGAAAGTTGATATTTTATGTCCTCAGTTCACAACCTTCTGATTATCTTAGGCTCACGCCAGAAATGTGCGGCAGACGGCTAGAATTTTCTCTGCCGTCGTTTGACAGCTCGAAGCGCATATAAGTATTACAAATGTTGTATGTTCTGATAGAACCTTAGTAGAATTCGCCTTATTAGAGGAGGTGTAATTCGAGATCAATATTCATTTTTAGACACCTGTGGGGTACCCATGCGAGAAATTTGCTAGCAGTCAGAAAGCTGTTTATGAATTTGTTGCTTGCTTTAAATAGGCAAGGTTACGTGTCAGTAAGCACTCTCTAAGATTTTTTGCAAAAAACAGCTAAAATGCAATAGAAGGTTAGAAAAAGGCACATGAGCCACGGCGGTATGCGGCATTTTAATGCAACAAAAGATTTTTCCCTTCCGGAATATGCAAAATGAAAGAATACGGTACTTTTCGGCGGCTGCGATCCGCGTGCGAAAAATGTTTTCGTATATAATCCATGTGCCTGACTTGGAACAAGACGCTCATCTACCAAATTTCGCCGCCGTTCTGCTCCTGCCACGCCTTCTATTTTAAAAGTATTTCATCTGTCTTTTATACTCTATTAGTGTTCAAACTTGTGCTTGCCCAGTGTTTTCATGGTACGTGTGTTCGTAAGCTCGGAATAGGTACCTGCTGGTATTTTACGTTCCTACTAAGGTGCTCAGTGAGACGACATACGTCCTGTCAGTGGTTAAATTAACCAGTCCTGCATACCTTCTCTCTCAGCAGTCCCTTCGGTCCTATGACTTTGTCCAAAATGTGCTTGCCAACGTGTGAGTCCACAGCGCTCAGGGGATCGTCGAAGAAGTAGATATCCGAGCCGCTGTAGACCGCCCTAGCGAGGCTGATCCTCTGCTTTTGGCCGCCGCTTAAGTTAATACCCTGTCAAAAAGAAAAAAAAACTACCAGGTGGCTTCTTCTTGCTGGCACTGCTATCATTTACTGGACTACTCTTGTTCCTCCCGCTTCAGGGTATTCAAATGCTTCCTATTAGATACAGTCTAGCCCGTTTATAACGAAGCCACTTATAGCGAAATAGCGGTTATAACGAAGGGATTTCAATTTCCCATTCCCATTTTTGCATTTTCAATACATTTTGGGTCCGGTTTTAACGAAGTAAATAAGAGCGCGTCAGCGGATATAACGAAGAGATTTAATACCAACTGAAAAATAATCTGCCAATCAACACATTTTTGCGTCCTTGAGGCGATTTTTTCCTCGAAAATAAGAGCGAAATTCGGCTGACGGCGTCCTTTCGTGGCGTCGTCTGCTCCTGCGGAGCGAAAGGTTGCTTCACTGCATCGCACGGCACGCCGGTCTCGTGTTGCGCCGTCCTTGAACGGCTTGAGAACAAACAGCGCTTACAGACAAAGGACCAGAACAAGAAGGACACACAACTGCGCTGTTGAACGGCGTCACGGCGTAGAGCGGTAGAGCACGCCGCGCAGGGGGAAAATGTAAAAAAAAGAACAGAGACGATTTTTTTTTTTCGATGACGTCGCAGAGAGCGGCCGTCTTGGCCAATCTCGGTTCTCTATTTCTCCCAGGCAGTCGGCGCCACAGCTGGTCTGCAGTCTGCAGGAGGTGTGGCAGCGCGCGCTTTGTTTTATGTCGGTGCCGCGGTGCGCAAGGAAGGGAGAAAGCGCGGCAGCATTGTGCATGTTGGAAGCATGGCTCATTTTTATCGTTATCGCGTTATCGCGGAGTTCGACCAGATCTTTGGTTCGCAGCTGGATGGTATGGAAGCCGCAATCCTGAAGTCCGCACTCGCGAAACGTGTTCAGGGGACGCTGGACGACTTCTTTCAGCGGCAATAAATCGGTATGCCGATGTTTGCATTTTTTTTTCGTAGTCCACATATAACAAAATAGCGGATATAGCGAAGTGATTTCCGATTCCCGCCGACTTCGTTATAACCGGGCTAGAGTCTTACTAGAGTCTTTGGCTTAAGTGTAGGAGGCATTTTCCCACAGCATGGGCCAAAAAGAAGTGCTAGTGCTGGCGTTAATTCCTCTTTATATCTCAAGCACTGAAGTGCTTTACATGTGCCGTCTTCAGAAACTGAAGTTTCGGAAATTACATTTTAGTTCCAATATTACACTTTTATCAGCCAGCATGCATAGTACAAATAACATACTAATACTGGATGTCATACTACACCATGCAGCCATGAAGAGTCGGTCAATTTCATCGTACTATTATAGTATATAATAAAAAAGAAAAGTACATATGGAATACATTGCACGCGGTTCCTATAATGGCTACAAAATGAGCAATCTAAATCGGAAGAACGCAGTAAATTATGAAGCAAGAAGTACACAATGGTCTGTGCTAATATTTAAAGAAAGATTAGATGCGCCTGAAACCACAGATGCAATAAGCGAGTAATTACTCATTGGTATCCACCCGAGCGCAGCCTTACGGCTACAAAGGAAAGCTATACAGCTTTCTCAGAAACTTCGTAGTTAAAGAAAAATTCGTCCTGGTCCGGGGATCGAACCCAGGACCACCGCTTCACCGGAACAGTCGCTCTACCAATTCAGCTAACCAGGACTGCAAGCTTTCCTTTGTAGCCGTATGGCTGCACTCGGGTGGATGCCAATGAGTAATTACTCCCTTATTACAAATCTACTCCACCTTGGGGGGTTCCCCTAAGCATTTGACCAAACTACAGATGGCGACGCCTGACACCACAGATGAGGAGCAAAAGAAATCCTAGCAGCCGGGCTTCCTCATAGGTGGTCTGGTTATGGCTATTGGTTATCGGCACATATGAGCATCTCTCGCCTAGGAATTGGTGCCTTTCCGTTTTGTCCTTTGTGCACGAAATGTGCCAGAAAGTCAGTTGGTAACTGCCGACACACCTTCTCGCCAACCTCTGTGTCGTCTCCTCCGGGCAAAATGTCCAAGTCCTGCCTGAGAGCGCAGGCTTCAATCACTTGTTCATAGCGGTCGCCGTCAAACGGCTGGCCAAATGTGATATTGCTCTTGACGCTGGCGTTCTGGATCCAGGCTTGTTGTGGGCAGTAGGCGACAGATCCCTGCAAGTAAAAATAAAAGTTTCAGTGCTTTAACAGGGTCGGCTTTTTAGCCTCAGCAGTATTTGTATTAAAAACTGTCTGAGATCAAGCGCACATTATGTAGGTGATACAAGTAAAATATTAGACGAATAATTGGTTATTCTAACCGAATGTTTTTGGTTTTTGGGGCGAGAACTATGCGAAACTGATAGACGTGATCATTATGGGGGGAACTCAGGTCTAGAATATTGCTGAATCGGTACCGTATGGAAAAGCCAAAGGTGGGAAGTGCGCCTTTAAAAATTACTGTTATGGCCATCCTGTGTTGGAGATGTCTAGATTATACGTCGCTTTGTGTGTATGGGGGGGGGGGGGACACATTTCAACTGAAATTATCATTCCTTTCATGACAATAAAATTTAGTAACGGTGGCCACATTTGCTGTGTTAGAAATCTAACTAAAACCCTTTTAATAGTGTGCAATGGGGAAAAGCATACTGAACAAACTTTCGAAGGCTAATAGTTCTCAACTAATATTCTGAACCACAAAGCGGGCTCAAAAAATATCAAAATCGGCTTCACCTTCGATTATGGTGGACATCAAATTCGCATTTAAATCTCGTGCGTTAAACAAAAGTAAGAATGTTCAGTGAGTTTAAATTATTCTTTGTACTGGAACGTACTGGAGCGTACCTACGACGACAGAACCCAGAGCTTTTCTTAAATTTTAATCATAGAAATGGGTAATGTTTAACAAAGTCACCTCTGTAAAAATGAAAATTTTAACCACATAGCTTTTGCCTCTACCTGCACTCCTCCCCTCAGCGAACAGCTACAGTCAGGCTGCTTTTCCAGTAACGTAAGGCTTCCGAATAACTGAAACCGTAGATTCCTTCTATTCTTATAAACTTACATTAATGATGACTTGTCCCTTTAGCTTCACCATGTCACCGAGAAATGCTGATAGCATGGATGATTTTCCAGAACCAACCGAGCCGACAGCAGCCGTCAGAGAACCCTTTGGGATGCAGATATTCAGATCGTCCAAAGTTGCCTGGTAACCTTTAGACCACGCAAAGCTTGCGTCAGTCATTGCCAAGCAGTCGCCTGCAAGAAACGGCAGAATGAAATAGGCAGATATACTAAGCCTGACATTCAAGTATTTTAGCAACTCATAGCATCGTCACAAAATACTGGACCTGTTGCCAGGAGGTCTATTGAAGCGCATGAATCTTAGAGCATGTATAGAAGGAATGAGTGGAAAAAAAGATGCCCAGGCTTAGCTTGGTTAAGCCAAGATTGCGTTGCATATTGCGCGGTCTTTTTGCGCGAGGTATTGCTTGGCGGCAGTCGATTTTCTCAGCATCTTTTCCTCCGTGACGTATGGATGGATGTATGGATGGATAGGAGCGCCCCCTTTTAAACGGGGTGGTGGCAACCGCCACCATGCTCAGCCGTCTTTCTTTCTTTCCTTTTCTTCTTTTTTTTTTAGTTTCTTTCTTTCTTTCTTTTCCACGTGGTCTGGTGACGTCACGTCACGTGGTTTGGTGGCTGCTCGGCCGCGCCCAAGGGCTGGACTGAGTGATTGCAATATGCTACGAATAAAAGAACGTGAAATCTTTTTTTTTACAAAACAGTCCTCAAGACATCAAGGGTGCGCAAAGCGGCATTAATAATTCTGGCCGGTTGCTTTTGTGTCCAAAATGGTAAAACTGGCAATCATCAGTGACGTTTTTTGACGAAAGCCGATAATTTTGTGTGTCTAGTCTGTATTGAAAAAGTGAAGTGCACATACCTTCACCCGTTTTCCGTCGTACAGCGTCCGGATCCAACTCGTCTGAGCGCAGGTACTTGTTGATTCGGCCCACAGACACGAAAAACTGCAAGAGAGTATTCATTAGTAGTTACAGACACCAGTGTCCCTGCCAGACTCAATTTACATCAATATTGATGTCCTGCACGACGGGGGTTCACGCTTGCCTGCGTCCAATTATCAGAGCTCTTGAACCCTACCGCTTCAGAAGCTTCCCATAGTCAGTGAGTGTGCAAAAACTTTGTTCAGACTAGAGAGCATTCCACGTCGAGTCAAGCGGGCTTACGTATTAAAAACGACGGTCTGAGCGGGCACAATATCTGAGCTTTACGGATTGTCGCGACGCTCTTAGCCAATAAACTAAGCCCTTTGAGTTACAAGCTGTAATTCTTAACAAAATTACAATAACTTGTCAAGAAAAAGTACAGAGGGCTATTACGGAGAGCATGACTTCGGCAGAAGTTATGCTTCTGATCATGACAACGGATTTTGGTGGCGCCAGGGCTGATTTCGCCGAAGAACGCCTGGGGGAAGGTATTTTTGTTAAACAAGGTGGAGTCAAAGACCCAGCAGAATCTGAGCCCCAGGCCAGAGGAAAGCTTGTACTAATTGCATCAACCAAGCGTACCCGGCACCTCTTGCATGTCAGGTGTATGCTTAGACCACTATGCCACCACAGTGGCACAGGTGATGTTTTCTGTCTACTTGCGGGAGTAGCCATTACCGATGCAATTAGAGGTGACAAGTTTTGAGCCGCGCTGACACCTTAGCTTCAAGGAAAACAAATAGCCCCCAACAGTGGCGCTAATTTCTTTAGTCCTTTGATCGTGTAAGCCCCGTAGAAAGTAAGCTTTCCTTACGGGCGCCGTTCCAACTTCTTCAGCTCTACCTGTCATCAAGACATAGACAATGTGTTGAAGCTTGCTTATGAACTCTCCCTATCTCGTGAGGGTAAACGAAACCTTCCAGAAGATCATGTGGAATTCCTTGTTGCTCATGCATTATTTGCGGTTATCTTCAATATTCTAATGAGGTACTGTGCTGAATATAAAGCAATTGTTAACATAAATTGAGGTCAATCAATACCACGTGGCTTAAATTATATCTAGCCGCCCTCTGCTTCGAAGTTTGCCGTGTCCCATTCGCCTAACTTCGCAGGTGCACAGTGTACCAATGGCAGCAACCTCAAAAGAACCAACTCAGTCTCTAATCAGTTTATAGAGGTTCATTGCAGCGTGGTGAGCACAGCATCGTTTCTTGAGTAGAGTTCCGACTGGTCGCTAAATACTTCGCTTCCATTGTAAAATATACGGTGGCATACAATTGAGCGCAGCTTCAAATACTAATGGTGATGACCATTTCGTCGACGTAGTATCGGACAGAGCTATACTCTTTTTCATCTGACTACAGTCTCAGTGCCCAGGATTTAAGGTCGCGTGAACAAGAAGCAAAACGAATTTTAATGCGAAAAAATTTCTCGTCTCATGGGTGGCGTGTACAGGAACTGTCGGGAGAAGAGTGTGTCCGCACGAAAATGACCATTCGAATAAAGAAACTCGCCGGCATTGTGATTGGAACCCATGCCATCTGCGATCAAGGTGGGCACGAAAGGACATTTTTTTTTTCATTACATAGAAGTACACCTACACTCACAGCCTTCAAGTCCGACTTAAACATGTCGCGAAAGTTTATTTTTTCTCTATCATGCCATTTACTACACGAGTTTATGTATGTACAGAAGGGGCTATAATGCAGGTTATTTACAAATTCTTCAGATAGTGGCGTGGCAACAATAAGTAATCAACGTGACAACAAGCACGTGACAGCAATAACTTGTAAAAAAAGTGGTTCACGTTCCAACGCAAACGCTTTCGCATTTCTCCAATGAAGCAGACTGAAGGGCTCTCCAATTTTTTCCTCCGTATTCGGCACCTGAACCGTACTACTAATCGAGGCAAGATAAGGGCTAAAATCATTTTATCAGATGCAGTAATTTTGTTTTTATTCTTCTGAGCTGCCAAGATGGCTCCGTGGTTATGGTGCTCGGCTATTGACCTGAAAGCGAAGGGTTCGGTCGCAGCCGCGGCTGTCGATGTTCAATGGTAGAGGTTCGTGTACAGTGCGGTGTGACAAGATGTTCAAGAAACCCAGGTGCTCGAAATTATCCAGAGCGTGCCACTAAGGCGTCCTTTTTTAGTCGCAGTCATTTTCGGAGGTTAAAACCCAGAAACTAAACCAACCATCCCCTTTACTTCAAATAAATGCTCACAGCACACGTGGGTTTTATTTTTTCTTTTGGGGGAATTCGACAAAGATCAACGATCATGATCTCACGGTCTTTCAGGAGATCTTAAAGTCAGCCGTTTTTTTTTTCGTCTTGGCCTATACAAGATAAATGAATGCAAAACCCTGCGAGTTCCATCATAAATCCAGATGTACTTACCATGGCCGTGAAAGTAATGAGCCTAGGCAGGAAGCCCATTGGGACGCGAAGAATGTTGAACAGTGAAAGAGACACAAAAGCCTTGTTTGCGTCCAGAACATTAGCTGTATCGATGGCGATGAATACACCGAAGCTGGCGAGTGCAATCTAAAAAAAAAGAAAAACCTAATTAGGTGTCTCACCACTACGAGCATACCGAACATGTCAGCATAAAACGCGCTGCTTGTTTGCCTGCCTACGTGCCTAACCAGCGCAGAGATATTTTTCTGCCGGCAAATCATTGCAGATGCAAGTAAAATCTGTTCAGAGTTGTTTCACTGGAGCTAAACAGTTTATGTTCTTTCATTAGGCGCTATAAAATTAGTATTAAGGGTTAACGCAGCAGTAGCAAACCCAAAATATCACCGAAAAGAAAAAAAATCATATACTCTGAAGCAATGGGTTTGTTTGAGAAGGCTGTCTGCGCAGTAAGTGGCTCATAAAATTATGACTTCTTCTTGCTACAGCAGACACAGGAAAGAAGCAGTAATATTAAAAATCATTTTAAGAGCAGTTCAACTGCCCTCACACTCCTCTAAACGACCATGCAAATAATGTCACCAAGAGTGAAATAACCTTATTTTTGCAGAGATTACAATTTTTACGGGACAAATTAACCCCAAACAATTATTGAAATGAGGAACGCGTATCTTCGAAATAAGTTCGAAAAAAAAGGTCGTGAGCGCTGACTGTGTTGTCGGACGAAGTTCTAGGTTGATTGATAAATCACAGTGTTAGCACAACTAGCTTCGTCGAATATGCATCGCTCTCCTTAGCGAATAACCTATTTGTGCTGCTCTTCACCCAGACACTTTAGTCAGCTGTAGCCTCAACTGATGCCAGTGATTTTTGAAACAATTTCCGATGGGAGGCTAAGATATTTAATACTAACATATTTCATTACAAAGAATCACCATCATCGACAAAGAAAAAAAAAGTCCGTCCAGATCAGGCTATGCATTAGACAGGTAGCTACAGAATAAATTCATTTCAACAAAATAAAATATTACCAGCGATGTCTCCTTCACCTCACATTCATTGGTGCTATTGATCATTCTTTTTTTGTCGTCTAACATTGCATCGAAGACATTCCCACCCCCGAAAAATCCGGGACTTAGAATATGCCTAAAATCATGCGCCAAAAAAGTAGCAGTTGTGTGCATTTCGCAGAACTACTTGTTCCACAAGGCTGCATCATCAGAACGGGAGGATAGCTCCTAGAAATTGATATACGAATAACGGTTTGTACCTTGCGGCACAAGTTCCTGCCGACCTTCTTAGTGTTGTTTATAAAGTGCATTGTTCTCTCACTGATCAATACTGGACACCCGCTAACACCTCGCACAAACAGCAAACCAATGCCACAGACTGTATCCAGCCCTCTTGTTTGACTTAAACAGTACGAACAACCAAACCAAACGCGTCTACATTTTCCGATAAGCTTGGAGCTTCAGATGACTGGCTCCTAAACTCTTTTTTTTTTGTTCTTCGGAAGCGCGGCGGAAATAAAGGCCAACTTTTTAGTACCTGATTTATTTTTTTTTATTCTGCGACGCTGAAGAAGCAATTCCAAGGCACTTTTCAAGCATTTGCATTTTGTTTTGAACACAGCATTACGAAAACAGTATGTGCAAAGGCCTTAGTTCAGCCGTCGCAGAGCAATTTCTGTAGACAGGAGATCACGAGTCTAACAGGTGGTAGAAATTTCCGGAGCCCTTCACTACGGCGTCCCTCTTAGCCTGAGTTGCTTTGGAACGTTAAACATCCATAAAGCAAAGACCATAAACGAGTCTAATACGACTACTAAGGTTGACGAGCGCGAAGCGTGTCCGAGAAACTCCTTGTCATCATTCGGAGCAGGTCTTCACTCAACGAGACACTTATGGAATTAGTATTGCGTTAAAGCTGTAAAAAAAAAATAGAGTGTAATAAGATGTGGCTCCTTTGGTTGCCCTATCTTCCACAATCGCCGATGTGCACTGTGGTGGCAGAACAATCTGGGACACCCTAGTTGCCACGACATATAGTTTAAATTTAAAATCCAACAAATAACAACACTCACCAAGAATGGGGCGCTATGGAAAATAAAAGTAACGAGAGAAGTGAGATAGGCCTGCACCCTCAGAGACTTCATCTCTTCTTCTCGAAAGTCCTGCACGCGCTGCTGGAAGGATTTCTCCCAGGCGTATAGCTTCAGCACCTTTATGCCGGCCAAAATTTCATTCATCAACTTCAGACGCCTGTCCTTGTCTTTCATGAGTAGGACCTGAAAACAAGACATGTGGTGCCAACAAGATATGTTAGGCTATGTTTTTGGCATTCAGTTTGTCATCAACACCAGCCTTGTTCAGACCGCTACACAGTAGAACAAACTCTCCCACGGACGACCAAGCCTACAATACGCGTAAAGCTTACTTCGCTAAGAGGTTCTTCTTCGGCCGATGATACTTGCGCTAGACTTACTGCTGCCATCGTCGCGCAATTGTGCTGGTAGTTCTAATATTATGCCGCGGATTGGAATGTGGATAGAAGAGTAAGGAGCGTGTAGAGTAGGAAAGCGGCCAATCAGAATCTGTAGGCGGAGTCATGTGGACAGCGGGGGTACCAATCAGAAACGTGTAGATGGTGACAGCACTGAAATGCGCTTCCTCTAAAGCCGTTGGACTTGTACCCAGTGAACGATATCAGGTAAAACCGGCACCATGAGGGAAAGAATAGTTAACGGATTGTGTTCGTTCGGAGAGCAATACAGAAGGATGTACAATATGAACTGGTGGGTGAGTTGGTTCTTACATATCAGCGCTGCGTTCGTCTCTTTCTTCACTTTTGCCCTTGCCGTTGCGCTGCTTCACTAGAAATACAGAAGGATGGATAGCAGGACGGGCTGAGCTTCAGAGGCGTATACCTGAGCGTCAATGGCTGTCTGGGGATCAAGCCATTCAGTGACAGAAGGATGATGCTTCAGTGGATAAGCGCCCGAAGCAACGAAGGCAGAGTGAAGGCGAGATGCAGCGCCTTTTAGGTGCTAAAGCACAGTTCAGTGGTCGCAAACACCCAGCAGACGCGCAAACTAAGGCATAAACCGCTGCTTGAACCCCTTTGAACGTTTGTGATTTTTTTAACGTCTCAATTTGAACATGGCAAGGAAATCCGTGCGGCTCCCGAAATGATACAACGCAATCTTAGAGAATCAGTTCCTCGCACCCCCCCCTCCACAAGACATTCTTGGAAGTTCAAATAAATGCACGACAACCTTCAATAAAATGCACGAAACAGACTTTTGATCGTTATTGCATTTGTTAATGCAGTACACAACTTATACTTCCCTCTTCCTTCTATTAAAGGACAAAAAATGCTCCCTAATGAAGCTCGCATGTATGAATCGCATTTACTCTCGATAATTAAGGCGAGTCATGTATAGAAGTGTATGAAAGAATTTGTTTATTAGTTTCGGTGACAACTACAACTGGATTAGATCCCGCCGTCGCATTTCGCGAAATGTGAGAGGCTCGCGTACTGTGTGATGTCAGTGCACGGTAATGTTCCCAAGAGGTCGCAATTCCCTGGAGCCTTCCACTACGGCGTCCATCAAAGCAATTGCCGCTTTGGTACCATAAACCCCATAAACAAAATCAAACAAACAATTTATGAGGCATAGCACAAGAGGTAAGCAATAAAACCTACAGCACGGAGACAATTTCTATGGATCGATATCGCAGCACAGTCATTTTATGTAGTTATTTATTCGATTGAACTTGAGCAAAGACTGTTTTTCGCTACATAAGCTGTACATTTTTTTTTCCTGCAAGATATAGGGCTAAATTTAGCATTGCATAGCTCTTAAGATACAACAGGAGAAGGAACAGGGAGTTCGTGAAGATGCACTATTTTTTAAATTTTATTGCATGTGGGAATCTGCTCAAAGTCATAACACTTCAGTCGCCTTTACACAAGAAAAAAAATATTCCGAAAGCTTTGAAGAGACACAACAACCACGTAAATGAAGCTCCCACAAAAAATTCGGCGCTTTTGGAATAACTCACTGCACGCGAACTGGCCGTATTTGTTTCCAGGGTAAGCTCTCAAACCAGGTCACTTCAATCAGGTTTACACGAAATTCATTTCTTCGTTATGCCACAACAAAAAACTCAATACGGACACTGTAGTTACGCAACCAACATTTTTCTTTATTCTTCCTTTTAGCTGTAACTTCCTTGGTATAGTTCCGATTTTCACTGTCAAATGACTGCAGTTGCTGAACAGCGACAAAGTAGGCTGCACCAACCTGGTACTTTTTGACGTATGCTGTTACCACGCCGTTTACGGGCAGCAAGATAATCATCACAGCAATGCCTCCCAGTGTGGCCATGCCTAGCTGCCCCCACAGCAGCCAGATCGCGATGCAGATCAGCAAGGGAGTTACCCAGATGAGGTTTAACAGTTCGACGTAGTCCATCACTCTTTGAGTGTCCACAGACATTAGGTTGACGATCTCTCCCGTTGTGTAGAGACCCCTCGCGTTGCTGGAGAGAACCAGAGTCTGCGTAACCAGGTGGTGCAAAACCACCCCAAAGGATGCAATCGATATAAGTTACTGCGACATGTAAACCACCTTCATAGCGTTCATCGTCGCACAGTGCAGCTGTTCAAAGAAAAAATATTTGCGTTCACATTCTATGCTTCTAAGGTATGAAGCATCATATTAAAGGTTTCCTTGCTTCTTATTCAAGTATGACTTGATTTATTATTGCAAAAGCATTATTAGGCTATTTCGGCGGCTTTCTGTCACCAAAACCCTTTCCGCAGCGATTGCGGGAAACTATAAAGAGATATCGTCTCAAAAGTGGCTATCTTCAAAGGAGGATGATGCGAGGATGCGGAGTAAAAATTTTGGTGCCGATCGAATTATTATTTAATTAATTAAGCCAAAAAGTGACCAAAAGCGGGCGTGGTCGGGCCGGGAGGGGCGCGAAATTTTAATAGCCGGAGTGCAGTGCCACGTGACACACATACCACTTGATTGGCCCATGTGACCGGAAAGATGGGCGGAGCCAACGCGCGGCGCAAAGTTTGAATGTCCGAAATGAATACCGATGTGAAACGATGGGGGCTTTGGAGTTAATTGAAATCTAATCAACAATAACAATTATAGAAACGCTAGTAGTAAATGAAGATGAATTAAGAGGCATTAGAGTGAATTAGGGCGAACTACTTATAAGTTAAGGTGGAATAATGTGGCTATAATGTGACTTAATGGTACATTGGAATGAATTAAAGGCCATTTAGTGGAAATCAATTGCGAATTAATGTAAATTAAATAAATCAATTCCGGAATAAATGAACTAGATTGCTTGCGTTAAAATTGTGAATGAAGTGTGAATGAAATAAATTAGTTATTAATTAAAGGTGAATTATTTATAGAGTAAGGTGCATTAACTGTGGTTTAGGTGAAATATGTGATTCGATTGTCAGACGCGACGACACAATCGACATAGAGGCATTAGAGAAGCAGTTAGGCGGCGAGGAGGCGCCAATGCATTCGCATTACTCCAATGCGGTTTCCGCAGTTGCCGCTAGAGATTTTTTCTTATCCCAATTTATTTAACCCGAAAAACCCTAAATATATTCAACTTAGATGAAAAAGTAGCCTAGGCTGGAAATATGACCCTTGTAAACCGTTGAACGTCAGAACGGAGGTCAAAATTAAACAATCTAATAGTGCAAAAATGATTTCACATCGGCAAAGCTCCTGCGTTAGACGATTCCAAGGGTTGCCTAACTTACAAAAGCACAATTGCGCTCCAGCGATGGCTTGTCTCTACCCCCTTCCTCCTCTTCCCCGCCCACGCCCTCTGGGCATCTCGACAGGCGCTCAACAAAAAATAAGAAAAAACGCTGTAGCCGCAAAGCAACCGCTGCGGCCTAGCGAATGCCGACAAGGGTATGAGTCGGATTCGGATTGACGCAAAATTGTTGTGCTTCTATTCAGTCGTCCTTAGCGGTGTGACCTTGACGCGGTGGTTTCATAGGGTTGCGCTTATATTCCACTGCAAAAGCCGTTAATTACGCCACGTAATATATTTGCTTCAACACAACAATATTCCCTCTGAACGGCCAGTATTTTAAGACGTTACCGTAGGAGCCTGTAACAATAAGAAACGAGATTTGGACGTTCTTACGTTCGAGGTAACACGTAATATCGCGGAAGGCTAATAAAACGTAAATACACATTTCGCTGATGACATCCAGCAGGGTTGGGTACTGAGACCGTTGAGTTACCAAGCTCAGCTTGGGTGCACGACCTTCTGATAGCCCTGACTATACACGTAGAAGATGCTCATTGAAACAACTAGTTGGAAGGTCCCCGAAAAACGCGTCAGCGGGCCGTCCCCGGCGCCCCAAAAAGAGAAATAAGTTCACAGTAAGGGTGGGAGGTTAGGGTCTCAGGGTGCCATGTAGGCACTGAACGCAAGAATTAGTAGAACACACACTCATGTTTCCTGTGTCATTAATTGATCATTCTGTATTATAACACTTCGGTTATTAGATCTACACGAGAGAAACATTACTAAAATTGTGCAGCAGCGGACGGCTGCTTCAAGAGTTGTACTACTGCTCTGCACTCGAGAGGGCCTCTATGTACAGCAAACCTTTTAGTTACAAATAATATGCGAACATAAACGATCGTTTTAGTGGCCCGTGCCTAACCCAGTGGTCCCTACTGCTTAAATTCATGAAATGCTCGACAAGACTTGGCGTTAGGCCCTTCTTAAGGAGCCCTTGTAGCTTCATGTCCTACGCCCATTTCCTCTATATCAGTAGAAAGAATTCAGTTTTTGTTATTCAATACAATTCAATGTTTCACTCAATAAAGCCCATACAAGTACTCAACAGATAGATAGCTGGGACATTTCATGAAGCCTGTGAGGCAGGAAGAGACCGCAGTTACCTTCTTATAGATAGCGTTGATCATTGCTGAGCGCATTCGCATGGATATCACGCATAAACGGTAGTCGTACTGGCCATTTAGTACGGACTCCAGCATGGCCGAGAAGAACATGGTGAAGGCGAAGAGCAGGCCACGCCACAGGGGGTCGTTGGAGCTCACAAACGAGATGAGCATGCTGCGGGGACGAGAGGAATGTTTGTTTTTTTAGGACCATTTTTGTTGCGACAGCAACACTACAGGAGCCCAGCTCGGCTGGTCGCGTATGCTCGTGGCGGTGCGGCTACCAAACGACCTTGAGTCGCCGTTGCCTAGCAACCGCTTCAGCTGCGCTCCAACAGATGGCGCCTTGCCGCTGCCGCCTACACACCCGTAGGGCACCACCCTTGCAGAGGCGCACGTACGATCTTGTGCCGTTGCCTAGCAACCCGAGCTTACACGAGTTACTCGGGTAAGCTCGGGTAGTAACTCGGGTAAGCTCGGATAAGTTCGGACCAGCGTGGTGCCGCCCGTTTTCTTTTTTCGCTGGCAAACGTACACATGATTACGGCTCGTTTGCAACCAAGCTCACAGTAAAATACACCTAGAGCATCAGAAAATCATCACTCGGGCGTCGAGCAGCCCAAAACTGAAATTGTACGTCACGGTCGAGTAATCGGAGAGTGGCTTTATTTTAGTGGGATGGGCCAGAAAACCACGAATCTAAACGTAGTGCACACCTTTGCGGGGCAGAAACTAAGTGTGGCTATGGCTTGCCTTTCATTTGCGGAGTTTTAATCACTGCTCGGCGAACGCCAGCTGAACTCATCGCTTACATCGTTTTCCTTTAAAACACGTTTTTTGCAGTAGCGTGGTGGTGGTGGCGGTGATAAACGTATAATATTAAAAAGCGATCTTTGCGCCCCCTCCCCCTCCTCCCTACACGCACACACACACACACAGCTAACTGGAAGGGGCCATTAGTGCAGGGCTCCTACGTTCTCTTAGCAGCCGCTGCGAAACCAAACAATTGGCATCGCCATTTGCAGACAGCGTCGCCTTATTCAGTCCCTCTTATCACGCGGCTGTCTACCCCCGCTCAACGCAAATGGAGTGCTGAAGAGCATGCTCAGGCTATCGGGGAATTCACTTTACTATGCTGGTAAACATGTGTTGCATTGTTCGGTTGCGCCGTCATCAAAGCGTCGTCGTCACTACATAGCTCAATCTTTCGAAATCTTGTCAGCTAAAATGCCGCAGCCACAGTTGTCAATCATTTCTAAAAAAATGTTTTGAAATAAACTTGTTCTTGAAGCGTCCGCGAGATTTTCGGCTCGGTATTTAGCTTGGTATAACGCTCTCATTTTTTCACGGAACAACTGCCCACCTTTCACCCGTAGCGAAGTAAATAAAATGTTTTATTTATTTATTTATTTACAATTAGTGCTGATAGATTTTGTGGTGGTGGAAAGAGGGCATAGATTAGTCAACAAGATAGCGGTCTGGTATTAACGTGAGCATTCAACAGATCAACATTAAGATAAAACAACAAATATAACTCAAATACAACAAAGCTATGACGTAAACAATAAAATAATACATGAAACAAAGCTAGTGCCAGTAGCATTGTCGCAGAAACATTGAAAGGAGAAACGTAATGAACGCTGATGTATACGACATCTTGAGCGAACACTCACTCAAGGATGAGCGGGTTGACGAACGTGAGCAAGCTAGACACAAGCTTCACAAATGCCACGAGGGTAAGCTCCAGCCAGTAGGTGCGGAACAGGGGTGTCATTATTCCAATCATGGACACCACAGGGCGCCGGCCATCTGCGTCGGCCTTCTTGCTCACCACTGCCCTGGGCCAAAAAGAAAAAGTTGAGAAGTCTCTGAGAATTGTTGCGTAGATTGATAGACCAACGAAAGCTGCTTCTTAGCCGCTTGTCTTCTAGAATGGCTAAGACATTCCGTAAAGTCTACAACGCGCTAACTTTGAGGCCACCTGTGTTTCCACAATGATCGCAGGTGTGGGGATGTCAGCGGTTCTGTCACTTATGACCATTTCCTGACGTTACTGGTCACGCGATGGTTACTAGACTGAGTGTTGAAGGTCGGCTCTCAGGTTTGCCAAGGGCGTTGTATAAAAGTTTTCACTCTCAAAAAGCCGTCGTAACTGATAATTTTGGGAGGCGCAGCAATAAGCTTAATTTTATGCTTCTTACCTAATGAAGAGCCAGGATTGATGCCCTCGATAAGACAAAAGCCGCTCATAGAGGCACGAATCATGAGTGACTATCTTAGTCCAAATTAATGTACCGGCCGGATGTTTCAGGGTACACTTAAAATTATTTCTGAAAATATCGGGTTCAATATAGCAAAAAAATGGGTGTAGGATCACACTATCTGCCCTGGCGGATGCAATATGCTGCAAAATCCCTCTAACAATGTAAATAATTAACGAAACCCTCCAATTAACTTTTTAATTATCGTAGCTGGGTGCTTAGTCCCAATTGAGAGTTTGATATATCAATTTTGAAACGATGAAAAAACTCAATTTCTAGAGTCTTGCAGCGCCAAGAAATCCGGCGCTGTTTTCCGCACGTGACCGAAACTGAGTGCACGAGGTGACATCGGCGGTGACAGAACATCGGCGCTTAGCTTAGACTGAGGCCTGCCTTATCGACTGCTTCGTCACTCGGAGTACGGAAAATTATAGTCATTGTCAGTTACGGGAACGTCGATTTTGATAGCTCTGAAGGTCGCATCTGCAGGCGCATTTGTGCGTACGTGCGGGCGTGCATGTGTGTGCGTGTGTGCGTGTGCGTGTGCGCGTGCGTGCGTGCGTGCGTGCGAATAGGCGGGTGGGCGTGAGGGCGCGCGGCAGCACGCAAAAACCAGAAGGCGCGCGCCTGCTCACTAGATTGATCATCAGTTTTCTTATCATCTTTGCGCATCAGGAACCACGTCCGCAAAAGAAAAGCTTTATCAGCATGGAAAGGAGAGCTTACACGGCAGTGACTGTCTGCTATCGGGAAGTTGTTCTTGCGGTAGGGGTAGCGGCTGTTAGCTTTAATTTCCCCAATAGAGCGCGGTCGTTTGCACTTCAGGTGCTCGTCTTGGAGAGGCACGTGTGACAAGGCCAATGCAGTGCCAGTGTTTCAAATCACTTGAACGTGTGGAAGTGGCGCCTACGATTAACACGTCACGCCGCATTGTGTGAATTGTGGGAATGGCCGCGCCAGCGTGACCCCAATCTCCACTGCCGAGAAGGTGGACAGTGTAATCGCATCGGTGATGTGAGAGCGCAAGTGGACGCGGAGCTGGCTTCCTGAATGTATGCTGCCCAACATCCTGGTCGTAGTGCGCCGACTCGTCCCACGTTCGTATCGATATTTAATCGATCTATGTCTACTGGATTAGTTTATTTTCAGAAAAGGAACAGACCAGAGAGCGCAGCCGACGGTTTTGACATTTATGTCCTCGCGTACGTTTCTGTCAGGCCAGAAGGAAGGGTCAGGGACGCCAACGAGTACGAAGCAAGTCCAGAATCAGTACAGAAACCACTATCAAGGCACAGCTACCACCCCAATCATGTGTGCCTTCACCAGGAAGTGACACCGATTGAGTTTCAGAAACGGCTCGATTTTCGCAATTGGTGCCTAATTAAATGCGATGAAGACCCGGAATGCCTGCACAAAGTTCTCTGGACCGACAAGGCTCAATTTTGTAGAGACTGCAATGTAAACTTTCACAATGCGCATTACTGGTGTTACGAGAACCCACATTGGCTACGCCAGCACAAGCACCAAGTAAAATGGTGAGCAAATGTTTGGTGTGGCATTTACAACAGCCGTATTGTCGGTCCTTACTTCATCGACGGGGGCCTCAATGGGAAAAAGTACACAGACTGCATCCTAAAAGGCACCGTCTCTGAATTTGTCTCAGAGCTACAACTGGACGGGTTGAAAAAAATGTGGTTTCAGCATGACGGAGCCCGGCCGCATTTTTTTCGTTCCGCGGTGAAATTTATGGAGAGCACCTCTCCCAACCAATGGACAGGCCTGAGGGGGGGACTTCAACGTGGCCGCCAAGATCGCCCGATTTGTCACCACTCGAAACCTTGCTCTGGGGATACGTTAAGAACGAAGTTTTCAATACGGAGCCAGCGAACCTCGAATACCTGAAGGAGGGTATCAAGATATCAATTAAAAAGTTTCTCCGCGAAATGCTCATCACTGCTGTGAATTCCATCAAAGAGAGCAATCTACTGTGCATCGCAATGGACGGCAAGCATTTTGAACACGTGATGTTATAACGGCCTCTTTTCATCCCATAGACTAGTTCTTTCCTGGAGTGTCCAAGTGGGGCTACACACCAACTAAGTCTATAAAAGGTACAAATTTCATTCATTCCTGTTTGCGCTACAACTAAAGAGCGTTGAAAATTTGCGGAGAAGGTTTTCTAATTAAGTATTGGCGTTTTTTACAGCACGGAACGTGTCTGATCCAGCACATGGCAAACGTATTGAATAGCCAGCCGGTACGTAGCACCTTAGTGCTAAAATTGCAGTGTTTTCAGTTAGAATCTTTTCATCTACCAAGTAAATCTCATTTATTGTAGCAGTCAAGCCGATACCGCATTAAATAAATAGACGCTTCACAAAAATAATACAGCGTATGTCGGTATACCGGCACTATTTACCGTTAAACAGCAATCTGCACACTGTCATAGGATAGAGCCTTTATTACTTTCATTAAAAGTAGTGACAAAAATAAAATATATATAAAAAAAGTTTCCGGAGTTAACCAGACAAGCAGAGCGCCAGGTGTGCTTATCAGTGTTGCCAAAAGCGAAGCGACGGCCGCGTAGCAGACGATGATACAATTTTCCTAACTCCGAGCGACGAAGCAGTCGATAATGCCTACCGTGGTCTAAGCTGAGCGCCGAGGTTCTCTAGTGAGGAAGGTTAGCACACACGTTTCAAAGTGGGCGCTGCATTGATTGCGGCACGCTACCAGCGGACGCTTCGCTTGCGCCATAATTCCGGCGCTCCTCGTGCGCTCAGTTTCGGTCGCGTGTGAGAAAAAGCGTCGGATCTCTTCGCACTGCAAGGCTCTATGAATTGAGTTTTTCTTCGTTTAAAAAGTTGATATGACATCGTTCTTATCATGGCATCCAACTGCCAAACGGGGCTAACCACCCAGCTAAGATAATTAAAAATTAAATTAGTGGGTCATGTTAACCACCTCGGTAATAGAGGGGTTTTTCAGCATATTATGGCCGCCAGAGCTGAGAGTGGGATCCTACACCTTTTTTTTTTGCTATATTTAACCCAATATTTTTGGGAATTTTCGAAAATGTTCGCAGAAACAACCGTATGCGTCTAACCGGCATGCACATTGACCAATCTTTCGGAAACCGGAGCTCTTCAGATTCTTGACACAATAAATGATGCGAAATACAGGACAAATGCCAGTAAAGATTAGGCAGCATAGCGTTTGTTTTGTTAGGTTTTTTGGTGCTTTTATTTTGTTTCACAGTGGAGAGCGCTGACAAGCAGGGACGCAGGAATCATTGAAGGCCCTTTACTCTAAACGGGCTAGTTTCTCCCGTCGATCTGCCTAGTACAACCGCTCTATAAACTATCAAATAAAATTAGAAAAGTAATCAATTTCATTTCTTCACTACATACTGCTTCACTGTACATTTTTCAATAGGCGCTCCGCAGCCTTCTTCAGCTGAAGGATTTTGCACGCTGCGATGCGTAGTTCTACTCGCGAGGTCAAAATTGCGAAATTATACGCACGTACCCTCTCTTCTTCTTCTCTTTCTCAAAATGGTAGGAAAATTCCTCCGAGATCTTGGCTGTCTGATTGGATTGATCGAGCAGCCACATATCTTGCATCTGCAGTGGTCTCTTATATCCCAGTATGATCATTCTGGAAAAAAAAAGTAGAAAAGCATTATGACAATCGGATGTTTTATAGATGAATAAAAGTTTAGGATGAGAGGAAAGTGCTGAAATTAGGATGTAGGCTTTTTGTATCCTGCTGAAGTGTTTCATACGGGCCACTTGTATGGAATTATGCGAATATGGAGTCCATAAGATATCGAAAAATATAAGAAAATCCATATCCTGTCTGTGCAGAGTTTATAAGCATTCCGCATAATCTTCATACGACTTCCATACGTGCATATGACTTCATATCTAGTCAGTAAGTTTCCGCACGTGCTTCCATGTAGTCCAGATGCACCATGCTGACTTTATAAAATTTCTAATTGTGTACGTATGAAGCTATAGAACTCGTCATATGAAAACTTTCACTAGAGTAAACGCCTCTGAGTGAATTATTGGCTCAAGCAGAGCCAATAGCTAATAAATATCAGTGAGAATGTTCATCACGGCAATCAAACGACAAATCACAACGGTTCTTCGCGATCCACTCCTGCAAATGAGAGGGCCCAGTCGAAACTTAAAATATTCAAAACTCTACAGAATCGCGGCCTGAAAATATTCAATACCGACAGCTTTGAGTCTCAGTGGTATGTTTTGGACATGACGCTGCTTTTCTGAGTATTAACGACAATGTTCGCATCAGTTGAAGTTTCTGTTCTCTGCAGCCGTCAACTCCCAACGAAAGATAGATTGCATTTGAAGTGGACACCAGTTCGGTGAAGTTATTGACTGAAAAAAATATATTTCTGAAAGCTACATTTTTTGAGTTTCTTGAAGTTGTCAAATGCCTCATCTTGTTTAACTATTTGTTATCAAAAGGTGAATAACAGTTCTTGGGGGCAGCCTTCGAAAGTTTGATGGCTTCAAGGCGTGCACGGTTGCCGCAGCCCACAACTGCGCCGCCATACTCAGCGTTTAGTTTTCAATTACACTTGACGGTGCGCGGGGAACGCCGAACATTACTTGGTTTTCAAAAATAGTTTTAATGAAATTTCTGTTTCATGAAAGTAACACTGGGTAACTGCAGGAAACTGCATAACAGCAGAAGATTACTTGCTAGCAACTATACCAGGGCGCTTGCTGTCTTCAGTGGCCACAGCTATTCGGTTTGCTTGTAAAGTCACAGCAGGTTGTAAGCTATGCATCATGCAAACCTAACCATGCTTTCCGCCTTGAGGAGTCAATATCAGGTTTAGATACAACAAAGAAAGCTGTGTCACATTCGTCGACGGTTAGAATTCATCAAACGCAGAAGCGTACCTGTTGCACCACCAGAAGAAGAGCTTCGACAAGAACGATGCATTTCGTTCGGGACACTGGTTCTTGAGTAAAAATAGCAGAAAAAGAAACGTTATTTCATTGCAGTGCTACTGCCCACCACCTGCAGTGAGGTCGGACACTCACAGGAGCCCTTTTTGTGCTTGTTGTTTTCGTGGCATCAGCCAAGCAGCTTAAGAACAACTGCGCCACGATGACAGGAAAGTAGATCACGATAGTAGTGAACCGCCACTCGATCTCGTCATCCGATATCGATCCCATGTCCTACGTCCACGACACAAAGAGAGATAATTCGGATTACTAGGTTATGCACTTCTACCTGCTGCCGAACTGGAAGATGTCCTTGAATATTTTTATGGTTTAAAAATATGGCTCCCTCGTTATCATATATGGGGTATTTCACGTAAATTGAGAGAACCCACTTTACCACTCGCCCTCCCAAAGAGGTAAACGTTATCCTTTTCTCTCTTGTCGCCCACCGAGTCTCGATCCCTTCCTTTCCGTCCCTCGGATAGGCCGAGGAGACAGTGGTACAGAGGCGCCATCATCATCTCGGGGGCGGCACCTTCTTTCTCCTTCTATTCTGCGGTGACCGCACGTGCAGCGCACGTGGAGAGTCGGGAAACAGAAGGGCGGCGCGGACGGAATGTAAGGATCCTCTTTTCTGCTGCCGCTGCAAAACTGAGGGAGTTCACCCAGTAAGGAGATGCCTAAATAGTTTTCCTGCGGTCTATTACTCGGTGTGTTGTTTTCCGCAGTCACGGGTGGGGTCCAAGCGAGCGCACCAAATCTTGGCCCTAAGTGTGGGATTCGCCTCCATCGAATTTCGCCTCCATCGAAATTCCACCAGCGCTGCTGGAATTGAACCCGCGTCTTTCGTGTCATCAGCCGAGCACCATAACCACTGGGCGACCGCGGTGGCTCGCTGCAATGTGGTAACAACTGCGCAGAACGACGCGATTATTATTTTTATATTTCAGGGAAATTCTTTGAATGCTTGTAAAAAGCACGAAACGGCAGTTACGTGAAGACAAAATTTATGCGGCTGTTTAGGAACCCTCTCAACCACTTACCTAAACGCAGTCGCCTCTGAGGTGAATAACAAATTTTTGCTTAATTTTTTTTCTTAAGTATTAATCAAATATCTATACACTCTGCGGAGCGCCATATGATGGCTAACAATATCATTATTTTCTGTAACCTCTTATATACCTCTTTTTTTCATTCTTAGCCTGAAATGACGTGAAATACATTTATAAATTAGCAAGAGTAGCCGTTGCACCAGTAGCACTCTTACACTGAATTTGCAATCCTGTTAAGCATATTGCTCTCTCAAGACTCGTCACAATGAATTCTTGAATCTCGCCATAGTAATAGTTCTTTTTGTTCGTTTTCTAACATTAACCCAAGTAGCACGGGTCATGGGTCCAACATTGCGAATGAATGCTTTCACCCTGGGGGTTTGTAGGACCCTCCTTTACGAATACGTTTCGAATACTGGGCCGATTACGTTTGCTGCTTGGGAATGCTCTGATAAAGGCGGTGCGTGGTCTGAAAGTCGCGTGCAGGGGGTGCATTCAGTATGAATGCAATACAGCGGTGAGAAATCATCTTAAAGACGGATCCCATCACAGCACATCTCTGTTCTTTTGATCATAGCTGGACTACCTCCTTTCAGAGACCTTCAAGCCATATTACTGCGTGAAAATTCACTGCCATGTGCGGCATTAGCTGAAATTCCTTACCTCACGGAAAACTTCCAGCAGGATGGATCGGTACCGCACAAAAGAGGCCAACGACAACAGCAACCAGAATATGAACAACGGCCCGGATGTGCACACTCCACGTCGACGAGCTGTCGTCATCAAAACTAGCGCCAGAACCTGAGGAGGGGGAGGAATTCGGAGCATGGAAACTGTATGTTGACTGTCATTATTAGGTTAAAATTCTTTGTGAAATTTCTTTCGGCACTTTAGACTGCGTGTTCCGGCCTCGTAATTAGGGTTTGGTGAACCATCGCCTAATCTGAGCAACTTTCACATAGTAAGATGTAATTGCAAACAGTTAGGTTAACGAATAAGTAAAACATCAATTAAAAATGTATTATATTAATGCATTTGTTGCGCTCTCTCGATATAACTGGTCTCCAGGATTTGTTTCTCTTTTTATGAGATCTGAAAGCAAGAAAATAATCAAGGCCCACATCCGATCTTGATAAAGGGTCATGAGTGCAAAAAACATGTCTTGCAAAAAAGCGAATACACTAGGCATCGTAAAAATATTGGATCACAAAAAAGTGGAATGGTATCACTCACGAATGTGACCACGCGTAAGAGTGGAGAGTAGTATTCTACTGGAAACACGATCAATCCTTCGGCATACCGCACCAGTGCTTGGACAACCTCCCCCACTGACACAAGAATAAGGATGAGTGAGAGGAGCTGAAAAAAAACGAAAAAAAAAAAATCAGTGTTAAGAAGACATTGTTGCACAATCGATGGAATAGCCTGGCATAGCAGTGAATAATTGTTGGATCACAAAACTAGTGATCGTTTTTGCTTTTGCCGGACTGCGCGACACATGGGGTGAATTTTGTGAACTGTAAAACGAACCGTTTACTCAAAATTATTATGCTCAGAAGACGTCGTATTTGCTACAAACAGCAATGCGCACGGGAGACGGGAAGTTTTAACTGCAGGGGTGACGGGAAAGCGCCTTCTTTTTCTTTTCTTGGTTTCAGTCGGACAAGCTGAACTATTTACGTCTTTTATGAATGAGTTAATAGAGTCTTTCGAAATTGTGCCTAAAAAGCATAGACCCTCTCCACCCAATTCTTTCTTACCATGATAGGAAGGGCTGCAACGAATTAGCCGAAATTTTAGTACATCCAGCTGACTATCGGAAGCCAACCGTGATATAGAAGCTGTTGCGTAATATGTAAATATTTCCTTTCTAAATACTATATGTTAAACACATCCGTGTTACTATAACGACTAAAATGCGAACCAATGACACACTGGGGTAATAATACCGCTTTTTGAAAATATTCATAACATGGAAATTAATGTTTCGTGGTCATGAATATTACTCAAAGAAGACAAGAGTGTTTTGCTGACCTGCCGGTCATCTAGTGATTTGGTGCAGGGGAACTGACGTATCCTCTAAGTGTTCATAAAGTTGGACCCTGGTTTTATTTACTGTTTTGAACTCAATGAAAGCTAATCCTTCATCCTCTAACATGTGGTCGAGCTCATATTTAAAAGTACAAAATGATGCACTAGCGACGCACATATTCCGAGCAACAGAAAATTAATTTCACAAAACCTCTATTTAAGGACCTAGTTAAATAATCTGTGAATTTTTTTTTTTCCATGTATAAGCTGCGAGCCTCGGCGGAGACCGCGAAGACTTTTCCTTTCAGTGAGTACTTGCGCATCCTTCATCGGCACTGACCTCGCCCCTTACTTCAGCTGTGTATTTATGTGCCGTAGCAGTTGAGATCAACGCCTCTCTTTATTCGGACCTACAAGAGTGCTGTCATTACCTAGCTCTCACTTCAAAGGACACCTGCGGTAGATGGTCAGTTGCATTCGTCCATGAATGCACTGTTACTCGCTGTAAAATGTATTCCTTTCTAGCAGCTTGCCGCTGTTCAGTCGCAGTTCTAGTTTCACCCTTGCAAACTAATATAGGAATATTTCGGTGAAACCTTTTCGAATATTGCGGTGAAACCCTTCGTAGAGACCTAACGCATAGTAAATAGCGCGAACAGGCCTCACACCATGCTCCTAACCTCGTACCTTAAGTTCTTTGGCCCTGTTTTCAGATTCTTGCAGACGAGGGCTTCAAAATACTGTTTTTTTTTCCCCAAATACCCAAAAACAATGGCGTTCAGTTATCGGGCCAGGTGAGGCAATACATAACAGGTTCGGTCGCGCCAACCATGCATAAACGCTATAAATGAATCTTGCATAAGCGACGCTTGTAACAAAACATAAAATCAACTGTTTATTACCAAGAAGAAAAAAATAAAATGAGAGCAGTGTGACGCGCGAAAAAAAGTTACCTACAGCTCGAGGTGTCGCATTTGTTAGCGTTATGCAACAGCAGTGTAATTTGCAGCTGGCTTTTCGATTGCATTGGAGAGGGCATCCTCTACTCTGCTATTATCTTCCGCAGTACTGAAGTCCACCCCCCCCCCCTCCCTACCATCCATCACCCTGCACCAATTAGTTTGCATCGCGAAATGTTGACAGTAATCAAGCTGCACTCTCTAATAAGAGCCGCACTTACCTTCCACATATCCAGTGCCTCTCCGGCCATTCCACGGCAGCAGCGAAACGCTGTCCGCTCCCCACTAGAGCATGCGACGCCCCGATAGCACTGAACAATGATAGACTATTAGCTAAACACCTCTTAGAAACAAGGCAGAATTCTAAGAGGTGTTTACACCCTCTTTCACGCCCATGACCTTGTTCAGGCAGCAAAACAACTAGTGTCATTTGGTAGTCATGGCAACGCCTAATGGAAAAGACGCCACCGGTTCGAGCCTACCAGCACGAGCGAGCTTCCATGTCTCTCTCGTGAAACGCAACCACGAGCAGACCATCGCGTTTGAGAGCCTGCTCTCGCGGCTCTGATTAATACAAAAATTGCGACTAACTAAATTTCGCTGCTTGTACCATTAAGAGGCGCTACCGTAAAATGGCTTGGCTAATGATTGAAAATGAGAACGCAGCACAAATGTCACAGTGTGATGCCGCTGATTAGAATACTAAACCAAAGCGGCGCGCACATTCTGAAAACACCTCTGAAACTCCGAAAACGCCTTCGACGTCCGTTCAGCCAACATGCTATATTTTTCTCCGCACATGGCTGTACGCGGCGCCCCGCTAGACGTGGATGCGCATAGTTTGCATTTGCTAGGCACAGAGGCGCTGAGATACACTAACCATCTCCGTAGTGAAACACACCTCTAGCGGGTGCTGTTTGCACCTTGAAGCTTATGAAGCAAAGGAATGGCAAGCCCAAGCGGAAGCGCTCATACTGAAAAGATACACAGACCACTTTGGTGATATTGAGGAATGTCCAAGGCAGTGGTGGTTGATGACTCCTCTTAATGGCAGCAATATCAAAGGCTGAGGTGACCCAGAGAAATAGGCAGGGCGCCCACAGCAACACTGTTTCCTGGAAGCAGCGTGGAAGGTCCGGCGTCTCCGTGTACCACGTCAAGGAGGCGTCCTGCGGATTAAGAGAGGAACATAGCTACTTTCTATTTCCAGGGTGGCAGCAACGAATAACGGCACTGCCGGGGCACCATTCACGGGCATCACTCATTTCGCAGTTTGGCAACGTTCACTTCAATCACTAAACTTGGTTAAAACGTATCCAAGGCAATTGTTTACCTTGCAAATGAGCTTTAGCAGTTTTATGATACTATCATTCCGGTAACATGAACACGTAAAACAATATATTTTTCGACCGTACAACGAGCCATTGCTTTCCAGCTATAGTTACCAATGTGTATCTTGGTGCCTCTTTTAAATGAAACATCACTCACACTCCTTTCTCTTTTAAATGAAACATCACTCACACTCCTTTATGCAATGACTAATAATGTGAAGGCAAAAAATTTTGTTCTTTTCACAAAATGTTTGGTGGCTACCAAGCAAGAAGCCTGTCAAGTACGAGCAAGCCATGTCATTTTCGCAGAATAATGATGTGTCAAGCACATGATTTCAGCGAAAAATGAGGAACGAGAAGCACATCGGAGACAGAGTGCGCAGCAAGTTGGCAGCATGATTTATTTCAAGTTTTAGTGGTTAGTTGCAGCAGTGTCTACACTTATTCCAAAAAATATAATTTTGGCTGCAAGGATGCCTATAGTAGGTCTCGCTAATTTATTAACAACGCAAAAGGCTGAGGTGAAGGGAAGGAGTTTATTCATTCATGGTTGGACTGATATTAGAAAACTGGTGCCATTTACTATTTTGTTCATTTTGTGCTCCTCGGTTCTGGATGTGATGGCGAATTTCTCTCTTTGTCGAAAACAGAGTTTACTGCAAATAGCTTTGCGGCTAAACTGTCACCTCAGGTACTACTATTACCGTTAAAAACCGCATTCGCGTCAGATCTGAGCACTTGGAACTCCTTAAAATACATTTGATAGTTAACGCTGATAGTCATTTAGACCAACTCATTACATAATACGACCATTCAGATGAATTGTGTTCCCAATACTCAATTTTACAGTGCATATTTAAACGTAATGGTTCAATTCTTTGAGGAAGCAAAATCTATTGATACTGCATTGATATGTTCTTTCATGTCGAAAGAGTCGGCCTTGTAGAGCGTTAATCTGTGATTTATCTGTTGCGCGAACGATCGTTGCGAATTCGATGCTGCTAGACAGAAAGAAAATTCATTCATTCAAGGTGTATATACAACTCTGTCCACGGCGCACGCTTAGAGGGAACTTCAAGGATTCTAGCCACTTATTTTATGCGGGTTTGTTGTCTCCTAAATTAAAAACTGACAGCCCAGCTTGCGGCCACAGTAAATATGCGCATGAAATTCACTGCAGGAGAGGCGTAAGGTTTCTTAGAACGGCTTATAGATGTACGTAATTCGACTGGGATGTCGGACAGGTCTTTTTTTTTTTTTTGGGGGGGGGGGGGGGGGAGGGGTTCTTGTTTTCCGTGCCTTCGTTCGCTTTTGGTTCTCGATCTGGGAAGCGGTTATTATAACCCTGGCTGCTAATTTCGGTTTGGGAAGCCACCGAAAGCGGCCCATTTTCCTTGCTCGATGACGCGTGGTTATTCCTTATTCGGTTTTTCTCTTTTTCTGTAACCGCGTTGAGCCGTTTGTTTTTTTATGTGCGTGCATGGGTCTGTTTGAAGGGCACTGAGAGCCCGCACGGGATTTTTTTTAAATTCGGGTTCTTTAGCTGTGTTCCCTATTTCGTGTTCCGCAGCCCTCGCGCACACTTCTGTGGCCTCAGCAAGCTTTCGTGGTTTTGAACGAAGTCGTGGAGAATGATGGAAACGATAGCCTCCAGACAACTGTGTTACAGATCGCCAGTTCAAGAAAACAGTGGCCAAACCTGCGGCAGTGGCTGCGAGGTCTAAGGGGCATAGAGAAACAAAGCTGGTTGGTTTGCGCCATATCTTATCTGAATCCTGCTCTAGAACAATCTTAATGTTAATTTCTTCGTTTTATGTTATCATTAAAAAGAAACAAAGCTGGTTGGTTTGCACCATATATTATCTGAATCCTGCTTTAGAACAATCTTAATGTTAATTTCTTTGTTTTATGTTATCATTCCGACAGAAATGATGGCATGTTGCCTGAATAAGATCGCCCCCATGTTCCGGTTTAATTTTTCTGCAGTTATCAGCTGATTTTCACCTTTATGCGCCAAAAAAAAGAGCTTCAAGAAATTCAAGCAAACACCGCAATAATTAAAGCAACCTTCGAGCCTTTCGGAGCCCACTCAATCTCAAACAAATTTGGTGCAGGTAGTGAAGAGATATTAAGCTATTATGCCAAGGCATGTATTGAGTACAGAGCAGAGTATTTCACCAGGGCCTACAATAACAGCAGAAGATAAACATTTCATTTACTTCTGCTGACACACGATGGTTTGAATCGTAATGCTAAGCTACGTCTTTCTATGAGCCACATTGCTTGGATCGCATTACATAAATGACCCATGTTATTTTCTCGAAAATAAATTTCTTCCTGTGATTTCCACCTTTGAAGGAAACCTCTCCGCTCTTCAAGGACGGCTTCGCTGTCGGCGCAACTTGCATCGAAATATGTGCTCAAGGATGTAGCATTCTTTTCAAACATCTTTAAGGGCTATTTATAGCCCAGGTGAAATTTATCACATTCTTATATGGCCTTCGATTCCCAGTAACTGCTGATGGTGATGCCCACCTCCTATATCAACGTAGAGGGCAAGGACACCGAACGATAGCGCTGAAAAAAGAAAAGAAAAGCCGGATTTTTCAGCCTTAACCATGCTGCCACAGTCACGTGTGTGAGTACTTCAGATGCACATTTTAGATGCGCTGTTGTACCTGATATATAGAGGGCTATTAAGTGGTCGCTGAGTTATAGGCTGCATCGACAGTTTGCATTGAACACGGGGAAGTTAACGCAGCCTCAGTATGTTCATGTGGGCAGTGATGCAGCTACCGATGAAATTCTGAGAATTTATTTAATTATTTGCCTACATTTCGCCTCCATGAGGCTATTGCAGTGGTAGTGCAATGAGAGTTGAAGTTAGCAAAATTACTACAAGCACAAAATTCAGAACACAATATCACACATTGCCGTTCAAAAGCTCATCCGCCGCTCAGTGGTTATGGTGTATGGCTGCTGACCCGAAAGACGCAGGTTCGATACCGGCTGCGGCGGTCGAACTTCGATGGAGGCGAAACTCTAGAGGCCCATGTACTGTTCGATGTCAGAGCACGTCAAAGAACCCCAGGTGGTCGAAATTTCCGGAGCCCTTCAATACGGTGTCCCTCATAGCCTGAGTCGTTTTGGGACAATAAACCTCATAAACAAAACAAGCAACCATATGTAGCAGCTCTGAAAGCTTCTCACAGACTGACAAAATGAAGCTATTTAATGAAAAACAGAAAAAAAGAACATAAAAAGTTGCCTTTGAATACCCGCTCAAACGCCCACGCATAGCGGTTCTTGTTCACTAGTATCATGTGTTGGGTGACTTCGGCAGTGTGGTTCCTCAGTTCCTTAAGATGACCTAATTACCTGAACTTCTTTACGTTAGGATCCAGCCACGGTAAAGCTCTCGCTAGCCTTCCTCCGAGTCCTAACGTAAAGCTCGCTCGCATTCGGGGCGACTTTTGTGAAATTCTTCAGGGCACTGCTTCGGGCGAACGATCTTCCCTGCCATAGTCGCGACCGATTGACTCCATGCTTACAGGCCGTGCACTACGAGACACGTAGGCACTGGCCATGCCACCTAAGAGTAAATGGATGCCAAAGTGACGTAACCTCCCCGTCTTTCCTGGTAAATCTGCCGCAGAAAACAATTCTCTAAAACTTCCGAGCAATATACCGCAAAACAGCGGCCTACCAGTCAAACACTAACATGGCATTCACAGACCACTTTAACAAAACCATCACTGATTTTTCCGCTAATAATAACAACGTCGAGCTGAAGTGAATCATTTCCATGTCGAAGTTTCCTTTCAACTATGCTACGTAGGAAAAAATGCATTCGGCGGTCGCCAAGATCGTTTACGGTGGATGAGCTACGGCAGTCAATGCGACGCAAGCGATCAGAACCGAAAAAGCCAAAGCAATTTGTCACCGCTTATGACAATGATGTGTACAGAAGAAGCATGATAACTCATTTTCACGCATCATCATTCAACAGGTAGCTGATGCAGGATGCTAAGGCCTGCGATATTGCCTGCAGCTGTACAAATTCGAACGCTATGGACGACTACGTTCTGCGGAGAATTCTGTGATCTCTTTTAACATGCGATGTTGTTTAGTTCTAAACAATATCGCGCTTTTACTTCTTTAGTGTGGTGAATATGGCCCAATATTGTTGTTCTTTACGTTCCTTCTTTATCATAGCCAGTAGGCGCCCTTGTCATCCGCTGTTCTCAGCAAGGACAGTTAACGTATGTATCCTCTCTGGACGTGACAAGATTATCCACAAAGGCCTGCATTATCTCGCGGCAGATTCCAAGACGTCGTTGGATCTTCTAGACGGTGCACGTCCCTTATCTGTGCAGTTATCTATTCCGCTTGAGGAGGCCGCGGCCAAACTGTTATGGTGTTTTCCATTCCATCGCCAGGCAGGTGTGTGTTATTATGGTAGTCGCCGAGGACTCTTATGGTACTCGGCACAAGTTCTCACATTAGTATGATGCATTTCAGCGTGTTTGCCTTTCTGCTTTCCTGGCCCCGTAGGTAGCCGTGGCGGAAACTTGGTTATGTAAGTCTTGACATGAAGGTCGCGTGTAACTGTGAGAAACGCTGCGACCACGCGTTCCTGTAGATATTTAGTAAGGAAAACGCTCGAAGCTTTTCATTTATGTCATAGATGTAGAGTTAATGCTCTCAGGTGTCGCACAGTTGCTACAGCTGTCGTGAGTTGGAGAACAATCCACCTGCACCCAATATCTTAACTGATTTCAAGCGCCTTAGTTTAGTTTAGTTTAGTTTAGTTTATGATGTTTATCGTCCCAAAGCGGCTAAGGCTATGAGAGACGCCGTAGTGAAGGGCTCCGGCAATTTCGACCACCTGGGGTTCTTTAACGTGCACTGACCTCGCACAGTGCACGGGCCTCTAGACCTTCGCCTCCATCGAAATTCGACCGCCGCAGCCGTGATCGAACCCGTATCTTTCGGGTCAGCAGCTGAGCACCATAACCACTGAGCCACCGTGGCTAACTCAACCGCCTTCCATTCCCACGTGGCGAAGCAGTAGTGGTAGCATGTCGACAGCTTTTCGAGACTGTCAGTGAAATCCAAACGGGAGCAATCAGTTTCGTATATTTACGGGGATTAGCTGCGTCGTTATGCGGTATGCGGGCATGAAAAAGTTCTATTAGGAATTCACCAGACGTTCGGAGAACATCAACTATAGGTACAGTAGCAAATGCTGAAGTGGGCCCTCATTATCTATGAGTTGCCTTTAAAGAAAAAAACTAGGGGTGTGCGAATATCAAATTTTTCGAATACGAATCGAATACGAATACTTGGTTCCGAATATCGAATCAAATATCGAATAATCAAGGACAGACGCATTTAACCAAAACAAAACATTTATTTGGGCACCCAAAAACATCACAGTTTAACTATCGTTGATTAAATGAACACAAAAGGTGTGCGTGGCTGCACAAAAAGTATCAAAGTCTCGAACTTTATTCTTAGAAGAGTGGAAATATCAGAGAAGATGGCTAGTACACAGCATTGATTAAGGCTAGCTTGCCATCAGCACAAAAGCGCGTTGCTGGGATGACGTAAAAGGTTGTCGTGAAGGAAAACCAGCTGCACCACATAGTCAGGCAGAAGTAGTTCCCTTCTAACTGAAGCGACTCCTCCAGCCACAGAAAATGCCCTCTCACTTGGCACTGAACTGACATGTATTGCGAAGTACTTCGTGCACAGCTCTGACTATACCATCTTCAGAAAATGCCCTCTCACTTGGCACTGACCTGGCACGTATTGCGAGGTACTTCGTCACCGTGTACTTCGTGCACAGCTCTCACTACACCAGCTTCGCAGGTATAGCCACAAAAAAGCTCACCAGCGCAGTCAGGTACGGCATGGCCCTTGGAGGAAGAAAGAATTTTCCTTCCATATAGGCGCCGCCATGTTATGTACCTGTCGATAGGGCATGCGGACCGAAATGAACGCTGGTGCTCACAATGAATATTCGGCTAGATACGAATATTCGCGTCGAGTCGAATATTCGAACCAACACGAATACTTGGAATTCGAATCGAATACTAAAAATATAATATTCAAAATATATTCGAAAATTTCGAATATTCGCATACCCTTAAAAAAAAACACAACAGCTTAATATCTGGCCTGGTGCGACCCCACTGAGTACACGCACTTTATTCGCAGCACATATCACCGTCTTCAATCTAGCTGTTCCCACCAATATACAGATGAATCAAGCATTCAGAGTCTACGGAACTGCTCTTCTAAACTGCCCTTTCATCTTTATTCGGTCGTCCTTGGTTACCTAAGCGGCGAAAAGCACGCATTGGCTTCTGGGAGGAATTTTTTGCGTGGACGTTTAGTATGTGTGTGTGGCCAAGTGTGTGTAAGTATATAGTATCATGCCAGCACTCCGCGTTGCAATATTCTTTCCATAATACCCATTTACTGCGTTTTTCTCTGTCCCTGATTTTTCCATCGGCAGCTCTTATCTCCCAATTAAAAGTGGCAGGTGAAACTTGAAGCGATGTCCCAGGCTATCCTGAAGGCTGCAAACATTCGCATCAAGCTCTTGGATTCTAAAGTCAAAATTTCGCAGTTGCGCTTACCCACAGGGGTGATCCGCAGAAAGCATCCATGTTCAATGTCTTAACCTCTGTGGTGCACGACGTATTTCTGCGGCACTCGGCTTCATGGGAGAGCCCAGCACGGAGTCTCCGGATTCAAAGCTGCCAATGTACACATCGGGCTGAGCATCTGTCGATCGCGCATTGAGACAGCGGCGGGGTGATAAAGGTGACGTACGACTGTCGCAAGGTTCCTCATCACCGCATCTCTCCGGCAAAGATGGCACCAAGATAAGGTTCGAAGAACCCGCTGTTTTCGAACCGTCTGATGTGCGCGCTGCCTATTCATTCTTTTATTGCTTTAGCAGCTATTTCGTAACAGGCATACTAATACCAAGAAATATACATGCTGCCTCTTGAGGAAGAAAATGTCAGATAAACGAAACTCGCCAGTAAGTCCAAGTGAATACAAACTGCATCATTACACGTAACGAGAGACGAGGCTTGGGCATGTTGGTAAGACATACTTAAGGGAAAAAAATAGCGCACACAAGAAGACGGAATTAAGGAATAAAATATTTAGTAGAAAAATTCCTTAGCAGTTCTATGTTTATGACATCGCTAGTATTTCGATAACTTGCTTTGTAATCACCAATTTCTCGCGGAATGATTAAATATATCATTTGCTCTGAAATGTCTGTGCCTGAGCTAAGAACTTTCCCTTTCAAGATACACGCCTAAATATCTAATAAAGGAAAACAAATTTGGAGTGCGTGCCAGTCTTGCGTAAACTGAATGGATTCGTCGGAAGCGCCGCTTAGAGACAAAAATCCTGGCTGCGTGACTGCTCCAAATGGTTGACCTGGATCCGGCCGTTCTGAAGACCTCCGATTATTCCTTTCCCCTTCATCTATGTTTCAGCTCTGTGTAATTGAGCTACTGTGCAAATATTTTTCTCGCCACCCCAGATTCAAATTGCTGGTTCGCTGTTGTGGTTTGGTGGACGGGATTGTGCCAGATCACGTCACAGCAGGCCAATCGCATGACTCATACAACAATTCTCGGTGGTTTACAGAATCCCGAAACGATATATTACGTTACCTTTCCGACGGCTTTGACTGATCTTCAGAACTAGAGTAGCCATCACCAAAGACATATTTGAGACAGCATTCGCTCCACCTCCTTAATTCACTCCTGCCGGTTCGATTGAGCGTTACCAAGTTACAAATCTGCTTTGCAGCTGTGTAAAAGGCCAACCAAAATAGAGTCGAAGATAAATGCCCACAGGCCACCAGATTTTCACATCAAATAATTTACACCATCTGCACAGCTAAGTTATTGACGTGAAAGCCGCTTGGGCAGAGGCCCAGAAAACACTCCGCCGTTGGAGCCGCTGGTGTGAACGCGGCGCGTCTTCACCGCCTAGTCCGCAACCTGAATTCAGCTCAGCGCTCACTTTGCAAAGATCTAACGACGAAGAAAACTATAAAATGAATGGATATCTAAAGAACAGCGCTGCAGTTACGCATTACAAAGTACTATTGTAATCATCCGCTCTTTAGTTTTCGTTTACTGCTGACATCTGTTGTCGTCGTCGGGGAGTTCCCAAGGGCTCAATACTAACAGATAGCGATAGATGGCAGGGCCATACAACGCGAGGAGCTTCGAAGTACGCAGCGCCAGATTTCTATGTGCGTGATCTACTCGGCAATAAGCAATCGTCAAAAAAAGGATATACATCTCTACTTTTCATTGTTTTCTCTATTAGGGTTTTCGAGACTTCCCTCGTCAGTTTGTTCATTTTATTATTACAGTAGTTATGGGTGCCTGGAAAATGAAAAACACAATTGTTCAACTCGAACTGCGTCACTTTTTGTCTCTATGCACCACATGTGTTTCATTGCAAATATCCGCTATAAAACTAAGTATATTACCGACCAAAGCTATTATTTACATCAGAATGTTATTTACTGCTCACCTTTCGTAATTGAACGTAACGAGATCTCTTCCGTCTGCAACACTGGTAACTTTGCATTTCTACCTTTCCTTCATCAAAGGAGATCATATCTCCTGGCATATGCGAAAGAAGGCGCTGCTGTGCACTCAAACATTATATGGTTCACCGACTGGGACTCGGAGTAGGAACCGAAATTTCTACTCCACCAAGATCAGCGGGATGTTCAACAATTAACAATGAATATTATGAACAATTGTGCGCTTGAGTACATGCGGCAGGTGGACCGTTTTTATTTCCCGTAAATTATTTAGTGTTCTTATTCCAACTCTACTCTAATACTTTCTTAATAAATATCAATGTTTGTTGGGATGCTTCAGTGCTCAGGACATTGACGCCGACACGTTTCTAGCTAAGGTCATTTATTCAACACTTTCATGATGTGATGTTAAGAAGTAAGGTGATTTAGTCAGGCCAGCTTGTGAGAGTTATCAGGTAACCATTAATGCCCCCGACTGAGCAACAGTCATTATATCGGTCCTTCGTGTTTTCCTCGGTCTATTTTTTACATCATGAATCTTCAAAAGACAAGTCAATCATACACTGTCTCCTGTGTAGTCGCAATGCGCGTAATTCAAAAGTCGTCATGTCATAATGCCTTAGACAAATCCTTGCTTCCCCGAGACTCGAAATAAGTGTGGGTGCTTTTTGTTCCGGACGGTTTTTTAACGCAGATTGAATCCAGTCGATGCATTGCAAAAACATTTCAGGGTTTTCCATGTGTGATTATTCTCAAGAAGAAAAGAGGTAATCGATAGTTACCTGTTTCGGTGCAGCACGGTGCCAATGGAATTTATCACATACTACAATGGTCCTGGTCCGGGGTTCCAACCCCGGACCAGGACGAATTTTTCTTTAACTACGAAGTTTCTGTGAAAGCTGTATAGCTTTCCTTTGTAGCCGTATGGCTGCGCTCGGGTGGACGTCAATGAGTAATTACTCCCTTATTACAAATCTACTCCACCTTGGGGGATTCCCCTAAAAGTATTTGGTCTACAATGATAGAAGTTTTTTTTATAAGCACTGTTGTTGACCCGTGGCATCAATGGTTATCTCATAATTTTTTCAAGCTCGCCTGCCGAAACAACATTAATTGTTAACCTCAGATTATGAAATTGTTGATTAGAAGACCTGCGCTGCTTATTTGCGCCGTGCTGTCTGCCCTTTGTGATCCTTCGCGGCATTTTTTATGTCATGAAAGCTCACCAACTCGCCCAACTTTCCACTTTACTTAGCCTACTGACCACTACGTGATCTTGAAAACAGAGAGACCCGTCCCGTCTTCCTATAAAACACGTTGTCCTCCCAGTACTGTCGATTGCTGCTTTGATTAGTCCTGTCGGGCTTAAATGCCACTCCGTTGTTAAGCTCCAATAAAAATGTGCCACCATATTCAGCAACAAAGAAAGATATTTATTTTTTTCAGAGCCGCAATTAGTGGGTCATTCCTGGCGTATCCTGTGGAAGCGTAATCAACGCTGTAATTGCAGCCAAAGACGTGAGGACCGCCCTGCGCTTTACCCTGCGCTGTGACATCAACACGAGAATTCAGCACTCTCTTAAGCCCTATCCCGTCACACCCTATTCCACACTCAGAACAAGTGACCCCTCGACGCTCCTTACTGGCTGCTCGACAAGCGTCCGCATTGAAGGTGGCCAAGTTTATTGAAGAAGTAAGTCAGAACAGGCGAAAAGGGGTTCGTAGGGAGCAATTGGTGCCAAAATGACACAACAGGATACCAAAGCACATGCGGTGACTGCGCGACCACAGACGTCTAAAGATACGCGTTGGCGAACGCTCTACTCGTTTCGAATTTTCGTTTCCCATAACGGAAAGCAAATTACAGGTTCCATTTCAATTCATCTTTTTCATGCATTTAAACAAGAGCTTCGTTGTTCGCGACGCTGGAGGATGGGATTTATGTGACCTCAGTGAGAGCATAAATCCAGCATTCACGATTAGTTATCATCTGTGGGAAGAATTGATGGATGCGTTTAGCTCGTTGTCGCTTTTCCAGCAGAAAGACATTTAGGTTAAGAGTTGTGTTGGACCTCTTTTCAGATATCTGTTCAGGTACTTATGGATGTCTCTCTGTGGTATTAACTCAAGATGGAACTCTTAGTAGTTTTACGAACGGAGCAGCATAAAATTCTCTAGTGTTTGAGTTTGTGCGACGAATGTGGGCTGTCGTTACTAGCAACGGATATCCTCTAAGATAGTGGTTGAACTGGGAACGTGTCCAAAGCAGCAGTAGAGGCCTCTGATAGAAGTCATTAGGATTTCGTCCCTAAGCAAGGTAAAGGCATTTAAGAGTTTTTGTTTTAGCGTGTTGGAACCTGAATTATTTGCAATAGCATTTCTTCTCATCAAAAGGGCACTGCTATATACGCTAAAAAAATGTTGGGACGATTATGGGAGTCATTAATGTGGAACCACAGTGTAGTTCTCTGGAGTGTTCATGCTACTGAATGCGACTGAATGAATACTGTTCTATGCTCATATGCAGCGCTTCATTTAGCTCACAGGAAAAAAATTCGTGAGTTGGCGGCATGCGCCATCTTTTACACCCATAGTGATTATGTCACGAATTCTAAAATTGAATCAGAGGCGTCGGAAAGGTCACGTGAGTGCGGGCGTCATGAATCCGAGAACGAATGAAAGCCCCGAAGGTCTAGTTCTTGGTCGCGGGATTGGTAAGTGATCGCATGATCAAGTTACACCACCAATAATTCAACCTATGCTCAAATGATATACTTTCCGTCAACAGCTGCGCTGAAATACGGCAATCTTTGATGAAGGAGGCTTAAATCAGGTCAATAAGGACACCGGGAAGTGTTTCGTTACCTGAGGTTACTCCGCTCTTTGCAAACGTTAGCCAACACGAAGGGAGAAATTGCGTTAACAGTCAACAATAGTCAGCACTCGTGTATCGACCATTGCCCCCTCGATGGGGGCCAGTGATATTTTTTATTTGTACATGAAAAGCAACGGCGTTTCACTTCTGTATGAGTTGCAATTCGCTGCACGCTCCCCGAAAGCTGCCAGATCATGACAGCAGCCTGTTGCTATCATTGTCGAATCTTACCGGATCGGGACTAAATATGTTTATTGATAGCTGGGGAGTTATCATTATACACAATTTACCGCTGCGCGTCCACCCGACGTGCATAGCAACAACCGACCACACAGTGACGCCGACTGCAAGGCTAAAGCGTGCATCACTACCTCTCCTCTTCTCGTTGTTTTCTAAATCATGAGGTTAGGTGTCCATGGTCATCGGTAAGTAAATGTCATAAGGGTACAAAATTCTTTAATGCGATTTGTTGAGGAGAAGATGTCCAATTGCGGTGGTCGCGATGTGCCAGGTACAAGCAGCGGTGGCAGCGATAGCGATGAATAAACGTACAGGTATCCGCAGCTAGGTGTCAGAGATACCGTTCCACTGAACGGTGTCACAAACTACTTTCGCCAGAACATAGCTGCGAAGCCTAAGTGTAATACGCACCTTTCGTTTATAAAAGAAGCCCCGCAGAATTCGGGAACACAAAGAGCGGCCTTTAGTGGAGTTGATAAAATAGTTTGCTAATGGAATCCGGACAAATATAAATATATAAGTATATACGTAAAGACTAAGTCCATGCTTTCACTGTATGCGTCTGTGAGGTTTATGAAACACGGCACTCTATGCAGCAAGTTTTCAAGGCTCCTAAAGATGTTTGTTTATATTTTGGAAATTTTCTGTATGATTTTCTGTACACAACAGCGATCCTCTTGGACCGGTCATTTCTAAAATTACTAGAAAAAGAAAAGGGCCGTCCCAGTGCTCTCAGGACCGATCCGGAAAAAAAACGATGGAAAGAAGTGTGACACTGCTTTCATTTAAAAAATCTGCACACTTGTGCTACCGCACGACATGTGCCGTGCCAGCGCCGGCTACGTGCCAGCGCATACGAGCAGCGCAAAACAGTTCAAATGTAACTTGAGCGATTGTGCCGCGAACTCGAAGCAGCTAAATTGTTTATACAATCATGCAATATGAAAAACAACGAACGACGCTCAACGTGCTTCGAATAACAGTGAACAATAGTTGTAGATGGCGAACGCTTCACCTACTGACAACTGAGCTCTTGAATAATGCTAAACTGAGCGTTGCTCGGACTTAACAAACGAACGACTGGAATAAAATGTGAAAATTGAGCAAATTCGATTTCGCTCCTTCCCTAATATAATCAAGAAACGGCTGGCGAAACCACCGGGGGCCCCGGAGTAATATTTTAGCCCTCCTAACAAAACAATAAACAAAGAAATGCATTGCAAAGCACGCAGCAAGCATTTCAACGGGCCTCGTGAATTTAAATCTTCCCCCCGTTCTTTTCCTTGAATTATGGCAGTGGAGCGTACGAGCGGGTTTGCAGTTCAGAACAGTAAGGAACGGCCTAGAGAAAACACTCGCTATTTCGGAGAAGGCGGCTACCAGAGGCTGACGGGGAAGATTTTGTTTTCTAACAGCTCTTGCAAACGTACCGAACTGTCTGTAAAGAAAAGACCTCTAGTGCGGCACAAAAGCTTGATCTTGCTTTTTCAGGAGTAAACATTGCTCTGAAAGCGACAGTTTCGCTGCACTTGCAATCAGAGTGTGCTAAATCATAGCAACGCAGCAATATGACTGGGCACGAACTGACTTAAAGGCAATGATAGCTTAGCCAGAAATGAAGGAAGCCGTGCTATAATTGCGGCTAGTTGATATGTCATCTTCAGGTTGGTGCGATACTTAGGCAGAAGGAGTAGTTACAAAACACAGGACAACACAGGAACGTTCTCACATAGCTGTGTTGCCCTGTGTTTTGTGACAATACCCTGTGGCTAAGTATAGAGCGCCAACATGAAGATGCAAATTACGTTCCGGCACTGACGTTGCGGCAGCGATCAGATACTGTTCATTTTGAAAGACAATTTCACGTACTCTAGTGAACATATATTATTTCCTGCGCACTTACTTTCACGATGACTCCTTTCCCACTGGGGCTGTTATGCTTTGATGCAGGTATTGCTCTCTCTTTTTGTTCTTTAATCTATTGAACCGGTCACATTGATCCGTTCTTTTTCATTTTTCGCTTCCTTTCTCTTTCCGTTCATTTCCCCTTTTATATTTTTGCCCGCTGCCATATCCCATTGGCTTAAGCGCAGGGCTGCTGATATCAAGCTCCCGGGTTCGTTCCTGGCTGGGGTGGTCGTATTTCGAGGTACGCGTTAAAAAAAAATATTGCGTATTGCGCAATAACTGTGGACATGAAAGAACTCTAGCCTCTCTCGTAACCCATGTCTCGTTTAGGCGCGTTAAACTCCGCATACCAAATGCAAAAAAAGAAAATAACTTTTTCTCTATCGCAGAAGTCACATAAATGGCGCCTACATTTCATGGGATTAACACTTCTTTTTGGGCGAGTTGGTGCATACTTGATTTGAAGAAAATAGCGCCAGAGCATGCAAACCACGAAAAGACAAGGACGAGACACAAAGCGCTTTGTGTCTCGTCCTTGTCTTTTCGTGGTTTGCTTGCTCTGGCGCTATTTCATGGGAAACAAATAAAATCGTACCCTCATCAACAGAAGTATAGTAAAAAAATGTTTACCTCCGTAATGCAAAGATGGTTCGCTGAAAGCCGTTCTCCCATGTGTAAATGTCTGTAAAAAATTCAGCTAACGCCATTTATTCATAACGATTTATTTTACTTTCAAGAGCATTTGATAACACGCAGGCCTCGGTTTTAAGGTCAAACTTTGCTGAAGTGCTTCATTAGTAAAACTGTCTTTTAATATTTAAGTTTTTATGAAACACGGAATGGCTGCATAACAGAAGCTGGCTGTGCTCATCGCCCATTGGAAGCCACGCTCTCTCGACTTTAAGTATTCCTTAAATAGCCAGCCTTAAGATGAAAATTCGGGAACTAAAAACGGAAGAACCGACAACGGGCTCTATTCTTGCTTTTCCTTACAATTCCTGCAGTTCCATACATACGTATTAAGGGTAATGCAAGACCACAGACCAAGTTACTATCATATGACGGAGCACAAGTAGCAAATTGAGCACTGCACTCTCCTTTTAGGTACGATGATCAATCTCGTGGTTTTAAGCAGCAAACAAGCGCACCGTGAATATGAACTCCAATCAAGCCAATTGGTGTCCTGATACGCTAATACTATAGCCAACACAGAGGTTTCAAACTAAACACGTTCCTCAAGCGGCAATAAAGATGCAGTCTCTTCCTTTATATGGCACTTTACTGCCCGATATTTTTCTTTTCTTTGGTCGCAGAGAAAGCGAGGAAGACTACCGTCCATTCGTGATGGATTTTTGTGGCACAACGGCCGGTTTGTTCAAAGCACACCAGGGCACAAGGCATTTGTGTCAACACAAGGTTGGGCAAAAGGTCCGGTTCACAATTATTTCACTCTAGCAAAGCTTAGCAGCAGGTCAGGAGAAAGGTGGTAGCCATTTTATAACCGGTGAATGCCCAATTGCATGGGGCACCGAACCATGCTACTCGCGAATTCCTCCTGTACGCGTTGTATGTGCACGCACAGGATGTGGTTTGGGATTTGCGTAGTGCGAAATTCGTGCCTATAAATTCCCGGAAGCACCGTGGCGTACAGTAGCTCAATAGTTTGTTGTAAGGGTTCGCCAGACTAAAGGGTAGTTCGCATACAACGACTACAGGATAGGGTACATCAACAATGTGAGCCAGAGTTGTTGTGATCTATTAGTTCATTAGCCGCTCTTTGAATTTCGGGAGATTCCGCCATTGCACTCGATATTACTATTGTTGCCTAGGGCCCTATACTGGTTAGCAGTAGCTGTAGTTTTATCCGGGAAGTATGTGGTCCCTGCTTGCTTTCCTGCACCAGTTGTTTAGTGTTTGAGGTTCTACGTATTTTTATACCCAATTTCTTGTTTATATTGAAGCGCCGTTATTTTTCTTCCACAAACAATGATCAGCAATCCAGACTAAGTGAAAAAATGGGGCACTAGTTGTCGACGAGAAACATCTCACACTTAGATAAAAAAAGCTACTTATAATACAAGGTAACGACAGCCTCGAATAAAAAGACGTAGGGAATTGTGCAATCGTTTTCCTCATCGGCAAAGTTTCCGAAGTAACCCCTAAACCAAGCTGAATTATAGGAAGGAAGCCAGTAATAAATAATATTGATACATGCATTCGAAGAAGAGACAGAAGTAGCGCATGCGCTAGAAGAGGAAGAAGTTAGTTGGCTCTCTCGCGCGCGCTCGAACCACTAGGAGACCGCCGCAGGTTTTTTCGTCTCTGCGCGGGTTTTCTTTTTGGCGTTGCACGCTACAGTTTGGTGGAGGTGCTGGGTACGCTTCCCGACCTGCAAACTCCGTACAGCGTCACTACGGACCTCACACCGGTTCACCAGCGACCCAGCCGCCGTCTCCGCGGAGAGTCGCATGAATTTGGGCCCCTTCCCCCGCCAACAAGGACGACGCAGCCTCGACCGCCGAGTCCAACTGACATGGCCACTGACACCAGGACCCAGCCGCCGATCCAGCCTTTACCGTCGAGTCCAACTGCCATGGCCGCTGACACCAGGCCCCTGGCGCCGATCCTTTGCCACCCACCGCGAACACCGCCATCTTTTCACGGTGACGTGTTCGAAGACGCTGAGGACTGGCTGGAGACGTTCGAGCGGGTCGCACGCTACAACGGCTGGTGCGACGAGCGCAAGCTGAATAACGTCTACTTTGCCCTGGAAGAGTCTGCTCGGACGTGGTTTGAAAACCACGAGGCTACACTTCCCACTTGGGAGACGTTTTGCCGGAGTCTCCTGGCTACGTTCCCCAACGCTGACCGCCGGGAGAAGGCCGAAGCTGCGCTGCACTCCCGAAATCAGCGCACGAACGAAAGCGTGCGCATGTACACCGAAGACATGGCCCGTCTTTTCAAGCGCGCCGACCCCAACATGACAGAGGAGAAGAAGCTGCGCCATCTCATGCGTGGGGTTAAGCAGGAGCTGTTCGCGGGCCTCGTGCGCAGCCCACCCCGCACGGTGGCGGAATTTCTAACCGAGGCGACCACGATGGAGACGACGCTGCAACAACGGGCCCGCCAGTACAACCGGGACATCAACTGCATGGTGCCCGAAGGCTTTTCGTCGTGTCTCGGCGGCAGTGTAGACACCTTGCGTGAACTAATTAGCTCCGTTGTCCGGGAGGAACTGCAACGGATCCATCTGCCTCAGGTTGCACCTGCGCCGCTGGCAGCGCTGTCCGAAGTTGTCAGGGACGAGGTGCGACAGGCTGCGCAGGCACCTCCTGTCCCCGAAGCGCCACCCCGGTTCGATGACCGACCCACGTACGCATCTGTTGTACGTCGCACGACAGGCTACGGTCCCATTACCCCAACGCCTGGCGTGAGCAACATCGGCACATGTCACGCAAGCGTGCCTGGCTACGGTGTGACCCCGTCGACCTCCGTGAGTAACATCGCCACGTATTCTGCAACCGCATCTGCTACAGCTGGGCCACGCCCTCGCAAGTCGGATTTGTGGCGTACACCGGACCGCAGGCCTCTCTGCTACCACTGTGGGAAGCCTGGTCACCTCTACCGCGCCTGTCCGTACCGCCAAGTGGGCCTTCGCGGTTTCCATCCCGACGCACCCTGCCCTCAGAACGGCGAACGACCGCATGAGATTGCACAGCATCTCTGGGCACGCCAGAACCCTGCCTACTCTGGAAGGCGCGAGTCCCGTTCCCCTTCGCCTCTCCGTTATCGCTCTTCCAGCCCTGGCCGCCAGAGTAGCTCTGCTGGCCGTCGCTCGCCGAGTCCGCGTCGGGAAAACTAACACCAGCGACCTCTGGAGGCAAGGCCGCTGACGTCGGGACGTGTCAAGATCCTCCATCGCGGAACCCTCGAGCCGACGATACCCGGACAGAGAGAGGCAGCGACAGTATCAGATACGCTGCATCCGATTTGCGTGTGACAATTGATGGCACTGACATTACCGCGCTGCTCGATACCGGTGCTGATTACTCTGTTATGAGCCGTGCCTTCGCTGGAGAACTTAAGAAGGTTCTGACACCGTGGACGGGGACCCCCATTCGCACCGCTGGTGGCCACCTAATTTCCCCTGTGGGCAAGTGCACGGCTAGAGTTGGGATTAGTGGTTTTACGTACGTTGGTGAATTTGTCGTACTCCCTGAGTGTTCCAGAGACTTGATTCTGGGGATCGACTTCCTGCAGTCGAACGGCGCTATGATTGACTTTCAGGAGGCACGTGTCACGTTCTCGACCAAACAGGCCGTGGCGCGCTTTGACTCCCGCGATCCCTGCAGCAACGCTCTGCGCATTGTCGAGAACGACGTCACGGTGCCGCCGCGGTGCAGTGTTCTGGTGCTCGTGCGGAACGACCTCTTTCATGACTACGAGGGCCTAGCGGACAGCCATAGTCCACTGCTGCTTAAGCGGGGACTTGCCGTTGCAAGAGGTCTCGTCCAACTACGTGACGGCCGCACCCACGTCCTCCTGACTAACTTTGCCAACGAATATCAGCACCTGGCCAAAGGCATGGCTATTGCCTTCCTCCACGACGTTGCTGAGGTTCCAGGTTTGTGCACCGTGGGAGGACCCTCTCCGGAGTATGCTGGCCCACATCACGTTCTTCAGTCAGTCAGAATAAATCCTGCCTTGCCGTCGGTTCAGAGGGATCTTCTGTCGGCCCTCTTGGCAGAATTTGCCGACTGTTTCGCTACGTGCTCGAAGGTCGGCCGAACTCCACTCGCCAAGCATCGTATCATCACTGACGAGACTACGCGACCCGTCTGCCAGCGCCCATATCGTGTTTCCCCGGTGGAGAGAGAAGCCATTCAGAATCAGGTTGCCGAGATGCTTGCAGACGATGTCATTCAGCCGTCCACCAGTCCGTGGGCATCGCCTGTGGTTCTTGTCAAAAAGAAGGACAATACTCTGCGTTTCTGCGTGGACTACAGGAAACTTAACAGCGTGACCAAAAAGGACGTTTACCCGCTGCCCAGGATAGATGACGCGCTCGACCGATTGCGGAACGCCAGATACTTCTCGTCATTGGATCTTAAAAGCGGGTACTGGCAAATCGAAGTGGACGAGAGAGACCGGGAGAAGACGGCTTTCGTGACGCCTGACGGCCTCTATGAGTTTAAAGTGCTCCCATTTGGTCTGTGCTCAGCACCGGCTACTTTCCAACGCATGATGGACACTGTCCTCTCCGGCTTGAAATGGCAGTCCTGCCTGGTGTACCTGGACGATGTCGTTATATTTTCGCCCACCTTTGACCAACACTTGGAGCGGTTGCGCATTGTGCTACAAGCGCTCAAATCCGCGCAACTCACCATCAAAGCCGAGAAATGCCATTTTGGCTTTGAGGAACTTCGCTTTCTTGGTCACGTTGTCAGCGCACAAGGTGTTCGCCCGGACCCTGACAAGACTGCTGCCGTCTCAGGTTTTCCACGCCCAACTGACAAGAAGGCCGTTCGCCGGTTTTTAGGCCTGTGCTCCTATTATAGGCGCTTTATTCAAGATTTCTCGAAACTCGCGGAACCGCTGAACGCACTGACCCGTGACGACACGCCCTTCCTGTGGGGGACCGACGAAGAGGCTGCATTTGTCGAGCTTCGCAGCCGTCTGCAAAGCACTCCGATACTCGGCCATTTCGACGAGCATGCTGCCACGGACATCCACACTGACGCCAGCAATGTTGGCCTTGGTGCAGTACTGATCCAGTGGCAAGACGGTGCAGAACGGGTCATCAGTTATGCTAGTCGGACACTTACGCGCTCCGAGACCAATTATTCTACGACGGAGAAAGAATGTCTTGCAGTGATATGGGCCATCTGCAAGTTCCGACCGTACCTCTACGGACGACCCTTCCGTGTGGTAAGCGACCACCACTCCTTATGCTGGCTGGCGAGCCTCAAAGACCCCTCAGGACGCTTGGCTAGATGGAGCTTACGCTTGCAAGAATACGACTTAACAGTAGTTTACAAGTCTGGCCGCAAGCATCAGGATGCGGATTGTTTGTCGCGCGCGCCTATCCCAATCAATACCGAAGAAACCACCGATGATTTTCCTTTCCTGGGCTCTGTTAGTACCACCCAAATGGCGCAGCTTCAGAGGGCGGACACGGAGTTGGCGCCGCTCATCGATTACCTCGAAGGCAGTGAAGCTCCCATTCCGCGTGTTTTTCTTCGAGGGCTTCACACCTTCACTTTACGGTCTGGTGTTCTCTACAAGCGCAACTTTGCCAACAGCGAAGAAGTGTTCCTACTTGTCGTACCATCACAGCTGCGGTCTGAGATCTTGAGTGCCTGTCATGATGCACCATCCGCCGGCCACCTTGGAGTCAGCCGTACACTCGCGCGGATTAGACAAAAGTATTATTGGCCCAGGTTACTCCCATCGGTGCGGGCCTACGTCAAAACATGCCGTGAATGCCAACGTCGGAAGACTCCTCCATTGAAACCGGCCGGATTTCTTCACCCCGTCGATCCACCGAAGACCCCTTTCCATCAAGTGGGCATGGACCTCCTTGGCCCATTTCCGAAGTCTTCGTCTGGAAAGCGTTGGATAGTCGTTGCGACTGACTACCTCACACGGTACGCTGAGACCACGTCTCTTGCCAAAGGCACTGCTGCTGAAGTGGCGCAGTTCTTCGTCCACAACATTGTCTTGCGTCATGGAGCACCCGCCGTTGTTGTTACTGACCGGGGAACTGCTTTCACGGCCCGCTTAACCCAGTCCGTGATGACTCTGACGCACACGAGCCACCGACGTGCTACGGCGTATCACCCGCAGACAAACGGGTTGGTAGAGCGACTCAACCGCACACTAGCCGACATGCTATCAATGTACGTTGACGTCGAGCATCGAACTTGGGACGCCATTCTGCCGTACGTAACGTTTGCGTACAACACCGCCCTGCAGGAAACAACCCGACTGACCCCCTTTCAGCTTGTCTTCGGTCGCCAGGTGACCACTCCGTTGGATGCTATGTTGCCCGTCGACCCTTACTGCGACTCTGACGCTGACATCGACGTAGATACCTTCGTTCAGCGTGCTGAGGAAGCGCGTCAACTGGCCCGCCTGCGCATCCACCGTCAACAGGAGGCTGACGCCACTAACTACAACTGTGGACGCCGTTTCGTCAGTTATGCTCCCGGCGACCTTGTGTGGATTTGGATACCTGTTCGTCGCCGCGGGCTCTCTGAAAAGCTGCTGCGCCGATGCTTCGGCCCTTACGAAGTAGTGCGCCGCATCAGTGATGTGACTTATGCAGTTGCTCCCGCCCCGACAGCTTGTTCATCGCGCCGGTCGCACCGAACTGAAGTCGTACACGTTGTTCGCATGAAGCCTTACCACGACCGGCTACCTGACTGAACTGCGGTCCACTGCAGCTGTGTTCTACCCTTTCGCTGACTTTTCACTCCCAGCCGCATCGTGTCGATGCTGCAGAAGAGGGGGGCAGTGATACATGCATTCGAAGAAGAGACAGAAGTAGCGCATGCGCTAGAAGAGGAAGAAGTTAGTTGGCTCTCTCGCGCGCGCTCGAACCACTAGGAGACCGCCGCAGGTTTTTCGTCTCTGCGCGGGTGTTCTTTTTGGCGTTGCACGCTACAATATATTGTGGACTAATCCAAGGGATGACAATAGAAAAATAAAGTGCCCGTACCGAAATACACTCTTTCAGAATAAGCAAGGATTCAGGCTGAATTTCTCCTAGAGACAAGTCCAGCAATTTAGGATGGTTCTCTTAAGAAGATACTAATGATTGCTGGGGACAGCTGAAAATATATCGAAGCGCAGCCAAATGAACAAGAAAAAAATTTTTTATTTCATTTCTTTTCGCTTTTATTGCTCTTTCATGTCATAATCTCGAAAGAATGCCTTCTCTTCATGATTTATGACTACTTCAGAGCAGAATGTATTCCGTTCTTCATCACTTTTCCTCGACAGTGAAGCTCGTCTACCAGAAAAGGACCCTATACCTGTCATGAGGGACCCGGACAAAACATATGAAAGCCAATCTATATGGAGGAGCCCCATACATAAATGTTTATCAAATCTTCATTAAAATAGCACTTGATTTAGATTAGATTTTGAATTCTGATTTAGAATAGGCGCGTGTTTGCTGAGACTGAGTTTTAGACGCCCGCTGGACTTTACCGGCTTTACAATAATTACGTGGCAAGAATTTACTACGGTATGCATTACGTACTTGAGATTTGGTATTCAGTCTCCATCTCCACTTTAATAATGACGTACCAATTAATACCAGTGGCCTGACCATTCTATTCCCTTTCTAATGTGGAAAGAAAGACTCGATTATGACTTTTAGTTGGGCCGACGTTCTGTTTTTACATTTTTTGCTCTAATCTGGAACTGTCTTCTCTTCTTCCGTCCTTCAGTTAGGCGTTACTCATTAAACGATCTTTCCAAAAGCCTTTATCTTCCACAATTGACCAATGTTAGTGTCGCTGTCCCATACAGCTAGACTAAAAGCAAAGAACACGCAGAGGGCAAACATTACCTCTGGTTATACGCGTAATCTCAACTTCATAAGATCTTCCAGCGCTTTTGTGTGTCCTGTATGCTGATATCAATTTCTATTACGAAGGATCTCGAGCGGCTCTCATTTTGGCGGGCACTTCATTAAGCTCCAGTGCACAATGCTGCGCTCACGACGCCATATTATCAATGGGCCTGCTCGCTAACCGTTCCTGTCGACTTCAACAGCCAGGCAGTAAGACAAGGGAACATGCTTTGAAACAAAGCCAGCTATGAAAAAGAAAGACGAAGGTAAAAATTCCTCTACTCCGACGAATATGCCATGCAGTGTTCTCCCCACTAATAAGCTCCGCTGTTGCCCCCGACGACAAGGCCTTAGATGGATCGGCTGGGTCACACTTCACCGCTTCTGTTCGAACAGCCCGAGATACCCACTCCAAAGCATTACTGTGGAAGAATACAGAAAATAGTGTTCGTGTTTCTGTCTTTGGTTTCGCTTGCGGCCCGTAGGAAGAACTGAGATCGCAGTAATACCAGTGGTGTTGCGAATGGTACGCGCTAGTTTGTCCAGATTGCGTTTTTTTATTCGTTACATATCTTTAAATGGTTCTTCTATGCATGATTATGTGAAATTTGTGTTCCTGTTCTTTTTTGGACGGAGGGGGGCTGAAATGAATGCTTTATAGGGTGAGAAATAAGTTGGCACGGACCTGAGCGCCTTCTAGTGCAGCCCGTTTGCCGGTGCTGTTCCGACAGCGTTCGTCCTTTTTGTGACCCGCCCAGTCTGTCTTTCTTGCCTGCGGCATAATGAAGTGATCAGAGCACGAACGTCAAAAATGCTCTCATCTATGGCCCTCCGACCTCACTGATGTGCACATTACCGTTAGTGCTTTTATCATAAATGCTGCGACTGTAACATATTAGATTAGATGTTTTTCGTCAGAAGTGCTTCAGTGCGTTTAGCGGCTTCTTTCTTCGAACTCGCGCCATACGTCATAACCTCGAAGTTTGGGTGAGGCGCGATGCATGAAGTGGACAAGGAATCGAGGTCGCAATATACTGACGGTGGTTGTCAGAAGCGTAGCCGCTGGAATTTGCCTATAACAGCACATGTTGTGAAATACCCAGTGCCGAATCAAAGCCCCCCTCACTTGGGATGCCGAAGCTTGGAGCCTAACGGAAAAGCTTCAAATAAAACTGCGGACGGTGCAGTTGGATATGGGAAGAAAATTGAGACGCGCAAAGTTAAGAGGAAGATAGCGAGAGAAACCTGGATTGTGAAAAATAGCACCACGCTCGCTCAGAGCCAGACGAGAAAATGGTTGTGGCCTTCATGTATTGCGGCTAACAGAGGTGGTCTTGCGTAAAACGCAAAACACGTGGAGAAACGAAGCCAGTATAGATTGATTTGGGGATTTTTTCCTTGAAGTTAAGGTTTACTGGGAACAATAACAAAAGGCAAAAATGCTAAAGAAAAAAGTCCCGTTCTGAAATACTGCAGCGGGACCTCTGTTAAAAAATAAAGTGAAGTCAGGAACAAACATTTCTTTTAATAAATTAACAACACCAAGCAGCGAAGAAAGCGTAGTAGAAAACCGGAAAAAAATACAAATATTGCCCATCAACACATAAGCAAAGACCGCATTTATTACGCAACAATACTGACTAGGAAAAAAATTGCACATCAATGTGTACGATGGAAATGAAAAGAATGTAATCAATGAGGTAAAAGATTCCCAAAATGAATCAACGTAACGAATATTACGGTCGCATAAGAGACTGCTCATAGTTAACATTAAGAGGTGAGCTATCCCGATGGCTAACTGCAGACTAACCGCAGTGAATTTAAATGTGTGTGACACGTAACCTTGCGTACTTTTTTATGAGACTGATGTTATGTAGAGAAAAATCTCTGTTTTTAGGACTACTGGGTCTACTTCTTGCGATATTGTAAACAATTTTATAGTTACAGATGAATTAGAATGCAGTTGTTTCCGACTTATTCTTGATTAGAAAATCTATTACAGAAATGTGTATTTAACCAGCAAGCGGATCGACGTAATAATTACAAGGACTTCGAGCATCAATCGTGCAGCAGCAATTTGGATAGACTCCAAGAACTATTGCAGTAATTCAGTCAGGAGACCAATAGTCTCCTTTTGTCTTGCCTCGTGGCAATACTTGTATTGCCTAAACAATGAATAAATAAATAAATAAACAAGGCTAGACAAGGAAATCCAAAGGGAAGTAGTTACGTGCTTTCATGGGAGTCCGTATTCCGTACGAAGTATTTTTCTTTATTATGTTGAAACAAGTAGCAAAATTCAGAGAGAGAGAGAGAGAGAGAGAGAAAACTTTTATTTGAATTGAGGAAGGTTGCTCGAGCAACTTGGGTGGCACCCCTAGTCCAAGGCGCCACTGGCTTTAGCTGACTGACGGACTTGCTGAACCAACTTAAGTTGCTGATCCAGGGTCTCGCTGGTCAGGGCCACCTCCCACTGCTCATATGTCGGGTTGGATACAGTTAAGTGTTTTGGTTTCGTTGTACATTCCCACGATATGTGGTAGAGCGTAGGGCACACCAAGGGCATGTATTCTGATATTGAGTGGGGCTAATCTTGTGTAGGATGAACAAGTTAGGGAAAGTGTTGGTCTGAATTTTCCTCCAGTCTATGGCTGCGGAGGAGTCTAGTTTTATGAGAGGGGCTGGGTATTTTCTGCGCTCCAGCCGAATATGTTCTAATCTGTCACCATAGGTGCTAGGCATGGGCGTGGGGTAGGGATGAGGATCCGCCCGGTGGGTTAAATCTAGGGCTAGATCGTAGGCTACCTCATTTCCAGCTAGTCCTTCGTGACCAGGTGTCCATGTTAGTCTGTAAGTTTGGCTGAGATTGCCAAGTAGCTGTGTTGCTCTTGAGGGAAGCCTGCCATTAAGAAAGTCTCGGCAGGCTTGTTGGGAGTCTGTTATAACGTGGGAGGACTCTCCTCTTTGGTCTTTATGTTTGATGGCGAAAGCTATTTCCAGAGCCTCTGCATAGGAGGGGTTTCTGCATAGATAGAAGCTTGGAGAGCCGGTTTTAGTTGGTGGTCAATCGCAGCGACTGAGAACTTTCCTGGCGTGGGGTAGGCCCCAATGTCTACGTAAACGGCTGTACGGTCGCTTTATAGGTGTTTCTGAAGTGCATTTGCTCTCGCTTGTCGTCTGCCTTGCTGATGACCATGATGCATGTGACGTTAGATTGGGCTAACGGTGATCTTTTCTCGGGTTTGGAGTGGAAGAGAGGTTTTACTGCCTCTTGTCTCCAGCCCCGGCCATGTCCCTAATTTAGTCAGGATCGTCCTTCCCGCATTGGTTGTTAGAAGGCGTTCTTTTTGGCTTTCCAAGGGGGCTTCTTGGAGCTCGGTAAAAGTGTTGTGCAGACCAAGCTCTTGGAGTCGTTCTGTAGAAGTGGCTATTGGAAGATTGAGGGCAGTTTTGTAAGCCCCTCTTATGAATGTATCGATAGCTCTGGTTTCCACAGTGCCCAGTTTTTGGTAAGGGAGGCCGTATGTTATCCTGCTCAGAACTAGGGCCTGGACGAGTCTAAGGGTGTCCTCTTCTCTCATACCCTTGCGGTGCCAGGTAATGCGGCGGATCATTCTTGAGATTTGATTAACTGTTGTTTTGATGGTTCTGATCATATTGTCGGATCTGAGGTTACTTTGAAGCCAGAGCCCCAGTATCCGGATCTTGTCCACTTCATTAATCTTGCGTCCTCCCAGGAAAAGCTCAACTTCTCCTGGGGATGTGTAAGGGAGTTTGTGGAGTCTAATGACCTCAGACTTCTCCGGGGCACACTCCAGACCACTTTCCGCAGCAAATTCTTCAACCGTGTGTATGGCTTCTTGTAGGGCTTCTTCTTTTTGGGCTAAGGAGCCGTGTGTGGCCCATAGAGTTATATCATCGGCATAGACCATGTAGCCTATGTCGGGCTGCGTTTGAAGCTTTCTTGCTAGCTTCAGCATGGCAATATTGAAGAGGAGGGGGATATTATAGCCCCTTGAGGAGTACCCTTGTTAGGCATGGGGAAGGGATGAGAACGGACCTCACCAATGCCTATGGTGGCGGTTCTGCTGGAGAGGAAAGCCTTGATGTAGTTAAAGATCCTCTCTCCACAGTTTAGACCACTCAGCTCCTCTAGGATAGCCTGATGGGAGACGTTGGCAAAGGCTCCTTTTAAATCCAGGGCTAAAAGAAGGTTTTCTCCGTGGGTGGGTATTGTATTAAGCACTTCTTCGCTAATCCTTAGGAAGGCATCTTGTGTACAGAGACCTTTTCGGTATCCCACCATAGTGTAGGGGTAAAAGTTGTTATCTTCTATATAGTTCTGGAGTCTGGTGTGTATGATTCTTTCATACAGTTTGCCCAGACAGGAGGTTAAGGAGATTGGGCGGAGGGACTCTACTGCCGGGGGTTTCCCGGCCTTTGGAATCATAATGATGTCCGCATGGCGCCACTCAGCTGGAATCTGGCCTTTCTCCCATAATTCCTTGTTAACGAAATTCAGAAATGTATCCTGCAGCACAGAGAGGAATGTAACACAGTGATTACAAGGTGTATATTAGGAGAGTTGATAAAAAAAAAGACTTGTGACCGCGATTCCTGCTTCCCATTATAAAAACCATATACTTCATCTTGGAAGGGTGCATTAGCGGTTTGGTTTATTTATTTAGCAATATGCTTTTATTTAAGTTGGTCATGATTCAGCTGATCTGTTAATGCAATGCTGCTATCAAGGGAGATATACAGTTCTGTAATCTAAATATATAAAGACTCTGCGATAACTATAGCGCTTTGTGTCTCGTCCTTGTCTTTTCGTGGTTTGCATGCGCTGGCGCTATTTTCTTCAAATCAACCATATATATCACTCATATAAATTAGAAAAAAATAGCACTAATAATACATCCTTGAGGAACGCCCCTCTTGTTAATGACTTTAGAGTCGGATTGAAAGCATAATAATTTTGTGATTATTTTCTTTATATTCAGCAAATAACGTCGATATAGTTTTGAGGCGAAGTAGCTAAGCCATGTTTGTGAGCTTGCTCAAAACAGTTTTATGATAGATTGCACCGAATGCTTCGCCTAGGTAAAAAAAAAAACAGTAGTTAGTGTAGTTACTGGAATTCGCTTAATTTTAAACGATTCCCAAAGCGCGCACCTTTGTACTGAGAAACCGAACGGGATACCTGGTGTCATCATTGAAGACATGTTTGCAATGAGATGCGCCAAGTGCCATGTAGTATTCACGTGGCAGCGATTTGTGCTGAAAAAATTCAATGGGGCACTTTGTTGTCCTAAAGTGCTGTGAGGCGATAGCCTTAAGCACAGCGTTGCTGATTGTGTCACTGATGTGTGGTTAAGATGTTAAGCTTCGCCTCGAAGAGTGAAACGCGACAGCGCCTTGCAACGCTGCCAGGGAGTCCACAGAACGCCACCGCCCGTTTGGCTCTACGCGTTGCTCGTCGGTAAATTGGTTTTTGAGGAAAGGAAATGTATCTGTCTGGCATATCTCGGTGGACACCTGAACCTCGCCGTAAGGGAAGGGAGGAAGATAGGAGTGAACGAAGACACCGTATACACTAGAGGCTCCTTTAGTCATACCATACCATCCAGTTGGCATGGCGGAGTGGCAATAAAGACAAAAAAAAAGCTGGCATGGCGGAGTGGTAGCGTCCTCGTCTCGCACTCCGGAGACCTTGGTTCGATTCCCCAACTCGGCCAACCGTACTCCTAGTTCTATTTATTTATCTTGTCTGACTAGAAAGGTTAATTAGGCTAATCTGTAAGTTAACTAATTAACTAAACTCAGTCCCACTTAATTGGAGCATCATTATACCATCCCTTTAAGTGGTTGCATGGTTACTGCCAAAGTACAATTGGCCCCGTTTGAAATTCGCGCACTGTGACGTCACGACCGTTTAGACCAATTGAAAAGCGGGACGTTGGTTTGGTTTATGGGGCTTAACGTCCCAAAGCGACTCAGCCTATGAGAGACGCTGTAGTGAAGGGCTCCGGAAATTTCGACCACCTGGGGTTCTTTAACGTGCACTGACATCGCACAGTACACGGGCCTCTAGAATTTCTCCTCCAAAGAAATTCCAGCCGCCGCGGCCGGGATCGAACCCGCGTCTATTGGGTCAGCAGCCGAGCACCATAACCACTAAGCCACCGCGGCGGCGCGGGACATTTCTGTCGACAACTCCTGCTTACAACGATGAGGCATTAAATGCTTCCGCCTTAAAATGGACAAAACATGCATGAGAGCGCTTTCTTCTAGATTCGTCGGCTTCGCCACGCATTACTTACCCACGGAGGAATTGGAGACCTACAAACAAACAAACAAAAATTCGCAACTCATGAGCCAGCTTGCAGATGACTGAGCCGGCTTTCGGGTATTGCTTTCGATATGCTACCACTCTGCTGTCTTTCGATATTTTACGCGGAAGCTATTTGTGACCAGGTAGACAGTACCCGATGCTTATGTTTGTTAAACTGGAAGCTTCTGTTTCGTTAAAAAAATATACTTGACAAGCGCGCACACACGCTTATTCTCTAGATTTCGCAAACGGCTTACTTTACCTCAAACATACGCAAGTTTGCTGACGACTGTGTAATTTATCGTGCTGTTACTAAACACGCTAACCAAGCATCTCTTGAGAGTGATATTAATGCTGTCCAGAACTGGTGTGACCAATGGCTAATGGAACTTGACCCTCATAAGTGCAAGCTTTTATCTGTCCACCACCGTCGTAATCCTCTTATTTGTTCCTACGTAATCTCTGTTGTGTCCATAGAACCAGTTCAGTCCTACAAGTATTTAAGCGTAACTCTTTCCACTGATCTTTCCTGCAGTTAGCATGTCAATAACACAATATCATCAGCCAACAGAACGCTAGGATTCCTAAAACGTCATCTTCATCACGCTCCTCAACATGTTAAGTTACTAGCCTATAAATCGTCCGTCCGGTCAAAGTTGGAATTCGCATAACCAGTTTGGAATCCTCATCAAGCTTATCTCATTAATTCTCTTGAGTACGTCCAAAATCGCGCGGCCAGGTTTATTCACATATCCTCTGCTTTTGACATAAAGGTTTCTGCCTTGAAAACGGCATCCGGTTTACCGTCCTTATCACTGCGTCGTAGCACTTCCAGCTTATCTTTATTTCATAAAATCTTCAATAGCCCCATGCACACCGCTCCTTATATTCTTCCTCCCCCAGCACGCATTTCACTCCGCACCAGTCATCATTTTCATATGGCCCGTCCACTCTCGCGCACTGTCACCTTCTCCAATTCCTTTTTTCCCCGAACACTGCTGACTGGAACGGCCTTCCAAGCGACATTGCCACCATCATCTGCTCATCCAGGTTCAATGAAAATCTAACAAATTATGTACAGTTGTAAGAACGTTTTCTTTGTTAGTTACCACCCCTTATCTAATACGCCAGACATGGGGCCTTTAAGGAAATGAAATGAAATGAAATGAAATACTTTCCAGAGAAGAACGGCTCAGTGCTTGGTTGTTCCTGTCCACTGGAATTACCGAGATCCAAGCAGACTCACTAACACAGTAAAGCGTTCAGTCGAAGACCCCAACGTTATTTTCTTTAAATAATGAGGCGCCAGTTTTCTAGAGAGGGCCTTCCTCTCGTCCTCTTTTCTTGTCCCATGTCGCGTGTTTCACTTTATGCACATCAGCCGTGGCGGCGTCAGTTATAAAGATATCATGCCTTCGAGTGCACCGAAGGGAACTCCACTCAGAAGTCCTCCCTCCAAGTGGAGTTTGGGAGGTGCGACAAGTGTAGAAGGGTAGAACGTAAAGAAATCTATGCGCCTGGTTTTATGGCGTCTACGTAAAAACTAACGTCAAAGAAAGTACTTAGGCATACTACGTGTGTACAGGTTCGGATGACTCAACGGCAGTAGGGTGTGACTGTATTGTTGGTCAAGTTCTTGGCCGGTGGTGCCATGATACTCTACTGACCCACTCAGCCAACTTCCTGCCTCTTAACGTTATACCTATGATTTTTTTTGCACAGCTTAATGTACGGTCTTTATTTAAATCCAATGCTTCTCGTTGGTTCCGCCACTACTACTTACTAATTAGTACAGGTAGGGCACAGCTGTTATAGACTTTCCGTTTAAAGAAAAGAATACGGATTAACTACCATCCACGATATATGAGTGCATGCCAAATGCACTTTATCGCAATCTTATTTTTCTGAACTATTTCGCTCTCTGGACCTGCAGTCACTACATCCTATATGTTGAGTTTTATTTCCTGACCGACTGTAAGAATTCGAAATTGTCGTTCTCTTCTGATACTGATGAACAGTACTTTATTTATCTGCGCATTTATTTTTACAACCCCTGTTCTGCTTTGCCTGTCAAGGTCCTACTCTTCTGAGTTATTTAGAAGGGCAGCATCGTCAGTGAATGGCAGTTTTCGAAGTATTCCTCGTTAAACTTGACACCCAACTCTTCACATTCTAAAATTCTGGATAACTTAACATAACGTACGTCGATAAGCCAGGTAAATATATTAGCTTCGTTTACCCGCAACTGCACGCAGCGCAGGCGCTGTTTGATGCACTTCGCACAATGCGAGCTCTGCGATCATCTGTTGCTAAGAGGTTGGAGTAGATTATAATTGCGGCTTTGGTGTGCCCCGAGGTGCTTTAACACCCCGTCCATCGAAGTGAATTCAGGCCATTGCATCTCACACCCCGAACCTCTGGACCTCAGCTCCTTTTTATGGCTTTTTGCCGTCCTTTTCTTGATATAACCTACAGTGTGCCAAGAATATTCTAGTTTATAAGATCCCCGGTTGATGTAGTGCTGCTACGTTCCCCATGCAATTCAATCTCAATGTCGGAGATCCTGTTTGAATTCCTAGGAGTCTAAAAACTTTGTTTTTTTTTAACGTTCTCCGCTGCTTCCCACAATTCTGCTGACACTCCCAGCACACCACTTTCATGTTTTGTTGCTGGAGAACTACGCTTTTAGAAGATTTCTTCGCCTTAGAGGTGTGTACGTCGGCGCCGCGATTTGTTCAGCTTTCCGTACAGGGTCGCAGGAGCATTCTGTCTAACTGCCATATTTAGGGGATATATTGCCGCGATATTTATAGTACTGTCCACAGTCCGTTTTATTTGTTTATAGTCTCCTTATTTGTTCTAAAGGGTCGGTTCGATGCTTCTTTCAGAGTAGAAAATTGCCGCAAATCTCTGTACTATTTGTTTGTTCATTCTTCAAAGTTGCCGCCGCTGGACTTGATCGCTTTCTTTGTGGTGCAAGACGCGACAAGAATTATCTCGATATACCGCATCCAGGCGGAGCCGATTCCAGGCTGTTCAAGACTGTTGTGGTAACTCTGCACGCCATATCTTGAAAGTTCGCTTTCAGCTTTAAACTGAACAGGTCCGAGAGTGGCGGGGCTTCAGTTCGACGGCAGCCGAGTGCGCTTGTTTCCTTCGTTGCCATCGAGTCATTGAGTTCCTTGATGGCGAAGGTCAGCCCAACAAACAGTTTCTTTTGCAAGCCTTCTTTCACTGTCTTCCTCACTGCCTGGACTGGCGTTTCCCAGATGCTGTATACTCTTAGGTGTCGTGGCGGCTGCGCATGTCGGCGCGGCACTGCGACACATTCGGCGTACTGACTCCTTCACTGACGGCAAACGTTATATCTCGAACCCATTGTCACCATCTTTATCTGCCAGGCTAGGCCTCAAGGGTGTAGGCCTCATCCCACAAGTTTCCACCCCTGTACCGCCCGTCCATCAGCGGCGAGTCAATCCTACCAGATTTTCTTCAACACACCACGGGACCTCGCCTCTACAGGCTGCGTTTTTACGTCGAGAATTTTTACTGGAAGCCCACACGGAGGCATCGTGTAGCGAAAAACCGTTCTGGTTGTTGTTTACGCAGAAATCCGCAAGGCAAGCCAAGAGAGAAAAGTACTGACAAAAGAAGTTAGCGAAGAGAAAAAAGAAAACAAAAAAAGAGAGAAGAAAAATTGGAGGAGCCGAAGAAGACCAAGTAGAAAAGGAGGACGAAATATAAATAGCCGAAAAAAAGCTGAACTAGTAAGGGAAGGAGATTATAGTTCCTGCAGAATGATTTAATAATTCGTCGCCAAGTTTGTGCAGTAGCTCATTCGCACTTGGAATAGACCATGCTTACCTAAAATGCAACGGGTTCCCTATTGGCCAGACCAGTGGACCCACCAAAATAGAGCTGGAATGAAGATGGTGATTCAGCACCGCCACCAACGACGACGAAGCGCAAGCGCCGCCCGTGAAAGGCTCGTGCTGGAGAACTGCCGCTTGTGTGCCGGGCTCTCGCCTCGCTGGTTCCTAGACGACTTGCGCCCGGGTCTTCGTTGCCGGCGCTTCAACGTGCCAATAAACCACTCTTCATTTGGTGGAGGTTGCCGCGTTCACCGTTCCCCATCACCGTGGACCTTCGCAGGCGCACCATCCCGATGTCGAAGACCAGTCAACAGCCCCCCCCCCCCCCCCCCCGCCGCAGCCCGTCATCTGCTCCGGTGCCGTCCGGCAGCGCGACCCGGCAGCGCGAATAATTTTTCTTTGCGCTCATATATTTCTGAATAGAGCCTATTCGCCAATCTAAGCATGCTACAGTGTGTCTGTTCACGGTGAGATGTTATGATTATCACTCATCACATGATGATAAGATATAGCTTTTTCTTTGCGTAGGTGCAAAAAATTTCAGGAAGAAGCCTTAAGCTTTTGCGAGACATGTTTAAAATGATTGCTTCTAGATCAAGCGGTCCGCATAAAAGCAAGCTGGTGCTCAGCTTTAGACACAGCCATCAACGCATAGAGCCGCAAGTTTCTGTGTGGTTCTGCGATAGTTCAGCGAATAAGTATCGGCTGGTAGTAAAAACAACCAAGCCATCCCACATGCTGTAGCCAGTGGCGCCACCTGATAACCATCTCATCTAAAGGTGTGTGAACCTGCATTGGCCTTATGGTAAACGCCGACACGCACATGCCATTTTGTCTTCCTCCCATCTTGCATCCTCTGCACTGATGAACAGCACGTAGTCTGGTCGGTCGTAAACGGTGGAATAGAACCAGTTGTGCAATCTGGGCGACAACGCACACGCTTGGGACCGAGGTATATTACTGGGAGCTCCCTTCTCTGATGGATGCTTTCCTATCTCAGTATTCCGCTCCCATCGCGTTTCTTTATAGCTTATCCCTTCGGCAGTCCTTTCCTGCTTGGTTCCTGCCAACTCTAGCGTGCTCGTTGCCTGCTCCGATGGGCAGGCGGGATAAGGCCTAATGAAGCAGGCGACGCAGGCGAGTGGGCCGTGACATATATCTTTCATGTGCCTTCGTTAGGGGCGCGATACGCTGTTCTTGCAGCCCTTATCTTTTCATTCAGCTTGCTTACCAACGTGTAGTCATGAAGTTGTGTATGTCTATGCCGACAGCAGAGGCGCGTGACTGGGCAGCGCTAACGCCTCTGCGTTATTGCTGCCCGACCTCTTCTTCTCGTACGGTGCGTTGTCCAGGCGTCAGGGTCGAGAAAGAGAGAGAGAAGGAGGAAAAAAAAAGAGAGGTGAAACCTGGGCGACATTTTATTTTGTGCGTGCCGTATTCTTTCACATCGATATCGCTTGTTCTTTTTCATCGCGGCCAAGCGAAGAAAACGTCATTATGCGACGGCGCCTCAGCGTGGAAGTCACATGGCTTTTGTGTGGGAACCTACTCAGTGATTGCTGTCTCGTTATTAGCAAAGCGCTCGTATTGAGGCCTTCTGTCAGGAAGTACGAAACCAAAAGTTGCTCTTTTTTTACTGCCCGGCTTTCTTTCCGAAGTTGTTCAATTTCCTCTCCAGACATGCTTCGAGTTTTCTTCAGAAACTGTCCAGTAAAGTAATGCTTTCATGCCTGCAGTTTCTTATCGGGTCCATGTAGAGGGAAAATAAATTTGGCGAGCTTAATGTTTAGAGAGTTAGGTCGCATTAGCTTATTCCTTAGTTTTGAGCCGTCGTCGTTGGCATCGTCGTAGTTGGCATCGGCTTCCGCAGCGCCACCTATTACCTACCTCGGTTGAAAAGTGGCGAACTGGACAGAGTTTAATTCTTCGTCCGACATTTAGACATGACGAAATAGAGGGAATATTGTAGACGGATGAAGAGAACTATAGGGGCAGCGGGTTGCAAATTGTAGAAAAGTAAGTCCCCTTTGCCACTTTTAGGGGTAGGAAAAAAAAGGGAATTGGTAGATGAGAATGGGAGGGAACGGCAAGCCTCAAGCGTGCGCCTCGGCTGCGGTAGGCGTTGGTTTGAAAGCCCACTGGCGGTCAAGGATGGATAAAAGTGTCCCGCGGCCTTGGTGCTTGCCTTCTTTCTTTTGCGTTCACACCGCAAATAACGCTCAAACGTTCGCGCTAGGGTTTCCTAACCGCCCTGTGCTTTTCAGTGGTGACGGTGGTGAAAAGCCTTTATTTAATAAAAGAGGTGAGGGTCTTTAAAAAGTCCCGCAATGAATGGAGTCCTTGTACCGGGACGCCATTGGTCGAAGCCACCAGCTTAGCCCTCTTGATCAAAGCCTTTTGAACCTGAAGGTCCGAGAAGCCAAGCAATCCCATTCTTCTTTGACAGGGTTGGGGTGGCGGGAGAGGGCTGAGTTGCGCTGGCAAGCCCAAAGAATGTGGTAGGTGTCAGCCACCTCCCCACAGTGTTTGCACCTGCCAGGGAACACGGGATAGAAGTGTTTTAGTACTGTCGAGAACAGCATTGTATTCGTGAATAATCGGAGCAGAACGCTTTCGTTTGCTTTCCCCAGTACCTTTGCAGGGGTTGGGCACAGCGAGAGTAAGCAGCCACACTCAGGTTGCCGGTGCTCAGGAGCCAATGGGAACGCCCAGTGAATGAGGGCTCGGGCGCCGCGTCTCCAGCTTCGTTTCCTGCTAGGTCATAACAGCCCGGAGTTCAAGCTATGCAGCGGGGAGTAGGATCGGTACCTCGGCTGCCGTTCCTTAGTATCCGTTCAGATAGTGGAGTTATCCAGCCAGCCTCATATTTGCGGCACGCCGCACGCGAGTCTAATATTATGTGTTTGGATTTTGAATCAGAAGCGGCTAGGGCGATGACAACATATTCAGCTTATGCTGTTCCTGGGGCTCGAAAGGAGAGCCCATCCACCAGTATTTTGGGAGAGCCCATCCACCTGTATCCACCGCGGACTTGTACCACCCCCCGTTGTTCGGCCCGGCTACATGTACGTAAAAAAAACCATGCTTGTTGTCATAGTGGCGCTCTAAGGCTTCCGCCCTAGCTTCGCGACGACCACTAAGAGCGCTACCCACATTCAGCCATTGCATGTGCGCGTGTCTGAAGCCTGTTTTGTTGCAGGATACCCATCGCCCCTGCCCTAGTATGATGTCTATTTCTTTTTTAGCCTCACCATAGGGGCTTTTCCATGCCCACTTTGTATTTTCTCATTTACGGAAGAAGAAAACCATTATCCTTAACTTATTTCCCTACAAACTCTACTAATAACTGTCCTCTGCTATTCCTAGTGCCTGCTTCTTTCCTACCTTGACATTGATGTCACCAATCAGAACTGTGTACTGTAATTTTACTTTGATCTTTGCAGGTATCGCGTCTTCATAGAAGCTTTCGACGATTTGGTCATTGTTGCTGGACGTAGGCGCGTCGGGCTGTACCACTTTCAGTCTGTAGCTCTTACAAAGCCTAATTCGATAACTTCCATCCTCTCATTCTATAGAATTCCTCTATATTGCCAGCTAAATCCCAATTAATGGGGACTCCCGCACCAAGTTGTCGTCCGTCCGTTAATTCAAGATAACGTAGCTTGTGACCACCCCTTAGCACTGTACATGCCCCATCTGTCCTTGTAACCTCCTTAAGCCCTATGACATCTCACCTAATGCACACTAATTCCCCGAACAGCACCGCCAGGCTACTGTAGTATTACTGGATAAAGTTCTTGATGTAAATGTTGCCAGGTTCAGTTTCCAAGGCCGGCCTGTCCGGAGCCAGGGATTCTTAGCACCCTTCGCTACATGATTGACCTGATCGCCGCCTTGGTGAGTTTCTCCGCAACAGCTTGAGACTGATGGCCGAGGGTTAATTGTTTTAATCATATGAGAGGTTGTAGTGAAGTACTGTAGTGAAGTGGCCAAATCCTGTTCTGGCGAGGGAGTACGCTGTCGGTTCTTGTCAGCAAAATTAGGCTACACACCAGGCCTGGATATGCCATTCCGGTAGAGAATTGCCGAGCACCGTGATTCGGTACGGGTCCTCTTGAACGCGAGGTGGATGCTCTAGCTCTACGCCATCGCTGCGTCGCTGCAAGCAGAATTCTGGATATGGGGTGTAAGTCTAATTGGTATTTTTCGTTTTTTTTTATTGCCTCTAATTTGTATGCTTGTAGTAATTTTACCTGGTTCGTGAAGAAACTCGCGTGATATTTATTTGACGAACAAGGCATGCATAACATCAAATTTCTAGCATGGAATAAATAATGTCTGATTCTCCCAAACATTTGTGTTACTCTCCATTATTTTGCATGTCGGGAAAAAAAATACATTATCTGTTGTACGGGCATCAATTTCTTGTTAAGTGTGATACCGATTTACTTGCGTAGGCATGTCGCCGCTGTATGTTTCGACGTGCATTTTATCACAACTACAAAGGCGGCAAATAGGGTCTTCTTCATATTGCCTTGCGGTGCTCTTTCCGTGATACCCAGGAAAAGATGCGGATTGCTCGCCGCTCTCTCGCGAAATTAAAATTAAGTTCTGCGTTATTAACTTAAGCGCTGGCGCCTGGAACAGCGGCCATATCCAGGAAGAGATAACAGGGAAAGTAAAGTTCGAGTACCCGGACTTGAAGACACCGGGATTTATGACAATGGCATAGTGTGCAGCCGGGTGTAGTTAATAATTATGGCTGTAGGACGATACCAATCTGATTCTTCATTAACGGCAGTCTTGCGCATTTAGCATGGAATTCAGTTGGTGTGAATTTCAATTAAGGTGTCAGTTTGGACTTGATGGCAGCACATTCAAACGAAAATAGCGCAGGAACAGTCCCTGTTCTATTACTGCGCTGTTTTCGTTTGAGATGTGAATTTCCAAGTATTTTTGCCGCCGCTCATTGTTTCTCGCCTTCTACGGTATGCCTTCCTTTCCCTGTTATCCACTCTGCTACCTAACAGACCACCTAGTGGCTCTTCTCTTCATTACGCACTTCGCCCTGCCCATGTCCTACTCGTCTTCTGATCTTTGACGTCACCAAGCACACAAGGAAAACAAGTTTTAATCTATTCGAAACAGAGTTCTAATGTGCACTTTTCGGGGGGATGTTTCTTCGACCCTGGCGGGAGCCGTGGTGGAAAGGATCGAGAATGCAGCAAAACGAAGTTTTTGCTTCTTGTTCGTCTCACATGTTCGATGCTACTTGTTTGTGCAATTTGTTTGGTACACTTGTAAGTTGTTTTTAACCACTTGCTTAGGAACATTTGTTTCCTGCTTCATTTCCATTGTACAGATGCAGTCAATAGTAAATGCAAGGCAATATTACCAAAGAAAATATATTTTTTCGCCTTTATTTTATGCATTCTAGAACAGGTATATGACACTAATTTTGATTTTGGCGGTTACACAAACTACCAATAAATCAAGATTATTATGCTTTGGTTTCAACGGAATTATATTTTTTTCGCCAGAGCCCCCTTCCATTTACTTTTGACGGCGGGCTTACGTACATTCTTTATTGCCACTTGGGCATCATTATGTTCATCATTATGTTGGCCATCATTATTGTTCATAACTTCTTGTTCGTTGTCTTTTGATTTCTGTAACTTGCTTCACTGCTAGTAGCCAATAACGGTTACTGATACTAGACCAAAATTTCCAGAAGGGAGACCAATGATGGCCACCTGGTCCCGCCAGTGAAAGGCCCCCAGAACAGTCGTGAAATGCTTATTGGATAATGCCCGCAACACTTCAAACGCTTCGATATACTTTCCTATTTGGATTTGAGTAGAGCACGTGGAGCTTTCCTATCCGTTTCGCACACGTAAAATAAAGTGCTGGAAATGTTTTGGAAAATGTGTTTCTTTTTGCTGAGGCTGCGTTAGGTTGCCTGGCTTTACACGATCTCGTCTAGCCGTCTAGTAGAGTCAGTCTGGGTTTTATACAGCGGCTGGATTAAGTTACGGGTTTTGAAATACCATAACGAGCAGATTACGAGGCTTTAATGGCGTCGTAAATGGAGAAAACTATTTCTGGACGCTGTGAGACTAGAGCCTGCGCATTTTATATTGCTCATGGCGCTTCGGACTTCACAATCACCTTTTTCATTTCAATTTCTTCTTCCGTGATGCGGTGGGCGTTTTTCTTCGTAAGACACTCTTGTGAAAACGACGCAGTCTTTTACAGTTCTTTCAATTTTTTCTGAAACTTCTATTTGATGAATGAAATCTATGTGTGCGAGTTGCGAGTGGACTCTTTCTTTGTTCGTCCATCACGCCGTTTCTGCTTCGCTGCACTTGTATAGCAAAGTGTAATGGTCCGATTTAGCGGTTGCTTCTCTTCTAGTAATAAAAATATGCTTTGAAGATCATACGAACAGGCGAGGCGAAACTGTAAACAGCTCGTTTCTGCTTTCACGTTTCATTGATAACCTTCTTTTAGCATATTTTAATTTCGCCGTTACGTTTTCTTTCCGCGGCAGCTTGAGTTTTTTGTGTGTGAAGACTTACGGAAGATCGAGATGGGTGAAAACGGTGTGAAGGAAGCCGGCCTTCTGGAGAACGGAGGTGGGAAAAGGCCTTGAGAAAGGTAAATGTGATTGCATGGCTTCTCCCATGGGCTAGGTAGCCTCCTGAAGGTTTCGATACTTTTTTTTCTCACTCGCATAAGTAACGATTTTAATCACAGAAACGCCAGCAAAGCAGAAAAAAACACGCAACATTAAGAGGAAAATGAAATTTTAACGCAGTCGATGATTGGCCTGTTTCGAGGTGCATTAGCAATTGTTAAGAACCCCATTCGCTCCCCAGATACATCGCTATTTCTCTGGTCCTTTCTCTGTTAAGTTGGCGGTTTAACGTAACTGTATTAAGGGTGCCTTTCACGGGAGAAATCGCCGTAGTTGGCGCTGGCGTTTTGAGAAAATCTGGATAATTTGAGAGGGTGGTGAGGTCACAACCATATCACCTCGCACGGGTAATTCAAACACTGCACAAAGAACACACAGAACAACAGTGAGGGCGCCCGTAGACTATTGTCTTATTGTTCTACAGGTTGGTGACACAAAGCACCACCATTACGTTGTGCCTCTATGAAATAAAAGGAATGAAAGAACATCACTGTCGAATTCTTGTGCTTTGTACAATACTCTGTCAGAGTGGCTTGCCTTCAAAAGATGGCAAAAAAGCATCACTGAGACACTGTAGTTCTCTAGTGGACATGGCGCGTGCTTTAGATTCCCGTCTCTATTTCCATAAAAGCTTCATTTTTGTGAAATTTGGTTGGCCTATGGTTTTTACTGCGAAGTAATCAACTGGTAATGACAAAATAAATTTTATTCTCTATATCTCTATAAGATTCTTGCTTAACTTTGAATCTAAAGGCGGCAGTGACCGGTCGCTTCTATCCGGAGGTTGAAAGGATGGTGCCATGCCTACTACCTTGGCACTCACTTACTTTTGGCCACTGCCGCATTTTTGCTCTGCTATATTTGTGTGGTCGGCACAATTCAGTGATCCGGCTGCTCATCGTGCGTGGCTGTCCAGAGTTTTGGCCTAGTGAGGGCGCCAAATATCGGCCATTGCAGCGTGTGCGTATTGCTTTGAGCAGCACTCTCCTGTGCGCACAGCATCATCCTCGTAGTAGGAGCGGTGCTGCATCCGCAGAGCTGTTGGGAAAGCACCGGTTTTACGATGGGAACAAGCTTTCCGCTCGAATGGTTCTCATCTCCTCTAGCATTAAGTGCTTGAAAAATGACCTCTCATCAAGTAATTCTTGTGCCACTGAAACTAAGTGCCATTATCGTCAGGTATCCACACGTGGTCCCTTGAAAATTTTCACAAACGCGCACTCTCGAAAACAGTACATTTGCAGCCATTTCTCCCGAGAGAGCCTGCGAGTGGTCTCCTCCCTCCTTCCCAACAAGGACCAAGGCTTGAGCCGGACAGGTGTCGCTCTGACACCTTAACTTTAGGAGCCGGTGATGAATCGGGGCGTTTAATCTGTTTTTTTTTTGCGTGTGTGTGTGTGTACCTCGTCTTTGTTGACAGCTTTTCACCTACTTCTTGTAGGTGAAAACCCCACCATCTCATACGCTTGTTCGCACCTTTTTAAGCTCTCTTGTAATCTCATCTTCACGCGCTCCTGTGTGTTCTCTCGCAATCGGTCAGCATCTAGGGCGTTAGGGTCGGCACTGAATGATAGAGCAATGCTTTCTTCGAAAAAGTGCAGGTACAGCATCGTTAACATCGGTCTGTGAGAGGGTGAAGGAGGTGGCTTTTCCAAGCGTATAAGAGGAAAAGAAGTGCTCTTGAACCTGGAAAAATAGGAGGACTGGAAACGACATTATCAGTTTAGGTTACTGCAAGCCGAAACTTTGTCTCGCTACTATCCTCGGGACCAAATTATTAAGCCTACAAATGAGAGGAACAACATAGGAAGAAAAAAAAAGACAAGGAAAGTTTTCAAAGGTTCTTTTTTTTTGTGTCCATCCGGTCATACAGCATCGGGATATCTCATAGCCGGACGCACGCTCGAGCGCGTCAGCAAATGAATGTGCCGCTCCTTCGCGTAGACTGCGCTTCTCCTCACCTGCCCCTCTTTCTCTTAGAAGGCATCTTTCCAGTCTACTTCTCTCTTTGTGCTGCCTTTTCTCTGATATCATTTTTCGTCATTTTCTCTTGTTTAAACAGGCCATCCTGGCAGGTTCGTCTTCATTGCAGTGTCTCTGTTGTTGCTCCAAACTTCATTTCCTCCTTTTTTTTTCCTGTTTTCTTTCTTCCTTCCTTAAAGCTACTGTAAGAATATATCTTGTCAGTGAAAGGTCGGTGCCATGGACAAAAATCTGGCCACAGTAGTCTTAGGTAGCTAAAAGCAGCGAAGATTTCCCCAGGAAAAAGAACATATATAGTATATCACCATGTGTTGCGGGGAAGTATCCCGCAATAAAAAAAGGTTTTCTGCTGTGTGCAATCTAAACTGACATCTTAATTTTTTTTTCTGTATGCCTAGACCAACTGTTCTGTTTTCCATCCTATATTCACTACTTTGCCGTGTAATACCTGAACGAAAATTGTTAACGTTGCATTTCAAGTAGTGCTTCTAGGAACCCAAAAGGAATTATTCTTCAAAAAGCCCTTTCAGAGTGCCGTAATGAAAATCTATATTATGTGGTTTGTTTAGAACATGTTACCTACCCAAATCTAAATTTATGCTCAAAATAAAAGTTTTAACCTCCTCCTTCAGACTATACCAACCTGGCACCAGAAAGAAGAGAAAACTGCAAGAGGACTCCACCTACACATAATCGCGAATAATGCAAGCTGTGAAGAGTTTCTCTCTGTCGATGACACTGTATTTGGACTGTAGGAGTCAACCAGGTGACTTTTATGCAATCCACGATTTTAAAAGCACTGCTAGTAAGTCTTGAAACTTGGGAAAAAAACCCACCTAGGCGCAAATGACTTTCACGACACAAAAAAAGACGAGGAGACAACGGACAGGCGGAGACAGGGTCTCTTTTTGTGTCGTGAAACTAATTTGCGCCTAGGTGGGTTTTTTCCCAAGTTTCAAGATGAATAACCAACTAGCCCGTCAACATGCCTTACTGAGCTGCTAGTAAGTGTACACTATAATGGGTGGGAAAAAGTCTCGCTTGGGATAACGTACGACTGTGGCTTTCGGATTTAGCGTGAGGTCGCCAAGATTGGAGTTTTCCTTTCAGATATAAAAACGAGTGGGTACATTCGAGCGCGGCTTACAAGAAAACACGAACTATGCTGCACGCCATATCCAGGAGGCGAACATGTCGGGGGCGCACATTGGCTTAAAGAGGTCTGCTCACCTTTTATGCGCCACGATATCTCATGGTCTTGATCTTTCACAGCGATTTGAGCCACAGACACGTTTGTTCAACAACACTTCAGGTTTCGTTGGTACTCATTAAGGGACTTGTTTATAATACTCCTTAACTGTTTTTTAGCACTTGTAACGCTCTACTTAAAACCTTTTTGTCACTGTGGAGCAGCCTTTAGAGCTCGTTTTTACGCCGTTTTATAACTATATTTGTCATCCTTCAACAACATTTCTTATTTAACCCCTACTCTTCTCTTCGGAGCTTTTATATGCCACAAAGAAAGGCTGTTGTTTTCATTTCCAACGTTTATTTTTAAATTTTTGTGTGGCTCCCAGCATGCCAGAAGAGATGTGCTCCGGTTGCAATACCTCGCCAGCACTGGCAGCACTTTCCCACATCTCTCGGTAGAATTAAAAGCATCCCTTTGCTTTGAGGATGTGGGGCGTTCGCCTTGTATTTCGTGTGTGGTTGCGTGCCATTTGCGCTAGCTTTAAGTCTTTTACTGTGCAGTTGTCTTTTGGTTATCCCTCTTCGAGTCAAGAAATATTTTATTGAAAAACTCTGCACGGTTGTTGCCTGTGACTTTTTTGTTTTAGTCGCGTCATCGTTCCTCTTTTCTTCTTCAGACCTCTTCAATTTACTTTCAAGTAAAACCCCTCCCCCCCCCCCCCCCCCTCCTATCCCTCCCTCTCTCCTATTCATCGCGTGACGCTTCAAGCCTTTCTACAGCCTTCTGACCGATCGCTGTCCCATTCTTTGAATAGTTACCGTCCGCATGAAACTGCGATTCCAATTATTCTTCCATCTTGGACGCTTCGCGTTCAGATGGGTGCTTGTAAACCGCAGTTTACAACGCCATGCTTATAGATGTCTATCCTGAAGCGCTCTTTTTGCGACTCCGCAAGCTGAGGGTCTCCACAGGCTCACTATTTTATTCACCTCCGGGTATTAAAAAAGCAGCATTTCTATTTTGCGTTCTGCATAGTTCCACAGGCATAGAGTGAGGAAATCTATCTTCTTTACTTCTGCTCAGATTATCATTTCCTTGCTTTCCATGCCTCCCCCTATTTTTGTTACCGCGTTCGTCACGCACACAAATGGCAATGGTACATACTGTATGACGCTCCTACGTCGCCATTCATCCCTTGCGTCGTGTCCGTGGCCGCAAAGCCGCACACACAGCGAACGGTATAACATCTCCCTATATCTCCCCTGCTGCTGCCCCGCTGATCACGGCAATGTCGCAGCCCATTATTATCCTCTATATATTGTCTCACTGCGTTCGGCAATGCAGGCGGTCTTTTTGGGTCGGTTCGACAATCCGCGCACCACCTTTCCTACATCCCCTTCGCTTTCACCCTTTGGCACTCGTGGGTAGTGGTAACGTTCCCAGCGTCTGTTGTGTCTCCACCGCGTCTTTTGTCTTGTTGTCGGAGCCTTGTTGGTGCCTGTGCATGTTTCTTTTACTTCGTCCTTCTGTCTACATGGCCTTCGAAAGGTGGCCTTGCGCCTTCCTCTGGCTTTCTGCTGCTATCGCATCCTGGCCGCTCCTCCAACGACGTCGTTTCTGATTCTTGGTAGCCAATTCCTTTTTACTTGGTCTCCCTCTTCCAGTCCCATTGCAGGCATTCCTGCTCGCACGTAAAAGTTATGTGGTGCTTACGTTTTTCCAGTCTTTCACCTTCTGTCCGTTTCTCTTAGGGGCCTCATCGACCAGTAGCCCGATGTTCGTTTTTTCGCTCTTTGATCTTAGACGTTACATTTCGACCTCGACACCGCATTTTCCGGCACTTGGTACAGCTGCAGCGGAAAAAGAACGGCACAAGTGAATCATGACCGGAGCGAAAAAATCGCGACACGCGGCGCTATTGTTGCCGAGTACACCGATAGCAAGATTGCCAGGAACATTCCATTTCCTAAAGTGGGGGCGGCCGGCAGAAAGCAGCCCACCTAGACATTCGCCCATCAGAAATGCAACATCTTAAACGAACGCCTGTAGATGTCTTATCAGCCAAACCATGTGCTAAGGTGGCTAAGCACATAATCTTGTTTTATTTTTTTTTTGCGCTGGCGTGGCGAGCAACGTTATCTTTATCATCGTTTTCTTTTAAAATGTTCTGGGGATGCACTGTTAAAAGTGGAGATGCACTGTCAAAAGTAATGTGTAGCAGTGCCTGCTTTCGGATGGGCTGCTTTCTGTCGGCCACCCCCACTTTCGAAAGTGGAATGTGCCAGGCACTCTCGCTATCTGTGCATACGGCTACAATAGCGCAGCGTCTCGCAATTTTTCCGCTCCGTTCATCAGTGACTTGTGCTAATCTTTTTCCGTTGCAGCTGTACCCTTTCTGTGCCACGTAGAAACGTTGGCCCACAGGCAGGGAAAGCAATGCGTCGTACCAAGAGGGGACAGAAATTTCTATTTCAAGTTCTTTCTGCTTTTCCCTCTAAGGGTTTCTTTTCTTTTGCAGTCTTTATTCATTTGGTCCGGTCTCTCCGCCTATTTTTCCATCCTGTTACACACCTGTTTAAGCAGTCTCCTCTTTCTTCATTACTTCTTCACTCCTCTCCGAACCGCATCTCTTTCTTGACTATAGTTCATTGTTGCTTGCGGCAAATTTCTTTTCTTTATCTTTTTCTCTCCATTCGATTCTCTGGCCCTCTGACTCCTTGTTTTTCGCGGCGTTGACTCCTTCTCATCTGTTCGCCCGACCCTCTTCCGGTACCTGTTTTCTACTTCCTTCTGTCTTGTCCTTTTACTTGAGGTTATTCGCCTTTTCCTTTGCCCCGCCGCGGTGGCTCAGTGGCTACGGCGCTCGGCTGCTGGCCCGAAAGACGCAGGTTCGATCCCGGCCGCGGCGGCTGAATTTCTTGAAGGCGAAATTCCAGAGGCCCGTGTGCTGTGCGATGTCAGTGCCCGTTAAAGATCCCCAGGTGGTCGAAATTTCCGGAGCCCTTCACTACGGCGTCTCTCATAGCCTCAGTCGCTTTGGGACGTTAAACCCCAATAAACCAAACCAAACTAAACCAAGCCTTTTCCTTTCGCAGAAACAGAGGACATAAGCTGTCTTTCGCTACGACAGTTCTTACTAGCGTATCGTTATCACTGCTCTGTTTTTTCCTCTGTGTCACCCCTCCTTCCACCACGCTCTCCTATCATTTCTACACTGGTGTCTAGCAGGTTATTGGCCTCCTGAGGACCGTCGAGCGTTGCGGACCAGAGTAGGCTGTCTCATGTATATTTCTTATTTGCTTTTATTTTGTTGTGCACTACTCATATTTTCGTCCTCGCCAAAAGGGACAAATTTTTATCGGCCATTTGTTAATGCGTTGTAGTCCTTGTTGTTTTTTCTTTGTGCGTGTGCGTGGCTTTAATTATTGGCTTGTATTTGTCTCTTTCTCCTCCATGTCAGCTAAAGCCCCAGTAGGGAGTGGATGAACATGTTTCCTTTCTCTCCCTGCTTTCTCTGTTGTGTTCATCATTATTGGAAACATACGTTGTCCGAGCCGAGCGCTGCCTTCTGATGGCGTTGCCCACTCCTCTGGCACTCGAAAGGGGTGTCAAGGCATTGTTCTGCACGGCGGTGCAGTGTTTATTTTTTGTTTTGTTATCTTTGCTCCTTGTAGCCTATGGAAATTCCATTTCAGAAACTTTGGAGCTGCAGTGCTTCTTCTTCGACATGCCCGCTTGCGCAACTGTCCAGCTCTTTCAGGCTCGGCTTCTTAATGCCCGAGTAAAAGTGTGAAGAAAGGCGGACTGCGTGTTCCGAAAGCTGTTCTATCAGCTAGTGCCCTCGAAAATGATTTCGGTCCTTGTCTGGGCGAGTAATAAGGTTTGTACCTTCTATTGGCTGTTGGTTAGTTTCGTCAGCCGAGGTTGTCAGCAGAACACTTTCGTTAGATGGCGTTAGACGTCATGATCACGTGAAAGCCTGTCGGCGCGAAGTGCGTTGCCACTCCATGTGAGGAAATCTAGTTACCGCCGCTTCTGCCCATTGGCTGTCTCTCTCCAGCGTATGAGCCTATTTTTACTTGCACGGAGAAGTTGTAAGAGCAGTTCTGCGATGCATCAGAAGTTTATCGCGTACTAGCAGCAGTCTTCCACGGAGACGTTTGAAAAGAATAAGTTGCTGCCTTCAGTTGCTCTTTGCCTGTGATTCGCCTTTCTCGACGATTTCCGCTCTATTTCAATTTTCTCCATCATAAGCTCGGGCTCGAGATTCCGCAGAAATGACGTTTAAATTCATTCTGGGCCTGATTTACAGAAATTTCCACACGTGTATGCCACGATTTCTGTTTTTGTTATGAGCCGGTTTAAGGAATATTCTTGAGCGGTTTGTATGGTATGAAAAAAAAATGGGGCCGTCAGTAATTCAGAAGTGACCAGGCGTTCCCTTACCTTAAGCAGAATATTGTGCTAAAGTGTGCGCATTTCAAGTCCTCCTATAAAATAGACCAATCTCGCGTGGGCTGCTGTAAATGGTGTCCCGGAAAGCATAAATGTTTTCCCTCAGATAGCTTTAACTTTCTTTGCCGCAGACTACTCTTGTATATAGCTTTTACGCATGAATTAAGTTGATGTGGTAACAATAATCACAAAATATGCCAGTATTTGGAGTAGCCAAAGGAAATTCAACAAATTATTCTACGAGTTTAGCACCGATATCTCTGTAGGCTATTTAAGAGAACTAGTTAATAGCGAAAACACTTTTTTTAGGCTATAAAAAATTATCGTCTCTAAACAATAACAACCATCCTTGGCAATACTCATTTTCATCACCAGCGCGGCCACTCCAATGAAACCTGTGCGGACAGCAGCGTGCATTCCGTGAGGGCAAAGCGAACTGCAAGTTCTTACATTTATTTCCTGCTGTGCTGACTTCGGTATTTTCTCAAATTATAATTCGGACCTTCTTTTTTGTCGTGTCTGCTGAATATTGGCCTGACACATTCGCCATTGGCTCCTCTGCTTCCGTTATCCCTCGTGTTGATTGGTGATTTGGGTGATGTGAAAGGAATAAGCCCGGAGAGGAACGTGTATACTGTCGACTATGAATAAGTCGAAAGTGACTCAAACCTTCCTCGTGTAGTAGCGTTCCAAGTCAGAAGTATTAAATGTATTTTTATTTGAGGCGACGAAAACACTAGTTTGAATACACTGGCGGCAGGGTCCATAGAAGTTCTGTGTAACAGGATTCCATTCTATTACCTCGTTTTGCTCAAGAACGTTTTGTTGCGTAGGCGAGCTGCTGAAATCTTGGGGATCGTCGCGGGGTTGCTGCAGGTTCTGAAAAAATGAAGAATTTCGGCTATTCACGCCAGATTCTTAATCACAGTATTGGTCGTCCTTTATGTTTTGTTGTGGTTATTCAACGTTAGGGTTGCAAAAAATGCGGCTAGATGCAATTAGTTACGGCGCAACCCCCGTTTTGTTACCAGCGTCTAAAATTCTTCGCGAAATGCAGCAGGGGTCAACGCTAGCAAAGCAGATAAAAAAGAAGCTTTTTTCGTGCTTTTGCTCTGAATTTATAGTCAATCAAACGCTGAGATCTTATTTGTTGTTTTGTTTCTTTCTCTCTCTGGGGCTGTATCTCTCTGGAGCTGTGCGCATGTGTCGTGTTCTTTGTTACGCTTTGTTAGTTGCGCCGCCGTTTCGCTTGATTTATGCGCCAACTCGCCAGCAATCCTTTATATCAGGAGGACATTCGAGGTCATGCTTCTGTCTTTCCTGCTTGTGAAATCTTTTTTTTTTTTCATTTTATATCCCCACAACTGCTTTCTCATTGCGTAAATAAGGCTTCGGCGGCTCAGTGATTATGGCGCTCGGCAGATGACCTGAATTAAGCGGGTTCGATCTCGGCCGCGGCGGTCGATCTTCGATGGAGGCGAAATTCTAGAGGAATGTGTACAGTGCGAGGCCAGTGGTTGTTAAGGAAGCCCAGGTGGCCGAAATTTCCGGAGCCATCCACCACGGCGTCTTTTATAGCCTGAATCACTTTGGTTGGATGTTAAAAATTCAAAAATAAAATAAAATAAAAACTAAAGCCATCATCGTTGGTTTAAGTTGGGAAAGTGAAAGCGCGATGGAAGGCTGGCAACTGCCCCCTTTGGTTTCGCTTTATCACTTGCAGTTGTTTTAAATCACTCCTGAGGATCAACGAAATGGTTCAAGTTCTTGTTTTAATGAAAGGGCACTATCCGGAGAAGCTTGCTTCGCCGAACATTATCACGCGCGCACGGTGCTGCGCTAGCTGCAGTCTGCCTTCCTGTTCTTGTCCTTGGGTGTCCTTCACGTCGCACTTAGCGGCACAGTACGTTAAGGAACCACTGTTCTGCTTTTTTGTTGAGCCATGCACGCAGCGATAGGCCTCCAACGTCACGTGCATTCGATTCTTAGTCCGCCTTTTCATTTCGTCCTTGGGTGTTAGTTTTAGTCCTCTTGTTCACGCCCCATCGAGTGTATGGTAGAAGTTTTTAATTTGGACTTCGACCAGAATAATGGAACTCGAGCCGACGAGAGGGGGGAAGGCGGGACCTACCAAGAGTAAGAAGAGACGATTCACAAGGAGGGGGCAAAATAAAAAAAACAAAAAGGCAAACAAATATACTGAGAACACTACTGAGAACACGTTGATTGGATGTTAAGTAAAACCTGCCGTGTCGTTCTTCGTGTGCTCGCGATATTGAGGTTCACGGCGGCGGCTGTGCTTCGGATTCAATAAGAGCTCGTATGAGCCAACGTCCCATTATAAGCCGTTTTCACTTTTTCCCCCTTTTCCGAATTCGTTTAGTTTTATTTCTGGCCACGCAGGATTAAATTGGGCCACGATTGCGGAATCGTTACCGCCGCCATCACCGTCACGGCTTTAGAAAATTTCGCGCCGCGTACGTATGCACGGACACTGGGCGTGAAAACAATCTGTCTGCCCATAGGTGGAGAGCTGTCGCTTCGCTGGACTGAGATAACCTACTCGCTCTGCTGGACTGCTTAGCCTACCATTTTTTTTCTCCTGTTTTGCGGTAGGTTGATTAGAAAAAAAAACGGTGTTATATTTTAAAAGGCGGTCTTTCTTAGATTTTTCTCTCCTCTTTATAATTTTTGCTTCGCTGGCGAGCCACCGCTAGAGCGGCTAATGTGCCGCTCATGCCTTCTCTGAGATATCGCTCTTGTTTCTCTCCTTGATGCACTTTCGATGAAATGAACATTTACCGCCTTTTTCGGGGCTCCTCTAACGGAAGCTTGGTTTTTAACGGGTGTGAACGAATGGTTCTTTCTGGGTATGTAGCAAAGCAAATTCGGATATGTAGGGAAACAGGAAGAGCCTCCAGTAGTGGAAGGCGGGGCTGGCGGCCAGCTCGGCCACCTCGAGCAAACGTCAGCTGTTGAAAAGTGCCTAGAGGACGTCAACCGCCCTTGGACTCCCGGACCCGCCTATGCTGTGCATCTATACTGAAGAGGTCAGTAAAATGCTTCTCTCTCCTGCTGGGCTGTTTATAACATTTCGTATTTTAACTAAAATACCTGCACAAGTCTTACCAAATATGCACTGAACGTCAGTCACTCTTTCTGCGAGAGTGATGAATGGCAAATTTTTACGGGGACGATGGATCGCTATCGCCGAATGGGGAGCAAGAGGAGAAATGTGGAAATTTTGATGTATCGTCCCTTCAGAGTACAGGAGCGGAGGGGGGGGGGGGATAATGCAAGCAGAATGTGAAGGGGAAAGTACTTTACTCATACACAATCAGCAACAATAAATGATATACCTAACAAAAATAGATAGTATCCATAAAATCTTATGCCCATACATACTTTTTACCGATCCCGTTTTCATTAACAGCCTGAGAATCAAAACATGCCTTGTCTTTCTCTGTGTGTGTGTTTTTTCCTTGCAAGCTCCAAGAAAGCGCAGCGAAAATTCCTCCAGAGCACACTTCTTGTTGAGTCTCCGATTCTTTGTAAGGTTCACCTTGCTAATGCTAACTTGCAGTTATTTACTCACGTATGAATGCTTCTTTTTTTCATTTTTGAGGCAAGAAGTCTTGTCTTCAGCGCGCCGCCGCTGGCATTAGGTGGCAGTTGAAAGTCGAAGCCCGATCATATGAGGCTGTTTTAGTGTCCTCACTTCATGTTGCTGGGCAGGGGGACGTTGTGTTTTTGAAGGAAAGAATTGCTTAACGATGTTTCTTCCTGCAGTCGCTTCCTCATTCACGCCATTAATTTCAAAAATTCAATGAAACCTCTCTATCTGTAGAGTGATACATTGTATAAAAAATAATAAAATGCTCGAGGTGGGGGCATTTATAAGCGCTGCTGCTAGTTGTGATGACCTTCTGCTTAGATGAAAGTTAAGCGTGCTAACTGTCAATTTTTTAAATATGGCTTCAAGTTGAGCTACGCACGCATACCTGAGAGCAGCCACAGCACGTCAAAGCTTTACAGGGAAAGAAACGGAGTCTCTTTCACCTACGAGAAATCTGCAACTTTGAGAGGCCCTTATGAAGATTGCAGAAGCCATCATTACCGCAGATCACATTTCACGAAAATAAGGTGCGAAGATCTCGCTAGAAGAGGGACGAAGGCCAAACGACTGGCATTATGGATGGGAACATGGTGTATGAAACGCATAACTGGTTTATGGTTTGTGGGGTTTAATGTCCTAACGCGACTCAGGCTATGAAGGACGCCGTAGTGAAGGGCTCCGGAAATTTCGACCACCTGGAGTTCTTTAACATACACTGACATCGCACAGCACACGGGCCTCTAGAATTTTGCCTCCACAGAAACTCTGCTGCCGCGGCCGGGATCGAACCCGCGTCTTTCGGATCAGCAGTCGAGCGCGATTACCACTGAGCCACGGTGGCGGCATTAAAAGAAATGCATAACTTAAATATCAGAAAACAACCGCAGCGCTCTGTTACGTTGGGTGGTCTGATCACTGCATCGGAAATCCTAGAGTCACCTGGTTCTTGTGGAAAAGCCTGCTGGCAGCAGAGCATAAGCACACCCCGAAAACAAACCTGTGACAAGCAAACTTCTGAAATGTTCTTATGGCGTTCAGTCGACAATTATTTTTCCGGAAGACGAAAAAGTTTCCAGTTCTCAGATCTTTGAGATACCGGCGAACATTGCCGGCAAGGGTTTTTTGACTTTAATATGCATTTCGGTAATATGCAGTTATACGGTCCTCATAGAGCTGCGTAGGACATCAGTGTTTGGATCGCCGTAACCTTGGTGATGCGACTGTAACACTTTTTCGACAACATATTTGCCCCTACGAACCAAAGAGCTCTTGTACAGCTCAGTTTTATTCACCATGACGGCTAAGTGCTTTTGGTGCTCAGGAATTGACAACTAGGCCACAGGTTCGACCCCTAGCTGGGAGCTGTCAAATTCATTGCAGGCAAAGCGCCTTTCGCTCGATTATCGATCCAGGCTTTGGAGCATGACAGAGACACCGAGCCGGCCAAAATTATTCATTTGCTACTAACTTTATCGTGTCTTGTATAATATTAAAGATACAAAGAAACAGCTTTGCTTGCTTCTAGTAAACATTTTGAACACGTACCACGGATTCATTTGAGTATTCGCAGTACATACGAGGCTCTGGAAGTGAGCCGAGAATATATTGTTCATTTTGAAAATCTTTGTTTTATACAATTCCTGGGCCCATTGATCTCGCGTGGTGACGGATTTTGCAACCATTTCTCTTGAATCCCTACGCGAAGATTACCGGTGGTGTAAGGGTGAGTTGCCGCCGCGGTGGTTCAGTGGGTATGGTGCTCTGCTGCTGACCCGAAAGACGCGGGTTCGATCTCGGCTGCGGCGGTTGAATTTCTTTGGAGGAGAAATTCGAGGCCCGTGTACTGTGCGATGTCAGTGCACGTTAAAGAACCCCAGGTGGTCGAAATTTCCGGAGCCCTCCACTACGGCGTCTCTCATAGCCTTAGTCGCTTTGGGACGTTAAACCCCATAAACCAAACCAAACCAACCAAGGGTGAGCAACAGGAAGATCGGCGCCACCGTTCCCTGCAAGCTCGCCGTCACGGCTACACTTCCGGTAACGGGAGAACCTAAAGATCGCTTGATAGAAGATTTATTGACCAGCACCACAACTTTAACACACCTAAGTGAAGCTATAAGAGAAAGCAAGTACTGTGCTATGCCCGCGCTTCCTGCTGGCACAACGAACTTAAGTGACCATCCAGTGCCGTGGTATCTACGGTCTATGAACATGGTCGGACTGCTGACGTACTGAAGAGAAGGGGGAGAGACTTGCGTGCGCCGCCGTCTCCAGGTTACCCGTACAACGGGCGAGTCCTCTGATCCACTGCTGGGTTCGCCGCCATTCAGGAGCAGGCTTTTACACAAGCAACACTTATAAGGTTCAAATCCCGTCCCAGTTGTCACTTCCAGGACTCGTACATTGAGATGCGGCTCCATACAGCGCTTGCAATAACCGCGGTGAAAATTACCCAAGTGATTGCAGAGACGGCTGGGTAAGCAGGTGCAGCCACCGGAAGTAATGAAAGAGTCCTGATGTGTTTTACTATTTTTTTCTGCCTTGCTGGAGTCTGCGAATAGAAAGTTAGAGGTGGGTAGTCATATTTACCAGTGATATCTATTATCTATGTTATTGAGCTAGCTCAGAAATCCTGCGGTGGGGTGACGGGTGATCGAGCACCTATCAGTCGGCTGCTGCTTTGAGCCGCCGCAATTATTGCTTCATTGCCTTTTAACGAGCGCAAAAAACTTGAACGCTAGGGAGGAGGAAGGAACGAACGTCAGACCTTTGCTGTCTTCTCCACTTGTCTCTGTATGCTCTTGCGCAAGTTCATACGCTTCGCATGTGGACTGCTAAACTTATAAAACCAAGAACCTTGTAGGGCGCACTGGAGGCTCTTCACGGAAATCTAAACACCTTTTTCAATTTAGCAGCACTTGCTATATCTTGGTTCACTTTCTATTCGCTATATAATAGAGCTGCTTTCAAACATACATCACTGCTACTGAAAATTCTCTTCGTGTACGTGCATGCCATCATTTTGAAGGACTTCGTCGCCTCCTCGTCGCTTTCGAAAACAACGACAGTGACAAAAGGCTGTGTGTGTTTTAGTTGGTGGAGACGGGTGTATTGTCTTCAGAGCTTCGTGTTCAGTCGTGCTCACTAATATAGCCACGTATTTCTGTCTCTTTCTTGTTCACGCTTTGTTTTGCAGCACTTCTGTTTTTTCTTGTTTTGCGGTCTTATCGGGAGAGGAGGCGAGGCGGAAGGCTGGATGCATCCCAATCATTCGTTGCGAAGAAGACAAAAGGAGCACAGCTACCGATTCTTCACGAGCGAGGCACTGCAGCCAGCTGCGACAGTAGGCACAGCGAACGGCTGGGGTACACGGTAGTAAGGATAGAAGGTGTCGGGAGGGATGACAACCCCGAATACGTCGAGAGCAGAGGCGCAGTTCACATAGACAAGCACAGCACAGCACGGCAGGATCGTGGCGTCGTCAGCCACAGTCAGTTTGTCGCACGTCATTGTGGTAGCGCCTACCGGGTCGTCGCCAAAGGAAAAAAGTCGGATTCACTTCCTTCAACACGAATAACGCCACAACCGTTATTACTATTTTTTTATTTTACTCGGCTCCGGTCGTACATATTGCGTGCGTGGGCGTCCTATAGTACAGGCAGAAGAGGAGACACTTGCGTGTAAACAGTTCTTGGAATTGAAGGTTGTTCTGTTTTGGGCCTGGGCCCGCCTGACCGTTGGCCGCCCTCTCGATCACCTTTCCTCCTCGCCGATGTTACCGGCTTCGGATAAAGCTCTCTCTCCTCCCTCATGAACTACGGTGCCTGTAGTGCAAGAGGAGGTGGGGGCGGGAGCGGGGGCGGAGGCAGAAATGGACATAGTTATGTCTTTTCAGAATCCCAACCCCTGCTCAGTGCAGGCCATTACCTTTTTGTTTTACATCACTGCCCTTCCGTCTCATACTGCGTATTCGTCGATATTGTAGGGAGTGGTAGCGATTGTCCCCGCCTTTGACGCGCCATTCGTCATGTCCGCCTCCAGAGTTTTCCGCCTCTTCCCTTAGTATGAATGCTCTCAGCAGATCTCTGAGGCGCACGGAGGACCGCACAGTGCATTACTTCTGAGGATGGCGTATACAGCCTTTAAAACCGCAAGTATATAAGTGGAGCTGTCGATGCGTCATCGCCGTACTGATTTGTGCGGAGCGAATTATCATTTCAATAATCGCAGAGCGTAGGCCACGATGCCTTGCTTATTTTTCCATTTGAAAGCCTTGCTCGATGATGGGAGGAAATCTTTGATTCTAACTTGTTTTTAATAGCGCGAGAGCATTAAAGAGGGGATACAGCGGCGGCAACTGACAAAGGACAAGGTTAATTGGAGAGACATGGGAGAGGCCTTTGCCCTGCTGTGGGTGTAGTCAGGCTGATGATGATGATGATGATGATTAGACAAAAGAGCAACATGACTTGCATTCTTTTTGTTCTGCAGAGAACCTTTCTCTGCTAGTAGTTCACACCAAAAAGGCCAACCATGAGGCCAGAGGAAATCTGGTACCCACTGAAACGCTCTTTGTAGCGCATGATGCTGGGAATTGAACCTCGCAGCATATCCCCATTACGAAGTGGATGTGCGATCAATAAACTCAAAAATGCTTCTGTGCTTTCTTCCGAGGTTGCACGGCTGCAGAACAAGTGAACTCACGCTGAAGAATCTAAGCTGTAGGTCTGTCCCTGATTTCTTGGTCCTCTAGAGGAGATTGTGAAGAGTGGAGCGCAGCTTGGATATGGGGCGGCTGGATTTTGTTAGGCAATCGAAAAGAATGCAACTGGGTCATTGAGTGCTGCTTGCGCGGTCATCGACACCTCACAAAAACCGACAGGATTTCTTGAATTATTTTAATAATATTATTAATCAGCACTAGCCGCCAAAATACGAGAAACAGGACAATGCACGCATCAGGATGTGCCCGTACCATGTAATAATTATACAGTTGTCTACAGCACCTTGAGCAATAGAACGCTGTGGCAACCTGTCACAGTGCAGTTAAACTCAAACGATTTCATCGTCATTTTTTGCCTGTCTAGTCGCAGCGGCTTTCGGAGCTGCGGAACACACATGTTGATTGTTCTAGACATGTGTTTTTCCCTCTGTAAAAACTTCTTTATTGTAAAATGCCTAGAAAATTGGTCTTTAGTTCCAGTTTGTGTAGAGCGAAGCACCTGATGCCATGGCGCTCTTTCACCCAGCTCCGTTTAGACCATTCAAATTCACCGTCATCACTTTTCTTGAAGGAACGAAAGGAAGTGTAGCGTCGGTTCTTAAGAAAGTTTTTGAATCAATTCTAATTTTGGTATTAATTATCGAAGTCTGATGTTTCCTATAATTGTCGCTTCCTCGTTCTCTGAAACATTAACACACGTATGTGTATAATTTCAGAGCGAAAGATTCGAAACGTTCTGGTCTGCGGTTTCATCGCCTCTTGTTGGATCGAATATTCAAGGGTGATCATACTTTTTTTATTGCACTGAAAGTCGCATTCACGTTATCTGAAAACAATGACCTACAGCATTGTCATCTGTTGCATTACTCATACTCTGCCAAGTAACCAAACATTCTTCTTCAGTGCCATCTTTCAGCAGTGTTCTCACCCCCTGTCTGCCTTAGGCTCCGAAAAAATGTACCCGAAAAAAATCCCTACGGAAACTTGTCCCCATTTTAAAACAAGGAAAAAAGCTAGAAATAAGTGCCGCAAAACGTCCCGTAGCCACGTTGATTTGAACATCCGCCTCACGTGCGCGAGGTGGGGGTTGAGCTGCAGGGCCGCCGGAAACCAAACCATTTTCTAATGGGCACAAGCTTTCCTTGGCCGGGTTGTGAACTTAGCTTACGTTAAGTGCAATACCGCTATGCTATGCGCTCTAAACTGAATACTTGTCCCCGCTCGTGCTGGGTTAAACGTAATGGCTGTAGGAGTGCTTTAATTGTAAACCGTTCCCAAAAAGACTAATGCCAAAAGCTGCCCGAGAAGTATAGACTGCTTGGTACATGATAGGCTTCAGGTACCTACAGACGGGGAAACAGCTAAAACATAGTAACTTTCCAGCGAATGCCTCCGGCTGGGGAGCGTTGTGGAGCGGCCATACGGCTACTTTTGATGAACGACAGAGGATCAACACTCATGGTACATTGTACGCCAAAGGTGTTCCATCCATAAGTAAGCAATTCATTAAACAACGAACAGATTCTGGGTGTTCATTCCCGTGCTGGTGCTGTGACATGCGTAATAGCAGGAGTCGAGTACACTTATATGTCGCGAACGAAGCGGCAATCAGTGTCACAATGGCTCTTGAAGTTTTTAGAGGGCGTTCTCCTTAAATCACAGTGGACGTGTGACGATCATTTAAATCTATGACTCCGGCGCAGTAGTTGTGGACGGCCAGCTGGAAGTGAATGGCTTCTGTACATTAACACCACCCTCACCCTCACCACCACCACCTACCCACCGTTGAGCGTCCATAAAAAAAATTATGGTGACGGAAAGCCACAGTGGCCGAGGCCAAATGAGTCTCTGAATCTTTAGGCACTTCAGTCAAGACACCGATGGAAGTGCCTTGTGGTGTGGCTTCAGTTGGCAAGACATGCACTCAGTGATCATAGTGCGATATAGTACTGAAAAATACTTCATGCTTAAATCTGTTCTCAATATGAAGGAAAAGTCCAAAAGATAGGGCAACTCTTTGTCAAGTTCTTTGGGTTATCCACTTGGGGACTTTCTACGTGATTTATCTCGAGGACTTTTTTTTTCAGCGACAATTTTTCCGGCACGCTTCTTCCGGGGACTTTTTTTCCTACATTCTTCTGCCATAGCCTTCCAGCGGATTAAAAGCGTACGCTTACTGACGGCTAGCTTTCGACTTGGTTGAGATTAACTTATTGTGGATTTCCTCGCATAATTTTTCTTACTCTGCCATTGAAGCGATCTTAAGTACACTGCGAAGTTAATATTGCAATGTCGTCATCGCTGCTGCCGGTTGCAGCAATACCGAATGCACTTCGTCGATATCAAACACTGCCGGTAAGTGGGCCACTTTCCTACATAATGTGCTTTTCCACTGTGCGCCTTCCAATGCAGTGTAAAGAGAGGCATTCGTACTACGGCCACCGAGACATATCAAAACTAACAATATGAGGCGCGCGAGTAGGTGGGTATTACATTACAGCCACGGAGGGGAAAAAATGGCGTTAAAATTAAAAAAAAAAAGACACTGGTTAGCTGATGTCTTGCGCTCTTTGACTCCTTGTCCGTCTTTCGCGCAGGTTACAAATGCCAAAATAACTCTTTCGCACGTCTTTTTTTTCTGTGAGGAGATTGATAATCGCACGTCAGGGCAGGCAGGAGTCGAGCAGCGATAGAATTTTATTTTGTTTCATATTTCCCCCCGGGCCTCCAAGTCAGACATGTTAAGGAGGTCGCAATGGGGTCACAGAAAAGGGGAAGTTGGGTCTTACGACAACGGCTGCCTGGGAAAGACGGCCCGGCTTGTCTTTGTCGCCTTATCAGAACTTCCGGCTCCCATTGTCAGGAACTCCTCATCAGATGCGCTGTCTACTGTGTGAGAGAAGTGGCACCTTTAGTCAGGACTCTTTTGCTTTCGTGTCGGTAGGAAAAGTGTGCAAGTTACTTTCTACTCTCTCTGTCTCCTTCTTTCTCCCTCTCATTCCTTTTTTTTCTTCATCCATTTTACGTGACCGTGGCAGCACTCAACGCACTACAATGTGCGCACCTTTATGCGGACCTCTTCGTCTAGTAGATATCTGAGCAGAATATAGTCTCTGTGCCGCTCTAGTGTGTGCCATGTCAGCGTGTCTTTCCACCAGCTCTTTTCTTTTTCTTTCCTTCCTCGCACGGCGTGGTACGATCAATACAAAGGTGTGGTCTCCTGCGGCCCGAAGCGCGTCTCTCGTGACACATCTCGTTTTTTAGAAAGGCACGCCTGTCTAGAATTGCGCAGTCCGTTGACTGTCAATGAAACCCTCCTCATTTTTATGTTTAATCGTCGCGAAAAGAGGTGAAGTGGAAACGGATTAACAGCTACCGAAAGAATTTGGCCTGTTGATGTCTGTGTCTACATTTTGCTTCGTGCCATATGACGCATCTCTTTCCACACGTTCGCTGCTGATTCGCTCCCATCTGTATTTTATTTATTTTTTTCTGCAACATCGCAATCTTGGATTCGTGAGCAGCGTCAAAAAACGTATAAGCGGGGAAATAATGGCTGAGTGCACAAAGCAGCATGCAGGTTCAATTTGTGGATTCACGTAAGGAGGTAAGACGTGAGGCAAAATATCTTGAAGTTTGTGAAACGACATCGTTAGCCATTGTTATGCCGTCCACTTGTTGTGGCAAAAATTAATACTTCACCAACTGTGCCCTTTCACTTTCTCTGTGTATTCCTCAAGTGGCAAACCCAGTAGGAAAATCAGTTACTGACATGTAATAAAGCACCTGCTACTTGTTATGTATTATTGGCACCGAATTAGTTTTGGGCACGAGCTCAGAGAGCGAAGTTCTCCGAATTTTATTAACCTAAATCCAACATGCCTTTTCTTGTAACCCTTCTTAGTCAAAGTCAGATGTTAGTCTCAAATGAAGAAGAAGAAATCGGTTTGCGCAGGGCATGTAATCCTAGTTGAAGACAACCGATGGAGGAATGTACTGGATTCCAAAAGGAGGCTAACATGTCAGGGGGCGTCAAAAGTTAGGTGGGTGAATGAGATTAAGAAGTTCACAGGGATAGGGTGGAAGCAGTTAGCAAATGACAAAGCTAATTGGCGAAACATGGGAGGAGCCTTTTCCCTGCAGTGGCTTAGTCAGGAAGACAATGATTTTGATTTTGACGATGCTTCTTAAAGTGGCAGCCTAGGAGGAGTGTTGGGCGGTGGGAGTAGTCTGTGGTATATCGCTGAGCCAGTAGCCTACACATTAAAGCTGAATACCGTGTTTTTTCCATCCTTCAGGTGCCTGGAAAAACCCCTTGTGGCAAAGCGCAGTAGAGACTGGAAGTTCCTGACAAACAAGCTTCCAAACTTCGACCGGTTGCTTCAAGCGCTACACAGCGACAAATACGGCTCTGCATAGAGTTCGCAGTGGGGTGTGCAGTGTATATATAAACTAGTGTCGAGCCAGGTAGAACAAAGTAAACGATGACTTTATTTATCACGAGCCGAATATTCCGTACCTTAGGGCAATGTCGCAAAATCAGTATATTTCATGGATAGGCCCCTTTTCGCTCCATTTCCCAAATTGTTCGCCGGTACAATTTTTAGCGATATGAACGTGTGAGCGCGAAAATTCAGTCCTGTACAGTACGCGGAAGAAATTTTAGCGTTAGCATTTCAAGAGAAAACAATTTCAAAATTCAAGAAAGCACATAAGACAAGTTGCGTGTGATACTGCGAAATCATTTCTGCTTGCATTACGGCGCCACCTGCTGTTGCAGCGTCGTACACTGCGAGAGGATTTTTGCTGGGTGCCGCATGATGGCGCTACGACACGTCAAGCAAGAAGTAAATTTACCGGAAATGTAATCTTGTACTCGGTAATTTGCGACCCCTGTCATTTATACTGCAAAGGTGTTTATTGGAAGCGCAGGTCGGTGAGCGCTGGTCGGTGAGCGCTGGTCGATGAGCGCCACAACGGACACACTCACAGGCGTCACTCAGGATCTCGACTGCACTTTGTCTACCTTCTCGCTGCGCAACTTGAACTGTTGCCGGGCGGTTACATTATAGTGCGCTGATAATTAATCATGTAAGCTTATAAAACAACTCTGAATTAACCAGACACACCTTTATTCAGCTGCAAACGGCGAACCATCCTAAGAAAAAAACATCGTTGCGCCGTGGAATCATCCCCGCAGGCCCGGCTTTGATTCCCCGCCTAGCGCCAAATTTTCTTTTCTGATTTTTCTTCATTGACAGTTCGTACTTTTTGGGATAATGGATTGGATTGTGGATTGAGGTTTTCCTCGTTGAATTGGGGATTGGAATATAGATTGGCTTGTTGCATGTCTATGGATTAAGTTGTTGATTGGCCGTGGACTGATGAAAGCTTGACACACCCTGTCCACGCCACCCATGAGCCATAGAAGGATCTTGCCTAAAATATCTGCAGAACTCAGATCATGAGTGTGTGAAGGACTTCTTGCTGCAGCGACTGCGTGCGCCACTGGTGGGGCTCAATGAGCGTTGTTTGCGGTTTTCGGGCTTGCTACTGATTGCGCACTGCATTTACTGCCACACTCTGTATCATAGTTGTCCCTATGTCCTTACCTTACTAGCATAAGACACATGACCTAGTTTGTTTCCATCGAAGCCGAGTAAAATGTATGGCATAGTGAGCATAGTAATTGGTTTATACTTAATCGCCATATTTTTTTATCGTCGATACGAGCGATAGTCGCATCAAGAAACAGTCGTGGGTCCTACGCAGTATTGCTCAATGCTGTATCGACGCCCACTAAGCGCAGATCGCTAAACTTTGACCTGAGTAGGGGTCTATGAGAAAACACAGACGTTCGTCGTAAAAAAATGCGCTGACACTTTTCTGGGTACAGATTGCCAATGTTTGTTTAGCGCCTGTTCACTTGAGCCTTGCACAGACGGTGTTGGGAGTCAAATTTTTGCGGCTTTTCGCCTCGTATTTGCCCTACACATCGTTTCCTGGTAGTGGCGTTTTCATAGCGAGTTCCTGGCTTCGGCCCGCGCTTCTCGGTACAGGTCGCAACAGAATTGATCGCCCAGTAGCCTGGGGTGGACATGCCCCAAGAGGTATATCTCTCCTCATTTTGCTCACCAAAATGCCTGCGGGTATCGCAAATCGTTCCGAGAAAGTGGCCGCGGAGCGGTCCTGGCTGTTATTTCGTTAACGATGCCTTTCGGAGAGACTCTTTCGCGCCTTGTTCTACTTTTTAGGATACACGCTACCGCTCTCTTTATCATGCTCGTTCGCTTCGCCCGGTTGGACAGCACAGACGAGCGGGGATCTACGGTTTCGAAATGCCAGCCGCCGTCTCTGTCAAGTCGGTTTTATTTGTCTTCCCCTACTCCCATTTCCTCCACTTCGCCGATATTCCCCGAACGAGCGCGAACTCGCTAGTCTCGTAGGTTTCACAACTTCGCATTCAACCCGCCAGTTTACACATCGTTCATTCGGTGTGTCTACTCATTTCTCTCCGTTTATTTTCCTGCTGTTTTCGTGCTTTCTTTGAACTCCTTTTTGTACCTCTTTTTCTTTCCCGTATCCTTTCCTACTGTTGAAGCCCTGATTTTCCCCCTCACTCTCCTCTTTCTATCACTTTAATTTCCACTGGCTGCAGCTCAGTTGCTTCTGGATACAATGGCCGATGCCGCAGCCATCAAATTCTTTTCCTTTGTTTTCATATTCTTTTTCACAATAAACTACTTATAGTATTAAGTCTTTCACGCCCGACTGATTTACTTGCTTCTTACTCGTGCCTTGACATGACAGTTTTTTTCTTTGTGCAAGCTAAATCCCGCGACTTTCATCGGCTATGTTACTTTCAGGTCTGCCTGTGTGCGTGCTGTTGGTGCATTTTGCTGATTTTTGTAACCGCTTCCAATACTGATTGCTTCTTCCCATTTTCTTGCCGCGCAGTTCCTTTGGTGGCAGAGTGGAATTCGACGGACGGTAATCATCTCCCACGATGAGCGTGCACGTCTGGGGCTGCGGAGGTTCTCTAGTGCCGCGTGCGGTTATTGCTTGAAGTTTGTGTGCCTCCTGAATATGTCCGCATGACAAGCGTGTTAGCAGCTTATTCCTTGGGGGGATACTTTTATGATGCATGGGTGTACGCTTTATTTTTTAAGATGTAGTATACTGCTAAAGACCACTTCTAAGCGAACCTGCCGATCAGCGCGTATTTTGTGCAAGTGAGCCACTTGAGAATCTTTTAAGGGGCAAAGGCTCTCTGCAAACTTAATGCCTTACAGTTTTAGCGCGATTTCCTTTACAGACAGCTAGTGGGCGTGTCTCTATCAGGACCAGAAAAATGCAATTGTGTATACAGTGTTCATAGACGTACTACAGAATCGTGCCCGACCCGCCGTAGTGGCTCAGTGGCTATGCCGCTCGGCGATGGAGCAAATTTGGATGAAGGAAACATTCTAGAGGTCCGTGTACTGTGCGATGTCAGTGCACGTTAAAGAACCCCAGGTGGTCGAAATTTCCGGAGCCCTCCACTACGGCGTCTCTCATAGCCTTAGTCGCTTCGGGACGCTAAGCCCCTATAAACCACACCAAGCCTTCGTTGGTCTTTCAGATTTTATACGTATTTCATAGACGTGTTTACTATTAGTTGTGGAGTCGATATCTCTCCTTTACAGATAACCAGTAGGTCCCTCCTTGGTCATCTCTAAACGGTTTTATGTGGGAAGTCTCTGACAGCCTTTACAATTGTGGTCTTAGACTTCCAAATTATTTTATTCTATAGAGAGCACATCGACCGTTTTTTTTGAGGCCATAATTTAATGGTGACTTCCGGATCTACAGATTTGACTGCCGTGAAGAAGGCGTCAAAATTTTGAATCGTGATTCAGATGGGTCCTGTGTGTGGGCCCGGCCAGAGGGACCAGATGTGAGCTTGTGAGATTTGTCATCCCTTCCGCTCTTCGAAGGTCGGTGCGAGATTCCTGGGACCTCCATCTGAAAAGACAGCCGACGGCTATGAGGAGAGTTTTGGGGGACAATTCGGCGGCAGTGTGTTTTCCTTGAACCGAGTTACCGATTTAAGCTCTAGGAAGGATGCCTTGTTTGCTTTCTTTTGCACCTTTATTGCGCAATGTTGATGACCCCGCGTTGCGTCCTGCGTTTATTATTCCAGCAACTTACGTAACCGGTTAGCCAACAATTATAAGCAATGGAAGTTTCACGTTGTTTCAGTAACAATCTGCACATGCGGCCGCCTTTTACGTAATCCTACTGAAATTTCTTTGCCTGCGTCAAAGTTAATTCACTATCTTTTACTTTCCTTCTTGTATTCTTTCTTTCACGCGGCTCTTGTGCATATTTCATGACGTCGGTTGCATCACGACTGTCTACCTTAACTTTGCCTCTGATTTCGCTGATGCAATCATGCGCAATGTAACTGGCGCAAGAGGCATGACGAAACGCGAATAAAGCGAGCTCAATTTCTCTTTAAACTATCGTTGCAAGCGGCTAACCGCAGTGGCGCAACTGTGGTTTCTAGACTAGGCTAAATCGGGAAATAATGCGTCCTTTCACAAGGTTTAGGCACTGCAATCGTTACGGCTTTAGAACGTACAGTTTGAATTTAGCTCGGAGCAATGCGCCTTTTATTGTGCCAATTGTGATTGCAAAATAAAAAGCTCGCGGTCTAACAATAGATCTCACTTTCCGTTCGTTGCTTTTTTTTTATTTTGCCTTCGTTTGCCTCAGTCGTCGTCACGCTGTTTTTTAACAAGTTCGCGCAGATATGCCGGGGTACTCCATTGGTACATCTATATATGACGAAGAATGTTAGATTTGGCGACAATTTAAAGACCACCTCGTCTTTTAGAAATATTCGCTCATATAATTAAGGGAGGGCGTTGACCGCTTTTCAGTCGTGAATCCGCAGATTAAACGAGTGCGCAATGACTTTTGGCGGCGTGTCAAGAAAATGCCGCAGTGCTTACGTAAACACATGGTATATATTTGAAGCTTTTAGTTAGAGTGTCGAACTGTGTTCAGAGAAGGTCGACACAGAGTCTTTTAATTCAGGCTGGCATAAATGGAAATGCAAGCACTCTTGAAACTGACATGAAGATCCAGTGCGCTAAGGAATGAATGCGTGGTTATTTCTCAAGCCCCAAATTCCACTGTGTGTTTGATTACAATGGAAACTAATAAGTTCTTTCTTTCTAAACATCATAGCTATGCAGTTCTATAAACATAAATATGATGCTTTTCTGTACAGCTTAGGAATCTCTAAATTACTACCGGTTCACTCATTTCCCCTAGCTAAATGATATAGCAACATTGGTCTTGTTGAAAAGTCTCTCTTCCCTTCTTTGAAGGTATGTGTACCGAGTGGTAGAAAGTAATGCTCAGCATATTTACGGAAAACCTTCAAGGTTTACACTGCTATCAACTATATGAACCAGAGTATTTTAATTTGGTATTCGAGAGAAATGGGGTGATTTTATCCAGAGCGAAAGAATTTCAGGGTAAGGTTAAGGTACATGTCTTCATGCTGTGGTTCGTGGCATTTGTTATCTTTTTATTTATCCTCTCGGACGAAGTGCTAGAGGAAAAAAAATGCCCAGGAAAAGTAAGGAGACAAAAATTTGAAGGTACGTTCGCGTAGTATCATACGAATTTCAGCGTAAGCTTTATACCTGATTGAAACGTCAACGATTGTTGACAATGAAATGCGTTAGCATTGAAAAACACTGCCACATGCTCATGCTACCGACCGCGCTGTACAGTGACGTTATTTCATAGCTACGATAATTGCAAGATATCGAAGAGTGCTGGGTGAATATTTCGGCCTTAACTGCGGTGACTACATAATAAACGCGGCCATGTAGAGTGTAACTTCCGCTGTATTGGAGTCTGTTGCGGCGGACCTGGGATTCTATTATTTGAGCAAAAAGTGGTTGCCTGACGACCTCCCTGTATATTGAACTCGGACTCCTCATGCCTTGTCTGATTGAAAATGAACATTACGTCGTGTCTGAACTTTGAGTCCTCAAGTACTTCCCTTCCGTCTTCTCCCCAGGTTGAAGGTTGTAACGGCTAGCCGAAGCAAGACGACAGGCGAAGACGATGTGATAGAGACCGCGTGGCGCCGAGGACAGGTATAATGGCCGCTGGTCGGGGATTCTCAGTGTGAGTTGTTTTTTTGGGGGGAAGGGGGTGGAGGGGGTGGTGTTGGTAATGCCTACTTAGGCCCTGGCAATATATTACCATTAATAGAGTATTCTTGAACAAGTCGGCATGAATGGCATCCTTGCAGCTAGGAAAGCCTTCGGGAGGCCTCACTATCCGACCTGCATGACAAAAAGTACGCCGGAAGTCAGGAGTTTTTGCAAGAACCAGAGTCTTTGGCTTATAGCGTACCCATTTTAGGTTTGCGGGGAACGGCGCCGCCTATATCATCAGTGCCTCTGTCGTTGCCGGCGTCCTGGCGCGGCACAAGATTTTCTGCTACGCATGCGCCAACACTCTCATACAGCATCCAAATAGCGACTGGTAGCCCTAACGTGCGGCTTGAAAAATTAGGCGTAACGAGTTTTCTTCAAATATTTTTTTCCATGAGGGTATTCGACCACCCTTTCATTTAAGTAACCACCAAATCGAGGTTGGCAGAACTGCCGTGCTGAAAAAGCATTCTATGATGCAATAACCTTATAGAGGTTTCATCATAGAATATCATACAAATTGTATGATATTCTATGCTGAAACCTCTGGGAGTTCATTGCATCAAAGAACTTTTTTTCAGCAGGGTTAGGCTTGGTGATATGATATATTTCAAAGGCCCCGTCAGCGCGATCTTATTTCGTCGCTGCGAAAGCGGACTCAGTATTTCGACAGCCGCTAACCACCAAGCTGGGCAATGCGCCACGCGCTATATTAGACCTTGAAAAAAAAAGCAGAAAACCGAAATCAAAGTGGCCAATTGCAATTCCAGTTCTTGACTTGGGTAGGATCAGAGATGTCTTCGGTTGACCTTAGCTTTTCACGACTGATGCAAACAGCATCAGCTTTCTTTACGGTGAACGCGGCCTTCTTTTATTACTGTCCCCCGCGAAAGGGGCAGAAAGAGTGTTAGGTCTCCACGGTACTAGAAATAAAGATACTCTGTTGTATCAGCACAGTTGGTTAAACTGAAATCGTTATCTGGCCGCTAATTTATTATGCTCATCTATATCCTTAAAAGTAAACGCGATGGCGCTTATATACCAGCGTGGGGCGCTCAGTAACTGCAGTGAAAGTTTAAAGCGGATATTTTGGAAAACTGTTCTAGTGGGAAAGGAAGAAGGTTGTGGTTTGCCCATACGGGGATTAGAGCGTCACCCATTGTAGGAGGGCCAGAAGCCAACGTCAGGCGTTGCAGCCGGTGTAGAGAGGATTAAGTGAGCGCAGAGGAGGCGCGCAGGAAGACGAAAGGAAGTTTTCCTGTCTCCTCGCGGACACTGGGCAGTGAAAACCACTCTAGTTTAACGGCTCCTTAGCGCCATGGCCGTGATCGGATTCTCCTCTCAAGCGGCCATATCCGCCGTCATATCCGCGCTGGCTTGTCTGCTCGCCCCCTCTCTAATTTCATTCCCGGCCATTATTTTACTACCTCCTCCTGCTGCCGTTCCACCGTGAGCTCTGTCTATTGGCAAGTATTGGTACGTGTGTTAGAGTACGGGTGCTTTGTTCTTTTTTACCTGTGCCGTCTCTGACGAGAGCCCGGAACTTCGCTCACTGCTTCACTTTAGCGCCTGTATTTTTGGGGTCCTTTTGTGCTACCTCAGTCTCTGTACTAAAATTTCTTGGTTGGGAACATGAACCAATACATATTATTTTGTTTCCCAAAATTATTGCGCAGGGAGTGTTTTTAAGATTGTGGTTTAAGGGGGGTGGGGATAGTCGTGCTTCATTATGTAAGCGGGGTGGTGGTCTCCGGGCGTGAACACCGAATACAGAATACAGAATCTCAGAAACAACGACATAAATATGCGCGGCGCTCCTTGGTTTGTTGCAGGACGAACTTCTCGTGGTGTGTTTCCATGTGGTAGAGTCCACTATAATGCAAAGCCAGTCGCCGTCCATTTCTCCAGGACGCCTGAAAGGATGCGTGCCCCTAGACTTCAGCTCGGCAGCTGGTATACCTGGTCACGCAGGCTGCGCAAGCGTGCCATCTCAGTTCGCCTCATGCGTGTAAATCGGACGAGAATTGCAATGCTTTTTACAGGTCATTAAGAATAGCATTTCCTGGCTACTCACAGATCGTGCTGAGAACTGCCAGCTATCCTTGGGCTCCCTTTTAGGGTCAACTGCTCGTTAAGTAGAAGAATGCATTTACAAACCCGCTCGTCCTCTGCTAAAGCGAACACAAATGGCCTCTGTGGTGCGCACTCACGAATTAACCAACAACAGGCTTTGGGGGGAGTTGGCTGTGATGTTTGTCGCGCTGTTTGCACAAGTGTGCATAGACGTCACTGAAGCGGAGATGTGATGTAACTCCATCGCGAGCTTCGTTATTCATTGCATACCTTAAAATCCTGCGCGCACTGCGGCGGGGTCAATGTCGTGTCTACTACGTCAAGCTCTCTGACAATATTCCTTCCCTGCTGCTTCGAGAATGAAACCTTGGGCCTGTACTCGAGTAGTGGTTTGGGCTTGTTAGCCTTAGATGCATGACTACAGGAAGCAGCTCGAAAAGACGAGGACGAACACGTAAGATGTCGCCTCTCCTGTCAGCTAATGTGTTCGTCTTTTCGCGCTGCTTCCGCTGGTCATGCATGCTGGTCCTGTACTTTAAGGGTATGCGCCGCTTGTAAAGCCAGCCTGGGTAGTACATCTTCCCTCCACCAGGGGCCGGAAGGCAATGAATAATAATGCATCCTAGGTATCTAAAGGAACAAATTGCGAACCTCGAATGATGAAAGGAATATAACAACGATTTAGTACTTTTATGGGCAGAAATCGGGCATTGTTGAAAATAAAAAAAAAGAGACTTATTTGAAAAGAAATCGAGCGTCAGTCTGGAGAAGAGCAGTTCAGACGACTGTGTTAATTTTTTGTTCCTTTTCAATCGGAGAACTAAAGGCAAAGGGAAGAGTTCAGTGTGCGTTGAGGGGTGTAATATTATCTGGGTTGTCGAAACCGAGCTGGCTCTCGGATGTTCGACAGTCCTTATGGCCTCTGTTGTTCCTCGAAACAGTTTCAGAAATGGAATGGTGCGTACGTTTTATAAACAGGAGCACTACGGTGAAAACGCAGTTGCTGTCGCCGCTCGGCCTTATTGCTCACGGCGCGACGGTTTCAATTTTGAAGTGGGCGCCAGTTGCTGTTGCGAATAATGCTTTCACTGTCTTCCACCTTTTGCGGAGGCTGTGCTTGACCTTCGCGAAAAAGACATTCCGTCATCGCCTGTTAGACGGCTGGCGCCGCTAGACTTCCATTGGCGTTACTTTTTCGTCTTGTGACCATCGACTTGCTTTCTCTTTAAAAGGCCGGAAAACGCTTTTCATCGACAGTGATGCTTCGCAGTGTATGCGACTTAATTTATCCGCCAGCTGAACTACATACACGTCCTAATAAAAGGCTGCGCATGACGCTGGTCAGAGTTTCGTAGACCAAGCAGAGCCGTTAGCGGGAATCCAGGTGGGCTTTTCCAACAGATACTGCCTGGCCTCGTGACACGACAACATAAAAGACATTATCGAGAAGCGACGCGGCGGTTTCCATCTGGTTGTAAATCTCTCATAAAATATGAAATTACCATATGAAGGCAACTCCAGGCACTGCCGCCTTTGTCTACACCGGTGGTTTATGCGGTCGTTTTCTTGTACCTGCCACCCTCACTGCACCCTTTACGGGCAACGTGCAGATAGACGTCATTTTTTTGTGGGTTTGGCCTCAAATTCAACAAAATCAGGCTTGCTAATAAGTACTCCAGAAAAGTGGGGGGTCGTTCAGCGTCGGTTTGTCCGGTGAGTCGAAGAGGTGGTCAAAAAGCATGGACTTCTGAATAGAAGCGTCTCGGAGATTCTCGAAAGGGAGTGTGTTTTGGTGCGATAGAGGCAAAAATTTTGGGCACACAGCGTTGAGGATAACTATGCTTTCAGAATTCTTGAAACGAATATGGATATTCCTTAACTACTCGATATTATTTAACTCAATATGATTTACTAGTTAGCATATCTTAGCTGTATTTTGAACCGCTACACCACTGACATCGCTATGCCGAAAAAATTGCTCGAACTAACGATGCTACTTTTAAAAAATGCGGAACATCTTTAGGGAAACCCACGGTATTGCCACACCTAAGCCCTCCAAGATTGTCAGAGGTAGGGATGACAGTTCTTACTCCTACACAGATTTTCACTTTCCGGTATCGCGCAAATGTCCCACTGCACGGCTCTAAAGCAGACGCTGTCACCTGGGAAGTTTTCACGTACCCTTTACATGCCGGGTAATTTTCTTGACGTTTAGCGATTCTTATTTCAAAACCTAGGACAGATAGGTCTGTGCGGTCTGTTCAAGGGCATTTTGCACAAAGGAGGACATTTAATTTCTGCGTGTGGGAGCTACATAATTAGACGGAAACATAACGAAATGCCCAATAAAGTGTCATTTTCAATTTTAGAGGGCGCGATTAGATTGCAAAATTCAATGCTGTCAACAGCAACGATGATCACAACTTATCAATTTTTCTAATTTGCATCCTTCTTCGAGAAATATAACGTTCAAAATAGGCATTTCCAACTCTCGTTGATTGGACTTTGCCTCTTAGCACACTTATACATTTCTGGCGCTAATATTTGTATTGTATCAAATGCAGACACCGCATCTCTATTTGATAACGCGGCAGCAGTTAACGTTCCGGCGACGATATTATGCACAGCGCCTCAGTTTTCTTAGAATGAAACGGGAGGAGGCCAACAACACTAAGTCTCAAGGGCGTAAGTTTAGCGTTCTAATTTCGATATCATGTTGCCTTAAAAAAACTTTAAAAACTGGTCTGACTTCTTAAGTAGCACTCTTAAATTAGCAATTTACTCTTGCACCCTAAAATAAAAAATAATGATCTTGATTAGTCCGGTTTAGTTAATTACTCGTTGCATTATAGAGCTTTGTCAAGGAGGAAACGTGCACCTTGATGTTCAGTCCGCCTGCAGAAACCACAACAGCGTATATGTCTCAGCGTTTACTATAAAAATCTATAAAAGTAAAGAAAACTAATCTGATATGTGCACTATTGTATAATTGGTGTTTATTCATTTATGCCGATAAGATGCTGTCGGTCTGCCTATACAAAAAAAAAAAAAGACGTGGTATCCGTAAGCTATAAGTAAACAAAAATAGGGAAGTTTAGGGGTCACGCAGTAAGAAGCCGCACACATTTATACTAAAAGTTGGCGAGAAACCACTGCAGACGTAATATGCGAAATTCAACAATGCAACTGAGCTGAGGACCACGAAATGCATACTGGTACTTTTCAAATCATGTTTACAAAATTTGCTTTGTTGATACGTCAAAACGTCGCATTCATAATGTTCCACCCGCGAATTGGGTCTTTTCGGAGCAACAAACTGGCTACCCCGCGGTAGCTGAAAAGTGGTTTCCAGTAGGGTATATTGAGAGATATGCATGAATAAAGTGGTCGCGGCTTGAGCCTTTGGGCTGACTGGAGCACTATGCCGGGCGTAACGTGGCTGGTGACCCCAGGTATACCTTAGACGCACTCATATCCATTCCAATAACGCACCTACCCTTCAGCTCAGTTCAATAATTTTCATACAGGTCAGCAGGTAAACGTGCTTTAATGGTCGCTGTTTTGCTCGGAGAGAAGTCCTTTGCACTTTTTTCTCATAGAAGAAAAGTCTGATGACGTCAACGCAAAAAGTCGTAGTAAGTGTGTATAAAAGCAGCTGCAACAAAGAGCTGTTCAATCCATTTTCTCTAAACCTTTCGGAAAAATAACCGCAGTAAACAGCTTTGAAGCCCAGCCCTCGTATAGGTCACAACTTCGTATAGGTGCTTCGTATAGGTATAGGTCGTATAGGTGCTTGGCCCCTTACTTTTCCTAATATTTATCAACGATTTACCGGATTCCATTTCTTCCCATATCAGACTTTTTGCTGATGATTGTGTAATTTATCGCAAAATTTATTCTAACACCGATTGCCAATCCCTTCAATCTGACCTGGATTCAGTAACAGCATGGTGCTCAACCTGGCTTATGCAACTTAATCATTCAAAAACTAAATTGATGTCTTTTACTAACCGAATGTCTCGAATTCAAACAGCATACTCCTTAAATAATAGCTCACTCGAGCTAGTCACCACGTATAAGTACTTAGGACTTCACCTTCATTCAGACTTAGCATGGAACCACCATATTAACCTTATGCTTGCATCTGCTAATCGGTCATTAGGTCTCTTAAAACATAACCTAAAGCATGCTCCTCCTCACCTCCGTGCTCATGCCTATACCACTCTAATTCGACCTAAAATTGAATATGCCTCGGCTATTTGGGACCCTTACCAATCTTACCTAATAAATAACATTGAATCATTGCAGAACCGCGCCGTTCGTTTTATTTACTCCGATTATTCACGTAACACCAGCGTCACAGCCTTAAAGAAACGCGCAGGTCTCCAGGATTTATGTCTCCGCCGTAAAATTGCACGACTGTCACTTTTTCATAAACTTTATCATCATCCATCACTTCATAACGACTTTTTTTCTTTGCCTACTTCGATTTTTGACCGCCGCGATCATCCCTTTAAAGTTAGACGTTTCACGTGCAGGACATTTATCTATGCGCATTCATTCTTACCACGCACAATATCTGACTGGAACACTCTGCCTTCACATATCGCAACCACCACTGATCCTGATAAATATTTTAAACTTATATCTTCAATAACTACTGCTTAACTCTTCGCATACATTGTTATTTTATTTGTTCATGGCTTCCTTTTTTGCAGGGTTTGTTACTAAAAAGATTCATTGTATTAGTGTTCTGTTTGTATAATTTTAATAATGCAGTAATCTTCGTTCTTTGCCTCGCCGCCATTCTTTTGATTCTTTTGCTTACTTATATGTCATGCAACGTGTCTTATTTCTGCTTTTGATTGATTCTTTTGCTTACTTATTTCATCCAGTGTGTCTTATTTGTGCTTTTGTTGTTTGTTTTATATTTGTGTTTTTTTTTATTCTGTTCAATTGCCTGTGCCTCCCCCTATGTAATACCCTCTCGAGGGCCTTTAGGGGTATTCTGTATAAATAAATAAATATAAACTGAGATGTCCCTCACCCGGAACACTTGTTCCGCAATTTACGACAGAACATGCGACGACGAAGAGATCCTGGCTCCGAGTGGGTCCACCCCTCTTCCCCTGCCCTCCTTCCTTCTCTTCCCTTGTGGGTACTTTTCCTCACTTCGATTTTATCGCCGTGAGCTTGTTGTGATGTCCCTAATGGGGACATTTGTCTTTCTATTTTTTCCCTACACAGCGAAGCGTGCTAAGCGCCTGCTTCACATCAGATTTATTTTACGAAATGGAACACAGTCTAAACAAGAAAATGGGAAAAACGTGCTCTTCTAGAAATGAGCTACAGAAATTAAGAACACCGCTGAAGTAAACACGGCCGCAATGAAAACAAAGACTCCAAAAAGAGAGGATGGATCACATTGTGCGTGGGGCGATTTGGATCGGGTGAGGAGGCGACCAATTTTTTGCTAGACGGAGCCCTAGAGACCGCTGAGGAGGAGAGGACTCAGTATAAAGAGCTACGCGAACGCACGAAAAAATGGAAAGAAAGTAAAAATGAGAAAAACAAACACAAGAAATAAAGGATTAAAAACGACTGACCAGCAAAGAGTCCCTGTAAAGCGAATATACATGTATTTCATGGTCCCGTTTATGTTATTTTAGCAAAGATAGGAGTCTTCTTATAAGACTTCTTAAATCGGGAATCCATGCAACTTCATTTTAAGAGCAGTTCTTTTTGCAGTTTTTCGGATGCTGTCTCGTAATTTTGGCGCATAGAGTGCTGAATGTAAGTGCTCGGAATGCTCGTACAGATTTGCGATCGCTGGAGACACACTTACTGGCCGAAGAATTTTTAAAATGTCTATATTTTTAAATTGGAGCGACAGGGATGTACAAATTTTTACTAAAGGTAGGACTGTAGGTATTTCGATAGCTCTTTCTCCACTGCGCTCAATTCATTGCCATCTAAGGCCTTTTGCTTTTCGCGGAATCATTCCGTTTGCATTGTCCTTAAAAATCGCTGTTGTACAGCCCGTACAGCTCGGGAGAATTTATGAATCCACAATCCGAAATGACTGCTCTGATGTCGATGACCGAATCGTTGTTTCGGGACTTATAATCGCTTTGCCGTTGGAGGTAAACGAGAATGACTTATTGCCTACTTTTCAGGCTTGTGCGTGATGTAGCCGCAGAAGGTAAAGAGGTCCAGTAGGAAAATACTGAATAAACAAATACAGGGAAGTGTATCGACAACTTCCACATGCATGGTTTAGGTCTTAGCTTTAGATTTAAGGATATGTGCATGGCCTAAACCGGTGTGTCTCTTATTTTCACTCGACCAGTAGTTGTTTCGAAATTTAATTACGATGCTAACGGTAGATTTCCAGGCTAACTATACCCAGTGATCACTGAGGCCATTTGTTTCAAGAGCCCCCCATTAAGGCCAACCTAAATATGGTTCTTGACCACCTATATGTCGGCTCGTGTTCGTGCTTGGGCCGTGCGACGGCGACACCAGAGCCATGTACTGCAACAATCAACGGGACTAAGTCAAGTGCAGGACAAAGGGCTCTCCCAGATCTTTAAAATTAACCCGGCCCTGTGCCAGCTGCGGCCATTTCATCCCCGAAGACTTGAAATTATCATCTGCTCACCTAACTTTCGTCTGCTCGCTTGCCTTCTCTTGGAATGCTCTTTGTTATCCTTACGGTCAAACATTTAATTTGTCTTTGCATTAAATGCCCTGTCCAAGTCCGTTTCAAGGACGTCATTAACCCGTTTTTTTTTTCCCTGAGCCACTCTGGTCTCTTTCTGTGTCATAATGTTGCCCCTATATAATTTTCGTTTCCATAGCTCGCTTTTTTCTCCTCAATGCCAGTCGAACCTTTTCATTAGCATTCAAATTTTTGCTCCACAGGTGGGCACTGATAGTGTACTGTTGCCACATACGCTTCCCACCAGGGGTTTTGCTAAGGTGCCATCATGATCTGAAAGTACCGGCCAAATGTGCTTCACTCCATTCCGATTACTGCAGATATTTAATTCCTGTGGTGAGAATATGGGGTGAATACCAGCCCTAAGTAGATATATTTTCTTACCACTTGCAGCGCCTCGCTACTAACCCTAAACTACTTTTCCATTTAAAAACTCTTGAACGTTGCTTTAGTGAAATTCGCAATTAACTCTTGCCCCGTATAATAAACATAATCAAGTGGATTAACTCGCTTTAGTTAATTACTCGTTTATTTATAGAGGTTTGCCATGCACGTAACGTTCGCCTTGATGTTCAATCCACCTGCAGAAACCACACCAACGTATATGCCTCAGCATTCAGCAAAAAATTTGTGGAAGTAAAGAAAGATAATCTGATATGTGTTCTATAGTTAATGAGGTCCTTCTGAAGACATGAAACTACGCAGGAGATAGGACACAGAAAAGATGCAGACAGGACGAGCGTAGACTAGCAACTGATTTATTGGACGAAAAAACGACCTTCTTTCAAGAGCAACGCATGCGCAACCAAACTTAACGCCCAAAGGAAAAGTACACAATCTTATCAACCCAAAAAGTCAAGTTCCTTCTGATACAGGTGAATTGATGCCTCGCTAGCACATTTTTCAGCAGCGTAACTAGCAATTTGCCAGGCTTCAAAAATGTCGCGTGCCTTCCGGTCCTTCTCGCAGCCTATAATCTTCGTTTGCTTGAAAAGCGGCGCACAAAATACATTTTTCTTCTCGTCATTGATCTTACAATACTGGCAGTGCCTTGCTAAATGCTGCCCACCGTGCTGCCTCAACGAGTTATTGTGCTCCTGAAGGCGTTTATTAATGCAGCGCCTCGTTCTGCCCTACATAAACGGAACCACAGCTGAATGGGATCTCGTAGATAACTCCCATCTTACAGGCTACAAACTTAGGTCTGTGGTTGACTCCGCACCCTACTTTCTTTTGCAGGTTATTGTTAGTTAATCGGCATAAACGAGACAGTTTACATTGGGCGGAAAAGAACACGTTGACACCTAATTTCCCTCCCACCTTCTTCAAACCGTGCGAAGTCTTGTGCACATAAGGAAGGACTTCAAACTTCCTCCTCTCGCTTTCAGTGAGTTCTTGTTGGTTTTGCTTCAACCATAAGGTTTTCAGCAAAGATTCTGCAACAGCTTTCAGAAGAGCAGAAGGAAAACCAGCAGAGTAAAGCCGGTCTACTTAACTGGTAAAACTACATTTCACCATGTGCGGACATGACTTGACAAGCGAGGATCTTAAACATGAGGTTGCGATTCCCCTTTTTACGAGCTTTGAGTGGCACGAATCATAAGCTAGAAGAGCCTTCTTAGATCTTGGTAAATAGGCCCAGCATAGATGGCCCTTTGTATGAAAAAACAGTTTTAAATCTAAAAACTGTAAACAAGAGCTTTCCGGGAGCTCAAAAGTAAAATTCAGATTAGTGGCTGCGGATTTGAAGGTCGCTAAAATTTCATTCACAATCATTTGTAGACTGTTGCCACGATTAATATTCAAAAGGATTAAGAAATCGTCAACGTATCTGACCACATGCGTGATCCGGTCATCAGTGAGAACGCACGAAAGTTCAGTGTCAATTTGAGCTAAAAACATCTCAGTTAAAACAGGCTTCACGCTCGAACCTATACAGATACCTCGCCGTTGTACATAAAACTTGTTCTTAAAGGTTACAATGGTAGAAGAAAGATAGAGCTTCAGCAATTCAAGAAAGCCATCGATTGAAATGCCACAAGAATTCTGGAAGGACACCACTCCCGAACGTTCGATGCAGTTGCGGACCGCCAGGAACAACTTGTCGTGGGGCACTGAATAGAATAGTTCTTCAATGTCTATTGAGAAACCTGAGTTGATACTTGACGAGTTCTCACTGTCGCTTGTGTCGCTGAAGTTCTTCTGAAGTTTTTTTCTGGTTTCAAACTACATCTCTGTGTACCCATCAGTTCAATCGTAAATATTATAAATTCTTTCTACAGTGTGCTCGTACGCGATCTGCCACCGTTGTATGCATGTGTTTATTTTATTATTTTGTAATGGCTCTTAGATGAGCCACAGGCATTTTCAAGCTATTTTCTTTAGCTTTTGGCCTGTGGCTCATCCTAAAGACTGTATGCACGTTTGTAAAATAAAATAAAGTTTGGTTTGGTTTGGTTTGGTTTGGTGTCGCTGAAAAGCCGGTGTCGGCATTGTGGGCCGTTTTTTGGCTCCGCCGTACTCACTTTCTTCGTTACCTTCCTCTCCAAAATTTTAGTAAAGTCATACAAAGGCTCTAGAAATGCGTCATTCCAAGGTATTATTACCCAGACAAAAATTGCCGATGGCCGTACGCAGCAAGAAGCCTTACACGCGGTACAAGAAAGGCTTCATAAAAGCCATGGTTTCTAATAAACGTTTCTAAAGCAGCAGCCAAATATCCAAATATGATGTATTTGTACATAGTGCATACTGCCGCCCTACCCCTGTCCTTGCTTCTATTGCTCCTCCTTTTTTTCTCTCACCCTGCGCTCTCCCAGTCATTTTATTCCCGCTAGCCGCAGCTCACGTGCTTCAGGTTTCGAATGTAGATGCAGCGGCTAGCGACATCTTTTCTATCCATTTTTAATTTTATTAATAAATAGTCACTAACAACAACATAACATACAAAGAGTAAATCGACTGCGTTCAGGAGTGGACTCTAACTAGTATTTGCCGATTTCACGAGTACTTTGAATTACAAATTATTCAGATTGCGAATAGCACATCTCCTGAAGCGTCAACGCAATTATTACTGAATAGTATCCCGCTCCGTCAAGTAACACTTAATGATTGTAACTTGAAGTCGCCGTGCTTGTTAGAATTAAATCAAAATGACAACAAATAGAACAGTTCTGGAATCTGCAATCATCGTTTCTTGACTCTTAGTAATAAAGCGCTATGCGCTGCGTGCAACTGAGAAGTCTAACGGACCTTATTGTAAGACACGTGAATGGAAAGTCGCGAGCCGCCGGCTGCACATTGCCGATCAGTAAGAGAGGCCTTAAGAAAAACAAATTCTCAAATATGTGCTCCTTCATGCGTCCTGTGGAACTAAACAAATTAGGCCTTACTGTAATCTTGACGCCAAACGTTCAATATTCGCAGCACCATTTCCTATATCCACAAAGCAGCAAAAAGAAAATCACTTTCGATATGCTAGCTAACGTGTGCCTCTTAGAAAGAAAATCTAAATGAGAGCAGAAATCTCAACAATGTCTTTTTCTATTTGTCCTGAGAAAATGTAAAGTTATGCCCTGCATGTAACCTCGACGTCAGACGTGCAGCGTTCAGAGCACCGTATCCTGTTATAAACTCAGGCAGCACAACGAAAAGCACCTGGCGGCTAGCTACGCCTGTGGTTGTGAAGATTACAGCCGAAAAACATTGAAAATTTCTTCACTCTGTGTTGTCCCGTTCGCCCTCGGGCAATAAAAAGTTAAGCACTGCACGTCACCTTGACATCGAACTTCAATTTTTAGGAAGCCATATAATGGAAACACTCAGGCAGAAGATTAGAAAGTCACTGCCCCTAGCTAACCTTTGCCTCATAGGAAAAGAGCATCGATTGAGAGGAAAGTGTTTATGTGTTCTTCCATTTCTCAAGATAAAATACATAATTAAGGAGTGCATGTAATCTCGACATGAAACGTGCAATGTTTAGAGTACCGAATCCTGAAAACACTCAGGCAGCATAACAAAAAGGCGCTAGTCGCTGGCTACACCTGTGCCTGCTAGGAACAGAGCACCTAATAAAAGCAAAACTCTTAACTACGTGCAGTTACATCAGACCTTGCGCCATAAAAATTTAGTAACTGCATGTAATCTCGACTTCGAGCGGGCACTGTTGAGAACATCATATTATGTAAACACTCAAGCATCAGAATTAAAAGTCGCAAGCCGCTAGCTACACCTGCGCTTCTAGGATTACAGCCATGTATTTCAACGTTGTGCTGTTTATGTTGGCTGGCGAGCGCATGAGAGCATCATATCTAGAGAGACTATCTCATCAAACTCGTTCTGTGCGCTTCATTTTGAAAAAGTAAATAAGACGACGCCTGAATACATCGTATAGTGATGCTCCAAGTGAGTGGGACTGAGTTTAGTTAATTGCTTAATTACCCAATTAGCTTAATTAACCCTTCTAGTCACGCCAGATAAATAAATAAAAATTAGGAGTAGGAAATTAGTAGCTCTCCGGAGTGCGAGTCGAGCATACTGACCACTCCGCCATGCCAGCTCGATGGTTTGGAATGAACAAAGGCGCGTCTACTCAATACGGTTGCTTCGTTCACTCCCATCTTCCTCCCTTCCCGTTATGGCGAGGTTTAGGTGTCCACCCAGATATGCAAGACAGACAGATCTCCTTTCCTCAAAAACCAATTTACCGACGAGCAAGGCGGAGAACCGAACGGGTGATGGCACTCTATGGACACCCTGGCAGCGTTGCAAGACGCTGTCGCGTTTCACTCTTAGAGGCCAAGCCTACTAACATCTTAACAACGCATCAGTGACAGAAGCAGCAACACCGCGCTTAAGGCTTTCGCCTCAACACACTTTAGGTAAACAAAGAGCCCCCCTGAATTTTTGCTTTTGCAATAAAAAGCGACCGCAGTAGCCAAATACAACAAAACCGCGCATGCGGGAAGCCCTCCACGCGAAAAGCGGTTCGAGGAAGCGGCAGTGGGCTGGCCACAATGCTTTCGCCAAGCACACTTTAGAATTTCTAAAGTGTCTTCGGTAATGTTTTGTCGCTCACTTTGATTTTTTGTTGAGGCGAGCTCACGACGATTGAGTTGGATGTCCCGTTAGGCTTGGTGCGGTCTTCTTCCCTTTGTGCATGGCTGAGCCCTGCATCCTTGTTTGTTTTGCGGTCGGCGAGCAGTGTTGGACTGAATAGGCCATGACAGAAGTTTATTTGGACCCTCGATCAAAGAGGCATCCAGGCGAATGAACAAGCTGCCTCCACCAATAACTGACGAACGAACCAAATTCCAATAGCAATAACGCCTCTCAGCATTATTTAACAACCCAAATATACCTGGACCTAATTTCGGAACCCCGGCCGTACAGCCTTCATTCTTTTGTTCTGACCTCGGTATACAATGCCATACGTAGGGTTTGTCAAAGCGCAACGAATTGTTATTTCCAGTCACATTCATAATGGAGCCGAAATATAACAGGAATAAATGAGCAAAGAAAATACTTCAATAGCTCTCTCTCTGCAGCTGGCACAGTAGGAGGGCCGCAGGCGCATGCTTGGTTGAGCGTTTCACAGGAAAATGCCATTTACGCGTCTCACAGGCCCGTATAAGCGTCTCATTGGTCAGTTTTGTCTTATCGCAGCCTAGTGCTCAGTCTGGTGTCCCACGGGTGAGGTGCTAGAAGCGATTGGCTAGTAAGGCGTATCACGGGTCCTTTTCAACCATTTCAAAAGGCCCGTTTTGAAGTCTCGTGGATGTATGGATGGAAAACTTATGCAAGCGACTTTCAACCCTTCAACGGCTCAGTGCCACCATAAAGCTACATGGGGCCCCGCAATAGTTGGGGCCCATATAGCTTTTATGAGGCCCCACTATCGCGGGGTGCCGCATGCACCTAGTATTACGTGGGGAAGAAGTCCATACAGTCATATCCCAATCATCTCTCTGTGCCTGTTTAGTCGGTGATAAATGTTTTGTAGCGATAGAAATTACATGAATGCCAGGATAGGTCGTCACGCGCTCCGTATACTCCTCGCAGCGAGCGACAGAATTAAAAACAAGGAAGAACAAAGCGGCAAGATCTCACACAAAACTGTGTGGGTACCGGGGCACACGGGGGTGGCAGGGAACAAAGAGGCCGACAGGATAGCTCGAGGATACATTACTTTGCGAGCATCTGACGAGACCGCGGAACTCGCGCCAGCACCCAGGGAATACTCGGCCATATTACAAAACTATAGAGGCAGAAGAATGCAATATCCCCTACCGCACAAATCTCTCAACAGAGAGGACGCTGTCACTTGAAGACAATTACAAACAGGCTCTTTCCCAAACCTACATATACTAAACAAAATGCACCCTACGATATACGCGGACAAATGTCCGTGGTGAGACGAAAAACCTACTCTAATTCACATCACATGGGCCTGCCAAAACATAGACGTGGTCCCCAAAATACAAAACCCGAGTACGGTTTTGGTACATCGAGGTCTGGTACATCGAGCTCAACGGGCGGCAGTGGCCAGCGGAGCCCTTGGCTGAGGGCAACCTACCATTGATTAGAGGCGGACGACTTCGACAGAGAAGGCTCCTTGGGGTAGAACCAAGACGTTTCTGAAGATGCCCCCAAACCGCAGGAATAAGCATCAGCGAAAATAGTTTTCTCTTCCTTCCTTCCACTGCGCCGGCGCTAATGGTGCTTTCACAATAATAAAAACTAGTATGGATATTACGATTGGCTACAAGCCTCTCAATAAACGCCTAAGAGTAATAGTTAAAAATTAAACTATTCAATATTATTCAACCAGCCTCCTATTCAGCACATCGTAGGTGTATTCCGATGTACTACACCACTAACAGTGCTGAGCCACCACCGCTGGCTGAAATGCATCGAGCGTCACCATAGTCACTTAGTGGTCCAGGAATGGTGCGTCCATTTTGAGTGTCAAGTGGTGCTATCAGGAAGCGTCTGTTCCTGAGTTCAGCGAGCGGCAACCCACACGATGAGTCCACAAACTTGCGCGCTTCCCGGCGTATGCCGCCGATATCAAGAAGTTCCGGCAGACTGCATTTATTTCGTAGCGAGAGCTACACAACGCCAGCCGCTTCGCGAGGTCGGCGCCGCTGCACGCTGAGCCGTGGCACCACCGCTCCGCCAGCTGTGCGCATGCGCGAAGTGACGTCATAGCCCTCAGCTGGTGAGCCCGCCTCGCCGCTGCGCCGACGGCGGAGCAGACGCCGCCCTCCTCGTCAGTTGAGCGCAAGTGTCACTACTTTACCGATCACCGGAGCGTCTTCATCGGTATAAGCAGCAAAGCTCAAGCCGTTACGTAAACCGCGTGTCGTACTTTAATGTGAAACCTAGCGTAGCCACGGGTATGTAGATACAACTCGCTGCTCTACCGGGTTTAACCAGAGCTATACCGCGGCCAATTTTTTGTCGTAGAATTGATTCCCGCATTAAGACGACAGTTTGGAGCACCAATCCAGATACATTCTTAGAGAAGCGCCCCTTCTCGCAGCTATGAACGCGGCGAATAACAATATATATCGCCGCCAGTCCTACGTTTTTTTGCGAGCGGCAGCGCGTCGTCGCCGATTTTGTCCCCGATACTGCATGAAATGTAGTAGTTCATATTTTGTTAATGAAGTCTTAAAAATTACGAGGAACTTTAGCGGCTAAACTGCTGAAAGGCGAAAGCCTGAGTGCTGCATTCTGCTACGTGATTATTCACTGCACATTTTGTTGGTGCATTAATTAACTGCCAATTAATGACGCTTAAGCTTCGCCTTTCGGAGTGGAACGCGACAGCGTGTTGTAGCGCTGCCACGGAGTACAAGGAACGCCACCACCCGTTCGGCGCGATGCGTTGCCCTTTGAACGCAACGCTTTTTGAGGAAAGGAAATGGGGCTGTAATTCTCTGTCATCTCAATGGACACCTGAGCCGCACCGTACAGGAAGGGAGGAAGTGTGAGTGAAAGAAGAAAGAGGGGCCGTAATGAAGAAAATGAAAATTGTATTGTAGGAAAGGAAATTACGCTTTAACTGTCTCACATATCTCAGTAGACACTAGTCGAAAATTGTATTTGAGGTAAGGAATTTGCGCAGTACTTGTCTCACATATTTCGGTGGACACCCGTCAAAATTCTCGCGCGATGACGTCACGACAATTTGGACCAATCTGAAACGCGGACAATTACGCCTTGCTCGTCGGTAAATTGGTTTCTGAGGAAAGGAAATGTATCTGTCTCTCATATCTCAGTGGACACCTAAACCTCACCGTAACGGGAAGGTAGGAAGATGGGAGTGAACGAAGACACCGTATTCACTAGGCACTAGACCAACACCACCTAGACTCCTTTGTTCATTCCAAACCATCGTGCTGGCATGGCGGAGTGGTAGCGTGCTCGACTCGCATTCCGCAGACCGGGGTTCGATTCCCAAGCTCGTCAAATTTCTTACTTGGTTTTATTTATTTATCTGGTCGGACTAGAGAGGTTAATTAGACTAATTGGTTAAGTAAGCAATTAACTAAACTCAAACTTACTTGGAGCATCACTGTACGACCCCTTTACTTGGTTGCATGGTTAGTAGCCAAAGTACAATTGGCCCCGATTGAAATTCGCGCACTGTGACGTGACGACCGTTTCGACCAACTGAAAAGCGTGACATTTCTGTCGACAACTGCTTACAACGATGAGGCATGAAAGGCTTCCGCCTTAAAACTCTAAAGCAACTTCTAAAGCAAGTTGACCATTTTTCTAAACATTTGCTCTTTATGAATGCTGTGCGCTGATTCAACGTTTTTGCTCGGTTGCCTATATCTCGCGTGTGTACTTTTCGCTCTGTTCGTTCTACACACAATGAATTGGAGCATTTCTTTGAATAGATACCTATTGCGTATAGCCAGAGAAGTATTTACCGCCACATGTGCTAGTTCCGAGAGGAAGTAGATTCCTACTCTCGTTATGCTGTCTTTGATTTTATGCACCTTTCCCGAGCTTTGGGGTGCAGCTTAATTAATGATGTCAAAAAATACAGTGGTGTGTTTAAGATTAGAGTGTTCGAGGACACATGATAATAGCACCGACGCTACTTGTAAACAAATAATGCGCTTTACCGGACGCGTATTCGCCAACTGCAGCCTGTACAGCGCAAGGCTTGAAACCACGGTGAATTGATCACGGTGACTGAAGATTGTCACTACGCCTTACCTAAAAGGGGTAATAAATCCTCTTAAACGGCGCTATATGCCACTAAGCATCACGATTTGCGACCTAAAAGGGAAATAATTGGAAAAAATGAAATTAAAAAAAACAATAAAACTACAGTACAGAGAGCGGAGTCGAACGGCCGACCTTCCATACGCAAAACGAGCCTCTAATCCACTGCGCCATAGCAGCGATGTCAAGCTGTCGTTCTGAATGAATATTTATAACCAGCCTTAATGTGGCTGCTACCTGCCGGTGGGCGGCGCTGTCATCGCTGGCTGTACCGGCTGCATTTGGCGAACACGCTTACCGGACAGCCAGAGCGAGAGAATGTAACTACAATAAGATCGTTGAACTGCTCTCCTGACTTTCGGATTGTTGTTGACCGTAGAGGGCCGATTATTCTGAAAAAGGGTGGAGAATATTTACACGGATAAGCATGTGCTTTCATCTCTGTAATGCATTTTATTTCAGTAGTATGTTTTCACGTAAGGAGCAAAACCCGCCGTCCAACGTCACAAAATTCGGTAACTGATCGATAGAGGTCAGGTCACCTCGTGACATAACAAATAGTGTCGCCCTTATGGCAGGCAGTTGTTAATTTAATGATTGCTCGAAATAGGTCGCAGGGTTTCTTCGCGTCATCACCACCTGTATACCGGGTTGTGAGCTATCTGGTTTCTACACAGTCAGCGGATTAGCATTAGAGTTCACGCCACCAGGAGCTACACGGGGCCGTCCGGTGGCACGAAATTCTCTGACTGATCGAAAAAGTGTAACGTAACATTGACACGTGACCCTAAAGACACTAATCAATGATCAATGCCCACGGGACCCAAGCTGAAAAATTGTTCAAATCGATACTCGTTAAACGATTCACACTGTATTATTTGCGATTACTGGACGGGCTATGATAGAGTACTAGATAGAATAAAATTGATTATTAGACCATATAGGAAGGAAAAAATTGGTATCAGGTCAATGCAGAATGATAATACCGCCACTCCCGCCACCGGTTACAGATAAAGAAGAACTCCACAAAAACCTCTAGGCACCCTGAGAACACAACCACAATTCTTGTCAGATCACCACCTGGTGCTGAAGATGTATGGTTTAAGAACAATACGACCTCAAGGACAACGAAGAAACCTACTAGGTCGAACTGCTGCTGTTTTGTGCGAGTGCAGTCGTGTATGCGAAATAAAGAATTCCAAAACAATTTTATTTATGCCAATGTGGGCACCTTCACCACAGAGCGCTTCGTTCTACTGTAGCCAGCAGTCCGAATATGCCAGTTTACATATTCACAATTGCAACGAAACCGACGCAGGTACTCACAAAATTTACAACGGAATCTGGGACAAATATGAAGTCTAATGGTACATGAATCTACTCTGAAGATGATTTCAGTGTCCGCAGAGTTTCTGAGCTTTAGTTTGCGGCTCGGAAGCTCACGTTTTGGCGGAGCAGTCGACGCATTCCTTTTTTTCTGGTCTATATTACACAATCATTTTATTTCTACGTTCTACCAAATTTCGGAATGTGTTTCCTCGCAAGGACGCGCCGTGTCACTGCCTTAACGGACGGAAGCTCAAAGATCAAACTATATGGCAAAGCACCGAAGAAAAAAACAACACCATGGAACAGGCCTGTAGCGACATCGCGTCATTGTACATTTATTTCGTTCACGGATAGCTTCATATATCCTGTCCACGAGGTGTACAAGCTCAGTGTACGGAGTATGAGGTGTACGGTCTACGAGTAGGTGTAAATGAATACGAAGCCTTCAACTACGGCGTCTCTCATAGCACATATGCCGCTTAAAACGTTGAAAACCCACATACCTTTCTATTGCTTAATATTTTGGACGATAGCGTTAAATCATTACTTTGAACAAAGTGAGACGAAACCTCTAAGAGACAGTGCTATGAGTAATCAGAGCTGATGTATGAAGTTTGACTTTTTATAGCGGTCAGCGTCTGGTGTGGGGCCCAACATAGAAATCTGTCACTGGAGCATGTCGCTTTGTAAAAAAAAAAAAAAAAAAAAAACATGTGTGGCGGTCCAGCATCGCTAAGCTCAATATACTGCGCTAAAACACTTTCTTTTTGCAGGTGGACACCACCATCACGTGCTTCAAAGTACAAATGACTTATTCAGTGACCCATCCAGCCCGTTGCACTCGCACTCAGAGGCTTCTGGCAAAACTCTCCCGCCGGAACTCGGGGAGACCTCGCCGCGATGGCTCAGTGATTATGGTGCTCGGCTGCTGGCCCGAAAGACGCGAGTTCGATCCCGGCCGCGGTGGCGGAATTTCTTTGGAGGAGGAATTCTAGAGGCCCGTGTACTGTGCGATGTCAGTGCACGTTAAAGAACCCCGGGTGGTCGAAATTTCCAGAGCCCTACACTACGGCGTCTCTCATAACCTTAGTCGCTTTGGGACGCTAAACCCCATAGACCAAATCAAACCAAACCGAAACTCGGGGAGTGCGGCTAGAGGTGCTTTCGCACTAAAACCTCCCAGACTTCTCAATCTATTTCTAGGCGACAAAAGGGAAGTAATATTACGTATGCTAGGAAGTTGGCGCGTTGCTCAGAAATACAAAGACAAAATAAAGGATTTCAAGGAGTGCGCAGCAGATAAAGCACAACTGACAGTTGTCTCTAGCACGAACAGCAGCTTGGGCTCGTTGGTTTTCTATTCTGATGTTAACAGCGCAGAACGCAGACGGGACGCGAAGAGAAGTACACACAACGAGAGCTCGTTGTGAGTGCTTCTCTTCTCGTCTCCCGTCTTCGTTATGTGCTTCTAACATCATTCTAGCACGAGCCGTGCCGCACTCGATAACACACCGCACGTTTTAGGTTGCCGCTGACGACCCTGGAGAGAACTGCTCTTTCGAGGGTTGCCTGCATTCAAGCAGCAATCTACGTCAGCGGTATGATTGTATGTTAAAAGTATGCTTAAAGACTCTAGGACACGGTTAGTTGGAGAGACATGGGAGAGGCCTTTGCCCTGCCGTGGGTGTAGTCAGGCTGATGATGATGAGGCATTCAAGCAGCAGTCTACGTCAGCGGTATGATTGTATGTTAAAAGTGTGCTTAAAGACTCTAGGACAGGGTTAGTTGGAGAGACATGGGAGAGGCCTTTGCCCTGCCGTGGGTGTAGTCAGGCTGATGATGATGAGGCATTCAAGCAGCAGTCTACGTCAGCGGTATGATTGTATTTTAAAAGTATGCTTAAAGACTCTAGGACAGGGTTAGTTGGAGAGACATGGGAGAGGCCTTTGCCCTGCCGTGGGTGTAGTCAGGCTGATGATGATGAGGCATTCAAGCAGCAGTCTACGTCAGCGGTATGATTGTATGTTAAAAGTATGCTTAAAGACTCTAGGACAGGGTTAGTTGGAGAGACATGGGAGAGGCCTTTGCCCTGCCGTGGGTGTAGTCAGGCTGATGATGATGAGGCATTCAAGCAGCAGTCTACGTCAGCGGTATGATTGTACTTTAAAAGTATGCTTAAAGACTCTAGGACAGGGTTAGATGGAGATACATGGGAGAGGCCTTTGCCCTGCAGTGGGCGTAGTCAGGCTGATGATGATGATGATAATGATAAAGACTAATAATGCACAGGTACTCAGGGGAGCGTCTGGAGCATGCCGGGTGGGAGGTGCCCATGTTCTATGGCGGCTGGAATGCCGAAAGTATGGTGAAGCTATAGAAACGAAGAATAGTAGCTTTTCTGTCTGTTCTATATGCACAGAGGCAAATCACCGTTCGCGGAGCCATGGTGCATTGGCGTTTCCCCAAACTATGTCCCGTTAGCGCTTAACTCAATTTGCAATTTTTATAAAGGCCATTTCGGCAATCCACACATTCGCTGAGTTGCGGAGCCAGCGTTTAGGGAGTGGAGTGTGTTTTTGGTTCGAGAAAGCATCGTGCGTCTTCTTCCGGACCCATCGTGAAATATATACGAAAATGTGGTCGAGTGTTGTTGCGGTCGGGAGCGTCGCTCTCCTCTGCCGGCTTTCTCCGTGGCTGGCCATTCGCGGGCTCTTCGAGTTCGCTGGCGCCGAGAAGCCGCGAAGATCTTTAAAGTAAAAAGTTGGGATTGCGGGGAAGGCACGAGGAAAGAACGCAAAAGGCGAAGGCGAAAGCGAGGATCGAGAGCGTGAGCGGCACTCTTGGGAGGACTTCGTCTACCAAGCCATATCCAGCGTTCTTCTAGCCGCGACAGTAATTAGTTTAAACCCCCGAAGTTGTAGGCAATGGGCGGCGGGACAAAAGGAAACCTGAGTTTAAGATAAAGGAAAATGATAGCTCAGTGGCGCTTGAGAATAATGGGGAGCGGAGGTTATAGGGAGGCCGAGAGCGTAGACAGTATCCAAGGCAGCAGGAAAGCGGGGGAGGGGGGGGGGGGTAGCGGGTAAAAGTTGGGAATGTTTTGGAGGTGAAGTGGAGGGTTTCGCGCAGAACAAGAACTAACAGGGATGCTATGCTGTTGATGTGGATGAAAGGCATATAGAACGGCGGAGCCAGGAGATTTGAAAAATTGTGGTCGTATGGAAATGAGATGGACGAGGGTCACGTATTTGATGTTGCATGCGAAGAGTGGGGGGTGAAGATCAATACATGGAGCAATCGGAGCGAAAGTAGCTATAGCTATGATTTTTCAGACACTATGATGAAGGCTTGAACGAAGAAAGAAAAAGAAATAGCGAATTTAGGATTGATGGAGGCAGTTATGAACTAATAGAGCGCGAGGGAAAAGAAAATCTCGTAACGACCCGGAGTGGTTCGGTTCTATGAAAGAGTAGGAACAGCGGCTACGTGCATTTGAAATCGACGGAAGGAGGTGTACAGAAGGAACCGGAAAAAAAAAGGGTGGAGTATATGAGCACCGCACATTTGGACAAATATTAGATCAGGATTACGGTCACTGCAATCAACAAAAGCAAGGGTCAGTGCCGTAGTTGTGACTACAGGAGAACTATATTGCTATGTGATTTTCCTGCCATCGCACATTTTCTTCTTCCCTTCAATATATCATAAGGAGCTGGCGTTCCCGTCTTCATAACGTTATTAACAATTTTATTAACTTATTTTATATTTTTATCGACCTACTGTAGTCATCAAGTAATATTCCGTGCCTAAGAGAGGCAGCGGGAATTTCACGAGGATCTGTTTCGTTCTTACTGTCATTGTAAACATGCCGTTTATTGAACTAAAGCCACGAGGTAAAATTCAGGGCACGGCGGCTGCATTTCAATAAAGGTGAAATGAAAGCTTGCTAATCGGGCGTGCAACGTTGAAATACCCGAAGCGACCAAAATTATTCGGAAGCGCCAACCATTTGCGCTACAGCATCCCTCTTAGACTAGATGTACTTCAGGATCTTTTAGCCCACACACCATCCTGTACCTGCCTCTCAGTGCAGATCTCGTTAGCAATCAAAGTGGCATTGCCGGCTACAAACTTTGGGAAGCTACTAACATTCACCCGAATGTTACGCTACGGTCACGCCCGCGCGCACCTATGCATCTGTTTTCGGTCTGTACGCCTCTTCACCGCCGGCTTTCTTAGCTCTCCTTTCTCGCGCGGCTCCTCTTGAATTACGTGTCTCTAAAGTTCATTTATTTTCGCCTTACAGAATGCGGAACAAGGTGCTTGTTGAACTTTCGACTTTTTTGACCATCCCTTACTCTACCGTCTTATTATTTTCAAGAGCACCATAGAAGGCGCAAAGCCTGGAAGTAGCTTATGCTAATAAGGGTGTGCTATGAGGTAAGACTTTAGGTGAAAAGGGCACCGTCAGCAAGTCCTGCCTTTCCAATATAAGAATGCGTGGTTAGCGGCTTTCTCTGGCAAGCGGGCCCACGGTAGCAGCTGTCTGGGCCTTCGTTCGAGTGGCGCTCATTAGGAGTGCGGTGCCGTGTTTAGGAGTTCAATTAATTCACCCTCCATGCACGGCCACCGGCCAAGCGATGGCGTGTCATCACAACCTCCTACGGCCTGCTGCCGGTAACCGCTGCGACGCCGCACTAAGCGCGAGCCCATGCACCGCAAAGTGGGCGTTGTAAGGAGCTGCGAGAGAGGTGTGCGACCTCGTTGTGGGGACACTAGGGAGCGCTGAGAACCGAAGGCCGACACGCAGCAAAATGCTGAGGGAAGACTGTAGGAAAAGCGTGGGAGCCTTTCCCTGGTTCCTTCGGCTCTGGTGGTTTGCGACGTAAGCGTGACCTTCACACTATGGATATATATTGTGCGCTAGGGCGAATGAGTGGCCAAGGATGGTGCTGTTCATAAGGAAACGTCTTAAAGGCGCAAGGCCTTTCTGTACATTTAAGACACATTCATGTTGTGATTTCTATTAACCTTCTAATTTATTGCGGAATCTGCTGACCGGCCTAATAGAAATTCACTTTGTATACTGATTGATGCCTATGGTTTCGGTTTTTCGTATGTCGAACATTGAAATGTTAAGTCTTGGAATTGCCGCAGCATCAACAGCTTCAGAATAGCCTCGTGCATGCGCTTTCGGCGGCTGGCAGTAACGGTTCCTGTAGCGGTACGCCGTAACGCTATTCTAAAACTGTGTAATGAGTTGCATACACCGCGCTGTTCCAGGAGCGCAGTATGGCGAGGAAGACTTGTGATAGAGATGGAGCAGGTTGTTGCGCTACCCTGTCTAACACTTCATACTGTGGCAAAGCGTAGATGTTTAAAAGGCGTTAGCATTGAGCTTACTTTTGCGTTGGGTGCTGTTAAATGGACGCCAAATTTTCCCACCTTCTTTTGCACCAAAGAACTGAAACTCAACGCTCCCAAATATGGAAGCGGCCCTTTTTACCTCTTGCCTCCTTGCTCACAACAGCACCTTTGCGTGATCGAATTGGGCATTGCGCGATTTCAATCTTCGTACTCTTCTCCGCTTGTGGAATTCTAAATTGGAGTTGACACTTCGAAGGCTTATCAGTTCGTGCGTTCGAACTGCATGCGCTGCGTCCGCACTCCTTTGTCGTCGTTTCAAAGGCGTCGCAATATTGGGAACATCAATAAACGAGGACGCGATGGAGGAGCTGTGTCCTCGAAATGCCTTGCGATTTGCATACGCAAGTTGTTTCGCAAGCCGCAAGGTCCCCGTCGCCCCTTCTTCGATATATATTTTCTTTTGGTTGAAAATGCACTTTAAGCCCATTGGATCAATTTTTCCACTGAGCTCAGCTGTGTACACTTGTATTGTGTTGTGAAAGCAGCTATTGGGGTAGTGCACAGGAGGTTACTCAGTGCGCGGTCGCTGAGAAAAAGAACTGCAGAATCGCTCAGTGATTCGGCAGGGCTTGCTACGGTCTTTTCGTGGAAGATGTTCCTTGCTGCATGCCCGACTCTTTCGAGAAAAGTCGAGATGCATCGCGGCAGATGCACCCATGTCGGGCTCACGTGTCAGTGAAACAAATTGAAAGGAGAATTGCTTGCTGAGCTTGGAAAAGCTTTTTTTTACGCTTCACCATGAAAAAAGTGTGCGCATGTACTCATGTCGAACCACCCTTCACGCGCTGCAGCTACTATCTACTGTGCAGAATATAAACGACTGACCCGCGCTAATGTTGTTATAATTCGACCAAACCTTGTTATATTGTTGAATCTGTATTCACATCAGTGTTTATTGCAACGTGTCCTGCTTCTTAAAAGCAGCTAGAGAGGAACAGTCGAGGTAGTGGAAGCCTCAAGGCTGAATTTCACCACCAGAGGCTCTGAAACATGCTATGACCTCCCGTGGCACATTTTCATCTGATACATCATCCTCAGTTATTCAAATGTAGCGATTTCGCCTTCATCAAAGACAAAGGGTGGGATTTAATCTAGGGACCCTTTTCGCTCAGCCCACAAAGCTGCTTTATCACTGAGCTAGCTCATCTGGTTGTCTGGTGGTTCTGTGGCATTCTGGTTGCCGGCATCGGTGGGGAAATTATCTCTGGACGTGGCCTGTTTTGTGAGTTCTCACTTTAGTATACCTGTCTGTCAAATTATGATCACTAGTCCAACATTCGTTTTCTAGTCTCACGCGCATGCAGCAAAATAACGAAAATAGTGGGCAAAAACCGGCAATGCTTGCCGGTGCAGTGTTTGAAGGTAACGATCGAAGCTAGGGCTGTGTAGCGCTATAGATAATAATTAGAACTCGAGTTTTGAGATTTTCTATTTAGGCTTGCGATTCAAGATTGCAGTTTTATACATACTTCCCGCTTCGCGTCCTTCTAAGGCTGCGCTGCGGTTTTGGTGCGTAAAAGTATAATTAAAGGAATCAAGTTCGCCAACATAAGTAGCTGAGAGATTTGCCTCTGGGGCTTAGGTATACCTAAATGTTCTCCTCTGTTCGGAACCACTTGCTATTGAAAGAAAGAAGAGTTGGTGTTCATTTGGAAGCATCGGATGTACTTTATGCGCACCTTTCTAACAACGTGCTGCACGTCTTGCAGTTCGCGCCTGGGTGTCGAAGGTAGCGTCCGATAGGGAAGCCAGTTAGTGCCACTTCTTTGAGTACGAACACCGCTATTGCACCAGTTATTGCGTATATACTATCACTGCGTTCGATTCATTGGAAGTGCTTCACAATTGTTTAAATACGCACAGTCTATATCTGGAGCTCCTGGCACCTTTTCAATTAGCTATGTTAATGAGATCGCCCGACGGAGGCAAGTCTTTTTTCTGTTTGCTGCGACAGCACTATGGCTAAATGTCCATCTGACATGAAATACCACGATGATGGTATCTGTGGTTGGGAAGGCAAATACATACCATTGGGAAGCAGATAGCTACGCGGATGAGGTTCGGAAGATGTGATGACCACAGCTCGCATGAATGAGGGAAGCCTCAGTTTTGCATTTAACACAGCAAGACCAACGACGACAACCTATGATAGGAAAGTTAAGAAATGATGATAATAACATGGAATAGGGGGTTACTAGTTAACTTTCCATATACTTAGAAAACATTACGCCGTTCGCGTTTCCTTTTGGTGCCACAAGGGGCTGAAGCAATGGCGTCCAGTGTTGTTGCGTTCATTCTAAAAAACCATGTGCAGTGGTTTTCTGCGCCATGCCTGTCATATTATGTCATTGTTGCTTTGCCACACGGGCTAATTCATACACCTATTCTATTAAAGCTCTAATCTTGGCGAGTTGGTTCATAGCTTGAAAGAAGTAAGTACTAGCGCGAAAGACGGGACAAAAACAAGGAAACACAAACGACATGTACAAAGCGCAACTTCCAGCGGTGTTTCCTTTCTTTGGATGCAATATGTAAGAAATCTTGCTTGGCAGACCGTGCTGGCAATGAAATTAACGCACGTGATAACCAACTCGCTCAGGTTAGAGTTTTAATTGAGTATCTTTCTCCTACATTGGGCTCTCTTCTGTCCACTCAGAAGACTCTGGAACCGGCCATCACGTGCGTTAATTTCATTGCCAGCACGGTCTGCCAAGCAAGATTTCTTACATATTGCATCCAAAGGAAGCAAACACCACTGGAAGTTGCGCTTTGTGCATGTCGCTTGTGTTTCCTTGTTTTCGTCCCGTCTTTCGCGCAATTACGTACTCCTTTCAACCTATTCTATGTTCTTCGGGACCGCATTGATCTCAAAATATTTTGATCGGCCGCAACCGCTATGAACGGCGTTCGACGCTTTTCTGTAGTGAAGGATGTTTAAACGAACGCCTCTCATTTTTACACTAGGAGGGCTATCGAGGGCTGTACGATCATTCAGACCAACCCTGGCCTTTGAGGGCTCTTGCTCCTGCCGTCGGGGCCCATTTCTTTTCTGTATTCTGGTGAACATTCACCCAATTAGCACTCTGAGTTCTGCGCCAGCCTCTTCAGCAAATGATTTCGCCTTGCATGTTAAATTGTTTTTTATTGGTTCGAAGATTTTGCAGTAGCTGGGGGACACACAGAAATGGGGACGAGAGCAGCTTAGGATTGACTTGGTGCACTGCCTGTCGCCGCACCGATGTATCACTGCGAAGGGAAAGATTTTTTTAACACGCAGGCAATGACGCTGGACCAGCTCTCAGTGTGAAGTTCGTTTTTTTTTTTTTGTCTGTGCACTTTTCCCCGAGAATCATGTTTTCTTCAATGCATTTTCTAAATAAATTTGAGCTAGAAATAAAAGCCCATTCGGTTATTGGCGTAAATTGTTTGACGCAGACACGTCTGGTTGAAGATAGACATAGAGAAGAAGGCATAACTTTGACAACTGAAATGACTCCTGGAAATTTTGGACAGCACACGACATGTATCAGTTTAAAGAAATGAGCGGTGTGAGGTTGAGGCAAGCACACCTTTCATATTTCACTTCTTGACCACTCTACGGAGCTGAAACGACTATTTGAGGAGTCTAGCGTCGAAACGCGGCTATAGCGCTGCACGTTCGCCAACTTTGAAGAGCTGCAAGACGATAGCTGCAGCTTCGGTAAAAAAAAGCAAATAAAAAAAGATTGCGCATCGCAGACGGTGGGAGCGCCGACCCGCACACCCTAGCACAGCCACAAAGCCCATACGGCTCAGTTGATTTATAAAGTGCATGCGCTTCTTTTTTGATTGTGTTTCTTTTTTATTTGGAGCTTTCGCTTTTAGAAACCATCCGGGACCAGGTTACGAGTGTGGTGCGTTTTTAAGAAACCACCCAATGAGTGAGAAATAAAGTGTATTGCGGGCAACGCAGCGGCGAACAGCCTCACCAACAAATCTTTGCTTACAGATCCGTCAAGAAAGCTCGCCATAGATTAAACGAGATGCTTCATAGAAACTACGCTCAACCATTTCCTATCCCTGTGGTGCGCTCCCAATCAACTCTGTGTGATCAATGGATTTAAGGGACCTCAAGCCATTCTTTTCCAGCTCATCCAGAGGTGCTCTGCTCACACACCAGCTTGGATCAATAAATCGACTCTGGTAGCGTCAGCTTTGTGTACGTCATGCGTTATGTGCGAGGATGTAGATTATTACATTATGTACTGCGCAGATCACATTGTGGAAAGGTGGATCCTACTCGTGTCCCTAGAGATGGCAGGAGTGCCACAAAGATGACATCAATGTGTTATTTAACCGCGTCGACACCGGAAATACAGGAAGCAGGCTTTCCACCTTGTTCTAAAATCATTTAAGATCGACATGACTGAAAACAGAGATAGCAGCAAATGGGGATGAATACAGTGGACGTTTGTTTGCGTGCAGGTGAACTATGATGGCTGTCAGATTATTTTCAATACGGTTGCAACCACAGTCGCTTGGTTCAGCTAGAGACATCGGTTCTCCCGATTCTAACCACCCTCCAAGAACAATCAAAGCAATTGGAATCCTTCACTACTACACTCCACTCCCTGCGTGAGTCACTGCCCCGGGCCAAAAAGGAGGAACGCATACTCTCACGAGCCTCTACCTCTACACTATCATAATGGCTTTTGGCGAGGACCGCGAGATTGTGCAGTGGAACTGCCGAAATCTGTGCCACAATAAGACCCCCCTCCACCAGTATCTACTCGCCTGCCCCTCCCTGCCCCATTTTCTCCTTCTGCAGGAGACCCGGACAGCCCGCACTGTCCTTGACTACCGCGCCTACCATGCCACTACGTCCACACCACTTGCGTCTATTTATATACTCAGCGACGTACTCGTGGAGCCACTTGACATCCCCTCCACCCTCCTTAAATATTTAGTTGGTGTGGTCTATTACCAACCTTCTTCCCGCGTCTCCCTCACCCTTTTGTCTTTCTACAACCCCCCTGTCACCTCCTCTTTATTCTCCGCCCTGGGCAAGTTCCTTCACTCTCTTCCTTCTAACTCCTATCTCATCTTTGGTGGTGATCTCAATGTCCCTCATACACTCTGAGGCTAGCCTCAAACCCGGCCGCCTCCTCCACTGTCTGGCCCAGGAACGCCACCTCACCCTTATTAATACTCCTGGCTCCCCTACTCGAGCGCGCACTGCCTCACTGCGCCCCACGACACCTGACCTCACTTTCTCTCGGGGTTCAGTTTCCTTTCACTGGCAGGTTACAGCCGAAACACTTCTCAGTGACCACTTTCTCGTCCATGTTCACACCTCTCTTTCCCACCTCCCTCGATGTCATCCTGTCATTCGCACTGAGTAGTGCGCCTTCCGCACTGATCTCGCCTCCGACTCCTTTCAATCCTACGACGACTGGACGTCACGCATCACTGCAGCGCTCACGTCCAGTAGCCGTAGCGTTCGCACTCGTCACACAGTCCCAGACCCAGATCCTTATCTTCTCCGTCTATGGCGTCGCCGTAAACGTCTTTACCGCTCCTTTCGGTCTCAACCCCACAATACCCAACTATCCTCCCGGATCACTCACTGCTCTGCGGGCCGCGATCGTCACCCACTGCGCCTCACTCGAGCACTCTCCTTGGAGTGCTCTTTGTGACCACCTTGATTCTGCTTTGCATTCGCGATCCACATGGTCTCTCTTCAAATCCCTCCTTGGCACAAAGGCTGCCCTTGCTCCCACTCTAGCTAAACCCTCACTCAGGGGACTCCCACTGATGTTTTTGATCAGCTCGCCTCTCTCTACCTCCCTCCCCCTCTGGCACCCTCCTACACTATGTACTCTGGAGGACCTAACCCCGATCTGCACCACTCCTTCACTCTCCGAGAGCTCGAATCGGCTCTGGCTGCTAATGCTACACGCTCGGTTCCCGGTGAGGATGCCACTACATATACCACACTTCGCAACCTTCCTGACTCTGCCAAAGAATTCCTCCTTCAATCCTACAATGAGGCCTGGAACAGCGGCTGCCTGCCGAGCTCCTGGACCTCCTCCCTCATTTCTGTGATTCCAAAGCCGGGCAAACCTCGCTCTCTCTCAAACCTCCACCCAATCTCCCTGACATCGTGTGTTGGTAAGACACTTGAGCGAATGGCCCTGACTCGCCTCTCTAATTTTCTCGAGGCGAGGGAGTTCTTCCCCCATTCTCTCATCGGCTTCCAACGCCGCGTCTGTGCACGGGACATGTGTCTGATTCTACAGCACACCTTTCTGTCACCTACCCCCATAAAATTCACCCACTTGTGACCGTCGATGTTCGCAAAGCCTTTGACGGTGTTTGCCAGGACCACATCCTTTCCCAACTCGACTCCCTAGACTGTGGCCCCCACATGTACTCTAATATTCGTTCATTACTCTCTAAACGCGTCGCTCGCTTTCGAGTAGACACCCATCTGTCCGACCCCCAGCACCTCACCCGTGGCACTCCTCAGGGTGCTGTTCTCTCTCCTACCATTTTCAATCTTACTATGGCCCCTCTCGCCTCGCAGCTAGCGGAAATTCCCGACCTGCATCATATATTTTACGCCGATGACATCACTCTCTGGAGTTCGTCAGGCTCTCCCGGTCACGTACAGGATACCCTGCAACGTGGCCTCGATCTCACTGACTCCTTTCTCACCACCGCTGGCCTCTCTCCTGCTCCTGAGAAATCCGAGCTTCTCCTTCTCAACCATTCCTCACACCAGCGCTCACACAACCACTTCGTCTCTCTCCAACATTCTGGCTCTCCCATTCCCGTCGCCACGCAGTGGAAAGTTCTTGGCTTGCCTTTGCATGCGGCCAAGAACGTGCAAGCCCTCCCCCACGCTGTCACCACCTGCCACTCGGTAACTCACCTCCTGCGGCGCGTGATCACTCGGCGCTCAGGTCTCCATGAGGCTCATGCGTGCCGAATTGCCCACGCGCTGGCCCTCAACAAGGTCTTGTACTTTGCACCCTACATTTCCTTCAATCAGACTCGAACTTAACACTCTCTAGATTGCCCTTGTGGGCATCTACAAGGCAGCTCTCAACCTCCCTATCACTACCTGTACCGCTAAGATCTTTGCCACAGGCCTCTTTCATCCTCTCCGTTCTCTTCTCTCTCTCCATCGTGACTCGCAGCTTGTCCGGCTTTCCCTTACCCGTCAGGGTCAGTGGTTACTGACTCAAGTGGGTATCTCGCTGATTCCCATCGCCCCTTTTACCTCTCCTATTCCAACCCCTGCTCCCAATCTTCGTATCCCCCCCCTCCCGACCATCATGTATCCCGTCCTCCACGCCCGCCGTCGTCATGTGGCCGCGGAGCACCATTCCCCTCTCTTTGATACCCAGGGTGTAGCCTACACGGATGCCTCCTTCGTGGCTCCTCAAGGTTCCTGCGGCTGCGCCCTGTACCATCCCCACTTCTCCGCTCCTGAAACCCACACCAGCGGGCCGTATCTACACCCTCCGGATGCATTGTCCCTCGAGGTTCTCGCCATTGCGCATGCCCTCCAGTCATTTGCTCTCCTTCGCCCTCTTCAACAGTACACAGTCTATTCAGACTCACAAGCCGCTATACACCACATAAAGAAACGCACCCTAACCCCTTCTCTCCAACAGAAGGTCGAGCGAGCGGTCTCCGCATTGCAGCCTTCCATCGTTTTCCTCCACTGGGTCCCCAGACATTCAGGGATTGACGGCAATGAGCTGGCCCATCAGCTCGCCCGCGACACACTTTTCCGGGCACCGTTGATTCCCTGGCCCAAACCCTCGGAGGTCGGTGGGAGGCTCACCCTTCGCCGAACCATAAAAGAGGTCTACCTCGAGCTCCGCCTAGACAAACGCCTTTACCCTCCCCATCATCCATCACTCACGGTGCCGGACGCTCGCCTTCTTCGGCACATCGAAATAAATACAGTTATCACCCCGTCTCACCTCTTTCTCTATCGCTATCGATCGGACACTTTCTGCCCCAACTGCTCCAGTATCTATGCGGACCTGGTCCATTGCCTCTTCTATTGCCCGAGTACTCAGCAGTAAGGTTCCTACCCCCCCTCCCCTTCTTTATCCATCACCACCTGGCTCGACTGGCTTGGCGCTGAAGGGGAGGAAGAACAGCGACTTCTGGTCGCCCAGGCGCTCGACATGCTCGGCCTGTAAATTATGGCCGAATTAAGGTCTTGTACTACTACTACTGGTTACGGTAGAACCAATGTAGCTGGAGTAACTGCAAAGAAAACCCAGCCAACAGTTAACAAAAACTAAAATAAACTGAATATCATTGCGTTGACCCGAACGAAAAGCACTATGTGCATCATATTTTCAGAGGCCCATAAAAAAGTAGACAGAGGTGGGTGGGGGCTGCATTTTCTGTGTAGTAAGGTTTTTTCGATTTTCGCAGCTAGTAGTGCTTGGTTTGGTTCTGTATGCTCTTTAGTTCCGCGAATATAGGTTGGAGCTTGCTAACTTCCGCGGACCAAGTCTGGCTTCCACTTAGGAAGAGGCTTGTTCAAGAACTGAGTCCGCACCATGTATACTGCCTCAATGCGGGCCTCTCATACCTTGGCGGACTAAACAATGTATGAGACGATCGATCCGTCCCCGTACAACTCGTTTCAAAATGCTCAATGCTGAGGTTAAGCAATGAGACAAGCAAATAACAGAGCGAATGGCCAGTCAGGTTTGTCAGTCGCGCGGCCTTATACATTGCAATCAATTCAGCTGAACCTATCCCTGCGTTGTTTAGGTTTTGCGGACGGAGCCCCGTTTAGTACATTGTTCAGCTCGTGATACCCCAGCGCTACTCTTGCTCGCTGTAACGATATAGAGCGTGTGCACAGGTTGTGTCTATTGTATGGTTTCTGAAACGATATTCTAGCCCATCGCGGACCACACAGACAAGAACACGTTGCAGGAACCCTTCGTGTCCTATTTTTCAGCTCTTTTTGTCGACTCGCGACTTTAGAAGGAAAGGAGAAACCCGTTCATAGCCCTATCTACATGGACAGTCGTTCCTGCACATGCGCACATGATGCCAAATGGCTTGTGTACGCCTGTACATTACCCATGTATCGATCACTATTGATCCGTGTTGTCATTTTGCTCAAAAGTGTGGGCGTGTTTTCTTTTTGTTCTTTTGGCTCGTGTAGCTTCTGCCTTGAATGCCTGGCTTCCTAATCAAATCTCTGATGACATCGAAAGTAACTTCTCCGCAGGCTTTAGTGCTGGAGGATATTATTAATAAAAAAAAACGGGGTGGAACTTTTTTGAAGAAAATATCTAATTTTCTGGGAATGCACTTCTGTGTTTACTAAAAAAGAAAAAAAAATACTCATTCGTTTCCAGGTAACAAAAGTAAGCTCGCGTCGTTTTTCCCTGTCTTCGTGAAGAAATCTTTTGGGACTAGTTGAAAACGAAGTTTCGCACAGGCATGGAAGACAGATGCGCCTATCTTGGTCCAGTCTCTTTCACCCGACCAGGGTCTCGGTATTTTATTTGTCGCGTTCTTGCTCTTACTGCACGTGCCCTGGTGTTATTCTGCTGAGCACGCGCGTTGACTTGCTAACATTTTTTGGGGATGATGATGATGATGAAAAGCCTTTATTTAATAAAAGAGGTGAGGCTTTCTTAAAGAGCCCCGCAATGGGTGGAGTCCCTATTCCGGGACCCCATTGGTCGAAGCCGCCAGCTTAGCCCTCTTGACCAAAGCCTTTTGGGCCTGAAGGTCCGAGCAGCCAAGCAGGGCCGCCTCCCATTCCTCTCTGGTAGGATTGGGGTGGGGGGAGAGAGCTGAGTTGCGCTGGCAAGCCCAAACCATGTGGTAGGTGTCAGCCCCCTCGCCACAGTGTTTGCACCTGCCAGTGAACGCGGGATCGAAATGTTTTAATACTGCCGGGCACAGCATTGTATTAGTGAATAGTCTAAGTAGAACGCGTTCGTTTGCTTTCCCCAGTCCCTTTGCCGGTGGGTGTCCCTTTCTGGGATTCACGTGGACCGAGATGTGCCTGTCTGTATCACCGTGGGATAAAGCAAATAATTTAGACGCATTGATGAAATTGGATTTTTTAAGATAAACAAGAGGAGGGCAGGAGAGGCAAAAAAAAGGAGAAAAACCCGAGACGCGTATTTTATGTAAGCTGAGCCAAACCAAGGCAAGGCGTAGTCGGAGCCAAGAAATGAGCGCGGGTGGACGGATGATGGCGTTGGAGTGTCGAGAAAAACCTCGTTGTTTAACCTGAGCGAGGCCCTAGCCTTGCGAGTATTTTATTTAGTGGAATGCTTAAAGCGGTATTTGATGCCAAAATCTGCTTATTCATTCTGCTTCACCTGTGTTTTATATGGTTCAAAAGGGTTAAATGTTGGGCTAGTTGGTGTTCAGACTTCACAGGCATATTTTAGCGCAAAAGACGGGACGACAGAAAGACAAGATGAACACGGGCGCCCGTGTTCGTCTTGTATCTCTGTCGTCCCGTCTTTTGCGCTAAAATAATTTATGTGGTTCGTTCTTATCTTTGTTTATTAGGTCTTGCAGCAGAGGCGGAGATAAAATAGCTGTACCTCTATGCTTAGCTTTCGGTAAGCTGTTCCATTCATGTTGTTGGAGGAGAGCATATTATTGTGTGGGCTAAAAGTTCTTGCTCCCTTCAAAGAGAGCGAAATATATTCTGTATTTTACCGAACCCAAGTAAGCGGGCACCTCTCAGCTCAATGGGCTGAAAAATGATAAAAATACAAAAGAAAAAGCTACCTTGAAATACGCCACTCCACTGCTTTCCTTCCTGTTTGCTTTGCCTATGCGATGGTTCAGTAGAAGCTCCGTCTCAACTGGCTGTCGATGGCCTGCTTATCACTTATCGCAGATCACGGCGTGCGCTTTCCATTTTCGGGAAGAATGTGCTGACGCACTTTCATGGCACTGCTGAGGGCGGCATCGGCCGCTCACTTTCAGACGGTGAGCATGCATGCTTCGTTCACTCAGGACCCGCTTGGCAGCGCTACAGTACGGTAGCGCAAGATCGCAATCACGTTTTTTTTTTTCATATTTCACGATCTTTCTATATATGCTCAAAAAAAGGACCACGTAGAAGATACTTAGCTACAACAACTGGATCGGTTGTTGCGAAACCCCCTCTAGAGTTAATGAAACGCATGTGACCCAAAGGAAATATTGAAATTTTACGTAACTAATCTTACCTAATTAACTAATTAAGCGGAATATAAAACAAAATACTCGGAGGAGTGCGACATGACAGAAAACATTGCCGATTGGGTTTTAAGTAACTCCGGTGCGCCACTTTTTTTAATCATTGGTTCAGGTTACGTGAAACACCCTGTACAGCTAGACATATGTACGTCGTTCGTGACAATGCCAGCTAGTCAAGACAATGCCACCTAGTCAACACTGAAGCACGTTTTTATGTAAGTGCATTATATCCTCGCTAGTCTCTTTATTGCAAATATGGCAGTTGCTTTTATGGCGTCGTAGCCGTCACATAGGTTGGCGTATATGTCGCTCCTAGTGGCTCTGGTCCTTGCAAATGGCGTCTCCTGGCCGTCCACACAATATACTCAGTGCTTTTGTTACATTCTATTATTTTTATGCACAGCGCACAAAATACGGTAATCACGATTCTCTTTTCGACGATTTGAAGTCTCGTTATTTCAGACTCGCCTAATTTCGACTACCCGTTTATACCAGCCGCCGCTTTCGTGACGTCCTCTGTACTGAAAATGTCGCTAGTGAACACGTAGTTCCAGCAAACGTTCGGCCTCTTAAGGCGCGTTCACACTAGGCCGACGAGACCCCGATGCCGACGCGGCGGCGACGCCGACGATCGGCGGTCGCGTCGGTCAACCTGGCCGTTCCCCGACTAGCCAGTCACACTGCACCGACGACGACGACGACGCCCCCAACGTTCAAGCGTCGTCCTAGTGTGACAACGTCGCCGACCAAAGATGCCGACGAAACCCGTCGGCCGACGTGTCTTGGGCAGATCGGTGGCCGAGCGAAAACATTCGCCGACCAAAAGCGAGTACCGAGCTCACAGCGCGAAGTGCAATCATTACGTAGACAAATAATGCACGCGCAGCAACATTCATCACGCCATATGACTACTTGGCCGACGCGCAGCACCGATCGTCGCTTGCGAACTGCCGCCCCACTGCAAGCAGGGACACACGGAGCGGTGAACATCGCTGCGCAGCTGTACCCAAGATCCGCCCACAATCGGTGTCGCACTTCGCCGCCGTGCAGTAAAGCCCCTCGAAATTTGAAAGTAGCGACACTCTCCTCCACTCCAGCGTTTTCCTCCTTGAATATCCTCCCCTGCCGGCTGCGCGCGCTGCACACGGCACGCTTTTTTGGCCATCGCTCGCTCGCCGTCCGTGCAGTTGGCTGGGACATGCGCGCGCTCCTAAGTTCGCGCTTTTTCCACGCTCTGTTATTGAATAAAAACACGAGAAAGACATGCGACACGCGTGACTGCCATGAGCCACATAAATTAGCGTCTCGTACGCGCAATGAAAGTGCCATTTACGAGCGCTTGCGGCACGAACAAAACCACTTGCTGCATACATCTCACATTCTTTTTGACTTTTCAATACCGCCTGTCTCAACACGGCATAGTATATGAAGCATAATATTTACAATATATTTGAACATTCCTGAACATTTTCAGCATACCGATGTTTAGTTCAATGTAGATTCACTTCGAACTAATTATCGCGGAAGTACTGTTTATGAAGTTGTTCACGAGTGGAGTTTCAGAAGTGGGATGGTTGCTGGGAACAAGCTGGGGCATTTGCTTCGATGGACGTCCTAAAATTTTTCATTAAGGTTCAGTCTGAGTTTGGCACCGCGCAGTGCACATGCAACGGCTTAATCGTTTTTGTAGTTGAGAATTTTCGCGGCGGCTTGAAAACGAATATGAACTTTTTTCTATTAAGCATGAAACGACTTGAGCTCCCGCTGTCTGCGACCTTGAGGTGATGTCGAGCCGAAGCCGAGAGCCAAAGATCCGCGCCCCGATTTTCTGTCACCCAAGGAAAGTGTCCGCACACCAAAATTTGGCCCTCTCAACCACCGAAATTTGACCTTGTGCGAATTTCATGAAAATTGGTGTCAAGCCTAATTTTAATATGACCAATTCAATGGTGAGCTCCAAAATTAGGTGGGCTACCCCCAAAATTTGTCTCTCTGGAGCTCAGAAATTTGACGTCGTCCATATTTGACCAACAAGGGGTTCAACCTAATTTGACTATGGGAAACTCAGTGTTGTCTTCCAAATTTAGGTAGACCACCCCCAAAGTCTGGCACACTTCGGCATTTTCCGCCCACATTCTATTCCTTTTTAAATCCGCTTAAAGAGATGTTACGTTAGGAAAGAAAAAAACTGACAGCAACGACCGTGACAAAACCCAAGAGAAAGTTATAGGGTCTTAGCAATTTGGTCAGCCACAATCAAGGCTATCCTAAAGCAAGTGCCTTACTAATATCAGTCTTGAGTATAAATACAGTCACAATATGACACACAGTTTTTCAGATGCGATGTTTATTACAGATGAGTCGTGTAGTTTTACGTCGAAAATATACATAAAAACCACGAATGAGCCAGCTGTGGACATTTGTCACTCGTTGGGTACAGTCCTCAAAACAAAACACAAAAACATACTTAGTGAAATGAAACACCTGAGATGTAGGCCTATAGTTTTTGAGCGGAAGATGTATCCAACAAAAGGCTACGCGACCATGCTCAACTAAAGCAAATGATCACAAACTGTAGCAATGAATATACAAAAATGGCATGCGTTGGATATTACAATACTTGAGTACATTCAGGCAACAATGCAAAGCACAGAAGTGATTAAAAAATGAATTATTTATGTGAATGCAATATGAGGTCTTTTCCGAGGATGTGGCATTGATAATCTCACCTGGTAGAAGCGTAACGGTTCAGCAAAACAACAAATAAGCGTAGATCGTTATACAAGTTGCATTCATAAAACAAAATCTAGGTTAAATCTCGCTCGGGACATGCGCCGCATTACTGCGATGTGCGCCATTACCAGAGGTTCGAAAAATTTACCGCACCGCGGATACAGCTGCACGGATAACAACACTTTTGCTTCCACACTTGCTAACACATGCACACACATTGTATGCATCAGCATCCTCTATTATAGCACGTTGAGCGGAACCATGAAGTGACAACAATTACACGCATAACGACGCAAAATGATCAGTGAATTAAGTGAGGTTGTTGGTTTTGTGATGCGCATGCATGCAGTTTCAGTATACACAGTCGTTTGGAAGAAATGCACAGTTGCTCGCATAGGTGGGCAGTCTGCGTCGGGGTAAAGTTCTTGCGGCCGATGTTGTGCAGCCGCTTTTTTCTTCTAATGCTGTCTTTCTTGCCGCTCGGAATCGCGAAAAGAACAAAGGCTTTTTCACGCCGGCTTGTGCACTGAAATGCGCAGCAACTCGGCATAGAGCTGCACTAAAAGAGCGCGAATAACGCGAAGTACAAGCGCGCAATGCGAGGGAGCTCGGTCGTAGCAGCGGCGGCTGGCAAAAAAATGGCGCCGACGAAAAATGAAAACACAAAAAGAGCGAGCTTTCCGCGCGCTTTTCCCGGAGACCGGCCGCGGAGCCAATCACCGTTTTGAAAATTGCGATGGGAGAGGTGAGAGAGGAGGATCGGCGAGGGTGCGCGGCGCGGCGGCTTAGTTCACAGAAAGACGCTACTTTCAAATTATCAAGGGGCTTTACCGTGCAGCAGTGCCTGTGCGCTGCTTGGGATGGTGTACAAATGTCACAAGAAAAGACAAGATCGCCTTGTCGTCAGAAAGACTGCTCGAGCAGCGATAAAGCATGCCTGCTTATATTTCCAGCTTTCGGCAACGGCACCGCTCGCGGGCGCTCCGGGCGGCGAGCTCTGCTGCTGCCAGGCTGCCGTGGTCGTCGCTAGGCCTATAGCCTCTTTCGCATCGGAGTCACAGCGGCCGGCGCTTCGGAAGTCGCCTGAGCTATAATAAAAAGGCCTACTCTACACATCGCTTTACTGTCAACAGTATCATCTCACAATAAAATAATAGTATGGTAAATTTCCGCGACGTCTTGAGCAACGAAGCGAGCGGGCGCAAGGTGAGCCGGACCCCAACGTCAGGCCGGCGGCTCCTGCGAGGCGGTTGTGGGAAGAAGTTTGCTCGTATCACAGTCGTTACCTTTGCCAACAGCTCAGTATTGGTCAGCGATCCTCAGAAATGAAACATTTTTCACATTTCTTATCAAATGGTTTAATATTTTCGTCAAGAACACTCTTCAGCTCGTTTTTATGACGCCGGCAGACGGGACCCAGCCTGGCCGGCCGGCCGGCATGCTCGGCGTAAACATGTACTTCACGTTCGCACAAGAAAATACGAAACAGCCGTGAACCAGAAAGGATGCTTCCTAGATTAGAGCAACGATAATGTGCCTGTGCAAAAGTGGATCTTTCGGCAACGACACCGCCTGCGGCAACGCCTGGCGACGAACTGTGCGCTGGTCCCAGGCTGCCCTAGTCGTCGCTAGGCCTAGGTGGTTTCGTATCGACTCCGCAGCTGACGGCGCTTCGGAAGTCGCCTGTGCTCTAATAAAAGGCCTACTATTCACATGCTTTACTGCCAACTCGTCCAATAATAAAAGGTATGTTCGATTTCCACGACGCCTTCAGCAACGGGGCTAGCAGACGGGCCGCGAGCACGAAGCAGCAGCGTCGAGCTGTCGGGATAGGACAACGTCGGCGTGAGGTCGGCGCTGTTGTCGGCAGAGTGTGACACGCGGGTCGGCCGACGGCTGCTATGTCGCCGACGCGACGGCGATGCGCTCGTCGGGCGACGATCGGCGCTCGGTCGGCGTCTGCGCAGTGTGAAAGGCGCGCCGACGGCACGAAAATCGCTGCCGCCGACCATCGCCAGACCGAAATCGGCCGATCGTCGGCCTAGTGCGAACGCGCCTTCAGTGTTGAATTATTCAGGGTCCACTCAACCTGATCAACCCCAAAAGCCCACGCTTGTGTCGTGCAGGAAAAACGCCTCTTCCACTCACTTCCAAAGACCCTGTCCTGTTTCTCCTGTGGCCACATTATCCTTGGAAACTTTTCAGCCTAATTCAAATTTATTGACCAACTATTCTTTTACTTTCCGCACACCACTGCTGCGTTATGTTTTTATATGCACATTTAGTTACAGTACAATATCCTGGATAATTTGTTCTCAAATTGCAGCACCCTTGTCTGCAAATCAGTGTTCCCGTTATCCTCCTCAAGATATAGCGTGATGGCCATAGTGTACCTGTGATTGTTCGCTTTTTCATTTTGTAATGCTCTTTTAACAATTATTTTGCCTTCTTCACTGTTATATCCCAAATGTTCCTATTGTTTGTGATTTCATTTTCTTGCTCCCCCTTATGTAATATCCCGCCTAGGGGTCCTTAAGGGAAAATAAATGATGATGATGATGATATTACTTGTTCTTCTGTTACTTTTATTGCGGAGACCGACTACTGACGCGCCACTGTTGCTGCAACGCCGGCGCCCTCTCATGCCAGGGCCTAATCAGGAGGACATCTGACCTCCTTTTGCCCACCCTCAAGGGCAAGAACTTTATATTACCTGAGTAAACAAGAAAACTGCCTAGAAGGCCTCACTAACTGTCCCCGTGCTGCGTTTGCATTCTTTAGAAATCATTGCCTTTACAATGATGATGATGATGAAGAAACTTTATTTCGGCCAGAAGACCCGTGCCCCTCCGGGTGCGCACGCAGGCGTCCAGGTAGGGGCAGCGTCGCACCTGGAAGACTAGCAACGATATAGTCGCGCAGCTTCTGCTGCAAGGCGGGTAGCGTATCGTTGTATCCTAAGGTCGGCACTTCTGAGTATGGTCTCTCATTCCTCTGCGTTATTCATTCTGCCATATCCTGGGGCACTGGGGCATCTCCATAGTATGTGTTCGAGTGTAGCGGTATGCCCGCAGAACTCGCACACCTCCGCATCCTCCCTCGTGTCACCTCCTGTCCAGCTCCTCCAGAGCGAGGATGCGAAGTTTCTAGCTTGGAGTCTTCTTCAGTCATAGGCCTCAGCCGAGCTAAGCGATCTATCCGGAGGAGGAGTGACCACTGCTTAACTACACTTCGTCACTGAAAACTGCACACAAATATTCGCACTGAACCAATCAACCAATCTATATTTCAACACTGTAATGGTAATGGGCACGGTGAAAAAGCCAGGAGAAGGCTTGAAGAGGAATTTGCCCCCTGTAGAAGGCGTAAGGCATTACGACGGTGGCATGCATTTGAAAATTGTAAAAATATGTTTATCTCGAAATTACGGTTTACAAATTTTAAGCACAATAAGAACATTATGTAGCAGTCCTCTAGTGCAAAAGATTTAATATTACTGAAAGGTGTCATGTAGCCACATCAATGGACTGTAGAAAACTAAGAGGGCCATGGTATTGTTTCAAGCTCATATCTTGCCGTTTAAGAAACGCAAAGATTGAGGAACCACAACTCGAACCATTTGGCGACCTCAGTTAGTGCGGGAACGACGTATGAACCAGTTGTCAGTATATTCTGCAATGTGAGGCTGGCAGTCAAGAAAGCCAGAATGTTAAAGAACGGATTCCTGATATTACGGTTTGTTTTATAACGACGAACTAATGGGGTGTTGTGTTAGTCGAAATGGCGACGCGTGGATTTCGTATGAAACGTTGTCATATGAAATCTTGGCATATTTTCCAGTTTTACTATGCTGAAGAATGTTGTTCTACCCCCTACTAACGAACACTACGTTATAGTGGAATCAAGTAAAAATTGTATAATAACAACTTAAGCCCCTGGGGCAAAAGGAAACGCACCCTAGGTATAATTCATACTACATTTGCAAGTGCTCTGACGACATGTATGATACGATTGTCTGAAATGATGCTTTCAGGAAGTAGGACATCGTTTTATTGAGGAAGCAATTTCAAATATATTGGAGCCGGGTGTTAGAAGAGAACTAAAACCAAGCCGTTTGTTTTTCTGCCGGAGTATAAATACCTTTTGATTTGGTGGTATTAATTATAAAGGAGGAAGATATGCTCGAAATGAGTAGCTCATCGAGCATGTTGTTAATCCCTTTTTCAAGTTCATTCACTTTGGATGTACTTTTGGTTGATGGCCTGTAAGTTCGTAATTTGTTCTGGTCACCAGTGTAATTATGTTGGCTATCTGCATAGTTTTCCCAATAAAACCTGAAGAAAAAGAATGCGTACTATATTCCAAGGGTGGTGCGAATATTGACATGACGCCACTGAGTGCATCTGAAGACCACGTACGTCACAGCTATTACTATTTTTATTAACTACACCACGTTAATAACCTCTCCTTTTGTACAGGGGCCAGGAATGGGCGGTGATAAGTCTTCGGCCTCGTATATTCTTTACAGTCATGATAAGAAGGACTTGAAGTGAGAGATACGACAAAAATATTGCAAATATTTTCCAACTCAGCCTAAGACAGCACTCTGATTGGCAGTTAACTAAGCAATTGTCGGCTTACAGTTCGTTTCCCTTAAATTATAACAAACATTACCAAACAATATCCGCATTCCTTATTATCCTCAAGTTAACTACATGGTTTATATATTGTCTTCTGGACTTCGGTATAATAGTATTTACCTTATTTCTGTAGGTTTTGCGCCACACTAAGAATTTCGCCCAGTCGCCAGTGCTGGTGATTTCGACGTCGGTAGAACCCGAAAACAAGGCTGGCTGAGGGCATAAACCTCTGGAGCCAGCTATTTATCAACAGCGCATGGGCACTTGCTGCCCAGGGGCCAGTTGCGAAGGCACACTTCGCTCCACGATGTCATCTCTACCTGCGCTGTTGGCAGTGAACGGTACAGCGGCAAAGGGGTACAGTGACGGTGTGTTGAAATGTTTCCTTCGGTTCTCTGCCTGGCACGTCTAATGCAATTTCCCTCTTCCGCCAGGGCTTGGAGAAGAGCAGCCTTTTCAATGGAGAACATGACACTGTAATATATTTAAAGTGGCGGAGGAGGAAGAAGTGGACGGAACGCGAAGGGGGCGCCTTTGAGAGAGAGAGAGAGAGAGAGAGAGAGATTCTTTAATGAAATACAGAGAATTTAGCCGCCGTTTAAAAATCGCTGGCATTCTACTCTGCGTAGGGAGGGGAATTTGGGAGATAAAGACAGAAGGAGAGCAGTGTGGAAGAAGTAAAAAAAAAACGAAGATAAAAAGCGGCGATGAACTGGGTACTAAGGATGCAATGGCGAGTATTGATGTAACCTATGGAATGATGGAGTGCATAGTCCGACTAATGGGCTGACGAAGTTCACTGCATGAAGAATGCATGAAGGTAACGTGCAAGTGAATTTAAAGCTTATTGAGATGTCCAATGTCTTTTAATTATGTAAATAGAAAGTTCATTGCAAGTCTCTGTTGCCTAAGGGAGGCTAAGGGAGCTAAAACTTTGTCCTTTGTTAGGGGCACTGGGCACAGCTTCTGCATGCAAGGTTCATAGTACGCACGCTCGTTAGCATACGCAGGGCATTCAAGCAGGATATGTTCCACAGTTTCTATAGAGGCACAGTTGTCACAATGCGGACTGTTCATTTGTCCGAAACGGTATCGCAAGCGGTTTGTATATGCAGCCTTCAGACGAAGTCTATGATAAAGTGTTTCCAGATGTGAGTGTGTACCATTTGTGTGCTTTATACGTTTCGATGGGGAGTGAGCGCGTAATCACATGTGAATATTTTGCCCGCCCGCCATTGTTTCGGTAGTGTTTACGCAGAACTGAAGGCGAGAAAGGGGCAGGGGAGGATGCAAAACGAAGCGTGACTTGTTTGCGCATTCCGGAAGGCGCGTCGAACTGAGTGCTTATTCGTTCGCTGCAGAAGAAGTAACTGCACATGACGTACACGATACACACACTGCCTTTATTTACCGCCGCGTGAAGCGTCAGCGCAAGAGAAGTGTGAAAGAATGCAGTAACTGAAGAAGAAATTCGAAAGCAGAAAGACAGTCACAAGGCAAAAGCAGAGACGGCGCTCTGTTGTGCACACCGTTATGCAAAGGAGGAACGGGGAGAAACAGACTTAAAGGGACGTACATGTGCTCCTAATATGTCAGAGGCATCGGCGGAAGAACAACATTAGTACGTTTGAGCCGAGTGTCGGAGATGGTTCGCTGAAGAGAATAACACAACAGCCACGGAAACGAGCCTGACGCTCAATGTTCTTTTTTTTTGTTTTGTTTTCTTTCTTTTGTTCTGTTTGAAGAAACTCGAGCTCGGCGGGTACACAACAGATACAGACAGCAGAGCGTGTGGATAGCCTAGCCTGTGCTTATTGAGTGCGCTGCTGACAGAACATTTTCGCTCGCACAGGCGTCGCTGTTTTAACAGGAACTGAGGGAAAAAGAGCGGTGCGAAAGCACGGATGACGCTTAAAACTTAGATTACGGCACTGTGACGAAGAGAGGAGGTTCGTATTTACGCTTCCGGACAGATCAATTCCCCTGCCGGAAGCAACATATCCCCCTGAACGAGCTTCAGCGTGTGCGTCTAGGGAAGAAAACGTCCCTCGAGACAAACGCCGTTCCGTTGCGGGTCAAAGCAGGTTCGACATTAAAATGGCTGCTAATGTAATCACTACAGTTACGGCTTACTAAAGCGGCTGTCGACTCCGCTAACCCAGCAAAGAAGTTAGTTGAATGCGCATTGCTTTGTTTCATAGCTGGCTCGCGATGTTACGGAGTGCCGAATGTTCGGCGCCTGATTCGCCTCACTCGGCCAGTTGGGAATTTTAAACATCGGAAAACAATCAGCAGGAGAAAAGGTCGATTTAAAAAAAATCTAATAAAAATACAGGAACCTTCTCCGACGGCTAAACAAATACCACCAACAAATTCCGCTCCTGACCACGAGTTCTCCGCTTCGAACCATGTCGGGGTATTTCTGTTCGTTTCCTGCTTCCTCGTTTTTGCCCTGAGTTCTGTTGTCAGTATCCAGAAAACAGTTGTACAAGGATTTAATCTGTAATCTCCTCCCGGCACCCATACACCGTTCTATTTATTTTGGTTTACCGGAACATGACGTGCTCAATATAATACGTAAAACCCCGCTCTCTCCGTGCGCCAATGCATTTTTTATGACCTACGTAGTGAGAAATTGCATGTTAAAACAAGGTTAAAAAAAGGGAATTTTTGTGTCCATGGTAAATTTCCGCCATGGCAATCAATGCTCCAGAAACGAGGCCTGTGTCTCTGTGTCTGCCACCGAGCGCCATGTTATCGAAGAGCAAGTTGATAAAATGCTCCAAGACGGCGTGATCCAGCCCTCCAGTAGCCCTTGGGCTTCGCCTGTTGTGCTGGTCAAGAAGAAAGACGGCTCCATCCGATTTTGTGTCGACTACCGCCGCCTTAATAAGATTACGCGGAAGGATGTCTACCCTCTTCCGCGCATCGATGACGCTTTGGACTGTTTGCAAGGGGCCGAACTATTTTCTTCCCTCGATCTTCGTTCCGGATATTGGCAGGTCCCCATGGAAGCGGCCGATCGCCCCAAAACCGCTTTTGTAACCCCCGACGACTTATACGAATTTACAGTTATGCCATTCGGCCTTTGTAATGCGCCTGCAACATTTGAGAGGATGATGGACACCATTTTGCGGGGATTAAAATGGAAGGTATGCCTCTGCTACCTCGACGACATCGTCGTCTTTTCAGCGGATTTTGACACCCACCTCCATCGCCTGAGGCACGCCTTGAACTGCCTTTCTGACGCCGGTTTGCAGCTAAACTTGAAGAAATGCCGTTTTGCCGCTCGTAAACTCACTATCTTAGGGCACGTTGTCTCCAAGGAAGGCGTTTCTCCAGACCGAGCCAAACTTCGAGCGGTCGCTGCTTTTCCCAAGCCTACATCTGTCAAAGAACTGCGCAGCTTCCTTGGCCTGTGTTCCTACTTTCGTAGATTTATCCGAAACTTTGCATCGATTGCTGCCCCTTTAACACAACTCCTATCCAGCAGCTCCAACTTTTCACAGTGGTCACCCGCATGCGACAACGCGTTTTATACCTTACGCCGCATCCTCACCGCACCACCTATCCTGCACCATTTCGACCCGACGGCCCCTACCGAGGTCCACACCGACGCTAGTGGTGTTGGTCTCGGAGCTGTACTCGCGCAGCGCAAACCTGGCTTTCATGAGTACGTTGTCGCCTATGCAAGCCGCACCCTGACGAAGGCAGAGTGCAATTACTCAGTGACGGAAAAAGAGTGTTTGGCTATCGTTTGGGCTCTTACCAAATTCTGCCCTTATCTCTATGGTCGTCCCTTTGATGTCGTGACGGACCACCATGGGCTTTGCTGGTTATCCTCCCTGAAAGACCCCTCCGGCCGCCTCGCAAGATGGGCTCTTCGTAGGCAGGAATACGATGCCCGTGTAGTTTATCGCACCGGACGCAAGCACCAAGATGCCGACGCCCTTTCTCGCTGCCCACTTCCGGTTGAGCTCGCCGGCCTCTCAACACTCGACGACTCCCCTCCGTTGCTTCACGTCAACGACACGCCTTCAGCGCAGCGCATGGACCCTTGGATTGCGTCTCTGCTTGATTTCCTCTCTAACACTACAGCGGCTTCTCCATCACGCGCTCTCCGTCGCCAAGCTCCTCACTTCGCCATTCGTGACAATCTCCTTTACCGCCGCAACTACAGCGCAGATGGTCGCAAGTGGTTATTGGTTGTTCCTCGCCACCTCCGCTCGCAAGTCTGTGATTATTTCCACGCTGACCCACAGTGCGGACACGCAGGAGTATTCAAAACATACAATCGGATCCGGCTGCGTTACTACTGGCGCGGAATGTATAACTTCATCCTTAAGCACATCCGCTCATGCCTGCCCTGCCAACGTCGCAAGCGCCCTGCCCACCCTTCTGCAGGCGAGTTGCAGCCGCTACCTTGCCCACCACGCCCATTCGACCGCGTAGGCATTGATTTGTATGGACCTCTTCCCTACACTGCAGCCGGTAACCGTTGGGCTATCGTCGCAGTTGACCACTTGACGAGGTATGCAGAAACCTCCGCCCTTCCATCCGCCTCAGCGTCTGACGTTGCCTCCTTCATTTTGCGACGGTTCATTCTTCGCCACGGCGCACCGCGCGAACTTCTGAGTGACAGAGGCCGCGTTTTCTTATCGGAAGTTGTGCAAGCCTTGCTCCGCAAGTGCAACATCATTCACCAAACAAGCTCTGCCTATCACCCGAAAACTAACGGCCTTACAGAAAGATTTAACCGTACCCTCGGCGATATGCTCTCTATATACGTCTCATCAGAACATTCCAACTGGGATCTCGTCCTTCCGTATGTGACGTACGCCTACGACACCGCAACGCAGTCGACTACTGGCTTCTCCCCGTTCTATCTTCTTTACGGCCGTCATCCTTCTGCTCCACTCGATACCATTCTCCCATACCAGCCTGACGCATCTGAGTGTACTCCTATTTCGCAAGCTGCACGACACGCAGAAGAGTGTCGCCAAATCGCCCGTTCTCTCACAACTGAGGCCCAATACCGTCGGAAATCCCGCCACGACAGCCAACACACGTCCCCGCACTTTTCTTCTGGTAGCCTCGTGTGGCTCTGGGTTCCATCCAGTACTCCAGGCCTCTCCTCGAAACTTCTTGCGAAGTTTCATGGCCCCTACCGAGTTGTGGAGCGCACCTCGCCTGTTAATTACGTGGTGGAACCGCTGATGCCGTCTCCTGATCTTCGCCGGCGCGGACGCGAGACTGTTCACGTGCAGCGCCTAAAGCCGTATTATGACCCTGCCATCTCACCCACGCCGTAAGTCGCCAGGATGGCTCCTCTCCTTCCCGGGGGGGGGGGGGGGGGGGGGGGGGGGGGGCAGTTGTAACGACGAAGAAGTTCTTGTTCAGGCGAAGACGACGACGAACTTCTGACCGTTGTGTTGAGCGGCATTGCCATCGCTTTGTGTGTGAGCTCTCGGTGCTCGACCTGTGTGTCTACGAGGCCTGTGTCTCTGTGTCTACCACCGGCGCCCTGCTCCTCTAACCATCCCAGTGCCCATCTTACAATAGCTTTATCGATTACAAGGATGCAATGCACTTCTGGGATATCTTGAAACGTACATTGAAAAAAAAAGGCTTCATTTGATCCCGCATTCTTTGCGATATCTCACTGCACTGCCATCTGTTGGTATACCTTTAGATCTTTCTGACTGCACAACGCAGCCTCTGGAAAACGCGTATCATGAACCGAGACTGCGAATCTTGTTCCTACAAAAGACCACTTTACCAGAATGAGTTTTCCTCTGAAAAAACGTTATACCCACACTGAATTTTACCTAGAGTAGGAACCACATTTAGTATTGTGCTCTCGATTGCCCTTTTTCTAGCGCGCCGTTGCTTTGATGTATCGTAATATGATGTGCCCTGTGTCGTAAAATTCACTGTGCTGATTTGAGATGGTTTTGTTTATGGTTCGTACGGATTTCATGTACACAGTGCATTGCTTCAGGGTATAAATACCATGTTTAAAAAAAAAGTGCCGACGGCCTAGTGCAGTTGCACAGTGCCAAGCGAAGGTGGTCTGTTAGCGGCGTCGGGGCCTTTGTGACGGGTTTACTGAACTTCGTTATAAGTTTCATAATCCATTGCGTCTTCGTCTTTCTTGTTATCACCTTGCCCACATAAGTTGATCGAAAGTCTAAGAAACCACATCGGGAGCCTACGCATTACTGATTCTCCTTCTCATAATATTTCAGCTGCTTGCGAGTGTCTAAAGAAGAAAAGAAGGCGTAGAAAGAGAAAAGAAACTGAAAAACGCGAGTGTTTCCGTAACTACATCACATATCCTAAAACCTCAAGAAACAAACTATACGCAACAATTAAATCGTTTCATTTTCAGTACCATGCAGCCTGATAAATATTTGCCCGGTATTAAGAAGGAAGAAGGCGACGCGCAATATTAAGCTCGTCTCTAAGTTCACGAAATGCTTTGTAGGGGTCGCTCATAGCATTGCGCTTACGTGTAATAACTTCAAATTGGCGGAACACGAGGTTTTAATCAGAGCTCAACAACACTTCAATTTACTAAACAGTGGTGTAGTAGGTCATCTTGCTGTCCATTGTTGGAAGTCCAAATGCCAAGCCATGTTCAACAGCATGCAGATTCTGGGCCACGCTAAGCACAAGCTGGAGCGCGAAATCATTGAAGCTTTCTTTACCAAGAAGGCTGGCAAAAACTGTGTCGACATGCCTATTGGAGACCTGCAATTGGATTCTGTGTCGCCAACGTTTAATGAATTCAAATTTGGGATCTGTTCAGTTAATATTAATGTTCCGCCCCGTCCTGCATTGTGTCCGCGCTTGTTCTGCGCAGCGCATCAGAGAGAGAGTAAACTTTATTTGAGTCTGAAGAGGAAGGCTCCCTTCTAGCGCAGGCGGGTTCCTGCCGCTTGGTGGACTTGATCTCTTGGATGTCGGCGACCAGGTCAACCGTCTCTGTGAGCAACTTTTGTTGCCACAGGCCCGAGCTGCGCAGCGCTCTCCGACTGCTCCTCTGTGGTTAGTCGGAAGAAATGGTTCTTGCGGCAGGCCCACGTGATGTGATTGAGGTTATCATACTATCCGCAGCTTTTGAATTCTGCAGAGTGTATATCTGGATGAATTTAGGTTCATACTTCGGGGCATCGGAATGTGTTGGTTTGAGATTGCCTGAGAGTGGTTGCTTGTTCTTGCGTGACCGTTTTGTTGGGAGGGGGATACTCCATTCTGCACCTTTGACAGAAAGCCGTGATTTCACCAAAGCTTAGCAGATGGCCCCTGGTTTACCTGGCCCCGTGGTTTGGGAAGGCGCCTGGTCATGCCCGGATAGTTAGTTCGCGGGCTATGTTGTTAAACTTTCCGTTCCGGCGAGGCCTCAATGCGCAGGGATTCATAGTTTGATTCGAATTCCTGGGCGCTATTTGCTAATTAGTTTTGCTGCCGGGGGGTGTTCTCTGAGTTTTATGAAGTTATTTATTGCAGTTTTTGACTCGCTTAATATGGTCTTATCTTTCGAGACTTTTATGCACATGGCCTATTCTATAATAGCTGCTTCTGCTTCTTCCGGACTTTTCGCTGGTATGGTCGCAGCTGCTAGGGATTCTCCTTTGTTGTCAGCTATAGCCACAATGCATGTGCTCAGCTTCGTCGACATACAGCACTGAGTGGCCGTCTTTAAGTTTATAGTGCATATTTACCGCGTGGGCTTTCCTTCTGCTGATGTGAGAGGGGGGAATGTTTTTTGGTAGGGGTGGAATTATGATACATCCCCTTATTTCGCCATCGAGATCAATGATTTGAGGTGAGGTTTGCCTGCATTTTACGTTTACACTTTCTGGAGTTTTTCTCGCGGCTGCAAATTTGAAGATTCGTGTTATCTGCGCTGTCAACTGCGCGTCAATGAGTTCTTACGCCGTATTTATTACGCTTAAATTCATGAGCCTATAGCTGTTGGGGTATTGGATGGTAGTCTCAAAGCCTTTTCGTATGCCCTCCATATTAGGTCGTCTATCCTATTTCTCTCCTTTTGTGTGAGTCTTAGATTTGGGAGTGCGTAGCATATGAAGCTCAGCACAAAGGCTTGCAGTAGCCTTTTCGCTTTATTCTCGTTTAGACTTTTTGTTTTTGCTGGATACTCTATTGATGAGCCTAACTGTTTCGCCAGCATAGTCATATATCTGATGAAGGTAGACTGTTGCCTATTGCTTTGCAGTCGCATTCCTACGATCCTGACTTCGTTGACTGTTGGTATGTCATGGTTGTCTATTCTGAGTTTGGTGTTTTGATGACTTTCCCTGCCCGTGGGGGGTGGGGGATGATGAGCAGCTTGGATTTCAAAGGAGAGCAGGCCAGTCTGGCTTTTTTAGCAAATTCGGTTAATATTCTGGCACCTGCATGTAACGCTTCTTCTACTTCCTCGTCGCTGCCTTTTTTTTTTTATCCATGGCGTAATATCGTCTCCGTAGATGCTGTGGTATATTTTTAGCATCTGTTTTAGGGGCTGTGGGATCTCTAGCAAGGCTAAATTGAATAAGAGCGGTGATAGTTGCCCCTTGCGGGGTGCCCCTGCTACCTAGTTCTATAGTGCCTTTAGCTAAGTCCGCTTGCCTGTTTGAAAGGAAGTCTTTAACGTAGTTTTATGCTTTTGGCCCGGGTTGATAGCTTGTAACACCACTAGCACGGTTTCGTGTTCTACATTGCCGAAGGCTTTCGTCCGATCCAACGCTAAGACGGCTCTGGTGTCTTTAGCCGGGGTATCAGGGACCAAAATGAGTTCTTTGAGCTGCAACATGATGTCCTGCGTAGATAGATTGCGTCTTAAGCCTACCATGGTTGCCGGTAGGAGCTCGTTTCCCTCTATGTGCTTTGTGAGCCTGTTTAACACTACATGTTTTAGTAGGTTTCCTAAAGAGAATGTCAGAGAGAGTCCTCATCTAGGTTTTTCAACGTTTTATTTGTGATTCCGTTTAGTCCAGCTGTCGATCAAGTTTTTAGTTCCACAGCCGCAGCTCTTACTGCCGTTACAGTTACGTCCGCATCTATCTCGTCGGTTTTTCTGTCTTTGTACTCTGTTCGAAGTCTGCTCAGGGGTTGGGGGACGTACAATTTTCCATGTGTGCGAGTAACTCTGCATCGGTTCCATCATACTGTTTTGAGATGATTGTCAGTGTTCTGCGTTTCATATTTGTTAGCGTTTGGGTTGACCAGATGCCTCAGCAGCTGCCCGGTTTGACGGTGGCGTTGTTTAGCTCTCATTTGGCTGCATATTTGCTTGCTCCCGCTGCTGTCTGGTTAGTTGCCCGCTGTGTTCCTCGATTGCTTTGTCTAGCTCCACTATTTTGAGCTTGAGTTTCCTATCTGTCTTATTCCACTGCCATCTCGCGGTTATTGCTGCTCTGCTTTCCCAGAGTTTCACTAGCCTGCTGTATACCTCAACTTCTTGTAGCTCCTCTGAGATTCCTTTGCTACAAAGGTCTACGTCCTTTGCTAGCGCACTTGACCAGGTCTGGATGTCCGCGATCTTCGAAGGCCGCCCGATTTGCTGCTATTGTATTAAAGTCCTTATTTCACTCCAGGCTGTTTTGCGACGTGGCTTTTTTGGCCTAACCTTGGGTGTGCCTTTGGTCATAGTTATCACGTAGTGATCACTATCGAGCGTATGTTCTCTACGCCTCTACGCCTCCAGTCAGGTTTGTATACCCCACGACTTAACGTGAGATCCGGGTTCGTGCCTCTAGACACACCGCTGCCTACTCTGTTTCAATAATTCGGGTCATTTAGGACCGTCATACGTGTTTTTGAATGGTGTTCCATAAAGCCCTGCCCTTCAAAGTGGCTGTTATGCTCGTAATTCATGCTTGATTCATATTGCAGCGAAGAAGCACGAACACAAGTAGAAGGAACACGCAAAAAACACGGACGAACGCTGCTTTTTTTTTTTTTTTTTTTTTTCGACGATTCAGGGCAGCCAGGTCTTGAATAGGTACCGTGGGAGGTAGTCCGTACTTAGGCCCTTTGCTGAGTAGCCTGTGTATATCCTTCGGCACGTCTGCACCGCCCAACACCGTGAGGCTTGAGCTGGACCTTGAACATGTCTGTGAGTCACGAGGCTTGAGGGCTTCATTTCTTGTCCTGTACTCCTCCGGTTCCCTGAGGGCCAGCCCAAGCCAGTACTTCCACCACTGCTCGGTCAGCTGTCCCGTTAGGCGTTTGTAATGGCCTAGTTTGCGTACCGCGAGCCACTTCGAATTCAGAGCAAAACAGCTTGCGGATAACCAGTCCTGGTAAAGTCGAACCTGACGCCAAAGCTCAGAACGTAAAATTTTGCAGGCGCGTTTAACATGCCCCCACGAGGGTCTAACAAGGCCGAAGAGGGCACTCACTTCTACCGGAATCCTGCCTTTTCTGAGGCATACGGCGATGTATCTGGCACGGCACGTAGAGTGAACAATATTGGTGATGAGCAAATCGACGGCGGGAAAGTCTTTGTTTACACAGAAAGAAGGGCCCACTGCAGAAGAAATATACTTGAGTAAGACACGTTTTTGGGCAAGTTGGTAACATTCTTGATTCATATTGCAGCGAAGAAGCACGAACACAAGTAGAAGGAACACGCAAAAAACACGGACGAACGCTGCTTTTTTTTTTTTTTTCGACGATTCAGGGCAGCCAGGTCTTGAATAGGTACCGTGGGAGGTAGTCCGTACTTAGGCCCTTTGCTGAGTAGCCTGTGTATATCCTTCGGCACGTCTGCACCGCCCAACACCGTGAGGCTTGAGCTGGACCTTGAACATGTCTGTGAGTCACGAGGCTTGAGGGCTTCATTTCTTGTCCTGTACTCCTCCGGTTCCCTGAGGGCCAGCCCAAGCCAGTACTTCCACCACTGCTCGGTCAGCTGCCCCGTTAGGCGTTTGTAATGGCCTAGTTTGCGTACCGCGAGCCACTTCGAATTCAGAGCAAAACAGCTTGCGGATAACCAGTCCTGGTAAAGTCGAACCTGACGCCAAAGCTCAGAACGTAAAATTTTGCAGGCGCGTTTAACATGCCCCCACGAGGGTCTAACAAGGCCGAAGAGGGCACTCACTTCTACCGGAATCCTGCCTTTTCTGAGGCATACGGCGATGTATCTGGCACGGCACGTAGAGTGAACAATATTGGTGATGAGCAAATCGACGGCGGGAAAGTCTTTGTTTACACAGAAAAAAGGGCCCACTGCAGAAGAAATATACTTGAGTAAGACACGTTTTTGGGCAAGTTGGTAACATTCTTGATTCATATTGCAGCGAAGAAGCACGAACACAAGTAGAAGGAACACGCAAAAAACACGGACGAACGCTGCTTTTTTTTTTTTTTTCGACGATTCAGGGCAGCCAGGTCTTGAATAGGTACCGTGGGAGGTAGTCCGTACTTAGGCCCTTTGCTGAGTAGCCTGTGTATATCCTTCGGCACGTCTGCACCGCCCAACACCGTGAGGCTTGAGCTGGACCTTGAACATGTCTGTGAGTCACGAGGCTTGAGGGCTTCATTTCTTGTCCTGTACTCCTCCGGTTCCCTGAGGGCCAGCCCAAGCCAGTACTTCCACCACTGCTCGGTCAGCTGTCCCGTTAGGCGTTTGTAATGGCCTAGTTTGCGTACCGCGAGCCACTTCGAATTCAGAGCAAAACAGCTTGCGGATAACCAGTCCTGGTAAAGTCGAACCTGACGCCAAAGCTCAGAACGTAAAATTTTGCAGGCGCGTTTAACATGCCCCCACGAGGGTCTAACAAGGCCGAAGAGGGCACTCACTTCTACCGGAATCCTGCCTTTTCTGAGGCATACGGCGATGTATCTGGCACGGCACGTAGAGTGAACAATATTGGTGATGAGCAAATCGACGGCGGGAAAGTCTTTGTTTACACAGAAAGAAGGGCCCACTGCAGAAGAAATATACTTGAGTAAGACACGTTTTTGGGCAAGTTGGTAACATTCTTGATTCATATTGCAGCGAAGAAGCACGAACACAAGTAGAAGGAACACGCAAAAAACACGGACGAACGCTGCTCGTCCGTGTTTTTTGCGTGTTCCTTCTACTTGTGTTCGTGCTTCTTCGCTGCAATATGAATCAAGAATGTTACCAACTTGCCCAAAAACGTGTCTTACTCAAGTATATTTCTTCTGCAGTGGGCCCTTCTTTCTGTGTAAACAAAGACTTTCCCGCCGTCGATTTGCTCATCACCAATATTGTTCACTCTACGTGCCGTGCCAGATACATCGCCGTATGCCTCAGAAAAGGCAGGATTCCGGTAGAAGTGAGTGCCCTCTTCGGCCTTGTTAGACCCTCGTGGGGGCATGTTAAACGCGCCTGCAAAATTTTACGTTCTGAGCTTTGGCGTCAGGTTCGACTTTACCAGGACTGGTTATCCGCAAGCTGTTTTGCTCTGAATTCGAAGTGGCTCGCGGTACGCAAACTAGGCCATTACAAACGCCTAACGGGACAGCTGACCGAGCAGTGGTGGAAGTACTGGCTTGGGCTGGCCCTCAGGGAACCGGAGGAGTACAGGACAAGAAATGAAGCCCTCAAGCCTCGTGACTCACAGACATGTTCAAGGTCCAGCTCAAGCCTCACGGTGTTGGGCGGTGCAGACGTGCCGAAGGATATACACAGGCTACTCAGCAAAGGGCCTAAGTACGGACTACCTCCCACGGTACCTATTCAAGACCTGGCTGCCCTGAATCGTCGAAAAAAAAAAAAAAGAAAAAGCAGCGTTCGTCCGTGTTTTTTGCGTGTTCCTTCTACTTGTGTTCGTGCTTCTTCGCTGCAATATGAATCAAGAATGTTACCAACTTGCCCAAAAACGTGTCTTACTCAAGTATGCTTGATGCGGGGCGTTGAAGTCTCCAACCACGACTAGCGTGTGCTATCCGGATGCTTTCACTAATCAGTGCGATAAGTTTGGTGAATCTATCATCTCTGTACCCGTTTAGGACGTATAGCTTAGAGTCCCCTCTCTTCTCCGAGAACATCGCAACTAGGTCGTGCACTCTGTCGACGCTCTCGAATCTCATGCTTGTGGCTGGTATATTTTTTGTACTTTGTATTCGGCTGACCGTTTTCGCTTTGGAATGTTTTATGCCCGGCGAGCTTGACCGCGCCCATGGCCCCCTGCAGCGCTATCACATCTCGTTGTTTTTCTTGCACTTGGATGTGGAGCTGCAGGTTCCTTCTTTGTCTTTGGGACCCTCTGCAGTTACACTGCCAAATCATTACGGTACGGTGTCTGGCCATTCCCAATATGGAAATTGCTGTCCGGGTCTGGTGTGGGGTATGGGAGTATGTTTCTAGGACTGTGATTGGCTGAGTTTGTCTGTGACAGCGCTGGTTTCTTGCTCATTTAACTGGGATGGGGCGTCTGGCTGTCTGCAAGGACAGCTTTTTGCATTGTCATAATGCCCGACTGACCATTTCTGAATTCTTCTTGCATTGCTTTTGTTTTTTCATCAGTCCCGCTCTCAAGCAGCTCAATTCTTGGCCCACGGCTTCAATCGCCTGAGCTGTTTCATTTCTTAGCTCGGTAATCGTGCTTGCTAGGCTGTTATTAGTTCACTCTTTTTGCATTAATCATTGATAGGCTTCGCTAATTCTCTTTTTCTTTGCTAGCGGTGGTGCCTGACTTTGTTCGTCATTGTGTTTAGAGCGTTTCGCGGCCAACGACCCAGCCCTCCTCGCCATCCCACGATCCCTTCACCGAGATCTTCTCATCAGGCCGCTCCCGAGGAATATGCACCCGTCCCACCATGAGCAGCACCGCAGAGCCCGTGCGAAGGCACTCCATCGAGCGTACGGCCCCGAGCCGGACGTCGTATGGGTGGACGCTGCCTGCACGGGTGACGAAGCGACAGCAGCTGCGGAGGACTCCTCTTCATCCACCCTCCTCACACTACCTCTCCCTCCAGACACGTCCCCAGAGGCTGCAGAGGAAGCCGCCATTGCACTTGCTATCACCCGCACGGAAGCCAGGTATATTTTAAGTGACTCTAAAACTGCGATTCTAAATTTTTCTCGAGGCCGAGTTCATGTCCGTGCTTTTGATATACTGGACTCGCCCGATGCACCCCCGCCTCGCCAAGTGGAGCTGATATGGGTGTCTGCGCACTCCGGGAATCCCGGAAAACGAGGCCGCCAACCTTTTAGCCCGAGGTTCTTTAAACCGGGCTCAGGTGGCCTCGGATCGGGTATTCACGAAGGATCGCATGCACTCATTCAGTGAGCTGACCCAGGCATACAGAGCGTCACGCCAGCTCTACCCCCCGCCCCACCCCTCCCTAAATAACAGACACGCAACACTCTGGCGCAGATTACAAACACATACTCTCCCCTCGCCCCTTACCCTAACCCACTATCATCCCTCCTTCCCCACTCCTGCTTGCGCCCTATGCCCAGAACCCTTCGCTTCATCCCTCCACATCCTTTCCCTCTGCCCGGCGGACCCTCCCCCGCGGGACCTAGAGAACATCCAGACCTGAGAGGACTGGGAGACCCTGCTGCGCTCGGAGGACCCGGCCGTGCAGACCATCGCCACCGGCCGTGCTGCCAGTGTTATGGACCTTAGGAACATAAACACTTGAGTGCAATGGGGTCGTGCGGGGACCCTGAGGCGTGCCCCGAATTCCTGTTGAAATAAAGTTTTTCTCTCTCTCTCTCTTGAAGGGGTGCATTTATGTCACTTAGATGTCTTTTTAGATCTTCGTTCTCTTTGTGGGGGATTTTAAGATTCTGTTTAATTTATTTACACTTTTCTTTACAGCGGATATGCGATTTTTTTTGCCGGGTGAGGGGTCTGCTCGGAGCTTTTTTTGTGGAGACCGTGTCTGCCCAGCTCACCTGCTTGTCTGAATCGTTGCCCCTGCCGCCGTCGGATGCACCTTTTGGCCTGGACTTCGACTAGAACCTAGTCCCTGACCTGGGGTCCTGGATTTGGATCTCGATCTGGATACGGATTTGGGCCTGTGCCCGGAGTTGGAACAGGTCCTTAGCTGCTGTCCAAGTCTCGCCTCAGTTTTGTTGGCGGTCCGCTTTCCGTTGCAACAGATCGGCGTGCTCCAGACCCGATGTCTCGGCCTTCTCGTTTCTTCGCCATCAGACCCCACCGCTGCCCCGGGTTCGTTGGTCTTCTTTTCCTCGCTGACTTCTATAGGCATCCTCGAGCTTCATGGATTGAATCTGAGTTTGCAGCGACAAACTCACTTTTTGCAGGTACAAGTCTCATGCTCTCATGCTCGTTCTCTCATGCTCATGCTCTCCCGTCTCATGCTCTCCACCGCACACAATGCATAGCGGGTTGCATTCGTGCGGGTCGCGGGGTTCTTGCTTGCCGCATACATGACATCGTTTCTGACGCGGGTTTGGGCATACGTCGGGTCTGTGCCCGGCTTTCCAACAGATGTTCCATGCGTCGACCTTGTGTCTGCGCATCTATATGATGTGTTTCGATAATGTACACACAATGAAACACGTATGCCGTCAAAGGTGATTGCAACTGAGTTGGACTTGCCCATTCGCCTTGCTCCAGGTATCGGTGCCGTCTTGTCGAAGTCCATCAAGCTGCTGGTCATGTTTGCGACGGTGTCGTATGACGGTATGCCGAAGCTGACCCTGGCCATGTTGTCGCGGAGCGCCGTCACATGGGTGACGATGTCGAGCATTTTAAGGCGAAAGCCTTTAATGGCTCATACTCCTGTCCGTCCATACAGCGTTACATCCAGCCTCTGGAGTCACTCATCGACGATGATGGATGTCCACCGAGATATGTGAGACAGTTATTGGTAGTTGGTTGGTTGGTTGGCCTCAAGTAGAATGGCACATACCCACTACGGGGGAGTGGCCAAGACACAGGCGGTGAACTGTTGGAATGATTAGGAGCTTTAGAGGAAAAGGAGAATTAATAGGGTATAGGCTGACAGATTGGACGACGCAACGAAAGGGTCCTGTTAGATGGGAGATCGAAGATGGGACGACGGCTTTGTGTGCAAATTTGAATGCATCATATGGAATGGTCGCCCATGTTCACTGCGCAAAAGGTCAAACGTAACTGCGGCCGGGTCATGCGAAGGCTTGAAAGTGCGAGTAGTATTGCTTTCGCAATAAAAAAAATTTGAAGACGCTTAAGCTTCGCTTTTAAGAGTGGAATGCGACAGCGTGTTGCAGCGCTGCCAGGGTGTCCACGGAACGCCATCACCCGTTCAGCGGGTCGCCTTGCCGTTTGAAACAGCTCTATTGTCTCACGTCACGGCGGACACCTGAACCTAGTCATAAGGAAAAGGAGGTAGGTGAGAGAGAAATAAAAGAGAGAGAGAAAGAGCTGCCGTAATGAAGCAAAACGAAAATTGGATTTGAGGAAAGGAAGTTACAGTAACTGCCTCACACATCTGAACATTGTGCGGCAAACGATTGTCATGATAGGCAATATCCGACGCGCGGTGCCGGCAGCTACAACTACGACCCCGACGGCGTTTGGACGGAACGAGCTGCATACGCTGGTGCGTAAATTGCCATGTGTGGGATACTGAAAAGAGCACCATCGAACTACACAGATAAGAGGTCGCGCTCATATACTCAACCACAACCTATCGCATTAACAGCTGTCACTCAATAGCGCGTTGACACGTGGTGACCGTCATGTCATTTGTTGTTGCATTTTTTAAACTTAACCCCAGAGTAAGAGATATGCGGGTTGTGAGGCATCACACGCGAGCGTGGAGAGCTAGCCTTCGGTCCCGAGGATGCAGATGAGCAGTGGAAGAAGAAAAGAAAACCTGGCCGGGGCACTCACGCGTGCTTTACATCATGGCGCAGGGGCGCTAGGGTGCGAAAGTGTTCGATTGAAGCAACAGTGCATCTAGACAGAAGCCCGCGCGCTCCTCCGGCTTCCCACTAAGATGGGCGGGGGATTTAGCCTTCCCCACCTGCCCGCGATAAGCAATGTGCTCACTTTGCGGGCCACCAATGACCAGGCTAACCAGGCCGGCTACCCGGGTCGGGGTATCCCTTTTTTTCTCTGAGCAGAGTGTTGGCCGGACAGCCTTGCAGCAGCCTCGGTTTTACCAGAGAGCCTGCCAGACGCTCAGGTCCCTCACCGCAGCACTGCCAGAGGTAGAGTTATTTTCGACTCCCGCCTCTCAGATATGCGAACTCCTGGCCATCAAAGAAGCCCCACAGGAGAAATTGGCGATAAGCAGAGAGGTGCGATGCGGGACTTGACCTCTTCATCTCTTCCCGCAGACGTGCGAGACTTCGGCTGGCTGCGGGGCTGGCGGGCCGTGCCTACGGCAGATCGCCTGGCGGCTTGGGGCGTGGCCCCCTCCTCCCGATGTCCACAGTGCGGACTTGTAGGGACCTTGCCACACGGGATCTTTGAGTGCTCGGTACCTGGGACATTTTGGGTCCTTATGTCGCGAATGTTCGGAGCGACCCTTGGCCCCAATTCAAGGTTCCGCGACACTTTTGTGCGTATGCTTCTTTTTGTCGGGTGTTCGTACTGTGGCGCCAGAGACGTTGAGCGGCTCTACAAGGACGTCCGCAGTGGGCCATGTACCCCATGTTGCGGAGGGTGCGAGCGCACATGTTCGCCCACGCGTGCTTGGACCTCGTGTCGCTGGAGGAGCGCCAGTTCCTTCGGCGCTGGTCTACCCGCTTCATCGTCGTAGGAAGGGGCCGTGTTACGGTGCGGCCCCTGCCATATTAAGTGTGGCGCATGTGTGTGGCGCGCGTGTGCGGCGCGCGTGTGTGGCGCGCGTGTGTGGTGCGCGTTGTTCGTGCGCGTTGTTCTTGCCCGTTGTTCGCCCGCGTTGTTCGCGCGCGTTGTTTGTGCGCGGGTTTTTAAGCATGAAATGCTTTTAGCCCCCGTTGTCGGCAGTGTGGTGACGTCACGCCGAGACCGAGAGCCATCATCCGGGCACTGAAATCCACTCATCCGGGCACTGAATTCCAGTCATCCGGGCTCTGAAACGAGAACATCCGGGCACCGTACGAGACTTAACGAGATTTAACGAGACTCTCTAAGCCCTCCTACGCGACCGGCATGCAAGCGCCGGTTTATCTCCAAAGGAGTCATAAAAAATAACTGCTGCCGGTGCCTTCTCAATGTTTATCAAGATATCAGTCGCTGTGCGTTTGATAATGCACGGAATTTTAATTTCCGCTTTCTAATAACGCGTGCAAAAAGCACATAAATGCCACGATACACTTCGTTGTCATACGTGATCTCTTAGGGGCTTCGCGCATCGAAGCAAAGCCGCGCAGCAAACAGGGGCCCGGGGGAGAAGCGCTGCGTTCAAAGGGCAAGGCGTCGCGCCGAACGGGTGGTGGCGTTCCTCCCTTCCATTACGGTGCGGTTCGGGTGTCCACCGAGATGGCAGAGAATTACTGCGCCATTTCCTTTCCTCAAAAAACCTTGCGTTCAAATGGCAAGGCATCACGCTGAACGGGTGGTGGCGTTCCTCACGTCCTGTACGGTGCGGTTCGGGTGTCCACCGAAATGACATTAGGCCCGTGAACATTTCATGCTTACTCTACTCTCGGTTACGGGAGAGGCAGTTTTTTTTGTGCGCGGTTTTCAACCCGGCGTGCTTCCACCGCGTACGGACCCACTAGAACTTTCTTGGACACTTTTTATTTTTGGACACTTACGTTCCCTGTGAGTGTGTGTGCATAGGGCGACATCAGTTGCCGCAATGTATCTTTGTTTTTGTAGAGGGACGGACGTTCCTTTTTTATCGAGGGTCCAAATAAACTTCTCTTATGTGTGTGTTGAGACCTAGTTTACCCTGAGGGACTGTGATCCCTTTTACGCATTTTTGTGGGTCCAATAAAATTCTCTTCAATGTGTGTACGCTTAAAAACTTCCACAGGCAACCGGCGAACGCGGTAGCAGCATTGCAGTATCGACGAAAGGCTGCATTACAAGTTTTGTGTACGACAGGACGAGAGATAGAGAGAAAAACGTTATTGTAACTGGAATTCGGGGCACGCCCCAGGGTGGCGATGGTCTGCACGGCCGGGTCCTCCGAGCGCAGCAGGATCTCCCAGTCCTCTCAGGTCTTGAGGTTCTCTAGGTCCCAAGGGGGAGAGTCCGCCGGACAGAGGGAAAGGATGCGGAGGGAAGAGGCGAAGGGTTCTGGGCATAGGGCGCATGCCTGAGTGGGGAAGGAGGGATGATAGTGGGCTAGGGTAAGGGGTGAAGGGAGAGAGTGTGTCTGTAGTCTACGCCAGAGTGTTGCTGGTTTGTTATCTAGGGAGGAGTGGGGCGGGGGCTAGAGCTGGCGTGAGGCTCTGTAGGCCTGCGTCAGCTCGCTGAATGAGTGCTTGCGCTCCTTTGTGAATCGCGGATCCGAGGCACCTGAGGCCGGTTTAAAAAACCTCGGGCTAAAAGGTTGGCGGCCTCATTTCCGGGATTACCGGAGTGCGCAGGCACCCATATAAGCTCCACTTGGCGGGGTGGGGGTGCATCGGGCGAGTCCTGTATGCCAAAAGCAGGGACATGGACTCGGCCTCGAGCAAAATTTAGAATCGTAGTTTTCGAGTCATTTAAAATGTACCGGGCTTCTGTGCGGGTAAAAGCAAGTGCGATGGCGGCTTCCTCTGCAGCCTCTGGGGAGGTATCTGGAGGGAGACGTAGTGTGAGGAGGGCGGATAAGGGGGAGTCCACCAAAGGTGCTGTCACTTCATCACCAGTGCAGACAGAGTCCGCACATACGGTGTAGGGCTCGAAGCCGTACGCTCGATGTAGTGCCTTCGCACGGGCACTGTGGCGCTGTTCATGGTGGGACCGGTGCATATTCCTCGGGAGCGGCCTGATGAGGAGCTCCCGGTGAAGGGGTCGTGGGATGGCGAGGATGGTTGGGCCGTTGGCGGGTATTTTGATTCAGAGGGAGTCCGGGATATACCGACCTGTGGAGGTTTGTGTGAGCCTGATGTATGGGGCCTGTCGGTGGGCCTCCACCATTTCCCGCCTCGTGTTGTGGAGGCCCAAGCCTAGTAATCTGTCTGTGGGTGTGTTATGGGGTGGTGGTGAAAAACACTTGTGGGGAATTAAATTTTATACAGAAAGGTGATTGGGGTAGGACCCTATTGGCACTCTCCCCTCACAATACTAGGAGTTGAGGGGAAGATAAAGTGCTACCTTGAATGCCTTGAGAATCAAAGCATCCACAGCGTTTATTTCATGTTTGGATAGTTTTAAATATGGGGTAGAACGTACTCGTAGTCAATACACAAGATCAGTTAAAGCCTTGTAGACTAGTCGAAGATACGACCCGGAAGACTGCCACACTGCGCTGAAAGACTGCGCTGCACTGCCACATCACGATGAGCAAAGCGAGACCCTGTATACTCCGACGCCGCTTGACCATAGTTTTCGGCGGCTTCGGCGCGCTCTGACGGTGCTGGCGTCGAAATGGAACATGTGCCTATTCTGCGCCCGGAGCCGCCGCCGCTGCCGCGCGCTCTCCATCGCCTCTCTCTCTCTCTCTCTCCTCGTTGCTTTCGCAATCCTCCAGCTTTAGCCAGAGCTGAACCACTGCTAATTTTTTTTTTCTGGAAAAGCTGTGCGCCATGTGACGTCACTGCTCCTAGCACATGCGCAGTATGGACTTGCCTCAGCTGCGTGAGATGGCTCGGCGACTCGCGTAGTGTTGCTTTCGCAACAAAAATAGCAATAATCGCCTTTTACGTAGACTGCAAACTTACTATTGTGTTACTATGATGCACTGAAAACGTTGTGCTTGTATTTCTGAACAGCCTATGAACCTTACGCTCAAAACTGCTGATGTGCAAGAATCGAGCGCGCTATACGTGCATTTTTAATCCCTTATTTGCGTCCAACTGTTGACAACTCTTGTTGTGCTGTTCGCACAGGTGATGTTTTGGATGACAAACCCGCAGAGCGTATGTGCAATAGTTTTTTATTGGTGACATGGTGCCACCGCCTTTACCATAAGTCCTTTCTTGTTGCTCTTTGTATCATGATGTATTCTATAAAATGTGTGTGATCCAGTATTTTTTCCTGTTTGATTGCATTATTCCAGCTCTGATTGCATTATTGCAACCTGCATAAACTAATATAGCTTGCGTAGGTTCGTCGAGAAGCTTGGTGTATTTCAAGTGAAACTCTGCGATCCTCTGCGATACGAGGGTTTATCACGTTTATATGTATGGCATGGTTATAAATGATATATTAAAGACCTTGTGCTCCACCTAGACGATGGAGATGAATATTTTAATAGCCAAAGGTAAGTCATAATCGAAAGCATTGCTATCGAAACCGAAACTGAAACAAAACTGACGCTCAAGCTTAACATCTCGGAGGACGAAATTAGCGGTCTGATCACCCGCTCGGGGCGCTGGCGGCAGTGTAGAAGCTGGGCCGCAGGGCCCTACGGTAGTGGCCGCTCTTTACGTAAGTATGTTTCTCTATGCCGTGCCTCCTCCATGGCGAAACTAACGTCGCAGCTGCTTCGTCTTCTTATTAGGCAAACGGTGAGTTACGAGGTTATTCACGTGACCACAGCTGGCGATGCGGCGTTCAGCGCGCCGGGAAACGACAGCTGCGGCGCATCACGTGGTATGACGTCCGGCCACGCCTCTGGCACCCCTCCGGTTGAAGGTCATGCGGCGGCAGGCGATCACCTTGCCGAAACATGGCGTAGCGGAGCTTATGCTGCAAGAAACGACATTCAGACGAAGGAGTGCATATCGCAACCCGCGCAAAACGACGAGGGACGAAGAACTCTCAGGACAAGACGCGGACTTGTCTTGTCTTCCGTGTCTTGTCCTGTGTGTTCCTCTCTTCGTCCCTCGTCGTTTTGCGCGGTTGCGATATGCAGTCCATTGTCAACCACCAACTAGCCCGCCTTCACTTGTTACATTCAGACGAAGCTATATAACGGAAAGAATAACGACAGGATTTGTGACTAATTGGAGTTTATGGTAATCAACGGTCAGATCATATTCCGCAAGCCAGGACAACTCCCTGTTCTTGTGATTGTGAAAAACCGCAGATCTTGCAGCGAGCGAGATTCCGGACGATATCATTTACGGTTCGTCAGCCCTGGCGCTATGTATAACCTCAAAACGCCTATGAGCTTCTTCCCGCCGCGATGGCTCACTGGTTACGGCGTTCGGCTACTGATCCGAAAGACGCGGGTTCGATCCCGGCCGCCTCGGCCGAATTTCAATGGAGGCGAAATTCTAGAGGCCTGTGCGCTGTGCGACGTCAGTGCACGTTAAAGAACCACAAGTGGTCAAATTTTTCGGAGCCCTTCACTACGGCGCCCCCATAGCCTGAGTCGCTTTGGGACGTTAAACCTCAGTAAAGCAGTAAACCTATGAGCTTCTCTGGCAGCAGCAATGTTGATCACAATAGGTGAAAAAAATATTTATTGTGGTCAGTTCACTATGAGGCGAATCGTGCGCAGACGATTATTCTGTTTCCAATGCAACAACAGCTGCAAAGAATACGTGCGCCTGTGTCTGTGAGTGTAATAAAAACCTTTCCGGTATTCGCCCGTCCGATATTCGCCTGTCCACAAGTTGTGTGCCTGTGGGGTGATATTCGTTAATAACATTGTCTTAGACGGAGTGTTATTTTAAGGGCTTCGCGCAGGTGAGTTTGGATTACCATTTTTCACGCGTCTGCATGACAGTGTACTCCGGCGAAAAAAAAAAACAGCGCTGGGAATAGGGGCAAGGCAAGTTAACTTCGAAAATTGTGTGAGCTGGTCCATACTTTCTCAAACAATTTTTGCGTAAGCCTTACTTATTCGAAGAAGTAAAACTAGTTTCCTCTTCGCTTTTTCTTATACAACTTTTCTATATTGGACTTTCATCGCCTGATCTTGCGCATGCGCCTTCATGCAATTTGTGTCGCATTTATTCCTTATGTAGTATTTTATTGAGTTTATACACTATGCTCGAGTCGACTCTCTTTTCAATTCTGCCGCGGTTATTCTATGAGCAGATTTGTTTTTGCATTGCTTGTGTCTCATGCACACGCACTTGTTGTATTACTTTGTTTCACGGGAGGAAAGGAAAATACTAGAGAAAAGCCTTTGTGACCTGGAGTTTATTTCTGTTCTTTTTGCTGATTGGTTCCGGATATCGAAATTCGATTCCTTTGTGCTTGACATTCTAGTGCTCCACAAGTGTCGTACTCCGGTGGTTATTCGGATATGAGTTCACACAGGATAAGAGCTACAATAAAAGCGCATGTCAGACGAGTAGTGCTCACAAGTGCACAGGTAAGTAAATCTGAAGTAGTCCTATAGGGAATAAAATTTGTTACCAGCTCCCCTGATTTTTTCCTCGTTGATATATGCTCAGTCGAGTTTGCTTCAGAATATTTCGACGCCAAGGGGAGAAGTTGATGGTTCGGTTTATAAAGAATGTCGAAATAAGCGCAGGACACAAAAATAGCCACATGCGAAAAGAGACAGAGCCCGGAACTCTCCTCACGCGCATTGATTCGTCGCTTGGTTGGAAACTTATAGAGCAGGCTCTCTTCGTTAGCGCCAGGAGTTTCTTCATTAGAGTTCATTATTGATCTGCGCTCGAAAGGTAAGAGCTGGCGGGGCAAGTCTTCACATGACAGATAGGCGCCATTGGAAACTTTAGGCTTGGTATTCGGTTTTTAAAACTGTGATTATGATTTGATACAGTATATTCCTTTCTCTTATGGGAGGTGGTCTTGGTTTTGGAAACTAGGGTATTGAAAGCAGGAAGTGTTATTTTGTTATAATGTGTGCATTCAGAAAGCGCGGGAGCAAACAAATGGGTAAAAGTTTTAAGTGCTGCTTAAGGTTGCCGCTTTGCGGGAAAACTGTGTATGCTCCGTGAAGTTGTTTTATTGATTTAGTTCGCTTTCTTTGGCACATTTTCAGGCGGTGCCACCACGAATGTAATGCGGCGAATCATTTAAATTACGGAGTTTTACCCTGCATGCAAGGCTAAGATTCTGGGGATGTTACCGCTTGCAGAATTGACTACCAGGTACAAGTTTTCTTACTGCTAAGTAAACCGCCGATGAGAGTTGCATCGTCCTACATGTAGCCAACTTCGAACTTTGGTAGAGTTAGTGCTGGCTTTGCGCTCGTTCCTTTTTAAAAGCTCACTAAGAATGAAAAGTATCAGATTACGTCCCATGGAGCAGAGTTTAGCTCTCCCGTAATGCTATAGAAATGGCAGGACCCTTCAAATTCTAGTAAAAACATGGTGGTTAGGAAGTACGTATGCCGAGCAGACTTTCGGCTAAGACAGTACGCTAGAAAGTTGTTCAATTTCTTGTTCAGAAGTTTGTATTACCGTGTTTATTTCGAGTGTGTAATTGTCAAAATGCCTTTCCTTAAAGTAATTTTCCTGCTAAGAAGTTGGTATTGCAATATTTACTCCAAATTCATAGCATCTGAGAAAATTCCCGTTTATATTTACATAAACAGGCTCGTAGCATGGCTCGGTTTGCCCACAAGCTGAGTCGTAGATAATATAGTTTGCTACGGTAGGTTCCATAAAGATATCCGGTTTCCTATCTACTCATCCCGAACAATTCTGGGCAAAACAATTTTTTAATAAGAAAGAGTTCATGAGCGCAATTTTTATATATTCTAAGATTTCACTATAAGAATCAATATATCCTTATAGCTCCCTTCTGCAAGCTTGAACTTCTTTGCTGTTAATGTTTTCGGTATCGTCAAAAGCATCCCCTAGCGATTTTCAAGACACACTTAACTGCTCGATGTGAGCGATGTAAACGCTATAAAACATTTTGCGATATACAAGAAAAACGGACTATTGCCTTCGATATTTCGATACCAGTACCTTGTAGTTTTCTCATATTCAAAATTTTGTCCAAGAATGTATCGACATGTTTGCTTTACAGGTTGAATTGCGTTGCGCTCTTTGTTTGATTCTAAACGATATCAACGCTCCGTCAGGCGTGCTGAAAAGAGCACACCGCGCTGCCTGCCCCGGCCTGCGCTTCTCGCCTACACCTCTCTTTGGCTAGCCGATGTTCTTTAGATAATATTTTCATTGCAAGTTTCAGTGCATGCATTGCATAGGTGCATTCTCCACAGAATTCCATCTCAAATTTGAACGTCCTGTTTGGATGCCCAGAATGAGCTCTCGAAGGTGTCCTTTTCTTTTCCCCACCTTATCCACTGTTGCACATGATTATGATAAAATTCCAAATGCGTATACATCGTATAGGGACGCGCATCACTCACAAGTGTTCGTCGCCGGAAGACTGCCACCAAATATCTTCGGCGTTCGCTGATTTCTTTGACGTATGCGTCGGCGACACGGCTTATAGAGCTTTCCGTATAATTTTAGGGTGCATACTGACATCTCGTCGAATCCATAAACTCGCCGGTAGCGGTGGGCCTCTTACTCCGGCTGAACAAGGTAGCACAGAATTTGGAAGGGGTGCCCGTTGGTTTGCACGTGTTGTAGTCTATGCAATCGGTTTGCTAATTTGTTTCCTATATTCATTCCCAGAGCGTTCCTTAGCCTTCCGAAGCAGCAAGCCAGGCGGTCCAGTTTCTGATTCGGCCTTCTGGAGCCCCCCTCCACTGAAGCAAGGCTGCTTTCGGCCGTCCTCGGTATGTACGAAACAAAGCCCACGAAACAAACCCCTAGAAACAAAGCGCTAACTTTTATCCGAGCAGCGAAAATATTGGCAAGCACGCGGTCTGTCATTACTAAAGGCCGGATTTTAGGCAAATGGCTATTTTTTTCAACGCTTCGTAGGCGCACCATTTTTACATATGAACACGAATTAGGTGTTGACAATATGTTTAATACTGTTTTTATAGTGCCTATAAATGCCTATTTGGAGTGTCAGTGCCTATAAATGCCTATTTCCAACGTCGGTGCCTAAAAATGCCCTACTTTACAGAAAAGGGGCCTGAAATACGCTGTGGTTTTGCTTTCAGATTCTATTTGCTTTCGAATCCATTTCGGTTTTGAGTAGAACGCACACGTGGCAAAATTAGATGACCTCGTCAGTTGGCTGTGGTGAACAGTACACCTACGCCGGCTGTGTACACAATAGAAACCACGTCAGCCGAAAATATCGAAGCAACCTTTTTCCTATTTTCTGCCATATTAGCGTGGCAGCTTGTTGATGACTTTGGCTGTTAAAGTGGTAGTTGACCAGATGGCACCACATTTCGGAAAGTATACGGAGTAAGTTATAGGTTCGTCAAAATAATTCCCAATTGGTTCCAAATGAAACCAACTGTAAAATGTTCCATAAACATGCTGGAAACAGTTTAACTGAATTTTTTCTGAAGAAAATTTTTTCTTTCTGAAGAACTCATAAAGCACTTCAAGGACGTTAATGAACTTATTGCTTCAGACAAGGGTGTGTTTCTGAAAGCGCCTTCCCTTCTCGTGTGCGCGAGTTTAAAGAGCAGTTCTCGGAAGTGCCTCTGCCGCCGGAGCCTATCATCACACGTTGGGGAACGTGGCTGGAAGCCGTTGAATACTACAACGACCACCTTTCTGACCTGAAGACCGTCATAAACAGTTTCTCAGGTGATGAGAGTGCTCTAATCTGGAGGGCTCAAGCTGCCCTCTCTCAGGACAACCTCCAAGGAGACCTCGCGTACTTGTCTGCTAACTTCACTTTTCTTGCGAGCACTATAAAAAAATTGAAATGTGGGGGTGTAGTCCTCACTACCAACATTGGACTAATTGAGAATGTGCAACAACGAATCGCTGCTCTTCCTCAAGAAGAAGTTGCCGAGAAAATCCGCGTAAAGTTGCAGTCCGTCTTGAACAAACACGAGGGGTCCTCAGTCCTCAAGCAAATTTCAGAAGTACTTACCGGTGAACATTCTATCATACCGAACAGTGTAAAGCCATCAAATGTTCCTAAGTAAGAACTATGATTCTTTTCGGCATATTCAGCATCAAGCAGCACAGTATGTAACATTTTCTAGCATCTCGTATTTATGGTTTCCAGACCATTCTAATGGCAAGCACCATTTGATAGTCGCGTGGCTCCATACACGTGAAGCCACAAGCTATAAAACACTGTTTAATTCCTTTGTGAGCGAAGACTGAACTCATTTATCAGATGCTTTGAATTGACAGCGTTTCTATCATTTTCTAAATTCATGGCCTCCTGTTAAGGTGTTCACTGTTTCTACTTTTGTACGCGACAAGCGAATTATTTGTTTCAATGTGTACCAAAGTGTTGTAAAACGGTTGGTAACCGACTCTTCTGCTTTGCTGAAGCATGTGTATTTTACGGAAAGTTGCGCGATAGCCTTAAAAAAACGGCTTCTAATGTTCGCACTTTGCTTAAGGTCCGAAATCATTCCTGCTGTGTTTTTGTTTTGTTTTACGGCAAATATTGCGTGCTGAAGTTCGGAACTGTGTGCACTTTTGATAAAGTTTATAGTGCCTATTTTTCTCCGTTAGGTGCCAAAAATGCAATTTTAGCCGCCTATTTATGGCGCCTAAAACTTGTTTTTTAGTGCCTAAAAATCCCGCCTCTAGTCATTACTATGCGGATGAAAGTTAGGCGAGAAACGATGGTGGAAGGTATTATTGCCGGACTTTTTACCTTTTGCCTATACCAGGTATACCAGGTATAGCGAAGTGCAGACGGGTGTTTCTTGCTTCTAGGTCCCGTTATCTTTAGACTATGCTGCTTTCTATGAAAACCTGTGTACTACAGTTGAGTTCATGTACTTCACATATACATATCGCTCATGCATTAATATTTCATGTGCACATACGTGGCGTCACTTTCAAAAAATTCTGTTTTTCATATCTTGCATTCTCGGGCAAGGAATTCTTTTCGCGCCCCAAGGTGAGCGCATACGCAATTCATAATTCCTACAACTTTTTCTAGAAATTACAGTACGTGGCATTTAGTTTTGAAAATGCAAACTTACGCTGCGCGAAAAAAATTGAAAATATTCTTTTGGACAAAATATTGGTTCTCATGTTTGGATGTAACAAATGTTGCACTATAGTGAAGTTTTGCGCCAAATTTTCCAGGTAGCTTGCAAAAATAACGGCTTGGTGTTGAGTTTGGGCGCGCTTTATTGAGGCTTGATTTAAGTTTTCAGGCTGATTTTTTTTGTCCATGTCTGCAAGGTCTGAGAAGCAGCCATACATAAGTACGGACCGCCAGGAGAGCATTCACTGAGAGTGATAAAGATCATTTGAAATTTTCATGGTTATAAAATATAATTTTAGCGAAATGAACACGCTAGCTAAAGACGTGCCCTACCTCACGACGCTAGCAAGAGTTTCCGTCCGGCACCTTCCCAGACAATCTGTTTCAGTAGCTGACATCGTGGGAGGGAACAGCGCGAACAAAACAACAGACGAAGCCAGAGGACACAAAGACGAGCGCTGACTCGAAACTGAATTTTTTATTGAAAAAAGAAAACATATATACAACATAATCATCGTGATTATGATGTATATATGTTTTCTTTTTTCAATAAAAAATTCAGTTTCGAGTCAGCGCTCGTCTTTGTGTCCTCTGGCTTCGTCTGTCGTTTTGTTCGCGCTGTTCCCTCCCATGATGTCTTATTACAAACTCGCCCAGCTATCCATCCTTCTTCAGTAGCTGACCAAGGTGGCATTTATAATGGCTGTAATTCCAGGGTATTTTCATTCCTCTCTCTTTATATTGGCATTGTGGTCTAGCGGCGACGCTTTTGTTTGCCGTGGTATCATTTAGTCTTCTCAACGCACTGTTAAAAGCACGTTTCACCTCATGAATTATCCGCGATTAAATAGCAGCCGACAGGCCATATCCAGGCTTCGTATTTCTGCGATCTAGCCTCGGTTTGTGTGTTTTACGTTTTGAAATGCGTTGCGGTCGATTCGCAAATTCTCATCTCGTTCTAGACCAATCTCCTTGACGGGCTTTCAGCGGTCCGTCCGCCACTTTCAGGCTGCATGAAGATAAAGCTATCTTGCCCTCCAGTCGCGCTTTTCATCTTCTTCCTGTGGCGTCGACTGCTTTTTCCACCCCCTCTAACTTCCCTAATCCTGTTTACCTTTGCGCGCTTCTACACCTATCCTCGAAATCTGTCTGCGTCTAAACCGTTTCAGGTCGGCACTAAGTCACCAAGAGACGCTCTCTTCTAGACAGCGAAACAGCAATGACAGCGGCATCTGTCTACGGGTGGAGAAAGGGATGAAGCGGTTACAAGTTTATAGAGAAAAATGGGCCATTGAACCGGGGCAAGAATGAGCGCTAGGAAGAGTGATTCGAGCTTACGTCACTACACGCTTAAACTATTTTTTTGGCTCCTGTCGTTTTCGCCAGATCTGTAAACGGCGAGGCGAGAATCGGACCGACAAATGGAAGGAAGAGGAGAAGAAGAAAGGAAAAAAATCAGCACAGAATTTAGTATTTTCTTCGTTCATTTTCTTATTAATTTATTCATTAGCATTGTCTTCGGCTGAGCACCGATCTGTCCCATATCTGGACGCACACTTGAATACCTCCGAAAATGAAAACGGCACTTCATCGCGTACGTCGCTCTCCTCTCTACCCTCTTTTTATACATCTCCTTCTTTAAGAGCCAACCTTCCCGTTTCGTTTTTCACTTATTCATTTTGTGTTTCTTTTGCTCGACTCCGTTTCTGGTTATCAATTTGAAGCCAATCGAGCTGAGCAGTTTCTCTCCGCTTCATTCTTTCTCTAGTTTCTCCTTTCCAATTTTCATTTCATCCCTCTTTCGTCCTTGCTTTGTTTGTTCATATATTTTTTCTTATTTCCTTTTTTTCGCTCTTTCTTAAGAGGGAGGCGGCATGAGGACGTACCAAGCCTCAAACCCCGCTGCGGAGGCCGAGTTTTGATGAAGGCGATACGCAAAACGCGCCATTGTGTTGTGCGACTTCATTTGCATGGTGAAGTACCCCAGGTGGTTGAAATTATTCAGGACCTTTTCACTACACCACCACTTGGTCTCTTTCCTCTTTCATTCACACCTTCTTCACTTCTCTCACGGTGCAGTTTAGGCGTCCGCCGAAAAGGGAGACAGTTACTGCATCATTTACTTACCACAATAACATCTAAGTTCTCAAGGAAACAATGGTGGCATACTGGAAAATTTATACAAAGGAGTACTTCTCGTTTAAGCACTTACTGGCGAACCATCATTGAGATAAAAAAATGTATCGTTGGTCACTAGAAGTTGCGGGCAGTTTTTAGGAACAAAAGAATATTTTTTTTTGTAGCTCGCTCAGGAAAAAACAGGTGCCCTAATTCTTTTAGTACCTACCTAGACCAATTCTGCTGCTTCCCAAGTCAAATCCACTGGTGTGGCTTTCAGTATCCGGATAAAAGCTGCGAACGCTGAGTTGAAAGGGAAGCTTCTAAAAAGGAAAATCATCGATATTTTGTTTTTCAAAGCCCCGTTAGAGCGTCATAATTAAAATAGGCAGTCTTTGGTTCCTACAGGCTTTACAAGACCAGCACATAAAAAAAAATCCGGACGAGAACCCTGCCTACAAGAAATTCCCGCTAATGTGCAAAGGGGATATTTTTCTTGTTCGATTCTCCTGTAGTTTTATTTTTTTTAGATTCCGGCTGAGGTAACTTCTTTGGCCTGCACGAATTCGGAAGCACCACTGGCAAGTATGTGAGGAGTAGGGAAACCTCTGACTTAGATCAGCTACTACTACTCCAGGATTATTAAGGCCTTTAGAGCTCGAACCGTTTTTCTTTTCCACAAATAGAAACAATTCGATCGATGCTGCACGGTGTACGAACGCGCACGGGGCGATACACGAGAGAAAAACTTCGTGGCTATACACGCCGCGTGGCCCAGCTTGAAGTGAAGAATTATTACAGCTTTTTATCCGGCGTGGTATTTTGCGGTGGATTTGCCGGCTTGCACAGCATAATCTACCAAGCTCCATGGGGTTTTTAATGGCTCATGAATTAATGAAAAACGCGTCCATGCTTTTCCGGTACATCGGAACAGGCTGGTTTTAAAACTCCCCTTGGAATCTTTTTAACACTGTAGCACTTTCCGCTACTAGATTCAAACCCTCTACATTGCCGTTTATCACTTTTTTAACGCCACATTTTTCCTCTTTCTCTCATCCTACAACTCTATTTTTCCTTCGCGCCGTTGTTTTTAGTAGTATGTCTTTATTGACAACAAGAAGAGCTATTCTCATCATTTTGAACATATTTCTTTTAACTGTTCTTTCTCTGCGATTGCCTTAGCTTATATGACTCCCATTTCATTACCTCGCCAGCACAGTGCACACATTCGCAGGCCCCGAATTGTCATTCATCCATCGCGTCTCTCTGGATGATGCGGGGCTTTCACCTTGTATTCTGTGTGCAGTTCTTCGCCTTTTAAATTAGCTTTTGTTTGTCCAGCGGGCTGTTTTCTTTGTGTTCGTGTTCGAGCCAAGCAAACTTTCATGTTATAGCACGTTCGGATCACTACTGCCTCGAGTTCTTTCTTTTTAGGTGCGTATTAGGTTGCCTCGTCAACTTGGGTGCTCTTCCATTCTTTTCTAATGTGATGCCTCGAGACTTTGCAAAGTCACCCGACTGTCTATCTTCAAATTCTTCGGCGAGTTCTTGTTTAAACTTGCTCCTGGTAACTTTAAATGAGGCACGTAGGCAGAAATAGAGCGCGTTCTCGCAGTCCAGTTTTGATAATTTTATCTTTCAGTTTTCTTTTTTCGGACGAAGTCTTGTCTGGTAGTAAGATTCCTTATTGCAAATTTTATTTAATTTTATTTTTTGATGGTCTGGTTGCAAAAATGAGCAAAGAGAGACTGTTCTGGCTAGGTAGAGAAAAAGATCGTGATGGTGGCAGATAACGTGCCCCAAGTGTAGAAAAAATGGCGGTTAAGACAGCGGAAGATATGTGCGTGGTACTGAGCACGTCGGAAAATAGTAGCCTGTTCGCGTGCGGAGGACGGTGGGGCACGATTAAATGTTCTTGTTCTAGATAAAGAGAAAATTAGAGATGCTGTCGAGAAAACGTCCTTAGTTCGACATGTCCTCTCTTCCTTGTTACGATCGTAATTACTCAGTTTGCTCTGAAGTGCGACTTCGGCATCGATGGATCCCGCAAATCTCGCTGGTGGAAACCGGCACCTCCTACCGGGAGCCATCAGTAGTGGATGCGCATTTGAGGCCAATGTCTGTGGGCCATCTACGCATGCGCTGTTGAATCCAAGAGCACAAACGACATTTGTTAACACTGTGCTAAAACGCCCTCGCTCATTTCTCACCGGCAACAGCCAATGCGATTTCGTCCTCCCATGATGGTTCCTAGCGGAAAATCCTGTTGCGTTTATAATATGCAGCGCGCATACATTAAAGATTGCAGATGAGGGAGGAGGAGGCTTGACGGGGCGGAATACTATTGATTTTGTACTCTTCGCGTGATTTCCTCTTTCGGAGGCGGAGTGCGCAGTCTACTACACATCATTTTTTTTCAGCACCGTTACTAAGCAAAAAATGCGAAGGGCAAAGGGTAGGGGTGACATGCAAAAGGAAGCGTGATTTGTGTGCGCGTTTGTGGAGAAGCTTCGAACTCAGCCCTTCTTGGTTCGCTGTTTGATAAGTAAAGGCCGCCGAGGTACACAAAACACACGCAGAAGCACAAACAAACATTGTCCTTATTTACTACCGGGTGAAGGGGCGTGCGTTAATACAATAATACAATAAACAGCGTGCATTAATACAATATAACCAAGGAACAAATGTAAAAGCGTAGATAATGTCATTAGGGAAGAGCCGAAACGACATCCTAGTACGCATGGTTTATGAACAGCACGCACCAGGAGAAAGTAAGAAGTATAATGTATACGCAAACGTAGAGAGAAAACAAAAAACATAATTGCGTTTGAGAACATTGCCAAAGATTCTTCGCTTAATGCAATAACACGCACAACGTCTGGAGAAACGACGGATGCATGCTTTCATGTTTGCATATTTCCTTTTTCGCAACTGGAAAGCAGACACGGACAAGACAGTGCGTGACAACCTTTTCCATGCTGACTGCCTGTGCTTCTCGCACAAGTTTTCGCTCGCGTACGTGCCACTGTATTGAGAGCCGCTAAAGAAAAACGAGTGCTGTGCTAACTCGGTGGGCACAGTAAGCATAAGGGGCCGCACGGTGACGATGAAGTGGGATTTGTATTTACATTTCGAATGCGATCTATCCGGCAGCAGGAAGGAGCACAAGCCCCTTAGTGAGTTTCATTGTTTGTGTATGTCGGAAGAAAATATCCACCGATGTTGATGTCACTTCCGTTGGGGTCAAGGTTAGTTCGAGATTGCAAGTACCAAGATTAAAGAAACCACCTTCTCCGAATAGCGGCGAATGATCCGTGGTAGAGGCGTGCTCGTTTAAATGATTTCTACTCTGAGTTATGGAGTCAGTAATAGTTATGCTGTTTAATTCACACGGCTCCGTTATGGACGAATTCCGAACACGCGAGAAAAATAGAGGATAAATTAATCACATTAAAAGAATAAAACACTACTTGCAAGAGCGCTGCTGTCAACCCGACATGCGTTTGCGTTTGCATTTGGGATTAAAGCCTACCTTTCATTTTTTTTTTCTGGCTGTCGTACGACACAGCTAACCTGGCTAACCTGGCGAGTGTCGAAATATGCTGTGGCTATGCTCCATTACCTTAGCGTTTAAAGGCTCGCCCTCCTCTCAAGCGCTTTCCAAATGTCCATTCAGCGTTCCACTTTCACTCGTACCTGGTTCCAAGCTTGTTTTCGCATTTTTTTTTCCAGGGGCAGACGTTTTTCAGGCATGAGTGTCGAGTGTAAGCTCCTGAGGGGTTTTCTAAAGCTCGTTTCAATAAGCCTCGCTTATACGGCACGCCCCTATACAATAAATGGAAGCAACCGGTCTGTCCTCGTGTGTGGTTTTGTCGGTGAGATACATATACCTTCATCCACTACGGCAACGAGGCGACGGACTCATGGTGACCTATTCAGAAAAAAATAAACTTTTGTAGCGTGGGCTGCACTGGCTGTGTATGAGCAGTTTCGCGTGAGTGTGGATGAGCGAAGGTGAGCATGCGCGAGGAGCGAGTGACGTCACAGCTGCGCAGCTGGTGCGCCGGAGCCGACAAGACGAAGAGAGGATGATGAAGAACCACTGCCAAGTGCGCAGCGGAGACGCCAGATCAACGAAAGGAACGCCTAGCGGCGTGCCGGGGCCTCTCAGCAGCAGCCTCAAGACGATGTCAAGACTAGCCGATCGACGGACTATAGGATGAAACTAAGTGAAAGTGCCAGTGCGTCTCCGCCGCGTGATTGGCTTTGGACGGTTCGTTCTTCCTCTGGTTAACCGCTGACTGCCAGGCAACCACTTCGGAATCAGGCAAAACAAAGCACACGCTGCGCATAACCTGGCATAGTCGAGCGCAGCACTGCCTAATCTTTTTGTTCAAGAATTTAGCTTCATGATCCTGTGTCTGCACATTTTGGCGGCTTGGTATTAGTAATTATACATGATATAACTGTGCTATCAGCTTAGACTAGAACTGTGTCTAAGCTGATAGTACTACGCAGGTCTTTTAATAATAAGGCTCGTGCGGAAGGGGTAACTGTGTTTATTTTTTCTTACCTTCAAGGAATGCCGCGTAGTTCAACATGTAATGTCTCGAGCTATAAGGATGCTCTATAAATCGATTAATTGGACGCTTTTAAACGCATTTCGCAACTTTACGTAATGCGGCTCCGCAAATCTGAAGCCGTGTTTCAAGTCAACTTGCTTTGACAACCGTTGTTAGTGTTCATAAAATGCACAAGCTTGTCCGTACGGCACGGCCAGCTTAGTTGCGCCGATTTCCTTTAGAACACCGTAACTGATCCGTGCATGCAACCTGAATCGGTCCCTGATATCCTTTTCAAGAAACATGCTAAGCAAAGGACTTTGCCGGAGCAAAAAGTGTGGAGCACAGTATCTGCATACCACGTTAGCTCTAAGAGGCTTTCATCTCTGAGATATATGTTACCTATTGGTCGACATGGAGATAAAAGATAGACTCAGCAAGAGACCCGGTTTATGTTCCCTACTCGTTTTGCACTACTTAGGTCTTGACCCTGTGGTCCCCGAATTCATTGACCTCGTCTTGGTTAAGCATGAAAAGAGCTAGTGTTGGAAACAGGATGACACAAAGGGAAGGAAACACCACGAGCGCTAATGGAGACAACCTGGGTTAGCCATGGGAGGCCCCGGGCCTTTCACTCTCTGAATAGCGAGTAAATGTTTTATAGAAACGTATCCCAAAGGGCCACGGTTAGTAGCGTCTCCGAGATCAGCAACCTTCTGTCCAGAAAGCCTGGGTCTTTCATGTCTTGGTTCGGCATGTATATTTCGTGGGCGCTGAATAAATTCATTGAAAGGGTTAAGAGAAAAATTTTTTTCTTGGTGTGCAACATCCGTCAGGCTCTGTGCAAAGCTAGTACCGCCGTTCACATTGGAGTTCGTCTTTCTCACTCACTGGTGATTTTATTTTAGTTATGCGCGCCAGATATTTAGGGCGTGGCTTAGAATAGCTGCGAAGTTTGCACTGTATGCATGCTAGACCGGCGCCACAAAGTTAAAGTACTGGCGGGAAGCTTCCGTTTTCATGCGTGTCGTATACGCATTTCCCCGTGCTTTGTATTCCCGAGAACCATCTCGAGCACGCTATTATCAGTTTGTTGTTTTTAGCTGCACTCCACGGATCGAAGCGGGCTGCAACTCCGTGCGCTCGTTTGTGTGTCGTGGCCGGTGCCAGGATTTGCGAGATCGACCGCATGCCACTACGCACGTGCTTTTTGCCTGAAGGAATGTTCAGAGCTCGCTGCCATGTGTCCCTTGTTTGCCTTTCTTTTCGCCCGCGGCGGCTTCTGCTTCCGGGGCTCCCTCCTGCTTCTGCGTTGTTTTCCCTGTCGCCGTCACGGCCGGACCCCCTCCTCTCGGCATTCCTCCTCCTGGAATGAGGACGACGGCATGCGCTGAAAAGGCATAGCAAAAGTGGCGGACCAGGAAACGTAATTAGTTATGCGTGTTCAACATTTTAGTATCTACTTGCTAGTTTTCTTCGCGTCTTCGCTTCCCTAAACACACAATTCACGTCCGCGCTTGCGCGTCAGTCTTCGTTGCTGCCCTCATGTTGTTCTTTGTAGCGTACTTACATGTTTTGCTATACATGCTGTAGTGCAAGTACATGCTATATCTGATTTTCCACACGTGTGTCCTCTTTTCTTGTTGAACTGTCTTGCACGCGGACATTTCTATACACACAAACAGCAAGCTGGAATTGAGCGCAGCTTCTTCAGGCTTTTGACTCTTGCATCTTTTTCGCTTACCGCTGACTTTATTGTATTCGCGTGTTTATAAACATGCACGGCAGCGCCCAGACTTTTGCGCGCCGTTTGTCTGCAGGGCCTGTTTGTACCGCTTTCTTAGCTCTGTTCATTCGTTCAGTGCTTCGGCATTTATTTAAACTTTTTTTATCTTTTTGAACTCGCGCGGCACCACTCGTATAGCGTCCTCACTTATTCGCTGCCCTATGCCGGCTTCGATTTCCATTCTTTTCCCTTCACTTCGCATTTGAGCGCGCTATCATCGCTTATCTTGCTCAGTTTATTTACTGCTGCGGAGCTCTGCCTTTCTTGCGTTCTATTGACTGCTCCGGACGGCACCTAGGTAACGCCTGCTCTCAGGGAAAGCTGGCATGTTTGGACAAGTGGGCACGTTGCCTGAAATATTGTCTGTTTTCCCAAAGAAACTGTATATGTATGCGCGCTCACATATAGGCGCACGACTCTAGGGACGACTTTCCTATAGTTAGCTTTTTGTTTTGCTTACTGATTTCCACTTCCGTCATTTCTGGCTGTATATATAGGCAGATTCCAGTTCGCTCGTTCCTTTTCCAAGCGCAGCTGCTGTCCATGCGTATACTGCTTCCCTCTCCCGGACTCCCTCCTCTTCCGAGTGCGGTAACCCTTATGCAGTGCTGAGCTGTCACGTCCTCTGCTAATAAAAGCCAGGTATTCTAGAGAAACGCTTTTAATTGGTACGCTTGCCACCACACGACTCGTGACATTGGACACTCGAAATCATCGCGCGTATTTCGAATGTTTGGTACTGTTCCGAAAACCAGAAAATGAACCAAGCTTTGTGGGTCAGACTTGTGACGCATGCCCCACCAGAAATTCATTTATTTTTCATATATTTCCAGTACAATTTACTCCTATGCTTCCGCATAAAGGCCGCAAACATATCTATTTTCGTTAGCGATGCGACAGAAGGCTTTGAACGCCGACGGGATGTCTGTATTATTCTGCCCGTGACTGTCCATTGCGTTGATTTTTGGGGTTCGTTGGAAATAGTTGATATGAACTCCGGAAAAATTTACGATTGACTTTGCAGCGAAGAAGAAGAGTCGGTCTCGATAATCAACATGTTCGCAATGAATTCCCGGGCATTGGGTACTGTTCGCAAAATGGCAAGATTGAAATATTTCCACACACTTACCTTTGTTCGTCACTGGGGGCTAACCGAAGATTCTCATCGCTGAGTGTCCAAGAATGCGAGCATGAATCCAAGTATTGGGTGCACATGGCACAAGAGAGGCTTTCTAGAAATAAATTAGAGAGGGTTTTGACGGTTGACCTCCAGGTGTTCATGTTGGCTGCCGGTGATGATGTTGATGGTGAAAAAATGGACACCACCAGTGACAGTCGGTTAGAAGAAGCAACGTGTACTCTGTGTGGAGGCCTTCGGAGCCGAAGGTGCGGGCACTGATAAACGTGGCGCTAGCCGCTAAGTGCTAAGGAAAACAATTCTTAGATTAATGTGTCATCGGCTTCAGAAATTAGTCAGATCATATAAGTACTCCATTTTGAAGATATAAGAATCTCACAGGATATGTGCGATACTCGGCACTGTGTCCCTGTAGCGAGCTGTTGTATTTGAAATGCAATCACTACTCTAGCTAGTAACTACACATTTTTTATTTCAAGAATTTAAGGCGAGAGCCTTCCAAGGAACATATTTCCTATGCCTTCCAATTCCAGGATTCTTGCACACCAATTTTAATTCTTACTTCACTGCAAAATTTCGTAAGGAGCTCCTATGAAACATTGAAGGTAATGGTCCATTCTCCAGATGCGTATGAAAATCTTTTATTTAAAGTTTGTTCTTCGTTCGCATCGAGGAGATATGACTCCCACTGAAAACCAACAGGGAAGGTTTTTACTTTAAAAAAATCCCA